>NC_092414.1:55478959-56785459 GCF_040894005.1 Engystomops pustulosus | reverse complement strand
TGCATCTACTAGCAAATTGTGAGCAATTTGGAGTGAGACTTGCGACCACTGTGTTTTGCGCTTAGTGACGCACATATCCATCGCAAAGACCGAAGTGGGAAAATTTATTAGGGCCCGGGGTTGTATTTCAATTAGGCACAGTCTGCCATTTCCTTTTTTATTTTACGTTTATTTTTTTCATAACTCAGCGTCATCTCATCTGGCATAGTAGTGTGCTTTAATACTTGGCTAGAAAATAGCCATAGGAGAATCCAAACGGCTTACTTATGCCTACAGTAGCGTTATATATATTTGATTTCTGGTTGATCTGCTGGTGGCTGTAGTTGCTGCAGTGCATCTACTAGCAAATTGTGAGCAATTTGGAGTGAGACTTGCGACCACTGTGTTTTGCGCTTAGTGACGCACATATCCATCGCAAAGACCGAAGTGGGAAAATTTATTAGGGCCCGGGGTTGGATTTCAATTAGGCACAGTCTGCCATTTCCTTTTTTATTTTACGTTTATTTTTTTAATAACTCAGCGTCATCTCATCTGGCATAGCAGTGTGCTTTCATACTTGGCTAGAAAATAGCCATAGCAATAGGATAGCATCGTTTGGTTTTAAAAACTAAAAAACACACAAAAAAAAAAAACACAAAAAAAAGTAAAAAAAAAAATTAAAGTTATAACTCTCATTTTCAAAATGTTTAACCCGAGGGCTAGGGGTAGAGGACGAGGGCGGGGACATGGGCGTCCAACTACTGCAGGGGTCAGAGGCCGTGGTCCTGGGCGGGGTGAGACACCACCTGCTTATGAGGGAGCAGGGGAACGCCGCAGAGCTACACTCCCTAGGTTCATGTCTGAAGTTACTGGGACTCGTGGTAGAGCACTGTTGAGGCCAGAACAGTGCGAACAGGTGATGTCGTGGATTGCCGACAATGCTTCGAGCAATTTGTCCACCAGTCAGTCTTCCACGCAGTCAACCCATGTCACCGAAATCGGCACTCCTCCAGCTCCTGCACCTCAGCCTCCTCCCCTCCAGTCTGCCCCCTCCCAGCAAAATTTGCCATTTGAACCGGCATACTCTGAGGAACTGTTTTCTGGACTCTTCCCACAGTCACAAACCACTTGTCCGGTTGCTGATGAGCAATTTTCCGATGCCCAGGTTTTCCACCAGTCGCAGTCTGTGGGTGATGATGACCTTGTTGACGTACTGGAAGAAGTGTGTAAAGAGGTGTCCGACGATGAGGAGACACGGTTGTCAGACAGTGGGGAAGTTGTTGTCAGGGCAGGAAGTCCGAGGGGGGAGCAGACTGAGGGATCGGAGGATGATGAGGTGACAGACCCAAGCTGGGTTGAGAGGCCGGGTGAACACAGTGCTTCTGAGACGGAGGAGAGTCCTCGACCAGAACAGGTTGGAAGAGGCAGTGGTGGGGCCAGACGGAGAGGCAGGGCCAGAGCTGGTGCATCAGCGCCAAATGTGTCAACTAGTGAAGCTCCCGTGGCGAGGGCTCCTGCGGCGAGGGCTAGATTTTCAGAAGTCTGGAGGTTCTTTAAGGAAACACCGGATGACCGACGGACTGTGGTGTGCCACATTTGCCAAACCAGGATCAGCAGGGGTTCCACCACTAATAGCTTAACTACCACCAGTATGCGCAGGCATGTGAATGCTAAACACCCCACTCAGTGGCAACAAGCGCGTTCACCTCCGGCCGTGCACACCACTGCTCCTTCCCCTGTGTCAGCTGATAGTCAGCCCCCTGCCCAGGACCCTGCCACAAAAACCCCATCGTCGCCTCCACGATCCTCCACAGCATCCACCAGCGTTCAGCTCTCCATACCCCAGACGCTGGAGCGGAAACGCAAATATAGTGCAACCCACCCGCACGCCCAAGCCCTTAATATGCACATCTCCAGATTGCTAAGCCTGGAGATGCTGCCCTATAGGCTAGTAGAGACCGAGGCCTTTCGCAGCCTCATGGCGGCGGCCGCCCCTCGGTATTCGGTCCCCAGCCGCCACTACTTTTCCCAATGTGCCGTCCCAGCCCTGCACCAGCACGTGTCAGACAACATAATCCGTGCCCTGACCAACGCCGTTTCTGACAAGGTCCACCTGACCACGGACACGTGGACGAGTGCTGCCGGGCAGGGCCACTATATATCGCTGACGGCACATTGGGTTTACTTGGTGGAGGCTGGGACCGAGTCTGACCCTGCGGCTGGTCATATACTGCCGACGCCGAGGATTGCGGGGCCTACCTCGGTCCAGGTGTTTGAGGCCTACTATGCCTCCTCCTCCTCCCACCCCTCCTCCACCTCCTCCTCCGAACAACCATCCGTTGGCATGGCGCCATCAGTCGGTAGCTCTAGGCACAGCAGCAGTGCCGTCGCTAAGCGACAGCAGGCGGTGCTCAAACTGCTGAGCCTAGGCGATAAAAGGCACACCGCCCAAGAACTATTACAGGGCATCACGGCGCAGACTGATCTGTGGCTGGCACCGCTGAACCTGAAGCCAGGCATGGTTGTGTGTGACAACGGCCGTAACCTGGTGGCGGCTCTGCAACTCGGCAGACTGACACATGTGCCATGCCTGGCCCATGTGTTAAATCTGATAGTTCAGCGTTTCCTCAAGACATACCCCAATCTGTCTGATTTGCTCACGAAGGTGCGCCGCATCTGTGCGCATTTCAGGAAGTCCAGCACAGATGCTGCCACTCTCAGGGCAGCGCAGCGCCGCCTCCAACTGCCCGCTCACCGACTGTTGTGCGACGTGCCCACGAGGTGGAATTCAACACTGACCATGTTATCCAGAGTTTACCAGCAGCGCCGAGCGATTGTAGACTGCCAGATGTCAACTTCCACCAGAACTGGTAGTCAGGTCAGTCAGCTTCCTCAAGTCTACAATGAGGAGTGGACGTGGATGTCTGATATCTGTCAGGTGCTGAGTAACTTTGAGGAGTCAACACAGATGGTCAGTGGCGATGCCGCCATCATCAGCCTCACCATCCCGCTGCTTGGCCTGTTGAAAAACTCTCTGGTCAGCATGAAGTCGGAAGCTTTGCGCTCCTCACAAGAGACGGGGGAAGAAGATTCCCTTGTTGATAGCCAAAGCACCCTTAGGTCTGTTTCTCAGCGCATATCGGAGGAGGTGAAGGTGGAGGAGGATGAGGGGGAAGAGGAGGAGAATGTTGGCGAGACACAAGAGGGGACCATTGTTGAGTCCTTCACTGTTGAGCATGTATGGGCAGAAGAAGAGGAGTTGGAGGAGTTGGAGGAGGAGGAAATGGACAGTCAGGCCAGTGAGGGGAGTGAATTCTTACGCGTTGGTACTCTGGCGCATATGGCAGATTTCATGCTAGGCTGCCTATCCCGTGACCCTCGCGTTCAAAGAATTTATTCCAGCACCGATTACTGGGTGTTCACTCTCCTGGACCCACGGTACAAGCAAAATCTTTCCACTCTCATCCCTGGAGAGGAAAGGAGTGTGAGAATGCATGAATACCAGCAGGCCCTGGTGCACAAGCTGAAACAGTATTTCCCTTCTGACAGCGCTAGCGGCAGAGTGCGTAGTTCTGCGGGACAAGTAGCGTGGGAGAGTAGGCGAGCAGGCAGCTTGTCCAGCACTGGCAAGGGTACGCTTTACAAGGCTTTTGCCAGCTTTATGTCACCCCAGCAAGACACTGTCACCTGTCCCCAGTCTCGGCAGAGTAGGGCTGATCTTTACAGAAAGATGGTGAGGGAGTACGTAGCTGACCATACCATCGTCCTAAATGATCACACAGCTCCCTACAACTACTGGGTTTCAAAGCTGGACATGTGGCACGAACTGGCGCTGTACGCCTTGGAGGTTCTTGCCTGCCCTGCCGCTAGCGTGTTGTCCGAGCGGGTTTTCAGTGCAGCTGGTGGCATCATCACCGATAAGCGTACACGCCTGTCGACTGACAGCGCTGACAGGCTGACGCTTATCAAGATGAATAAAGCCTGGATTTCTCCTAATTTCCAATCTCCACCAGGTGAAGGAAGCTCAACCTGAATAATTTATCCACTCCTCCTCCTCCTCATTTTCCTCCTTCTCCTCCTCTTTGTACAGTAAAGCAGAGGAAACTGGCTATTTTTTGACAGGGCCCACTGGCTCTAGCTATAGTACTTTATGCATTTAATTTTTATGGAGGGCCACCGACCCGGTCCTCTGTTTTAAACAATTTTTGGGAGTGCCACATACAGGCACTCAATCTATTCAATTTTTCTGGAGGGCCACCTACCTGCTCCTCTGGTTTGAAAACTTTTTTGGACTGCCACATACAGGCACTCAATCTATTCCATTTTTCTGGAGGGCCACCTACCTGCTCCTCTGGTTTGAAAACTTTTTTGGACTGCCACATACAGGCACTCAATCTATTCCATTTTTCTGGAGGGCCACCTACCTGCTCCTCTGGTTTGAAAACTTTTTTGGACTGCCACATACAGGCACTCAATCTATTCAATTTTTCTGGAGGGCCACCTACCTGCTCCTCTGGTTTGAAAACTTTTTTGGACTGCCACATATAGGCACTCAATCTATTCCATTTTTCTGGAGGGCCACCTACCTGCTCCTCTGGTTTGAAAACTTTTTTGGACTGCCACATACAGGCACTATCCAAATTGAATTGTCTCCATAGC
The DNA here is from genome assembly GCF_040894005.1 of Engystomops pustulosus. Classification (NCBI taxonomy): domain Eukaryota; kingdom Metazoa; phylum Chordata; class Amphibia; order Anura; family Leptodactylidae; genus Engystomops; species Engystomops pustulosus. The sequence goes on along the minus strand of NC_092414.1, from coordinate 56,780,821 downwards.
AGCCTCCACACGTTGTCTCCATTGCTACCTCCAAAAGTCGTCCATATAGCTGCCTCCATACATCGTCCCTTTATCAAACGAGGTGTGTCAGGCCGAAATTTGGGTTGTTTTCATGGATTCCACATCAAAGTTGTTAACTTTGTCGCCACCGTGCTGTGTAAGCCACAAAATATACTGGAAAACTTTTTTCATTTACGGATATTATTTCAGCGCTTCTTGCGCAGATGTTTACATTCCCCTCACCCGCCATATCCCAAACTTATAAGAACGCTACTACACTTGATCTTATACAAAAGGTTCTTAGAAGTGCTGTTTGGGGAGTAGCCTAGAGACAGGGGCTTGGATTGGCGAAAGCTCGCCTGGCAGCGGAGCGCCAGCTCCATGCCAAGATCCAACTAACATAGTTTTAACTGCAGTACCTTTAATCTACTACTAGTTCACTGCCTCCATACATGGTCCCCTTATCAAACGAGCTGTGTCAGGCAGAATTTTGGATTGTTTTCATGGCTTCCATGTTAACTTTGTCGCCACCCTGCTGTGTAATCCACAAAATATACTGGCAAACTTTTATCATGTACCGATATTATTTGAGCGCTTCTTGCTCACCTCCTTTGGTTCCTCTCTGCCACCCATTGGTTTGAAGCCTGAGTCCATTTAGGGTATGTCGCCATGCCACTCTCTAGCCTGCCGCTGCTGCCGCTGCTGCCGCTGCCTCTGCATGCCGTCCCCTATAGTGTCAGGGTCAATTATTGGATGTTTTAGATGCTATATAGCTTCATTCTGTCACTCTGTCATGGCCATGCTGTTGCCCATAATTTTGGCATAATGGTGCGATTAAGCAGCCTCAGAGGCATCCATGCATGCTGCCCCTGCTGTTTCCTGTCCATTTCCGTGGTGTTTCCATCCTTTTCTGAGGTTCCCAGGTGTTTGGCCAAGCTTCCCTGTGCAGAGCCTTGGTCCCCTTGAAAAATGCTCGAGTCTCCCATTGACTTCAATGAGGCTCGTTACTCGAAACGAGCACTCGAGCATCGGGAAAAGTTCGTCTCGAATAACGAGTACCCGAGCATTTTAGTGCTCGCTCATCTCTAATCTATATCTATTTCTATATATCGAAAAGAAAGTCCAAGCAGCACAAACCTTAAAAGAGGGGAATGGGTGCAGGCATCCCAGGACTGGGCCACAAGTCCTCCAGTTACAATATGAAGAAAGCGGGCAGCACTCCGTTGTAGGTAAAAATTACAAAAGTGTCTATTCCATAGTGAGTGACAATGACAGCGACGTTTCGGCTCTGCAAGAGACTTTTTCAAGCCCTATATCTATATATCTATATGTATATCAATATATATTATATATATATTTACACACACATAAGTGCTGTTCGATGCATTTTGAAAAAGAGTAAGTGCCATAGCTCCCCAAAGTTTTACAAAAACATACCAAAGCAAAAGATTGTGTTACCCTCCAAACCTAAAAGTGGATTAAATACTCATTCAGTTATATATGCTGCACCAGGATCATGTATTACAAGTGTCGGAAGAAAAAAAATTATAAAAAGACAATATATAGGCATCTTTTACCAATACAGTAATAAAATTGTATACTTATAAATCTTTTATGACAAAGAAAACCATCTCAAATGCATTCTGCCCCATTTATAAATTGGGCTACAGTTTACAGGCACTTCATCAACTACTATGACAAAAGAAGCGTGGCCATATCTCCACAGGGAAAAGTGGTGTGAGCCAAAAATTATGCAAACGGATAAGAAAATACTAGAGCATTTTTACTCCAGATAGTATTATATGAAGATAGAGTCATCATTCAACATTGTAAACTATTTTTTAAGACCGTCTGTTTAAGTTTTAGGCCTTTTTCATAATTATGTTGTAAACATTTTATTTAGATTCTGGGATAATGATATTGAATATCATCAAATAGAATATGTCCACAGTATTCTCAGTTGTAGGAATAGTATTTTAGCTGTATTAGATATCTTTTAGATTATCAATGTTTTTTTTTTTATTGTACAGAGCTGTATGAGGGCTTGTTTTTCGTGGAAGAAATTGTTATTTTTATTTTCATTATTTGATAATCAATGCTTGAGAATGGCTACATGGAGATAGCTGAAATGTATTTACAACTGGTGAAATAAAATGTCACTTTTGATCACCGAGTGCTGCTTCCCTGCATTGGATATTTGATAATCCATGCAGTATACTGAGAAACTGAAAAAAAAAAGTCAAAATGCAGTCAGATTGACAAAAAATTGCTAATTGTTGTGGATTTTTTTTTACTCCTTTCCTTGTGCTCTCCAAATGACACCACCCATTTATTCTTTGATGTATGATCATGGAGATAACAAACTTATATAGTTTTTTTTATGTTTTAGTACATTTTAAGAAAAAAACGTAAATCTTTTATGCCAAAAAATGTTGCCTATTCCCCACATCAATAATCTTTTTAAACGTTGGTGTTAATTCTGAGACACTATTGCATACTATTTTTCTTCAAGGCATGTGATAATGAATTTTGGGATGTGGGTATAACAGGTTTATGATTTTATTTGTTTATTTTTATATGTGTTCTATGTAAAGGGGATTGTTTTGAATTACATTTTAATAATTTGTTCTACATTGTTTGAAAGCTATTCTTTTTTACTATTATTTTAGGTCCCCTAGGGTACTTTAACTGTTTGGGGTCTGATCGCCCATACAATATTTTGCAATGCTACTTTATTGCAGTATATTATGTACTAACTGCTGATGTGTACCAATGCCCTGACACCTCATTTGCACTGACAATGTATAAAAGCATTTTATTAACCCCTTTAGGACGCAGCCATTTTGTAACTTAAGGCTCAGTCCGATTTTTTTGATTCTGACTTGTGTCACTTTATATGGTTATAACTTTTGCACAGTGTTACTTATCTAAACGATTCTGAGACTTTATTTTCGCAACATGTTGTAATTCATTTTAGTGGTAAATTTTGGCTGATAAGTTTTGGTATTATTTACAAAAAAAAAAAGAAAAATGATGAAATTTTTTTAAAAAATTGCCATTTTTGAAATTCAAAATCATCGCATTTTCAGGCAGATAGATTTACCACCTAAATAACTTGCTGAATAACATTTCCCATATTTCTACTTTACATTTTCATAATTTTTGAAATGTCTGGATAATTTATTTTGATGTCACGTGGCTTACAAATAGGTTATTGATTTTCACTATTTTCAGAATTTACTATTTTGGGGATAAATACTGTTTTAAATGAAATTTTACATATTTAGCATTAAAACCCTCAAACTATCAGAAACAATTTTAGAAAGATTGTTAACCCCTTGAGATCTTCATAGTAATTGAATCAAAATGGAGGTGGAATTTAGAATGGTCAAATTTTGTCGGTTATACGTTCATTGAAATTTCTCCCGATTACAGAGATCCCCCACATGTGGCTATGACTTGTTTTATGGGCGCACAGTGAGGCGCAGAAAGGAAGGAGGGACCTGGAGCTGCCAGGATTTTAGTTTCCTCATTGGCCCATTTTGCATGCTATAAAATGTTTGCTTTTTTTGTTATTGGGGCCATGTGATTGCATTTTTTTTAACGCACGTTTAAATCTCAACATGCTCTACTTTTGAAAGTGTGTGTGTGTGCGTGAAAAAAAAAGCAAGTCTGAAAAGACCCATTGGTTACAATGGGTCAGAGTGCAATGCACGTTCTGCACGTCAAAAGCACGCGCAGAAAACGCACGTGAAAAACGCAAGTGTGAAAGGGGCCTTACGGTCTGTCATATGGTGAGAACAGACATCGTGGACATGTGACTTGCCTTTGGACATGTGCAGTACTAAATCCAATGTATGGGCGTGGAACACATACAACGCCTCAGATAAGTTTCCAAAGCATATTCCGTATCCCTTATTCGCCATTGGGACAAACTCTAGAGTAAAATTAACTATAAAAATAGACATTATATTAATCACCAGGGCTTTTGATGGATACCTGGAGTATCACCATGCCGGCAGCAATACAAAGACAAGAATTTTTTTGTAAAAAAAGCAAAATCCATAAAAAATTATTTTCAAAGCAATAAATAACTAAAGTATAACTGAAGAACAGAATCGCCTTTGTGTTCCTCAATTTCAGTTGTGTTTTCTTTCTAAAAAAGAGCAGATAAAAATGTATCAATGACAAGAAATTACTTCATTCAATCATATTAAACAAACTATCACCATAATTGTAGTGATCCTTAGAATGAAGATAATATATGGTACGGTGTATGGCGGCAAAAAAGAAAGAAAAAAAGCAAGGAAACCCGAATTTTCTATTTTCTTTCTCTACATACATTTAAGAGTTAATAAAATCTCATTAATAAGCCAATAACCAACTAAAATGAAGTATTTGTAACATCTCATGTCGCTGAAAATAAGCCCTTATATGTCCAAATAATAAAGATTGTATAGCCATTAAAAAAGGGACGATGCATAATCTGCTTTGGATGGTGCAGCTTCCCTTCAATGCCCTGGTGTGCTCGTACAGCAGGTTATCACCACATATGGGGTATTAAAGTTTGTGGAGTGTTTTGGTATTTCATCCACTGGGAAGTTGTACATTTTTTGAAAAACACATTCATTTAGCCAAGAAAATTAAAATTTCAAAATTGCGCACAATTTAGTTTTATCTCCTGTAGAACAATTAAAGGGTTAACAAACTTCATGAAAGTTGTTTTACATACATTAAGATGTGTAGTTTCTATATTGGGGTAATTTATGGGGTTTAACTTTTATTTAGGCCTCTTAAAAAAACTTGAAACCTGAGCAGGTCCCTAAATAGCACAATTTTGTGTTTTCTATGAAAATGTGAAAAATTGCACCTAAAGTTCAAATCCCCAAAACTTCTAACAAAAATAAGAGGATGCATAAAAAACCATGTCAACGTAAACCAGACATTCGGTTAATGTTTTTTATTATTTTTTTTTGCTGTTAGGACTATGTATGGAAAAAGTAGAACATTTTGAAATTAAAAATTGAGAATTTTTCCAAATTTTCACCAAACATCTTTTTCTTTTTCATAAATAAACGTGAAACATACCACCAACATTTTTGAACTAACATGAAGTACAAAGTGTCACAAGAAAACTATTTCAAAATCACTTGGATGTGTAAAGGAGTTCTGAAATTATAACCACTTATAGTGACACAGGGCAGATTTGAAAAAAAAGGGCTGTGTCAGGAAGGTGAAAAGGGGCTTTGACGTAAAGGGGTTAAAGTACATTATTATGATTATGTATTTTGTAGATCTTTATACCTAAGGCATCTTTGTCTCAACATTAAGTAGACAGAACTAATTGCTAAAAATTTAAATTGTTTCTTGTTCTACTTCTCATTTCATTGTATAATAATAATAAATAGTAAAAATAAAATGTATCTTTTTCTCTAATTTTTCTTCACTACCAGAACATCTTATTTTTCACTTTCTCACTCTGCATGCCCTCAACTTGGATTGAAACTGTTTTGGAACAATATGCTACTTGATGCGACTTCATGCTGTTTAAAAGCCGAAACAAAATGAATAAGGAACATGAGAGACGTTTGGATCAAACAATTCAAATACTGGAAAAAAAAAAAAGAAAAAACATTTTGCAATATTCGGTTTGCAGAGTCATAGAGTTCTGTTTTTCTTCAACATGAGAATGTATATGTTTTTTGTGTGATTTATTCTACTTTAAAAACAAAAACTATTCAGTTGAAATGTATAAGAAATTCTCCTATTATAATAGAACTATAAAATATGAAAACACTTCACCAAGTAGCCTTATCTTTGTATACTTTACCTGCCTTTAATGAATACGGCTTAGATCAAGGTAAACTTCATAGAATGAGATTTACTATCCACTGGAGGTAAGGTTCCAAAAGCCTCCTTTCATGATCTAACAGCATGTTCTGAAACCTAGGAGCTTTTATTCACTCAAATATATTTTTGTGTACTTTTCTCCATAGTTTTTTATTCTTTTTCTATAGTATTTTTCTTTATGCTGTGATATCACTGTTGTATCTGTGTATGAGTCATCACGCAGTGTCATTTCAAGGCTTAAGTATTAAAGATAAAACCGACTGGTATCCCAAATATCTTCTTTTATAAAATGTATCGTCACTGGGGTGCAAAGAGGTTAGAAAAATAAAACCGGTTATATCCACCTCATGGATTTCCCACAACGTTTGGATCCGTAATTAGTGTGTGGCGTCAAGTGTTACAGGAATTCAAGCACTTCAACAAGCAAGGTGGAGACTGGCACAGCTAAGATGGAGAATGGGCATGTGTCAATAAATCATTCCGAACACAAAGGATGTATAAAGAGTTTTGTCCAAAGCATAAATCAGTCCAGTACACAGTAAAGGTCAATGAACTTAAAATGTGCATGACAATATTGCGCATTACCAATGGGATAAGGAGGATATGCCCATAACACAAAGCCTCCCTAAACTGCCTATTTCAAATTTGTACCAAAGCTATCAACCAAGAAATCAGATCAAGGCCAGTAAGAATATATAAATATACCTATACAAATCCCATGCCAAAAACTCCTGATAATACAATACTAATACAGATGTCCAATAGAGTTGAGATTTGATAAAGGGGCGTGCAATCAAACCAAACCCACATGAATGTGTGACTTCCTCATAAGGCATAAGGAATACAAGTAGACGGCTTGAAAATATATATTTTTTTGTATAACCATTTTTTTTTTTTAGAAATAAAAGATACATGCTGAGATATTGTATACAATACAAGCATTATACAGACAAACTTGCATGTTACATTTCAAGAATATTCTGTACATCTTTTCGTACCTTCAAGGACAAAGGGGTAGGTAAGGCTTGGGAAGGGGTAACATCTTTGTGGTGGAATGAGGTTGGGAGTTTACTGGGCTGCAAGGGTAAGGGAGGGGGAGGGAAAAGGGGGGAAGGGATTGTGGTTCTTCATCGGATCTTCCGGTGAGAAACCACTTGCTCTTAAAGCTTATTAACATATATAAGCAAATGTTCAGAATTGGGCCCGACAACAGCGTCAGGCTCATCTAGATTACAAACTGACTGAAACATGTGATTGGCTATAATACTTTATTTTGCTTTATACAATTCTATAAACCAGCAACCATGCTCAGAGTATTCCGGTCCTCTCTTCGTCTCCTCTAATTTTGCTCTGACAATTTATTTGTTAGAATTACTTCATCTCAAAATATGTAACTAACTTAGATGTAACCTTGTCAAATACACCTTGTCAAATACACCTAATAACTGTGGGAACATAAAATCCACAATTCTTTCCTTATGTTATGAGTTTCAAGTTATGTTCTAATAGGTGGTGGCTTATCCCTGAAGATCCGCCATGGAAGACATGCGTTTGTAAACTTGTTGTGGTGTCCATTTTCCCAGCTACATAGCTCCTCCATTCTGTAGATTTCATCAACCTTATTTATCCATTCTGCTATACTAGGTGTTTCTTTCTGCCTCCAGTGTAATGGAATGAGTTATTTAGCTGCTTCAACCAAGTGTGTGGTTAGGTTCCGCTTTGAGGGGAGCCACAGTTTGCTTGGGAGCCATAACAACACTGACTCTGGGGTGAGAGTAATTTTCTTTTTGGTAACACCTTGGATTTGATTTTCTATTTCTAACCAAAATTTTTGGATTAGGGGACACAACCAATATATATGCTCTATTGATCCACCTGGCTTTCCACATCGCCAACATTCAACTTTTTCTATCAGGTCCCTTCTTTTCAGATCTGCTGGGGTACTATACCACCTGGTGACAATCTTATAAGAGTTTTCTTGGATTCTAATGCTTCTAGAGAAACCGTGCAAGTTTTTAAAAATTCTTCTTTTTTGTGTGTCTGTAAACTTTATGTTTATGTCCTCTTCCGACGCTTTGAGGTAGTGCAGTGTTTCTCTGTTCTCTTTTTTGAGAATAAAGTCATATAATACCGAAATAGCTTTTGCAGGCATACTTTTGTTTATTACCCACTTTCTAACCATGTGGGGTCTGTGATCTCACTATATTTTTTGCGAAAGGCCGCATGTGTGTTACGAACCTCCTATGAGGCCAAAAAATTAAGATGTTGTTTTGAAAGGCTTTGTTTATTTTCTATTTACAGAACATCCATTTTATGAAACTCTTTGGTAGTGGTGTTGTACCAATGTTGCCAATAGTCTATGTTTAATTTTTGCTGTGATCTTAATAGAAGGGGAATGTAAGTTGCAGGCATATAATTTGCTGGTGTGTTTAATACTCCCTGATGTGCTGATAACGACCTTATAGTCTGAATGGTTCCCTTAGTGCAAGCATTATTCCCCATCCCTGGCAGGTCTTTTAATCAAAGCTTAGCTTTTGTATTTATGCCTAAAGAGGCCAATTCCAGTTATGTTCCTAGGTGACTTAAGGAAGAGTTGTTTAGAGAGATCCATCTCTTTAGGTGAATTGCCTAGTAATACGTCTGAGAATCTGGTAGGCCAAACCCTCCTTCCTCCTTTTTTTATTAAGTGTCCATATGCTAACCTTGCTCTTTTGCCTTTCCATAAAAAAGCTATATACAACGATTTAATTGTGTTAAAGAAGCTGACAAGGACTAGAATAGGCACCATCTGTAATACCATCTTTAGTAAGTTTTTTCTGCCCACCCAAGAGACATACGGAAGTGCTAAAGAGTTCAGCTTTTCCTTAATGTCTCTGAGTATTTTCAGATGGTTCTCCTTATAAAAATTTGCGGGGTCTTTAGTGATTTGTATACCCAAGTACGTAAGGGATGTCTCTTTCCATTTAAAAGGGGCTATTCTTTTGAGTTTTGAGTTTCAATTACAGTGCTTGGGGGAGATATATTTAAAGCTTCTGACTTCCCAAAATTAATTTTAAAATTTGATAATCTTCCAAAGGTCTCAAATATATCAATTAAGTGTGGGAAAGATTTTTTGTGCTTAGATATTAATAATAAAAAATCATCAGCAAATTCTGTGAATGTATGTGTGGTTCCTTCTACCTCTAAACCATCTATGTGGGGGTGCTGTCTAATTGTCTGTAAAAGGGTTTCCATTATTAATATGAATAGCGTTGGCGATAGTGGACATCCTTGCCTGGTCCCGTTTTTAATGTCAAATGAATGGGATAAGCAACCGTTGACTCTAACCCTCGCAGTAGGGGCACTATATAGTGTCATTGTAGCCTTTATAAATTGTGTTGGTATTCCAAACTTTCTAAGGGTGGCCTCAAGATATCTCCAACTCACCCTATCAAAAGCCTTCTCGGCATCTGTGCCGAGAAGGACTAGTGGTATATTTGTCCCTTTGGCAATACATATGGCTTGAATAACTCCCTCCCTGGTACAAAGCCTGCCTGGTCTGGGTTAATTAAATTGGGTCATATGTGGTATCAAAATGTCTGCAAATTTCTTATAATAATTTGCAGGAAGCCCGTCAGGACCAGGTAGGTAGAGAGTTCACCAATTCTCTCACCTCCTTGGTGGATACTGGTTTAAGTAAATTCCATCTATCCTCTTTTCTTATGTTAGGTAGGTTTAGTTTTGTTAGAAATTCACTTATGTCTTTCTCTATTCTTCCTTCTTCTGGTGGGGGAGGTAGGTTGTAGAGATTTTTTTAAAATTCCCTAAATTGTTCCGCAATTTTGCTTGTTTTACAAACCGATATTCCCGGTGTATTCTTTATGGAGAGTATAAAGGTGGTTATCATGTCTACTTTTATCAGGGACGACATGATTTTATTACCTTTGTTACCGTGGGCATAAAATTTGTATCTGCCATATTGGTAAGATTTTGCCTGTTTTATATTGAGGTTGTCCACTACCTGTTTCCTGAATAAATCCAATTCCTCCTGCTTTTGTAGGACCTTTTTATGTTTGGTAATCCTCTCTAGTGCAGATATTTTACTTAGCAAATTGTCAATTTCCTTAGTTCTGCATTTCTTTATTCGACTTCCCAGCTCCATCAGTTCACCCCTAATAGCTATTTTATGTGTCCTTTTCGGCAAGTCCCCAAAATGATGAGTCACTGTTACAGGAACAATACAGGCTTTTTTAATCATATCAATATGACTTGCAGAGCATAAAATATAGTCAATTCTCTGGTCTGTGCCATGCACAGCGGAGTGAAAAGTATAATCTCTTGTGGAGGAATGAGCCACTCTCCAAGAGTCTAGTAATCCATTTGCCTGTAGAGCTTTTCTTACTGCTCCTGAAGTTTTTCCAGAGAGTGCTGACCTGCCGGATGAACAATACAGCGTGGGGTCTAGTGGTAAATTTAGGTTCCCCCTTATGATCCTTATGCCTTCTTCCTTCCTGATCTGTCCAAGTTAATTCTTGGGTAAAAGGTACTGCTGTTGCTATTAATATACTTGTACCCCTTGCTGCTTTTGCATATGTGCTATGGTAGCATTTATTATACCTTTTTTGGGGGAAATTAGGTATTTTGTTATGTTTATAATGAGTTTCCTGGAGGAAACAGATATCTGTCTTACCTTGCTTCAATATATGCATCAACTGTGATCTTTTTTGTGGTGTATTTAAACCTCTGATATTCAGAGTAGTTACATTTAGGGAGGCCATACGACGTGTCTGAAGAAGAGCATTTGTTCACTTATCTGTAGAGGGAGACCAATTGAGAACCGGTTAGATTCTGCATTAAACAAATTTTCTGTTTCTTTAACTTTACTTATTTTCCTTGCTACTGGCAAAATTAAGATATCTAAAACAGATTTGAACTGCGGTTCACCTCGAGTCCCGGGTATCATAACTGGGTATTTTGAACCATTACTGGAGGTGAACCGCCTCAACGTATTCCGCAGTGTGTACTGACGGTAATTCCCAGCCAGCTCTCTGCCTGCCTTTGAAATTGTAGTTATTGTAGTCCAATATGGCGATGAAATTCCTGCTATAACCATCAACCTTAACACTCATAATTTTAACAAAAATAACCTGGCAATAAGTACTTATGTACGTATGTGATCAGTTATCGCACTATTGTGCCTTAGAACTGACTCTTCCATTTACTCACGAGGGGGAATAAGTACCCCATGCTGTAAAATTAAGAGTTCCCTATTCTTCTCAATGGGGACTTGCTAGAAGAGGACCATTTCTCAATCCTTGGGAGCGTCGGTAGATCTAGATGCTGTTCGGTTACCGGTAACCAAGAGGAGATGTCCAGGGGTTGAATGTCCAATAGATCCCATGCTTTCTGAAAGTCTGTCAGCTGTATGATGGTGCATCTTCTTCCGTCTTTGGTGAAGGTGATTCTGAAAGGAAATAGTCATCTGAAGAGAATTTTCTGACTTCTAAAATGGTCTGTCAGTGGTTTTAATAAACGTCTTTTCTATAAAGTTGATGGGGCTATGTCTTGGCAAAATGTGATGCTTGCTCCCTCCATCTCTATCTCTCTCTTCTCTCTAAGATTGCCGCAATGTCGCAGTAACTTAAAAGTCCACACACCACATCCCTCAGCGATTCATCCTCTTTAGGCATCGGTTTGAGGGAGCGATGAACTCTTACAATAATTATCTGCTGAGATCTTTCTTTGTTTAGTAGCAAGGCAAACAGCTCTCGTGTTTTATCATTAAGTCCTTTTATTCTGACATACCTCCTCTGGCTACGGTTTTCTTGGTCTTCTATTAAAGACAGTGCTGAATTCAGACCCTCAGCTTGTGTTCTCATAATATGGGACATTGCTTTGCTATATTCCACTATTGCCCCTTGGTTATTTTCTAGAGCTTCCACTCGCTGCCCAATATGGGTCACCTCCTCATGTATTGCGGTAAGTTGTTTTATCACCGGAGAAGATGCCTGGCTTAGTAACTTCTTTAGGACTGACCTTGTTAGCTGCGCTTCACCCCCTGACTCCCTGCGTGATTCAGAGTCCATCAGGCTTTCAGCATCAGAATCCTCCGGGATATCAGACTCCGTCACTGTTTCCGGCGCCATCTTGTTCCCGCGCGCCGGAGGAGTTGCAAGCTTCTTCCTTAGATATTTGTCTAAGTCCCCTTGATTTTTCCTAAATCTCGGGGTGTCAGGTGGGTTTTGCATTTTATCTCTGCGAGAGTTGCCCATGATGCGATAAGAAGGGGCCGCTAAATAGGCAGATTCGGGCTTGCTGAGCGGGAGCTAAGGCTTCATGCGACTGCCATGTCTCACAGCTAGGCCACGCCCCGTTCGGCTTGAAAATATTTTGGCTCTGTATATCAGCTCCGTAAAAAAATAAAATTTTCTTTTAGTGAAACATATTCAAATGCAGTGACATGACTATCCCTACTAAATAGCAAACGCTTTTCGGGAAAAAGAAAAATCACATGCCCTTAGTCATAGCAATAAATGTAAGTTTTAATTTTTTTGATGCTGAGACCCAAAATCTTTTCAAGTCGTCTACCAGTTTTTTCTGACATCCATGCAGTCTAGTCTCAAGTATCCATTGCGTCAATGGGATTCAGCTGGATTAGACAGGGGGCTGAGCTTTGAAGGAACTTCTACAAAAAGTATTTTCACCATAAGGAATCCAAGCTCTGTGAAAACCTGAGTAATGAGGGATCCATTTGGGCCCTTTTTTCGCAAGAACTTTTCAGGTTTGCGTCAGCTCTTTATTTTAATCCCATATATCAAATTGACAAAAAAGACAAATCCCTGAAGAAGGGATGTTGTAAAATAAGAAATAGGCCTAAACTTACGCAGGTTTATAGCTTTAGCCTACTTTCTTAGCTAGTAGCAGATACCAGACTGTTATTTATTGCCATTTCATACATGTTTTTGGAATAATAATAAACATTTTTTGTGTTAAAGAAGCAAAGATCAGACAAATTTGCCTGGCCCTTTAATATATTTGTGGGGAATTTATAGATAGTATTGCATTAAGTGTTGATTTGCAGGCAAAGTAGCAGATGTTAAACAGTTTTTCAACAGAGCTATAGGCATTTTTTATAAACTTACCAAAAGTTTATTATGAAGTGATGTACTAGACTTATTATTCATGTTCATTTTTTGGAAACATTTCCAATAAATAGCAACAACTGATCATCTCATTGCGTACTGTAGTTCTGTGGAATACAGGGAACAGTAACTTTTTTATGTAAATTAAACAGGTTGACACACTATTAATTGTGTTAATGCTTCAAGGAAATATATTAATAGCCTAGTTTATTTTCTGTGGTTGCAAAGCAGATGCCAAAATGGCAGTTATTCAAGATAGTCATGTACATTTGCAAGACACATTTCTTACTTTTAGTAAAGTGACAGTGCTGAGGGAATGTACTACAAACATATATGTACATACATCTTCAATGTTGTGCCAGTCTTATTATGACAATAGTTGGTACTTATCCGCCTCGAAAACAACATGTCCACATCTGCTTTCCATTAAGTCACCTCATCACTGCTTCTCCCAAAAGATTCTTCCACTTTTAAAAAACCTAGCCCCCTGGCTTGCATGACAGGATTGATCAGACCCCATAGGGTAAAGTACCCCAGAGTAGTGTTGGCTAACCTCTACTCCCTCCTTCTCCTCCTATGCAGCCCGGGAAGATGAAGGAGAGTGAGGCAGAATGGTTGGGAGATCATTGCAGATAAAAATATGTAGTCAGTCAATTCAAGGGAGGAGGCCAGGAGTGGCTGTATGTATGGTTTTCAAAGGAAGCAGTTCAGGGTTAGAGCTGTAAATACTTAAAGAGGACCTGTCAGGTGTCTTTAGGACACTAAACCAACCACAGGTCATTACGGTTTAGAGTCCCAAATCGCACTGTATGATAGGTATCCATGACCACATTAAAAGAAAACAAACATATTTATACACTTCCCTCGGTCCAGAGCTCTTGTTGCTGTGCAATACTTCTAGGGAAGCCAGGGCATAACACCACTTTGCCCAGAGCTCACTACAGCTGCCGAGAGCAGGAGGTGCCTGGTGATGACATCACCGCACCTCAGTGCTGGAGTGAACGGAGAGAAGTAAGTATCAGTGTTTTTTTTTTAATTATGCAAGGGGGAGGGGGCACATTTGGGACTTTATGGTGTCTATAGGGAACATTACATTACAGGGGATTTGGGGACAGTAAAGCCACTGTCAAGACATTGCGAATTGGTGCTATGGCTGACATTACAGCGGGTTTTGGAGACATTACTAAGGGCTGTGAAGACTTTGGGTGTGTGGGGGGGCAGTTAGGGATATTACTGGGGGCTGTGAGACTTTGGGGGGATGTGGGGGACATTACAGGAGGCTTTGGAGACATTACAGTGGGTTGCAAAGACATTGAGGGGGATGTGGGCGACATTACAGGGGGCTTTGGAGACATTACAGGGGGCTGTGAAGACATTGGGAGGGCTGTGGGTAATATTACAGAGGGTTTTGGGAACATTAGTGGGGGGATGTGAAGACATAGGGGGGATATTGGAGAGATTACTGGGGGCTTTGGGGAGCTTCTTAGTGGGGCTGTGGGGGACATTGCAGGGGGCTAACTGGACATTAGGGGGCTGTGTTGAGACCATTACAGAGGACTTTAGGAACTTTAATAGGGGTCTGTGAAGACATTGGGGTACTATGGAGGACATTACAGAGGGCTTTGGGAACATTACTGGGGGGATGTGAAGACATTGGGGGGGCTGTTGGAAACATTACTGGGTGCTGTGGGCGACTTCCTAGTGGAGCTGTGGGGGTCATTACAGGGGACTCTGATGGCATTGGGGGGCTTTGGGGAACATTATAGGGGGCTATGGGAACATTACTAGGGGGCTGTTATGACATTGGGGGGGGGCATGGGGAACATCGGGGGAGGTGACGACATTGGGCCGAGGAGGACATTAAAGGGCACTGTGGGGTCTTCTTATTCAGGGCTGTGGGTAACATTACAAGGGGCTCTGTGGAACATCTTATTGGGGGCTGTGGTGGACATTACTGTGGGCTGTGTGGACATTACTTAGTGTAGGTATTAGGTGAGAGGATTCTTTGTGTGGCCATGATTAGGCAGGGAATCATTTAGTTTAGGGTCACATTGAGAGCTAATTAGTGGGGGCCCACAGTTATTTAGTGTAAATTACATTCTTACTTGTTAGTTCAAGATTAGAGGACATTATTAGGTGGGTGGCACACTGAGAGGGTATAATGTAAATTATGGGGCTTATACCGTGGTGGGGCAGTAATTGTCAGCTTCATTGTGTGTAAACCAGAATGTATGTATATATACAGGGTGACGTACAGGATAGGTTCTGTAGGATTGTTCTTAAGTTGAATTTGTATGTAAGTCGGAACTGTATATTTTATAATTGTAACCCCAGACAGAATTTTTTGGGTCTCTGTGACTATTGGATTTTAAAAATGTTGGGTTGTCATAAAAACCAGGATTAACAGTAAAGCTTCATTACAGACACCTGTGATAACTGTTACAGATGATCATTGTAGCCTAACGATAAAGTACAGTAAATTACCAACATCCAGGTCTTTTTGTAACTAGGGGTCGTCTGTAAGTCGGTTGTTCTCAAGTAGGGGACCGCCTGTATATAGGTTTTATGGCTTTATAACATGTTATATTAGGAAGCACCTCCTGGCACTGGATGTAACAGGTAGGGATTTCTCCTGTGTTTTATTTAGCAGTATGTGTTGTGTACAGGGGTGGGCATTACTGAAAGTGTTATGTATATCCGAATGTTTTACCACCCTAGCAACGCCCCTGAACAGTGATTTCATGTGGTATGTCTGACAGGATCTAAAAAAGTGGACACCGCCGGTTACCCGAAAGATCCCCTGTGCTTTTTAGTATGCAATGGCTGCTCTTCAAAAATTCTTTAACACAAATATGAGCCTATGTCTACATGGGGAATCATATTACCCAAAACAAACACTAAAATATCCATTTCCATTTGCAATATGTGGAGCAATAATGAAGCCTTTTGGGTATGGATCACTTGTATGATTCTGTAATGTCATTTCTTATTATCTATCAAAATGCCTACATGTTTAAAAATATGTGTTCCCATTTAACGACAATAAAAATTATGACTGAACGTTAAATGCAATAAATTACAAATGAGCAATCTCTTTAACATGCTGCTGAACTGTAACACGTCTTCTCCATGTTTAAGCATAAAGGTTCAACAGTGTTTATTTGTGATACTTGAATGCTTCCAAGATTATATCCTCATTAACTATGCTCACCCATTTTATTTTGCAGACTCGCTTCAATGTCACATAAATTACTGTTCTGCACAAAGGATTAACTCTTGAACATATATTTAATTTCATTTTAGCACGGCTTATTTTCTCCAAAGGACGTATCATTTACAACAGAACTGTACAGTTGATAGAAATGCTATGGGCAAACCATTTGTGTTTGATGGTTGCCAATTAAGAGTCAGAAGAATTCTGCACTTTGTTTCTTGAAATGTAAAAGATTTCAACTTGTCATCTTCTAGCACAGAACCTACATGACCTTTATATGTCCTGGAGTGTTGATGAAAAACAGTTCTTTAAAAACAAGCTTTTGTTGAAGTCTTTGAAGTTTAAGACTCATCAGCCTAAAATCATCACAGGTCATCATCAATGACAAAGTCAGGACAAATCTTCTGGTGATCAAAGGATAAGTAACAAGTAACTGACATATGAGAATTGTGTGTCCTACACATTTCTCTATATTTCTCTGCAGAAAAACCCTGTATTGCATTTTATCTTGTATTCTGCATAAAGTGATTAAAAGTGCAACCAAATACTATCGTTAATCATATCTATAGAGAAATGTGAACCTAAGAAATTAATATTCTGTAATAAGTAGAGATGAGCGAACATACTTGTCCGAGCTTGATGCTCGTTCGAGCATTAGCGTACTCGAAACTGCTTGTTGCTTGGACAAATACTTCGCCCGCTCGAGAAAATGGCATCTCCCGCCGTTGTGATTTTTGTCGGCCAGAAACAGAGCCAATCACAAGCCAGGAGACTCTACACTCCACCCAGCATGACGTGGTACCCTTACACGTCGATAGCAGTTGGCGGTTGGCTGGTTGGCTGGCCAGCGGTTGGCTGGCCTGATCAGGTGACCCTGGAATAGACTAGTCCCTGCCCGCGCTGCTCGTATCATTCTCTGTCTGGATGCCGCTAGAGAGAGAGCTGCTGCTGGTCAGGGAAAGCGTTAGGGTGTTCTATTAGAATAGTGTTAGGCAGGAGTGATTCTACAAGAACTCAACAGCCCTTCTTAGGGCTACAATAACGTTTTATTTTACTTTTTTTTGGTTTGCCTGTGGCTGGGCTTGCTGGCATTAGTAGTGCAGCTAGTACCATATTGTGAGGAATTTGCAGGGGGACTTGCGACCGTTGTGTTTAGCTCTTAGTGACACACATATCCACCTCAAACACCGAAGTGGGACAATTTATTAGGGGTTTGATTAGAATTAGGCAGAGTCTGCTGATTTATTTTTTTTTACCTTTATTTCTTTTTATAGCTCAAAGTCATCTTGCAAAACAGTGTGCTTTCAGTGTAGGCTAGAAAATAGCCATAGGAGAACCCCAACGGCTTACTTAAGCCTACAATAGCGTTATATTTTCCTTTTTTTTGTTTGCTTGTGGCTGGGCTTTCTGCCATTAGTAGTGCAGCTAGTACCATATTGTGAGGAATTTGCTGGGAGACTTGCGACCGTTGTGTTTAGCTCTTAGTGACATGCATATCCACCTCAAACACCGAAGTGGGACAATTTATTAGGGGTTTGATTAGAATTAGGCAGAGTCTGCTGATTTATTTTTTTTTACCTTTATTTCTTTTTATAACTCAAAGTCATCAGGCACAGCACAAAATCCAGTTGTGTGCTGTCAGTGTAGGTTAGAAACTAGCCATATCAATAGGATAGCATTGTTTTGTTTAAAAAAAAAAAAAAAAGTAAAGTTTACACTTTAATTTGGAAAATGTTTAAACCGAGGGCTAGGGGTAGAGGACGAGGGTGTGGACGTGGGCGTCAGACTACTGCAGGGGTCAGAGGCTATGGTCCTGGGCGGGGTGAGACACCACCTGCTGATGAGGGAGCAGGGGAACGCCGCAGAGCTACACTCACTAGGTTCATCATGTCTCAAGTTACTGGGACTCGTGGTAGAGCACTGTTGAGGCCAGAACAGTGCGAAGAGGTGATGTCGTGGATTGTAAACAATGCTTCTAGCCATTTGTCCACCAGTCAGTCTTCCACGCAGTCCACCCATGTCACCGAAATCAGCACTCCTCCAGCTCCTCCACCTCAGCCTCCTTCCCCCCAGTCTGCCCCATCCCAGCAAAATTTGGCATTTGAACTGCCATACTCTGAGGAACTGTTTTCTGGACCCTTCCCACAGTCACAAACCACTTGTCCGGTTGCTGCTGAGCTATTTTCCGATGCCCAGGTTTTCCACCGGTCGCAGTCTGTGGGTGATGATGACATTATTGACGTAGTGGAAGAAGTGTGTAAAGAGGTGTCGGATGATGAGGAGACACGGTTGTCAGACAGTGGTAAAGTTGTTATGAGGGCAGGAAGTCCAAGGGGGGAGCAGACTGAGGGATCGGAGGATGATGAGGTGACAGACCCAAGCTGGGTTGATAGGCCGGGTGAACACAGTGCTTCTGAGACAGGGGAGAGTCCTCGACCAGAACAGGTTGGAAGAGGCAGTGGTGGGGCCAGACGGAGAGGCAGGGCCAGACCTGGTGCATCAGCGCCAAATGTTTCCCGTATTCAAGCTCCCGTGGCGAGGGCTAGATTTTCAGAAGTCTGGAGGTTCTTTAAAGAAACACCGGATGACCGACGGACTGTGGTGTGCAACCTGTTCCAAACCAGGATCAGCAGGGGTTCCACAACTACTAGTTTAACTACCACCAGTATGCGCAGGCATATGAATGCTAAACACCCCACTCAATGGCACCAAGCCCGTTCACCTCCGGCCGGGCACACCACTGCTCCTTCCCCTGTGTCATCTGCTAGTCAGCCCCCTGCCCAGGACCACGGCCCAAACACCTCCTGTGCGAAAACCCCATCTTCGCCTCCACGATCCTCCATCCACCAGCGTTCAGCTCTCCATACCCCAGACGCTGGAGCGCAAAAGGAAGTATAGCGCAACCCACCCACACGCCCAAGCCCTCAACGTCCACATCTCCAAGTTGCTTAGCCTGGAGATGCTGCCCTATAGGCTGGTAGAGACCGAGGCCTTTCGAAACCTCATGGCGGCGGCCTCCCCGCGGTATTCGGTCCCCAGCCGCCACTACTTTTTCCGATATGCCGTCCCAGCCCTGCACAAGCACGTGTCAGAGAACATCATCCGTGCCCTGACCAACGCCGTTTCTGACAAGGACCACCTTACCACGGACACGTGGACGGGTGCTGCCGGGCAGGGTCACTATATATCGCTGACGGCACATTGGGTTAACTTGGTGGAGGCTGAGACCGAGTCTGACCCTGGGGCTGGTCATATACTGCCGACGCTGAGGATTGCGGGGCCTACCTCGGTCCAGGTCTCAAAGGCCTACTATGCCTCCTCCCACCCCTCCTCCACCGAATTACCATCCGTGGGCATGGCGCCATCAATCGGTAGCTCTAGGCACAGCAGCAGTGCCGTCGCTAAGCGACAGCAGGCGGTGCTCAAACTGCTGAGCCTAGGCGATAAAAGGCACACCGCCCAAGAGCTATTACAGGGCATCACGGCGCAGACCGATCTGTGGCTGGCACAGCTGAACCTGAAGCCAGGCATGGTTGTGTGTGACAACGGCCGTAACATGGTGGCGGCTCTGCAACTCGGCAGACTGACACATGTGCCATGCCTGGCCCATGTGTTAAATCTCATAGTTCAGCGTTTCCTCAAGACATACCCCAATCTGTTTGATTTGCTCACGAAGGTGCGCCGCATCTGTGCGCATTTCAGGAAGTCCAGAAGTCCAGATGCTGCCACTCTCAGGGCAGCGCAGCGCCGCCTCCAACTGCCCGCTCACCGACTGTTGTGCGACGTGCCCACGAGGTGGAATTCAACACTAACCATGTTATCCAGAGTTTACCAGCAGCGCAGAGTGATTGTAGACTGCCAGATATCAACTTCCACCAGAACTGGTAGTCAGGTCAGTCAGCTTCCTCAAGTCTACAATGAGGAGTGGACGTGGATGTCTGATATCTGTCAGGTGCTGAGTAACTTTGAGGAGTCAACACAGATGGTCAGTGGCGATGCCGCCATCATCAGCCTCACCATCCCGCTGCTTGGCCTGTTGAAAAACTCTCTGGTCAGCATGAAGTCGGAAGCTTTGCGCTCGTCACAAGAGATGGGGGAAGAAGATTCCCTTGTTGATAGCCAAAGCACCCTTAGGTCTGTTTCTCAGCGCATATCGGAGGAGGTGTAGGAGGATGAGGAGGAAGAGGAGGAGAATGTTGGCGAGACAGAAGAGGGGACCATTGTTCAGTCCTTCACTGTTCAGCATGTATGGGCAGAAGAAGAGGAGTTGGAGGAGGAGGAAATGGGCAGTCAGGCCAGTGAGGGGAGTGAATTCTTGCGCGTTGGGACTCTGGCGCATATGGCAGATTTCATGCTAGGCTGCCTATCCCGTGACCCTCGCGATCAAAGAGTAGGCGAGCAGGCAGCTTTTCCAGCACTGGCAGGGGTACGCTTTACCAGGCCTTTGCCAGTTTTATGTCACCCCAGCAAGACACTGTCACCTGTCCCTAGTCTCGGCAGAGTAGGGCTGATCTTTACAGAAAGATGGTGTGGGAGTACGTAGCTGACCATACCATCATCCTAAATGATCACACAGCTCCCTACAACTACTGGGTTTCAAAGCTGGACATGTGGCACGAACTGGCGCTGTACGCCTTGGAGGTTCTTGCCTGCCCTGCCGCTAGCGTGTTGTCCGAGCCGGTTTTCAGTGCAGCTGGTGGCATCATCACCGATAAGCGTACACGCCTGTCGATTGACAGCGCTGACAGGCTGACGCTTATCAAGATGAATAAAGCCTGGATTTCTCCGGATTTTCATTCTCCACCAGGTGAAAGAAGCTCAACCTGAATAATGTATGCACTCCTCCTCCTCATTGTCCTCCTTCTCCTGCTCTTTGTACACTAAAGCAGAGGAAACTGGCTATTTTTTGCCAGCGCCAACTGGCTCTAGCTATAGTACTCTATGTATTTAATTTTTCTGGAGGGCCACCTACCCGGTCCTCTGTCTTAAGCAATTTTTGGGAGTGCCACATACAGGCACTCAATCTATTTAATTTTTCTGGAGGACCACCTACCTGCTCCTCTGGTTTGAAAACTTTTTTGGACTGCCACATACAGGCACTCAATTTATTTAATTTTTCTGGAGGACCACCTACCTGCACCTCTGGTTTGAAAACTTTTTTGGACTGCCACGTACAGGCACTATCCAAATTAAATTGTCTCTATAGCAGCCTCCACATGTCGTGTTTTTAGCTTGCTCCACACGTTGTCTCCATTGCTACCTCCACACGTCATCGCCATAGCTGCCTCCAAAAGTCGTCCATATAGCTGCCTCCATACATGGTCTCCTTATCAAATAAACTGTGTAAGGCAGAATTTTGGGTTGTTTTTTATGGATTCCACATCAAACTTGTTAACTTTGTCGCCACCCTGCTGTGTAATCCACAAAATATACTGGCAAACTTTTATCATTTACCGATATTATTTCAGCGCTTCTTGCGCATCTGTTTACATTCCCCTCACCGGCCATAACCCAAACTTATAAGAACGCTACTACACTTGATCTTATACAAAACGTTCTTAGAAGTGCTGTTTGGGGAGTAGCCTAGAGACAGGGGCTTGGATTGGCGAAAGCTCGCCTGGCAGCGGAGCGCCAGCTCCATTCCAAGATCCAACTAACATAGTTTTAACTGCAGCACCTTTAATCTACTACTAGTTCACTGCCTCCATACATCGTCCCCTTATCAAATGAGCTGTGTCAGGCAGAATTTTCAGGTGTTTCACCAGATACATACTGGAACTCGGCCCATCTGTCGCCGCTATGCTGGAGACCTGAAGTTGCAATCATAGCAGCGCAATATGGATGCCCCATACTGTCGCTCTTAATCATGGAACCATTTCCGTAAAAACAATTAAAAATAGAACCACTATGCTATTCCATTATTCCTAGGAGAAATATTCAAACGACCCGGCCTGCTTTGAAAACGCTTCTGGCCCCCAGGCCCATTTTGGGTGGGGAGGAGCCGAGAGACAGGGACTTGGACAGGCGAAAGCTCGCCTGGCAGTGGACCGCCAGCTCCATCCCAAGATTAGGCAGCCTCAGAGGCATCCATGCATGCTGCCCCTGCTGTTTCCTGTCCATTTTGCCTCCACGATCCTCCACAGCGTCCACCAATGTCTCATTTCAACTCTCTACACCCCAGACGCTGGAGCACGAGAGGATATGCAGCACATCATCCCCTTATCAAACAAGCTGTTTCAGGCAGAATTTTCAGGTGTTTCACCAGATACATAGTGGAACTCGGCCCATCTGTTGCCGCCATGCTGGAGACCTGAAGTTGCAATCATAGCAGCGCAATATGAATGCCCCATACTGTCGCTCTTAATTATGGAAGTCGTCTCCATGGCTGCCTCCACATGTCGTCCCCTTATCAAAAGAGCTGTGTCAGGCTCATTTTTCGGGTGTTTCACCAGATACGTTATGGAACTTGGTCACTATGTCGCCACCATGCTGTGTTATCGACTAAATATACCGTCAACCTTTTGTTCACATAGGAAATCATTTCAGCGCTTCTTGCTCACCTCCTTTGGTGAAGCCTGAGTCCATTTAGGGTATGTCGCCATGACACTCTCTAGCCTGCCGCTGCTGCCGCTGCCTCTGCATGCTGTCCCCTATAGTGTCAGGGTCAATTATTACATGTTTTAGATGCTATCTAGCCTCATTCGGTCACTCTGTCATGGCCATGCTGTTGCCCATAATTTTGGCATAATGGTGCGATTAAGCAGCCTCAGAGGCATCCATGCATGCTGCCCCTGCTGTTTCCTGTCCATTTCCGTGGTGTTTCCATCCTTTTCTGAGGTTCCCAGGTGTTTGGCCAAGCTTCCCTGTGCAGAGCCTTGGTCCCCTTGAAAAATGCTCAAGTCTCCCATTGACTTCAATGGGGCTCGTTATTCGAGACGAGCACTCGAGCATCGGGAAAAGTTCGTCTCGAATAGCAAGTACCCGAGCATTTTAGTGCTTGCTCATCTCTAGTAATAAGCAAACAATTCTCTTCATAGCAATATATAATGGCTTAGAGACAGGAAAATATGTACAGTGTATGTGAGTTTCTGCAGTTATATGTCACTTCTACATTTGTTATATGTGATTTCCGCTTTTGAAATAAACAGAATGATGCACATTCTGTGTGTTCATGGCCCTTTTCTTCCAGAGTTATGGCATTTTCTGTTCTGAAGCTACAGTGAGCGGAGACTTACTTCTTCCTGTATCTGTCCTGAAGGTCAGTCAAAATTAGTTTGTGCACAGTTCTTATGATGCCGTGTATTCTCTCATTAAGTAATTTAGCAGTAAATCCAGTGAGTTTCTTAGAAGTAAATGCACAGTGCAGAAAGTGCTGTGAGAGCAGATGGTAGGGGGTTGTGCTGCAAATGAGTCTATTACAAAGAATATGGTGCAAAGGGAGAGACAGAGAAGGTTCTGCAGAACTTCATGGAGGCTCTTAAAGGAAATAGGGGAGCCCTTTTACCTCCCTATTTTGTATAGAAGACTTCTGCATCGACAGCCCTGAACATACTCAACTACACTCAGAGAGCACAGCCACATGATCCTCCCCTCCACCTGTGAGCAGGTAGCAGCAGCCCCATCTCTTTCTGAAACCATTTCTTTACACAACTAGCGCAGAAACTTTATGAATTAATTAGCAAGCAGTTTATACTGCATATACTCAAGTATACAAAAAAATAAACTTGCTACTCACCATTCCAATGGCCCGGGCAGCTCCTCTCAATCTTCATGAAGCAGGTCCATGACAGCTCCGTGGCTGCTCCTCTTCTGTATTCATGCCGGCTGCAGTTCGGCGTCAGCTTCATGCACATGGCTCGGCCAGCACACAACTGTGATGGAAGCCAGGCCGTGCGCTTGGAGCTGTCGCGGACCTGGTGCCGGTGCACGTGAAGACAGTAGAGGCGTGCCCACAGAGCTGTCATGGACCTGCAGCATGAAGATGAAGAGGAGCTGCCCGGGCCATTGGAATGGTGAGTAGTAAGTTTCTTTTTAGCAAGGGGCTATATACTTTAAGGGGCTGACAAGCTATATACTAGAAGGGCTGGTGGGCTATATACTTCAAGGGGCTGGCAGGATATATACTTTAAGGAGCTGGCAGGCTATATACTACAGTGGCTGGCTAGCTATATACTACAGGGGGCTTGCTGGATATATTCTGGGAGGCTGTGACCAATGCATTTCCCACCATCGGCTTATACTTTGGTCAATAGGTTTTCCCAGTTTATCGTGGTAAAATATATACTTGGGTTGACTTATACTTGTGGCTCAGTTTTTACAACTTTCACCGTGAGCTTGAAAAAACAACTCTGCTTTATTCTTTGGTTTGGTATGATACCACATTTATATAGGTTTTATTGTGTTTTAATACGTTTTCAAAAATTAAACGAATGTGTACGAATGTCTGTGCGACATTTCGTTCACTTTTTATTCCATTTTTTATAAGATGTAAAATGGTGTAAAAGTTGCGTTTTGGACATTCATGTGCTATTTTCGGTTACGTGGTTCACCGCTGGCAATAACCGTTTTTATATTTTGGTAGATTGGGCATCTTGGAATGCGTTGATACCTATTATTTCTGTGATTTTTACTCTTTACTACATTTATCTCAGTTCTAGGGAAAGGGGGGGGGGGGTGATTTCAACTTTTAGGTTTCTTTACTTTTTTTTAACCCCTTAACACTGAAGCCACTTTTCACCTTCCTGACACGGCCCATTTTTTAAAATCTGACATGTGTCTATTTAAGTGGTTATAACTTTGGAACGCTTTAACATATCCAGTTGATTTTGAGATTGTTTTTTTGTGACACATTGTACTTCATGCTGGTTGAGAAATTTAATCAATATATTTAGTATTTATGAAATAAATGGAAATTTGGCAAAAATTTTGAAAAAAACTATGTTTTCCAAATTCAAAATTTTCTACTTTTTGGAAAGTTGGTCATATCACTAAAATAACTTGATAACTAACATTTTCCATATGTCTGCTTTAACTTGGCATCATTTTTTAAACATCTTTTCCTTTTTTTAGGATGCTAGGAGGCTTCTAACTTTAGGTGCAATTTTTCAGATTTTCACGAAAATCATCAAAACCAACTTTTGGAGGGTCAATTTAGTTAGAAGTGAGTTTATAAGGCCCACATGAGAGAAAACCCCCACAAATGACACCATTTTAGAAACTACACCCATCAAAATATTCAAAACAACCTTTGGGAATTTTGTTAACCCTATGAGCGTTTCATGAGGGTGAAAGATAAATGAAAGTGAAATTAGAGAAATGTAATTTTATCTTACTATAGATTCATTGAACACTAAAATTTGCACATTCACAATAGGTTAAAAAAGAAAATGCATTTTACAATGTTGAGGGCAATTCCTCCTGAGTATGCCAATACCCATTTTGTCACTCTACCCTGCTGTACGGGCACATGGGGGCACTTGGAATGGAAAGAGCGTCGTTTCGTTTTTGCAGGGCAAATATGGCTGAAAAAGTTTTCATGTGTCAGGATGCATTTGGAGAGCCATAATGGTACCAAAACAGAGGAACGCCCCAACATGAGACACCATTTTGGAAAGTACACCCCTTGGAGAGTTTAGCAATGTGTAATTTGTATATTTTCCCCAAAAGGTGTTTGATTCAATTATGCCACAAACGGGAAAAAAGGTGAAAATTTTCTCAAAAATTTCACTTTTACCCCAAATTTTTGTAAGCCACAAGGGATAAAAGATGAAACAACCCCATAAATGTGTAAAACTATTTCTCCTAAGCACATAACTGCACCACTTTTGCATATAAAGTGTTGTATGGGTACACAGTAGGGCTCAGAAGGGAAAGAGGGGCTTTGGCCTTTTAGAAGCCAGATTTGACAATCATCCTTTACATGTGTCAGGATGCATTTGGAGAGCCCTAGTGGTACCAAAACAGAGGGGAACCCCAACAAGTGTCACCATTTTGGAAAGTGCACCCCTTGGAGAATTCAGCAAGGTGTAATATGTGTATTTTCCCCTACAGGTGTTTGCTTCAATTAGGTCCCTAAAAGGAAAAAGGTGAACATTTTCCCCAAAAAGTCACTTCTACGTCTAATTTTTGTATCCCATAAGGCATTAAAGATGAAACAACCCCAAAAAATGTGTACTAGCATTTCTCCCGAGTATAAAATTGCCCCACACATGCAAATAAATTGTTGTATGGGTACGCAGTGAAGCTCAGAAGGGAAAGAGGGGCGTTGGCCTTTTAGAAGCCAAATTTGACCAACATCCTTTACATATGTCAGGATGCATTTAGAGAGCCGTAGTGGTACCAAAACAGAGGGGAACCCCAACAAGTATCACCATTTTGGAAAGCACACCCCTTAGAGAATTTAGCAAGGTGTAATATGTGTATTTGTCCGTAAAGGTGTTTGATTTAATTAGGACTTAAATAGATAAAAGGTGAACATTTTCTTATAAAGGTCATTTTACTCCTAATTTTATATAGCCACAAGGGATAAAAAAATGTAATAACCCCCCAAAATGTGTAAACCTATTTCTCTCAAGTGTAGAAGTACCCCACATGTGTATATAAAATGTTGTATGGGCGCACAGTAAAAGGAAAGGGGAATGTTTGCCTTTTAGAAGCCAAATTTGACAGAAATGTTTGACATGCATTTGGAGAACCCTAGTGGTATAAAACAGAGAAGAATCTGAAAAGTGACCCTAATCTTTGAATGCACACCCCTTAGAGAATTTTACAATGTGTAATATATGTATTTGCCCCTACAGGTGAATGATCCAATTAGGCCCTAATCATTAAAAAGGTGAAAATTTTCGTATAAATGTCAGTTTACCCCTAATTTATGTAAGCCACAAGGGATAATATATTAAATAACCCCAAAAAAGGTGTAAAACTATTTCTCCCGAGTGTAGAAGTACCCCACATGTGCATATAAAATGCTTTATGGGCGCACAGTAGAGGAAAAGAGGGATGTTTGTCTTTTAGAGGCCAAATTTGCAAGAAATCCTTCACATGTGTCAGGATACATTTGGAGAACCGTAGTGGTACCAAAACAGAGGAAAACCCGAAAAATGACCCTAATTGTTGAATGTACACCCCTTGGGGAATATAGCAAGGTGTAATATGTGGTGTAGGGTAATACACGTGGTGAAATGAGCATGTTGAACATACAGGTGGTTTCCAAATATGATGTGCAATGGAGTCCAAGATGGAAATTGCAATTATTTCTGGAAAGTTCAGTGCCCGTTATGTGGTGCCCCTTATGAAATAATGGAGGGGTATAGGGAGCAATGGGACATAACAGTTGTTACAATTATTCATTTTACCGAAATTAATTCACAATAGGTTGGGCATGAATTGTGAATGTCTAGTGTATAAGGAGGTAGAATATATCAAGGGACCAACTAAACTTTTGTCACTCTGGAGGTGTCGCAGGTCTCTTAGTAGTATGTAGTGTCCATCCTAACTCCTCTTTTGGAACAGACTCTTTATTGAGTCCTACCATTAGAAGCAGCAGAATTCACCGGGAAAATGCTGTCCTGGCAAAACACAGGAACATCTAAACCAGAGGTACTGGGGCCCCGTCCTTCTTGTCCCAATATTAGTTTCCTAATACCTTCCTCTTGAAAACGGAGAAATGATCCGGCAGGACCTGCACATTGGAACAGCTTGTAAGAGTTGTACAGCATCATCTGTACAATGTACACAGCCAGCGCTTTTGTACCATATCTTCGTTTTAGTAGGGAAATTATCGCCAAGTGTTGCTCTTATTCACCCTAGCGATGCCCATTGTGACGAATATTGCTGCTTTTGGCTGGACCAAATCGACCAGCCAATAGCGGCAAACATGGACAGAGGGGGGCAACAAAACCCCTCTGTACCGCAAGGCAAAATAGGTGGCTGTTAGGAACAGCCGCCACCCCGATCACCGTGTCTACAGACATGGTGACCGGTATTACTGACGTCATAAGTAAATTCGCTGCTATTGGCTCGTCTGAATTGATGAGCCAATAGCAGCGATAATAAACTGGGGGTGTGTGGGGGGGATGTAACCCTTCTGGTCCATGGGGCAGGATGGATGGCTGTCAGGAACAGCCGCAATCTTGCCCCGATCACTGTGTCTGACCGGTGTTGGAAAGTCACTACCCGCCGCACCGTTCTATAACAACGCTCGTTGGGAATAGGCTTTACAATCTTTATTTATTTTTTAAGCAATTTAGACAAATAAGGGCTTATTTTTTGCGAGACGAGATGCACTGTAAAAAAAATTAATTTAAGTGGGTTTTTAGCTTATTGAAGCAATTTTATTAACTTTTTACATGTGGAGGAAAATAAAATCATCAATTCTTGTTTTGGATTTTTATCATTTTTTTTGGGGGGGGGGGTGTTCACTGTAGCATAACAATACTATATTATCTTTATTCTACGGATCACTACGATTACGGTGATACCTCATTTATATAGTTTTATTTTTATTTGTCCAATTTTATTGAAGGAAAACTAGAATAGAAAAAATTGCATTTGTTTTAGTATTGCCATTTTTATAGCGGCATAATTATAGTATTTTTTGGTTTATGGAGCTGGTTGTAAGCTTATTTTTTGCGTGACAAGTTGCTCTTTTTATTGGTATTGTTTTGGTGCTTGTAACTTTTTCGGATCACTTTTTAGAACATTTTTTGTAAAGCAATTTGATAAAAAGTTTTAATTTTTGGCAAGTTTTTTTTTTTTTTTTTTACCAGGTTCCCAGAGCGGGTCCAATTATGATTAGGATTTATTGTAGAGATTGTTACGGACGCAGCGATACCAAATAAGTGGGGTTTTTTCGTGATTTAGTGTTTTTTATACTTTATTACTTGTGTAAAGGGAAATGTGGTGTTTGGGGGGACTTTCACTTTCTTTTATTATTTATTTTTATTGTAAAAAACCTTTATTTATTTATTTTTACTTTTTTTACAGTTACTGACATCTAAGCTTGAACAAGTGATCTTCTTATTCATTTTTTACAGATGTATTGCACTGTGTAATGTAAGACACTGAGCATGCTGCGCATGCCTAGTGTCTTACAGCCGGGTCCTGCCAGAAGGCAGGGACCCGGCTTCCGGAGGAAGATCGCGCAGGCCCAGGCACTGGCAGTCCCGGGGCTGCGATCGGAGCAGCGGACCCCCCAGGTAAGCGCCGCGGGGGGGTCCGATTTACCTTTAATTAACTTTAAATGCCTCTAACACATATATATAATATATAGCCGACACCCGCAGCTTCTGGCGCCGGCTCCGTTCAGGAGCCGGCGCCAGAAGCTTGACGTAATAGTGATGCATTTTGCTGGAACGCACCTCCCGCGATGCAGTACTATTACGTCAAATGTCGGGAAGGGGTTAAAATTATTTTTAAAACTTTCTTGAAACTTTTTACTACTTTTTAGACCCTCTAGGGTACATTAACCCTAGATGGTCTGATTGTTCCTACCATATACTGTAATACTACTTAATTGCAGTATATGGAAATTTTTGCATAGCATTCATTACACTGAGCCACAGGCTCATTCTAACAAATCTTCAGAAACCAGACAACCTCAGGTCTGCAAGCACCGACGGCGGTTATTAGCGTTGGGGGTTTGCTGCAATATGCAACAAACCCCCCTGTGTATGAAGAGGGCTTTTTCTTTTTTAATGTGCGTGTACGTGGGGGGGGGCAGGATATTAGGTAATTTACTAATACATCTCTATTAAAAGTTCTGCTCTGCTTTATTGATATGTAAAGTGACACATTCTGTCTTTTACCTCATCATCCAGATATCCCTGTCCATAAAATGGCTGCTGATGGAGCATCATGCGATCTTTAACTGGCGATTGTTCAACCACAGTTAGAGATCACATGACCCTCCATCTGCATTCATTTTATGGTCATGAATGTCTGGCTGATGAGGTAAAAGACAGGAGGCTTCACTTTACATATCAACAAAGCAGAGAAGAACATTTAATAGATGTATATTGGTAAATTACCTAATATCTTGCCCCCCAACACTTACACACATTACAAAAAACATGAGGTAAAGTGGCCAACCCATTTAAGGAATCAATTTGCATAATTGTACAACTTTTAACTAAAAAAAAAAACAATAAAATAAGCAAACGGACAATTATATTAAAATTTTCATCCAGATTCCGTTTTATGGACCTATTTGTCAGAATTATTTAATAATAGGGAACAATATGGACCACTGTATAAAATTACAATAAACTTTGATCAGGGACACACACCGCAAAAATGTTGGTCAATATATGCACAATGTTACATAGCATTTTTCACTGTAAAATTGCTTGGGGGAAAAACTCAGAAAAACAGTAAGCCAAACTTTCACTGCAGACTCCCCCATGGATAAATTGAGAACTTGAGATGCATGAGACAACCTCACAAAAAAACAGAGCAGGTCCTATTCCTGCCCAAGTTTAATGTTCAGGCTGTAATTGTCGATTTTCATCAGTACTTGAACACTGCTCACACACTAATGATGGGTGGGCTGCAAACAAGGGACCCTGGGCCTTTTTGCAGCAAGAGAACTCCAGAAAGACTTACACTGCTGATTTTAGCTTACGCCCTCACCCCCTATGAATTCATTAGATACAGCCCCTCACCCCACGGAATCCTAATGTACAGTCTTATGTTCCCCCTCTTCCAGGAGCCCTGGGGCCCAGCACTTGCTTAGGTATGCCCAGTGTTGGTGCCGGCATTGCTCATATAGACTTACCTATGAAAATTAACCCAAAGTAAAAGTGTTTAAAGGTAAGGTAAAACTAGTACATCTAACAATGTGGGACATGAGTATTTGCATAACACACAGTTTTTAATGATATTTGCATATACACTTTGGATCAATCTCATTCATTGTCTCCAATTCACGGGGTTTCCATATTTTGAGATCATTTCTATGCAGAATAGGATATGCTGTGGTGATATATAAATGATTTTGGCACAGATGCATTTCAGATAAAGAAAATTGCTTTGGGTGGTAGAAAGACATCTCTGATTATTTCCATTATGATGTGATGGATCATTAACCCCTTTGTTGTTGACATCCTATGGAGATTCAGTAAGCAATCTTAATTATTTTAAAATACACTTCTTTGTTATTTGGTTGGTGATTAAAAATGCATTAAAAGATGGCAAGGGAAGAATATTTCCGTTCATTAGCTGATCTGAGAACCTAATCATCATGTAGAGCTAATTTTCATATAAATCTTAAAACAATAAGCACACTACAGTAGAAACAATTTATGTTGACTATGTCAGTAATAAACATAATCACAATAGACGCTGAAAAGAGAAAGTGATTATCTTTTATGAATTAGACAAAAGTGAATGGTTTCATTCAGTTGACAATAGTACACATGTTCCTATGTAAATACTGCATCCAGCAGATTGTGAATGGCATAAAAACATTAGCCTTAACCTTATGCTGAAAGGAAGATATCTACAACATTTTTTGTGTCTATTCTGCTGTAACACTTATAGACAAATTGCTTAGTGCTGTAGAATATATGAGGGCAAAATAGATAATAATTGGTTCAAGGCAAAAAGCTCTATAGCATTAGAAATCTGCACTGAGAAAATAGAAAATTACTTTTTTCATTCTAATTATGTAAAAAAAACAAAAATGAAGTGAATAGATTAACTTCCTGTCACTAAACTATTTTTCATCAGGATGTGAAAAGTCAAGGAATAGTTTCTCCAGAATTGCAGCAGTGAGCCCCTCTTCTCTTAACCTGCACAGTGCCCAGATCTCCTGCAGTTGCGATCAGCAGTTTGTGCTCCACTGGAGGACTTATACACCTAGCTGTAAACATTGTGCATCTAGCTTCCTCTCTGTGCTGGGTATGCATCACAGGTGTAAGTTGGAGTTATGGATCTTAGCATGGAGCAGCATATTAATGCTATGGTTATCTTACCCTTTGCTTGTGCCTTTGACTAAGCATGCTCAAACGTATACATTTCACATAGGAAATGTATAAAAATATTTCCAGATGGCCTCCACTGGAAACTACAACTACCATGATTCTTTAGTTCTTAGAAACAACTTCTCCCTCTTATGCTCTGCTCCCAGTGATGATTTAACATATTTTTTTCCTCTGATACTATAGTAATGATGTGTAACTGCCATCACTGCACATTACTTCGCTGAGATGACTTCTCACCACAACACAGGGCATACTGGATGCACTGCAACCAACCAACTACAGCCAAACATAATGCTGACCATATAACCTGCCCAAGAAGGTACAGGACATGTGATGTGGACATGTGACAAGCGGCCATCTTTTATCTGGTGTCTGCTCCGCATGGAGAAAATCAACAGACTGAGTAAAGGGCCAGTAGCATTTTAATTCTCAGTTACAGCATATGTCAACAGCAATTTTCACCTAAGAAGACCAAAATTTTAAATAATAATAAACAACTTATTGCATATTAACATGGCCCTTTTTTGTTTTTACATTTTCATTTTTCCTTCCCCACCTTAAAAAATCTAACTTTTTTCTTTTTCCATCTACACAGCTCTGTTTGGGCTTGTTTTTCGGCTTAACAAATTGCACTTCATAGTGATGGTATTTATCATTCCATGCCGTTTACTGGGAAGCGGGAAAAAAATTCAGAATGCAGTGAAAATGATGTAAAAACGCATTTGTGCTGTTTTCTTGTGGGCTTGGATTTTACAGCTTTCATTGAGCACCCCAAATCCCATGTCTATTTTATTCTTTGGTTTGGTAAGATCACGAGAATACCAAATTTGTACAGGTTTTATAATGTTTTCATGCATTAAAAAAATTAAAACCTTCTGTACAAAAAAAAAAATCTTCATTTTGCCTTGTTCTGGTACTAATAACTTTTTCATACTTTAGTGCACAGAGCTGTGGGTGGTGTCAGTTTTTGCAACCTTTGATGACGTTTTTAATGCTATCATTTTGAGGAGTGAATGGGCTTTTGATCAATTTTTTTTGGGTCCGATTGCTAATACTATATACTGCAATACTACTGTATTGCAGTATATAGCTATTTTACTATGATTTTTAATAGCCTGCCCTCTGCTGGCTATTAGAAATCATTGCACATGGCAAGCCTACGAGTCTCAATGAGACTCTTGGCTGCCATAGCAACCGATCGCCGCCCTCCGATGACGTTCCAGGGGGTGGCGATCGGCCATCCAAGATGGCAGTAGGCATTTAACAGTAAGTTAGGTGCCGCGTTCGGGTTAGACCGCGGCACTTAACAGGTTAACTGCCGTGATCGGTGCCAGCACTGACCATGGCAGTGACAGGCGGGTGTGTTTGAAGAGAGCTCAGCTGGTGAGCTCTCTCCATAGACCCTTTGCGGCAGGAGGACGATATAGTTCGTCCTCAGTCGGCAAGGTGCTAAGGACATATTTGTATATGAATTATGCTTATTCCTGGAATAAGCCTTTAAGCATAGGCTTTATTAGATTTGAAAGTAAAGAAAACATGAACAAACAGCAGCAATGCACTGCTCATGCAGAGGCTGGTGTCCATCTAGCTCAGGAACCTATCAGTGGTTTTCGGCTGTGGGCCAGTCAACCCTTTTAAAGATGACAATAAAGGTCTTTGGATATAAGAGGCTTTAACACACCCCATCACAGTTGCAAGGTGATTTCCAAATAATATGAGTCTTGTTTCCAGCGCTGGAATAGAGTGAGTAACACAGAAAAGAGTTTACTTATATAGTAAATCATAAGGCACTTTGCATAGGCTGTGCAAGTATAAAAGCAGCCACTACTATTGGTTGTCTTGACCTAGGAAATATAATACTATTTGGCATCTTCATACAAAGGAGACTAAAATTATTGGTTGTCTTCACAGAAGGAAAACACCTTGGTGCTTCCCTGAATAACTTTTCCTAGGTGTCAGTAGTGAGCTCAAAGTCTTTGTGTTTTCTACTTTTCTTTGTTTGAATTGAAACTCCACACAAACTTTTAAGCAATAGTGAAACTAAGGGGTCTGAGACCAATGCAATCTCATTCACATTTCCTCTCTTTTGACTCTTTCATGGCCTGTAATTCTATCCTGAGTAACCTCCTCAAACTCCAGGTACCTTCAGGTAGGCTAAGCTGCTGGACTTGCAGGTCTTCATACTCAAATCACATAATTGTTTTTCCATAGTTGATGGGATTATTGTCAGGCTTTTTCTTCAGAAATGCAGTGCCACTGTCTCCATCTCCTTCCGTTTGGCCTCTTACTGCTCAAACAGCCAACTGGTTCATGGTGGACTTGTTAAGAGGTAAAACACAACAAGCAAACAAAAGACAAGAACAGGATCATAGGAGGTTGCAAATAACTGTTCATTAACACTTTTAAAATCCTCTTAGGTATAATTTACATATCTCTGTTGGTCATAAAATTTTTGTTTATAGTTATCTGGGGAATAATGAACTCTAGACCTTCCCATATCTGATTAAAGGGCTTCAACTCATCTGTGACATCCCTTGGCACTTCTACTGCATGTAGTAACCCCTTGGGTGCCTCTCTCTTAAACCTCCAGAATCCATTGGGATTCTCTACCTTTTCTTGGCGCACAAATTATATCACACCGCACTCACCTTCCCAGCCTTGAAGCAGGCTGGACCTGATTCTTCTATCCCCATAAATCCAGTACACATCAAACACAGGGTATGCATCCTAAGGTCACTGTTTGGATCTGTCCAGTGAAGTGGGTTCCATGATGTGGCTCTAGCAGTAGCTTTGGTCTTGGGAAAGTCTTCTGGCCACCCTGAAAAGAGCACAAGCACCTACTCATAAGTACCACTTTTTGGTAGCTGGATAAAATCCATCTGCAGTCTCTGGAAGGAATGCAGTGGCTTAGGTGTCACCTTCTGTGGGGTTTTCACCACCTTACCCAGGTTATGGGGGCACAGATTATACATGCTTCCACTAGTCTAGTGACAGGGGTAGTGTCTGTTCATTGTTGCTAGCATGGCCATTTAGGATGCTTGTGTATCTGTGGTGTACAGGGTGATGAATGTGTGATTTAGGATCAGCTCAATTGCATTACTTAGAAGAGTGCTGACTGCAGTTACCACTCTGACACAGGAGGGGGCTAACTGGGCTGAATAGTAGGTCACTGTTCTGGGGAGGCCACCATGCTCCTTGACAAGGACCCCCATGGAGTGGATTTTGTATTCAGTGCAGAACATGACAAAATGCTTGGTGTAGTGTGGTGTGCATAGGGCTGGGTCAGACAGAATTGCCAGCTTAAGGCTGTGGAATGCATCAATTGCCTCTGGACTGAGGGCAAAATAGGTGGAGGCAATACAGTCATATAAAGGTTGCATCAGGATGGAGACAGACCTTATCAAAGGCCTGCAGTAGCTGACCAGCCCTAAAAACATGCAAAAGATATTTATGGATTGCCAGCTTTCTTTCCCATGTCAGGTGTCTGCCTGTGACTGAGAAGCAGTGACCCAGGAAAACCACCTTCTCCTGTGCATACTGGAGTTTGTCTCTGAAAGACTTGCACCCTTTTTCAAAGAAGAAACACATCAGACTGATTGATGCACCCTGAAAGGCCTGTAACGAGGGAGCACACAAAAATAAATCATCCACATATTGTAACAGTACATCAGGTGGGCATCCAATCTGCCAGCACTTCTTGAAGGGCTGTGGAGTACTGGGTGGGGAAGTTCTGCAAGCTTGTGCGAGTCTACACCAAGTGTACCGGAGGAGAAGCTTAGTAAAGGCAAACAAATACTGACAATCTTCATTTAAGGACACAAAGACAAATGCATGTGTCAGGTCAATCACAGTGAAGAAAGTAGTAGTTTCAGGCACAACATCGTGTGCAGGTTGGGGACAACTGGAATGACAGCTTCAGTACCTACATTGACAGCTTAGAGGTCATGGACCATCCTATATGTATCTGGCTGTCCTTATTGGGTCTTTTTTTTGACCCTGTACAGAGGAGTGTAGGCTGGGGAATGAGTAGGCTTGATCACTCCTGCCTTTAAGAGATCTTGGATCTGGGTGTTGATGGCATCCTGTTGGGCAGGAGTGAGATGGTACTGTTGCAACCTAGGCGATTTTTACCGGGTGACAATTCAACTTTAACTGGGCTGACTGATAGCAGCCCTACATCAGTTTTGGAGGTGGCCCAGAAACCTGTGGGGACCTCGCTGTCTACCCGTGCATTATGTTGGACCTGATTTACGATCATGGGGTCAATGGCCAGGGGTAAAACTTTGCAAATATGCTTCTCAGGGAGGCCTGAAGAAAGTGATATAGTACCGTCAGGGTGATAATTGATACAAGCCTGCAGTGACTGCAACACATCCATTCCCAGCAAGTTCTGTCCTCTGCCTTCAAGCACCAGACACTTAGTCACTACAATGTGGTCAAGTATCTTCCCAAAGGTCACCCGCTGTCTGTCAAATCCAGAGGCTTTTGTGGCCTGTCTAAAAAAAACTGATCAGGCTTCAGATGTTTCTTGTTGAGAACAGTGATGGCTTCCCCTGTGTCTACAACAAAAGGAATCAATTCCCCATTTAGCTTAATATCAAGTACCTTGATTGCCTGTGACTATGCCTCCCGTAGAGACAACAGCCTTCACGGGGAACACAGGGTTGCTGTCAGCACTGTTGGGGTGTGTCTAGACCTGCTGACATCTGGGCTCGGAGGGGGGACACATGCCCGCTGCTTGTGTTGATCAATTAGCAAACAGAAGTCTCTTTTTTGGAGGTAGTTATGACTTTGGAATAGCAGCACACCAAAAAAATGCAGAACAACAATTTAACTGATCCTCATAAGGAACATTTTTTAAATCCGGAACTAAACTGGGTGTTCAAAGGTGATGGCCTTTGACTATGGAGTTTCCTCCAGGTTATCTGTGGGAATCATAAATGAAAGTTTTATTCGGCGTAATGTCAGAAACCATATACATGGTCGAAAGGCATCCCCTTGCACATTGCAGATGGCCATTAATGTAGGGTCTTTTTTGCAGTTTCCCCCTTCCAATCTTTCCTTTGGTTGTTTTTTCACTTTTACATCCCAAGCTGAGATTCATCTTTTGGAGATGAATTTGACTAAAAGAGGAGAGTATCAGGGTATGGCACATGGCTGCACGGGATGCCTAAGGCTGCAGGGAACATGGAAAACGGACATGGCTGCAGGGGACGTGGGTGATGCACATGGTTGCAGGAGGTATGGATAATACTCATGGCCACAGGAGGCATGGGTGATCCTCATGGCTGCAGTTCACAAGGGTGTGGCACATGGCTGCAGGTCACAAGTGTGTGGCACATGGCTGCAGTTGACAAGGGTCAATGTGTGGTATTCTTTAGTCGTATCTAGAATAATGTACATTATTTTAACCCATAAAATTGGATTGTTCTTAACAAGGGCAATTAATCTCTATTTCTATGAATGCCATTCTCAAAATTTTCAAACCACTTCTCTCCATTTCTGCATCAGAAAGTGTGACAGAAAGGTCCTCCCACAGGTCCTGGTCTCCAGGCATACTGCATCTATGTACAGCAGCAAATGAAGCACAACCATATGCAACATATGGTTGCCATAGGTATAAGGTTGCCATAGACTTTCATGCGGTGTAGTGAATAGAAATTCAGGATAAAATATATGCTAGACATGCTCTATATTTTTTACTTCTTGCTCATGGTACGGTACAGTGGGCAATACGCCAATTAAATGGATGACCCTATTTCCCATTTTAATGAAATTGGCAGTGTACTACCCGGATGAAACTGGTTGGATATAGGTAGTATACAGCTGTTTTAATCAGAGGTTAGAGTCAGTCCATATCAGAAGCCATGATAATCCAAAGCAGTATACCTGACACACTAAGTGGCACAAGACCTGGAGAAAGATGGGTAGAGAGCTTCAATTATTTAATTATCATTTGCTCAATCAGGAGATCAAAGCATGAGTAAAAGGTTAATCCTTATGCTCAGTTCAAATTTCTGTTTGATCTTCAGTTATTTTGAGTTAAAACTAAAAGTGGTCTAACACACAGAATTGGTGTGAGTCTTTCCATAGAGTCTTTCCATGTGACTATACATAGATGAGGTACAATGGGTAGGTTTGCATTCGTTCTGTGTGTTTGATTGCACCTGATTTTGGATCACAATAATGGATTCAAACAACTGAAAACGGAGATGAGAACTGGACCTCATCTAACCAAAGCTTTTTGTATATATAGCAGAGGCAAGACAGTTCACACTATAGAGCTGAAAGGCCTCATTTATCTCACTAGTTTTTGCATCAGTGATTTGTAGCCGAAACCAGGTATAAATACTAGAGGTAATGTGCAATGAGGAGCGACTTTGGGTCTTTCGTCAAGAGAAGTGGTACAAAAGACTGACAGAGATGTAAATTGTCCCTGAACGTACTTAATATCTACATGTTTGTGCAATTTTTTTAAAGTCTATTTTATACTCTTATTTGAAACACCAATCTAACTTTATATTTTTATATGTATTTTATATTATTGAAGTAAAACATTTACTTCAAACAATAAAAAATTATTAAAATCAAGATAACTAATCTTGTAGCAAGCCACAGAAAATATATTGGAGGATATGAAAGAAGGGCACTAGCCAAGGATAATGTGTCACTGAAATCCCTGCGTTTTGCACAATAAAACCACAATTACTAATTGACGGGTGGTTAAGCACCAAAAAATTGTGGGGTTTTTGGATACTTTTTGAGGAAAAAAGTTGCTTTCTGCACTCAAGTCAATATAGTAATAAATTCCCCCTTTAAGATGTCATTGACAAAACTACTTTAGGGGATGCATAATGGCAATATTTCTACACTTGTGTGATTTTTTTTTTCACTAAGAACTTTTCTCCATTTGAAAGTCAGATAAAACTCTACATAAACTAGCATTAGTATACCCGATCCCTCTCTTGTCCTTGATAGAAAATAAGTAAGCAATGTTCAGTAAACACTTTTTCTTTTTCACATATAAGGATTCTGACCTTGCATATGTTTACATCACATTCTTCAGCTGTAGTTGTTGACAGATATAAAATTACAGGGGTCAAACCGGTAAACGTCAATACTGTGAAGTAAGGTAAGAAGAATAGAGCAATGACAAGTGCCAAACATAATACTTTTACCAATGCTTTCACAAAGTCTGCGTCACCCTTTCATTTACATCCAAAAATATGAGGGACTTACATGAGAAACATTTGAGGGAAAATTACTGAGCACTCAGCTTACAGAAAAGACTTCTGAAGTGACATTTGAGAGATGTGAGACGTATTATGAATATTGTATGCCTTAAGGCTGTAACATCTTAATTTATAAGGAAAGAAAAATCTCTCATTTGTTTTTTTTCCCTTTCACTTGATCACCAAAAAGTACAGAACAGCAAATAAAGTATCAAGATGTAATTAAACACCATGTTGAAAATGTATCATTAAAGTTACATTTATGGAATACCAATGTCTCACAACTGTTTCCACTGCCGATTTCCCCCACAATGTGCAACTTTTGTTTGGGAAGTTTTCCAATCTACTCCACTTTTCACTTTAGCTTACTTATGCCTGATAAATTAAACAAATCCAAATCTGGTAGACAAATCTATGGAGTGTGATTTTTCTGAAGAAAATCCCGCAAGCAATAACCAATACAATACTGGAGGTGTATCAAAATGGATACTGATATCCAAACAAGCAAGAAGCTGACCCCACATAAGTAGTTTTCAAAGTTATAAATTATGATAACATATTGTAACAGCAGTGTCCGTGTCATCATTGGTTTGTGGTTTATTACTAAGCAGACTATGATTGTATCTCTGTATTCCATTTGTACTTAGACTGATGCCTGTTTGGAGTTGATTGAGCCAGAACATTCTCCTAAAGCAGCTGGACAAAGCTTATTTAATCCAGCTATAGTGAACAGTTGAAATGTAGTCCTACGGACGACACTCGGATGGCGTGGTGCACCTAGAAGAGCAACTGAACGTAAAAGCAATCCAAATAGAAAACGGCCCCTCACACTACAGAATCTTCTTGCTTGAAAAGAAATTTATTAGCACAAAACCATATACAAGTGTTTAAGGAACACTTCCATAAATATGGCCATACATTAGCCCAATTGAAATTTATGGTTATAGAAAAAATCGAGTTACCGAGACGAGGAAGTAACATCAAAGAACTTCTTTTACGCCGTGAAGCGTTTTGGATTCATATCACTCTGGAGCCTAAAGAGTTAAACTGCGAATATAATATTGCGCATTTATGATGAATTTAACATAATACATTTGACGTTAAATATATACATGATAACAAAGCTTGTGGTTTAGCGCTTAGGATGTAATTTATTTATAGCACAAGATATAATTCATTTAGTGCAAAATTGATTGTTTTGTGTTATATGTAACTTTCCTACTCTCCCTTGATTTTAGAAAAGAAGTCAGAAATGAATAAACCCTCTTCAGTCATTAACTCTGTAATGGCATCACACCTCGACTGTAAGGTGTATTGGTTCACTATTCAGTAGACAAAGGCTTAGTCATAAGCTGAAACCCATCCTGATACATTGTATATGGCTTTATGCTAATAAATTTCTTTTCAAGCAAGAAGATCCTGTAGTGTGCCGGGACATTTTCTGTTTGGATAGTCAACAGTTGTGACTGACAAATCTCTGCTCCAATCATTCCTGGCGTAGAGGCTCTCGTTTCACATAGTTGTAAGTATATTGATCACTCTCAGTTCAATGCTGGCTTTAGTTTATCTTGGCTAGCTCTATACCTCGAGAGAGGGGCTTTTGTTTTTCTCGGCTCAGTTCAGAGCTGTGATTTTGTACTTCATTGCGATCTCTGCCACACGATTTGTCAACTATACATACCCATTTATGTTGTTTGTTCTGTAATTTGTTTGCACTTTGGCCTAGCATGGGTCTGCCTTCTAGTTGTCCCTGAGGCAAGTAGGTGGGGACTTTTGGGGGCTTGAGTTTAGAGCTCACTGCCCTGTTTGTTTTTCTTGAACCTGGTTCCCCCATTACAGATATACAGAGAATGCAGACTGATTGATGTTTACCACTCAGCAACCCCACAGATAATTTGTTGTAGACTGATGATTGAAATAGAGTGATTCATAGGAAGCAGACAACTCCATTCTAAGTATAGTGGTTAGACCAGGTTACATCAGCAACTCCCAAAAGTTGAAAATCTTCAAGCTAAAACTTAACTGTTTGAAGTATACAATTAACCCCTTATCGCCAAAGCCACCTTTCACCTTCCTTACCTGCCTATTTTTTCAAATCTACCCTATAAGTGTTACTATAAGCGGTTATAACTTATATAACTTATATATCCAAGTGAATGTGTTAACATATTCAATTGGTATGTTTTGTGTTTATTTATTAAAAAAATTATATTTTGGGAAAATTTGGAAAGATTCTCAATTTTTGAAATTCAAAATGTTCTCATTTTTTCATACATAGTTATAACACTAAACATACTTGATAACTAACATTAACCAAATGTCTGCTTCATGTCTCCATGGTTTTTTTTGCATCCTCTCATTTTTGAAAGATGTTATGTGGCTTTGGACTTTAGGTGCGATTTTTCACTTTTTCATAAAAAACACATAATCACGCTATTGAAGGGCCTGCTCAGGTTTCAAGTCACTTTAAGAGGCCTAAATAAAAGTAAAACCCCTTAATGTATGTAAAACAACTTTCATGAAGTTTTTTTTACTTTTTTTTAACCCTTTAATTGTTTTACAAGGTTACACACAAAAAACGTGTGCAAATTTGAAATTTGAAAATCACTTATTTTGGCCAAATGGATGTGTTTTTCAAAAAATGTACAAATTTTCAGTGGATAAAATACTATACTCTCCACAAACTTTTATACCCAATTTCTACCGAGTGCGCCAATACCATATATGTGGTAATAACCTGTTGTATGGGCAGATTATGCATTGTCCATTTGAAACGGTTTTACAATCTTTATTTTGGCAATTTGGACAAATAAGAGATTATTTTCAGCTACATTAGATGCACTTTACAGATACTTCATTTTAGTTGGTAATTGGCTTATTGATGAGATTTTATTAACTCTTAATTGTATGTAGGGAAAGAAAATCATAAATTCTGGTTTCTATTTCTTCTACTATTTTTTGGGGGCCGTACAACATACCATAAAAATAACATATTGGGGGTCATTTATATTTCCGATTGGCGCCGATTTTCCCTGTATTGCCCCAGGATTTTGGTGCACACGATCGGATTGTGGCGCATCGGCGCTGGCATGCACGTGACGGAAATCGGGGGCGTGGCCGAACGAAAACCCGACGGATTCGGAAAAACCGCCACATTTTTTAAAAAAAATGTGTTGCAGAGCTTGCACTTACCTTCACTACGAAAAGGCCGGTGAACTTAAGTGCATTGCGATGCTCTTCAGCGCAGCAGCGCCACCTGGTGGACGTCGGAGGAACTGCCATAATGAATCCCGGCCGGCCCCGAATCCACTGCATAGAACGCGCCGATGGATCGCGAATGGACCGGGTAACTAAATCTGCCCCGTTATCTTTATTCTATGGATCACTACGATTATGGTGATACCTCATTTATATAGTTTTTTAAATACATTTTTGCAATTTTACTGAAGAAAACCTATTATAGGGAAAAACTAATTTATTTTCGTATCATCATTTGTTCTGAGACATAACTTTTATCTTTTTGGGCTGACAGAGCTGGTTTAGGGTTTATTTTTTTCACGTTTTGAGCTGTACTTTTAAGTTGTTCCATTTTTGCACACATAACTTTTTTTGATCACTTTTTGGAACATTTTTGTGAATGTATTTTATAAAAAAGTTTTTGGGGTTTTGTTTTTACAGCATTCACTGAGTGGGTCCATTAAAGTTACTGATTTATTGTACGGATTCAGCGATCCCAAATATGTGGGGTTTATGATTTTGTGTTTTTTGTACTTTATTAGGTATGTAAAAGGAATGTTGGTGTTTCACTTTATTTAATTAATTCTTTTTATTAATTTGTATTGCGTGGAAGCCAGCGTGATTGCGTCACAATCCGATTGTGTGCGGCACAATCCCCAATGCGATCCTCGAAAAGTCTGGAAACCTGACGAAAATGCGGCCGCAGGACCCTTAGAAATAAGCCCCATTATGCAGAAACCGTTTTGTACAAACATTTTGATGTTTATAACAACCTTTTAAAATGTTTAGTTTTTAATACAGAAAGACAAGGTATGAAGATTAAAGCTATGAAGAAATATGCATAATATTGATTTCTCTTTTTTTCTTAATAAAACAAAAAGATCTAAATAAACATCTTTAATTTAACTTATCAAAATATAAAATAGAGAAAATGAAAGGTCAACACTAATTGAAATGTTTGGTCTAGTGCCCAGAGTTATTAGGTTTTTAGAGTGTCACTTTTCAGGCATGGTAATCACTGTATATGTGGGCCACAGACTATTATCAATATTGGAATTACAATTTATTGCTAATCTAGAGTGGAAAACATGTCACGTGCCTTTTTAAGTGAGTGCTCTGCTCATTATTACTAAACACTTTAGGAGGTCACTTTTTATTCATGGCATCTCTGTAGTTTAATTTACAAGAGAATATTTTGCACGGTCCCTTTATATTTCAGAATGAAGAATCCCCTCATGCAGGCCATTATCAGCCATCAATACCTGTAAGAGCAGTAAGACTTAGGATCCGATCATTTGTAAAGCAAAACCATAATTTAATTTATTGTTTATCAGTGTACCGTATTTTCCGGACTATAAGGCGCACTTAAAAGCATTGGATTTCCGTGGAAATCCAAAGTGCGCCTTATAGTCCGGTGCGCCCTATGTATGGCGCTGGGCACAGGGCAGCGGACCATACTTACATAGGTCCCCGCTACCGGAGATCTCCAGCGGGAGATCTGCTGTCTCCGGTAGCGGGGACCTATGTAAGTATGGTCCGCTGCCCTCCTCCACCTCCCCCTCACCTTCCCCGCTCACCTTCCCCGCGTTCCCCGTCGCGTCTCGGCGTCGCGTCTCGTCGCCGCGTCCCGTCGCCGCGTCACGTCGGGTCTCCGCCACGCCCCCGGACCTCCGCCACACCCCCGGCCGCCGGACCCCGCGCCTTATAGTCCGATGCGCCTTATATATGTAATTATTACATATATAAGGCGCATCGGACTAATGCGCCTTATAGTCCG
The DNA here is from genome assembly GCF_040894005.1 of Engystomops pustulosus. Classification (NCBI taxonomy): domain Eukaryota; kingdom Metazoa; phylum Chordata; class Amphibia; order Anura; family Leptodactylidae; genus Engystomops; species Engystomops pustulosus. The sequence continues at coordinate 56,736,407 of NC_092414.1, read as the reverse complement.
GTGCGCCCTATAGGGCAAAAAATACGGTACGCTGTAAAATGTGACACATTGTAGAGGTTTTATTAAATATTTCTGTGCAATAGTAAATAACTAAAATGATATTTGTGCTAGAGTGTGAAACTAGATATTGAATATGTTGGTTAAAGTGGAAAAATCGAGAAATTTTCAAATTTTGTGCAATTTTTAATCCAACATTAGGCACATTTTTTGACTTCTACAGCCTTGCAATCATTGCTACCACCGTGATGAGAATATGTCCTGCAATTGTTCTGACATCCGGGGGATACTCCCCTATGACTATTCCTAGGAGAGCAAGTGCTGGCGATAAGGGAATAGGGGTACCTAGAGTGTTGGCAATCAACTTCTCTATTTGTTCCCAAAATCCCCTAACTCCCTGACATTCCCAGAAGATGTGATATTTTGTGCCTCTAGCTGCCTCACATCTCCAGCATACGTTGGATGTCCCTGGGTATATTCTAGCTAACCTTTCCGGGGTAAAGTACCATTGGTATAGATTTTAATTCTGGTTTCAAGATGTAAAGCGCATCTAGAGATGCTAGCAGTGATCCTTAACATAGCATCCCAGTCAACTATACTAATTGTCATCCCTAAGTCCTTTTCCCATTGCTACCACCTTCACAAGTTTTTACGTGTTAAAAAAGAACATTTCAAAGACCCTTTCAGCTGCTGTGCATTTAGTTGGCACACTTGAAATGAAATGTCTTATTTGTAGATATTTATAAAAATCATGTTTGGGGATTTTGAAGTTTTCACAAATAAGAATATGTAATTTTTGAATAGGTATGTCTCTTAGTTTAAGAGAGAACGTTGGTAGCAGAATGAAGAATATGTCCCATGTCTTAATCCCAGCTTTGGTGGTGAAAAGGTTTATTCTTTGTGGCTGTTGTCCCAGGGTTATGGACCACAGTTGTTGTCGCAGGGTTAACCCCTGAATGAATTTCTGATTCTATTTGGACCCAATGTTTAGCTGGCTGTGGTAGTAACCACATCTTCGCTTAATCCATTATTTCAGCATAATAATAGTACCTTACATACAGATCTTAGACAACCTGATCCTTGTTTACTTGTTTCTGTTGTAAATGTTACAATGTTATGTACTATTACACAATGTATCTTAATTGCATTGTATGTAAATCGACACTAATGAGGGGGCATTGTCCCATGCTTGGGTGTAATGCTCCCTACACAATGTATAGTTATATTTTTGTAAAACTTCAATAAAAAATTTATGATAAAAAAAATAGTACCTTATATGTGGAAGCCCCATCCCCCCTTTTCCGATTGGGAGTTATAGTGTATCTGCTGCTACCCTATGCCTTTTATATGACCATATCTATCTATTTATAAGATGCTGCAGTATTAGTAAGTATTGAAGTTCTTTGTCCACTTGTGCTAAAAATGTGGTGTAATTTAGTTGTAATAATTGTTAGGATGGGTATACTAACTGTATCCCCAAATATGTGATGGGTTTTTCTGCCCACGAGAAAGGATAAGTATGTTGTAGATGTTGTGTAACGTCTTTGGGAATATTCATACCTAGTATGAGTGACTTTGAGGCATTTAATTTATAATAAGATACTTTGCGGAATTGGACTAAGATTGATGATATTGCTGCAAGGGACATTAAAGGGTTTGTTATGGCTATGATCACGTCGTCCGCGAATAGACCTATTTTATGCTCCGCCCTTCCCACCTTTATTCTTGATTTTGCTTTTGACATTCTAATGGCCGAGGGGATAGTGGACACCCCTGCCTCATGCTATTCCATAGCTGAAATGTTTTCGAGATGTACCTGGATGTCAACATTTTTTCATTTGGGCATGTGTATAGGGCCATAATCCCCCTCGCCGCATTTATAGAAAAACCAAACTTTCGCAACACCGCTTCTAAGTATCTCCAATGAACTCTGTTGAACGCCTTCTCCACATCAAAGGAGAGGAGCGGAGAAGGCATCCCATGTCGCTCCACCACTTGAAGTAGATTTATAAACTGCCTGGTTCTATCAGAAGACAAGCAACCTTTTACAAATCCAACTTGGCCTTGACCTACCAATATTCAAAAATATCTGCTGGTGTTTTTGAATATAGCTGCATATCTGTATTTAAAAGTGAAATCGGCCTAAAATTTTCTGTCCCGTTCACTGCTTTTCCAGGCTTAGGGAGTGTAACAATTGTTGCTTGCATTAAATTAGTTGGGATATCTCCCTCTGTTTGGATTTTATTAAATATGTTACGTAGATGTGGGATTAAAATATCAGAAAACATTTTATAACAATCATTTCCTAGTCCACCTGGACCTGGGGCTTTATTTAATATGTACCTCCTTTGTTTTGGATTGCTGGTGTGGCAAAAACATATGGAAATCTTTTATTCAGATGTGTTTCCTGCACAAAAAATACATCCACTTTTGCGGTTTGAGCTTCCCTCCACATTCTTGACCTTTTAAAAGGACTATTTAACCCTTTAGCATTAACTGAGGTTAAACACCTTTATCTGCCCTACATTGTTATTACCAGGCCTCAAATACATTTTAAAGATTACATGCAAGTACCCTAAAAACATAATAAACAGAAACTGAACAAAATGGAACATATCTCAGTATTTATGATGGCTTCCCAACCAAGGAAGCTTGAGGGGTGTAGAACCACCAAAGATTATACATTAGGATTATTTCCACCTAAGAGCTATATCGTTCTGCATCTTCATGTAGGGCCATACCAGATGAATCATTTTTTTACCCACTGTCTCCCATTCTTCCTCCCCCTGCGGCACTGTGTGTGTCTTCTTGGAAATGAGGTTACTTTCCACTTTATGCAATTTCCATTTCGGTAGTAGCTGATGTAGATTTTCCAGTTCTGACACCACAATCTGTCGCCCATCTTTGGAGATGATTATTTTCACAGGAAACCCCCACTTGTAGGGTATTTCATCCTTAAAATTCTTGCTGATTCTTGAAATTCCCTGCGCCTAGCCAGAGTGGCAACTAATAAGTCCGTGTATAGTGTAAGCCCTTGGAAGTGGCCTAGCATATAAGAAACATTTCTCACATATTGCATTAACTGTTCCTTAAAATGGTAGAAGTGAATTCTCGCAGTTACATCTCTGGGTGCTGATGGAGGTGCCTTTTTTGCTTTGGGAAGCCTATGCACCCCACCTATTAACAGGTCAGATTGAGGTGCATCCGGTATAACTGCCACAAAGAAATCTGTGAGGTATTCCCCTAATTGATCTGTATTCACATCTCATAGGACAGTGAGGTATGACAGGACATAACTCATGGTAAAGGGCCATTTCGCACACTCCTGAGCTTTGTCGAGCCGTGACAGCATTCTAAAGAAGAAAGGTAATTAAAGGGCAGGATAGGACTGATTTCTAACCAGTGCTTTTAATATTTAATGCAGGCATATTTTTATGGATATTAGTGTCACGAACCATGGGTAGTGGACCCACTGGAGCACCGCGGAGGATGACGTAAGCCAACAACTGGGACCAGAGTCTAAGTGGTACCCGGTTTTCACCAGAGCCTGCCGCAAAGCTGGTTGGAATTACTGCTGTGTGGTGCCACGAGGCCATTCCACAGGCGCGATTTTGCCAAGGTGAAGTACAGAATTGTCAGGCAAACTCATGGTCAGGGACAGTCAAGATGTCAGAATAGGCAGCATGAGATCGGAGTAAGGAATTGAATCAAGGTCACAATGGGAAATCAGGATTTTAGCAAAGGGCATGGAACAAAGCTTTCTCTTAGGCATAGAAGCACAAAAATCTGGCAGGGGACACAGGAAAGGGCAGGAACTAATCTTGGCAGACGGCAAGCCAGTGCCAATTATGAGCGCGCTGGCCCTTTAAATCTTGCAGATCCAGCGCACCCACACCCTAGGATATGAGAACGCATGCACCAGACCGAGGAAAGCGAGGAGACTGCTGCTGGACCTGGGAGAGGCGAGTAAAATTTCAGGCAGTAAGGCACACGGATACGCCTGCGATCCAGGATATGGGTCACAGGGGCACCCATGACAATTAACCTGATTTTTTGTTTTAAAAATTACCTTATTTTTGTAAATGTGGCAGAATTCCCCCTCTTGGTTTTAGAATCACACCGTTCCCCTCAGCACTTCTACCACACATACTGTCTCCTGCAGCGCTGCCCCCCGATAACATCACCTAGCTATCGAGCATACAGCATGCAAACTTTGTTCTCATTTGCCGTGCCTTTTGTTATTCACTGTGACTGCTGATATGCACAGATGGCAGGAGAGAGGTTCTGGAGGAGGCAGCAGGCATGGTGAAAGTGCAGCCGTGGGGGGTACCTGTTGCCAGAGCCCAGAAGTGGTAGGTGTGTCGGCTTTTTACCATGGTATAGACCCTTCAGGTTAAGCGGTTTTATAAAGATATCACTGGTTAGCTTTTGGTTAAGAAATGCAATAACAAAAAAAGATTTGAGTTTTCATATCTGGTAAACATGGTCTTTGCTATTCAAATGAGCCTTAAGGGTAGAGCAGGGATTTCCTTACTCATAGAGCTGCTAGATGTATTGAAGTTTGCAGGAGAAATTACTTTTCTCTATTAGAATTTGATATTTATCAAAATATTTTTCTTTTCATTTACAGCCAGGGAGACATTACCACCTCATTGGGGTTTCCTTTAAAGTATTTTTAAGAGTTCTACAATTGTTGAAGATTTGCCCTATTTTAGGAGGTGGCCTTTATTGTTAAGGAAAATCCCTATGGACAAGTCTGTAGATGGGAATATAGGGATAGCAAATTGTAATAAGAGAACACGTCAACAATTACTCACAATTCTGCAACGGCCACTCTGATTGCCCTTGCTATCTTTAACTGTCCAAGCATACACACAGCCAATCAATGCTCTCATAATTTTTGAGGACAATAATTTTCTGCAGCAGGCACGTGCAAATGGTTTGGACTTCCTCACTTCAGGACAGTTAAGAAAGATTGGTGGGACTACTGGTTTGAAAGTGACAGGAGTGTGTTAGTGAATTTACCAAGTAGTACAGTAGGCATTTTATCACTTATGTTAGCTGTGTTTTCTGGCTATTTTTAAAATTGTTAATCAGAAAAAAATATTAGTCGTCTTCCATAAGTCAGTAAAACAGAATAAGATCTTCCTCTGTGAATTTCCTTATTAATAATTTAACAGCATTCCTGCCCTAGAAATGTTCTCTGACCTAATGTAACTATGTTTAATCAATATTCTACCTCAGGTCTTTGCGTTAAAGTTAAATTGTATACCACTGTAATGTGATATGTGCACATATACGCTGTTGAATCAAATGAAAGTAAATATAAAGTATTTGTAGTGATGGAGAATTTTACACTTGGGTCATACAAAAAAGTATCGGTTTGTATTTCATGAAAATATGCTCAGAAGGATCAGTTAATATTGCTAAGTAAGAACTTGATAAGATTACTAAATTAGGTATTAAATCTTAATCCTCTTCTTGTTCAATTTGATTTTGGTACGAATGTAAACTGTGCGACCCAGTGTGATAGCAAAGCCCCCTTCCTCCTTGTTAAGCATCTAGAATTTTTTATTAAAAATATGCTAATTGAAAGTCATGCTCAGTTTAACAAACTTTAAATACGATTCATGAAGGCTGAGGGGATTATATTAATAAAATTCAACATTATTAATTGAGTGTGTTATGATTAATGTTGCTATTAAAGGCCAGACAGGGATTATCTCTAATGTCTTGCATTAAGTATATGAAACATGTCTCATTTGTACAGAATCTTAAAATAGTTATTCTTCACCTCTGGAGGAAAAAATGAGCTTGAGCCATAAAATAAAAATTGTCAACATAATATACAATATTCATATAAATACCCTCTAAAAATATAGTCCTCATTGAAAATAAATGTAACTTGTCTAATCTTAATTCTATTGCATCAGCCTATCAATAACAATACAAAGCTGTACTTTCGGCATATTGTAGTCATATTTGGTAACAACTAAGGCTGGATTAAGAATAGTCATACTCAACCAGTAAAAACATGCAAATAAGTTTTGCAGGATGGGATATGGAAAACCACACCTCTTTTGTTACCTTGCAAGGCAGACCTTTTCATAGTTTATACTTTTTCCATCAAGCAGAAAACCAAAACCAAACCAAAAAACCAAACCAATATACCTATTCCAAAAGGAACAGATTCCCAACTATAGACAGCACTGTTTCGGTGTGGTTGGGTCTCTTCAGTACAGCGCAGGGAAGAGACTTGTGAAGTAAGAATTTGTGCTTTACAAAAACTTTTGTAAATGTACTATGACAAAAGCATGCAACAACATGATATGTACAGATCTTGCCATCTGTTTAACTATAATTATTCAGCCCCTTAAAAGACTGAAACACTTGGAAAAAATATTTGAAATTGACCTATCTTTCCTATTTCTACTTTGTTTGTGGATACTCAGGTGTTTGTTGAAAAGCCTATTTAAGAAAATGTTTGCGATTCCTACCAAAAACACATTGATTGATAAGCTGGACAGTAAATTATCATATCAGTATATTGGATTGTTTAATCATAAGCATAAAACAAAAACAGTGAGACTCACCCTAAAGACCTTGTTATTTTTATATTTAACTGTAAAATTTGCTAAGATTTCTCTGAAAAGTAATGTAAAGGTCATCTCAGATATTGCTATACATAGAAATTGTTTTACTTAACTTAATGCATGTTTAATTATTTTTAACATATAGAAACATATATTACAAGCACATTAGACTTACAGGACATCTACCATCAGATTTACAGATGGTAGATTCCCTCAACAAAGTGGTCATTACCTTGTCTATGGGATGATGCCTTTTTTCTTTAATCCTGGAGTGGTTGTATTCTGCTAAAAAAACGTTATAAAAATATGTTAATTAGCCCGAGGATCTCTTGCTGTTGTCATGGAGCGCCTCGCGGCCTCTTGAGAACATATTATAATGCTGTGGAGCCAAGAGGTGTTCCAGTGACATGGCCAGACCGGTTTAGGCTTATTTAGATATTTTTTAAAAGTTGTATTTTAGCAAAATATAGTCATTTGAAGCTTAAAGAGAAAATATATCATCCCCTAAACAAGGTAACAAGAACTTTGTGAATCTGATAGTAGATGTCCTTTAAAAAATCATTGTCAGCCTTGGCACCGACCACTTGGATATGACAATATGTTCTACAATATGATGTTATTTCCCAGTCCATTGGCAATAATCTATCCACTTTATTACTTGTATTGTATCACTTTAGATTACATTTAGAAAAAAATTAAATCAATTGAAAACCCCATTTACTGTTAATATATTTTCTTCTACAATGAAACAATATTAAAAGCCTTGTACTTTATTTGTCTGCAGGATATTGAAGTGAACCAACATAATTTATGACATTCATATTAAATAATGTATGGAAAAATATTGTATAAATCATATACTAAAGTTATTTTTCTCAATGTTCATGAACCTTGAAACACTATGTACAATATTACATTGTTGTACCAAAACTTAATTGCATGTACATCTATTTCAAATTTTTGTAAAGATACGTCTCTAAAAAGGTATACATACCTCAAATGAAGTTTTCGATTTTTCAAATAATGTGGACAAATCAAAAGTGATTCAATGAGCGTATATAGATAAAGGTAACTGGAACAAATAAGTAGTCATTTATATATTTTTTCATACCTTTTCAATGTTTTTTGCTTTTATTTTCTATTTACTTTTTGTCCCTCAAAGGGCAGAATAGATCTTTAGGAACTAAATAAATTCCATTCCAGCCACAATTAGAGGCAGGAAATGCAGGAAACAGCCCAAGCCTGAGATGACTGCAGGAACATGGAGGAACACTATTAACACAGAAACAAGAAGGAACACTGGTAACGCTTGGCATAGACTGAAGGCACCGCTGACAGGAACCCAGGAAGGCACAGCAGGACACAGGAACTGGCACACGGTACAGGATGGAGGAACAGGACCACAGGAACAGGACCACAGGAACACAGAAGAACTTGGAAACACAGAGGCAGGGATACTCGAATCACAGGAACACTGGAAGGCTTTCATTTAGAAGGAATGACGCTGAAGATCCAGCAAGGAAGGGAGGGAGGTGCATTAACGAGCTCCAATCAGGAGGAATCTGGCCCTATAAGTCTAGGAGAGCCGGCGCATGCGAGACCTAGGAGAGGGAGTACGCGGCCTAGTCAGGAAGCAGGAGTGTTGGAGAGGTAAGTAAGGGCCGGGGAACGGGACAGCGGCAGTGATAGCAGGGTGTGCCTGCGATCCGCCGCATGGATCGCGGGGACACCAGTGACATTAAATAAAAAGTGAACAATGATACAAAATGACCATGTGCTATGCCAAAGTACACAATCTTTATTGAATATTAACATCACATAAATATTATACACCAAACCAAAAATCAATAAAAACATTTAAAAAGGATGCAAAGTCCTCTGTACAAAACCCAGGGGAGGGTAGGGCCCATGATACGGCCCACCAAAAAGCAACACCTCCCTGCCCAGCCCCAAACCCTAAGCCTGTCAAATAGCAAAGATGTTACAAAGCAAAAGGGTGACCAAGAAGTATCTATAAAGTAGCAGCGTAAATATATGTGGCACAAATGATAGGTATTATTACCAGGCAGGCCAGACAAAAGGGTAAGGGGCTGGGGGAGCCCCACGCGTATCGTCACTCACGGTGGCTTCCTCAGGGGTAACTGGTGTATACAGGTCAATGATTATAAATACCTGTGTTAATAAGTGGTAGCAGGTGTGGAGCGCCATGCTGCCATGGTAGCGCTCAGCGTCATGTCCAGTGCGGTACGCGTGTGTATGCGTCATTTCCGCGAGTCACATGATAGGAGGTCATGTGACCAAGATGGTGGCGCCCAACGCCGCGTCTCGTGTTAAAGAACGCCGCCGTCGTGCCAAGACACATGATAAGAAGTCATGTGACCAAGGGGGCGGCACTCGGCGCAGTGTCTAATGTGCCGTGCCTATGAGAAATTACAAATATAGGAGTGAAAACATAAAAATGAAAAATAGAGGTGAAAAGTGGGAAATGTGAAAATGAAAAGTGAAAAGTGAGGAATGAGAAATAATGATAGTGATGGGGGTAAGTACCGATGCATACAGGGTAATTAATATCGAGTACGTGAGTGCAAATGCACATACATATATGATAGACGCGTGTGGAGGCTGGAAAACCACCTCCCTTTAAGGATATATATATTTAAAAATATTTAGAGAAGATCCCATAAGTGTATAAACAGAAAAAGGTACATAAATATAAAATATTGATATTTTACACCACAGTGTAGCTTAGTATATATATATAGTATATAGCTTAGTATATACAAGGTTTTATATATATATATATATATATATATATATATATATATATATATATATATATATTACCAATCATAGTAAAAATACACAATAAATCAGTTACACATATATATTTAGCACTCCGCATACAGACACACATACATGGGCCCATGTACACACACATATAGATGACACACACCCGAAAAAGCCACATAAATAAGTTGTAATATACAGGTATCTACATCTCTATATTATTGTAGGCGAGTACAAAAATGTTAATGCACGCAGATCCTCAATGAAGGCAAAAAGGAAGTCCCTGGCAGGCCACTCAGAAGGACCCAGGTATCTTTGGATATGCAGTAGGACGGCAGGAGCAGCAGGAAATACGAGAACGGGAAGGAGAAAGGAATCCTCTGAGGGATAAAGGTGAGGGGCTCGATGGACCACAGAGCAGGAGGAAGATAATAGTAATGATATTAGATCATAGATAACCTAGATGGGAGATGAAAAACGATGGGTAAATGGGTAAGTATGGTTAATATCATATACCTGAGATGCGTGTTCCCAGCAACGTGAATGTGAAGGTGTAATAAATGAATGAAAATCACAGGTGGAGATGAAAGAAAAATTGGTGAAGAAAGATGTGAAGAGAAAGAGGAGAACCAGTGAGGAGGAAAGAATGAAAAGAGAAAAAAAGAGAAGGGTGGAAGACTGGGGGTGTTGAGTGTGTCGAAAGAAAAATGTGAGAACACCAGTGGTGGTAGGGAGTCACAAGAAAAAAGGAAGCAAAAACCATATAAAGGTGACTTGGAAGTGTCAAAATGTGAGGCACAAATAAAAGTGAGGATGTGAAGTGAAGATGATATACTGTGTGATGAGTAACGTGAAGAAGAAGTGTGGAAACAAATCTGTAATGTACCTAATTGTTTATAAAATCCAGAAAACAGCATGTCTTCATCCAGCCCATGTGGGGACAGTGTATCCAAACGGAATATCCATCTTGCCTCCTGTTGTAGTAATGCCGGTACCACATCGCCTCCCTGGATGTTGGACTGAATCCTTTCCAAACCCACTACCTTTAATTTGGCTGGGTTGTTACGATGGAAAGTATGGAAGTGCTTGGCCACCGTGGTCGGTTGTCTGCCATTGACAATATCTTGTTCAGCATTATTGATTGTAGAAATGTGTTTCTGAACTCTCTTCCGTAGCTCTTGCGTTGTTTGACCGACATATATTTTCGGACAAGGACAGATCAACCTGTACACGACACAGCGGGATCGACAGTTAGTGTATGAGCGCAGAACCACTCTTTCTTGATTGGCCGGATTCTGGAAAGTATTACCTTTGAGGATCAGAGGGCATAAAGCACACTCCCCGCAAGGGTGAGAGCCCAACAATTTAAAGCCCCTGCCCAATGTCTGACTATGTTAAAAGTGTACAGCATCACGTGACTGGATTCTGCCAAATGGCTGGAATTCGGTCACAGGAAGTGCATATTAAAACAAATTCACTTAAATAACGCATCTTTACACAGGAATACATTGTTAAACTTGGCTTCAAGACATTTTCGGACTGTGCATGATGGGAATTGTAGTTTGCTTAGTTGCATGGGCATTTAAAAGGTGTTTTGACCAATAACAGGATGGTCACCACAAAAAGAACCGGGAAACATACTGGATTTTTTCTTTAGAGGCACGTGTGCCAAAATGGTTAAACAAGAGATTGGATATTATTTGTGAATACTGACATAAGGGGGGATATTTATCATATGCTGGCGCTCGTGCACCAGCGTATGATAGCCCCGCTGCTGCAAATTCGCAGCCCGATACATCAAGAGGATTCTGCCTCTTGATGTATCGGGGCTGATAGCTGTGCAGCGTTTATCCTACGCCAGGAAGTGCCGCGCCTGCGCACTCGCTGCTGCCCGCGACTTTTCATACGTGAAAAGTCATCGGCAGCAGCGAGTGTGCAGGCGCGGCCACTGGCGTAAAGGTGGCGGATCGGGACAAATATTCACAAAATCTAGCAATATGCTATGGCTTAGCACAGAGGTCCTGATAAATATCCCCCTAGGTATTTATTGTTCCATATGTATTACTAAATGTCCTTGACACTATGTCCATTTTTGCAGTCCACGTTCTCTTTTTAACTCTTTTTTTTATGTGAATTTGTTTTAATATACAGTTCCTGTAGCTGAGAGTCCTGGTTGTTTAGCAGAATCCGGTCAACTGTGTTCAATCGATCCACATGAGCAAGAGTCTGCATTCCAGGTGAGCTGACTAATTGTTTGCTGTGGACTACAGTATTATATAGACCCATGCACACATATAGGGCATATACACATCACAGCATATGCTTACCAAATACCCCAGATGCTGGGACTCCCTGACGCTGTGGGTCCCATTGCAGCTGCGATGGCTGCTACCATTGTAGTTATGCCCTTGTATGCCATTGCATATAGCATTGCACATAGCATGTAGCATATGAACATGAACAATAGCTAGCACACCTGAAATAAATGTTTATGCGCATGAGGGACATTATCCAATTGGGGGGATGTGAGGAGGCATCGGCCATCAGCCTGAACCGATAAGATAGCAAGCAGGCTTTCAGAAAGCTCCGACTCCTACTGACAGACCTGATAGTAATGATTAAGGTCTGAAAGAAAACTGACAGTGAAAGGGTTTTACATTGCTTTGCGAACTGTATCACATCAAATCATTTAGTCCTAATGATATATAAGGGGTTAACATGATAGCTCATTTTATCTAGCATTATGAAGTGGTAGCATGCACAAAGAGGCTTGTCTTTATTCATGTAGGTTTTAAGATCCTGATCCTGAAATCAGCAGAATGAATAAACATTAAGCACCACAGGTAACTAATCTCCTTTCTGCCAGTAGTGATAACAGTTTGTGAGATTTTTTTTAGTTTGTAACAAGACGACCCATATAAAATACATGGATTTTGTAAATTAAAATGAATTAACTTTAGCAGAGAATTTGCAAAGCTGCATTATCTATTTGGAAATTGCTGAGATATATTTCATGCTTACACAAGGTCAGCTAAGAGTCAAAGTCATTGGAGTTTACATAGACACTAACAGCAAACACGTTCCTGATGGTTGTGCCTCAGTTTGTGGCCATCTTTTTATTATAGCAAGTATTTGATATTCTGAAGCAGTTTATGAAAAATCACATCTATGTTTCTTTCTATGAGGAAAATGGTTATTCTGAAAAATTATACATTGCAATGCAGATCTTTATTCCCAGCTACAGAATTGATATATGCATATTCTACATTTGCATCATTCTACAAATCAAGATAAGCCATTATCTAGGCACAACTTCTGTCATGTACTTTTTAATTTACTAACTCTTGGGTATATTGTTTCTTTTGGCAAGACATTTTTAAAACCCAGTAGGGGTTGGCATACCGAAAAAAAACGCCTCCTCGGCCCTGCTTGTTTTCTGGATCTCAAGATCCCAAGTCCTGCTAGTTTTCTAGACTTATGGCTTGAAGCACTAGCTTTACCCTCCTCGGGGCATGGGATTTAACTTGTTTCTTAAAGGGGTTTTCCAACAAAACAAGCAAGGCCCTATCCACAGGATAGGGCCTAACTTGCTTATCGGTGAGGGTCTAAGCCCTATCGTGGGAAAGCCTATTTAAAAAAAGGGACAATTTTAGACAAAGTTGGGCACTAAAAAAAAATATACAAAGGAATGATTTAAAATATGACTTTTACTGTAGTATTCGAAATAAAACAATATAAAGATAAAGTGCTAATGCTTTCAATCAAAGTCTTCTGCACGTGGTGTCCTTCTAAAAAAAAGAGACATTGGCATGTCAATACCTCGTGGCCTCCTAAGGGTATATAAAGTGAAGAGAAGAACCCAATAGGGGGCTGTTAAATATTACAGATTTACAATATTCTAATTTGGGTGTGAAAATAAACTCAATAGTTGATCAAGCACAACATGATCAATGAGATACAAATGTGATAGGATTAAAATACAAATGGAGAGTACGTGTGTAATAATCATGAGTGAAAGATCAGGACCATAAATGGGCAGCATTGGTGTTGTATGTACATTCTTGATATATAGCTAAAAAGCTATGGAAGGAAGCAACCTTCCCCCAACCACATCCATATGGCTTTACTATATAATGGTCTCTGTGTTAGCTGGTCATAAAGGAATGTTACCATATATGGTTATGGACAAGGCCAATGGAGGAGTTTGGCTCATAATGTAACTCTATAGGAGTGTACTCTTTATAAGTGACTCGGTCCAAGGGGGAGGGGAACACTGAGCATATCACACACACCAAGCTCGCTCACACACGCTGACATATGGAGGAGATTTAAGGACACAAGATGGAGATGAATGGAGGAAGAAAGCCAACACAAGATAATGAAACCTTCACCAGAACATAATTTCATGGACTGACTGACTTTACCACATGACTAATAATCTGCACAAGTTTTCTGTATTCTGCAACCTGGACGACGACAATAAACGTAACTTTTTATAATAATTATCCTGAGTCCTTCTATTTTTGGAAGAACATATTAAAGGACACGGGAAAGATTTAATATTCAATACGATTTTTATTACATTTGGCGAGCCAGCCTGCGACTTTGTTTTTTTAAATTTTTATATTCTCCTAACACTTGCAAAGGGGGGAATTCCAATTGACTCTCATGTTTTTGCAAGTGTCAGAGAAAAATAAACAAAGAGGAATCTATAGGAGTGATGCACGTGATCTTTCCCAGACGTACAACAGATGGCAACCTGAGGAGGACAATAAGTGTCAGGATCCAAGGTTGTAAGTATGGAAATCATTGATTCTTTTACTAAGAAATGTAACTTCGAGTTTAAGTTTGTGCCTAATGATCAGTCAGATCTAGAAACTGTTTGGTTAAGTTTATATAATGAATGTCAACAGGAGAATAGGAAGATAGAAAGTAAACGTGTTTCTGTCAGTAAAGACAAAGAGAAATTGAGAAACATTTTGCAGATGGTAAAAGTCTATCATCAGGCAGTGCTGGACAGATCCATGGTCAGGAGCAATAGTTCTACTCTTAATACAGATAATGTGATCTGTGAGGAGATGGATAGTGCAGGTAATACATGTGATTATGTAACTCAGCAGAATGACCAGGGACAGGTCTGTGTTCTCTCTGCTGGAGGTGACTCTGTGTCTATAGACATGGAAGGGTCTTTTCAGAGACAGATATTGGAGATGAAAGAATCCAGCTTAAAGTTAAAAATGCAGAAGCAATTATTAAATCTGAGCAGAGAGGTTCCCACATATGATGAAAAAATCCATGTGTGCAGGAATCATGAAATCTTTGAGAGTTTTGTGGAAAAATTTGATTTATCCAATGAACAGAAAAATCAGTTGTTTAAAATTTTGCTTCCTCTAAAGTTTTCTAGACGATTAGAATCAGAAGATTTACTTGATGATGAGTCTAGTGAGTGGTCACATGACAGTGACGTAGACAGATTGAAGAAGTTACTCTGGTGCACTACAAGTGACAGCATGTCTTCATACGAGATTTTACACTAAATGAAAATTGGTAGAAAGGAATGTACCTTCTCATTTATGTCAATGTTTGAGAGAACGTGTAAAGCGATTGGAATTTGTAATCCTCGCTCAATAGTGAGAGAATTCATTAAGAAATTTACATTTCTTACTGCTGCTGCACTTGTATTTGCTTCAGATAAACCTTCTTTATTAGATGCTGCAAAATTTTTAGATAATATAAGAAAGTATCAGAGAAAGAACAAATCACAGGATCAGAGACAGAGTATAGAGAGAATAGAGGCAGACGGTTACAGAAAGTCATATAGGAAAAACCTGCCTGAGCGAACACAAGAAGTATATACTCCAAGGAGAAAGGTATATAGTCCAAGGAGAAAGTGGGACAAGATATATGAGGAGCGTAGAAATCTGCATGTAGCAAGGAGACCTTATAACATGATTACTCAATCTGCTCCACCTAGTAATTCCCTGTTACCTGTTGTAAGTAAAGAAATCATTCCGTGTGAACTGTCTAATTGTAAAGACAATGTAATGGGAGAAGAGAAAATGCCAGATGTTCAGGAGACATCATCAGACATATCTAAGGCTTTGGTAAACAAAGCTAAAAATATTCAGGAGAAGGAAGTCCCCACATGTGATGTCTCCTCAGTCATTGAGAGCAAATTAGACAAAATGCAGTATTGTGAATTTATGAATGAATCCACCAAATCCATGCATCATAGGAAGGACACATCGATGAGGATATTCAATGATATTCTAGAGGGAAAGATTTTTAGACATGGGTTGGGTATTGGCTGAGAATATACCCCTGTATATTACTGACTACTAATGGTGTAATGACTATGGCTTGTTAATGGATATGGTTTTAAGATAAGGAGTTTGACGGAACAAAAAAAATATAGTTCTGGGACTTATGTGACAATATGCTGAAAAATCAGTGTATTGTGCACATAATTCTATTTTCTATATGGGCCAAGTAATGTCATACATGATGTTATACATAGGCCTGAATAAGGTGATGTGATAGCAGTATCATGTTTTAGTTTGTAAAGTCTTAGTTAAGCATTTATTTCATCCATCTCTAAATATGTAGAAGTTATTATAAATTATTCATTTAACTCACAATATAAATAAAATTATTGTTGGATTGAATATATTTTTAACATTGTTCCTATTTTTTTCTTCAAAAAGATACAGGAAAGAAGCAGCAATGCAGTAAAGATCTCCTCGTGTTAATGTGATAGAGATATTGATTACAGTGATTGAATAAGAGAAATAATCAATTAGAGATAAAATGATTAAATAAAATTAAACAATGTGTAACTTGTACATCATACAGAGATGCTGCTTGCCTGGTTTACTCTTCTGCATGAGCATGACTAACACATACTAATATCTTGAGCTTTGGCCATACATATATGTCATTGTCTATGTGTGTCTGTGTTTGTTGTATCCTACGATCTGAAGATCTGTGACGTCTATTGTCAGGCCTGAGAATAAAAATTGTTTGTCTTTTATGTTATTTGTTGTCCAAAATGAAGTACTTCATGTCTAAAGTGAAATTGTGGTTAAATAATGGTAAATGGTAAATGTAAGAGTTCATTAATGGACAATGAACAAGTCCATATACATCAGTACATGAGGAATATGTGAAGACTCTGAGTAATGATGGCAGCTGCAATCAAGGATGAATAACAGGAATATAACCTCTATGGTAGTAGGAAAAATGACATGTGATGGAATATTTTTGAATTAGTTTTTCATCTATTTATGTATCAATTTATGGATTTAAGTTTTGGGGATTTTACTTTTATTTTAATTGGTTTTCTATGACTTACATAAATGAACACACATAACACTTACATTCTTATACATACACACAAAGTTATACATTGACATTAAGGGAACATATGTGATGTATCTTTGTTTTTTTTATGGGTATATTTGACAAAATATGTAATGACTGACCATCTATAATATTACAAGGATGCTTACCCGCTGAAATTCAGTAGGATTATGTTTCAGTCAAGAAGGGTGTATGGTATAATACATGAAGCAAGATCACTGACAATGCATAAGTTTATTATTCTGAGTAACTGAAGGTTCATTGGTTGACAGGGATGAATAATATATATGAAGGGTTATCCATACATAATTCAGTATGAGGGGAGTGATGAAAAGTTTGGAATTAAAGAATAAGGGTAGGATATTGCATTTGGGAACATTACAATATGCAATACAGTAAGAGAATGGTTTTCATTCAAAGACAAAATGGTTGTTACGAAAAAGAATGGAACATTGAAGTGTGATTAAATAAATATTTGGGTTATATGCATATTTGATTAAAGGTATTAGGGTAATCTTAAGGTATACATTAAATAAATGGCTCTTGTTCTTGAATTCAATTAATAAGGAACCACAGGATGTGCCGGAGATCCAACAGGATTTCTAACATTTGTCAACATTAATGTGATTATTATTGATAATATTTGTTATTTTTAAGCAGTATTTAATAAACAATATTAATCAGTTATTAGTAACAAAAATGAATGATATGGTTCCCTGTGATCGTTATAAGTTAGGTATATTCACCGATTTTGGTGTAGATTTAGGGAAAAAGAAGATTTCTTCAATCAAGTCTCCAAATAAATGGAAAAGACTTTGAGATTTATTATGGATCAAAGACTGATATTAACAATTTCAAGTGCTATAAATCCCATGAAGGTAAAGAATTGATGTGCAGATGTCTTAGGTAACAACATGAAGGTGCTAATGTTACACCTTATAGACTTATCCGATGTACTGTGTTATCACTGAATGAATGGCAGCTGATTATTATTATTATCGAGATACATCCAGATGACGAAAATTTGACCGATTTATTATCAAGATTGTTTTGGTCAAAGATGTCACCAAACCGGTGAGAAAAGGGTTATGATACAACTGTTACTAAGGACTGTTATACTTTGACTAAGGTTACACTTTGCTACTGAAGGAATCATTGTCAATGTTAACCCTTGCATTGCTATCACAGCTGTTTCAGTGAAGAGAGCACTGATGACTCCCAGGGGGAACTCAAATTACAACAATTATTTAGCGTCAAGGAAATTCCAAGGAGGTGACTGCTGCATAGATATCATAAGCACATGTTCCTTATGAAGAGTTTGGTTTTACATCTATATCTTTCTAAGACTTTGTGCTATACACTGGAAGAAACTAACAACAAAGGAAATGCGATTAAAGGTTTCTGCACATAATAATCTATCAACATCTACATCTACATTCTAAAGACTGTAACTAATCCTTCTACTGGACAAGAAGATGATGACCATGAGAAGATAACAAGAAGCTTCATCTACTTTAGATTTAGTATATAGTCTATCAATTTATTTGTATTTTGATCACAGTACACCATAACATTTATTAATATCATAATTGTAGAAATGAGTTAATATTGATTGATATTCATATAAGGACAATTTATTTATTACAGACATTCTAATCAAAAGGAAGAAAAATCATCTGATGATTCCTTGGTGAATATTGTTAGTGGATTTTGAGGGATAGAACAGATGTATCTCGCCCTCAAGAGGGGGAAATGTTAAATATTACAGATTTACAATATTCTAATTTGGGTGTGAAAATATACTCAAGAGTTGATCAAGCACAACATGATCAATGAGATACAAATGTGATAGGATTAAAATACAAATGGAGAGTACGTGTGTAATAATCATGAGTGAAAGATCAGGACCATAAATGGGCAGCATTGGTGTTGTATGTACATTCTTGATATATAGCTAAAAAGCTATGGAAGGAAGCAACCTTCCCCCAACCACATCCATATGGCTTTACTATATAATGGTCTCTGTGTTAGCTGGTCATAAAGGAATGTTACCATATATGGTTATGGACAAGGCCAATGGAGGAGTTTGGCTCATAATGTAACTCTATAGGAGTGTACTCTTTATAAGTGACTCGGTCCAAGGGGGAGGGGAACACTGAGCATATCACACACACCAAGCTCGCTCACACACGCTGACATATGGAGGAGATTTAAGGACACAAGATGGAGATGAATGGAGGAAGAAAGCCAACACAAGATAATGAAACCTTCACCAGAACATAATTTCATGGACTGACTGACTTTACCACATGACTAATAATCTGCACAAGTTTTCTGTATTCTGCAACCTGGACGACGACAATAAACGTAACTTTTTATAATAATTATCCTGAGTCCTTCTATTTTTGGAAGAACATATTAAAGGACACGGGAAAGATTTAATATTCAATACGATTTTTATTACAGGGGCTCACCTTTTAGGCTAACAATACATATCACAGATAAATAGTCCCTGTTCCTTTACTCGGATGTGTATAGATATTAGTTGTTGTTGTCAACAGAAAGAAGTCAGTATGACAGTCCGGTGAGTTTAAACATACTATATCCGTTTAGAGTGCATGGAACAGATGAAAGAACAGGGTGATAGAGAACTGCTGGTGTTGGTAGGGGTCAAGATGACAGAGTCACTCTCCCTAGAACACAATATTTTTAAGTTCTATCAAACCCTAATAGCCTATCTTCGGAACCTTGGTTCTAGGTTGCCACAACCCCGACCCGAACCTAACCCTAGATAACTGGCCCTAGTAATAACCTATTACACAGGTGTGATCCCAGTAGTTTGAGAGCAAATGTATAGAGATAGGGATGGAAATACTAAGACCCAAGAGAAAGTCACAGGGTTAAGTAACTAAATAGCGACAGGGCCTATTTCACCCTTCCTCAGGAGATATGTAGGTTTGCCCAAAAATTCCCTAGTGGAAACAGTAAAAGTTTAAATAACTTGCACTCCCATATGCTAGATGAAGTTAGAAAGCTGTTCATAAGAAGAAAAAAAGCTGGCACTCACCCAGTTAAAACTTCAAGGCTTTATTTCGTCAAGATTAAAAATGTCTTTTTAATCTTGACGAAATAAAGCCTTGAAGTTTTAACCTTGAAGTTTTAACAGGTACTGAGTACAAGCATCTAGATGATACAGACAGTGTATGCAGTGTGAAATGACGGGATTGCAAATGGCCGTCTGTTTTTATAGGTCTGTGACATCACATAAGTCTGCCGGTCGCTGATTGGCTTACATGTCTGCACAAGCGATGAAGGGTGTTCCTTTCTTCTTCCCAGAGTTTTCTGCCCCATGTAACACATTGTTGTCCTCAGGCCCATTGAAAGCTGTGGTACAACAAAGTTACTGCTTGAATTGCTGTTTTGGCACTTTGCAAAAAACATTAAGGTTTTGGGTTGCAGTTTGGGCACTTGACCTCTAAAAGGTTCGCCATCACTGTATTATAATATTCAAGCAGTATGGGCTTGTCATTGTCTGTCCACACTGTAACACTACCATCAACATATGACAACAGTGGCTAATGCATAGCACTCTCATTGAAGTCTCCAACATCTTTGCTGGCCATGACTTCTGCTCAGCATGAATTGACTTATCAGTAAACACAACCATAATGTTTTTGGTGACCATAAAAGACTTTTTTGAAAAAAGAAATTACAAGAAAAACAAACCCTAAATTGGTTCCAAAATTACAATTGTGCTATTTATACAGAACCTCATGTAACCTTTTGTAAATTTGTTGCAGTTTGTTACGTTGTTTTTTTTTTTTAGATAAGTACAGCAATGGATGAAATTACTTTAAGGCAAATTTGAGGTGTTTTCTCTCTTAATTTGAGGGTGCTCTCTGCATCAAAATCATTGTGAAGACACTGAAATAGGGCACATTGATCTATTTTTACTTTTTTTAGATTTAATTCATGTTCATCAATTAACCCCTTCACGCTCCGAGCTGTGTCTGGCTGATTAAGGCGAGTTATGCGGGGAGTATTCTGCACCACTTTGTGCCAGTCTTATTTTGCTCCTCCCTAATGTTTCTGTGCTAGACAAGTAATAATTACATTCCTGCCATAACTTTTTTTCTTTTATCCCAGTTAGATGCAGCACTGGGGAACATGTCTGGCTTATCTATTAACCAGGCCTGATAGGGAAGTCTTGTTAAACGTAGCTACATCTCCATTTTAATTGATCAAAACTTTAAACTGTTAGACATGCAATTATTTATTTTGAAAACTTGATAACTAGTAGTTCTTGTCTTCATTTTAAAACAAACAACTCTAGTTGTTATTAAATGGTTTTAAGCAGATAAATATGGAAAACCAAGCATTGATATAAAAATCACAAGAGTGTGTGAACTCTCGATTATTGAAATCTTTTTTTTAGATGTGTGTGATAGTTTATATTTCACTGTTAATTACTCCTCATTCTAATTCTAAATTTAGCCATCTCAATTGAATATCTTCTTTTCTGTACATAGTTACATTGTTTGTACAGTTTGACGACTTAAGGACGCAGGCATTTTATAGCTTAAGGCTCAGCCCAATTTTTTGTATTCTGACTTGCATCGATTTATACGATAATAACTTTTGAACACTGTCAATTCTGAGATTGTTGTACTTCATTTTTATGATCTCCCTTTCCAATGGTTTCCTGGACACTGACATTTTGGACAATTTCCTAATTGTTAGAATTCACAAGGTCCAACAAAGAATCACCTCTTCTGCAAAATGTCCCAAAAATGTATGCCGCAAAAAATGTATAAAATGTATCCCCTTCACAAATGATTTAGAACCCTGACTTCAATTAATATTTGGTAAGTTAAAGTCTCTCATGAGCACTATTCTCTCTCCCTGTGCAGCCCGCTTTATCTGTTTATATAGGTGACCCTCTATTTTTTCAGTGGTGTTTGGGGTCTATAGATTATGGTAAAGCTTTGGATTTGATCCTCAACTTGCAAAGTTTCAGCTTCTAACCACTATTCATTGATTATTGTCTCATTCACACACACATTGAAGTCTATTCTAACATATAGAAGTACACCACCTACATTCCTATCTGTCCTGCCTTTCAAAAGAGTGCAAACCTTCAAGAATAACATCCCAATTATGTGATGAATCTAACCATGTCTCCACTACATGAACTACAACTGTGTATTCTGCTAATACCAGGACCTTAAGCTCAGCTATTTTGTGATACTTCTGGTTTTTGTGAACATACTCTTTAATTTTTTTTCCCGTTTTCCTTTCCCGTTTTTTCATTTTCATTTTTCACTCCCCACTTTCAAAAATCTATAACTTTTTTATTTTTTCACGTAAAAAGCTATGTGACGGCTCGTTTTTTGCATAACAAATTGCACTTCATAGTGATGGTATTAAATATTCCATGCCATGTACTGGGAAGCAGGAAAAAAAATTCCAAATGCAGTAAAAATGGTGAAAAAACGCATTTGTGTCGTATTCTTGTGGGCTTGGATATTACGGCTTTCACTTCACGCCACAAATGACACATCTAATTTATTCTTTGGGTCAGTACGATTACAGGGATACCAAATTTGTATAGGTTTTATAATGTTTTCATACATTTACAAAAATTAAAACCTCATGAACAAATTTTTTTTTTTATTTTGCCGTCTTCTTGTGCTTATAACTTTTTCATACTTTAGTGTATGGAGTTGAGGGTGGTGTTATCTTTTGCGACTTTTGATGATGTTTTTAATGATATTATTTTTAGGACTGTACGACCTTTTGATCACTTTTTGTAGAATTTTTTATTTTTTTTTAAATGGCAAAAAAGTGCCAGTTTTGACTTTGGACGAGATTTTCCGTTACGGGGTTAAACGCAGTGAAAAACCGTTATTATATTTTGATAGATCAGGCATTTTCGGACGCGGCGATACCTAATGTGTTTATGATTTTTACTGTTTATTTATATCAGTTCTAGGGAAAGGGGGGTGATTTGAATTTTTAGGTTTTTTTATTATATTTTTTTTTCTAACTTTTTTTAAACTTTTATTTTTACTATTTTTCAGACTCCCTAGGGTACTTTAACCCTAGGTTGTCTGATCGATCCTACCATATACTGCCATACTACAGTATGGCAGTATATAGGGATTTTACTCCTCATACATTACAATGTGCTGATAGCACATTGTAATGAATGGGTTAACCTGAAGTAGCTTCGGGTCTTCGTGAGACCCGAAGCTACCATGGCAACGGATCGCCGCTCCCCGATGATGTCACGGGGAGCGGCGATCCTCGGAAAGATGGCGCCGATCGCGCCAGAGACTTACCGGCTATGGAGAGGGTAATTTTAATACAAACCTATTGTGAGGATATATGTGTAACTTGTGGATCTCTCTATCCACTGCCTTACTCCTCCCTTCATCATCCACTTTGCTAACCAAAAACATAGGTGCTCTACCAAGCCAAACCAGTTATTTATCCACCCTTTCCATCACTTGCTGAACCCTTACACCAGAGAGACAGCTAACCATTTGGTTGAGGCAGTCTTGGCAATAAATTATTCTGTCTTCCTGATGGAAGAGCCCCCTACAATCACTAGCTGTCTTGGCTTACCTGCACTACCATCCGCCCTACTACCAGCTGGACTGCTCCCCTAGCTGTTAGACTCCTTCCACACTTGCGTTGCAGATCACGTCAGAGTTTGATCAGGGTGCGATCAGTGTTTGGTTAGTGAAAAACTGACAATTTGCATCAGAGTGCAATCAGTTTTCAGTCAGAGTTTGGTCAGTGTCTCAGTTTTTCACGCGCGTTTCCAATGCAATTTCAATGCGTTTTTCACACGCAGAAAATGTGCATGAAATGGACTCAGGACTGAGCTCTATCTTTTCTATGGCAATTGATGCGTGAAAAACGCATTGCACTTGCAAGTGACTTGCAAAAGTAGAGCATGTTGAGATTTAAACGCGCGTTAAAAAAAAATGCAAGTGTGAAAAAGCCCATTGATTACAATGGGTCAGAGTGCAATGCAAGTTCTGGGCGTCAAAAGCATGCGCAGAAAACGCGCATGAAAAAAGCAAGTGTGAAAGAGGCCTTAGGGAGAACAGGATCCAGGGCTGCTCTTTATGACACTGACATACTTTACTCTGGTGTTTAGATGCAGAAGAGGCCTTTCAGCTGATCAGGCAAAAAAAAAAAACTGTTTAAATTGTGTCACTGGGATTTGACTTCATCTTCAAAGAAAGTGCCTCGCTAGGATCTTAGCAAACAATTATCCAAACCACAGAGTTACTCTAAGCGCATACAAAATATGCTTGTTTAAACTCCAACTTAGATCCATCTCCAATCACAAGAAAAAGCCTAGTAATTTGTATCTTAATACAGTATTTTGTAATAATTAGAATATTTGAGTAAAAGCAGTTTCTTTATTTGTTGTTATATATAGTTATATTAGGCAGACTGAAAAATGGAGTCTGCGGTAGCATTTAAAAATATATATTTTCAAATCATTACATCTGACTTTTTATACAAATTTACTTAAACACACCTCCTAGCAAGCTAATTATTTGTGCAAATGACCTAAATTTTGCCTTCATCAAACCTAAAGCTAAGGGAAAACTTTCACTAGAAAGTGCTTTGCAAAATATATTGGGAAACTGCATTAATAGTGAATTTGGAAAAAATATATCTAAATATGTTAATAGTTTAAAAGAGTTGATTTTCCCATTTCCTTATCTCCCTCTGCAAAATGTTGAGTTATTTATGACTGCTGAAAAGGAACAGGTTTTAATTGTTAATGAAATCCAAAACAATCCATCTCACAGGGAACGAAAGCAGTTGAAATTTTGTTTAGAAGTGAGGTTCCATCATAAAAGTAAGGAAATAAGACAAATAACAAAATGGAAATAGACTGGCAAGGAGACTTGGCCCAAGAAAGAATCCAAAAGTTTAAAGATAATCCCAAAACATAAATTCTTTAACCACTTCCTTACTGCTGTATATACGTCGTGCAGCAGTAAGGGCTTTATGGAGAGGTATCATGGACTAATCCCTCTATATACACACAGGTGGTGCTGGTAACCGGCGTTGGCACCAATCGCAGCAATTAACATGTTATGTGCTGCTGTCAAACCTGACAGTGGTACCTAACAGTGGTTTATCCATCTTTAAATTTTGGTTGGGGCAGATCCATGCAATGACAGCTGACAGCTTTAACCCCTTAAGACGCAGGGTATTTTCGCTCATTTCTTGCTCTCCTTCAAAAATCCATAACTTTTTCAGTTTTCTGTGTACAGAGCTGTGTGAGGGCTTATTTTGTGCATAACACATTTTGCTTTCCCTTGATTTTTATTTATTATTCCCTGCCATGTAGTGGGAAGCCAGAAAAAAATTCCAAATGTGGAAAAAAAATTTTAAAAAGCGCATGTGCGTCACTTTCTTGTTGGCTCAGTTTTTACAACTTTCCCTCTTTGCTCCAAATAACACCTCTACTTTATTTTTTGGTTTGGTACGCTCGCAGTGATCCCAAATTTATACAGGTTTAATTGTGTTTTAATACATTTTCAAAACTTAAACAAATGTGTACAAAAAAGAAAAAAAAAATTTTGCCGTCTTCTGACGCTGATAACTTTTTCATACTTAGGCATATGGAGCTGTGGGAGCTGTGGGAACATTTTGAGGACTGTGCGACATTTTGATATTTTTTTTTTACATTTTTTATGTAAAAAGGTGTAAAAGTTGCATTTCGTCACATTTGGGTGTCTCGAGGTCTTCGGCGGTTATAACCGTTTTTATATTTTGATTGATCGGGCATTTTGGGGCGCGGTGATACCTAATGTGTCTGTGATTTTTACTGTTTATTATATTTTATATCAATTCTAGGGAAGGGGGGGTTATTTGAACTTTTATTAATTTTTCACATTTTATAAACTTTTTTTTTTCACTATTTCTTAGACCCTCTAATGTACATTACATGATTGTTCCTACCATATACTGCAATACTACTGTATCTCAGTATATGGCATTTCTGCTCACTAAGCATTACAATGAGCCATTGGCTCATTGTAATGAATAGGCCAAAGCCATGCATCAGAAAATAGTTAAACAGAAGAGTTTTTTTGGACAAAAGATTACATTTTTATTACTATTAAAACACACATATATATATATATATATATATATATATATATTTGGTATCTCTGTGATCGTACCGACCCAATGCATAGAGAGGGGGGAATTGTCATTTAGACCACAAAGCTAAATATGTAAAAACATACAGCAAAGGAATATGTGCATCTGTGTTTTTCTGCCAATTCTACCACATTTGGAGTTTTTTCCAGCTTCTCTGTACATTGAACAAAGTATAAAATGGTACCACTACAAAGTACAATTTGTCCCACAGATAATTAGATCTCATATCATAATTAGATCTCCACCTTGTGGAAAGAGGGGAACAAAGAACTGAAACCCAATAATGGAAAAGTGCCCGATAAGGAAAGGGTTGTGTAAAATGTCTAGCAACTTAACTCTCGGTTGTCTTATCTGTCAAACCATATGCTAGAGTATGTCAGTGACAGATCTTCAAAAATGACACAGCTTCGGGTCATAAAAGACCAGGGACTGTTACGGCAACGGATTGTCGCTCCCGGATAGTGTCATGGGAAGAGACAATGAAAGCCAATATGATGGCGTTCACACAGGTGGACATGCCAGGCAGGCAGAAGTTGTCAGGGGTGAGCGTACCTGCAGTTGTAAACAAACAGGGGCATGACACCAACGGGTGGCAACGCTGGAAAATAGGAGTGCCCCACCCAGGGAGCCTATTTTATTTTTTAAACACTTGGACAACCCCCATAAAAATAGACAAAAACGAAAAAAAAAAAAATAATATATATATATATATATATATTATAAGAAATAGGTTAGGGATCTCCTTTGCTGTAGTCAAAGGTCACGCTTCTTTTTCCATCAATACGAGGCAAACAGCAGCAGGTAGGTAGGTAGGTAGAAGCTGACTCTGGGTCAGGTTTATTGCAGAAGATTGCAAGAAAAGAAACAAAAAGCATTTACAAACAAAACTCCTTGCCTGTCCGGCACTGACTATACACAGTACAGCCCTAACTAACAACTGGAGGGCTTCTCCCTGCCAGCTAACAAACACAGCAGTATTGCAACCTTACTTGCATGTGGCTCTCACACAGACAGCCCTGTGTCTCCAGGTAAAGAGTGAATTCCCCACCTGACTTTCCCTAAATACCTTCCTTCTGAACACTTCATTAATTAGGCAGCAGGTGAGTCTCTGGACTGCTACTTCACATATGAGAGGAACCTTGGAGAAATATACCACCCCTCCACAACCTGTCCTGCACAGGTATCACAATATATATATCTATATATATATATATATATATATATATATATATATATATATATATATATATATATATATATATCTATATATCTATATATATATCTATATATATCTATATATATATAGATTTATATATATATATATATATATATATATATATATATATAAATATTCAATTGTTCTTACATCTTTAAGTTCCTTTTTATGATGCCGCTTAAATTTGAGTATAATTGTAGGGCTGCAATGATGACATATATTCTACTGAATGGATGCATTTCATTATATTAACCTTTCACTGAAGAATGCTTCGTGAGGCAGAGTAGATTCTATTTCATGCCTCATTACTGTGTCTGTACACTAAAAAGCCTGAACAATAACTTACCACGTATTAAGAGTAATCACTGAAATAAATAAGCTTTGCTTTCTTTCCCTTATTGTATGAAAACAATATCAGACTTTTTACCAAATAGAAAATGCAACATTTAAAAGATATTTAAGATGCAGTTCTAGTAAAAATCCCCACTAATGCTGTTCCTTGTGTAGAAACAATATATAAAAATGTTAATGATTAAAAATAAATATATGTATATATTTTACACAAAGTGATACATTACAGAAAATATGTAAATTTAAAAAGTTCCCCCTCAAAAAATCACTTTAAATTATTCAAGCTTTCATCAGCGCTGGCTAAATGAGAGTTTCTAAAGAGGTTTTCCCATGAAAGAAAGTTCTCAAATTTTAATCCCAAAGTGATGTTTACACAACAAATAAATATTAACCTTGTTTTTTCTTTTAACTCAGTTTTATTGCTGTTTTAGCTCCAATCTTTCAGTGATTGTCAGTGTAAAATTTCAGAGTGTTACCCGGGACTCTCTAAGTAAACACTTCTTGATTCCTATGTGCTGACAATGTGCTTAGATTATCAGGGTACAGTGTTTATATATACTTTTATTTAGGTTCTGAACAGTCTACTAATATCTGACCAATATAATAAAAAAAGATGAGATCAGAGTCATGAGATGGACATAATACACATAAACACAGTCAGCTCTGCTGCCTAGTCTAATCAACAGAATCAGAGACTAATAACAGAATCATCACTGCAATGTCACCCCTCCCCTCCCCTGAGA
Source organism: Engystomops pustulosus (assembly GCF_040894005.1). Taxonomy (NCBI): domain Eukaryota; kingdom Metazoa; phylum Chordata; class Amphibia; order Anura; family Leptodactylidae; genus Engystomops; species Engystomops pustulosus. The sequence continues at coordinate 56,708,160 of NC_092414.1, read as the reverse complement.
TCCAGAGCTTATCTTGTTTGAAGAGCAGCTGCTCCTGATGACTTCTCTCCAAGCTGCTAGAAGCAAAGCTGAACTAGAAGGTGCCTCTGTCTGTAGTGTTATCTGCTTCCTACCCCTACCCCTTCTGCTGCAAGATATCCAAACCATAGTCAGATCTGACACTATTAGCTGACACACAGAAAAAAAGAGTTTAGAGATAAGAGTCATGAGATGGATATAAGACACCACCAGATGTCGCCTATACCTGGTGAAGGTAAGTGCAATTTTCGCAACACATTTTTTTTTTAAATGCGGCGGTTTTTCTGAATCCGTCAGGTTTTCGTTCGGCCACGCCCCCGATTTCCGTCACGTGCATGCCGGCGCCAATGCGCCAAAATCCGATCGCGTGCACCAAAATCCTGGGGCAATACAGGGAAAATCGGCGCAAATCGGAAATATTCAGGTAACACGTCGGGAAAACGCGAATTGGGCCCTTAGTAAATGACCCCCTATGACACACAGAGCTCTGCTTACTCACCTAAGCAATACAACACACAGTCAGCACTGCTTATCATATTTGTAGCTGGTAAAATAAGTTTCTGCCCACTTCTGCTTGTCAGCAGGCATGGTCTTTTAATGCAGGGAAGGAAGGGGAAGGAGGCAGAAAGTACTGTATCAAACTGACAAGAGCTATTCAACAGAAGAATCCGACCATAGTCAAAAGATTTATGGTCATATCTAAGGGCAACCCAATTACAAACACCAGGATTCATAAAGATATGTTCCAGTTATATCTGTGAAATTATATATTTTTGTTAATAACTGTGAATTAGAGAATGTGTTATTTTGTTATCCTGAATATATTTAAGAATCTTCTCTTTACCCCTTTAAGGACACAATTTTTATATAAAACGCATAGCAATGCTATAATAAATTATACAGATACATATAAGGAGGAGAAATTTCAGCAGTTTATATTAGAGCCTTTCAGAAAAGTGACTTTTACTGTCCTCTGCCTGGGATTAAGTTCAAAAGGAGATATGGATGTAAACAGCATTAGGAGCTAGTCCCTTCAACCTCACTAGAGATGAGCGAGCACTAAAATGCTCGGGTACTAGTTATTCGAGACGAACTTTTCCCGATGCTTGAGTGCTCGTCTCGAATAACGAGCCCCATTGAAGTCAATGGGAGACTCGAGCATTTTTCAAGGGGACCAAGGCTCTGCACAGAGAAGCTTGGCCAAACACCTGGGAACCTCAGAAAAGGATGGAAACACCACGGAAATGGACAGGAAACAGCAGGGGCAGCATGCATGGATGCCTCTGAGGCTGCTTAATTGCACCATTATGCAAAAATTATGTGCAACAGCATGGCCATGACAGAGTGACCGAATGAGGCTAGATAGCATCTAAAACATGCAATAATTGACCCTGACTCTATAGGGGACGGCATGCAGAGGCAGCGGCAGCAGTGGCAGGCTAGAGAGTCTCATGGCGACATACCCTAAATGGACTCAGGTTTCACCAAAGGAGGTGAAATGATTTCCTATGTGAACAAAACGTTGACGGTATATTTAGTCGATAACACAGCATGGTGGCAACATAGTGACCTAGTTCCATAGCGTATCTGGTGAAACACCCGAAAAATGAGCCTGACACAGCTCTTTTGATAGAGGGACGACATGTGGAGGCAGCCATGGAGACGACTTCCATGATTAAGAGCGACAGTATGGGGCATTCATATTGCGCTGCTATGATTGCAACTTCAGGTCTCCAGCATGGCGGCGACAGATGGGCCGAGTTCCACTATGTATCTGGTGAAACACCTGAAAATTCTGCCTGACACAGCTCGTTTGATAAGGGGACGATGTATGGAGGCAGTGAACTAGTAGTAGATTAAAGGTGCTGCAGTTAAAACTATGTTAGTTGGATCTTGAGATGGAGCTGGCGCTCCGCTGCCAGGCGAGCTTACGCCAATCCAAGCCCCTGTCTCCAGGCTACTCCCCAAACAGCACTTCTAAGAACCTTTTGCATGAGATCAAGTGTAGTAGCGTTCTTATAAGTTTAGGATATGGCAGGTGAGGGGAATGTAAACAGATGCGCAAGAAGCGCTGAAATAATATCGGTAAATGATAAAAGTTTGCCAGTATATTTTGTGGATTACACAGCAGGGTGGCGACAAAGTTACCAAGTTTGATGTGGAATCCATGAAAACAACCCAAAATTCTGCCTGACACAGCTGGTTTTATAAGGGGACCATGTATGGAGAAAGTGAACTAGTAGTAGATTAAAGGTGCTGCAGTTAAAACTATGTTAGTTGGATCTTGAGATGGAGCTGGCACTCCGCTGCCAGGCGAGCTTTCGCCAATCCAAGCCCCTGTCTCTAGGCTACTCCCCAAACAGCACTTCTAAGAACCTTTTGTATAAGATCAAGTGTAGTAGCGTTCTTATAAGTTTGGGATATGGCGGGTGAGGGGAATGTAAACAGATGCGCAAGAAGCGCTGAAATAATATCGGTAAATGATAAAAGTTTGCCAGTATATTGTGTGGATTACACAGCAGGGTGGCGACAAAGTTAACAAGTTTGATGTGCAATCCATGAAAACAACCCAAAATTCTGCCTGACACAGTTCGTTTGTTAAGGAGACCATGCATGGAGGCAGCCATATGGACGACTTTTGGAGGCAGCTATGGCGATGACGTGTGGAGGTAGCAATGGAGACAAGTGTGGAGACAGCTAAAAAGACGACATGTGGAGGCTGCTATGGAGACAATTTAATTTGGATAGTGCCTGTATGTGGCAGTCCAAAAAAGTTTTCAAACCAGAGGAGCAGGTAGGTGGTCCTCCAGAAAAATTAAATAAATTGAGTGCCTGTATGTGGCAGTCCAAAAAAGTTTTCAAACCAGAGGAGCAGGTAGGTGTTCCTCCAGAAAAATTAAATAGATTGAGTGCCTGTATGTGGCACTCCCAAAAATTGCTTAAAACAGAGGACCGGGTAGGTGGCCCTCCAGAAAAATTAAATACATAGAGTACTATAGCTAGAGCCAGTTGGCCCTGGCAAAAAATAGCCAGTTTCCTATGCTTTAGTGTACAAAGAAAACGAAAGTGGGAGAACAAAACAGACAACAAGGAGGACGGCGCCTCGTGTGATAACGTCGGGGAAGTGAAATTAGGTAAGTATAAAATGTGCTCACCTGTTGAGCACTTGTAAAAGTGCAGTAAGAACGGAGGGAAAATGAGTATCCACTCAAAATCAGGTCTCCAATATAGGTATCTCGAGCAGCTCCCACTTACTCCAAAGACCGGTATCCAGAGGAAACCGTAATATTGTATAGTTTGTAGAAGCAAAAAGGTTTTGGAGTTATGTGCGGGTGCGCTATCAACCAGATTAGGAGATGAAGGGTATACAGTAAATAGAAAGTATATGGAATGGGATAAATAATGTGTATTTTTAATTAGATGCAGCAGTAAAAGAAATCCAATGGTTACGCGTTTCGGGAAACAATCCCTTCGTCAGACCATAGCTAAAAACATATAACAAGAATATACAATAAAAAAGGTTAAAAAGTGGAATAAAATAAAGAATACTTATTGGATGATAATCAGCAGAAGCGAATCTGAGTAATAGATGTTAGTATACAGTATGCTCAGTGGTGCTAAAAGGATAGCGTGAAGAGGGAGTTGTGTGGCAAGACTTATTGGAAGTAATAAAGAAGTGATAAACAGGTAGAGGAATATATTCTATAGCCAATCACTTAGAACACATATACAAATTGTATAGTGGTTATAAATGACACTAAATGGTAGTTATAAATGACACTAAATAGTGTAGATGGTACTGGAAATTATTACTTACATGCAGTAGAAATCCAGGCTTTATTCATCTTGATAAGCGTCAGCCTGTCAGCGCTGTCAGTCGACAGGCATGTACGCTTATCGGTGATGATGCCACCAGCTGCACTGAAAACCCGCTCGGACAACACGCTAGCGGCAGGGCAGGCAAGAACCTCCAAGGCGTAAAGCGCCAGTTCGCGCCACATGTCCAGCTTTGAAACCCAGTAGTTGTAGGGAGCTGTGTGATCATTTAGGACGATGGTATGGTCAGCTACGTACTCCCTCACCATCTTTCTGTAAAGATCAGCCCTTCTCTGCCGAGACTGGGGACAGGTGACAGTGTCTTGCTGGGGTGACATAAAACTGGCAAAGGCCTTGTAAAGCGTACCCCAGCCAGTGCTGGAAAAGCTGCCTGCTCGCCTACTCTCCCTCGCTACTTGTCCCGCAGAAGTACGCCCTCTGCCGCTAGCGCTGTCAGAAGGGAAATACTGTTTCAGCTTGTGCACCAGGGCCTGCTGGTATTCATGCATTCTCACACTCCTTTCCTCTCCAGGGATGAGAGTGGAAAGATTTTGCTTGTACCGTGGGTCCAGGAGAGTGAATACCCAGTAAATTCTTTGAACGCGAGGGTCACAGGATAGGCAGCCTAGCATGAAATCTGCCATATGCACCAGAGTCCCAACGCGCAAGAATTCACTCCCCTCACTGGCCTGACTGCCCATTTCCTCCTCCTCCAACTCCTCCAACTCCTCTTCTTCTGCCCATACACGCTGAACAGTGAAGGACTGAACAATGGTCCCCTCTTCTTTCTCGCCAACATTTTCCTCCTCCTCATCCTCCTCCACCTCCTCCGATATGCGCTGAGAAACAGACCTAAGGGTGCTTTGGCTATCAACCAGGGAATCTTCTTCCCCCGTCTCTTGTGACGAGCGCAAAGCTTCCGACTTCATGCTGACCAGAGAGTTTTTCAACGGGCCACGCAGCGGGATGGTGAGGCTGATGATGGCGGCATCGCCACTGACCATCTGTGTTGACTCCTCAAAGTTACTCAGCACCTGACAGATATCAGACATCCACGTCCACTCCTCATTGTAGACTTGAGGAAGCTGACTGACCTGACTACCAGTTCTGGTGGAAGTTGACATCTGGCAGTCTACAATCGCTCTGCGCTGCTGGTAAACTCTGGATAACATGGTTAATGTTGAATTCCACCTCGTGGGCACGTCGCACAACAGTCGGTGAGCGGGGAGTTGGAGGCGGCGCTGCGCTGCCCTGAGAGTGGCAGCATCTGTGCTGGACTTCCTGAAATGCGCACAGATATCACAGACATCAGACAGATTGGGGTATGTCTTGAGGAAACGCTGAACTATGAGATTTAACACATGGGCCAGGCATGGCACATGTGTCAGTCTGCTGAGTTGCAGAGCCGCCACCAGGTTACGGCCGTTGTCACACACAACCATGCCTGGCTTCAGGTTCAGCGGTGCCAGCCACAGATCAGTCTGCGCCGTGATGCCCTGTAATAGCTCTTAGGCAGTGTGCCTTTTATTGCCTAGGCTCAGCAGTTTGAGCACCGCCTGCTGTCGCTTAGCGACGGCACTGCTGCTGTGCCTAGAGCTACCGACTGATGGCGCCATGCCCACGGATGGTAATTTGGTGGAGGAGGGGTGGGAGGAGGAGGAGGAATAGTAGGCCTTTGAGACCTGGACCGAGGTAGGCCCCGCAATCCTCGGCGTCGGCAGTATATGACCAGCCCCAGGGTCAGACTCGGTCCCAGCCTTCACCTAGTTAACCCAATGTGCTGTCAGTGATATATAGTGGCCCTGCCCGGCAGCACTCATCCACGTGTCTGTGGTCAGGTGGACCTTGTCAGAAACGGCGTTGGTCAGGGCACGGATGATGTTCTCTGACACGTGCTTGTGCAGGGCTGGGACAGCACATCCGTAAAAGTAGTGGCGGCTGGGGACAGAATACCGAGGGGCGGCGGCCGCCGCCATGAGGTTTTGAAAGGCCTCAGTCTCTACCAGCCTATAGGGCAGCATCTCCAGGCTAAGCAACTTGGAGATGTGGACGTTGAGGGCTTGGGCGTGTGGGTGGGTTGCGCTATACTTTCTTTTGCGCTCCAGCTTCTGGGGTATGGAGAGCTGAACGCTGGTGGATGCTGTGGAGGATCGTGGAGGCGAAGATGGGGTTTTCGCACGGGAGGTGTTTGGGCCGGGGTCCTGGGCAGGGGGCTGACTAGCAGATGACACAGGGGAAGGAGCAGTGGTGTGCCCGGCCGGAGGTGAACGAGCTTGGTGCCATTGAGTGGGGTGTTTAGCATTCAGATGCCTGCGCATACTGGTGGTAGTTAAGCTAGTAGTGGTGGAACCCCTGCTGATCCTGGTTTGGCAAAGGTTGCACACCACAGTCCGTTGGTCATCCGGTGTTTCTTTAAAGAACCTCCAGACTTCTGAAAATCTAGCCCTCGCCACGGGAGCTTGACTATGGGCAAAATTTGGCGCTGATGCACCAGCTCTGGCCCTGCCTCTCCTTCTGGCCCCACCACTGCCTTTTCCAACCTGTTCTCGTATAGGACTCGCCTGCGTCTCAGAAGCACTGTGTTCACCCGGCCTATCAACCCAGCTTGGGTCTGACACCTCATCATCCTCCGATCCCTCAGTCTGCTCCCCCCTCGGACTTCCTGCCCTGACAACAACTTCACCACTGTCCGACACCTCTTTACACACTTCTTCCACTACGTCAATAATGTCATCATCACCCAAAGACTGGACGGGTGGAAAACCTGGGCATGGAAAATTGCTCAGCAGCAACCGGACAAGTGGTTTGTGACTGTGGGAAGGGTCCAGAAAACAGCTCCTCAGAGTATGCCGGTTCAAATGCCAAATTTTCCTGGGAGGGGGCAGACTGGGGGGAAGGAGGCTGAGGTGGAGGAGCTGGAGGAGTGCTGATTTCGGTGACATGGGTGGACTGCGTGGAAGACTGACTGGTGGACAAATGGCTAGAAGCATTGTCTGCAATCCACGACATCACCTCTTCGCACTGTTCTGGCCTCAACAGTGCTCTACCACGAGTCCCAGTAACTTGAGAAATGATGAACCTAGGGAGTGTAGCTATGCGGCGTTCCCCTGCTCCCTCATCAGCAGGTGGTGTCTCACCCCGCCCAGGACCACGGCCTCTGACCCCTGCAGTAGTTGGACGCTCACGTCCACGCCCTCGTCCTCTACCCCTAGCCCTCGGGTTAAACATTTTCAAAATTAAAGTGTAAACTTTTAATTTTTTTTTTTTTTTTTTAAACAAAACGATGCTATCCTATTGCTATGGCTAGTTTCTAACCTACACTGACAGCACACAACTGGATTTTGTGCTGTGCCAGATGACTTTGAGTTATAAGAGAAATAAACGTAAAAAATAAATAAATCAGCAGACTGTGCCTAATTCAAATCAAACCCCTAATAAATTGTCCCACTTCGGTGTTTGAGGTGGATATGTGTGTCACTAAGAGCTAAACACAACGGTCGCAAGTCCCCCTGCAAATTCCTCACAATATGGTACTAGCTGCACTACTAATGCCAGCAAGCCCAGCCACAAGCAAACAAAAAAAAGGAAAATATAACGCTATTGTAGGCCTAAGTAAGCCGTTGGGGTTCTCCTATGGCGATTTTCTAGCCCACACTCAAAGCACACTGCTTTGGCAGATTACTGTGAGTTCTAAAAAGAAATAAACGTAAAAAAAAATAAACCAGCAGACTCGGCGTAATTCAAATCAAACCCCTAATAAATTGTCCCACTTCGGTGTTTGAGGTGGATATGTGTGTCACTAAGAGCTAAACACAAGTCTCCCTGCAAATTACTCACAATATGGTACTAGCTGCACTACTAATGCCAGCAAGCCCAGCCACAAGCAAACCAAAAAAAAAAGGAAAATATAACGCTATTGTAGGCCTAAATAAGCCGTTGGGGTTCTCCTATGGCTATTTTCTAGCCCACACTCAAAGCACACTGCTTTGGCAGATTACTGTGAGTTCTAAAAAGAAATAAACGTAAAAAAAAAATAAATCAGCAGACTCGGCGTAATTCAAATCAAACCCCTAATAAATTGTCCCACTTCGGTGTTTGAGGTGGATATGTGTGTCACTAAGAGCTAAACACAAGTCTCCCTGCAAATTACTCACAATATGGTACTAGCTGCACTACTAATGCCAGCAAGCCCAGCCACAAGCAAACCAAAAAAAAAGGAAAATATAACGCTATTGTCGGCCTAAATAAGCCGTTGGGGTTCTCCTATGGCTATTTTCTAGCCCACACTCAAAGCACACTGCTTTGGCAGATTACTGTGAGTTCTAAAAAGAAATAAACGTAAAAAAAAATAAATCAGCAGACTCGGCGTAATTCAAATCAAACCCCTAATAAATTGTCCCACTTCGGTGTTTGAGGTGGATATGTGTGTCACTAAAAGCTAAACACAAGTCTCCCTGCAAATTACTAACAATATGGTACTAGCTGCACTACTAATAGCAGCAAGCCCAGCCACAAGCAAACCAAAAAAAAGGAAAATAAAACGTTATTTTAGCCCTAAGAAGGACTGTTGGGTTCTTGTAGAATCACTCCTGCCTAACACTATTCTAATAGAACACCCTAACGCTTTCCCTGACCAGAAGCAGCTCTCTCCCTAGCGGCATCCAGACAGAGAATGACGCGAGCAGCGCGGGCAGGGGCTAGTCTATTCCAGGGTCACCTGATCTGGCCAGCCAACCACTGCTATCGACGTCTAAGGGTACCACGTCATGCTGGGTGGAGTGCAGAGTCTCCTGGCTTTTGATTGGCTCTGTTTCTGGCCGCCAAAAAGCAAAACGGCGGGAGATGCCATTTTCTCGAGCGGGCAAAGTATTCGTCCGAGCAACGAGCAGTTTCATGTACGCTAATGCTCGAACGAGCATCAAGCTCGGACGAGTATGTTCGCTCATCTCTAAACCTCACAGCTTTTTATATCCTAGTCTGCAATATATTACAACAAAGGGACATAAAAAGATAGTGGTGGATTAATCCTGGAGTTCCAAAACATACGCTGAGTCCCAATGTGTATCTTGCAATACTTAACCTTAAAGCATACTTTAACCATTTAGGCTTTTTTTTTTTAATTTAGAAATTCATTGAACAGGTATAATAGTAAACTTTGTAATATACTTTATTAAGTAAAACAGCTTCTCTGAGCCTTGTTTCTGCTCTTTTTCCTGCAGTGCATCTGAAATCAGAGAGCACTTTATCCAGCTCAGGAAGATAAGGAAGCCAATTATTAACTCTTTCAAAACCTAGCTAGTATTTTCCTTGGTGATTAAGCTCTCTGAGGGGATAAGCCAATCCAGTGACTGTAAGGAGTGAAGTCAATATATACTTTATCAAGCTTCTTCATTAAAAGCTTTCAGTGGTGTTTAGCAAAGGCAAACTGTGAAGGATGCAGCTATTTTGAAGCTTAACCTGTTAGATATATTGGACGCAGAGCTGATGCCGGCTCAGCTCATAATTGGAGCTGAGTTGGTATGATAAAACAAGGGGTGTCAGCTGAAACTAACAGCTGACACCCCATTGTAACACCCTCGGCAGAGTGAGCTCCGATCATGGGTATTTCTCCTGTTAAATACAGTGGCTGTCAGCACAACCATGGCATTTAACTTGCATGCCAGGGGTCTCTTCCCCACGGTCGCCTCCATCGCACGTCTGCTTTAGGGGGCGCTGATCATTTCCAATTATGCCCCAATGGGCCAGCGTAGACAGTGCCTGTAAGATTCTGTCTGTGGTAGGATCTTAAAGGTACAGTGTCAGCCTATGCATTTTCATAGGCTGACTGAGCAAATACCTTGCAATACATTAGATAATTGCTTGTTCATGTCCCATGGTGGAAGTAATAAAAAAGTTTAAAAAATTATTCAATAAAAAATAAAATAAAAATGCCCAGAATCCCCACTAACACACAAAATCACACATAATGTGAAAAAGGTCACCGCACACAAAGTATGTATCAACCCAAAGAATTAAAAAAAAATCATTGAATCCAAATAATCACCACAAATAAACTGTAAATACCCATCAAAAATTATTATTTTAACCTAATTTATCCTGTGCAATAAAAAATGATCAACTCCACAATGATACTGGTGCAAAGAACAACATGCCCAGCAAAAAACATAATACCAACCAGCTCTGTAAACAAAAAATAAGTGTCCCATGTCCCATGGTGGAACTAGTAAAAAAAGTAAAAAAAAAATGTTATTCAACAAAAAATAAAGTAATAAATCAATAAAAATGCCTATGATCCCCATAACATATAAAGAGACATAGAACACAAAAAAGGCAAAATCATAACACAAACCTCACATATATAGTATCACCGTTTCTGGAACAATCTATAGAATAAAAGTAAATAACTATTGAACCCGCACGATGAATGCCATTAAAAAAAAGACTTTAAAAACCTGCCAAAAATTATGATTTTTACCTATTTGGCAAATTTTGCAAAATGTAAGAAAAAGTTTGGTATCCTCGTAATCGTGTTGACCGATAGAATAAAGATAACATGATTATTAGGCTATACGGTGAAGATCAAAAAAAAGTTTAAAATCCAGTACAGAATTGCTGCTTTTCTACTCCTGCCCTCAAAAAAAATTCCTAAATTTTTAACAATAGGGGATACCAACCCTAAAATAGTAACACTGGAAAAAGCACCTCATCCCACAAAAAAAATGGGCCCCATGGGCCCCACATGGCCCCAATAACGCAACACCTACAATGTTATAGCCAACAAAAGGGGCCAATGAGGAAACTAAAATCCTGGCAGCTGCAGGTCCCTTTTTCTTTTCTATGCCTCGCTGTGCGCCCATAAAACAAGTAACAGCCACATGATTTAATTACTATGAAGATCTCAAGGGCTTAACAATCTTCCTAAAAACTGCAGATATGAAAATGGGTTGATTGTATAGGGGTTTTTCATGTTAAATATGTAAAATTTCATTTAAAACAGTATTCATCCCAAATAGTCAATAGTCAATTCTGAAATTATGGAAAATCATTATTTGACTTTTAAGCACAATTGAGATATTGCAAATTTATCCTAAGTTAGTTTAAATGTTATATATACTTATGTCTGTCATGCAATCCATTGTTTAGCTATGTTTATGTGTGGATACAATGGGGCTCATTTACCAAGGACCCCGCGGACCGCACTTTTGTCAAACATCCCAAAGATTTCTGCTTTGCGCCACTGGGACAGAGAGTTAAAAGGGGTTTTTGGTGCACGTGATCAGATTTTGGCGCAATCGTGCCAGCTTTCATGCGACATAAATTGGGGGCGGGCCGTCGGACGATCCGATGGATTTGGATGAACGTCGGGATTTAGCTTAAAAATTATGTCACAAACCATGCACTTACATACACCAGGAAGAAGAAGGTGAACTCCGGTGGACCTGAATCGTGGCAGAGTTCATCCTCGTTGGACAGTCCTGATTGGAGATCGCGCAGCGACTGGGTTAGTAAATGTGCCCCAATGATTCTAATTTGTTATATTTCCAGAAATGGATGGTGAAGTAATTTGAATACTGACACACACCCTGGTTACATAACACCTCAGCTGGAGTATGCTGGAAAGTGTGACATTAATAGTAGGGGACTTATTTACATCAGAACCAAGGGCAACATTAGGAATGACCAGAAACTCCAGAGAATCCTGCAGGGGGTGATCATAGGGGAATCCCCCAACATGTATTTAAAGGGAACCTGTCACCAGGGACCTCATTTTCACTAAAGACAGGTTGCAGAAGCCCATTAGAGCTGCATTGTACATATGCCTTTCTGCCCTCTCTAAGCATTTGCATTACAATATAATTGTGTGTTACCTAGAACTAAACTGGCTTTCTGACCTCTCTAAGCATTTGCATTACAATATAATTGTGTGTTACCTAGAACTAAACTGGCTTTCTGACCTCTCTAAGCATTTGCATTACAATATAATTGTGTGTTACCTAGAACTAAACTGGCTTTCTGACAAAATCCTCTGTTAAATCCCAGGGGTTGGCCTTGGTTTGCATGCATTTCAAAAAACCACATGTGACTTACTCCTGAGCTCTAAGCCCCCACCTTTATGTTCCTGTACAGCTCCTCCATCCCGCACTGATGTCAGCTCACCATTCTGTGTGCTCTGTTCTTGTGAACGAGTACAAAGGTGGAGGCTGAGAGCTGAGGAGTGAGTTCTTATTTAAAGAAAACTGACAACTATCTAGTCTCTTTAAAAAGCAACTCGTGGAGTCTTACTCCATTTTATCGATAGCAATCCTCCATGCTGTGTCTGAATAATACAGTAATGCTGTGCATACCTGTCGCCACTTGTTAAAGGCAACTGCATCGGCTGCAACTGCATTTCCATAGTTATTGGCATAAAGAACTGGATAAGGACCACCCCCAATAAAAATCTTGGCTACAAACAAATAAAACAAATGAAATATTATCAATCATGAAAATGTTCACAAATCCCGTTCAACAAAAGAATGGTTGTAGAAAAAATAAAAAAAACACTCTTATATGAATACATTGCAGAAAAAAAAGTTGGGGATAAAAAAATGCTGCACCCTGAAAGCTAAAATATACCACCACTTCATGGAAAAACTATATATAATAATTCTCTTTTCTGCTTTTCCTCTATATACCTACTATCCTGCATGCAATAACAATAGAAGAACAGCAAGAAAGGAGATTCCCTCAACATCCCTGAAGTGGATTGTCCCCAAACACATGACAATGTTATTATTAATGTCATGGTATAACTGGGTGAATTAAGACGCAGGTCTTATGTCTAACCTAAACTCCTATTGGCCCAGACATTCTTCCGGACTCCAAAAAGGTATTCAGAATTAATCCCTTCATTAACATGTGATACTTTTCCTTTTTACGAAAGGTATCAAGGTCCCTTTTGAACTTGTCCAGTTTCTCTATGATCACAACATTTTGTCGCAACCATATACATTAAAGAATCACTGTTTATGAAAATTTCTTGTTGCTTCAAATATGGATTCGAATTCGAAATGTACAGTATGTAATGGCAATTTATGTCCCAGGTAGTTGTTCCCTATTCTGGTCTGCTGGGAATTAAAAAAAACATTGCAAATTTTAAAAAGAGAAAAATGAAGAATTAATTTTAGAGATGAGCGAGCACTAAAATGCTCGAGTGTTCGTTACTCGGGTCGAACTTTTCCCGGTGCTCAAGTGCTCGTATTGAATAACGAACCCCATTGAAGTCTATGGGAGACTCAAGCATTTTTTCACTGAAAGAACACATTGAAAGAACACTAAAGAAGAACACATTGCAGATGTTTTCACTGAAAGAACACATTGAAAGAACACATTGAAAGAACACCGTGAAAAACACATTGCAGATGTTTCCATACACTTGGTTAAAATATTTTGTTCAATTGCAAAGTACTTAACCCCTTCCCGCCGCAGCCCTTTATCGTTTTTGCGTTTTCATTTTTCACTCCCTTCAAAAATCTATATCTTTTTTATTTTTCCATGTACAGAGCTGTGTTAACAAATTACACTTCAAAATGGTTGTACTTGCTTTTCCATGGCATGTACTGGGAAGTGGGAAAAAAATTCCAAATGCAGTGAAATTGTTAAAAAAAAATGTACGATTACAGCGATACCAAATTTGTATAGGTTTTATAATGTTTTCATACATTTTACAAAAATTAAAACCTCCTGTACAAAAAGGTTTTTGGGGATTTGTCCATCTTCTGGCTCTAATAACTTTTTTATACTTTGGTATAAAGTGCTTTGGGGGGTGTAGTTTTTTGTGGCTTTTGATGATGTTTACAATGTTATCATTTTTAGGACTGTGTGACCTTTTGATCACTTTCTAGGGAATGGGGTGTGAGTTGAGTTTTTAAGTTTTTTTATTATATTTTTTTTTTTACTTTTTTACTTTTTATTTTTACTATTTTTCAGACTCCCTAGGGTACTTTAACCCTAGGTTGTATGATAGAACTACAGTATGGCAGTATATGATACAGTATGGCAGTATATGGAGATTTTACTCCTCATTCATTATAATGTGCTGATAGCACATTGTAATGAATAGGTTAACCCGAAGCAGCCTCGGGTCTTCAGAAGACCTGAGGCTGTCATGGAGATGGATCACCGCTCCCGGTAGACGTCACGGGGAGCAAAGATCCTCGGCAAGATGGCGGCACCCATGCGACACCATCTCTTTTAAGCCGTCGGCAGCTTTGACGGCGGCGATCAGCAGGAAAACACCCGCAATATGCAGCAAAGACTTCCCGGCTATAGAGAGGGCTCAGTGGTGAGCCCTCTCCATGCACCCGCACCTGGCATGTAACGTACTATAACGTCGGTAAGGGGTTAAAGGGGTATTCCCATCTGGGCATTCACATTTAATTTATTTCATTTACCACATGTAAACATTTATTCAATTGGATGTTATTTAAAAAATCTTCCTGTGTGAAGATAATTTCTCATAAACGTAGCCATGTTGTCCCTTAGAAACAAGATGGCTTACTTGGATACGACCACCTCACATTTTGGCAGTGGTGACCAGACATTCGCTATTGAGCCCTGCCTGACCACCTGGCCTCAGTGTTCATTACCACAGGACGGCTGTGGGACCTGTAGTAACTACCGAACATTTTATATACAAAAATCTTTGTGCAATCACTCCAGCAGAGGTGGCCATATCCAAGGACACAGTCATGTTTCTAAGGGATCATATGATTACATTTATGAGAAATTATCTTCACACTGGTACATTTTTTTTAATAACATCTAATTGAAGAAATGTATATTTATGGCAAATTAATGAAACTAAATGTAAGTCCCCAGACGAGAAAACCTGTTTAATTTCTTATTCTGTGCTTGTAGAATAATAAATGGTGTCTAAAGTGAAAAAGTATATGAGAAAATAGTATCACACTAGGAGAGCAAGCTACACTCTGCCCATACAACTTTGTAGCCTCAGACTTTGATATTCACTTCTTGGCTGGCATTCAAATCTTTACCTTTCGGACTACATATGGTGTTGCTTGCAAATACTACAAGAAAATATATAGCACAAGGAATTCAGTATGAAAACAGATTAGAGAATTTCTAGCTTTGCTGCACCTCTGACAGTCAGAAAAATATTACAATTGTCTTGGACAACATTTGGAGGCCACTTTAATTTCACACTTTGTGAAGTGTTTGTTTTCTTTACAGTGTTAGGACAATTTATGTATTTTTTTAAATTACTTATTTAGATCATTCGAAGATTTCATATTTTTATTATTTTATAGATTATTTGGACCATTACAAATACATTTGTAGGGGAAGGTCAATCAAAAGAAACTAAAACAACTTTTTCAATGTATTTTACCTTTTTTCAATATTCATTCAGAAAAGATAGTCTTTTTGACTTTCTAAAAATCATAAGATTATATTTCTATGCGGTAGCTGTAAAGCAGCTTTTTGAGGAATAAGTAATGGTAATTGTTCTGTTTTAAAGTAGATTGTATGTATTGATTTTGTCGGTAAGCTGTTATTTTCATTGTTACCTCTGGCAACACATTTTTCATCACCTATTAAGGAGTTATAAAGGAATGCAGCAGAGATAGTCCAGTTTCTGAATATGCACCATCACTTTGACTCAAAGAGGATGTACCTAATTGATGAGGGTAAACTAGCTAAATGTTGAGGGTCCGGCTGCTGGTACGTCCACAATTATGAGCATGTGACCCTCAGCTCTAGAAAAAACAGGTATATAGTTCTCCCTAACATGCGGATTGTCAGGACAAGTATGCACCCATTGCTCCATTCAATTGTATTCAAGCGATGGAAATAGACAAACACATCACTTGACTATATCTGACAACTCTCATAGACAGTGAATGGGGTATTTTGAATTATTGTTATCACCTACCATAGAGAAAGAATTTTGAGTTTGAGTACACCCCAACAACTCTGTTCTAACCATGACGAATGGGGATGAAAACCTTATACACTGGCAGTGCTTTAGTAGTGGATAGGATGATTGCACTTGCATTGAGGAGAGAATGGATGGGTTATGTATTGCAAGATTTGGGCCAATAGCCACCTTCTGTCAGAAAATGCATTGAAGATGGGTCATGGCTGAATCTTCCAGCATGACATTGACCTGAAACACACAGCCAGGGCAACTTAGTATGTGCTCCTTAAGAAGCATTTCAAGGGCCTGGAGTGGCCTCACCAGTATCCAGACCTGAACCTAACAAAAAGTCTTTGGGGTGAGCTGAAACGCACTGTTTCCTAGCATCAGCCCAAAATCTGAAAGATCTGTAAAAGGGAGTGAGCCAAAAACCCTGCTAAAGAAATGTCTGACCTTTATAATTGGACACACAACTTATTCTATAAAATATCATAGGGTATTTTCCATTCCAGAAAATACATTTATGCAATTTTCCAATATACCTACTGTACCAATTCTTCCATATCTCTACCAGTCATTCTATACAAATGCTTCTATGCTTCTTATTTCCTTCTGATAAAAGCTGTCACTGGTCATGTGATATCACACAGAGTAATCAGAGCTGTCTGTTATATGGAGGTATGCATCTGTGTGACATCACATGACCATTGACATATTTCTATCCATTGGAGGTAAACGTATAGTAGAAGCTTTCTATAGCATGACACCAAGCAGAGATGTAGAAAGCTGTGCAGAAACTATACAGAAAGTATATTGGAAAATTGTCAAACTTTTTATTATACCCTGTTTCCCTAAAGATAATACAACCCCAAAAATAAGACCTAGGACAATTTATTTATTTATTTATCTAGCTTAGAAATAAGGCCTAGTGGCAGACATTGCTACAGCTCCGCCCACGGTGTACATTAGTATTACCAGTAGTAGATCATTTAGATATTGCAAGAGGTTGTTAGATGGGTGATAAATTCATGGGATAAAATCAATGCCGGTTGTGGTGCAAATGCCATACAAGAAACTTTGTGGACAAAAAGGGATCATTTAAGGAAAGTGCTAAACATGAGAAATGGAGTCACAAGGAATGCTGCATATAATTCAGAGTTTGGAGAGTTATTATGAGTTTTCGAAAGATGATAATATGACTTAAAGAGGACCTGTCACCCATAACAAAAGCACTAGCACTATCTCCAGTGCAGCAGTGTTACACAGCTAGCTTTATCGGAAACCTCTGATATAGCTGGCAGACATTGCTGCAAAGTACAATAGAAACGCAAGTACAATTCATGAGGGGGCGGTCCGAGGCACTGTCTGTTGCCCAGACCGCCCTGCCCACTCCATAGGCCAGCGGTGACTGCCAAGCTTCAGCCCCCCCCCCCCCTCATTAATACATCAGACTGCTTTGAGCGCGGTACGGCATTTCTATTGTACTTTGCAGCAGTATTTGCTAGCATTATCGGAGGCTTCCGATAACACTAGGAGTGTACCACTGCTGCATTGGAGATAGCGCTTGTTATGGCTGACAGGTCCTCTTTAAAATACCAGTATTGGCAAATATACCACAGACTGTTGTACATGTTAATAGAATCACAGGAAATTCTTAAAAAGGACCTGTCACCAGATTTTGACCACCCTGAGTAACAATGCCTGCTGATAAAGGGTTACAAGTCATCCCCATATCACCTAAAATTAGATGCCAGTGAGGCACTGTACTTAAATTACAGACATTTTTCTGATATACAAATTAGCTTTTGTAACTTCTCTCCCTTAGGCTTGCAGGGAACCATGCCCCATTATTTTGATTGACAGCTCTTTGTCTCTTCAAATTCCTGCTCTGCCTCCTTGTACTTAGGAGCAGTCTGCTAATATTCAACTACAGACATATGAAGCTCTATGTACAGATGGGAAATATTGTGTGATTTTTTTTACATAGTACCTTGTGTTACATTCATGACATGTGATCATCACAGGTCCTTTAGCCTTCTAAGGATAGCAAACTGCACCCCATGTATGTGATTACATGAAATCACAGCAGCCTCCATAGAGGACAGTGAAAAGGGTAAATACAATAATTTTTAATTGCTGAAATGGGAACTATGTTCAGTTATGTTTTTTTTCTATTTGCCTAATACTTATTTCATGCAATAAAATGCAAATAAATTATTTAAAAATCTATTTTATCTTATACTTATTTCATGCAAGAAAATGCTATTTAATCTTTTAAAATTCAAATAACTTTTCTGGATTTCTCTCACAGATGAAGTTTACTTATGATAAAAGGCATCTCCATTTTTTATAGGTGGGAAAACTTGCAAAATTGGCAGTGCATCAAACATTTCTTGATTCACACAAAGTGTAAATGACCTTCTGGATGGAACAGTTTAAATTTAATTTAAGATCCCAATGATCTAAATCCCAAACAATAGTCAGTAGATCTGAAAATTTGAACTCTAGATGACAATATGAATAGTCATGGAATGTATCCCATGAAAGAAAAATCAAAGCCATTGAACTTGGTTTTAGCTATGGCCATCATCAATATAAAGGAAACATAATTTGACAAATTATGATTCATAGAGAAATAGATTTTTAATAAGATTGACAGACTTTTACAATGCACTAACAATTCAATGAATTTAGTCCATGGACTCTGCATACAATGCAAATCTGATTAATATTATAAAAAATTATATATCAGAAAATGGCAAATACTAAGCAGTTCTAAACTGAAAAATGAACCTTTTCTAAGGTGTAATTGGAAGATGATTGCTCCTGGCTTCAAAAATATTGTTGAGGTAGTAACCTTTTATAAAGACAGTGGCCCCAGTGATGGCAGTAGGTTTGGCATCTTCAGTTACTCATTCACATCCTAGTAAGTATTAGTCAAATAGGTTTAATATGCAAGTATTTTTATTAAACCTTTCCTTTGTCAATTAGGTCTATAGCTCAATGTAATCAGTATAGGGGTGACTGCACTGAAATCAACTGGGGTTATTTATCATTGACTTTTTGGCATTAACATATAGCATATAAAGCCAGAATTATTTTCTTTAAAACAAAAAACAGCAAAAAACATGCTACTAACCCCCCTGATGTATGTGCTGCTATGATTATTTTACTCTTCTTACAATTATTTTGCAATGATTTAAAAAGAAAAATTCTAGACAATGCTAAGATATTTATTAAAGAGCCAATGCCACTAAATTTGACAGGCAGTGGAGCTCCAAAGGCAGACATAGAAGCCTTGCAAGGAGCCTTCCTAGTGATAAACATAACCCCCAATATTTGCATTAGTCAAAAACAGAAGTTTTTGGCCTGCAGACATTTCACAGACTTTTCTCAGTGTGTAATTCTTGTCCGTCAAAATTATATATTGAGCTACAATCTGATCCTCTGTTTGATCTATAAAATATTCCTAATATCTGCTTAATTACTTTGATAACCAAGTTGAAATACACATGTGGTTCTCAAATAGGTCCACAATTTTTATCCTTCTAAATAAAGAAACAATAAACCAATATGCCGAGGTGGTTACCTGGTCGCAGACTTGCCTTCAATGTCTATAACTCTGGAAAATATAATTCTTGATGGATTTCTATAGTTTTCAGACTTTTTTCTTCCACCGTTTCTCTTTATCATTATTTTATTTCCTCAAAGCTCTGCAGGTTTCCTTTCATGCTGAGAATACAATTAGTCATGTGCCTTTTCATTTCACAGTGTAACATTATTGGCGCTAGTGGTGCCATTTTTAGTTAATATTTGGTAAAGAGAGATAACATCATAATTATAGCTCTCCACAGTAATTAATTTACAGGGCATTAAACAGAAATTATTGTTCTGTGAAAATAAGTACCATAATATCCCTATAATATCTAAAGGGTGTTATTTTCTTTTTTGTTCGTAATTATTTAAATGAGTGAATGTTTTTTTTTTTAATCATAATGTGTAATGCACAGTTAATCTATAATTTTTCTACATATACTGTATTTTATTATTGTAAAATTTACACTGTACTGGAATCCTTAAATGAATTGCATAAACTCGGACTATTGTAAACATTCTCAGAGTGAAGTAAAATATTAGACTGTATTATTCTGAAATTTGCACCTTTTTTGGTGGGAGCTCTACTTGTTCGATTTATCTTAGAGGGTGTTACAACTGCCATTTGAGTTTGCTGCTTTTCCCCAAAAAAGTTGCAAATGTTTGCACTGTTGACTCCAGTTCCTTACACCAGCAGGGGAGAGGAAATTTTTGTGCAAAAGAATGCTCTATAGATGAGCGAACATACTCGTCGGAGCTTGATGCTCGTTCGAGCATTAGCATACTCGGAACTGCTCGGTGCTCGGACGAGTATTACGCCCGCTCGAGAAAATGTCATCTTGTGGCGTTTAGATTTTTGGTGGCCAGAAACAGAGCCAATCACAAGCCAGGAGACTATGCAGTACACCCAGCATGACGTGGTACACTTACATGTCGATAGCAGTGGTTAGCTGGCCTGATCAGGTGACCCTTGAATAGACTAGCCCCTGCCCGCGCTGCTTGGATCATTCTCTGTCTGGATGCGGTTAGGGAGAGAGCTGCTGCTGGTCAGGGATAGTGGTATGGTGCTAGTAGATTACTGTTAGGCAGGAGTGATTCTACAAGAACCTTACTTTTAGGCAGGAGTGATTCTCCAAGAACCCAACAGCCCTTGTTAGGGCCACATTAGCGTTTTTCAAAAGTTAAAGTGATACACTTTTGTGTGCTGTCAGTGTAGGTTAGAAACTAGCCATAGCAATCATCTTCTGTGGATGCTGACTGAATTTCTTCTGCACGTTTTGTTCTATAAAAAAAACACTAAAAAAAACACAAAAAAATGAAAAAAAAACACAAAACCCCCCCAAAAAATAAAAAAATTGAAAAAAAAATGAAAAAAACTTACAGTTTATTTTTCTATTTTGTCTATATAATAGACTTTAATATTGAAAATGTTGAACCCGAGGGTTAGGGGAAGAGGACTAGGGCGTGGGCGTCCAATTACTGCAGGGGTCAGAGGCCGTGGTCCTGGGCGGGGTGAGACACCACCTGCTGATGAGGGAGCAGGGGAAAGCCGCAGAGCTAGACTCCCTAGCTTCATGTCTCAAGTTACAGGGACTCGTGGTAGAGCACTGTTGAGGCCAGAACATTGCGAGTAGGTGATGTCGTGGATTGCGGACAATGCTTCAAGTCATTTGTCCACCAGTCAGTCTTTCACGCAGTCCACCCATGTTACCTAAGTGAGCACTTCTCTAGCTCCTCCATCTCAGCCTCCTTCCCCATAGTCTGTCCACTCCCAGGTTTTCCAGGTTTGATGACCTTCTTGACATAGTGGAAGAAGTGTGTAAAGAGGTGTCGGACGATGAGGAGACATGGTTGTCAAACAGTGGTGAAGTAGTTGTCAGGGCAGGAAGTCCGAGGGGGGAGCAGACTGAGGGATCGGAGGATGATGTGGTGACAGACCCAAGCTGGGTTGATAGGCCGGGTGAACACAGTGCTATAGGTGAGTCCTATACGAGAACAGTTTGGAAGAGGCAGTGGTGGGGCCAGACGGATAGGCAGGGCCAGAGCTGGTGCATCAGCGCCAAATGTATCACATAGTGAAGCTACCGTGTCGAGGGCTAGATTTTCAGAAGTCTGGAGGTTCTTTAAAGAAAGACCGGATGAACGACGGACTGTGGTGTGCAACCTGTGCCACACCAGGATCAGCAAGGGTTCCACCACTACTAGCTTAACCACCGCCAGTATTCGCAGGCATATGAATGCTAAACACCCCACTCAATGGAACCAAGGCCGTTCACCTCCGGCCGGGTCCACCACTGCTCCTTCCCCAATGTCTTTTGCTGCCTCTGCTAGTCAGCCCCCTGCCCAGGACCTGGGGCACAAACACCTACCGGGCGAAAACCACACCTTCGCCTGCAAGATCCTCCACAGCGTGCACCAATGTCTCCATGCGCAGTGTCAAGCTCTCTATACCCCAGACGCTGAAGCGCAAGAGGAAATACAGTTGTACCCACCCACAAGCCCAACCCCTCAATGTCCACATCTCCAAATTACTCAGCCTGGAGATGCTGCCCTATAGGCTGGTAGAGGCCTTTCGCAACCTCATGGCAGAGGCTGCCCCTCGGTATTCGGACCCCAGCCACCACTACTTTTCCCAATGTGCAGTCCCGGGCCTGCACCAGCACATGTCAGACAAAATCATCCGTGCCCACGGAAACATGGACGAGTGCTGCCGGGCAGGGCCACTGTATATATCGCTGACGGCACATTGGGTTTACTTGGTGGAGGCTGGGACTGAGTCTGAACCTGGGGCTGCTAATATACTGCCGATGCCGAGGATTGCAGGGCCTGCCTTGGTCCAGGTCTCTCATGCCTACTATGTCTCCTCCTCCTCCCACCCCTCCTCCACCTCCTCCTCCGAATTACCATCCGTGGGCATGGCCCCATCAGTCGGTAGCTCTAGGCACAGCAGCAGTGCCGTCGCTAAGCGACAGCAGGCGTTGCTCAAACTGCTGAGCCTGGGCAATAAAAGGCACACCGCCAAAGAGCTATTACAGGGCATCATGGCACAGACCAATCTGTGGCTGGCACCGCTGAACCTGAAGCCAGGCATGGTTGAGTGTGACATCGGCCGTAACCTGGTGGCGGCTCTGCAACTCGGCAGACTGACACATGTGCTATGCCTGGCCCATGTGTTAAATCTAATAGTTCAGCGTTTTCTCAAAACATACCCCAATCTGTCCGATTTGCTCATGAAGGTGCGCCGCATCTGTGCGCATTTCAGACAGTCCAGCACAGATGCTGCCACTCTCACGTCAGTGCAGCGCCGCCTCCAACTGCCTGCTCACCCGCTGTTGTGTGACGTGCCCACGAGGTGGAATTCAACATTAACCATGTTATCCAGAGTTTACCAACAGCGCAGAGCGATTGTAGACTGCCAGATGTCAACTTCCACCAGAACAAGTAGTCAGGTCAGTCAGCTTCCTCAAGTCTACAATGAGGAGTGGACGTGGATGTCTGATATCTGTCAGGTGCTGAGTAACTTTGAGGAGTCAACACAGATGGTCAGTGGCGATGCTGCCATCATCAGGCTCACCATCACGCTGCTTGGCCTGTTGAAAAACTCTCTGGTCAGCATGAATTCGGAAGCTTTGCGCTCATCACAAGAGACGGGGGAAGAAGTGGTGCTGTTTGTACGCCCTGGAGGTTCTTGCCTGCCCGGCCGCTAGCGTGTTGTCAGAGTGGGTTTTCAGTGCAGCTAGTGGCATCATCACCGATAAGCGTACACGCCTGTCGACTGACAGCGCAGACAGGCTGACGCTTATCAAGTTGGATCAAGCCTGGATTTCTCATGATTTCCATTCTCCTCCTGGAGAAAGCAGATCAACCTGAATAATGTATGCACTCCTCCTCTGTGTACACTAAAGCAGAGGAAACTGGCTATTTTTTGACACCTACCCGGTCCTCTGTTTTAAACAATTTTTGGGAGTGCCACATACAGGTACTCTATGTATTTAATTTTTCTGGATGGCCACCTACCCGCTCCTCTGTTTTGAAAACTTTTTTTGGACTGCCACATACAGGCTCTATCCAAATTTAATTGTCTCCATAGCAGCCTCCACACGTTGTCCTCATAGCTGCCTCCACACGTTGTCTCCATTGCTACCTCCACACATCATTTCCATAGCTGCCTCCAAAAGTCGTCGATATAGCTGCCTCCATACATCGTCCCCTTAGCAAATGGGCTGTGTCAGGCAGAATTTTGGGTTGTTTTCATGGCTTTCCACATCAAACATTAACTTTGTCACCACCCTGCTGTGTTATCCACAAAATATGCCGCCAAACTTTTATCTTCGACCAATATTATTTCAGCGCTACTTTCGCATCTGTTTATGTTACCCTCCCCCACCATAAACAGGCCAATTACTTATAAGAACAGTACTACACTTGATCTTATACAAAAGGTTCTTAGAAGTGCTTTTTGTAGCCCCCGCCTGCTTTGAAAATTACAATTTTTTCAAAGTAAACGCTTCTGGCCCCTAGGCCCATTTTGGGTGGAGAGGAGCCGAGAGGCATGGGCTTGGCCAGGCAAAAGCTCGCCTGGCACCCCACCGCCAGCTCCATCCCAAGATTAGGCAGCCTCAGAGGCATCCATGCACACTGCCCCTGCTGTTTCCTGTCCATTTCGCCTCCACGATCCTCCACAGCATCCACCAATGTCTCCATGTTCAGCGTTCAACTGTCTATACGCCACACAAGAGGAGCACAAGAGGAAATACAGCACAAGCTGTGTCAGGCTACATTTTCACTAGATACGTTATGGAACTTGGTCACTATGTCGCTACCATGCTGTGTTATAGACTAAATATACCGTCAAACTTTTGTTCACGTAGGAAATCATTTCAGCGCTTCTTGCTCACCTCCTTTGGTTCCTCTCTGCCGCCATAACCAGGCAAAATACTGATACGTACAGTGCTACACGTTATCCTCCCCAAAAGGAATTTTTTAAATTGGTTTGAAGTCCACTTGAGGTATGTTGTCATGCCACTCTATAGCCTGCCGCTGCTACCGCTGCCTCCGCATGCCGTCCACTACAGTGTCAATTATTGGGTGTTTTAGATGCTATCTCGCCTCATTGGGTCACTCTGTCATCGCCATGCTGTTGCCCATAATTTTGGCATAATGGTGCGATTAAGCAGCCTCAGAGGCATCCATGCATGCTGCCCCTGCTGTTTCCTGTCCATTTCCGTGGTGTTTCCATCATTTTCTGAGGTTTCCAGGTGTTTGGCCAAGCTTCCCTGTGCAGAGCCTTGGTCCCCTTGAAAAATGCTCAAGTCTCCCATTGATTTCTATGGGGTCCATTATTCGAAACGAGCACTCGAGCATCGGACAAAGTTTGACTCGAGTAACGAGCACTCAAGCATTTTAGTGCTCGCTCACCTCTAGTATGCTCCTATTTTTTTTTAGAGCTATGGGATAATTTAGTTGTTTGAATGGTCATTCTGTTCGCACTAATCGAACATGTGTCCTGCTTCTCCATCAATTTGTGACAATGGTACCCCTGTTCTCGTGATTAGAATAAATAAACATCGGGCAAAACGTTTAAAAGTTATAGAATGCAAAGTTAAACAGCCATAAACTGCACCAGATTTATCAGTGTCTACAGTTCTAAATAACTGTAATTTGTACTCTGGAGCCTCTGCTGAATTTTATCTTGCTCACAAGACAGCAAAAATTGTCACATTTAATAGAAGAGGTAGCAGAGCTGACTGTGTTATTGTGTTTTATATCTCATGAATCTGATTTTATCTCAATTTTTTATATATATGTCAGATAGTAGTACAATGTCCAGAAGCTAAAAAAAATGTAGATATACCCTGCACACTTATAATCTAAGCACATTGTCAGCACACAGAAGCTCACAGCACAGAGAATTCATGAAGTGTTTGCTTAGAGAGTCCCTGAATTTTACACTGACCATCAGTGAGTGATAGGAGCTTAAACAGCAATACAATTGTATTTCTAATTGTAAATTAAGGGGTTAAATGATTTTTATTGTGTAAACATTACTAGGGGATTCAAATGTAAGAACTTTCTTTCATGGGGAAACCCCTTTAACTGAGATAAGTACTTCCTTTTTGGAAAACAGATTTTTTCACATAGAAGAGCTAGTCTTCATGATATAAATGTAAATCATTATATTTTAGAGTTGTTTATATATCTGCCCCTATGTGTTCTGCTTTGATGATGATGAAATAGCTAGAATGGAGCATGCTGTAAGTATACATACTATATGTACTTTGCAAACTGTCAATACTAACAAAGCTGTCACTGATACAATCCACTGTCAATGGATCTTTAGAACATTAGACAACATTATACATCTACACTACACCGCACCCAGATCAATAGACATTCAGTATAACAATTACAGTGTACTTAATGTTTCTATGATATTATAGTAGCTTGATGTTTTATAGCATATGTCAACTACCCAAAGATATTGGTTCACCATTTAGTAATTTCACTAAGATATATTATTATACTCAGAGAAAACAGATCAATATCTGGACAAACATATGGATAGTTTATATCGCCAAGTATTTACATTCACTTTATTTTATGTTCTACAATATATTATCCCATTAATCTACAGAAATATATTGAGGAAATACACTTCAATTTATTTTCCTTCAATTTCCTAACCTTGACCAAGGAGTTATAAAACAAAATTAGTTAAGGTATAATGTACACAGTTGGGTGACAGCTGCTTAAATGAGGTACACTCACCCTGCAGCTAAGCAAAACCAATGTGAATTAATTTAAGAAGGATAGCATTAGCCAGAGATAGAATACACAGCTATTCAATTTCGATGGGTCAAAGGCTTAAGGGAATATTACTGCAGATATAATTGGTCAAAAATAATACATTTACATACTATTTTAAAGCCTATTCATTTAACTATTTGCAGTTGCACATTCAGTATATGGTAACAAATATTGGGAGATAAACTTGAGAATACACTACAAGGCACTCCTTGTACACATATGCAAGTAGGGATACTGTTATAGTGGGAAAAAATGTTGTCATAATTGATCAACAGAAGTGTCATTATTACCTGGAAGCAGCAATTTTTTTCGGGGACTGGAGGAAGTGCCAAGACCTGACTTATTTAAAAGTTCCAACCAACCAGAAAAGGAATATCAAACTAACTAACCAATATGTTCAGTAAATAGCAGCTGTTTGGGATACCGGAGATGATGGTATCAAATCCTGGCAGAAATCCCCTTTCCGAAATTATCGTCACATAGACTAAACTCTTTCTTCTCTATTACTTCTAAATTTGAGCTATAAGATATCTGTATATTTGTTGTCCCACCAACCATAATTTTACATTCTTACACAATACACAAGTCATCAGGAACCTGTCATCAGAGGGTATTTTTACTGGCGAAAGGTTCCTATAGACACTATACTGTAGATAGCAATTACATTTTTATCAACTGTGTGGCTTACTTTGTTAGTGAGATAGCAGTATAATACTTGACCTGGCTCTCTGCCACCACCCGCAGTAAAGTCCCGGGGCGGTTGCACATTTTGAATTCTAGCATCCACAGCACCTCATGGCGCATGCATTGTTTTCCTGCACAAAGTTGCTAGGCAGCCTAAGGTATGCAAGCTAACCTCATCTAAGCAGGTAACAGCAGAGATGGGAATTCCCCGGCTGATTAAAGTGAACAGAACCTGAGAGCATTAAAAAAAACTGTAAAGCAACTCTTTACCAACTCTGAATTGACTAAACTAGGTTTAACTTTCCAGGTGTGTATGTCTAAATACGTACAGTAAGTCATATGTGAACTAATTTCATGTATTTGCACTCAGAACGGATTAGTAATATGTTATACCACTGTACTGTGATAAATATAGATGTCACTTTGATTTTACAATGCTAATCATCTGAGCTCATCAGCCAAAACTATTTTCTACTTTTATCATCCTGCTGTTTATTTCGAAGGGTAATTAAAATAATCTTACTTTTCACTTTAGATTCTAACTTAACATTTAACATATACATTTCTAATTAATTTTAAGTTTTTATTTTCATTTTTCATCTGTTATTCCTGACATTTTTGCAATTCAATAAATCATTTAAGAAAAGACTACTTTCGTTCAGTTTTTCTCTACGGTAAAAGGTATTTTGTACACAATCATTGATTGTTTTCGAACATCAGCATATCAGGATATATTTATTTTATCAGATTTTTTGTAATGTTTTGTGCTTTCACAAACATAAGAGAACGCATGGAATTAGACCGTGTTTACAACATGCAGATCATGATTGTTTTCAGTTACTGGATAAGGTCTTAATTTAGAGAACATATAATAAAGAATGATACTGAAGACAGAGAAAGAAAACTAAATTGAACTCGTAGCCCATAACAGTTTTAAAGTTACAGAATGGGTGAAAGTAATTAAATTGTGAACACCTTGGTGATTTATCAGAGCAGATAAATTGGTTAAATTGGGACATAAATTTACCCACAGGAACCAATCAGAGTTCAGTTTTAATTTTATAAACAGCTGTGGGAAATAAAAGCTGAGCTCTAATTGGTTGCCATGGGCAACTAGAACAGTTCTGTTTTCAAACACTTCTCATAAATCTCCTCCCTTAACCTCTTAACAATCCTTGATTAGGTTTTATAATGTTTTCATATATTTACAAAAATTAAAACCTCCAAGACAAAAAAATATATTTTGCTATCTTCTGGCACTAATGACGTTTTCATACTTCGATGTACAGAGCCATTTTTTGTGACATTTGATGATGTTTTCAATGCTACCATTTTAGGACTGTACGACCTTTTGATTGAATTTTCAATATTTTTAAAAATGGCAAAAAAAAATTAACTTTGGGCGCTATTTTCCGTTATGGGGTTAAACGCAGTGAAAAACCATTATTATATTTTGATAGATTTAGCATTTTTGTACATGGTAATACCTTATGCGCTTGTGATTTTTACAGTTTTTATATTTATATCAGTTCTAGGGAAAGGGGGGTAATTTAGATTTTTATGTTTTTTATTATACATTTTTTAAAACTTTTTTTATTTTTATTTTTACTATTTTTCAGACTTCCTCCCCAAAGTTGTCTGATAGATCCTATCATATATTGCCATACTACAGTATGGCAGTATATGGAGATTTTCCTCCTCAGGGTTAAAACGAGACAGCCTCGAGGTTGTCATGGCTACGAATCGCCGCTCCTAGATGACATCATGTCAAGCAATGATTGTCACCAAGACGCATGGGCGCTTCAATCTTGGCACGATCACTGCTAGCACTAATCGCTTGTGTTACCAGTAAGTCTTTGCTGCAATATGGAGCCCTCTCCATGTACCAGCACGCATTGGTAAGGGGTTAATCGCCAGTTCTAATTAATTCCCCCATTATGTTCAGAACCTGTCTCAGCCACCACCACCTTACATTGTCAAAGACCTTTTCAGTTTCAACTGTAATCAGGGCAAACACTTCTGTTCTGTTCCACAACAATGATATAAATGGAATAACATTTATCAGAAAATATACATCATCATTTGGTTTTATAACATTGTGACCTGTAAACATTACTCTTCCACTCTTGTATTGATATAACTGATGAAACCTGGTCATATCATGACACTCATATCTAAGCCAGTCTAAACTATATGAAAATCAAGGACATGTGCACATATGAATCGCATCATTTTCCTCTTTAAAGTAGAAAAAACAAAGGTAGCAAGGTCGAAGATGACTCGAGAACACAGTGGCACGGAGAATTAACTCAACCCTTTCAAAGCCCTTTTGATGGCTTTTTTCACTTCTGAGATAAGAAAAGTTGTTGTTGTGCACAGCGTTTTGCTAAATAGTACTACATCTACAATCCCTCCCCAACAAATGAAATAAATGTACTGTGATCCTCCAAGTAGATTATAGAGGATTTACAGTACATTGTTGAGGCTATGGGGGCACATTGGATTGCAAGTGGAACCAGAACACAGGCACAAATCTTTTATATTCTGTAAGTTGTAAAAATACTCTCCCCTTCAGCTCTCCTGAGAGGTATGATAAAAAAAAGTTTCCATACATGCCCCTCTCTTTGAAGAAATCAATAACATTTAAATGTCAACAGTAGCAATAAGCCAGGATATAATCAAGATAGTGAAGAAAGATATAAGATTACAGAATTCCTCTACCCTATGCCCAGGGGTGCACCAGTCATGAGGTGAGTTGAGCCTCAGGCATATTCATCTGCAGCAAGATGCCAGGCAGCATCGAGGGGAGCAGTCACCTGGTACAGGGCAGAACTTGACACTCAAAAATGTTGTTACTTCACACAAGATATCAGCATGGGTGTAAGACACTGCATACAGTACCCACATACTAAACAAATAACCTGATACTACTGGATGGAGTGCCATCCCTGCACTCCAGAGTGGATGTCACTAGATGTACCTTCACCGATACCACTAACAGTATGAAGAAAGAAAATGGTCTATTTTCAGGGTATAATTGCTTGATTATTGGGAGTCCAACAAGGGTCTCAAGCTTTTAAGCAGCAGACACATATATGTACTTACTGTCTTTTTATTCATCTGGTGGGACTATATTTGAATGGAGCCATGGATACTGGTCAATCGAGATTCAGGGATCATACATTTACACCCTAAGCTGTGGACAAAGTTAAAGTTTTTTTTAAAATTATTTTTAAGGATTTTTACCATGAATTCAACTTGAGGATGGATCTATTTATTTTACTTGACAATTAAATATTCAACCAACCAAAAGGCCTAGGTCCAATTTGAAAATTGATCAGATTTCCAACATAAGTCATGTCAATAATTTTCTGACCCGAACATGGTCATTGTCGACAAACAGACTTAGAGACTTCTAACTTCTCATTATTAAAGTAAATACTGTCTCAATTTAGGTATTAACATATATCAATTTTAGGAATTAATTTTCTATTGGATCTATTCACCCAAACCTGGAAACAGTTAATGTGCCCCATGGCACTGGGCCAATGTAGAGGCCATTGAAAGCCACATTTTTTGATCAGGCTATGTTCTATTTATACTTCCATCTAGAAACTTTCTTCCGGATGACAAAATAATACTAATAATAATATACACTACTCAGTTGGTGTTGAACTGACTCAAACCGCAAAGTTCGGGCTGTTACCAAACGTTACTAAACTTCATTAATGTTGAGGTTCGGCTAAACCTCCACCTTCACCTTCACTGCAGTTAAGCTTGAGATTGTTGCTGGCATTTTGCTTTTTGCGTGCACATACACAGTAATTTAAATGTCACTGGCAACTTTTCTAGTGGCATTTAAACAGTTAACACCCGCAATGAGGGCCAGCACTTTTGTTTGTGGTAGGAGTTTAAAGAGATTTTCAAATGAATTCAATTTATCGGATATGCTGAATTTTAACGGGTCCGGACATCATTATATATAGTATGTGAATGTGGGAACAGTACTGGTAACAGATGCAGATTACTGACCTCCACAGAGTTATTGTATTCTACAGCCTGTTTATTTATTAACTGCTTATTAACTGGGAAATAATATGATATGTAATGAAAACAAATATGCCTAATCTGTTGTTTGTGTTAAGTCATATTTTTCTGATATGCACAAAAGTTTAATGTGTAAGGACTGGCTGGTAGTCATAAAAACATTTACAGTCATACTAATTGACCTTTGTTGTGATTTGTAGCTCTAATAAACAGTGAATAAAACATAAAAAATTTCCAGTTAGTGCTGGCAGCCAAAATTCACATAGCATTCCTTTACTATAATTCTTTATTTTTTCCTTAAGCCATCAAGTAGCAATAATAGCTTTGGAAAAGACATATTGCCCTTCTACAGAAAAGTTGATTCAGAGTATGAACTTTAATACAAGGTCTTTCCTCTGGGGTATTTTTCAATAGAGAAAAATCCTCCAATGCCAAAGGGCTCTCTGGGAATATTTAGAATGATA
This sequence comes from Engystomops pustulosus, assembly GCF_040894005.1. Classification (NCBI taxonomy): domain Eukaryota; kingdom Metazoa; phylum Chordata; class Amphibia; order Anura; family Leptodactylidae; genus Engystomops; species Engystomops pustulosus. The sequence continues at coordinate 56,676,813 of NC_092414.1, read as the reverse complement.
AAAAGCCAGGAATAGAAAAAAAATATTAAAAATGTTAGCTAATATTTCTAACACATGTTGCTGAAAAGTTAGTGCACATGAAAAATAGAATGATCTTGTGTTTAAAGAGTCCAGCAAATAGCTATCACTTTAGTGCAGGGTTTTGAAGGTAGGTACTCTTTAAATCAATGTCCTCTTTGTAAGGCCAAGCAGTTCATTTTTAACTAAAAATTTAACTGTGTTTTTATTATGAGTTTATGAAAAGATTTAACAATAAAACAAAAACATACAAGATTAAAAGAGTCTGTCATGTTATCCAATCTTTAAAATAACGTACAACAGCATTTCTTCCTTTGTCCCATAAGCCACCCTTCCAAAAATAAATCAGCACTGTCGACATCAACTATTAGGGAATAAAAGATGCTTTCAGTTTTCCGCCACTTGTCGGGCAGCTTTTCCATAACTCAATGCATTTTTCTTTAAGAGACCTTACAATATATTTTGAGGTACTTGTATAACGAAACTATAAACTATAAACTAGGAGAGGCCTTGAACATTATGGAAAAATAAATGCATCATCAGAGAGTCCCACTACATCTATAATCACTGAAATTACTCTTATTTGAGTATATGTTACTAATCTACCATTGAAGTGAACTAAAATAATCTACACATACACACCTATACTCCTCCTCAACTTGATCCCAGCGCTGGTCTTCTTTTACCGGGATTGCCTAAAAAAGAGTTGTCCCTGCATTCCGGGCTGTTAATGTTTCCACACGAGGGGCGTGAATAATCAGCAGCTCCAGGCTGCATTTACTAAATCTTTTTTTTCAGGCAACCCTGACTTGTCAGGATTAAATAAAACCAGTGCCGGGATTGAGGTAAAAATCTGCAGTTCAATTTTAGTTAGCTTTAATGGTGGATTTGCTTTAAAGAGAAACTGTAGAGTCCTATTAACTGATGCGCTTCTTTTGGCTAAATGTTTTTCTCTTACATTCATACAAATCAACTTTCTATTATATTCTCTGGCATTAGAGAAGGCTTGTCCAGCTTAGCCAGTCCCTCTTATCTACTCCTCCCCATGATCTATGACTCTTCTCAGCATGTCATGTGATCAGGGCGACATCATCACAGGTCCTTTAGCCTCCTAACATTAGCAAAGTGTTCCGGCGTTGCGTTAAAAGTTTTAGCTTCAGTGCGATTCATCTGCTAAGCTAGGTTTGTCCAATGCGTTTCTCGGTTACTGTAATTTCTCAAATACAAGCTACAGAGCAAATGCACCCCGCTCAAAACACAGGGGTTCACTTTTTTATTCTATGGTAATGATAGTTAAATCTCCAGAAGGTTTTTTTTTACCATAAAAACTATTCATTTATAAAATAAACTAACCCAAAAGCTGGTCCTAGCAGATGGCTTCAAAAAGCCTTAGACTATCTGCTGTGCAAGTAGAACTCTACACTGTCACAATGCAAGGGATATGAACTGGATCTGTCCCACAAGACCCACCTCCTCAGAGGGCAATGGCCGGGTGATCCCCTTGAAACAATACACTGTAGTATAGAAGAACTGCATTGTATTTAAGGAGGTATCACAGTGACCCCAGTGTAAATCCCCTAGTGTAGTGATAGCGAACCTTTTAGTGACCGAGTGCCCAAACTACAACCAAGACCCACTTATTTATCGCAAAAGGGCCAACACAGAAATTTCATTTGCGTTTTATACCCCTTGCTGTCACATCTTATATTCATAATCGCACCCTGAGGAAACCAATAAAGCAAAAAATAAAAGAAATTTGGATGATCATTGTAGCTTCCCTCCAGGATCCCCTAAACAAGAAGAATTGTCAGGGCAGGAGCTACAATGATAATCCAGATCTGTCCACACCTTCCCAATCCTCCAGTAGTCCCAGATAGTGCAGTCACTTTAAAATAGCTCTGTGCACAGCAAGTCCTGGGCTGTCTAGGACTGCAGGAAGATACCTGGAGTCCTCTTTGGTGATTGCCTGAGTGCCCACAGAAAGGGCTCCGAGTACCACTTCTGGCACCAGTGCCATAGGTCCGCCACCACTGCCCTAGTGGAACAGTAAAATCAAATAAAGGTTTATAAAAAATAAACACAAAAATCACCCACTCTCTATAAAAAAATTATATTTTGTATTAAAAAATAAAGCCCTCCCTAGAAAATTGGTACTGTCACATTTGTAGCGACCTTGGCCAAGCAGATCTAAAATTGTTATATAATCTAACAATATACATATATTTACATTTATTGTAAAGGTCATAAAAATAAAAACTAATTAAAAAAATAGCAAATTAAATGTTTCCTAGTGTCCAAAAAATGTAAGAGATAGAAATCAAAAAGTCAGATCTACCCTATAATAGTACCAATCTAACTCCAATAGTACCAATCTAGCCTCAATTATCCTCTTTTGATTGAGGAATAAAAAAGTTACAGTTCTCAAAATATGGTGATGCATAGGCAAATGTGTTTTACTTATAAAGGAGTTTTTGTTTGCTAAAGCAGTAAAACATAAGAAAATCTGTACATGTTTGGTGCCTCCTCAATTGTACTAACCTACAGAATCATCATGTTTATTATATTGTATTGAGAACTGCATAAAAATTTTAATTAGAAAACAAGTGGTAAAACCGCTGTTTTATTCCGGTCCCGCTGGAGGAAAGAGTTAACCATAAAATGAAACCATGAGAAAATACAAAACTTACCGTAAAAAAATAAGCGCTCATATGTCTTTTGGAATTTTAGCAGTGAAAAATTTAAAAACGTTCTGTGTCCTGAAGGCCATTTTAGTCTGTGTACTTAAGGTGTTAATATGTATAGTTTAATGGCGCTGAATACATTTAAATGTTTACGCAGAAAGCAAAGCACACAGAAAGCAAATGCAAAAGGTGATAACACCTGGAATTATAGTAGGGATTAGCTTTATCATTAGTGTAGAAATTTAGATGTTTTGGGATTCCACCTTGTAAGAGAAATTGCAAATGGAAGTTACACGCTCAGTTGAAATCTAAGATCAGAGATCACATGATATATAACAAATAATAATAATAAATAGAAAAATATAATAAGATAGAATTTTAATACATATAAATAGAGATGAGCGAACATACTCGTCCGAGCTTGATCGAGCATTAGCGTACTCGTAACTGCTCGTTGCTCGGACGAATACTTCGCCCGCTCGAGAAAATGGCAGCTCCCGCCGTTTTGCTTTTTGGCGGCCAGAAACAGAGCCAATCACAAGCCAGGAGACTCTGCACTCCACCCAGCATGACGTGGTACCCTTACACGTAGATAGCAGTGGTTAGCTGGCCAGATCAGGTGACCCTGGGATAGACTAGCCGCTGCCCGCGCTGCTCGGATGATTCTCTGTCTGGATGCCGCTAGGGAGAGAGCTGCTGCTGGTCAGGGAAAGCGTTAGGGTGTTCTATTAGAATAGTGTTAGGCAGGAGTGATTCAACAAGAACCCAACAGCCCTTCTTAGGGCTACAATAACGTTATACTTTTTTTTTTTATTTGCTTGTGGCTGGGCTTGCTGGCACTAGTAGTGCAGCTAGTACCATATTGTGAGGAATTTGCAGGGGGACTTGCTACCGTTGTGTTTAGCTCTTAGTGACACACATATCCACCTCAAACACCAAAGTGGGAAAATTTATTAGGGGTTTGATTTCAATTAGGCACAGTCTGCCAGTTTCTTTTTATTTTACGTTTATTTTTTTAATAACTCAGTGTCATCTCATCTTGCATAGTAGTGTGCTTTCATACTTGGCTAGAAAATAGCCATAGGAGAATCCAAACGGCTTACTTACGCCTACAGTAGTGTTATATATATTTGATTTCTGGTTGATCTGCTGGTGGCTGTACTTGCTGCAGTGCATCTACTAGCAAATTGTGAGCAATTTGGAGTGAGACTTGCGAACGCTGTGTTTTGCGCTTAGTGACGCACATATCCATCGCAAAGACCGAAGTGGGAAAATTTATTAGGGCCCGGGGTTGTATTTCAATTAGGCACAGTCTGCCATTTCCTTTTTTATTTTACGTTTATTTTTTTAATAACTCAGCGTCATCTCATCTGGCATAGTAGTGTGCTTTCATACTTGGCTAGAAAATAGCCATAGGAGAATCCAAATGGCTTACTTACGCCTACAGTAGCGTTATATATATTTGATTTCTGGTTGATCTGCTGGTGGCTGTACTTGCTGCAGTGCATCTACTAGCAAATTGTGAGCAATTTGGAGTGAGACTTGCAACCACTGTGTTTTGCGCTTAGTGACGCACATATCCATCGCAAAGACCGAAGTGGGAAATTTTATTAGGGCCCAGGGTTGTATTTCAATTAGGCACAGTCTGCCATTTCCTTTTTTATTTTACGTTTATTTTTTTCATAACTCAGCGTCATCTCATCTGGCATAGTAGTGTGCTTTCATACTTGGCTAGAAAATAGCCATAGGAGAATCCAAACGGCTTACTTACGCCTACAGTAGCGTTATATATATTTGATTTCTGGTTGATCTGCTGGTGGCTGTACTTGCTGCAGTGCATCTACTAGCAAATTGTGAGCAATTTGGAGTGAGACTTGCGACCGCTGTGTTTTGCGCTTAGTGACGCACATATCCATCGCAAAGACCGAAGTGGGAAAATTTATTAGGGCCCGGGGTTGGATTTCAATTAGGCACAGTCTGCCATTTCCTTTTTTATTTTACGTTTATTTTTTTCATAACTCAGCGTCATCTCATCTGGCATAGCAGTGTGCTTTCATACTTGGCTAGAAAATAGCCATAGCAATAGGATAGCATCGTTTGTTTTTAAAAACTAAAAAACACAAAAAAAAACAAAAAAAACAAAAAAAAGTTAAAAAAAAAATTCAAGTTATAACTCTCATTTTCAAAATGTTTAACCCGAGGGTTAGGGGTAGAGGACGAGGGCGGGGACGTGGGCGTCCAACTACTGCAGGGGTCCTGGGCGGGGTGAGACACCACCTGCTTATGAGGGAGCAGGGGAACGCCGCAGAGCTACACTCCCTAGGTTCATGTCTGAAGTTACTGGGACTCGTGGTAGAGCACTGTTGAGGCCAGAACAGTGCGAACAGGTGATGTCGTGGATTGCCGACAATGCTTCGAGCAATTTGTCCACCAGTCAGTCTTCCACGCAGTCCACCCATGTCACCGAAATCGGCACTCCTCCAGCTCCTGCACCTCAGCCTCCTCCCCCCCAGTCTGCCCCCTCCCAGGAAAATTTGGCATTTGAACCAGCATACTCTGAGGAACTGTTTTCTGGACCCTTCCCACAGTCACAAACCACTTGTCCGGTTGCTGCTGAGCAATTTTCCGATGCCCAGGTTTTCCACCAGTCGCAGTCTGTGGGTGATGATGACCTTCTTGACGTAGTGGAAGAAGTGTGTAAAGAGGTGTCCGACGATGAGGAGACACGGTTGTCAGACAGTGGGGAAGTTGTTGTCAGGGCAGGAAGTCCGAGGGGGGAGCAGACTGAGGGATCGGAGGATGATGAGGTGACAGACCCAAGCTGGGTTGATAGGCCGGGTGAACACAGTGCTTCTGAGACGGAGGAGAGTCCTCGACCAGAACAGGTTGGAAGAGGCAGTGGTGGGGCCAGATGGAGAGGCAGGGCCAGAGCTGGTGCATCAGCGCCAAATGTGTCACGTAGTGAAGCTCCCGTGGCGAGGGCTCCTGCGAGGGCTCCTAGATTTTCAGAAGTCTGGAGGTTCTTTAAGGAAACACCGGATGACCGACGGACTGTGGTGTGCAACCTTTGCCAAACCAGGATCAGCAGGGGTTCCACCACTAATATCTTAACTACCACCAGTATGCGCAGGCATATGAATGCTAAACACCCCACTCAGTGGCAACAAGCCCGTTCACCTCCGGCCGTGCACACCACTGCTCCTTCCCCTGTGTCAGCTGATAGTCAGCCCCCTGCCCAGGACCCTGCCACAAAAACCCCATCGTCACCTCCACGATCCTCCACAGCATCCACCAGCGTTCAGCTCTCCATACCCCAGACGCTGGAGCGGAAACGCAAATATAGTGCAACCCACCCGCACGCCCAAGCCCTTAATGTCCACATCTCCAGATTGCTTAGCCTGGAGATGCTGCCCTATAGGCTAGTAGAGACCGAGGCCTTTCGCAACCTCATGGCGGCGGCCGCCCCTCGGTATTCGGTCCCCAGCCGCCACTACTTTTCCCGATGTTCCGTCCCAGCCCTGCACCAGCACGTGTCAGACAACATCATCCGTGCCCTGACCAACGCCGTTTCTGACAAGGTCCACCTGACCACGGACACGTGGACGAGTGCTGCCGGGCAGGGCCACTATATATCGCTGACGGCACATTGGGTTAACTTGGTGGAGGCTGGGACCGAGTCTGACCCTGCGGCTGGTCAAATACTGCCGACGCCAAGGATTGCGGGGCCTACCTCGGTCCAGGTGTTTCAGGCCTACTATGCCTCCTCCTCCTCCCACCCCTCCTCCACCTCCTCCTCCGAACTACCATCCGTGGGCATGGCGCCATCAGTCGGTAGCTCTAGGCACAGCAGCAGTGCCGTCGCTAAGCGACAGCAGGCGGTGCTCAAACTGCTGAGCCTAGGCGATAAAAGGCACACCGCCCAAGAACTATTACAGGGCATCACGGCGCAGACTGACCTGTGGCTGGCACCGCTGAACCTGAAGCCAGGCATGGTTGTGTGTGACAACGGCCGTAACCTGGTGGCGGCTCTGCAACTCGGCAGACTGACACATGTGCCATGCCTGGCCCATGTGTTAAATCTGATAGTTCAGCGTTTCCTCAAGACATACCCCAATCTGTCTGATTTGCTCACGAAGGTGCGCCGCATCTGTGCGCATTTCAGGAAGTCCAGCACAGATGCTGCCACTCTCAGGGCAGCGCAGAGCCGCCTCCAACTGCCCGCTCACCGACTGTTGTGCGACGTGCCCACGAGGTGGAATTCAACACTGACCATGTTATCCAGAGTTTACCAGCAGCGCCGAGCGATTGTAGACTGCCAGATGTCAACTTTCACCAGAACTGGTAGTCAGGTCAGTCAGCTTCCTCAAGTCTACAATGAGGAGTGGACGTGGATGTCTGATATCTGTCAGGTGCTGAGTAACTTTGAGGAGTCAACACAGATGGTCAGTGGCGATGCCGCCATCATCAGCCTCACCATCCCGCTGCTTGGCCTGTTGAAAAACTCTTTGATCAGCATGAAGTCGGAAGCTTTGCGCTCGTCACAAGAGATGGGGGAAGAAGATTCCTTTGTCGATAGCCAAAGCACCCTTAGGTCTGTTTCTCAGCGCATATCGGAGGAGGTGGAGGAGGAGGAAGAGGAGGAGAATGTTGGCGAGACACAAGAGGGGACCATTGTTGAGTCCTTCACTGTTCAGCGTGTATGGGCAGAAGAAGAGGAGTTGGAGGAGGTGGAGGAGGAGGAAATGGACAGTCAGGCCAGTGAGGGGAGTGAATTCTTACGCGTTGGTACTCTGGCGCATATGGCAGATTTCATGCTAGGCTGCCTATCCCGTGACCCTCGCGTTCAAAGAATTTATTCCAGCACCGATTACTGGGTGTTCACTCTCCTGGACCCACGGTACAAGCAAAATCTTTCCACTGTCTTCCCTGGGGAGGAAAGGAGTGTGAGAATGCATGAATACCAGCAGGCCCTGGTGCACAAGCTGAAACAGTATTTCCCTTCTGACAGCGCTAGCGGCAGAGTGCGTAGTTCTGCGGGACAAGTAGCGAGGGAGAGTAAGCGAGCAGGCAGCTTGTCCAGCACTGGCAAGGGTACGCTTTACAAGGCTTTTGCCAGCTTTATGTCACCCCAGCAAGACACTGTCACCTGTCCCCAGTCTCGGCAGAGTAGGGCTGATCTTTACAGAAAGATGGTGAGGGAGTACGTAGCTGACCATACCATCGTCCTAAATGATCACACAGCTCCCTACAACTACTGGGTTTCAAAGCTGGACATGTGGCACGAACTGGCGCTGTACGCCTTGGAGGTTCTTGCCTGCCCTGCCGCTAGCGTCTTGTCCGAGCGGGTTTTCAGTGCAGCTGGTGGCATCATCACCGATAAGCGTACACGCCTGTCGACTGACAGCGCTGACAGGCTGACGCTTATTAAGATGAATAAAGCCTGGATTTCTCATAATTTCCAATCTCCACCAGGTGAAGGAAGCTCAACCTGAATAATTTATCCACTCCTCCTCCTCCTCATTTTCCTCCTTCTCCTCCTCTTTGTACAGTACAGCAGAGGAAACTGGCTATTTTTTGACAGGGCCCACTGGCTCTAGCTATAGTACTTTATGCATTTAATTTTTCTGGACGGCCACCGACCCGGTCCTCTGTTTTAAACAATTTTTGGGAGTGCCACATACAGGCACTCAATCTATTCAATTTTTCTGGAGGGCCACCTACCTGCTCCTCTGGATTGAAAACTTTTTTGGACTGCCACATACAGGCACTCAATATATTTCATTTTTCTGGAGGGCCACCTACCTGCTCCTCTGGTTTGAAAACTTTTTTGGACTGCCACATACAGGCACTCAATCTATTCCATTTTTCTGGAGGGCCACCTACCTGCTCCTCTAGTTTGAAAACTTTTTTGGACTGCCACATACAGGCACTCAATCTATTCCATTTTTCTGGAGGGCCACCTACCTGCTCCTCTGGTTTGAAAACTTTTTTGGACTGCCACATACAGGCACTCAATCTATTTCATTTTTCTGGAGGGCCACCTACCTGCTCCTCTGGTTTGAAAACTTTTTTGGACTGCCACATACAGGCACTATCCAAATTAAATTGTCTCCATAGCAGCCTCCACACGTTGTCTCCATTGCTACCTCCAAAAGTCGTCCATATAGCTGCCTCCATACATCGTCCCTTTATCAAACGAGGTGTGTCAGGCAGAAATTTGGGTTGTTTTCATGGATTCCACATTAAAGTTGTTAACTTTGTCGCCACCCAGCTGTGTTATCCACAAAATATACTGGCAAACTTTTATCATTTACCAATATTATTTCAGCGCTTCTGTTTACATTCCCCTCACCCGCCATATCCTAAACTTATAAGAACGCTACTACACTTGATCTCATACAAAAGGTTCTTAGAAGTGCTGTTTGGGGAGTAGCCTAGAGACACGGGCTTGGATTGGCAACAGCTCGCCTGGCAGCGGAGCGCCAGCTCCATGCCAAGATCCAACTAACATAGTTTTAACTGCAGCACCTTTAATCTACTACTAGTTCACTGCCTCCATACATGGTCCCCTTATCAAACGAGCTGTGTCAGGCAGAATTTTGGGTTGTTTTCATGGCTTCCATGTTAACTTTGTCGCCACCCTGCTGTGTAATCCACAAAATATACTGGCAAACTTTTATCATGTACCGATATTATTTGAGCGCTTCTTGCTCACCTCCTTTGGTTCCTCTCTGCCACCCATTGGTTTGAAGCCTGAGTCCATTTAGGGTATGTCGCCATGCCACTCTCTAGCCTGCCGCTGCTGCCGCTGCCTCTGCATGCCGTCCCCTATAGTGTCAGGGTCAATTATTGGATGTTTTAGATGCTATCTAGCTTCATTCTGTCACTCTGTCATGGCCATGCTGTTGCCCATAGTTTTGGCATAATGGTGCGATTAAGCAGCCTCAGAGGCATCCATGCATGCTGCCCCTGCTGTTTCCTGTCCATTTCCGTGGTGTTTCCATCCTTTTCTGAGGTTCCCATATGTTTGGCCAAGCTTCCCTGTGCAGAGCCTTGGTCCCCTTGAAAAATGCTCGAGTCTCCCATTGACTTCAATGGGGCTCGTTATTCGAGACGAGCACTCGAGCATCGGGAAAAGTTCGTCTCGAATAACGAGTACCCGAGCATTTTAGTGCTCGCTCATCTCTACATATAAACCTTAAATATTATGTTTGCTGTAAAGCTACATCTTTCAATTGTAGACTTAAAGGGGTATTCTCATCTGGGCATTCACATTCAGTTTCATTAATCTGCCATATATAAACATTTCTTCAATTGGATGTTATTAAAAAAAAATGTTCCTGTGTGAAGAAAATTTCTCATTAACATAGCCATGTTGTCCCTTAGAAACGAGATGGCTTCCTCGGTTACGACCACGTCACACTCTAGGAGCAGTGGCCAGACATGTGCTATTCAGTACTGCCTGACCTCCTGGCTTCAGCAATCATTACTACAGGACGGCTGCGGAACACGCAGTAACTCCCGGACATTTCATGCACAAAAACTTTTTGTTTATTTGTTCAATCCCTCCAGCAGACGTGGTCGTATCTAGGGACACAGTCTTGTTTCTAAGGGACCATATTACTACACTTATGAGAAATTATCTTCACACAGGAACATTTTTTTTAATAACATCTAATTGAAGAAATGTTTACATATGGCAGATTAATTAATCTGGATGTGAATGCCCAGACGAGAATACCCCTTTAAAAGCATTAACACATCCTGATAACCAGCTCCATTTGTCTTATTTGTTTGTACTGATGGCCAGTTCCTGAATATGTATGATACTTTACAGATGACAGTGTAGAACATAGATTCAACTGAGAAGGAAAAAAAGCAGCTTTGAAGGGAAACCTGTCTACAGTTAGTTTAATAAAAAGCATAACAAACAGTGCATATCTAAGTAACCATTCCTTTGTGTTGATTGTTAGCAGCAGAACTATGAAAAATTAACTTATTTTTCAGGATTATATATGGACTTTGCTCCTCGCCTGTTCTCTGAGTGAATGCTGCAGTAAATAACCAGAAGCCTGTTACAGCTCTTACTAAAATCATAGGGGAGAGTCTATAAAGCTGCATTATACAGACATCTCACAATTGGGGGTTCTATTATATTCTTGGAATTTCCCCTTTAAGCATCAATTGGGCTTCAGTTTATAAATACTATATTGCATTTCAAGAACAATGCATAACTCTCAAACATACTTTACCCCTAAAAACAAAAGTAAAGGGAACCGCTTCGATAACATCATAACATGTACCCACGTTTCCCCAATAGCTGCTTTCGGGGCTGTAATGCTCTAGGCCACATGGTCCAAATCTGGTGGCATTGCCCTGTGGTCGCCTTTTTCTGTAATAATGTCAAATCCCTTGTACACTCCTTACTGGGTAACATGACCCCAGTAACCCCAGTGGTACTCCTTTTGTTATACAAGCCTGGGAGGATTAAGAATAAGGCCCCACGCCTGATTCAATTCTTAGCACTACGACTGGTATCCATATAGTAGCAAAATAGAAATCAATGGATCTGTCCTTTACAGCGGTCAAGAACAGGATTAACCTATGGATGAAGTTTGAGAGGATAGAGGTGACCAGGACAGACACCCATGCACTATGAAGGAATTTGGGCACCATGGATTACCTCACAGAGAAGCAGAGAGCTCTGACATTATCCCCTTAATCGTCCTTTCCACATAAAATGGCTCTTCAACACCTTTGACTACAACTGATCTCTATAGCCCCTAGAGCGATACCAATATTTTTATATTTTAATACATACCAAATTTTTATATACTTCTACCCCGCTTGTTTTCTTGTCTTCCTTTCTCCTTTTGTTTTACTGCTTATTATTACGCTGCAATTGCCTATGTGTTTAACAAAACTTACTTATAATGTTCCCTCTGCGAGGGGTTTCTATTTCGACTGTAAGGCACATTATTGTTTTTTTCATTGAATGACATTTTGTTGAAACTAAAAACAAAAGTTAAAAAAACAATGTTTAAATAGAAGTAATGTGTCTAATTCTTTATAATTATACATTGGCAATTTTGTAGAGTAGAAAATGAAGCTTTAATACCCCAAGCTCAGCCACTGCTGCCTTACAGCTAGCCATGTAAAATTCAGAGCGTATTGCAAAAACACCAATCACAAGTGTGACAGCTTCAATTTCCAATGTGATATGCACACCGGTGATTATATTCAATTGATAATGTCAGATAATGAGAAGACTTTATGAACATTTGAATGGCAATGAGTGGCCTGAATCTACGTTGCTAATGTTTAGGGCATCACATCTTAGAAAGTAGAAAAACTGTCAGTTCAATAACTGAGTAGCCACTTTGTTTTGATCAACATTGTCAGAGCTTATTTCACAAAGTAATGCTGATCCAGTTTTAAAACCAAGTTCCAACAAAGTCAACTGGTCTGATTTCAAGGTGAATGTATTCATTCTTCCTGAAGTTTTCTGTCTGAATATATTGAGACAGTTGAATAAATTGAAATAAATAGACTTGGAGTTACATATTCCGTCAGTAATTGAAATAGCTTTCCCACCCCTATATAGTAATAATGCCACCTTTGTAAGGCTCTTTCTAGAGAGGAAAGCATGCAATTACCATTTTGATAACATATTTATGAAATGAAATTGACACTAATATGTTGATAAGGGCAGCTGAATGTTATAGTTATGCTTATGTATAGGTTGATGTTAATGTAACCAATACATGTTTTGAATCTGGAAGATTGAGTGAGGGTCTATTCATAGGTTGAATGCTACTGTAATCTCATTTTACCTAAAGAGCTGTTGATAGATAAAGGAACTCTAGAAGATGGTGCCAATGTGTTATCAGTGGAAATGCCATCATCCTTATCCACTAATGGACTGCCTACTTGAGCACTAAGGCTACCCTGTACATGTTTTAGACACAGTATTGTCCCATACAACCCACTTTCGGAAAATTAATTGTGTGCCAGTTTCGATATTCTTCCCACCGGCCTCTGACATACATTATACACTAAGAGGCTCCAGTAAGAGATGGTGAGAGGGGGAGAAAGGTCCCAATTGCTAAATTGAGACTTTTTTTATGTCTTGTACACCAGAAGACAAGTGTACTAGGCATGATAAATGCCCCTCGTTGTGTTTTTGCATTGCAGATCAAGACTATGGGCATAATTCTCAGGATGTGGAAGGAGAGATCAGTAACTATGGACATTAACATAATTCATTGAAATCAAGTGATGTTTATCTTCACATGTATGCCAGCTGCTAAAACAATCTGGCAATATCAAATAAACTGACCGTGTGAAGGTCAAAGAACATTTTTTTTCCAACCGTATAAACTATGTGTGTGTGTTGCAATGTGATCAGTATTTCAAGACGGTAAATATACTGGGGGGTTATTGTGACTACAGTCAGGGGTCCCAAGTCACAACCTTACCGAATGGAGACAGTTCTATAGACCTCACAGGAGAGAGGACTAGAATTGCACAATGCTTCCATACAGATTTTGTATACTGTGTTGGTTGCTACAAAAGAATCCACTTCCAAGAGATTTGGGTAGAGGAGAGTGAGAGGAATCCTTGGGGTAGATGTCACCTGCCCATATATGGTATTTCTACATCTCTGAGGCGTTCCCCTGACACAGGGTCTCTGGTTTTTATACTGTTGCCCAATTAATTTGCTTTTGGTCAGATGGGATTTGAATCTAGAACCTCAACTCTTTTGCAGACTGTGGGAGATTTGGCCCAGTAGAGACCGTGGTAGCGGGGTGCTGTGATGCAGTTCACGACAGTGACACCAAAGTACAGTCCAAAACAGGTCTAGCCTGTGTTTATTTCAGCAGGAACAAAATAAAACAGCCTTCACATTCAGGCATCAAAAACAAATAATATCCTACCCGTTCTCTGACTCACCACTAACAAAAACACTTTTGCTGCTCCAGGCACAGAGGTCAAGGCTGCATGCTCTCCAGCCTCCTTCCAGAGAGACAACACTTTCAGCTCTGCTGAGCGGCTTTATTAGCCTGATTGGGCTGTTTCCACCACCTGTGTCCAAGGTGCTGGACAACACAACCTCAGCACTAAGGCCTTGCATAATAGCAAAACCTAGGGGAAACATAACGCCCATCCACAGTTAACCCCTTCAGTGTCTCACAAGACAGAAATGTTAGTGATCTGAACCACTACCCTAAACGCATACCTACTGCCAAAGGAAGGTTTCTATCTTACCAAGAACTGCAGTGATGCTTCCATAGAGTTACACCGTTACATAAGCTCAATGCATCGGTAGATCAAGATGCATCTTCTGAGAGATCTCTATATATCACTACATTATCCTTTCATTTTTTGTAAGCACATAATTAATACAATTAAATTTAATAAAAATGTATAAGATACAAACTAAATTATACATTTTATATTAACATTACCAGGACAAACTTTACATTACGTATAATAAACTTTCAAAAACTGAACTAAAAACTAAAGCTTTGCCTTACAAAATATGCATGCCCCTGAAGAAAATCTGTGCATAATGGGGCACATTTACTTACCCAGTCCTTTTGAGATCCCGCGGCGCGTTGTTCGACATTGATTTGGAGCTTGCTGGGATTCACTAAGGTCATGCGCCCTATATCCACTAGGTGTTGCTGCTGTGCTGAAGTCCGCCGGAGTTCACCTTCTTCGTCACGGTGTATGTGAGTGCTATTCTTGCATCACAATTTTTTTTTTTTATTCTGCATTTTTTCCGAATCTGTCGGGTTTTCCTACGGTCACGCCCCCTGATTTCTGTCTCGTGAAAGCTGACGCCAATGCGCCACAATCCGATCGCGTGCGCCAAAATACCGGGGCAATTCGGCGCAAATTGGAAAAATTCGGAAAACCGGACAAAAGTATGTGATTCGGACCCTTAGTAAATGAGCCCCAGTGTGTTCTATCTGCGTATTTGCCTCCAAAGCATGCCCATGCTGCAAATGGACAGCAAAAGCAATTACTTCAGAATTTTGTTATAAATGCAGATTTTTCATCTACAGCAAATAAGTGACAGGTCACTTATTCCTGTGAATGCCAGTGTAAAAATCAACCTTTACAACACATAAATTGCATATTAGTGCAATCTTAGATTGTTCTACTGAACAGTCCCAGTGTAATAAGTTTAGATTGGTTATAGTTTGTGTGCAACAAGTCTTGTCATAATACAGTTTTTTTCACTAAATGTCAAATCATTAAAAAACTGTAGAAGGCCACAATCTATTTAGAAGAACTAATGTGTGTGGAAGACTCCACAAAATTTGGCAGTCAGGGGCCCAAAATTTCTAGCGGCAACCCTGTAAATATACATTGTATTAAAATTGTTTCTTGAGATATTTAAGGCTTAGAGTAAGTAATAGAATTGATTTCATTTCAGATTTTTCAATATCAATTCCTTATTTGAAAGGGCTTCTAGTAACATAAAGATAACCGGAAATGTACCCTAAAGGTAAAGTAGTAACTGTTCCCATGCTACTCTGGTACTGAAATTCTTCTTGGTCTTCTAGATTTTCTGTCAAAAGATTCCCATGAAGTCTAGGGCAGTGTGCACCAAGACTGCTGGTATTTGAGTTGGAGGAAGGAGGAACAGTGAATATACAATAACTATACTTTATTTTAGCAGAAACCTGTCCTTATTTTTGCTTTATTTCCATTCTTTAAAAAAAATTTGACATCTCACTTTAAAGTTGATTTTCTGGTGGATGACACCACACCAGGCCATGAAAGAAACATGATCAATCTAGAAGGTGTTAAGCTGTTGACAACATACTGACAGAGGCTCATGAGGTCAATTTCTTTAACTGCATGAGTAATCTATGTTCTAGGATAATACAACGGTGTTCTTCCCATTCTGAAGCCATGTGCTAGTTACACTACTATTTATACAGTAATGTACTTTATGTGAAATTTCAAGACCAAGGAATGTTTGCCTAATCCCATATAAAACTGTAAAAAAAATTCTGAATTTCACATACTTTCACATTGCCTTTCTATGATCCTTTCCCTATCTAGAATGTGGAAATTGTTGATGCTATTTCAGAAAATGCAATACCATTGCTACTATATAGCTTACATTAAGATAGAACATAATGTCTGAATATCACAACATATTTTTTAAATGTCAAGTATTGTACCAGTATTTAACATCTGGTATGTCATCCAGAAGCATTACAATTAAATTAATGTCACTTGTTTTAAATGTAAATCTATTCAAACAATTTATACCAATGCTTGCTGTAGCTAAAACTGAAGTAGAATCATTATTCCTATTGCCTTTCAAACCAAACATTAACTCTTACAGGACTCAAAACCTTTTCGTTTTGCATTTCTATTTTTTACTCACCTCATTCCAAAAGTGATAACTTTTGTATTTTTCCATTAACAGATGTATAAGAGCTAGTTTTTTTAGTGGCACTATTTAATATTCCATGTAATGTACTGGAAAGCTGGAAAAAAAATTCCAAGTGTGGTGAAAAAAAAACACATTTGCAGCGTTTTCTGTTGGGCTGTGTTTTTACAGCTTTCATTTTTTGCTCCAATTGACACTACCAGTTTATTCTTTGGGTCAATAGGATTACTGTGATACCATATAGGTTTTAGTAGATTTTAAGAATTTAAAAACTTTTGTAAGCGGCCTCCTCTTAATTAGTTTTATGAGTATACTGCCAGACATAGACCATCAAAAGAGCTAAATGTCAATGTAACTCTATTCTCAGAAACAGAGCAGTCCAAATTTTTGGAAAACACTGGTTTATTGTCAAAAACAAAACCTATTGATATTTCATACTTTATTACTAAAAACTTATCACTAGAAATAAAATACTAAAGTTACTGAAAATATATTGAAAACATTCAGCAAATGCATTACTCCTATCAAACATTGTAATATTCTAGACGAAAAGGTAAATTTGATGGGTTTGGATGCAAATAAATGGTGAAATGTCTGTTGTAGCGGTTAACAACATTTGTTGACTCAATATATTATACAGAGTAAACATCAGCATGTCTTTGCAAGCATTTGGCCTCTTATTTCCCATGCAGCAGTGGCAAAGATTGCATTTGTTACAAAATGATGAATGAGGTGATTATATCTAAACATATTTCAGACCTCTAGACCAGTGATTTTCAACCTGTGTGCCGCGGCACACTAGTGTGCCGCGACACAAAGTTGAGTGTGCCGCGGGGAAAGTTCCCCGAACTACGCTGCCCCTGTGTAGAGCTGCCCCGTATTTCTGCGCCCATACTTACCTGCAAGCCCCGCGTCGGCGATCCGCCCGTCTTCTGTAGCTCCTGCACCGCGCGGCCCATGTCACGTGACTGACGCGACCTGACGTCAGGTCGCATAAGTCACGTGACCAGAGGCGCGCGGTGCAGGAGCTACAGAAGGTGGGCGGATCGCCATTAGGAGTGACGGTACGTGGAAGAAGACATCAAGGGTAAGTATATAGGGTTATTATTTGTAAAGGGTCTTTTTTTTTATTAGTAAGGGTAGGCTGGGGCTTTTTATTTGTTAAGGGAGGCCTTTAGGGCCTTTTAATTAGAAAAGGGAGGCCTTTAGGGCCTTTTAATTAGAAAAGGGAGGCCTCTGGGGACTTTTAATTAGTAAGGGAGGCCTCTGGGGCATTTTAATTAGTAAGGGAGGCCTCTAGGGCCTTTTAATTAGTAAAGGGGGGGCTCTAGGGCCTTTTAATTAGTAAAGGGGGCCGCTACGGGCTCTTAATTTGTAAAGGGAGGCCTCTAGGGGCTCTTAATTAGTAAAGGGAGGCCGCTAGGGACTTTTTATTAGTAAAGGGATGCCGCTAGGGACTTTTTATTAGTAAAGGGAGGCCGCTAGGGACTTTTTATTAGTAAAGGGAGGCCGCTAGGGACTTTTTATTAGTAAAGGGAGGCTGCTAGGGACTTTTTATTAGTAAAGGGAGGCCGCTAGGGTCTCTTAATTAGTAAAGGGAGGCCGCTAGGGTCTCTTAATTAGTAAAGGGAGGCCGCTAGGGGCTCTTAATTAGTAAAGGGAGGCCGCTAGAGGTTTTTTATTAGTAAAGGGAGGCCGCTAGGGGTTTTTTATTAGTAAAGGGAGGCCGCTAGGGTTTTTTTATTAGTAAAGGGAGGCCTTTTATGACTGTTTTAGTGTAATTTTGTGCTATTTTGGTTGGTGGTGTGCCCCAGGATTTTCTAAATATAAAAAGTGTGCCGCGGCTCAAAAAAGGTTGAAAATCACTGCTCTAGACCATTAACAAAATCACTTTGAGAACATGTCAGGTTTCCATAGTCTGCACATAAGGGAATGATGCTGGTGTGATTAGAGTACCTAAGGAAAGAAAAAATGCTGCAAAAATGATCAACTAAAATATTAAAAATGTCACTATACAGATTAATGAGGATGATGTCAACTTTATTAATCACTATACTGATCCCAGCTGTCAAATTTTGATTACACATTTTCCTCCTTTTCTCTTCTATTTAAGCCTCAGATATACTTTAATAATCCCTTAAAGTAATCTTTCAAAGACAACAATTTATACTCCTCATATTGTGCCCTTTATAGGAAGCCCCAGGGAGCTAAATCTGTGAACTATCAGGATTAAACTTAAAGTTGAATTTCCATTTTTGTCCTGGCACAGCATTAACCCTTCTCTATTCAGGGCCCACTATTTAAAGGAAATCTACCATAAACTCACTTACTCAAAGATCCAGGCACCATGACAGTGGTATAGTCTTATATTTGTTATCCATGGCCTCCTTCTTTCTAAAATCTACTATTAAAATTATGCTAATATGCCAAAAGGGCTCTGGGATGGAGTTACAAGAGCCTCTACATTCTGTAGCTTCATGGGCTGTTACACTGTGAAGGAGCACTTCCCCCTGTTTGAGAGTACAGCAGGCAGAGTGCTGAGGGAGCAGGGGTGAGATAGTGTAACAGTCTGTGAAGCCAGAGCACAGACAGTCTCTAGTAACACGCTGCAGAGACCCTCAGGCTCATTAATACAGTTGATTTTTGAAGAAAGGAGTCAGTCGAAAAAGAAATATAGAACCATTACCGCAGTCATCTATGAGTTCATTTCCTTGGGTGATATAATGCTTGATTTTGATGATCGATTTCCTTTAACTTAAACTATGCTATTGTAATATTTGTCTTGAACATAAAAATGATTTTTTCTGTATTAAGCCATAAAAGCATAAGAAGGATTATGCCATGGGGCAGATTTCTTAATGAAAATGTGCCAATATGAAAATGTGAACCCACTGTGCTACCCAATTGCATTGACTTTGTGCAATGGTTAAGAGCGTCATCTCATCCCTGAGCCCATCTGGTTTTTCACAATTGCACCCTTATACCAAGGTTCTGGACCGCACTATGAACTGATCATGAGGTGCTCCAACTCCTGGTGGTCCTGCTCTGGATATAAACTAATCCAGATGGGTCAGGGGACATTGACTTTGCACCAAAGTCAGAGCAGACAGCAATCCAGATAGCAGACAGCAATCCAATATAATCCAGATTACAATCCAGAGGTCAGGGCAGGCAGAAATGGATCAGAGTCAGATCAAGCCAGGTTCTTCAGCAGAGCAGAATGCAAACACAGTGCACACATTTTGCATGAATCTGGCACCACCTGCGCTGCTCCGACAAAGTGCACCAACTTTTTTTGTTGTGCACTGGTTGGTGGGGGACAGGTTATATGTGTGCACACTGACCTTTTAAATATCAGGAACTGGTGTGCAGCCGTAACTTAAGATCCATGAACTGAATGCCAGGAGAAGGATCGTGAGTAAGGATTAAGAGCATGTTGAGGAGCAAGAACAGAAACTGAATGGAAGCTGCAGCAGGTAACATGGCGGCAAGCATAGACTGCTAATGTTACATAGCACCACATTTTTTATGTTCTGTAGATACTTTTTACAACTTTCTTGACAGGTTTCATAATTAAGATTTATAGACGGTTGATAATCTGTCACAGTTTGGTTGAGGCTTTACTAGATTCATGAAAGAACACATATAATGACTGACGTCTCCACATCAAATTCATGTTTCCACCTTAACACACTCATAGGGGCAAATTTACTAAGGGTCCGTCGGACACATTTCGGTTGGGTTTCCCGAATATTTCCAATTTGCCCTGCATTGCACAGGGGTTTTTGGTGCACAAGATGGGATCTTGGCGCATTGGCGGGGCGTGGCCGTGGACAAGCCAACTGATTCGGACAAACCACAGAATTTATCATTCAAATTGTGTCGCAAGATCAGCACTCACATACACCCGGGAAGAAAATGGTGAACTCCGGTGGAACTGAGCAGGGAAGCGACACATTCAAGAAATCAGGCGCACCCTGTAAGTTAATCGCTGAAGTTTTGAATCCTCATCGGACATTCCGGATCGGCGGCGTCAATGGTATGGGTAAGTAAATGTGCCCCATTAATCCAATGTATTAATCATTGCTGGACTGGGACTAAAAAGAGAACCTTGGTAAGGAAAAAAATCCTACAAGCCAACACTCAAGATTGACCCACCCAAATCGTATGCTGCATATTGATTTTGCAGTAGTCACACAGCAAGACGCAGAAAGAATATAAAAATGTAATAAAAGTAGACCTATTCACAAAGTCGAATCACATATTCAGGGGCAGCCATATCCTAACTATGTACAAGCACATATTGAATACAGAAAACTATAAAATGGGGGAGATTTATCTTTCTAGTTTTCCTGTCAGTCTAGTTCCTTTTTGTCTTGTGTTGAATTGCACTTGTGCCTGTCAGTCTAACATTACTCCCCAGTATAGAGGATGCGGCTAAAAGTTGCAAATGTTTGTGCAAAAAAAGTCACAATGTTGCTTGTTCTGCTTCTTACTGCCAAGTATGCCACCTGAGAGTAGGCAAGCTTTTGCACAATTTTCTGCGACTTTTTCAACTCTACTCTAAACATCTGGATTCATTAGATAAATACATTGGGGCACAAGTAATAATAAATCTCCCCCAATTCTGGTTATCTCTGGATAACAAACTATTATTGGGGATCTGTGGGTGACACACTGTTATAGGAACCCACCGAAAAGCAGGATGGATTTTGCTGGCAGGTGGTAAAAGCTTGACAGGTAGTGGCTGATATGAATTTGGGGATGTGGACAGTCAGATGACAAAGCAGAGTGCAGATTCAGAGCCAAGAACAGGTTGCAGGGTAATGGGCACAAACACTAGGTCTGGAAGACACTATAGCATGGAGCAGGCAGAGGGCAGAAGCACGGGGAAGAGACAGAATACCCATCCCACTGATCACATGACCTCAGGAGGAGGTTGCAGGATAGGGCTGCATAGCAGAGCACCAGCCACCAGAGGGTGTTCAGCAAACAATTTGCATATTCGTCACCCAAGGGAGCAAGAATGCAGAATCATGACAGCAAGCAATATGTATACTTTCCACCAGAGGGAGATGGAATCCAAAAACAGTGCAGAATTCTGACAATAACACACTGTTACGGGGGTAATCTGTGGATGACATACTATTGTGGACAAGATCTATTGTGGATTACACATTCTTATTGAATAGATAGTACTATTGAACATGGAAGTGACCTTCTTCACTCACTTCGAAATACTGTCCATAGTTAAAGGAAATCAGCTTTCAGAACTGTCCAGACAGGACAGGACAACTTGAGCTGGATGACTCATACACAGCAGCTGGGGGATGGTGCAGCAAATTGATTACTTCTGCCTGTAAAGGAAAACACAGTGATTACAGTGTTCTCTGAAGCAGTGCATAATTAAGGTAAGGGGAGAATCACCGAGCCAGTCACAGGAGTGCTTGAGCACAATATCATAATTTTATAATTGTTTTTTTCAGCAAAACCACTCAGTTCAGGGATTAAATAAGTTATGTTTGTGCATCAGTCTCGCTTCAGCATTCTCAAGGTATGTTTGTTTCATAATGCAAAAAAACAAATGGTAGGTTTCCTTCAAAGGAAATCAGTCAGGAAGTTTGGCCATGCAAAACAGTGTTAGGTAGCAGCCCTGGAGAACAGTGTGTGTAGTTAGCAAAAGGAGGAATGTATATAATAGATTTATGTTTGTGGATTGCAGCTAGACCTTGGAGCATGGATGAGGGGGATGTCCTCATACTTCTATTCTCTGCATTTAAGCTGTGCAGTAGTTCATTGAAGAGATCTCACACAACAGTGTACCATATTGTTCCAAACCCAGCTCCAATGCGGGAACATAAATGCATTTTTCAGAATCCTATGGCTATTGTGTACACCACACCTGCGGTCTATGTGGAGCTTGAGAGGTAGTAAAAAGCACCTTCCTACTAGCAAGCTAATAAGCATGGATGGAAGTGAGAACCTTTAATAGTCATAGGATTAGGGTAAAGCCAACAGACATGTTATTATAAATGTGGTGAAAAGATCAAACTTATCAGAAAGAGACTCTAAAAATTATTCTTCTACTCTAAACACAGGCCAGAAAAGGCAATTATCTTATGCCAGGCCTCCTGGTCTCATCATCAGCAGGGGGTGGTCAGTGAATATTAGAAAGATTTGAGCTAAAAAAAAAGGTCCTCCTTTGGGGGTCCCAGGTAAACAGTTTGATCAGGCCTTTCTGCTCCCCAGGAGCCAGACTTATAATGTCACATAATGGGCCTCATTTCCATCGGGTTTCCCGCCGATTTCCGTTTGACAAATTTCCCCAGGATTTTGGCGCACGCGATCGGATTTTGGCGCATCGGCGCTGGCTTGCACGCGACAGAAATCGCGGGGGTGAGAGATAAAGGCGCAGTGGGGGTGGCCATTGCAGAGGCACACCTTTAAACCCATTATAATCCACATATTTTTTTCTCACCTTTACTGATCCTGCCACATCACTTTTTTGTTCAATTTAAACCTGTGTTGTTGTTTTCCAGAGTTTTTGACATTTTTAATAAATTTGTTTGTTATAAGGCTGCGGATGCGGCCATTGCAGCGGCACCACCGGGCTCATTAAAAAAGACAACTAAAAAGACAACTAAACTAGAGTTTTATTTCTGTCTCTGGGGAGGTTCAGTAGTCATTACAACATGAAAAAAGTGTCTCCTATGCATGACATGTACCGGCATGCAGAGCCACACACCATAGCTGATCCGGCAGCACCACCACTGCACAGCAGTTCCACATATTTTTTTTCACCTCCACTAATCCTAATATGTTCCACATATTTTTTTCTCTGATCACTGAACCTGTCACATCACTTTTTTGTTCAATTTAAACCTGTGCTCCTGTTTTTCAGAGTTTTAGCTGTTTGGTTTAATAAAAAAAAAAAAATAAGAATACAGTTTTATTTTATTTTTCCCATAATTTTATTTTGGAAATAGTTTAACTTTGGACAAGCCTATTTTTCTTCTTAAAGAATTAACAAAACAATGGAAACTGGTTGTTAAAAACGTTTTGGAGAGAATGTGAGTAGAGGATATTGGCCTATTTGTACCAAAGTTCGTGACATCAACAAATAAGATTTCAGCTTTCATTTCTTAAACTACCGGTAACTCGAAAAAAATTGTAAAGGGGCATTCCAGGAATAATCGTAATTCATAAACAAATGGGTCCCTAAAATATAAGCTAGTATGTAATTAGTTAGCAGAAAAATGCTATTGACATACTCTGTAATGAAGAATTTAAATTCTACTGACCCTTTAATCAATCAGTCGATTTTTTTTTTCTGTGCGGAGCAGACACAGGACAGAAGATGGTCGCTGGTCACACGTCCACATCTCATGTCCTGCACCTGCCTGGACAGGTCATGTATTCATCACTATGTTTGGCTGTAATAGTTTGGCTGCAGCATATCCAGTATGGCCTGTGTTGTGGTGATATGCCATCTCAGATAATGTGCAGTAATGGCAGTTACACATCATTATCATGGTAACAGAGCAAGAAAGTTTATTAGATCATCACTGGGAGCAAAGCATAAGAGGGAGGAGGAGTTACTGAGAACAATAGGATCATGGGACCTGCATGTATTGTAGTTTATATAAGACCATTTCCTCGTGTTAGTAAATACTACCAAAGGTAATTGGATCTTTGTGCTGTATTCTGACCTCTCCTTTGCACCGTATATTCAATCTGTTGCTCGGTCTTGTTGGATGCTCCTTAGAAAAATCAAAACCTCTAAAACACTTATTGTCCCTGTAATTCACTCTCATCTAGACTACTGTAAGTCCCTACTAATCAGTCTTCCACTTACTAAACTGTCTCCTCTACAATCTATTCTCAATTCAGCAGCCAGGCTCGTCTTTCAGACCAAACGATTCAGGGATGCCTCCAGTCTGTGCCAGTCACTACAATGGCTACTGTTCGACAGGCACACATTCGTTTGAATTTGTTAAGTAATTAACCCTCTTCCACAAAGCTCTTCATAATGCCGCACCACCATACCTCTCCTCTCAGTCTATTGTCCAACCCATCCTCTTCGAACTGCTAGTGATCTTAGATTATTCTCTTCCTTAATTTGAACTTCCCACGCATGTCTCCTGGACGACTTCTCTAGAGCTGCACCAATTCTCTGGAATACCCTACCCGGTCTATCAGAGTAAAACCCAACTCCAAATGCTTCAAACGTTCTATTAAAACTCATTTATTTAGGCAGGCCTATCACACTCGCTAACTGCTCCCTGCTCCCAACTATAACTCTTTATTAACCAATTCTGGGTACTTCCATGTCTGCTATCCGTAAAATTCTTCTCTGCAGTCCCACTCACTATGGACTTTGTATATAAGATGGCAGATGATGTCTGGTTCAAGGAACAGCATTTTTTATTTACTTTTATTCCATCCCCTTAGAAAAATGGCTGGACCATCATTCAAGCTCTAATACCTATCTTGTCACCCCGTCATCCTCATAGACTGTAAGCTCTTGCGAGCAGGGCCCTCACTCCTATTGTTTCATATGACTGTCGTTACTCTGTAATGTCTTATTTCATTTGTATGTTCCCCAGAATCTGTAAAGAACTACAAAATATGATGGTGCTATATCAATAAAGGTTATTATTATTGAATAGGGTTCGCTTATCACAATTTCACTAACATATATGTTTAACCTGATCTAAGCCATCTTTTTCAGTGACCCAACAGTGTTACAGAGTCTGTCATAATAGATAAATAAATGGTGTTAGCTTCCAAATGTGTGTCCACATAACTGTACAAAGTTATGGAAAAGACATCTTAGCATCTTCTTAAAACAAAGTGTGATTCCTACCCTCAAAGTTAATTATAACATACAGTGATTTGTAATACAATAAGATACATCCCATAGTAAATAACAAGCAGCACAATGACAATTGGTATATTTTACTTATTCTTTTAAAAATTAAGACAAGGGAGCACATAATTGAGAAGATTACTCAGATGAAGATTTTTTTTCACTATGGAAATACATTTTGGCTCTATTGGTTTCTTCATATTAAAACATATTGTTACCATAGTTTCTGGCTGTGCTAATGATACACAGAGGGTCTCTCTCAAATACATTTCAATAAATCATTTTTCCATCATTCTTCATTGGTTCTTTTACTCGGAACAAGCTATTATATAGAATATGTTGACATAAATTCCAGTAACGTAAATTTGTGTGAATGATAAACATATTATCACTAACCTTTCATTTTGTCTTGAAGAAAAATAATCCTTCAAATAGATCAGTCGCAATATAATTGCTAATCCTGTGGTGAGGGAAAGCACATTAACACTTGAATCTGTATGATAGTATTTCTTCCTTACATGTAAACACTTCCACATGTGCCGGCTAATAAATATTTAATATTCTTTGATTTTCCATTTCAACTTAATACACTTTTTGTGCCACAAGGCCAAAAAAGCTGTTCTGTTGTACTGTAGTCAAGTCATGCTGGTTTCTTATCAAACAGAATACCAGCTGAACACCTCTGCTGGGTTCCCCGCATGTATATGTCCTTTTTCCCGTCTCGTAATCGACAGCAATGTGGCCAAACATCTGGCACTGACAAGCAGACGTCTTTGATTTATTGGCTAATATCACAGCTTGTTAGTGGATGGTTGAGCAGGAGACTAAAAGAGCAGAAAATCATAGAGAATAAATTATAAAGGCAACAAACTGTGCCATTGTATACCCCAGCTTGTCACAGCTGTGATATCTCATAGGAGATGAAGAGTGACAGAGACACACCCTACAAGCAATTGATCACTTTTGCCATTGAACTTTAAGATTCATAACTTGCACACAGGTTAGTTAAAGTTACACAGATTAGAATTGAATACATTATCAAAGTATTAGGCACCTGATTACATTTTAGAGTTTATAACAATTTCTAAGAAATAACATACTTCCTCAATGACTGGTAACTGATATACTCTATAATGAACATCATAACATACTTAAAGGGGTATACCCATCTTAGCTATACATCACATATACGTAAAAAATGTCCAATGGATGATAGGTGCAGATCCCCAAGACCTCCTCCCTGCAGATGAGCTAATTGGAGAGAGTGCCACACAGCCATTCTCCATTCAGCTCCAAGACAGTGCCAATTGTATAGTCTTGGCTCTTGTTGGCACTCCCATAGAGCAGAATAGAAAATTGGAGCACATGCACTGCCCTCTCTATTCAACCCTGCTCCAGGAAAAAGGGCATTGGATCTCCATTCCTAAGATAGGTGCGGGTCCCAGAAGTAGGACCCTCATCAATCATCTATTAAAGTGTAACTCTGATATCATTATACCGTTTAACACATTGTCAAATGTGGCTGCCACATTAATGCCCATATTGTGCTGTTTGCCCTTTTCTTTTCTAAAGTTATGGTAGCTTTCATCACATAGAGGAACATAATGTAAAAAGTAGTAGTAACCAGCAGTTAAATAGTTACATGAAGTTTATAGTCTGTGCTGTGTGAACCCTAAGGGCTAAAAGCTTCTCTAATGTTCAGAATATGTCTGAAGCACTGGAAAAGGAAAAAGAAAGAGAATACAGCAAAAGTGATATGAGGACCGGTAAAAATTAATTTTACATTTTCAAAATTTGCTTGTGTATGTCTACCAAACACTACTTGAACCCCTGCCAATAGCACCTTTAATTGATGGTAGTTATTGGCGTTAATTGTTTAAACGGTTGCTGCCGTAGACTACGCCAATTGCTGGTGTTATCCGCAGGGTAAGTGTGGTTTAGCTTAACTCGGACTCAAACTTCTAATGAAGTTCTGGGTTGGGTCTTGGAGACCAGAACGCACAAAGTTTGGTACAAACCCAAACTATCCTCTACCAGTAAAAGAAATCCAATCTTTATTTCAATTCAAAGTCATACTAAAATACATCATGTCTGGGAAAAGTAGCAAGGGTAAAAATATAGAACCTATAACAGTATGTTATCAGTGGGTGGAACATTTTAACCCTTGCTACTTCTATAAATTTTAACATCCTGGACATGATGTATTTTATTAGGAATTTGGAAAGGAACGAGATTATACTTACTTATACCTTATAGATCCTTCCTTTTCCTTAGGGCTCTTGCACATTGGGGTTGGTGCTCAGATTCAGTTGCTCATCCATTGCATTTTGTCTCCTTTGTGTCTGTTTTTCTTCCATTTTGTCTCTGTGCCCGCAAAAAAAACTGAAGGTTTACCATTGCTTTGAAAAGATTCCGCCTGTTTTTTTTCAGCCTCAACAGTGAGAAAAAAAGGATGTTTTATCTGCTATTTTTTCCGGAGCCATAGACCTCTATTGCATTCCATGATCCATATCTGTGAAAACAATAGGAAACATTTCATAATTTTTTTCCATGGACGACAGAAAAAATACAGTGAAAATAGAAGCCAATGTGAAAACACCCTTAGAAATCAATGGGTTTGTGAGAAATCCGTAAAAATCACTGAACCAAGGATGTGAAAAACACAAATGTGAAACATTGAGCAGTTTCACAGATTACCTGATGGTGTTCAATGCATCTTCACATGAGCGACTATAGGATAGCTTTTATATACTAAGAAGTAAGATAAGGAGTAAGCATGCCGTTTTTTGGGGGTTTTTTTTGCTAGTGTATTGAAAATTGAAACCAGTTATTTAAAGTCAACAAGTACATGCAATTTATTTAAATATGATCAATTCTCTACAACATAGTTTACTGTCTTCTTTACTAAAATCCAAAGCCTTGGGCAGTTAATTGAAGAGTAATCAGCTTTATTAAATCACATCACTTCTCATTTAATAAGTAATTCATCAAGGTAATGATAGTGATTCCCAAATCCAGCACCTATCAAACATTAACTCTTATATTCTTTATTAAAACAATTACACATTTTATATCTCGAATATTATACTAAGACTTTCTGCACACATTTGATTTTATTGTGGTACATTTTGATTAATATTTTGAAAACTTTAAGTTGCCCTCAAACGTTTTTGCCCCCAAATGCTAAAAATTATTATGTTTATAATTTCATTCAAACATGAGCCGAGCAATATGTCCTGTTGGCAGCTAAAATCACTATA
The DNA here is from genome assembly GCF_040894005.1 of Engystomops pustulosus. Lineage (NCBI taxonomy): Eukaryota > Metazoa > Chordata > Amphibia > Anura > Leptodactylidae > Engystomops > Engystomops pustulosus. The sequence continues at coordinate 56,648,568 of NC_092414.1, read as the reverse complement.
GACAGGGCTTAGAAGTCACCCACAATACCGTTTTCCACTGTCACCACTAAACTCATGGATTAAACTCTGAGAAGTTTATTAACCAACACCCAAGACAAATTTGAAGTCAGAAATGCACTGTTGGAATGGAAGACGTGTTGACCAGACGCTTGTCTTGCCTCCCCCCCCCCTCCCCACATCCTATGCCTATTTGTTTTGTGTATCTTTGGCGTCCTTATGTCTTTTGTTGGTTAATGTATTTGCCAGATATTGTTAAATACTGTATAAATCCTACAGTGTGCCTAACTTTAGTAAACTTGAGTGTCTAGCTGTTCTTCCTGGTTCTATGTAATCTAAAGTCGGTAGCACTGTATTGCTTAAAAATTGTTAAATAAGACATTGTGGAAACAAACATGGGCTGATGACATTTTGCGGCTACATGGTTTTTCAACATGTACATAATCAATGTGGGAGGTCCTAACCTAAAATTCATTTCATATACTACTTTTTTTTTAGAGTTCTAAAAGTTCTTTGGTTGTTGACCATATTTAGGAAAGAATGTATTAGGACTGCAGTTGTCCTGTCTTAGTACATCTTGCCTGCAATGTGCTTGCATAGAATAATTAAGAGGCTCTGCTGTCTTAGTAAATCCAGTACAGAGTATAAGTTGCAGTGCAGCTATAGTCTAAAGTAAATATGGCCGGCCAGGGAATTTATGCTTCAAAATCCCCCCAAAATGTCAGAAACGGGGTATATTAAATGCCCAAAGCATATTACATTCCCCCATAGTATTAATACTACTCCTTAGGGCCTTTTTTAGAACTCCTCAATGAAAGATTAAAAATTGTACAATTTAACCCCTTAATGACCTGGCATTTTTGTTTTTTTTTATTTCCATTTTTCACTCCACTCATTCAACAATCTATAACTTTTTTTTTTTGTTTTTCCATGTAAAGAGCTCTGTATTGGCTTGTTTTCTGCGTAACAAATTGCACTTCATAGTGATGGTATTTAATATTCCATGCCATGAACTAGGAAGTGGGAAAAAAATTCCAAATTCAGTCAAAATGGTAAAAATCGCATTTGCGCCATTTTCTTGTGGGCTTGGATTTTATGGCTTTCACTGTGCGGCCCAAATGACATATCTACTTTATTCTTTGGGTCAGTTTTATCACGGGGATACCACATATGTTTAGACTTTATAATGTTTTCATACATTTACAAAAATGAAAACTTCCTGTACAAATTTTTTTTTTCATTTTGCCATCCGCTAATAACTTTTTCATACTTTGCTATAAAGAGCTGTGGGTGAAGTCATTTTTTGCGACTTTTGATGATGTTTTCCCTGCTTCTATTGTTAGGACTGTATGTCCTTTTGATCACTTTTTATAGAATTTTTATATTTTTAAAAATGGCAGAATAGTGCCATTTTTGACTTTGGACCCTATTTTCCATTACTGGGTTAAACGCAGTGAAAAAAAAGTGAAAAGTGAAAAAAAACTTTATTATATTTTGACATATCGGCCATTTTTGGACATGGCAATACCTAATGTGTTTATGATTTTTACAGTTTCTTTATATTAAAATCAGTTCCAGGGAAAGGGGTGTGATTTTAATTAAAATTTTTTCTATTATAATTTTTTTTACTATTTTTTTTTTTTTTTACGGTACTTTAACCCTAGTTTGTCTGATCGATCCTACCATATACTGCCATACTGCAGTATGGCAGTATGTGGGGAATTTCTTCCTCATTCATTACAATGTGCATTTAGCACATTGTAATGAATGGGTTAAAACAAGACAGCCTTGGGTCTTCGGAAAACCTGAGGCTGTCATAGCAACAGATCACTGCTCCCCAATGACGTCACGGGGAGCCATGATCTCTGGCAAGATTGCGGCGCCCATGCCAGCACCGATCGCAGGTGTTATCGGTAAGTCTTTGCTGCACTACTATGGCCCCCGCTGGTAAGGGGTTAATTGCATAAATAATAGTTTTTGTCCTGTATCAATTAGGATTACTTTAACACCTGTCTATTTACTGATAAACAACGCCAACATATCATATGCATATGAGATAAAACTTTTTGATGAGCTTAATCCGGCTGAGAAACTTAATCGGGAAATTAATTTTAGATGTTGCTATTTTGAGTTCTATTGTGACTTGAACAATTCATCTGGTGTCATTTTAAATATGGAAACCTCAGCTTTCATAAAGTATTAGTGAATGTCATCTTAAAAATCCCATAAGAAGCCCAGTTCTATCTGCAATAAAGCTCAAGATAACAGCATCTGAAGCAACTCCTCCATTTCATTCTCTGAGCATAACTCATATTTGAAGGTTAATAATAATAATTCATTTATCTATATAGCGCACACAGATTACACAGTGCAGCACAGACCTTGTCAAATCAGTCCCTGTCCCCATTGGGGCTCATTATCTAATCAACCTACCAGTATGTTTTTGAGTGTGGGAGGAAACCGGAGGCCCCGGAGGAAACCCACACAATCAAGGAGAGAACATACAAACTCTTTACAAATATTGACCCTGGGACGTGAACCCAGGTTCCCAGCACTGCAAGACTGTAATGCTAAGGTTAATATTTTTCTTGTGTACTTAAAAAAGAGGCATGATATATTTGTCATACTCAATTTAAAGACTTAAAAGAATGATTAGGCTTTGTTTCACCCATATGCCACAAATGTCTTGCTCACATACAAATCAAGTATAAAACATCTTGTAATAATATTATTAAATAACAGACACAAAAATGGCCCAATATATTGTTTCTTCCCAGTGAAGACAATTAACATATATCCCAATGCACGTCTTGTGTTAACTTATTGTAATAAGAGGAGTTTAATTGCTTAAATGCTCTTGTCATGTACTTCTTTGCTTCAAAACAGATCTATAAGTCACTATGGTATTTAAATCTGTCTTGTATAATAGACTATAAGTCAATAACATTGACATACAACACAGCTGTGCATTCTTCATGATGTCAATCTTAAAACAGCTTCAGAATGAAGCATAAATATCCTAAAACGGGCAGGTAGTTGTGTGTAGAATGCTTGTTCTACACTGTCAATGACATCAAAGCAGAAAAGATTTACAATGGATTAAAAAGAGATACATGGAAGCCATTAGGATTTTTTTATTACGTGTAGTAATGTTTTTATTTTTCATATAAATTTATGAGGTATTAAAGAAAAATTAGGTGGAGGTACGACTTTGTAAAAGTCATTGGAAATAACATTGTAAAATTGATACTTAAAGGTTCGCCTTTTATGACAGGTTTTTCATTTCCATTCTTTGTCCAAGTAACATGGTCAATGTGCCAACTACAGTTCTCAACCCAACAGTGACTGTGTGAGCAATGATCACCATAGTGGCTACCCACCTAACAACATTAAAGAGGACCTGTCACCCTCGAAAAATACCCCCACCAAATATGTTCCCCCTCATCCTGTCCCCAGCTCCTTTATATTTATTCAATTTTTATTAAAATTTGTGTGTGCAAACTTAGTTTTAATGATCTGACCTCTTAGCAAATAAGAGGTCGGATAGTCGTACAGGTCCCCTAGTAGTCAGCCGTATTCCTGGGGGAGGGGGGGGGGGCGACACACCTCCTTCACGCCCCTGTCAGTCAGGGACCTGTAAGAATCGCCAGCAGCAGCGCATGTATTGCACAATTGCTGCAGGCTTTATACGATGCGGCGCGCTGACAGCAGCCGCAGAGAGCCCCCCCCCCGATGAAGCAAGGCAAAACACATGTCGGGTGGTGTCCACCCTTGGTCTGTATATTGCCTTGTCCTCTGTTATCCATCTGTGTAATGTGCAATACTTGTTTGTAAGAAAATACCTTAACTTTTTCTGAGGACTAGACCATCTATACAGGATATTGTGATCTATTTATCATGCATATTTAGTTATTTAACCATTGGTGGACTTATTCTGTGTTTATCTATCTACCTACCTATATGTATATATCTTTGTCTACCAACCATTGAAAGAGAGCTTAAAGGGGTTATCCAGGTGTTAAAAATTACTGAGGGCCGGGCTGGGGTGGGTTATTTAAAAATAATAAACATCTACTTACCCCGTCTGGCGCTTCTGATGTCCCTCGCTGTGGTCCATCTGATCTGTGCACCGGTTTGATTACAAGGAAGCTCCCACCCGACACCATCTCCCAGTGCTTACAACGGTGAGAGATAGGGACGGATGGGAGGAGCCGGCCACATGACAGACCGGAAGTTTCCTGTGCATGGCTTCTGTGCCCCTGTAAACAAACAGGGACACGGATCAAACGGACCATGGCGCTTGACATCAGCGGCGCCGGAGGAGATAAGTACATGTTTATTATTTTTAAATAGCCCACCCCAGCCCGGCCCTAAGTAATTTTTAACACCCAGATAACCCCTTTAAAATTGCCTGCCCTACAACATATCAAAAGCATTTTTAAATGACAGTTACTCTTTAAGTTGAGGACAGGCTGGGCCCCATAGCCTATAGACTTGTGAATGTGTCCCCTTTACTCTTTAAAAAAATACACATATATGTATATATATATATATATATATATATATATATATATATATAATCACACATGTTATCACAATTATACACATTTATACACTAATATGGATACATTTATATACATACATTTTATACCATATAATATATATATAGTATATAAATAGTTTTAATTAAATATATACATACATATAGCATATACACACATACAAACTGCACCATACATACCCATGAAATATATACACAGACATATAGCATATACACATCACAAAGAAAGCATGTACACATCACCATATAGACATATGCAGCATATAAACACCCAATAACCCCAGGTACAAGGGCCCTGACACTGTGGGCTCCATAGCAGCTTCTATAGCTCCTTCCCCTGTGGTTACATCCCTGGGTGAAGTACATCAACCAAATTTCTCAAACTGACCATAGTCATATGACACCAGCCTTAGTTTATACTTGAGATGCAACAATTTGTAAATGAATAAGCAAAACTATGAAAAATTTATTTTGGTGCCCAACAGAACTTTTTTCAGACAAGTTTTAGACAATTTTTTCAGACTTGTATACTTGTGAAGGTGATTAGTCAACTTTAAAAAATACTTTTCTTGTACCAGAACATATTTAAATCATGGTTACATTTGTATATAGTAACTTGCAGTGATTTCCAAATGGAAAAAAAATCTTTGCTATGAGTGTCTGTCAAACCTTGGAATTTTACTATATTTTGTGAATGCTCTCCGTTCATCCACTCAATGCAGCTGGAAAAAATCACAGTTATTTAAATACCCACTGTGATGTCATTGGACAGTGATAATCCTCCCTAAATGTGTTTCCAGCATGTAAATCTAAGGGGACATGTGCCACATCAATTTTAAGGCTGCCGATTGCTTTTCCAGAGATAACACCCACAATTGGTGCTACCATCGATCACAGGTGTCAATAGCAGGGCGATTGAGCCAAACCCAAGCTTCTGACTGAAGATGGCATTAGGGTTTCCAAACCGGCAAACTTTGGCACAGACTGGAACTTTATGGTTCCAGTCTGCTAGGCAGTTGTTTGGTGCTTACAGGCAGAGTGGGGACATTACTGAAGTCTGAACATGCTCGATAAAAGACTTGTTCGGAGGTGTGGTATGCCGTCAATCTTGTAGTCATATGTAGCTTGGAAGTGCAGTAGTACGTAGAATGGGGAAAAGGATGATGTGAAAAGGATCCTGTAAAATATCAGTTAAATAGGAAACTTTGGACTAAATTTAACTTGTATATACAGTACAGACCAAAGGTTTGGACACACCACCTCATTCAAAAGGTTTTCTGTCAGGACTGACTTACCTTCATTTCTTAAATTAGAGACAGTCACTTGAGTTTCTTTACTTAGCTGATTTTTTTCTAGCCATAACACAAATTCTAACAGTCTACTCAGTAGGACTACCAGGTGTGTATCCACCTGACCTCTGCACAACACAACTGGTGACTACCCCTGTAAGCTCATCAAGAGAATGCCAAGTAATCAATGCAAAAGGTGGCTACTTTGAAGAAGACATTAGAATAAAATTCAATCATTCTCAGTTGTTTCACACTTTCTTGTTAAGTATATCATTCCACATGTGTTAATTCATAGTTGTGATGCCTTCAGTGTGAATCTACAATACAATTTTTAAAGCCATGAAAATGCAAAAAAAACTTGAATGAGAAGGTGTGTCCAAACTTTTGGTCTGTATTTACTCACTCTCTCTGTATCTGTATATATGTATACTATATAAAGCCCTAAGTTAGAGAAAAAAAATACATTTAGTGGCTGGAGAACCCCTTTAAATATTTTGAAAACAAATCACCATTCTGAATTTCATATCTTTTTCATGCTTTTGTATACAGACCTGTGTAAGGTGTCACATATTATTGCTATCATTCTGGTAACTGTGCAACCTTTTGATCACTATTTTTTTAAAGGTGGCAAAAAGTGGGGATTCTGACATTTTTCCTGTTTGCCATATGGAATAATTATTTATACCTCACAGACTTGTGATTTCAGGGGAATACTCTGGTTCTGTCATTTGGGGTTAGAACATTTGAGCATTTATCTCCACTCTCATTTCTGCTCACTCAGTTACCCCTTATGTTCTCTCCCCACTCATGTTTCTTGCACCATTTCCTCAATTACCCTCTCATGTTCTACCCCTCCTCATTCACCTACCCCTCCCATCATACAGTTATTCCTTCATGTAACTACATGAGGAGTGTGGATAACAGTTAAACCCCCCCCCCCCTCCCCTGTTTCCCTCTAACCTCACTGTCAGGTGCATTGAAATATTCTGCTGGCTGCACGATGCCTTCTCTTTCAGGTCATGTGATCATGACATCATCACAGGTCCTTTAACTTCCAGAAAGTAGTATTCTCCTGAGGTGGCATCTTGAATGATGAGATTTCAGGACCTGTAGGGAAAAGCAGTGTTATTATGGCACACGTTTCATTTAGTTTTTGCTGTGAAACATGGCAGAAACCTGATGAAACTGGCTTGGGATGGGGCAGCACTTCCCAGTGATGCCGCCCACAATCATCAAGGAGAGGGCGATGCCAGAGGCTATTTTCTTAGATTGCCTTATTGGTGAGGTGCCCCTGCATATATGACACTATATCTTATTGATTTCAATAGAAGAGTACTTCAGTATAATACGTACAAATAAATACATCTACGAATGATTAAAAACTGTGACACCCCTAATCTTTTTTGGCTCACAATCAGTATTCTGTTCCTTTCGGAAACTAATTACCATTTCCTTGATCTTAGATAGATTCAATTCCAATCCGTTTGTGTCACACCACTCCGAGAACAAGTCAATAGTTGACCAATACTCACACAAATCTCCCTCTTTTATGCACCCTATTATTGCAGTGTCATCCGAATATTTCTGCAAGAAACACTGACTTCGATTTTTTTGGAAGTCAGCAGTGTAGATGGTAAATAAGAATGGGGCAAGGACAGTCCCCTGCGGGGCTCCAATGTTACTCACAGCCACATCCGACACAGTGTTTCAGATTTGCACCTTCTGTGGTCTTAATGTCAGATAATTAAAGATCCACTGGATTAGGCCGGTACCAACCCCCATTTTCCTAATTTCTGACATAGATGTTCCGGGATTATACTGTTAAAGGCACTGCCAAAGTCGAAAGACATTATCCTAATCTCATACCCCGGCTCGTCCAGAAGCAGGTAAAGAATCGCATCCTCCACACCCAGACGAGGTTGGTATGCGAATTGTAGAGGGTCAAGATAGGGGCTAACTACTTCGGCAAGATGTCACAGAATGAAACGTTCAAACACCTTCATAATTATCGGTGTTAACGCTATCGGGTAGTCATTTGGTTCTCTTGGAGCCTTAACCTTTTGCACCGGTATAATACATGACGTCTTCCATAACTTAGGAATCACAGCAGATGACATACTACGATTAAACAATTCACAGAAGACAGTACCAAGTTCCCGTGAACACCTTCGAAGGACTTTTGCACTTACGCAGTTCGGCCCTGACGATTTTCTAATCTTTAGTTTGTTTAGTTCTCTTATTACTTCCTCTTCCGATATGGAAAAACCAACATCAATACAACTATTTGTTCATGTTAAACAATCCAGGTCACTTGCTATTTCTATTAACTCTATGTATTTATTACTCATTAGGTCTTATTTTTTGTACTGTTTTAAGGTCTATTATTTTCTGTTTCCTATGCAAAACTATCTGTATGAGGCTCTTTGACAAGGAGTAGTTGTAAGAGAAATCCCTCAGGGTCTCGTTCCACTGCATCAATGTTGGATGCTATCCTCTTTGTCTGCGCTGCTTGAAAAAAGTCCTTATCTTCCGGAACGCCTTTTCTAGACCAGCTGGACTTCAACCGTAGAACATGAACACCAACATTGATGCAGTGGAACGACACCCTGATGGATTTCTCTTACAACTACTCCTTGTCAAAGAGCCTCATACAGATAGTTTTGCAAAGGAAATTGAAAATAATTAGATCTTAAAACAGTACAAAAAAATTAAAAAAGGTTCTCTGTTATCAATTCTTCCTTGTCCTCTCAGGTAAAGCTGTGTCATCTGTCCGAACTCCAAGGCCTAGACACACAGTATAACACGACACTACATCATGTACCAATGTTACCTGTCCATGCCCTTCTACCTGTCTTAGTTCACAGTATAAATAACGAGACACTTTACTCTATAATTATATATATATTGCATTTAGAGTAAATGGATACAGTATACACTGACCGCAGTCACTGATATTCTGTGGTGAGATGTCATTGTGCACTGAGGCCATTTGGTCATTACCGTAGCAAAAGTCTTTGAACAGGGAGAAACCACCATGAACCAGGTGTGAGATTCTCTACACACACTCGGGTTATGGGGGATATTAAGACTGGTGAAAACGGAAATCTTGCTCTCTCATTGTTTCCTGATCCTCCCGGACGACCAGCTCTTAACATAAGGGACAAGGTTATCTATTGTGTGTACCTATAGATACATAAGTGTGTGCAGTAAGTGTGTATATATTAGTGTAGGGAGGGTTGCATGTTACTCTTGTGATGTATGAAGGACTGATAGGAGCTGAGTAAAAACCCAATCCCCAAATTCCCTTTTTCAAGGTCCCAGTGCCATCAGGCCATATCACAGTTTCTGTTTTTTAAAATAAAATCTTCATCAGCTGCTGCTAGAGATCGTACAAGAAATACTTGCTTTAGAAATATTGTATGTTTAAGTCTGGATCAAAAAAGGATCAGCAACTTATAACTGTCATAGGTTACTGATATTATCAAGATAAAACGTGACATTTGATGTGAATAAATATGGTTAACATTTGATCTATTATACAACATATATTCCACGATCAGATGCATAATCTGTTTATCAATTCTTCTTGCTTTGATGACAATATGTGCAACCAATCTGCTCAAGGCATTTTCTCTTTTATCTTTTTAAATTTAATATTTTATCATATTTAAATATATTTAAGGGAACTCTCAAGAAATATAGCAGATGTGAACATAGTTCAGATAAAACTGTAGATTACCAATGTTTACCACAACTATAGAAATGATGTCCCTTTAACCGTTTTTCGTTTTCATTAAGACTAATATTTTATGTTTTCTCTCTCTAGATATTGATTTATTTACTTATTTATATTATATTATAAGTATTTAGTATGGCAACTGGGGTTGGATCAATCACTTCACATCCTATCTGCTCTCACCCAAAGGGCACTAACTGCTCCTATTTTTACTGTTATGTCCAGACCATGGAATGCATGGTGGAGGACACAGACTAGACTGGAGAGGCTCAGCCCATTCACCCTAAATGCTCCATTCAAGTTGGCTGAGAAAGCACTGAGATTTTCTTTCATTGATAGGGTGCATGCTGTCCCTATTAAAAAAAATACAGAAACAAAATACAAAAGTACATTGTGATTATATAGATAATTTGTTTTTATTCTTACTATTATGGCTAGCAAGGATGGAAAAATTATTTAACAATTCATATGCAAAATTATTCATTCTTATATCTCAACAGGATAAACATTTTCAGGTTTATGTTGAATCAACCAAGCGTTAGTCACCAATATTTATAAATATATTCCGAAACATGACAATGGGAAGATTGATTGATTAAAATGGGCATCAATTCACTAATTATGCTCCTGAGGGCAATGAACCTCTATTTTCCATTGTTTATATTCCTTTTCAATCCACTTGTCATGCTTTGATGTTATTTCCCTATACAATTTGTGTAAATTACTTGGAACAATGTTTGCACTATATGACTAACGATATAGAGAATGATATTCATACATTCATTACATGTCTTAAAAAGATGTCAAACTGCCTAATTAAATGCTTGATACGGTAATTAGGTGTCAGTTTCCTTGATTAGCTTCCCATTGAAATGCATCAGGAAATATTTTGTACCTCCATGGAGAGAGTCATATACACTGAGCATATAAGTACAGCAAAGTCAAATACACATTATTTTAACTATGTAATCTACAGCAAGTGTGGCAAACTGATACCTTTTTTAAAATACTGCCTTGGCTGTAAGAAATTACTATTTCTGGTCATCACAGAAAATAGAAAAACCCTGATTACACATAGTAGCAAATGTATTTGTAATTTCTTGTCTTACTCTTGAGCTAAGGCTATCTGCCCATGAATGTGCTCAGTCCATGGAAACAGACCTGTGTGCTGGCCCAATTTCACGGACTGAACATAATGCAGTGAATGGGAGTCCTTGTATTATAGATAAATATGATGCAAGGACTCCCGATCTGCTGGCCAAATAGGAGCACCGGAACTATAGTGACTGTTAGGTAGACAGGAAATTCTTTCATCATATTTTTATTGGATTTAAAAAGTAACTATCAGTCTGACGTTTGCTGGAGATGTGGCCGGGAGCAGGGTTCCATGCTACACGTCTGGTGGTCCTGCCCTGGGGTTCAGGATCTGTGGAAGGGGGTCTTCGCTCTTTACAACAAATTATGGTCAGATACTATTACACCACTCCCAGAGCTTGGGCTGCTGTCTATGTTCCCGGGTTCAATTTCAGCGGCGAAGAAAGGCTTTCTGAGACACTGCATTGCTGCCACTCGCCAAATAATTCCCAGGCTCTGGAAGTCCAGTATGTGCCCAACGAGAGCCCAGTGGGCAGAGGCTCTCAATAACATAATGAGGATGGAAGAAATCAGAGCCATAGAGGGGTTGACAGACTCGCAGTTCGATAAATATACTAAGACTTGGTCCCCCTGGATAGATTTCCGCAGCTCAACGGAATTTGCATCTTGGATAGAGGGGGTATAGGTTAGATAGGAGATATTTTAGGACCAGGCGGACGAATCCTCGCACCCCTTACCTACCCCCCCCTTCCCCCTTTTGCTCCCCCTTTTTCTTTTCCTTTTTTCCTTTTCTTCCCCTATTGTGCTCCTTCCCTCCTACCCTCCCTCCACCCCTAATGTGGTTCCCGATATATGTTTGTTCTATGTGAGTAATGTTGTTAATATTGTAGTTATGTTAATCGAGTTATAGTCCTATACGACTTCTTTCTTACATCTTGATATAGAGATTGGCCTTTATTACAGCAGTAATATTATGTTTCATGACACGGCTATTCATTTTTTCTAAATTGTACCTACGGTGTATGTCATTTGTTCTATATACACTATGATACGTATACTGACTTAGTTTGCACTTGTTCCAATGTTAATACTTTGAAAGTTTTTATATGCCATCTTCAATAAAAGTCTATTGAACAGAAAAAGTAACTATCAATAGCTCTTGGGATGTTAAACAAATTTGCCTATTATCCTTTTACCAATATCCAGCAGTTTCTTTGTTATACTCCTCAAATTACCTTGTTGCTGCAGTAGCTGCTTCCCTCTGCCTGTGCAGATGAGCCCTGGAGTCGGTAAATATATGTATCTGTCAGATTCATGGGAGGGGAGGGGCTGTTGCTCCCTGCTCACAGAGGAGGTAATCATGTGACAGAGCTCTCTGTGAATGAGGCAGAGCTGGATGTGCTCAAGAATGTGGATATAGATGTCTCCTAAACAGAATATTGGGGTACAAAATCTCCCCTGTTCCCTATCAGTCCCTCCATCCCAGTCTGTGATTTTACAGCCCTTTCTCTGTCTCTCTCTGCACCTCATGCTGCTCTCCTCCCCAACATTGCCATCGGCACTTTGTGTACTGTAAAAGTAAGCGATTAACCCTCAGTGCTCACAGAGCACAGGCTATATACTTCATGTAACTGGTTTACTTATGATTTTTTCCACTTCATGTTCCCTGCTCCTCCATGTGATGGAAGATGCCAGGCTGCACACCATATACATCCTGCATGTGCACTGTGCAGTGTTCAATGGATTCACTTGTGGGAAACTAAATGGATTTCATGCTAAGTTACTTTGGAAAAGAACACAAGGTATCATGGGATCTGTGGGGAATCTAACTGGCATAAGCTTGAGGGCATAGTCAGACAGACATGAGTCTCCACTCACTTCACCTCTAGTGAGAAAGATTTTGGCCAAACACTTTCAGAAGAGAAATTTGCCAGAACTTTGGAAATAAAAGTGTGAACATCACAAAGTAGGCATTGTTCTGTTTGTTTATAAGGGGGAATAACATATAATAATTTGGTAAAGTCATTATCATCCACTGCACTGTGTATAATGGTCTGTGGGATATGGCCCTCACAAGGGCCCGTTTCCACAGACTAAGCATTTACATGTGCAAGGGGCCTAACATGTATATTAGGAGTAAACATGATTTAGAGATACTCTATAGTTCAATAATATAGCACACTTGTCTTCCATAATGGCTGGGATGTACCACTCTAGAAACATCCAATAACCATCACAGGTCCAGTAAAAACAGCACATCACATAAAAGTATAAACACACAAAGCAAGTCCTTTACATAAAATGATAGGAACTGTATAGAAATGATGATTCAACAATCTGCTTTATAATCTCTACAGAAGACATTAGAAGAGCAAGTATAATGCAACATTGACAGTGGTTGGACATGTTTTATGGTGTGGTCTTCAGAATCGGTATTACACGAATTACCCATCTAAATGGGGATGACAGGAGCTCTTTAAGTGTTGCCATTTATCATGATATGCTGTTTATGTTCATGCTTAAAATACATAGGGGGTCATTTATTAAGGGCCCGATTCGCGTTTTCCCGACGTGTTACCCGAATATTTCCGTTTTGCGCCGCTTGTACTTAAATTGCCCCGGGATTTTGGCGCACGCGATCGGATTGTGGCGCATCGGCGCTGGCATGCGCGCGACGGAAATCGGGGGGCATGGCCGAACGAAAACCCGACGTATTCGGAAAAACCGCCGCATTTAAAAACCGAAAATGTGTCGCATAAGGACCGCTTACCTTCACCTGGTCCAGCTCGGTGCATTCCGGCGCGATGAGTTTACTTTCAGCGCAGCAGCGCCACCTGGTGGACGGCGGAAGAACTACCTTATTAAATCCCGGCCGGACCCGAATCCAGAGCGGAGAAGCCGCCGCTGGAACGCGAATGGACCGGGTAAGTAAATTTGCCCCATAATGATTAGACTGCACTTTTTATGGACTAGCAATGTAAATAGTGTTAAATATTAATGCTACTGCAATCCGATGATATAAGGAGCAAACAAGGCCTCTTCTCAAAAGTCTGTGCCATGCTAAAAGTGGGACGATGTAGTCAATTTATTTTACAACCTACACTGAACTCTTTTGCTTAATCCTTCCATTTGACAACATGCTTGGTCGAGAAATATTTAGATAAAAGTAGCATCAAAATGAGTACCTGTAGATGTCATTCTAAAATGTCAGCTATACCCTAACTAATATTGTGTGAAATATAGGTCTATCATTGATTTATTACAAACATAAGCTTTGTGCACAAATGTGAACAGAGATCAACTCTTGCTGGCAGCAGACAGTGAGAATTACATATAACAATGTTGGATCACATTGCTAAAATAATAAGTAAATTAAGAGAGCTGGTGAAACCGTAAGGATTGCTTCCCTCCTTTCTTTTAAAGGTGGCCTTTATTTTTTAGATCTAAATGTCTATGTTTAAGAAATTGGGGCAAATTTGCGTTCGCCGACGATCATGGATTCACTAAGATTGTGCGTCCGATATCCTGCACAGGTCCTGCACTGGTGCATGTAAGTGTCTTGCGACACAATTTAAATGTTAAATCCCGTGCTCAGTCCAAATACGTCGGAATGTCCGACGGGCCGCCCCCCCCCCCCCCGCCAAAATCCAATCGTATGCACCACAATTCCCTTTTAAATGAGGCACAAATTGGTAATCAGCAGAATATCCAACGTTTGTGCGGTCCGCAGACCCTTAGTAAATGAGCCCCATTGTGTTCACATTTGATTTCTTTCTAGTTTAGCCAAGAAATTCAACTTTCATTCGACCGATTCAATGCAATGGTAACAAAAACCTTAAAAGGCTGAAGTCTGTATACTGTTTCCTCACCACAGATTGGACACACATAGAGACAAGGAGAATAAGTGTCACAGGTGCCCCTGCCGGATCTGTCTCCCTGCACATTTATAGTGATTTCCCGTTGTGACCTCGATTCCGTTCCTGAGTACGCTCCTCTGTTGCCAGCCCTGACCTTCTGCTTTGTTCCCGACTCTGATCCCGTACTGCCTGTCCTGTCCTCCAGCCTGTCCATGACTCTTTCTCAACTGTATTTATTATTGTGTTTGCCCTTGTTGCATTTTGTCTGATACTTCAGAAAAGTGTGTTCCTAAAAGGGCATGGTAGAGTCAAGTCGTAGTTTGCAACACATTTTGTCTAGAATCCAACAGAATTATGTCACAACAGCATAAAGCAAAGTACCCCAAGAAAAAAGAGGTGCAACTGTGTGCACATCCTGAAAACTGATCAACTAAGAGTGTGCACCACTATTAAGTAATGTGGCACAACTTGCACAAACCAAGTGCAAACTGCACGAAGGCAGATTACACCAGTTTTCATATGTTTGGTCCTTTATGTGCAAAAGTCAACTTGAAGCCTATTAAGATCCACAATAGATTGTACTGAACTACATAGCTTGGCGTCATCACAGATATAGACAGCTATTCATCCCAATTTCTGTATCATAACTAAACAAGTGAAAAAATTGGAGCAGGAATCTTTTAGAACACCATGTCATCACTGGTGACCCTTTTATGGAATCATCACAACTAGAGATGGCTAACTTCGGTTCGAATTTCGGGAAAAATTCGATTCGCCATGAAGCCAAAGTTTATGCTATGTGAGACACTGAAGGGGTTAACTGTGGATGGGCGGTATGTTTCCCCTAGGTTTTGCTATTATGCAAGGCCTTAGTGCTGAGGTTTGTGTCCAGCACCTTGGACACAGGTGGTGGGAACAGCCCAATCAGCCTAATAAAAACCGCTCAGCAGAGCTGGAAGTGTTGTCTCTCTGGAAGGAGGCTGGAGAGCACGCAGCCTTGACCTCTGTGCCTGGAGCAACGAAAAAAGTGTTTTGTTAGTGGTGAGTCAGAAAACCATTGTTTAGTTAGCACCCTGACGGGTAGGATATTATTTTGTTTTTGATGCCTGAATGTGAAGGCTGTTTTATTTTGTTCCTGCTGCAATAAACACAGGCTAGACCTGTTTTGGACTGTACTTTGGTGTCACTGTCGTGAACTGCATCACAGCACCCCGCTACCACGGTCTCTACTGGGCCAAATCCTCCACAGCTGATTCGCGGGAATGAAGTTGTTTTTTTCCCCTCATGTTTCTGATAAATGGGCACGAGAACTTCGTGTTACATGGGGCAGAGAACTCTGGGAAGGAGAAAGGAACACCCCCGATGACATCTGCAGACCTATAACCCAATCAGCGACCGGCAGGCTTATGTGATGTCACACAGCCCTATAAAACCCAGCCATTTTCTATCTCAGCACTTCACACTTCATGTTGTAGCGTCCAGCTGCTGCTATTGTACTGTGCGATTCTTGCTGCAATCCCTCGCTGTTCTCTAAGGGGGTTCTATTTACCCCAAATAGCAGTTCTATTTAGTGACAAAATCGAATAGGAAGAAATCTGTTTTACATTAATGCATCTGCAGTAGTGAGCTGTCAGTTGTGGGTTATCTGTATAATGCACATTACCATACCTTATTGTGGCTCTAGTTTACAGACAGATTTACGTGTGAAATCCACATAGTTTATACAGTGATTTTCGCGTAAATTACACTGTCAGTTGTGGGGTATATGTATAACACACATTGCAATACCTTTTGGGGGCTCTGGTTTACAGCCAGATTTACGTGTCAAATCCACGTAGTTTATACAGTGATTTTCGCTGAAATTACACTGTCAATTGTGGTGTATCTGTATAACTCACATTGCAATACCTTTTGGGGGCTCTAGTTTACAGCCAAATTCACGTGTCATATCCACGTAGTTTATACAGTGAAATGAGTCGGGGTTCGAACTACCTGCCTCAGCTACTATTCTGATGCTGCCACCCGCCTGATGCCACACATCTGCTGCTAGTTGCACAATCTGCTCCCTACCATCTTTACCAGGGACTGGAATTGTCCGCCACCTCCACACAATATCATGGTGTCACTCTGCAGGCTCCTGCTGCTTCTGATGCCACCTTCACACTATATCATTGTGCCAGTCTGCGGACTCCTGCTGCTGCTTCTGATGCCACCTTCACACTATATCATTGTGCCACTCTGCGGGCTCCTGCTGCTGCTACTGATGCCACCAACGCACTATATCAATGTGCCACTCTGCCGCTCTTGCTGCTTCTGATGCCACCTTCACACTATGTCATTGTGCCACTCTGCGGGCTCCTGCTGCTGCTGCTTTTGATGCCTCCAACACACTGTATCATTGTGCCACTCTGCCGCTCTTGCTGCTTCTGATGCCACCTTCACACTATATCATTGTGCCACTCTGCGGGCTCCTGCTGCTTCTGATGCCACCAACACACTATATCATTGTGCCACTCTGTGGGCTTCTCCTGCTGCTGCTGCTACTGATGCCACCTTCACACTATATCATTGTGCCACTCTGCGGGCTCCTGCTGCTGCTACTGATGCCACCAACGCACTATATCATTGTTCAACTCTGCAGGCTCCTGCTGCTTCTGATGCCACCTTCACACTATATCATTGTGCCACTCTGCAAGCTCCTGCTGCTTCTGATGCCACCTTCACAATATATCATTGTGCCACTCTGCAGGCTCCTGCTGCTTCTGATGCCACCTTCACACTATATCATTGTGCCACTCTGCAGGCTCCTGCTGCTTCTGATGCCACCTTCATACTATATCATTGTGCCACTCTGCAGGCACCTGCTGCTTCTGATGCCACCTTCACACTATATCATTGTGCCACTCTGCGGGGTCCTGCTGCTGCTTCTGATGCCACCTTCACACTATATCATTGTGCCACTCTGCAAGCTCCTGCTGCTTCTGATGCCACCTTCACACTATATCATTGTGCCACTCTGCGGGCTCCTGCTGCTGCTTCTGATGCCACCTTCACACTATATCATTGTGCCACTCTGCAAGCTCCTGCTGCTTCTGATGCCACCTTCACACTATATCATTGTGCCACTCTGCGGGTTCCTGCTGCTGCTTCTGATGCCACCTTCACACTATATCATTGTGCCACTCTGTGGCTTTCCCTGTTGCTGACACCATGTTGCTGACACCTGTGGACTCCTGTTGCTGCTGCTGCTGATGCCACCTCCACACTAATAAAATTGTGCCACTCTATGGCTTTCCCTGTTACTGCCACCATGTTGCTGCCACCTGTGGGATCCTGCTGCTGATGCCACCTCCACACTAAATCACTGTGCCACTCTGTGGCTATCCCTGTTGCTGCCACCTGTAGGCTACTGCCGACATCCTCTGCACTCTTTTTTCCACATGTATCCACGTTTAACAGAACAGGTTCTGTTTTAATCTATGGAATCATCTGATGTCAGTGTAAAAAGAGTGCACTCTTTGATGTTATAGTGGGATCTTGGCCCTCAACTGAGTCCTTTCGAGCTGGCACAGACGTTACCTTGTCAGGCTGTGTTCCCGCTTCGCTTATTTGGGGAAGTTGGCCTATGTAAGTGCACATGGAAGTGAACAGTGAAGCGATTCTAAGAGCCGCGGCTGTAATGTGCGTGTCATACTAAAACACAGCATTGTTTGAAGACCAAACCACGCTCCCTATGCATATTTAAGCATGGCACAACGTTCTACAACACCCTACAGGCTCTCTGCAGCCAGTAAATGCCTGTTTTTTAACGTGATTCGTTTTGATTCGATTCGGGTCGAATCGGGACGAAACAAATTTTAACAAATTCGCCCATCTCTAATCACAACCTATAGCATGCGATTGGTAGCCAGTCTTGTTGTTCATTTAAACAACCCAAAACACTGGTTGCTGGTTACCGATTGCACATGTTTAAATGGCAACATGTATGCAATTTGGCCAAACCCTGCTCCAGGGTATTTGCATTATAGTTTGTTACAGAATGGATAAATGCTTATGTATTTCTTCAATGATTTTTTTCATTTTTTAGAATGTGCTTAAATCTATATATTCAATTGTAAATGGCTTTTGTGTAGATTTGTTGTACAGGTATCTGAGTATTGTCAGTGGGAATACACTAATATTATAGCCACATTGTACATTTCTGTGGGTGTATTTGTGTATCCCAGATATGATCTTGGATATGTCAGGAGTTGTGATGGTAAAAAACGGGGAGCTGATCATTATCCCCCCAAAAAACAGTTCCACCTTAACAAACCAGGCCGGACTTGTTATAGTAGCTGGGGGACAAGCCATAAAATATAAAATAAGCATGACACAAGCTAAGTGTCCTTATCTGGGTATGTACAAACACATTCCATCAGAAATGTACAATCATCTAATCAGGACAGACCACGCTGGACGGTAGCTATCATACCATTAGAGCTTTAATATTGTGCACTGATATTTTAATGTGTTATATGTTTGTATTTGTTTAGTTTAGGCCTTTATGTTGGAGAAACAGGCCAGAGACTCCATCAATGTATGAACTCTCACAGATCTGATATTAAAAATGAAAGGAAAGATCTCCCAGTGGCTCCACATTTCTCCAGAGAGGACCATACTATGGAAGATTTGCAGATTACTATTTTAATGGGACATTTTAAGACACCGAGGGAATGGAAAGAATAGGAGTATAAATTAATGAGGAGATTCACCACCTTACAAAGTGGTCTTACCATTTATGACAGCTTCATGACCTCCTATCTCTGACCTGGAGGCCACAAACAGATAAGAGCCAGGGCTCTTGTGTCTCGCCTCACAGGTTTTTAATGTTTTTATTGACGTCCTGTCGTAAATAAGATGTCCCTGTATTTATCAAACTGTTTTTAGAGTTTTTTAAAAATCCTTTGATAATCACTGTTTAGTATGCATAAAATGCTGTGAATTTTCTGTTTCATGCATAACATCATGTCAAGAACTAGTATTCATGAAAGCTCCCCATCAAATATACTCAGTTAGCCTCAAAAAGGTATTGCCTGCTTTCTTCACTCTTCCTCTGCTCTCCATGGCTAACACAGTACATATCTACACTATAAGCAACTTGGAAGATACCAAAAGGTACCCCACAAGAATGGAACTGAAAACTTAGCTTCACACTACGAAAGGCTTCACACTACGTAACCCAACCCGGAACACTTACAACAGTCGATTTGCAGAATCACTGTGCATACGGACATCTGAAAAACTATGCAACAACATGATTAAGATTCTCTATAACAACAAGAGAAAAATACAGGAGGAAATACATGCCCTAAAGACACTTCTGGAACATGATACAGAGGAGATGAAGGACAAACTCTAATTATATTACCATAAACTCTCAGGATATGATGATCAACAACAAAAAGAAGAAGCTCCATAGACTAAGACAAAAAGTCTCCATCACTGGCACAAGTGCTCATCCAGGTCACCAGAGCTGTGTTGTGAACCTTTCCTCCTATGAGCCTGACAAACATGAGATGTCAGTTCTCTTAAAAGGTCTGTCCTTCCTCCCTGCAAGATCTGTGGACAGAATTAAACTCTGCAATGACATGGAAGAATTCTTCAGAAAAATAAGACTCAGAATATTTCCATGACAGAGACTCTACAGATTTGGAGACAGGACAGTTCAACAGCAACCCAACCAAAAGATCTACCTGGAACCCCAAATCTGGAACCAACTCAACACTAGATACATAAATTGACCACTTCAGAAAAAAAGTGCAACACTGAAATCCTGGGGAAAAGAAAGAAACAAGTCTAACCTAACCCTGCAGGAACAAAGGGCTATTAGTTCATTGAAAGCAAACCCATATATCATAAAGCATGCTGACAAAGGGGGTGCAATAGTCATTTCTTCAGTCTTCTTTGTTTAGTTTAGTTAATCTATTTAATGTTGGGGTTTTGTCTGCCAGTTTTAAAACCTTATAAGGAGGCATAGAACTGTTTGCTGTGTGATCTATGATCTTGGATGACGTGACAAATAAAGTTGTTTATTGGAGCTCATTAATGTGGTTCTGAATTTCTATAAACCCAATATAGCTGTGTTCTAACATATGAATATAAACATCTATATAAAAATAGTGGAACAATTTATAAAAACAATACAAATGCCACGTGTGGCTGTACCTTTAATATATAAATCAATGAACTATAGTAAAAGGTTTTCCATAGAATAGGCTTAAATCCTTAAGATTAAAAAAATCAGGAGTCAAACAAATGCCATTGCAACACCCCTGCCAATGCACAGGCAGATGGGTAGTTGCGACTAGGCCCCTCTCTATGTCAGGATCTATCTGGTGAGCCTGATCAACTCATCCAGGGGATAATGCTAGGGGAACTTAGTGTAATTGCAGCTGTAGATGCTGCCTGAAAAGGCAATAGTTGACTGGTGTATGTAATTAACCAATGATCTCTCTGCTATGTCAATTGGAGTGTAATTGGAGAGATGCTACCACCTGACCAGGGGGAGTATAAAAATCCCTGCTTGGTGGAAGCATGTTTTCTCAGGTCTCAGTGAGGAGCCAGTGTGAGCAGCCCATGCCAGTGCTGCCACAGATACTAATCCCAGGAACCTCTAATGCCTCAGGCCTACTGCCTGACACCTAGATCGAGTCTGGAGACTTTGTGCTTTTTTCCTGTGGACTACTCTCAATGACCACTCCAGAAACCAGAATCTGCTGTTTGATCATTTTGGGTGGTTTCCTGCTGTTCAATAAAGAATTGTAAGTTGATTCACACAACATTGCCTCTGTCTGATTCCTGGAAACAGCTGCTCACCACCTAGTACTCCCCCATCCATTACCAAGGGACTCATCCTATAGACACTCAGGGGTTGTCCCAGGGAGAAACCAGTACAGTAGCCTCTCCCTCCTTATTTCTTGCACACACCACCTGCTGGAGACCTGCCAGGTCAGCCCTCCGGTCCCCATACCAAGCACTGTGACCACAGCGTGCCCAAGGCTGCACTAGTCAGTTCTATCATTACCAGCCCAGCCTGAAGTTACTACCAGGCTGTAAGCAACCGTTCCTGCAGACCAGCTTTCCAGCCTGCTGAACTTGCTGCTGTTGATGTTAGGCCATTGCCTGTTGTTGAAGTTCAAATAAAGTACCGTGAGTTGACTTGCGCAACGTGCCTCCATGTGATTTCTGGCTGGATCAGGCTGCTTCACCATCACAGGCTCCCCACCCTTCATCATTCAGGGATCTCTATATACACCTCGGGGGCTGCTCCAAGGAGAAACTTATTTCATCAACCTCGCCCTCCACTTTTCTTGCACATACCACCCTACTGGAGACCTGCCAGGCTGTAGGCCAGTGGTGGCACCCAGCGCCCTTTCTGTGGGCACTCAGGTCATTGACCCCAGGACAGAGTTCACTAAACAGAACCAAATTCACCAAATCTTCCTGCAGACCCTGGGAATTTAAGAGATGCTGCAATCAGCGCTATTTGAAAATGACATTTCATTGGCTATTTGGAACTACCGGTAAAAGTGAGAAAGTGTTGATAGAACTGCAGTATCTTTGTAGGTCATCCTACTGGACCCTACATTCTTACTGTATAAAGAGACCCTAGTGAAAAGCTACAATGATAGTATGAATGTGCCCTCCTTCTTTCAACTGTATTAGTGGCCTCAAGGGGCCGATATGATTGATAGATGTTGAAGAGCAGGTAGCAATAAGTTACTCCTTATAATGCAATGTTGGCACTTTGCGGTAAATAAGTGAATTTTGGTTGTAGTTTGGGCACTTAAAGGTTCGCCATCACTGCTGTAGGCCCTTCCTCCAGTCCCAATACAAAGCACCATGACCATAGCGTGCTTAAGGCAGCATAAGGCCCCTTTCACACTTGCGTTGCAGATCACGTCACATTTTGCATCAGAGTGCAATCAGTTTTCAGTCAGAGTTTGTTCAGTGTCTCAGTTTTTCACGCGCGTTTTCTGCGCATGCTTTTGATGCATCTCCATAGACTTGTATGGTACGTTTTTCACGCGCATGACTTGCAAAAGTAGAGAATGTCGAGATTTAAACGCGCGTTAAAAAATGCAAGTCTGAAAAGACCCATTGGTTACAATGGGTCAGAGTGCAATGCAAGTTCTGCACGTCAAAAGCACGCGCAGAAAACGCGCGTGAAAAATGCAAGTGTGGAAGGGGCCTTAGCCAGCCACTCCGGTATTCTAGGCCCCATCTCTCTACAACCACCAAAGGCAGGCTAGGCCCTGGTGGGGGATATTGCACATTCAAATACAGTATGCCTCAGGGTGTCATTTACATTGGGTTTACAAATGAAATAGTAATTACTGAGGGTGGGGCTCGGCCGCATCGCATATATGTTTCCAGTGCGATCATGTAAATCAGTAACCAGCACCAGTTGTATTTTTTATGCAGAGTGTGCATTTACACATGACATATAATACATCACTACTTTCATTTCATTCTGCAACCCGCAGTTACGTGTAACATAAAGACTTTCTTTTTCGTAAGCTAACTCCAGATCGCAGTCCTTTGTAAAAACAGGACTTTGTCTGACTCCCAATCCTAGAGAAAAAAAAAGAATGGCAGCTGCCTTCAAATATTCTATTTTGATTGCAATTTTAAACAATCCAAAAGGATTGGGGAGGGGCAAAAATAGTTAACATGCAAAACATCAGGCGCTCGTCACGCATGCATTTCTGTTGAATCCTCATTCCATCTGGATTGCATTTTGAATCTCGATCCTGACAGAATATGTGAACAAAGCCTCATATCTCTCCTGTCCCTAAGCGCTTATCCCTGCATTTTCATGCCACCTGTAGTGTATGCACACACCTGCTGCTGTCGCCTCTGTGTGTTGCTGGTCACCAGTCCAGGAATCCTGGAAGCTCCGCCATTTAAATGCAAACCACCACCTCTCACCCACGTACCTCTACCTCCTTTAGGCATGTAAGCCTGAGTATGGAGGTATGATTACATTGTATCAAAAAAATGGAAAACAAAACTTTGCTCAGCTCAGCCAGTCCAAAAGCCTCTGTCGTGCATGGAGAAGCTGAGTCAGAGTCAGGTAATCTCAGTAGAAAATGAGTGGAAGTACAGCAACGGCCAAGTTCATATATGTGAAGGAAAAGTTAAAAACATTGCATTGCATTTTGCAGCAATGAGCGCATAGTAAGGGGAAGTGCACTTTCAGAATGTAACAGCCTGTGTAGTTACAACATTAAAGGGCTAACATAACATGCCCATAGCCTTTAAGGCTCATTAGCATAAGTTGATTTAAAAAAAAGAAAATTATCAGTTACAAGACCTGGATCTATATGTAAATGTCCCTTGTTTATCATGGTTGATTTTCATGGTATATTTACTCTAACAGCGTCCGGATGCTCACCATAATAGTATGGCCTAGCAGGAATGTACTTCCCAACCGATGCCATACTATTACAGGGTGCCTTATGGTGCTGGCTCATGAGCAGAGTCTGCACCATACAGTGTGGGTTCTTCTGCACTAACACCCCTTGTATGCGTAGTGTCCCACTTTGATCTGGCCCCCCATGAGCTTACCAGGCAGTTCAATCCTTCCTTCAGAAGTCCGGAACTGCCAATGCCTTGCGAGGTCTGGCCCTGCCTCCAGGCAGGACCTGACTGTATCTTGCTGAGAATGCGTTTGCATGATACAACTGGGGTCACATGGTAAATTTACTGCTGTTGTTAACCCTCTAGTGGCCCAAATGGAAGTTGATACTAGTATAGCCAAATTTACATAAAGGCAACATTTCAGAACTATTGAACCCATTCTTTCTCCAGTTAAAGTAATGTCTAAATAATTACTTGTATTTTTCTGTACTAATGAAGTAAATTTAAAATGCATGCCTTTAATATTGATGTTCAACAAAACTTCTTCCTATGTTCCCCACCACACCAGTAGGAGGTTGTCAATAAAAAAGGCCATACCATATGATGCAGAAGAGAAAGGTATTCTCAGGGCCTTTGGGCCATATAAATGTTGGCCAAAGCAGGGGGGAATGTTTGCCCCATGGAAGTCCTACACCTTTGTAGAAAAAAACTCAAAGAAAGGTATGCTTGAGTAAGCAATCAACCAATATCAAAATAAATTATTTGATTAAATTATCATAGCCACTGTATTAGTTCAAGTGATCTCTCAAGACCTACAAAGCTATGTATTGAACCAAGGATGGGTAAAACCCAATAACATTGCAGGTTAGTCAAACCTCATCATTCTCCCATCTTCTACCATTCAAAAGTGAAATTAAATTCTTCATATCTTAAAAAACAGGTAGTGCAGTAAGTAGTGGTTGTAGATACAGATCTACATGCTCCACCAATCATTCATTAGTTGAACCGATACCAGCCACGGAAGGGGAAGGGACTTGTGGATTTTAGAAAGTGATTGAAAAATCGTAACCACTGGGCATTGCACCACAAGGTAAATTGGCTATTCTTTGGGTGATAGCTCGTGTAATAGAGTGTACCAGTTTATTAGCATCCAAGATAGTTTGATAAATATCAAATGAAATGTTGGGAGAATAACCTAAACATTTAGATAAATAAATTTGGACTTTGGACAAGATATAGCTTGACAGATTAAATACTGGACATTCTTCTATTTCTGTTTGCGCAATGTGAATTTTTTTGGGCATTTGATTTATGTTTTTGACTACCTCTTCATTGTTGATTTTTTAGAAATGTTTACTTTTTTCTTCTTTCAACTATCATTCTTAGCCCTTGACGTAGTATCAACTGGTGAATCCGGAAAATCATCAGACCTAGTAAGACTGGCAGACAGTATAACATGTCAAGCCGTGAGTGAGATACTTTCATCGAACCACGTAGACTATAACTAGGAAATATGAATGCATGCAGTCTTTTATGTATACTACTTTTAACACATTTTAAATAACAAATAAAATTGAAGATTTATTTTTTACCTGACCAATCTGAAACAGTGATAGTTTTAATTTTGGAGCTTACATTTGTGGCTTTAAACCCAGGTGTTTCTTTGCTTGTGGATATGGTGACCAAAGTCGAGGTTCCTTCAGGTCATTGTGTGTAAAATTACTAAAGTTATGCCTCTTTAACCCCTTAAGGACGCAGGGTTTTTCAGCTAATTTCTCGCTCTCCAACTTCAAAAATCCATAACTTTTTCAATTTTACGTGTACAGACCTGTGTGAGGGCTTATTTTGTGCGTAATAAATTTTACTTTCCCGAAATGTTATTTATTTTAACATGCCGTGTACTGCGAAGCTGAAAAAAAATTCCAAATGTGGAAAAATTGAAAAAAATTTTTTTGCTGCAATATGCAACAACCCCCACCTCTGTATGAAGAGGACTCAGCCCGTGAGCCCTCTTCATACATCCCTTATACCTCTGCGCCGTAGAGCTACGGCGCAGAGTGTTAAGGGGTTAAAGCATATGAGATTATCTATGTTAGTTAACAAAAAAAACTTTATAAATGAGGTATTGCAGCAATTATATTGATCCATGGAATGAAGATAATATATTATGTGAAGGGCCCCAAAAAATTGCTAGTAATCCAAAACAAGAATTTATGATTTTCTTTTCCTCCACACATTTAAGAGTTAATGAAATCTCACCAATAAGCTTAAGTTACCCTAAAATTAGGTATTTCTAAAGTACAAATTGTAACCCATAAGGAGAAAAAATACAGCTACAGCTTACCCTTCTTCTCCATTACCGGGATCCATGTCCTAGTGAGAGAAGTGTGCTACAGTACAGGATCAGAGACTGGCTGGACTTCAGGCTTAGATGCATGAATCCAAAAAAGGGCAGGGAAATCCAGTGCTGTGTGAAACATGCTTATTTTATGTAATGATTCACATTGGAAGAAAGCGTGAAAAACTTTTTCACACAGTGCTGCATTTTCTTTTCCATTTTTGGATTCATTTCTAAAGTACATCTCAGCCCACAAAAAAAAAGCCGTCATGCGGCCAAATTTCCATAAAAACAAATCAGACAAGTTTGCTGAGTCACTTATACCATTTCTGCTGTTACATACACCTGTCATTTACCTCTGGGTACTCTAAATAAAAATGAGAAAACTTTAACCCTTTATAAAAAAAATGTATTAAAATGGAAAAAAAAATCATAAAAATGTCCCAAAAATCCCTAATATATATAAAGAAATAAATTAAAAAAGGGGAAAAAATGAAAAAACACAACATGTTCAGTATCACCGCATCCCAAAATTTCAAACTTTTTAAGTTTTGGTATAATACGTTAACACCTAATAAAACCTATATAAATTTGGTATCACTGTGATCGAACCAACACATAGAAAATATTAGAGATGCCACTTGGAATGTACAGTGAAAGACATTAAATCAGAGCCAACAAGAAAATGGAGCAAATGTGGTTTCTTGTCAATTATACCACATTTTGAATTGTATTTCCACTTCCCAGTACTAGGGATGGAATATAAAATACCGTCAATAGGAAGTACAATTTGTTATGCAGAAAATAAGCGGCAAGGGGTTAATATGCCCTCTATACCACATGATAAAAAATTTACAAATTCTCTGGGATAAAAGGTTGGTATTACCGGTTCATACCTTTAATTTTGGTTACGTTTGGAAACGCAATCCAAAGGCTCCACTCATGATGACATATTAAGGTAACATTGTGTTTCCAACACGTTAACACAAGTTAATGCAATCTTATCTAAAGTGCAGTCGCAGGTAGAGCCTTTGGACTTTGTGTCAAAATGCAACCACATGTGAACGTGACCTCAGGGGCTCTACAGATACATGTGCCTTGACAGTAGGTTACATCCACATATGGGGTGTACTCTTACTTGAAAAAAACTGCACAATCTAATCTAAGATGCATTTTCTACTTTTATTCAGTTTATGTGAGTAGATTCTGCTGCTAAATGCATGTATTAATGATAAATATTAATATATTCCAAATCAAACCTTCATTTTGTTTGAATTTCTGTAAAATACATAAAGGGTTAACAAGCTTTCTATGCGCTGTTTTGAATAGTTTGAGGGGTAAAGTTAATAGAACGGGGTGATATCTGGAGGCTTTCTATGAACAGAACTTCCAAAACCCCTATAGAAATTAAATGGTCCCCAAAATAATTTGTTCTGAAATTACGCCAAAAAAAGCTGAGATATGGTAAATGTTAGTACATAATTTGGGTAGTAAATCGGAAAAACAAACTCAAAAAGTTAAAGCCTTCTAAAGTTCTTACCAGATAAAGCGACACATGCGGATTTTGAAAAATAGGCCTTCGTCATCAAGGCGCAAATGAGCTTGGTCACTAAGGGGATAAACTATGTTACAGCAGGTTCCCATCTCGCTTATTTCTTCAGTTTGTTTTGCATAAATTTGCAGAATCATTGTGAGCTCAAAAAAGTAATTAAATATTTTTTTTTAAAAAATCAGACTGACAGATAAATATATTGAGCTTATAAAACTGAATAAGGGAATGTAGACTTTTTTTATTATAATTTTTATTTTTTAGTCTCACTTGAGGGATTGGTGGGGAAAATTATCACAACCACTCACCACATGACATATGAAGATATTTAGACCTTTCTTTCTGCAGGCTTTGTCTTGAATGCTATTCTAAGGGTGGCAAGCACAAATAGACCCAACAATTTGGCTTGATCTTATCTTCCTGGATTTCAGTGACAGCAAAATGACTTTCCTATAAATGTCAAGCTAAGCAAAATGAAATGACTTTATTTCAATATATTGGCAAACATAATAAAAACTCTTCAGACTGAAATTATTCCATTCCTGCAGACAGATCATTTTAGCAATTGAGAGCAATTTAAGTGTCACATTATGCGAAATGCAATTTCAAGAAAACACTAAAAGTATGCTACAAGTGTAAAAGGATACATTTAAATAGGCAAAAAGATGAATCCAATGGTTTTTAATATTTGAATAAGTTTAAAATGAGGAGAGGATAATAGTAGGAAGGGAAGTTCTAATATATAAAGTCTTTATTTTAAGTTGGTTTAGATATTTATGTTTTCTGATCTGTCGGAGATGAGCATTTCAAACTTCACTAAGAAATAGCTTCTCATTTATGGACTTTGCATTAAAATGCTAAAGAATCAGGATATATTTTGACATAGCATTATGTGGTGTAGAAGATAAAATTGCTTTTTCCTTTTGCAGGTCTCAATTCGTCACCTTATCAAACGTCACCCATACCTTGCAATTGGCTCTCAATCAGAAAAGGGTAATATAATGTCTGCATGATAATAGCTGATGACAACCCTTCACTCATCTAAATTAAAATGGACACCTAGATACTACTGAAAACAACATTTTTCCTTAGAGATGTTACCCGAGGACTGCCTGTACAGAAAACACCCACCACTAACAACCGCAATTAATGCTAGCACCGATTGCAAATGTTAACCATTTAAATGCTTTTAAATGCCAGGAGCATTTCAATGCCAGCAGGGCATGATCGATTGCTGCGACTCTAAGGCCCCTTCCACACTTGCGTTGCATTTCACGTCAGAGTTTGATCAGGGTGCGATCAGGGTTTGGTCAGTGAAAAACGTGCTTTTTGCATCAGAGTGCAATCAGTTTTCAGTCAGAGTTTGTTCAGTGTCTCAGTTTTTCAATGCCATTTCAATGCGTTTTTCACGCGGAGAAAATGCGCGTGAAATGGACTCAGGACTGAGCTCTATCTTTTCTATGGCAATTGATGCATGAAAAACACATTGCACTTGCATGTGTCTCAGAGTGCGATGCGTTTTTGATGCGTCTCCATAGACTTGTATGGTGCGTTTTTCACGCGCGTGACTTGCAAAAGTAGAGCATGTCGAGATTTAAACGCGCGTTTACAAAAAAGCGCGTGTGTGCGTGAAAAAAAAATGCAAGTCTGAAAAGACCCATTGATTACAATGGGTCAGAGTGCAATGCAAGTTCTGCACGTCAAAAGCACGCGCAGAAAACGTGCGTGAAAAACACAAGTGTGCAAGGGGCCTTAGGCTTGTCATTCAGAAGGATCTATCATGGTGTGCCAGTGTACCACTGTTATAGATCAATAGGAAAATCCCCATGTACTGCAATACAGTAGTATTGCAGTATATGTTAGGATCAATCAGACCCTCTAGGGTTCAGGTACCCTAGGGGGTCTAAATACACAATAAAATATTTGAAAAAATTAAGATAAAGTAGAATATATTTTTAAAATCAAAACCTAAAAGTTCAAATCACCCCACCTTCTCTTAGAAATCTCTATGATCATACCAACCCAGAAGAATAAAGGGGAGTTGTCATTTTAAGTGCACAATAAAAGCTGTAAAAACAAGGCCCAAAAGCAAATTGCACAAATTAGTTATTTTTGGCAGTTTAACTGGATTTGGAATTTTTTGGCAGTTTCACAGTACAAGGCATCAATTAAATACCATCACTAGGAAGTACAATATGTTACACAAATACAAGCCCTTTATAAAGCTCTGTACACAGAATAATTAAAAAGTTATGAAAGTGGGGGGTGAAAAATGGAATTGTAAAAACAAAAAAACCCTATGTTGCTGACTAGGTCATTAACATTATTTATTTACATACTGTCAAAGACAGAAAGGAGCCTTATCGGTCAGCACTAATTGTAACAACTTACTTTTATAAGATAATCTTTTAAATGAAAAAAATCCTCGTGCAACTTACAAAGCAAAAAGCAACTTAATAACCTCAATGTGAAACAAAACTGTCTGTAATCAATAATATCATAGTAGAGGAGTATCAAATAAGAGGCACAGCACTGTTTTGATGTGATTGCTTATCTTCAATACAGTGAAGAGAATTGTTTATCTGAGTGAGAGACATTTGACTAGGTCAGGGAAGTAACAGCTCTCATTATGGTGACTTTTTCCAGTAAAGATGACCTTGCAGGCATATGGAGACTTATTGTAAAAAGAGGGGACATGTACAAGACAGTGAGCACTGATTCAGAACCCAGCTATCTAACTCTTCATAGAGGTGGCCAGTAAGTGGCCGGCAATCCCATCATGTGCCAAAGTGCAAAACAGAAAAACAAAGACAAAACAGTACAAACCAACAAGAATAGTCATCAGAGCCAGTTCACAGCAAAGAGAGCACACAAAGTACAATATCACAAAAACAGAAGAGTAGTCTGAACAAGAGCCAAGATCAGAAACAT
Source organism: Engystomops pustulosus (assembly GCF_040894005.1). Lineage (NCBI taxonomy): Eukaryota > Metazoa > Chordata > Amphibia > Anura > Leptodactylidae > Engystomops > Engystomops pustulosus. The sequence continues at coordinate 56,617,810 of NC_092414.1, read as the reverse complement.
TTTGATCAAAGTCACATAAAAGGTATGGAACTAGCAAATAAACCTCAATAACCAGCACCCTAGTAACGAATGGGATTTGGCCAAAACTCAGAGAACCAAACAACACAGGTAGCAGGTGAATAGAGTCAGAAACTATCAATCACAATGGGTTAAAGGGGTATTCTCCTCTGGGCATTCACATTCAGTTTTGTTAATCTGCCATGTATATACATTTCTTCAATTAGATATTATTAAACATTTTTTACCTGTGTGAAGAAGTGATTTGGTCCCTTAGAAACAAGACTGTGTCCTTGGTTACGGCCACCTCTGCTGGATGGATTACACAAAGAAACAAAAGGTTTTTGTATATGAAATGTCCGGGAGTAACTACATGTACCACAGCCATCCTGTGGTAATGATCGCTGAAGCCAGGTGGTCAGTCAGGACTCAATAGCACATGTCTGGCCACTGCTGCCAAAATGTGCCGTGGTCGTATCCGAGGAAGCTATCTCGTTTCTAAGGGACAACATTGCTAAATTTTTTAGAAATTATCTTCACACAGGAACATTTCTTTTAATAACATCCAATTGAAGAAATCTTTACATATGGCAAATTAATTAAATTAAATGTGGATGCCCAGATGGGGATACACCGTTAACTAACCAAGAAAAGACAATGATGCAAGAAAGAGATTGAATATTAATCTAAACAGCATAGCCAGCTTAAACCAGTGTTCACACTGCAATTGCTAAGAAAGACACAAAGGTACAACCAGTGCCACCTCAGCCTCATACCATGGACATCAAATGCTAACAGGCATATAACACTTACCGCCATTAATGCTCCCATGAAGCTATATGGAGGGGGCTCATAGGCCTAGTCCTCTCAATAGAGTATAGTTGTATGCTGTATTATGCATCAAAACACCTGCCATACGCCTCTTAACGCAGTATGGAAAAAAACTGTCTAGGATTTAATGAAAGAGCACTTCTTTCAATTTTTCCATGGTCAACTAAAACAACACAAGTCTCAGTCTTCCGACCTTTGTCAAGTAGATCACTGCCCTTTGACAAGGTTCAGAAGGTCAGATGATTGGCAGCATTCGTCTCTAGTGTGTTTGTACCAGGTTTACTTAGCTGTGACATGCACTTTAATTAGAGCCATTCCTCTGTGAGCCACAATACACACTGTACCTTGTATATGTAATAGAATTATGTTTTACATTTACAACACTAGCATTATCTCTCCTTTGTTTCTTGGTATTGCTTTGTTAAATGTGTTAATTTGTTCGAGGTATAGAGAACCAAAATTCAAGAACTTGCCATAGAAAATTTTACCCATGGTGTTTGGAATTGCAAATACAGTAATCCAAGTCCCTTGTACACTGAAAAACATATTTAAGACTGGTATTGGAGCAGCTAAACTTTGAATTTCCCAAATAAACCCTTTGGTCCTTCATAACAATTGTTATCACTACACACAGGCGACAGACATCAACGGTGGATAAAAGCTTATAATAAAAGGAAATATTTTTGATATATTAGATATATTATTTTTGTAAAAACATACATTCATAATTTCTGAGAAGTAAGCTTGGAATTTTATTTATATCAGCATCTTAATATAATCTGTTTCCATTTATTTATTGAAATATAAAGCAGATCCCAACAAACAACTCTAATTAATAGTCCATGATTTGTCCTTATGATCTTTTCTGGGTGAAAACCGTTTAAGATAATTAAAATGGAAAATTAATTTGGCATCTAGAATTACTAAAGGATTAGCTGCCTGGATGATAAATGAGGATCCTAATAAGGACATGTTTGCCCCACCGCCCTTATGCTTGTGAATAGTACTGATTTATGTGGTATTAACATTTTCATTGACATAAGGTTACATGTGCATACAGCAAAACCATAATTACCATGAACTCTGTTTTCACAGTCATTCAATAAGTATAAGATCTTTACCCCCATTATATACAATTGTGAGAAAAGTTTGCAAATTATCTACATTTCTGCATGAATGGCTCATAAAAAATGATCTTATCTTCACCTACAATGAATCATAATAATATAAGTATAGACAGTCTTATTAAACAAACATACATTTTAATGAGGTATATTATCAAATAATGAATTTGAAATGTTTGATACTTTTTAAATACATTTACTGTACTGTAAACTCCTCTGGGTAACAAGATGGGCAACATGAGACTTATATTTATATTTTATATTTATATTTTTTTTTAAAGAAAAACGATTTATGACATTGTTTCACAAAATTCACCTTTGTGACAATGTTTCACGTTCAAGTAAAAATAGCAGCCATTTTTTACAAAGAATTAATAGAAACGGAGGAAGAAGTTGCAGTAGAAAAATGTGGACACTTCTTTCTAATTACAGATTACTTTCTAAGCTCCTCCTACTGCTGCCCTATTTTAGTTTTTTGCATTTAAATTTGTCTGTTCCCCTCCTTTAACTCCTTAACGCACCATGTCTTTGGGGCTCTTATTAGACCAACCATGATAGCCAGGCCTTTGCACAGCCAGAAACAGAATTGCAGTAGTCATGGATGCAAATTTCCATTTTTTATAAACAGATAGAAAACATTTCAACTAAAATATACCATTGTTGTGAATTACAACATGATCACCTAGGTAAGTTTCTAAAGTAAAGTGTTCGAAAGTCAAAACCACATATATTGAAATATGGCAGAGCTGTGTCTTTAAGGGGGTAAAGTCCATACATTTTTTATTTTTCTGTGGACAGAGTTGTTTGAGGATTTGTTTTCTACATAACACATTTTGCTGCCTGATGACAGTGTTGCCATTGACTTGGACAAAAAAAAAATATTTGCATCATTTTCTTGTGGGCTCTGCTATTATAAGTTTGCTCAAAATGACACTTATGCTTTATTTTTTGCATTGGTGCGATCACAGGGATATCAAACGTCTAAGTTTTGTTCATTTTAATGGATTAAAAAAAATTAAAACCTTTTGTACAAAAACATACGTAAAGAGCTATGAAAGTAATTTTTTAGAGGGACAAGATGTCATTTTCATTGCTACCATCTTGGGGACTGTATGATCTATTAAATCACTTTTGTATAAATAGCAAAATGGCAAATAAATTCTTGCAAAATGGCCAAAAATTGGTGGAAAAAAACATATGGGCGCTATTTTATGTTTGGAGGCTCAGTGCCGGGAATAACAATTTTTATATTTTGATAGATTGACACTTTTGGGAAAAAGCAATAGCCAAGTTTATGATTATTTGATTTACAGTATTTTTTGGACTATAAAGCGCACCGAATTATAAGGCGCACCATCAATAAATGCCTGCTAAAATGTCTAGATTAATATATAAGGCACACCAGATTATAAGGCACACCTGATTATAAGGATGAATGACCAGCAGGTGGCAGACCTGTGCACAGTTCAAGGCAGCTGTTGTCTGTAAGTACGGTTCATATATAAGGTGCACTGGATTATAAGGCGCAGCTTTGATTTCTGAGAGAATCTTTTTTGTGCGCCTTATAGTCCAAAAAATACGGCATCCTTACTTTTTTGTTTATGTTTAGAGCGATTACAAGTACCCTAGGATACTTTAAACCTGGTGGGTCTGAATGTTCTTACCATACACTGCAATACTACTGTATTGCAATATATGGCAGTTTTGCTATGCATCTCTAATAATGTGTCACCACCACATTGTTAGAGATCTGTATAAAGACAGGTCCTAGAGTCTTATATAGACTCCAGGCTGTCATGGTTACTGATCATCTCTCTAAGATAATATGTAATATGGCGAAGACCATGCACCACCTGCTAGCAACAATAACAGGTGTTAGTCAAAGGCGTTTGCTGCAATGGGGTAAACCTGAAGTACAGATAAAGAACTGCTTAGTATTAACTGAACTTATTGAAATGACAGTTTTAATTTACAAAAGGGGTTATATCACTACAGACTAAGACTTCTATACACCATATTGACAATCTATTCACTTTTTTATTTAAATAGTATGTATGGCGGTAAGTACTAAATATAAAATATCTCCACAAAATACATCACATAACCGATTGCGATTACTATTTATAATTTATATCTAATGCATGTAATTTGTCTAGACATATATACTTGTGAGTTGCATCTTCTTTATATTCCACTTACTATTCAAAGGGGAAAAAAAAGTTGTGATTAATCAATAAATATAAAAATATATATGCAAATGTTTTAAATTATTCACCAAAAATCTTGACTGTGTCTGAGCCAGAAGTACTGCAGCGTCTCCTCGCTCTGTTATTGCAGAAGTGTGCATGCCTAATCACAGATTGAAGCAGTTAATGGTACAACAGAATTTAAAATTCCCTTTCAACTATAAATCATGTCTTCCATTAGAAAAGGGGGAAACCTGATACTCCTTGGGAAGAATTCATTCAGTACAAATCAAAACCTTAAGTTCTTTATCATGAAGTAGGTATCAAAATAATTATCTAACAAATTATACATCAATGCATGTTTATCACATTCGGAGCTGACAAATTTTGGATGTCTAAATACAGACTAGAAAGTAAAGTTCTTTCCTATATAACTATTCACAACTATACTAAACTAAAAGTGCAAATACTCTTGGAAACAGATTCGATGTTGCTCCATATGCATGGCATAAATTAGATGCTGGAAGAGAAGTTACCCTGAAAAATTATGTTATTTTGGTACCTATTTATAATGTACTGACAGTACTCCTTGCTCAATTTAGGTAATAAATGATAATTATGCTCCTGAGCTTTTATAAGGCTTCTGGATATCATTTTGTTCTGCTCTCCAGACACTGGGGTTGTTCTGTTGCATATCCTCTCAAAGTAAAAGTAATAGCGCATGTGCCATGGTGTGAAGAGACATTAGCATCTGGTTGGCTAAAGGTCATTGGATTGGTGCTATAGACATCACATTGTCACCCCAGTAATGTTATTAAGTTATGAGAAAAAGCCACAGTAAACAATATGCACATATTTGCAGTGTCACAAAGACGACAACGACGCCTCGTCAGGTGACTTGGAGTGCGACTGTACGGGTTGCTTTAACCCACTCAAACTTGCGCTCACCTTTCACTCAGGACACAAATGGAGGATAAATCACACCTCATACAATTCCCACACTACAATTAGAGATCATCTGCAACCACTGCAATTCAATTTAAACTGGGACCAATAAGTTTTCCACTCTACAACCGCTCTTGCCTCTAAAGCAGTCACCTCGTCACACCACTAGACATTCATGCTAAGTTCTCTAGCAATCACACAGCTAACCACACATTACAAGGCTATGAGTTCGCAGAGCATACAAAATTAAAGTGACGTCTTTAATACAAAAAAAGTTGTTCAGTGCTTCTCAAAGATGTTGAATCCTTGATTCACTGGAGGTGGGAGAAATATGGGCCACCCCAGCTTGTCCAGCAGCCTCCATAGAGTAAACCAAGTTTACCGGCATCTCACAATGTTTTATACATTTTCTATTTGGTTCAGGTTTCAGAACCTCCCATTGATCAATTAGTTCACAGGGTCATTCAAAATTGGAGAAAGTGTTAATGAGGGGGAGAGTCCAGGAATATTTAAGCAATTTATTTGTTTCCCAGTCCTGATACAGGAGGATGGGTGACCAAGTGTCCCTTGGGGTCTACACAGACCAGACTTCAGGTCAGAGTTCATGTGGCTGTAAAAACTCCAGGATGGCAAAAAAACTACCGAGACACTTCAAAAGATGCCAGTTGTCATATATTTCAACAATTCTACACACTGAATATAAGTCCTTCCATGACACGCAGCAACCTAGATAGCTGTCCCATGAAGAGAATTTCCAATGCCATTTGATTATTATTTTATAAATACAGCAACAATCCAGCAAAATGATTTTGAAAATGATGTTTGTCTGCCAACTACATTAGTTGTATATATTATTGTACAACTCTATACACTGAATGATTGAGGTTATACAAAAAATTTTTTTCAAAAAAAACTATATACTATTTCAGATCCTTTTACTTTAAGAGATATATGGCCAGCATACAGGATACTTTAGAAATTTTGCTCATTTCCCCTTACCCTATATCAGTGGTGGCGAACCTATGGCACGGGTGCCAGAGGTGGCACTCAGAACCATTTCTGTGGGCACTCAGACCATCTCTCCAGGACAGAGTTCACCAAATAGGACCAAATCCACCAAATGTTCCTGCAGTCCCAGGCAACTTAAGAGGTGCGGCTCTCAACGCTATTTTAAAGCAACACTTCATTAACTGTTTGGAACTGCAGGAAAAGTGAGAAGGTGTGGACAGAACTGCAAATGTTTAGAGGTTCTCATTCTGGGCCAACCATTCTTCCTCTACAGAGAGACCCTGGAGAGAAGTTACAACGAGAGTCTGATTTGCTCTCCTTCTTTCAACTGTATTGGTGACCTCAGGGTCCGATACGATTGAAAGATGTGGAAGAACAGGTAGCAATAAGTTACTGCTTAAAATGCAATGTTGGCACTTCATGGTAAAAAAGTGGATTTCGGTTGTAGTTTGGGCACTCTGTCTCCAAAAGGTTCGCCATCACTGCCCTATATCATGCTCATGATCAGATTAAGACAGCCAAGGGCTGTATAAAAATTGTGGGCCTTCCACAAGTCTGTTTTTAATGGTTTGACATTATTTTTCTTTTTATAGGATTGTCTCACAGTGTACATTATACCCAGCTTCTCCTGCTCTACATCCCATCGCCTACAGATCAGATTCTATGTACAATCGGTTTAGCTTCTCCTGATCTATAACATTGCTTGTAGAAAGGACAACATCTGCAATCTGCTCAGCTACTCATCCTTTATAATACACAAATTAAGATTGCAACCTATATGCTGCTCAGCTCATCTTGCTGTATAACATGCTACATGCACAATATGCTTCCTGGAGGTTCAATGATGCTAATCAACTGAAGATCAGAGCACAATCTCTTTATAATAAACATAATATTAGTAAATTTTGTGCAACTATAACTAAAATAATAACAACAGCAGCAAAAACAGCAGCAACATTACTATTATTATTGATGATAATAATAATAATAATAGTAATGATAATAATAAACCTACATATAACACATTATTGCATAGATTTGCTCCATAGATGTGAATGAGCAAATTGTATTTAGTAGTAAAAGGTAGAACGTTTTTTGAGGCATCCTGTAAGACAAATATAATCAAATCATGTAAAATTTCAAGAAGTAAGATTTTTGCATATATTTTTGAATAAAGAAATAGTATAAACTGGTCTAAAATAGCAACCTCAGATCTTACATTGTACTTAGAAGAACTGCAAACGCATATTTGAAAATACCATTTGCAGAAAAATCCACTGCTCTAAGAAATTACCAATAAATACATTTTATCACCAAGATTGCTATCACTGGGAGTAAAGAGACTGCCTGCTTTGTTTAGATGGGATCAGCAAATCTTTTATAAAAATCATGTTGTTTCTCACTTTACTCTTGGGAGACTATCGGGCTGGAATACCACATCTATTATGATTAAGTAAAGGTGAACTATCACCAAGAACTGCAACATTAAGGAAAAGGCTCAGAAAGCTGAGCATGGAGATCACAGTGTGAAGATAATACGTCCAATGCATCAAACATAATGGTGTGAATGATCTAGTGCCATTATTTCCAATGAATGTTGAGTCCACACTATATACATTAGTGTGCAGATAATACAAAAAACCTGAAACTACAGTTTCCACTTCCTATTCGTATAATGGATGTGAAAATGGAAGTCATTTCACCTAGAAGATGGCTATCTGAAGCCAATAAAAGGTGTATATATAGCTCAATTTCTTTTTAGCAATATAACAGGAGAAGTAAACAGCTGCTCACACACAATATCATATTCTTGAATCGAGGTAAAGGCCGTTTCCCGAGCAGTGCATCCAACTTCATCAAGTAGATAAAACGTGATTGTATTATAATTAGATTGACCCATAGAAATTCTTTGTTATTTTATACTTATATCCTATTTTTTATCAGGTTTATGTCAAATAGTTATGTTTTTTTCTAAGATTTAGGAATACAGAAATAAAGCTACAATAGTTATATCCTCAGGGAATTTGTGGATTTTTTTGTTGCTACAATTTTATTTACTATTTTTATTTCACTCGTAAAAACACTGTTATTAAAATAAGTTTTGAACTGAAGAAGATGTTTCATAGGACATTGGCTTCAAGTTAACATGAATGAGCATCAAACAATAGTAACCTCATCCCGCAAATAGATGCATACATTATTTTATGCACGTATACATTATGACAGGCAAAGTTGCAGTTTGACTAGTAGACAGGGAGTCTTTACAAAATATTGTATCATGCAGAAACTTTTACCCTGTGCAATGTGTGCAGTCTGTGGGAATGAAACAACATACAGGTCCTTTTCCAAAGGCTGAACATGTTCATATGCAGTCAGCCTTCGTTCTATGAATGGTAGTTCAGCACTTATTGTGAGCCCAACAAAAGGAAGACTGACTAATGTGGTCATCATATGGAGGCTGTGATGCCCAAATATTACCATTATGGGAAAGAGACGCTCTGGGTGTTCAGACCCAGTTATTCTCTCTGCCGCAAAAGAAGCAATTGAAACATTTTGTAATTGCAGTTCTGGGGATGCATATTTGAAAAACTTAAAATTGAAATTCTGAGAAATGTGGAAAAGAAGAATTTCAAGTTGAAGTTCCTGGTATGATGAATTGAAAAAATTCAAGTTAACTTTCTGGGAATGTGGAACTTATTCAGACCAAGACCAATTTAGTGGGATCCAAGCCTGGTTCATCTTAATAAAAGCAAAGAAGGAGTCCAGCTCACCTCCCCAGATATCTCCTGATGCATGGAAACGTCACTCCTAAAACCTCCAGTCAAATATGAACCACGAAAGGTATCCTGCACTCACAGGAAAATACCATTTCAATCCTTTATTCCTTTAAAAGCATGCAGTACAACGGTGTAAACGTAGAGACATTAATGTCAGCGTGTGTTTAGCTGTTGGGGCCTACAGTACACGCTGAAAAACCTGGTGCGTACTTGCAACAGTGGAACTTGGAGCAAAGATAGACAGAACAAGTCCTCTTCCTGCAGCACCATCTCAATCATCTTTCGGGGGGAGTGCCAAGCCCGCTAAATTCGGTATAGACCTGAACTGTGCAGTTTGGCTCTGCTCATCACTGCTGTAATGTATACCATTTTCAATAAAATGGAAAATCAATAATAAAAATAAATAAAAGATTTTTATCTTCTAAGCATAAGGATTTGGTTCAATGTCATCAAATAATTATAGTTGAACACAATTTACACACTTTATACAAGTTTTGTCCTTGTTTTATTTAAAATTACCAATTGAGTTTGTAATCAGCATCACAGTTGTGCTTCAGAAACAGTGATTTAACTTAAATTGATCTACGAGAAGGACATATTGGTTGTCTTTGAGCAAAGCAGGTTGTTTTCTTTCTTCATTATCCTGATGTGTAAATTCCATCCCTTGTGGCTTCCTACTAATTTGCTTTGTTTCGCAAAGCACATTGTTATTTTTACAGTCAATGCATAATTTATTCAGCATTCTGATCAGATGATATTCCCAAACATATATTTCCAAATTCAACACACATCAATTTTAATAATCACTAAAAGTATTGATTTATGGTGAATTATTTTTTAAGGGAGATTCCAAAATGATGTAATTATATGTAACACACTTGTTTTACATTAAATGCATTTGCCAGTAGTGTTTTAATTATTAAACTCCCTGTGCCAGTACGCCTACAGTCCCTGGAAAAGGCGGCAGCTCTATGGGCCCTCAAATCAGACGACCTTGAAAACCGAATCTGCCGCAATAATGTGTGCATATTGGGACTCCCAGATCGGGTAGAGGGGAATGACCCCGTTTACTTTATTGAACAGTGGCTCAAAGATGTAATAACTAATGCTGCACTATCGGCCGCATACACGGTAGAGAGGGCTCATCGTGTCCCAGCCAAACCACCACCACATGGCGCCAGAGCTCGTTCCTTCTTAGTTTGCCCGATGTGTAGCAAACTGTGGATAACGTCCTTCTCTTTCTCTAAGAACCAGAGAGATCTCTAAACAGAACAGTAGAGCTTATTGATGGTTATGGGAGCTTCTCAGGTTGGTCCATAAACTACTCCCTGTCCCGATATGCCCTAAATGACGTGTGCATCAGAGTAGTTAGTAAACTGGTGTGGAGGGGGAGATTCATGTGCTTTCTCCATCAGAAAACTGACAGAGAAGGCCTAATGAATCTTCACCATTGAATATGAGCTTACATTAATTTATATGTTTAATGTATTCATAGGCACCCATTAATCCCACAAAAAATATTATGTTGTCATGTTTGGTATAACTTCTTTGTATTTTTATAGGAAAGCAACATAACACCTGCAAATGGTTGAGAGAGCAAGTTACATATTTTCTTGACTTTTTGAACAGGTGTTTCTGTGTTCTAATTTTTACTTTTTGCAATAATTTTATCGGGTCATGGCAGGGTCATGACTAAATGCATAAAATTTGGACTATTGCACAAGTTATGATATAATTTTTTTTATGTCCCACTGAATTTTTCACATTGGGGCTCATTTGCGCAGTTTTTCCCTGAATTGCCCCGGGTTTTTGGCCTACACAATCGGATTGTGTTGCATCGGCACCAGCTTGGACGCGACGTAAATCGGGGGGCATGACGGATTTGGAAAAAACTCAGTATTTAAAAAAGAATTTGTGTCGCTTGACACGCAATTACATGCACCGAAGAGAAGCAGGTAACCTCCTGCGGACCTTGGTGCAGCAGCGACACCTGGTGGACATGGGGTGCATGACCTTAGTGAATCCTGGCAGAACCCGAATCCTCGTCGGAGAACGCGCCGCTGGATTGTGACTGGACCGGGTAAGTAAATGAGCCCCATTAAGCGCATATCAATTTCAGCTTTTCCAATCTTTTGTTGGCATGTCAAAACAGTCCTGAGAGGCTGGATGGGGAACATCACAAGATGCCATCTTACTATGTGTACAGGAAGAAGCTGCTTTTTGGATATATATATGAACAGCATGGATAGCTTACAGTTTGTTACAGTTTATAGCATGGCTGCCACTCAGCAGACTTTAGCCTCTCTGTCCAGTAGGGGGATTCTGGAAAAATATTCAAAGTTTTCCAGACAGGGATAAGGAAAATCACGACTTTTTTGGCTACCTTTTAAGGCATCTCTCTTGACATCAAGCATGACCTTCAGGAAGCCTTATGACATGATGCGAGATTAAAGCCAAACCAGTATATCCATTTCAGAAGATGTCTTGGGAGTTAAAAGAGGTGCGGTTTTCCTTATCCCATCCTGGAAAACTTTGCATATTTTCCCTTTCTGTACAGGCACCCTATGCAGCAGAAGCATGGTTGTAGGTGGTAAAGTTAACAAAATGGAAAGCCATTCTAAAAGAAAAGACTTTATATTTATGCTCCTGAAATGATGTCCACATATCTTAGCCCTGTTGTGTATATGTTATGTGTTTAAAATGTTTTACTCGCAGTTGATTTGCAATTTGCAAGTGGACATTTGCTGAAATTTTTAGTCACGTCCACCGATCAGTTGTTTTACTACTTAAAGAAACCAAATCACTATAAAATGTAAATAAAATGTTCTTAAATCATAATAAAAAGGTTTAAGCAGCTGCAAAAAAAACCTCCTGCCTTTAACAATACAGCCCTTGCCATTTCAGTAGTTTTAAGAGCAATAAAAACAAATAGATTTTCCATTACTGTAAAACACCTTCATAAGTCTTGCAAGTTAATATGGATACTGAATAGATTGAAAATAATAACTCAGACACATATGTAACAGCCAACAAATTGACCTTCTCTTTAAAATGCTATTTTAACTTAAGTCAGGATCATTTGTAGGTGGTGCAATAATCCAAAATTATGCATGGTTAGATTTCATATACTTATTTAAAAGAGAACCTCTCAGGCAAACTTAACCCCAAAACTAAATATATTTTCAGAAAATAACATTTGAAAGAATGACCCAAATCCTTACATTGTCCCTGTAAAAATCTTGAAGCTTAAAGAATCTAAATCTGTATGCAAATGACCTAGAGTTGGGTCCAATGAGACATTTTCATATTTAGCTGTCCAGCTTATTCATGAGTTGAAGGCACAGCCACAACCCCCAGTGCTTAACTGTCAGTCTGTATAATGATGTCACACCTGGTGTTGGCTCCTCTTAGTCCTTCCTGGTGCTGGCAACTGCAGCCTGTGTGTATGAGATACACTTATACATATGACTGACAGCTTGCATAATGATGTGACACTTCTGGTGCTGGTACCCCCTGCAGCCTGTGTGTGTATGAGATACTCCTATACACATGACTGAAAGCCTGTATAATGATGTGACACTCCTGGTGCTGGCTCCTCTATGTGCTTCCTGGGGCTAGCGCCCCCTGCAGCCTGTACGTTTATAAGATACTCCTATATACATGAATGACAGACTGTATAATGATGTGACACTCCTGGTGCTGGCTTCTCTATGTGCTTCTTGGTACTGGTGGCCACACCCCCTGCAGCCCGTGTATAGGAGATACTCCTATACACACGACTGACAGCCTGTAAATGATGTGATACTCCTGGTGCTGGCTCCTCTATGTGCTTCCTGGTGCTCCCTGCAGTCTGTGTGTATACGAGATACTTCTATACACATGACTGGCAGCCTGTATATTGATGTGACACTGCTGGTGCTGGCTCCTCTCTATACTTCCTGGTACTGGCGGCTGCACCCCCTGCAGACTGTGTGTGTATGAGCAATACAACTGTTACAGTATGCAGCCAGTTGTATGGGGGGAAAAGAGATGTCAGGTACTTGTGTAGCTGATGTCTGTGTCTCTCACATGTGTATAGGAGAACAGAGCATGAGCAGGAAGAGGAGAGTAACAGCGGAGACATTACTTTTTCTCTCCATGTGCCCAGCCTCATTTACATAATACAGAAAAGATGATTTTAGAATAATTAACGTATAAATGACCTAGATAAAGGCTGGGATGGAATCCTTGTGAGCTGCTACAACATGTAGTGGTGACACATTGTGATGTCACAATGCAGAACGCCGGGTTAAAAGTTAAATACATCTCTACGTTACAACATTTGTTTAGCCAATTTTCTGACTTTCTGAAACATACTTTAAACAAAGGAAGTATATTTATTTTAAAGTTGCATGTTACAATCTATGACCCCTGAAAATTTACTTTAACCTCTCCCTGACCACAGTCTGCAGTGACATCTTTAGACACTAGCCATGGAAGCAGGACCAGGTCTCCGGTCTCCGACACCCGGAGACCCTAGGGAGAAGAGAGAGGTGGTTAATTCCCACCTCTCCCTTCTACACTCCTCACAGCACGAAAATTTGCTAAAAATGCCGGTGACGGATGCACCCTCGATCCTTGGCACAGATCGCGGGCACACCTGTGCCTCCTTGTGTGTCATGGCGCACCTGGCCTGGACTTACCTCTCCACCAGCTTGTTTCCCGTACGACTAGGCCGCGCGTGTCCCCACTTCTAGGGCGAATGTGACGGCTCTTCAGGACTTGAAGGGCCAGCGTCCTCCTGATTGGTGCCGGCTAATCCGGCTCTGCTTTATAATCTGGGAACCTCCCTTCCTGTCTCGTCAGACCTTCTCCTAGGACAGTGATGGCTAACCTATGACACTGGTGCCAAAGGTGGCACTCAGAGCCCTCTCTGTTGGCAATCAGGCCATCACAAGAGATGACTCCAGGTATATTCCTGCAGTCCCAGACAGCCCAGGACTTGCTGTGCACAGAGCTATTTTAAAGTGACAGCTCGCCCTGGGACTATTTTCTGCTTTATTGGTGTCCTCAGGGTGCTGGTATCAATGAAAACTGTGACAGAGAAGGGAGCATAAATCACAAATTAAATTTCTGTGTTGGCACTTTGCGATAAATAAGCAGGTCTTTGTTGTAGTTTGGGTACTCGGTCTCTAAAAGGTTTGCCATCACTGTCCTAGGAGCTCCCATGGTTTCCTAACCAAGCTTCCCAAAGCTGTTCCTGTGGAAGAGAAAGCCATTCTCCAGCGTTCCTATGCTCCTGTGTCTCCAGCATTCATAGCTCCTCCAACAAGTTCTTTCAATGTTCAAGAAAGAGTTCAATTTGGTACCTGGACTTGACCCTAAATCTGAATCCCATTAAAATCAAAAGCGACCTGAATTTTAATACATGGATGTTAACTGTGTGTAGTAAGGGGTAGATGGCTTTAAAATGGGGGTAAGAGCAATTGCTCTGCCAAAAGTGGACAAGACAAAGTACTTAAAATAACAGAAAATAAAAAAAGTAAGGAAATAAATGATGATGAAATAAATGATATTAAAGCCCCAAATAATGTTTTTAATGAAAATGTACTCTTAGATGCCATGAGTATCCAGACACTGCTATTCTCACTGTGCTATTGAAACACTGCTGGTGTTTAGTTTCCAAATCCATGCTTTTCCATGTGATGAAAGTTCCCAGACTAGTCACTATATAGAGACTATGCAGTTCTCAGTTGATTTATTTGTTAACATCTGAGACCTCTTCTACATTTGCGTTGCAGATCACGTCAGAGTCTGATCAGGGTGCGATCAGGGTTTGGTCAGTGAAAAACTGTACATTTTTCATCATTTTTCAATTGGTTTTCAGTGTCTCAGTTTTTTTATGCCCATTTTCAATGCAATTTCATGCGCAGATAACGCGCGTTAAAAGGACTCAGGACTGAGCTCTATCTTTTCTATGGCAATTGCTGCTTGAAAAACGCATTGCACTTGCATGTGTCTCAGAGTGTCTCATTTTTGATGCGTCTCCATAGACTTGTATGGTGCGTTTTTCTCGTGCGTGACTTGCAAAAGTAGAGCATGCTGAGATTTATACATGCATTAAAAAAAAGGGTGCATGGGTGCGTGAAAAATAATGCAAGTTTGAAAAAACCCATTGATTACAATGGATCAGAGTGCAATGCAAGTTCTACGCGTCAAAAGCACGCACAGAAAACGTGCGTGAAAAACGAAAGTGTGAAGTGGGCCTGAGTATAATACTGCAAAGTTGCTTCACACGAGAACACAAAGCATAATGGCAACTATGGGCAGGACGAAATTGACCCAGTTTTAAGTCAAATATGGGAAAAGGTAAGACTCCACTCACTTTCTGACAACTAGATACAGAACAAAAAATCCAATTAAAAACCTTCAATACAATCCGGACTTTGTTCTTTTTGTTTTGAAAGCGGGGATCACATATAACAATTTGGCAAAGATCATTATGAAATTGGAGTCAAAGTTTGAAAGCTCATGAATTTTTGGAGGGTTGTCAGTACACAAACTTACAATGTCAGCAACACATCCCTTTAACAAAGCCGTAGCACTAAATACATTTCTGTGAGGCAAATGAGGCATGACGCAACAGTTATCAATAATATCCTTTAAATTAAATATATATTTAAATTAGATATATATTTAAAAAGGAAATCTACCTTCAAAATCGAGCATGATGAACCTTTCTGATAGATGCAGGCACTGTGTCGCCACAGTCTCTAACCTTGCTGGTTGGATGTAATTTCGTTTCACCAGCTTCCACCAATACTGGCGTGTGGAGAGGTAGGATGGATTTGGTTGCCAGTGAATTTCAGGTCACTAAACCAATAGGAAGTAGCAGGTGGTGGAAAGCTGGATATGTAGTGACTGGATCAAGAGGAGGACAGGAGTTCTAGCAGATAGCAGAGCAAATGGCATCACTTAGGTCAGGGTCACAAACAGTTGCGTAATCCTGGTTACGCCACCAGAGGGCGTTCATTAGAGGGAGCCAGAATGCTGAAAGAATCAGTGCAGAATCACCACACACTGTGACTGCAGTATCTTAAATGTATTACCCATGCCCTCCTTTCTTCTAAGATCAACTTTTAAAATTATGCTTACGAGTTTGCGGCTATACTTTAGCCTATATATGATCTGGTTTAAAGGGGTTATCCAGGACCATTAAAATTCTCCAGATGCTCCCGTATTCATAGTTCATCATCCTAATGAACATGCTTTACCTTGATTCAAACTTTGTAAATTTGCAGGCTGATGTGTAACCATATATGCAGGGAGGATTCAATCTCAACTTCCTGTATAGACTTTTTTGTGCTGCAGAAACTACACTCCGCACAGTGCATTATACTGTAAACAAAGCAGGGAGAGTACCCACCCATTCCAGCCTACACGGTGCTTGAAACCCAAAGCACTACACTTTCCAGCCTCTGTTTTTCCCAGCCCACTACACCTTCCTGATTTATGCCTAGTGCACAGTTAGTTACCCCATCCACGGAGTTCACCGAAAGTGTATTGTCCGACTCCAATGCAATGTGCTGTGATTCACTAAGATCGTGCACCCGATTTCATGAAAGTATCAGGTCCGACAGAGTTATAATGTTTTCATACATATACAAAAATTAAAAAACCTATATAAATAGGTATCTTGTTGATTGTGCTGACCTCAAGAATAAAGTAGGCATGTCATTTGGGGCACACACAGTGAAAGCTGTAAAATCCAAGTCCACAAAGAACGTCTCAAATGCGTTTTTCACCATTTTCACTGCATTTAGAATTTTGTTCCTGCTTCCCAGTACACGGCATGGAATATTATCTACCATCACTATGAAGTGCAATTTGTTACGCAGAAAACAAACCATCAGAGAGCTCTTTACATGGAAAAATAAATAGGTCACATATGTTATTGGGGGGGGGGGGGGGTTCTTAGATATGTGATCATATGTGATCACCTCCCTGCGGCCATACCACAAGTTCGTATGCCATAATGGGGTGGTGATGACATTTGTCTTGAGCTGTGGGTGGTCACATATGTAGTGGAGAGAATTGTCACATATGAGGACCTAAAATGTAACAAACATACCCCACCTCCCCCACCACATATGTTATGGCACATGTATGTAGGTGTGTTCACATATGTCATAGTATTGGTCACACATTAATTGTAGGAAGCTCTTATGTGACCATTGCCCCATAACATATGTGAACACACGAGTTCACAAAGGTATATATACATATTTTTATCGAATGTGGCTATAAGTGATTACACTACTACTAAAGTTTCTGTCCAATCCGCGCACCGACACCTGCTGTGGTTTGCGGTGCATGTGAATTTGCCGGCATTCACAGTGACTTTCGTGACCTGCGGTGTTTTGCTGGGAAGGCGGGCATGCGCAGTAGATGGAGCGAAGTGTCACCCCCACTGTGCATGCCCCACCTGCCCCCAGACTCTGAAGAGGACCAAGAGGACCCTGCCCATCCGTCCCACAGGAATTGAGAGCGATGTGGCCATGACGTCAGAGGAAGTGGAGAAAGCAGAAGGCGCAGTTAGTTATATTGCAGGTAGATGTAGAATAGTTGGGGAAAGTTTAGTCCTGGACAACCCCTGTAATGGACCATTAAACTGTCCCCCCTACCCCTTGCACTTTCAGCACTGAGATTACAGTAGGAAGTGCTCTCTGCACAAATGCTGAGGGAGCAGTGGGGAGGGTAAAACTGTGTAATTTGCATAATTTTTTTATGTTGATTTTAGAAGGAAGAAGGCCATGGATAACAAATATAAGAAGATTAATACAGTCACAGTGGATGGATCTATAAGTATCCCTGGTTTATCCTGCTGTGTTTGGATGGTAAATTTCCTTTAACAAAGCACAGCTGCCCTTCTATTCTATTAGATCTAGCCAGGAAGCTCAGCCATGCCTCTCCCATCTCACAGCAGACAGCTCAGTCTAATATAGAACAATCCTTTCTTTAGCCACACCTCTTTCCTTCTCATTCACTGCTCAGCAGTGTCAATAGAAAAAGACAAGATCTTGTGATAAGTATCCATCTCATTTTCTTTGTATCAGTATGACATAGGGAAGTATAGAAGGAGAAATACAACATACTGTACCACACATTTCTTTCGAAATAATGACTGAATGTCTTATCCACATATGGATATAAAACATACAAAATTATATTTTAAATAATAATTTGTTTTCTTGGTGAAAAACAAAAATTTAAATATTTAATTTAAATGTAATGCAGCTAAACTTTGTACTAAAGACAATTTCTTAACATAACACCTTTGCTGGGTGGCCCTTCATAGACATCTATAGTATAATGCTTTGTGACCCCAGGAAAAAATTGTAAGGAGGCAGCACTCCAGGTGAAGCATGTATTCACCCAAAGTGAAGGTTCAACATTATAGGCAGTAGTGTTACAAAAGGACATATATACACCCAGGAAGTGACATCAACAATTACATCATCGATTCCAACAAATGTGAAATAAATTGCAAAGTTGCATTTTATATTTTAAATGGTATAGAAGTGAGCACATACAAATAAGATATAATATGTTTTCCTTAATGCACATAGTGATGCTGATACAATGCGTAAATACATCATCATCATTCTCTGGGAACCATCTGTAGTTTGTAAACAGAGCTACCACACATGTGGAAACCCGTTACTAGGACACTGTCGTACACAGGTTGGTAGAAAAAAAAGAAAATCGAACTAGGTAGAGCTTAGACATAAAATCCATATCAATAAAATAAAAGAAATACCAGGCTTCTAACAGGATATACAAGTGGTGCGCTGCTGCCCCAGTGAAGCCATGATCATAGAATGAGCTCCGGAACGGTCAGCCTATTTACATAGTTTGCACAGCCTGATGACATCACCTATTCCTGTGTCTCAGAAGCCGGTCAGAGTGGTGTGTACAGAGCTGCCATATTAGGGAAGGGTAAACTGCCCACAAACATACCCATTAGAAATACACATATTTAGAAGGGCTTATGACTGTAGAAGTGTTCAATACACTAAAAAACATATTAAGAAGTGTCCATGGCTAGTGTATTAGTGTATTGAACACTTCTACAGCCAAGGCCTCTTATAAACATGTGTATTTCTAACAGAATGTTTGTGGACAGTTTACCCTGACTTAATATGGCGGCTCTCTACACAAATCTCTGATTAGCTTCTGAGACACAGGAACATTTATTTTGCTTATTAATGTAGATTCTGCACCCCATCTTTACAGAAAAAAAACTGAAACAGATATTTTTGCTAATTTATTAAACAAGAAAAACTGAAAAACATGGCCATATGCATTTAGACCGTTTTGCTGTGACACCCATATTTAACTTGCATGTTGTCCATTTCATTCAGATTCTCCTTGAGATGATTCTACTCCTACATTGATGTATTTAAATAAACCACTTGGACTTGATTAGGAAAGACACACACTAATCTATATAAGCCCTCACAGGTCACATTGCATGTCAGAGCCCATGAGAATCATGAGATCTAATTGTT
This sequence comes from Engystomops pustulosus, assembly GCF_040894005.1. Taxonomy (NCBI): domain Eukaryota; kingdom Metazoa; phylum Chordata; class Amphibia; order Anura; family Leptodactylidae; genus Engystomops; species Engystomops pustulosus. Next base: position 56,598,392 of record NC_092414.1, on the reverse strand, counting down.
CAAGGAGCTCAGACAGAATTGTGGCAAGGCACAGATCTAGCCAAGGTTTAAAAGAATTGATGCAGCACTCAAAGGTCTTTCCATAATAGTTACATGGAAAAGGTTTGGGACAACCGCAACTTTTCCTCTACCTCGCTTCCAGCCAAACTCTGTAATTGTGGGATTAGAGCCTTGAGGCAAAGAAGAACCCCCAAATCAATGTGGCTGAGCTCCAGGGATGCAGGAGAAAGATGGGAGAAAGTTCCACAAAGACAACTATCACTGTAGTCCTCCACCAATTGGGGCTCTATGGCAGAATGTGCCGAAAAAAGCCTCTTCTCAGTGCAAGACATATGAAAACCTGCATACAGTTTGTAAAAAAAGATAACACACAAAGGACTCCCAGGCTATGAGAAATAAGATTCTCGGGTCTGATGAAACAAAGATTAAACTTTTTGGTGTTAATTCTAAGCGGTATGTGTGGAGAAAACCAGGCACTGCTCATCACCTGCCAAATACAATCCTAACAGTTAAACATGGTGGTGGAAGCATCATGCTATGGGGGTGTTATTCAGCTACAGGAACAGGACAACTGGTTACAATTGAAGGAAAAATTACTGCGGCCAAAAAACAGATATATCCTATATGAAAACCTCTTCCCGAGTGCTGTGGACCGCAGACTAGGCTAAAGGCTCATCTTTCAACAAGGCAATGACCCTAAACTCACAGATAAAATAACAAAGCATCGGCTTCAGAACAACTCTGTGACCATTCTCAACGGACCCCGCCAGATCCCTGACCTAAACCCAATTGAGCATCTCTGGAGAGACTTGAAAATGACTTACACCAATGTTCACCATCAAGCATGAGGGAACTGGAAAGGATCTTGCAATAAAGAATGGCAGAGGATCCCCAAATCCAGGTGCGACATGTAATATTTCAGTTTTCCTTGTAATAAATTAGCAAAAATATCTACATCTCTGGGTTTTTTTTGGCAAGATGGGGTGCAGAGTGTACAGATTTGAGCAAAATAAGAACTTTGTTGACCTTTTCAACTGGCAGCAATTTAAAGAGGTCTGAATACTTTCTGTACCTGTATTATAAGTTTTGTATAACAAATATTATCATGTGATGTATTAATCACAGAATATTCTCATAATTTGCACCTAAAACTAAAATGCAATTCATCATATTTGAAATAATGGTTCAGACCTGAATCCTCATCGGACAATGCAGTGCGGGATCGCGACACTGCCGAGTATCGCGACACTTCCCCCTTGTCTTACTTTGAGACACATTTGATAAATCTGCCCCAATGGACAGGATTTCTAAGCTTGGTGGCCTATAGGTTAAGGATGCCATGATTTAGCACTCTTAAAACATAAGCTACCCTATTTAACAAACATATATTTTATGATTTTGTACAAGTTGGCATCTCTTTCAGGAAACCAAGAAGTAAAAGAAAGAAGACATGTTTTACAGAGAATATGTATACATCTTTATATATATGTATATATTTATTATTTATGCTTCTGATGGATACCAAAAACATGGTCTTATTGTTAAGGGGAAAGTTTAACTTTGACTCTTTAAACTAGACAACAAAATGTATTATGTATGCATGAGGCCTCAAAACTGGCTGTTTTTTTTTCATTTATACACATTTCCATTTAACAGGAATATATATTGATAGAGATTTGTAGGTCAAAGAATGATTATCTGTAATGTAAGGATAATTTGAAAAGACAGCAATTAAAAATGACCTCAAGCGATTTTGCATGAAACCCATTAGCCTGCCATATGCACAGTATAAACAATATAAACAAGTCCAGAAAAAGGAAGGAATAAACTGTAAAGATTTATTAATTACTTAATATTTGTTTTGGATATTACAAAGAAATACCACAATCTTGCCAAAAAAGTATTCAAAATCATATAACACTACAAAGCTATTTAAAAATTGATATTGTACAGTAGAAGAATAAAAGAGAAGATGCTGACAGTTCTCTTAATAAACTTTGGGTTACTGATAGATCAATCTTTATCTACCTTTTTGCCTATTCTGTGATATCCCTAGATGTGGCATTATTTTGACACATTGGAAGACCATTGAGGGCATTACTTTCCTATGCAGTCCCTTAATTGAGAATGAGGTGCACTAGGTTTTCCTTTAGTGTTGTCCAGTTCATTAACAGGAACTGTCATCATAAATGTAAATGCTAACACTAACCAAATAATCCTAGTAATCCAAAAATTAAAATACAGTTAACTGGTGCCACACAAGATATATAATATTATATATATATATATATATATATATATATATATATATATATATATATATATACACACACTCACCGGCCACTTTATTAGGTTCACTTGTCCAACTGCTCGTTAACACTTAATTTCTAATCAGCCAATCACATGGCGGCAACTCAGTGCATTTAGGCATGTAGACATGGTCAAGACAATCTCCTGCAGTTCAAACCGAGCATCAGTATGGGGAAGAAAGGTGATTTGAGTGCCTTTGAACATGGCATGGTTGTTGGTGCCAGAAGGGCTGGTCTGAGTATTTCAGAAACTGCTGATCTACTGGGATTTTCACGCACAACCATCTCTAGGGTTTACAGAGAATGGTCCAAAAAAGAAAAAAACATCCAGTGAGCAGCAGTTCTGTGGGCGGAAATGCCTTGTTGATGCCAGAGGTCATAGGAGAATGGGCGGACTGGTTCGAGCTGATAGAAAGGCAACAGTGACTCAAATCGCCACCCGTTACAACCAAGGTAGGCAGAAGAGCATCTCTGAACGCACAGTACGTTGAACTTTTAGGCAGATGGGCTACAGCAGCAGAAGACCACACCGGGTGCCACTCCTTTCAGCTAAGAACAGGAAACTGAGGCTACAATTTGCACAAGCTCATCGAAATTGACAGTAGAAGATTGGAAAAACGTTGCCTGGTCTGATGAGTCTCGATTTCTGCTGTGACATTCGGATGGTCAGAATTTGGTGTCAACAACATGAAAGCATGGATCCATCCTGCATTGTATCAATGGTTCAGGCTGGTGGTGGTGGTGTCATGGTGTGGGGAATATTTTCCTGGCACTCTTTGGGCCCCTTGGTACCAATTGAGCATCGTTGCAACTCCACAGCCTACCTGAGTATTGTTGCTGACCATGTCCATCCCTTTATGACCACAATGTACCCAACATCTGATGGCTACTTTCAGCAGGATAATGTGCCATGTCATAAAGCTGGAATCATCTCAGACTGGTTTCTTGAACATGACAATGAGTTCACTGTACTCAAATGGCCTCCACAGTCACCAGATCTCAATCCAATAGAGCATCTTTGGGATGTGGTGGAACGGGAGATTCGCATCATGGATGTGCAGCTGACAAATCTGCGGCAACTGTGTGATGCCATCATGTCAATATGGGCCAAAATCTCTGAGGAATGCTTCCAGCAGCTTGTTGAATCTATGCCATGAAGAATTGAGGCAGTTCTGAAGGCAAAAGGGGGTCCAACCCATTACTAGCATGGTGTACCTAATAAAGTGGCCGGTGAGTGTATAGTATGACAGCATTCATGAGTAAAAGATCAAAGTCCTGGCAGGGCGATTGCTCATGGACATTACAGATCCCACGGCCCTGGTATCATCAGGAATGTCTGATGAGGTAAAAGATAGGAGGCTTTACTTTACATATCAAGAAAGCAGAGCAGAACTATTAATAAAGGTTTATCGTAATTACCCAACATCCTGCCCCCCCAACACTTAAACACACATTACAAAAAACATGAGTTATATTGGCTCAATAATTTAACCTTTACCACTTGTATGAACAGTTCAGTATACCTTTATAAACATTTCAATTTCTACTCTCTTAGAAATCAGGTTAAGGCATACTCCATACACCCGCCTAACCTGTCAGCAGAAGCCACTTTGTATGTGTTATTATTAGCAGCAAAATTGTGAAATGTGAAATTATATAATATGTAATACAGGTTTTCAGCTCCTGAAAGTGTTCAAGGTGGGTATTTCAGCTTAAAGAGCTTTGTGCTCTTTCTACTGAGAAGTTCCATAGCCCCTCCTTGCTGTAGTAGGAGCTATACAGGATTCTGGTTGGATACTACAGAAATAACAGAGGAGAAGCTGGATGGCTTTGGTAGAAATGTATGGTAGCTCAGCTTTCCAGGGGCCCCTTCTAGCACTTGTGCAGTTTTATATGGTCAAAACTGGTGAGGGATTCTATTTAAAGACATTAATATACAGGCAGTCCCCGGGTTACATACAAGATAGGGTCTGTAGGTTTGTTATTATGTTGAATTTCTATGTAAGTCGGAACTGTATATTTTATCATTGTAATCCCAGCCAGAACTTTTTTGGTCTCTGTGACAATTGGATTTTAAAAATGTTGGGTTGTCATAAGAATCAATATTAACAGTAAAGCTTCATTACAGACACATTTGATAACTGTTACAGCTGATCATTGTAGCCTAGGACTAAAGTACAATAATTTACCAATATCCAGAGGTCCGTTTGTAACTAGGGGTCATATGTAAGTCGGGTGTTCTTAAGTAGGGGACCGCCTGTATAGTAAAAAAAAGGTTGTTTTCAAGCCCAAACTCTTTGTCATGGATTGAGCATTAAATCAACAAGAGAAGCACGAGGAGGATAGCCCATTATGCTGGCTTGGTTTTAGGGATATTAAAGAGTTTTCCCTATAATATACCAATTCTGAAGCATATTTTCTTAAAACGGTGATTTGTGCCAGTTTGATTTGAAAACAGTTTGCTATCAGTTGGAGACATGTCGTTGCAGTTTCTTTCCCTCTTGATACAACAAAAAATATTATATACAAAACTACAACAGAAACAAGCAGATTCGGGCTGATATTCGGGCTGGTTGCAGCCATTCTGCATCCATTGTCAATTTACTTATGCATTTCTAGGGGGAACAATAAAATATAGATAAAAAAGGAGAGGCCTTCACTTAAATGGTTCAATCCAAAGGCAGTTAAAGCAAGCTAGGTAAGCATGACAATGGAGGTCCTCGGGATAACAGGCTGTTTCATGTGTGTAGCACTTATTGTGTAGCAGTTTTAGTGCCTCATGTGAAACAGACGGTTACCTTGATGACATCTTGAATCCTGCTGTTCTTGCCCGTTCTAATTGCATAATAAAAAAGTGTGGATTTAACAAAGTGAGTGCCACCCCCTTCTTCTCTATTTGCACCTTGTTGTACTTACGGAATGCTGCACCCCTGAAGATACGGAGCCTTCTTTTTAACCTCGTACTGATACCAGCGCTGTCGCACACAGGTGAAGAGTGTGCAAGCTTTTTTTCAGTGACAGGTAGTGCCGGTTCATTTCTCAGGCTCTATTTTTTGGAGTAAAATAGAGAGCTATAAGATAATATACTACAGAATTGTTTTGGTTAATAATTGTATTCATAATCAGACATTTCAGTAGTGATGATAGACATTTTTTTTGTTAAGGGTTAAAACCAGTTGGAAAGACTCCACAGAGATAAAGAACAAGATAGTAACTTATACCCGTTCTATTCTGTGAGATTAACCACTCCTGGTTTAACTTAAAAAAATAGTCATAAGTGAATGATCCAAGATATGAGTTGCTGAAGCTTTGTCGAATTCTTCAAAAGGTTTGTTTTGGATCCAAATCAATGATTCTCCATTATCTTAGATATTGGCATATACCCCCTCTAGCCCTCAAAATCACAGATTTTGCATTAAAAAGGCTCCTATATTATTTCTTAACTTTTGAACGATTTAAAATTTTTCATTTCATTTTAAAAGGTTTGTGCAAAGAGAAGCTAAAACTATATGGATTCACTTTGGTGCCTCATAAAAGCCAGATTTGTTCGAAATCAACAAACCATTGAATAACTTCACTCATGTCTAGAAACTGATGCACAACCCAAATTAAATTACTACGATATGAATTGACCTTAACTGAGTTCCAAAAATATCCTAGCTTAGCCTATCCAAGTGGCTCAGTCTAATATTTTTGTAGTAGTTTGAGTAGTAACAGTAGCAGCAGCATTACATTTTAATGGGTATTCTAATTTGGTTATTGACCCTTAAGAACGCAGACGGGTTATATGTTAAGGCTCAGCCCTTTTTTTTTTTTTTTAAATCTGACCACCAGTGTCTCTTTGTGTCATAATTCAACACTAACTTATCTTACTGATTTTGAGACTGTTTTCTTGTGACACACTGTAGTTTAGATGAATATAATTTTGCTGATTGGTTTACCATTTGCCTTTTTTTATTTGCATACTTTTTCAATTTTTTACAAATGTTAGGAAGTGCACTACTACCTCCTCTAGACACCGCATGCACTACTTCTAACAGAATACACCTGTGCGGGTGGGGTGGGGGGGCTAATGCACAATGGAGGGCATAACAAAAGGAAAAACAGAAAATGGGGAGGTTTTTTTTAAACTTTTAAACTTTTTAAAGAGCTTAGAAACAAGGTTATCATCCATGGAAATGACCAATCCTGCACCCTGGCTGTGGTGGCCACACATGTACTTTTGAGCCCTGCCTGGCTCCCTGGATTCAGCGTTTGGAACAACAGTGAGATGTGCAGTAACTGCTTGCCATTTTATATGCAAAACCAATGTGTTTCTTTGTATCATTTCAGCAGCAATGGTCGTATACAAGGCCAGCTCATTAATTTCTAAGGTACTACATGGCTACATTTAGGAGAAATTTTATCTTCGCCCAGTTACATTATTTAATAACATCCAATTGAAGAAATGTATATATAGTAATGAATTAAATCATATTTGATTGTCCACTTTAAAAAGTCAATACAGACATTCCCTGGGTTACATACAAGATAGGTTCGATAGGTTTGTTCTTAAGTTGAATTTGTATGTAAGTTGAAACTGTATATTTTATAACTGTAACTAAAGTTTTTTTTTTTTGCTGTAATGGGACAAAGGATTATCAATAAAACTTCATTACACACCTTACAGCTGAAGAGTGCAGCTTGGGACTAAAGCAAAGCTTTCAGAGAGCTTCAACAGAGGTCACAGTGCGAAGAGAGGGGTCGTCTGTAAATTGGGTGTCCTTAAGTAGGGGACTGCCTGTAATCCCTAATATTTTTATGCTACCTGATTAATACATAACTGTCATCTGCCTTTTTTGAAAAATGTTTGCCCGCATACTCTCACAACTAGAAATTTGTAGAGGGTGTGTAAATCACAGGGAATACATTTCCTCTACAATCACCTTTTTTTGCAACTTCATGTCATAAAAATATCAAGGACATTCAATACAGAAACGAAAAAAAAAAAATAAGATAAAACTTCCCAACCTCTGTGTGAGTGAATGTTCTTTCATTTCAAAGAACAGAGAGAAGAGGAACATAATAATTCATTAGATGGCTGATGTGAGAGACATGCTATCCTTTCTGTTATGTTTGATTATATAGATGAGCTGACTAGTGGATAAACAGTGACAGTGGATCTTTCTGTATAATAATAACCCTAGAAAACATCAGACAGTTGTGTTGATTGTTGTCATTCAAGTCAATCAACCACCTGTGCAAGCTGTTTGTCTCTGCAAGGCTCCAAACCTATTTTAATTAAAAGTACTGGCTTTGTTCCTGGTTTAATTTAAGTCAAATTGCAGAATATCTGGCTACATCTTCACAGTGATGTTTAACAAGGGATCGAAAAGATGTATTAGCTACATCACAATTTAGTTCCTGCTTTTTAAAGTTTCGAGTGATTTAATGACATTTTTCTTCTTCCATCCCCCGGTCTCTCGCGCTCTCATCTTCTGGCATTTATAAAACCTGCCAGATATGAACTGAAATTTAAGTCTGCCATTAAGACAAACATAATGAAAGCTAAAAACTTCAGTCTACATGACAATGCTTTTAGGAAGCCTTACTTTTTCTTAATTCCTCTTATTGTTTTAGAGGAGGATGCATTGACAATTGTATTTTTAACTTATTAGAGCTATATAGTGAAACATTTGTTTGGATTTTTTTCAATTCTTTCTGCCGTTACTTTCTATAAATGCCTACTTTTAGTCAAAGCATTTAGTGATTTACCTCAACCTCATAACTATAGGACAGCAATGAATTGATTGATGTCTATGGGTCTACCCAGCATGCTCTGTGCATTGGAGGGATAACCATAACTCCAAGACAGCAGGCTTGTATTGTGGTTGTGTTTTTCGAAGACCACCCTTTTGGATCATACATACTATCACTTGCACGCTCCTGCCATATGCACCTCAAAAACCTGGAGAAGGGTGAGAAATGCAACTCTTTCTTTTTCAGGAAGGTCCACGCCGACCACATGCCCTTGAACGAGCGCGAGATGAGAACGGAAGCATGCAGAGGGGGAAGGAGGCCATCATGGGAGTCTCCAAGGACTTCTACAGCGGCCTCTACTCTCCAAAACCCACAGACGACGAAGCCACCGAGAGGTTCCTGTCAGGTATTACTAACACCCTCGATCCTGCAGGTGCCGAAGCCATTGACACCCCTCTGACGGTGGAAGAGCTGCTCTCTGCTGCTAAATCCTTCAGACCCGGCAGGACTCCGGAGACCCGGAGGTCTCCCGGCCGAGCTCTACATAGAGCTGGGGGACCTCATCTACCTGGACCTGCTGGAGCGCTTCGAGGAGATCGTGGTGGAGGGCAGGATGCCACCATCCCTGAGGCTAGGCATGATCACAATCTTGTACAAGTGGAAGAGCGAAAGTGCTGGAGAACAGGCTGAAGGCAGTCATCGACCAGATCGACCACCCGGACCAGACCTGTGGCATCCCCGGCCGCAGGATCGCAGACAACAGCCTGGCCCTTGTGAGGGACTCGGTTCCGTACGCCGAAAGTCGCCGGATCCAGGTGGCCCTGGTCAGCCTCGACCAGGAGAAGGCGTTCGACCGGGTCTCGCACAAACTCATGGGCCAGGCCCTGCATAAATTCAGGCTGGGTAAGATGTTCTGTGGCTATGTTAACCTCATATACTTTGTCATCCTCAGCACGGTGCTGGTGAACGGCTGGAAGACTGACCCCTTTCCTGTGCTTTCAGGGGTCAGGTAAGGCTGCCCTCTCTCACCTCTTCTTTTTGTTTGTGTTATAGAGCTGCTCGCAGAATCTATCCGGCAAAATCCAGAGATCAGAGGGATCACCGCACCAGGAATGGATTGCGACGAGGTCAAGTGTTCGCTGTATATGGACAACGTGACCGTTTTCTGCATGGACCAGCGTTCGGTGACGGCGCTCGTCCAGACCTGCGACAACTTCGAACAAGCTTCAGGGGCAAAGGTCAACTGCAAGAAGTCAGAAGCCATGCTCTTTGGGAACTGGCACCTCTCTTCTTCTGCCCCCTTCCCGTTCACCATCCAGCAGGACTTTATCAAGGTTCTGGGGGTTTGGTTCGGAAAGGAAGGAGCAGCCCTAAAGACTTGGGAAGAACACCTGGCCAAGGTCAAGAACAGGACTATGTTGTGGAGCCTGAGACATCTCTCTCTGGAGGGGAAAGCTGTTGTTTTGTATAACGAGGTGTTGCCTGTGCTACAGTACACCGCACAGGCGTGGCCGCCCCCGGCCGAGGTGAGCGCCGAAATTACCAGGACACTTTTAAAGGTTGGTTGGGGCAAAATGGACAAGTCAAGCGGAGCATCATGTACAAGGTACCACTCAAGGGGGGGAAAGGCATCTCTGACATCCCCACTTTGCTCTGGATCACTTTTGTTTGCTACTGCGGCCGCAGAACCCTAAGGACCACCGCAAGCTCGCTGAGAAAGTCCATGTCCCGCTACTTCCTCCTGCTTCTCTGGCACAAGCTGGGGTGGGACATGTGGGACAGCTCCTTCCCTTTCAACTGGGACGCTCCCTCGTACTATGCTGGGGCTGTGGACTTCGTCAGGGATCACCATCTGGAGGGACTTAAACCGGACCTGTGGAAGCCCAAGACCATCCACAAGCTCATCAGAGCCAAAGACACCACAGAACAGCTTCCAGGAGTCGCCCCCGACACGGCCAAGACTGCTTTGCAACAAACACAAGGACCTATCGTGGATGGCCATCATGGGGGGACTGTCCCTGAGGGCCTTCATGAACGCCTGGAGGCTGAGTAAGATGTGCTTCTGTCCCAGGTGCCCCAGGAGGGTGGAAACACCCATGCACCGGTTTTGGGAGTGCCCTTTTCCTAAGCGTTTGTTGGATGCCCTGGAGCAGGATTTTGCCTCTTTTGTGCCCAAGAACACCATGACCCACCACATGGTGCTTTATGGTTTGTTTCAAGGGACACACACTGTGGGAGCCATCCAGGATGCCTGGTGCTTTGTTAACTGCTTCAAGGAAGCCATCTAGTACGCCAGGAGATGCCTCACGTGGCAGCAGGAGACCCTTACCACAGCCGACTGCCACCAAATGGTACTCAGATCCCTGAGGGACTACACCATCTGGGAGGCCCAGAGAGACTACAATGAGGAAGAAGAGGATTTGGCCTAGCCCACTCTCTCCCCAGAGGGAGTGTTCATGGACTGTACCAAAGCCAAAACAAAAAATATGCACCACAATAAAAATTTCCAAAATATTTTCTTTCCTGACAATATAAACCTCTAAAACCCTAATTGTCGCTTTGATTCACTCAACTACTGAAACTCCCTTCTAATCTGTCTTTCACTTACAAAACTCTCTTCTCTACAATATATTCTTAATGCAGCAGCCAAAATGGCCTATCCTGATGCTACACAGATACCTAACTCGGTCAGCAGCAGCTTTTGTTTTCAACTTAAATTAATCTTCATCCTCCACAAGCCTCTACATAGTGCCGCACTTTCCATCTTTGCCATCAAGTCAGTCTATCACACAGCCCATGCTCTTCAATCTTCCAGTGATCTAACATTACTTTCTTTCTTAATTTTAACCTCCCGATCAAGTCTCCAGGACTTCTCCCAAGCTTCAACTATTTTCTTGAATGTGCTACCTTGATCTAACATCTGTGTAAGTGTCATCCTCGAGTATTTTGAATATGTGAACATGCACTTAGCCCGTTGGCTGAATTGGAGTTGATTGCACCAAAACCCTTATCCTCCTGCAGTATACGCTGGTCTAGCAACCATTAATTGTTGTGATTGATAGAGCTCAGTTCCAAATGCCTAATGCAGATATTGTAGTCTTCTATAAGTGTTTGGTTAACATTCAGTCCAGTGCTGGTTTTAGTTTGACCTGTTTCCTTGCTTGTAAGAGAGACATTATTTGCTGCATTGTAGTATTTTGATCTAGTCTATTGTGCAGAACACCCTTCTTCTGTGATTTGGTTATTTATTGCCATCTCTGCTGTGACTGGCCTGGTTGACAATTCTTCCATGTTTGTGTTGTCCATTTTGTTTTGTGTTTCACTTTGATGTAGGAAGGGAACATTTTTCTTGGGATCACCATCTCTTTGAAAAGACAAGTGCTCTTTAAGACATCAGTTGGCTTCAAACAATTATAGTTCAAATGACTATATAGAGAAAACAATTAAAGAAAAACAATACAAAAATAATATCCTTAGCTTTTCAGCCACAACCAATACAATAAGTTATCCTAAAGAGAGAAACTGCTCAGTAGAGATGAAAATATGTACTGTATCTATGATTCATTGAAACAGTTCAAAACCGGCATTTTTAAGGCATTGAATCAAATGCAAATCTTTTCTGATTTGCTTCAGTGAATCTTTTAATATGGTGGCTAGAAAATACTGGAATTCCTCCCAGAGCTTAGAGGTTGTAAAATTAAGACATTCATAAAAAAATAAAATTAGATATGAGGCTTTTTTATGAAATATCTGAGCTCTGCAGGGCAAGAGGGGATTATATACAAATTTCTAGTAATACTGAAGAAACATTGGATCTAATCTTAGATCATTCACTTATCTTTACTGCACAGCCACACACAACACACAGCAACTGGCAACCCACTAAAGTTTTCCCAGAAGCAGGGAGCACTCACCTTGTGAGAATTCTGCATTTTTAAAGCTCACGTTATTGTTATAGTTAATTATTCACAATCATCCCTAATAATGGGAGTGGTTAACTAGAGTAGGAATTCACTGAAGACTGGAGCATCTTTTCTTACTAAAACACAATCCATATGGCTACTTTAAAATGTATAGTCTTAAAGGGAACCTGTCACCAGGAGACCCATTTTTAGCACTCACCCAGTCCTCACAGAGCATAGTACATACGCTGCCAAAGTGTTTTTGTATAAAAAATAGGTTTTACAGAAAAAAAGATATGTTATATAGTACCTTTAATTAGCATCTGCTGTGTGAATAGGTACTCCCCTGGGAGTGGCAGGAAAGGAGCAGTTCCCTCCCACCCTTGGGAAACTGCTCCTCCACGTGTTCTTTTCAAATATATGAATAACTTCACTCACTCGGGATTGGCTGTAGAGGAGCAGGGGATGTCGCTAAGCCAAGTGATGGGTGTTTTCATATATTTCGAAAGGATACATGGAGGAGCAGTTTCCCAGGGGTGGGGGGGAACTGCATCTTTCCAGACACTCCCAAGGGATGAGTGCCTATTCACACAGCAGATGATAATGAAAGGGACAATATAACATATGTTTTTTCTGTAAAACCTATTTTTTTATACAAAAACACTTTGGCAGTGTATGTACTATGCTCTGTGGGGACTGGGGGAGTGCTTAAAATGGGTCTCCTGGTGACAGGTTCCCTTTAACTACTCCCCCCCCTCAAGTGCTTTCGATGATTGGTGTAAAAAGTAGTGCATACACATTTTTGTGAAAATAGCCTTGATTGGTGCAATTGATATCCAGAATGTCCCACAAGAGCCACATATTCACGGAGAATTAGTACCTCACCATGACTAAAACTCCATTCACTTTAAAGGGAATTCTGAAAATAAATATTCAATAAGTCTTATAGAAGTGAATGCATCTGTGACCCAGAATAGATATCAATACTCTATTCAAACTATGATCATTGCCCTAATTTTCAGTCTACTATTTAGTTTCAGACTTGCCAAACATCCATTACCTTTAGGTCATTCTATTCAAATCAGGTCTTTTCAACAATCTTACACTATACTCTTTGAAGTGTGTTAGTGTGTTCTTAATTTCAACACTTTAAATCTGCTAATTTTAACAGAAATGTTAGTTCAAAAGTCTTATACAGTACTGCCATAATCACAGATGTTGTGTGACCTGTTTATGCACAAAACCTACAATTCTACAATCCACAAAATATAGAAGAAATTTTGTAGCACATCCCAATGAAAAGATAAAAAACTTTTTCTTTATTCAGGAATCCATAAAAATTTCATAGAATACATGACAGCATGCTAGGTAGGATGGAAAAACCTACAGGTTTACGCTAAACCGAACCTAAGTCATGGAATTAAAAAAATCACAGCACACATGTGAATATTAAAAGGAGCACACATGTGAATATTAAAAGGCAAACCTTTTTTATGCTATGAGTAAGGCTCTGTTGAGCTGAAACGTGTAGGTTTTTATATCCTACCTACCATGCAGTCATGTATCACTGCCAGGACTCCCCTGATCAGACCTGACCGAGGATGGACAATGGCGCACATAGGCAGCGGCCAACTGTCTGCACAGTATTTCTCTATAGTACGCCAGTTGTTCCTTCCTCTCGGTAGTTGGAAAAAAGGCACCCATTTTGCATCGGTAGCGAGGGTCCAAAAGGGGGGAGAGTCAAAAGTCATCACTATGCCGGATGTTGACTATTTGTCTGTCACTAGTTAGGCAAAGCAGCATGCTACGGCCATCTGCGCAAGTGACTCTGAGGAACTCCCGGCCTCCATCTTCACTGTATACTGCCACAGTATTTCTGGATCATCTGCATCATTTTTTCCCTCCTCCTGATGCTCCTGCTCCTCCTCTCCTGTCACATGAGTAGAAAAACACTAATTTCACCAGACTCTGCTTGTGCTCCAATGTCCTTCTCCAGTTCAGCCCCCACTGGACTCATGTGGCCATGAGATGTAGTCTCCACTTCTCCAATGCCCTGACCAGACAGATTTATCAGCATCATCCCGTAGTCCTGGCGACTGAAAAATTACATGGCATCTTCAAAGGGCCTGAGCAAACGGTAGGTGTCACGCATGGGCTGCCAGTGACTGACATCAAAGTTTCATAGGGGAGTACTCCTGTCTGCTTGCATCATCAAAAATTCAATAATGGCTTTTCTCTGTTCATAGAGGTGGTCTAACATATGGAGTCTGCAAATCCAACGGTTGGAAAGATTGCATATCAGCCTATGGAGGGTGTGCTTGGCTTTGTAAGAATGGATGAAGTGCATGCACAGTTTCCTGGCCATTTTTAGAATGTCTTGCATGGGTGGCTTCAGGACCCTTCTGACAACCTAATTGAACACGTGCGCCATGCAGGGCGCATGGACCATCCCTCCTTGGTGCAGCGTGAACACCATATTACTCACATTGTCTGTCACTTTGTCTATTTGTAATCGCCTCGTTCAAGGACTGCTGACTCCATTTGTAGCAAGGAGCAGGAGCATCTGGACAGGGAAATGATGTCAAAGACAAACAGCTCCCTTTGGCAGAGGTGCTAGAGCCTTGACTGGCTGAAACGGCATGTGTGCCACTAAATGCTGCTGCTGTTGCTGCGGTGGCAGGATGGACCACCACTTTTGAGACATTTTGAGACCACCACTTTTTAGAGATGTATATGCAGGAAGATTTAGCTCCACAGGGTTTAAGACCAACTTTCCTATCCACCTTCCCAGATGACCCTGACTACTCCCGTTGTTGGGAGTCTCTACTTAACAAATTCTCCGAAAACATCATCTGTTTAATTAAAGATAAAAGAAGTGCACTATGTCACAATTCACTAAAGAAAATACATACCATTCCCGCGAGTTTAGAGGACATTAAAACACATAGAGATTACATCAAAATTAATAGGAATATCAGTGAAAGATTACACAAAATGGAAAATGAACTGATCTATAGGAAGGCTAGCAAATTAAACTGAGACAGGAATGATAAACTCAATTCTAGTTACAGAACCTGGCATAAAACTACAAGGAACAATTTAGTTCCAAACCCAATAATAAAAAATACCTCCTCTCATCCTTTGAAACCTGATAGAAATAGATCACCCACAAATAAAAAAAGACACACTACAAATCCAGAAAATACGTAGAATAACCTCCAATACCACAGAAAAACGGAACAAGACACGATCTGGGCACCAAAAAGATACACGCACTACATCGGTACTGGCGCAAAAATCTAAAGATGATATCTTACACACTAATAGGTATGCATTATTAGAACCCAACACCAACGTCATTGAGACAGCGGTTCCAGCGCTGTTGGATAGAATGCAGCCTTTAGAAAAACCCAATACCCCTTTAACAATTTACCCATCTCCACTAACCAGAAAAGATAGAGATCTACTATTTACAGACACAGTCCGTCAGCTAAAACTTGACATCAGTAGCCTGTCGGACCCAAGATCTCCAAATAACACCCCAAATAAGATTAGAGATAATCTTAACACTTTAGGGCGATTAGTAAGAAATAGACACCCCCCCCCCATACAGCACTCATCCTACGACTCCACAAGAAGAAATCCTAGGTTTGGACATTAGTGTCCATTCTTGTATACCAAGTCCATCAAGCTCTAGTCACAACCCTATACATACACAACATGAAGAAATCGGTCCAGCCACGAATACACAAACTAATATAAGGTCTACTCTACCCGTACCAATAAGAACAAAGAACATTGCGTCTTTCTTTTCGGCCCCTCCACCCCCAAAGAAAATGAAAAAAAACAAACGGGGGACACAAGGAGGATGGAAGAAACGTGGAAAGAAGGAACCAACACTCCCCGAAAAAACCACAGTAAAAATTTTTAATCTAACAAACTACATGCTTAATCCCGACAAGATATCCTTGCTATCGAAAGGTCTATCTTTTTGTCCGAACCAAACACCTAATGACTTTGAGTTATTCTTAGACATTAACGTCTTTATAAGGAAATTGACCATTAAGCGACATTTTGCGCTTACAAACAGACTATCTGATCGAAACCCCTCCAACCCTGCACGCTCGGACTCCAAAAACTGAAACCCCCCTAGAAAAAACGGACGCAAAGTAAAAGTCCAGAACAAATCTAGATTTTACCCATTATACAATCAAGGGCACTACATAAGAATGTTCCATGATCTAATCCAAGAAGAGTGCCTATCTCTCATAAAAAATAATAGTAAAAAACAAAATGCAAAGGAAAACTGTAGACCACGTAGGAACCTTACAGTAAGAGAGACTCGGGCTCTCAAAGATCTTTCATCAAATAGAGACTTAGTATTCCGCCCTGCAGACAAAGGGGGTGGTCTGGTAATCCTCTCATATTCATACTATGAGCAAGAATCACTCCACATCCTATCGGACCACGACTATTATACCCCAACTCAAGAGAAATATAAAAACAATATTAGATCAAGCCGAGAAATCAGGCATCATCACTAAAAACTAAGCCAAATTCCTTTTCATACCATTCCCATCCATGTCGCACTTTTACTTTCTTCCCAAGATTCACAAAAATGAGAAAAAACCACCCGGACACCCAATTATATCAGGGATTGGGTCTATCACCAGTAATATTTCCCACTTTGTTGACCTGTATCTTCAGCCTTATGTGACCCAACTTCCAAGCTTCCTTACAGACTCCGATCAGCTCATCAATGAGATAAGCAAGCTACATCTGCCAAATACCTTTTCTTTTGTAACATTAGATGTGACCTCACTATATTCTAACATTCAACATGAGAAAGGGATTCGCAGTGTAAAGTATTTTTTAAATAATGACAAATCTCTCCCAGAGGACTTTAAGAATTTTCTCATCCTATTGCTATCTCTAGTGTTAGAAAACAATTACTTTATGTATAATACCACCCTGTATCACCAGAATTGCGGGACCGCAATGGGGACTAAACTAGCACCTGCGTATGCCAACCTGTTCATGGGTAACTTTGAAACCCAATATTTGCTATCTGACCACCCCTTTAAACAGTTCATATACTATTACCAGCGCTACATTGATGATCTGTTCATAATCTGGACAGGTACTTCGGATGATGTAAAATTATTTACTGAATATCTCAATTCCAACAATTGGGGAATCTCTTTCTCCTCCAAACATCAGGAAACCTCGATTACTTTTTTGGACCTCACAATATATATCAGGAATAACTCGATTTCCACTTCTACATTTTTCAAAAAGGTAGATACAAATAGCTACCTGAAATACGAGAGCGTGCATTATAAAAAGTGGAAAAACAACATCCCCTACAGTCAATATAAGAGAATTAGAAAGAACTGTACAGATCCCCACGTTTTTAGGGAACAAGGCGCTGTCCTGAAAAAAAAAAAATATAGAAAAGGGTTACCCACTAAGAATTCTAAAACAAGCCTACCAGAAAACTAGTGGGTTGACCCAGCAGGAGTGCCTATCAAAAAATTCCCCAGCTGAAATAAACCCTATCTTTAACACCAAAAAGGATACTAAGAAAAATTAATACCCATTAAACTTCATAACAAGATACAACGATAACTTTAGAGAAATATCCAATATATTGAGAAAGCACTGGCACATTTTACAAAAAGACCAGATCCTCAAAACCATTATTCCCACCCAGCCCATAATGACATACCAACGAGCCTCTACTTTAAAGAACATTTTGGCTCCCAGCCAAACCAAACAACATAATAACACAAAGCCAAAAGGTACAACGAATGCCATAAGCATTATGCCGACGATAAAGAGATGCGGCCATAAACTATGCCTGTGTTGCCCAAACATTAATCATTGTGCCACCCATTTTATATCCAACACCACTCTAGAGAGGTTTCAGATTAAAACAAATATGACATGCCAGACAAGCTATGTAATTTATATGATCGAATGTCCATATGGTCTGCAATACATAGGCAGAACAACACATAAACTCCATGATCGTATTACTGGTCGTTTCGCGTTACTGTCAACGCTTCAGGCAAGATGAAGCGTTGACAGTAACGCGAAACGACTCGTCCCTGGAACTCTACTTAGCATGATGTTCTCCTCTCCCTGTGTATGCCATTTTTAAAGATGTACGAATAAATGAAGAATTTTAAGAAAACGTGGTGAGTGCCTACCTTTCTTTTCTTCTAAATTTCACATGTATACAAATTCTTTCATATAAATAATTACCAAACTTGAGAAATATCCTTTTAAAAAGTATTTCCCTATCACTTTAAAAGATGGACAGTTTTTCATGCAGCCGTTAAAAATGCTTGACTGTTACCATGTCTTATAATTAAAGGAGTTTGCAAATGAAAATGTAAAAATTTTAACCCCCTAGTGATGTTTACACAAAGACCGATAAAGACAGACTGGAATTATATCTGTGAATTGCTGTATTTTTGTTAACAGTGAATTATAGAATGTGTTATTTTGTTTATCCCAAGTATAATTAAGAATCTTGTCTTCGTGGGAATAGCTCTTTAAGTACATCTATTACACGACAGGACTATAAAATCAGAGGCACATTCTTGTGTATATCTTCCAATGTACTTGACATGGCTGCATCTTTTTCTAAACTAATTTACTAATACTATGTCCAAGTAATTGAATGGACATTGATGCAAATTTAGCAAAACTACAAACAAGGATAACCTTAAATAGACATGTAATAAACAAGTAACCAATGGGAAAATATTTCTCATAGCTATATACTTACTAACCAGTTTAAATAATTAGTTCAAAAATTAGAAAAACTCATTCACAAACCTCCATTATGCTAACTCGAGCCACTCTGTATCATTCTTGATGCCATTTCTTTTATGTAAAAGTTGACAGGGGAGATTTATCATACACTGACACTTGAGTGTCAGTTTTTGATGCAGCCCTTGCTTAGGCCTCTTGATGTATCTAGTTGGTGGCTACACCGGTCGCCAAGGTAGTTTTATGCAAAAAGCATGCAAATATTCAAGTTTGCATTCCCATAATCTAGGTAGTGTGCAGGCACAAGGCAAGAACACCACTCACTCGACCACTCTGCCACCAGCCATGTCCCCTTTATACTCACTTGGTGTGGAGATGGCGTGAAAGGGGAAATGAACACAATTACTAGCATATCGCAAGTAACTTTAATTTCAGGATTATTTCAGTTTTCTGGCTCATATACCTTGATAATTGACCCCATAATATGTTTTTTAACACAGTCTAATAAAAATGTCACTAATGATTAAGTTGCAGATATCACTTCCTATCCCTACTATTCATGTATTTGTACAAACTGCAAGTGAAACTAGAGAACTACAGGAAAGTACGAAGAAAAAATGGTTAATAAGTAGAGATGAGCGAGCACTAAAATGCTCGGGTACTCGTTATTCGAGACAAACTTTTCCCGATGCTCGAGTGCTCGTTTCGAGTAACGAGCCCCATTGAAGTCAATGGGAGACTCGAGCATTTTTCAAGGGGACCAAGGCTCTGCACAGGGAAGCTTGGCCAAACACCTGGGAACCTCAGAAAAGGATGGAAACACCACGGAAATGGACAGGAAACAGCAGGGGCAGCATGCATGGATGCCTCTGAGGCTGCTTAAATGCACCATTATGCCAAAATTATGGGCAACAGCATGGCCATGACAGAGTGACAGAATGAAGCTAGATAGCATCTAAAACATCCAATAATTGACCCTGACACTATAGGGGACGGCATGCAGAGGCAGCGGCAGCAGCGGAAGGCTAGAGAGTGGCATGGCGACATACCCTAAATGGACTCAGGCTTCAAACCAATGGGTAGCAGAGAGGAACCAAAGGAGGTGAGCAAGAAGCGCTCAAATAATATTGGTACATGATAAAAGTTTGCCAGTATATTTTGTGGATTACACAGCAGGGTGGCGACAAAGTTAACATGGAAGCCATGAAAACAACCCAAAATTCTGCCTGACACAGCACGTTTGATAAGGCGGGCATGTATGGAGGCAGTGAACTAGTAGTAGATTAAAGGTGCTGCAGTTAAAACTATGTTAGTTGGTTCTTGGCATGGAGCTGGCGCTCCGCTGCCAGGTGAGCTTTCGCCAATCCAAGCCCCTGTCTCTAGGCTACTCCCCAAACAGCACTTCTAAGAACCTTTTGTATAAGATCAAGTGTAGTAGCGTTCTTATAAGTTTAGGATATGGCGGGTGAGGGGAATGTAAACAGATGCGCAAGAAGCGCTGAAATAATATTCGTAAATGGTAAAAGTTTGCCAGTGTATTTTGTGGATAACACAGCAGGGTGGCGACAAAGTTAACAACTTTGATGTGGAATCCATGAAAACAACCCAAATTTCGGCCTGACAAACCTCGTTTGATAAAGGGACGATGTATGGAGGCAGCTATATGGACGACTTTTGGAGGTAGCAATGGAGACAACGTGTGGAGGCTGCTATGGAGACAATTCAATTTGGATAGTGCCTGTATGTGGCAGTCCAAAAAAATTTTCAAACCAGAGGAGCAGGTAGGTGGCCCTCCAGAAAAATGGAATAGATTGAGTGCCTGTATGTGGCAGTCCAAAAAAGTTTTTAAACCAGAGGAGCAGGTAGGTGGCCCTCCAGAAAAATGGAATAGATTGAGTGCCTGTATGTGGCAGTCCAAAAATGTTTTCAAACCAGAGGAGCAGGTAGGTGGCCCTCCAGAAAAATGGAATAGATTGAGTGCCTGTATGTGGCAGTCCAAAAAAGTTTTTAAACCAGAGGAGCAGGTAGGTGGCCCTCCAGAAAAATGGAATAGATTGAGTGCCTGTATGTGGCAGTCCCAAAAAATTGTTTAAAACAGAGGACCGGAAAGGTGGCCCTCCAGAAAAATTGAATAGATTGAGTGCCTGTATGTGGCACTCCCAAAAATTGTTTAAAACAGAGGACCGTGTCGGTGGCCCTCCAGAAAAATTAAATGCATACAGTACTATACCTAGAGCCAGTGGGCCCGGTCAAAAAACAGCCAGTTTCCTCTGCTTTACTGTAGAAAGAGGAGGAGAAGGAGGAAAATGAGGAGGAGGAGGAGTGGATAAATTATTCAGGTTGAGCTTCCTTCACCTGGTGGAGATTTGAAATTAGGAGAAATCCATGCTTTATTCATCTTGATAAGCGTCAGCCTGTCAGCGCTGTCAGTCGACAGGCGTGTACGCTTATCGGTGATGATGCCACCAGCTGCACTGAAAACCCGCTCTGACAAGACGCTAGCGGCAGGGCAGGCAAGAACCTCCAAGGCGTAGAGCGCCAGTTCGTGCCACATGTCCAGCTTTGAAACCCAGTAGTTGTAGGGAGCTGTGTGATCATTTAGGACGATGGTATGGTCAGCTACGTACTCCCTCACCATCTTTCTGTAAAGATCAGCCCTACTCAGCCGAGACTGGGGACAGGTGACAGTGTCTTGCTGGGGTGACATAAAGCTGGCAAAAGCCTTGTAAAGCGTACCCTTGCCAGTGCTGGACAAGCTGCCTGCTCGCCTACTCTCCCTCGCTACTTGTCCCGCAGAACTACGCACTCTGCCGCTAGCGCTGTCAGAAGGGAAATACTGTTTCAGCTTGTGCACCAGGGCCTGCTGGTATTCATGCATTCTCACACTCCTTTCCTCTCCAGGGATGAGAGTGGAAAGATTTTGCTTGTACCGTGGGTCCAGGAGAGTGAACACCCAGTAATCGGTGCTGGAATAAATTCTTTGAACGCGAGGGTCACGGGATAGGCAGCCTAGCATGAAATCTGCCATATGCGCCAGAGTACCAACGCGTAAGAATTCGCTCCCCTCACTGGCCTGACTGTCCATTTCCTCCTCCTCCAACTCCTCCAATTCCTCTTCTTCTGCCCATACACGCTCAACAGTGAAGGACTCAACAATGGTCCCCTCTTGTGTCTCGCCAACATTCTCCTCCTCTTCCTCCTCATCCTCCTCCACCTCCTCCGATATGCGCTGAGAAACAGACCTAAGGGTGCTTTGGCTATCAACAAGGGAATCTTCTTCCCCCGTCTCTTGTGAGGAGCGCAAAGCTTCCGACTTCATGCTGACCAGAGAGTTTTTCAACAGGCCAAGCAGCGGGATGGTGAGGCTGATGATGGCGGCATCGCCACTGACCATCTGTGTTGACTCCTCAAAGTTACTCAGCACCTGACAGATATCAGACATCCACGTCCACTCCTCATTGTAGACTTGAGGAAGCTGACTGACCTGACTACCAGTTCTGGTGGAAGTTGACATCTGGCAGTCTACAATCGCTCGGCGCTGCTGGTAAACTCTGGATAACATGGTCAGTGTTGAATTCCACCTCGTGGGCACGTCGCACAACAGTCGGTGAGCGGGCAGTTGGAGGCGGCGCTGCGCTGCCCTGAGAGTGGCAGCATCTGTGCTGGACTTCCTGAAATGCGCACAGATGCGGCGCACCTTCGTGAGCAAATCAGACAGATTGGGGTATGTCTTGAGGAAACGCTGAACTATGAGATTTAACACATGGGCCAGGCATGGCACATGTGTCAGTCTGCCGAGTTGCAGAGCCGCCACCAGGTTACGGCCGTTGTCACACACAACCATGCCTGGCTTCAGGTTCAGCGGTGCCAGCCACAGATCAGTCTGCGCCGTGATTCCCTGTAATAGTTCTTGGGCGGTGTGCCTTTTATCGCCTAGGCTCAGCAGTTTGAGCACCGCCTGCTGTCGCTTAGCGACGGCACTGCTGCTGTGCCTAGAGCTACCGACTGATGGCGCCATGCCCACGGATGGTCGTTCGGAGGAGGAGGTGGAGGAGGGGTGGGAGGAGGAGGAGGCATAGTAGGCCTCAAACACCTGGACCGAGGTAGGCCCCGCAATCCTCGGCGTCGGCAGTATATGACCAGCAGCAGGGTCACACTCGGTCCCAGCCTCCACCAAGTTAACCCAATGTGCCGTCAGAGATATATAGTGGCCCTGCCCGGCAGCACTCGTCCACGTGTCCGTGGTCAGGTGGACCTTGTCAGAAACGGCGTTGGTCAGGGCACGGATTATGTTGTCTGACACGTGCTGGTGCAGGGCTGGGACGGCACATCGGGAAAAGTAGTGGCGGCTGGGGACCGAATACTGAGGGGCGGCCGCCGCCATGAGGCTGCGAAAGGCCTCGGTCTCTACTAGCCTATAGGGCAGCATCTCCAGGCTTAGCAATCTGGAGATGTGCACATTAAGGGCTTGGGCGTGCGGGTGGGTTGCACTATATTTGCGTTTCCGCTCCAGCGTCTGGGGTATGGAGAGCTGAACGCTGGTGGATGCTGTGGAGGATCGTGGAGGTGACAATGGGGTTTTTGTGGCAGGGTCCTGGGCAGGGGGCTGACTATCAGCTGACACAGGGGAAGGAGCAGTGGTGTGCACGGCCGGAGGTGAACGCGCTTGTTGCCACTGAGTGGGGTGTTTAGCATTCATATGCCTGCGCATACTGGTGGTAGTTAAGCTAGTAGTGGTGGAACCCCTGCTGATCCTGGTTTGGCAAATGTGGCACACCACAGTCCGTCGGTCATCCGGTGTTTCCTTAAAGAACCTCCAGACTTCTGAAAATCTAGCCCTCGCCGCAGGAGCCCTTGCCACGGGAGCTTCACTAGTTGACACATTTGGCGCTGATGCACCAGCTCTGGCCCTGCCTCTCCGTCTGGCCCCACCACTGCCTCTTCCAACCTGTTCTGGTCGAGGACTCTCCTCCGTCTCAGAAGCACTGTGTTCACCCGGCCTCTCAACCCAGCTTGGGTCTGTCACCTCATCATCCTCCGATCCCTCAGTCTGCTCCCCCCTCGGACTTCCTGCCCTGACAACAACTTCCCCACTGTCTGACAACCGTGTCTCCTCATCGTCGGACACCTCTTTACACACTTCTTCCAGTACGTCAACAAGGTCATCATCACCCACAGACTGCGACTGGTGGAAAACCTGGGCATCGGAAAATTGCTCATCAGCAACCGGACAAGTGGTTTGTGACTGTGGGAAGGGTCCAGAAAACAGTTCCTCAGAGTATGCCGGTTCAAATGGCAAATTTTGCTGGGAGGGGGCAGACTGGGGGGGAGGAGGCTGAGGTGCAGGAGCTGGAGGAGTGCCGATTTCGGTGACATGGGTGGACTGCGTGGAAGACTGACTGGTGGACAAATTGCTCGAAGCATTGTCGGCAATCCACGACATCACCTGTTCGCACTGTTCTGGCCTCAACAGTGCTCTACCATGATTCCCAGTAACTTCAGACATGAACCTAGGGAGTGTAGCTCTGCGGCGTTCCCCTGCTCCCTCATAAGCAGGTGGTGTCTCACCCCGCCCAGGACCACGGCCTCTGACCCCTGCAGTAGTTGGACGCCCACGTCCCCGCCCTCGTCCTCTACCCCTAGCCCTCGGGTTAAACATTTTGAAAATGAGAGTTATAACTTGAATTTTTTTTTTAACTTTTTTTTTTTTTTTTTTTTTTTTTGTGTTTTTTAGTTTTTAAAACCAAACGATGCTATCCTATTGCTATGGCTATTTTCTAGCCAAGTATTACAGCACACTACTATGCCAGATGAGATGACGCTGAGTTATGAAAAAAATAAACGTAAAATAAAAAAGGAAATGGCAGACTGTGCCTAATTGAAATACAACCCCGGGCCTAATAAATTTTCCCACTTCGGTCTTTGCGATGGATATGTGCGTCACTAAAACACAGTGGTCGCAAGTCTGACTCCAAATTGCTCCCAATTTGATAGTAGATGCACTGCAGCAAGTACAGCCACCAGCAGATCAACCAGAAATCAAATATATATAACGCTACTGTAGGCGTAATTAAGCCGTTTGTATTCTCCTATGGCTATTTTCTAGCCAAGTATTACAGCACACTACTATGCCAGATGAGATGACGCTGAGTTATGAAAAAAATAAACGTAAAATAAAAAAGGAAATGGCAGACTGTGCCTAATTGAAATACAACCCCGGGCCCTAATAAATTTTCCCACTTCGGTCTTTGCGATGGATATGTGCGTCACTAAAACACAGTGGTCGCAAGTCTGACTCCAAATTGCTCCCAATTTGATAGTAGATGCACTGCAGCAAGTACAGCCACCAGCAGATCAACCAGAAATCAAATATATATAACGCTACTGTAGGCGTAATTAAGCCGTTTGTATTCTCCTATGGCTATTTTCTAGCCAAGTATTACAGCACACTACTATGCCAGATGAGATGACGCTGAGTTATGAAAAAAATAAACGTAAAATAAAAAAGGAAATGGCAGACTGTGCCTAATTGAAATACAACCCCGGGCCCTAATAAATTTTCCCACTTCGGTCTTTGCGATGGATATGTGCGTCACTAAAACACAGTGGTCGCAAGTCTGACTCCAAATTGCTCCCAATTTGATAGTAGATGCACTGCAGCAAGTACAGCCACCAGCAGATCAACCAGAAATCAAATATATATAACGCTACTGTAGGCGTAATTAAGACGTTTGTATTCTCCTATGGCTATTTTCTAGCCAAGTATTACAGCACACTACTATGCCAGATGAGATGACGCTGAGTTATGAAAAAAAATAAACGTAAAATAAAAAAGGAAATGGCAGACTGTGCCTAATTGAAATACAACCCCGGGCCCTAATAAATTTTCCCACTTCGGTCTTTGCGATGGATATGTGCGTCACTAAAACACAGTGGTCGCAAGTCTGACTCCAAATTGCTCCCAATTTGACAGTAGATGCACTGCAGCAAGTACAGCCACCAGCAGATCAACCAGAAATCAAATATATATAACGCTACTGTAGGCGTAATTAAGCCGTTTGTATTCTCCTATGGCTATTTTCTAGCCAAGTATTACAGCACACTACTATGCCAGATGAGATGACGCTGAGTTATGAAAAAAATAAACGTAAAATAAAAAAGGAAATGGCAGACTGTGCCTAATTGAAATACAACCCCGGGCCCTAATAAATTTTCCCACTTCGGTCTTTGCGATGGATATGTGCGTCACTAAAACACAGTGGTCGCAAGTCTGACTCCAAATTGCTCCCAATTTACTAGTAGATGCACTGCAACAACTACAGCCACCAGCAGATCAACCAGAAAACAAATATATATAACGCTACTGTAGGCGTAATTAAGCCGTTTGTATTCTCCTATGGCTGTTTTCTAGCCAAGTATTACAGCACACTACTATGCCAGATGAGATGACGCTGAGTTATTAAAACAATAAACGTAAAATAAAAAGAAACTGGCAGACTGTGCCTAATTCTACTCAAACCCCTAATAAATTTTCCCACTTTGGTGTTTGAGGTGGATATGTGTGTCACTAAGAGCTAAACACAACGGTAGCAAGTCCCCCTGCTAATTCCTCACAATATGGTACTAGCTGCAAATAAAAAAAAAAAAAAATTATAACGTTATTGTAGCCCTAAGAAGGGCTGTTGGGTTCTTTTAGAATCACTCCTGCCTAACAGTAAGCTAATAGAACAGCCTAACGCTTTCCCTGAGCAGCAGCAGCTCTCTCCCTAGCGGCATCCAGACAGAGAATGATCCGAGCAGCGCGGGCAGCGGCTAGTCTATCCCAGGGTCACCTGATCTGGCCAGCCAACCACTGCTATCTACTTGTAAGGGTACCACGTCATGCTGGGTGGAGTGCAGAGTCTCCTGGCTTGTGATTGGCTCTGTTTCTGGCCGCCAAAAAGCAAAACGGCGGGAGCTGCCATTTTCTCGAGCGGGCGAAATACTCGTCCGAGCAACGAGCAGTTACGAGTACGCTAATGCTCGATCGAGCATCAAGCTCGGACGAGTATGTTCGCTCATCTCTATTAATAAGAGAAAACCTAAATTTTTTTTTCATTTTTGAAAGTCACTTATATCCTAATATTCATATTTACATGAAAATTATGAATGGACATTATTAAAGGAACTATTCATAACTGGACAAAAAAAGAAGTCTCTGCTTAATAAAAAAAGGTCCATTTAGCAATAATAGTAATAACTATAATAACAATTAGAATAATTACAGATGGCTCACTGGGTTTTAGAAATATAGCAAATCGGAGTGATGCATGTTTTATTTAGTTTTATCATTTTTGCTCATAGCTATTACTAATAATAATTATTTGAACTGAAGTTCCTTTAAAAACATCTGCAGTAGGACTAGGAATATAATTTATGCGTGTTTGTAGATTGAAGGTTTAATGCATTGCAACTAGAAGCTCTCTCTCAGTTTCCTTGTACTTCTATTGTATTTTAAATGAGTATCATTAACGCGCATTATCATTAACAGTCAATTAGCTTTCAAAACACTGCATTCAAGTCTTAAATAATTAATAATGGTGTTTGAGAAAACTGTCACCAGAGACATGAGATTTGCAACACTTTAGCATATTCAGCAATAAACTGCGCATACAACAACAACTTACAATGTAATTTTATGTTTTCTATCTAATTTATAAATGTGTTGTGTACATGGTCTGACTTCTTCAACTTAAAATATTGTATTGCACCTTTATATTTTAAATAACATATCAAATATTGTTTACAGATTTTTTTTCCCACTTTTCTTATAATAATGGGTAAGTAAATGTATTTTGTCATTGGACAATTAGTCATTACTTATGCTTTACACAGTGCAAAAACTGTAAAAAAATTTAGTGAAAACTAAATTTTCTGAATTTATAATCCACAGAAAAATCTTTGACCTGTACAGAGGTTATGTAAGAGTGGGGCTATAAAGCATGAAGAAATGCTAATATACAGTACTCTGGTCATTAATGTTATATTTTTCACATATTTACTAAAACAAAGTACAAGCAAAAACTGGGTTGATGCAACTTCTCTCCCTTCCCACTTGCCAGCCCAACGATAAATGACAAGCGACGACTGGTTAACATTCCTTACTCTGGGAATGTGTACAGCAGACAGAAAAATGAGACACAAGACAAAGAACTAGGATGGAGGTAAGGTAAAAAATCTTGAGACAAAAGAATAGTCTACCTACAAGCAAAGGTCAGTATAACAGAAAAACAACACAGAGTGTATAAAGATCACAAGTAGCAAGAAGACTTGTCTATCATGCACTAGTATATGACTGAATGGGAAGTATATGCAGAGACTGTACCCTGCCCTAGAATCTGTTTGGTGAGGCACATGGGAATAAGACCCACAGATATTATGGATTCAAATAAGGTTGTCTCACCACTAAGAGGCCAACGCAAGACTCACATTCTCCCAACACACAGATGGCAGCAGGAAGGAAACTCGCCCACCCCCATATTTAGTATATGGGGTTGGACTTGATGGACTTGTGTCTTTTTCCAGCCTTATATACTATGATACTATAATTTAAAGCAGTCTGGGCTGGAAGTCCCAGAGGAGGGAAAAACAATAGCAGCATAGGTGAGATTATATACAGGAAGGTCTTCATTAATCATGCCCCAGTGGGAACTTTAAGGGGCTTCTAGTGCCTACAGCATTCTTTTTATGCAGTGTTGAACACTCCTTTTCACCCAGCACTTTGGTCCTCTGATTTCAATGGTTATTGGATATCTGCATAATCTGAAATAGGAGAAGTGAATAAAATGTAAGTAGTTGGTTATATGATTGCAAGACAAAGAAGTAAAAAATCTAAAAATGAAACTTGAAAGGTATTGACAGTGAGGTGTTAAAACCGAAGTGCTGTCAGGAATTCTAGAAGGTAGCAATAGGAACAAGGCAGATGTACTTATGTGGTACCCTGATAATACAAAAGCAAGTATTGGTGAGTAACTGGGATCTATATATTATGGCAGGGAACTATATTTGACATATCAGGGCTCATTTACTAAGTGCCGTCCTGCTCACTTTTGTCGGACTGTGCACCTTTTTCGGGGATTACATGGCTTGCACAGGTATTTGAGAAGTGTGTGCACTGGGATTTTGGTGCAGCTGAAATGGCTACCATGCAACAGAATTTAGTGGGCATGCTGTCAGATGATCCGGCTGATTCAGACTGAGCACAGGATTTAACTTTCATATTTTGATGCATGCCCAAGAACTTAGAAGCACCATTGAAAAGATGTTGAACTTTATCGGACCTGAGCAGGGAAGCGAAACATGCAGGATATCAAGCGCACAATCTTATTGAATCACGGCTATTATCGCAAAATAGCACTTTCAGGTGAGTAAATGTTCCCCATCATTAAGTGTTGTTGAAGAGAATAGTAGATGAATCTGAGTGTCTGAGCTCTGCTAATGTGCCAAGAGGAATTGTTGCAGCATCTGGCAGGATGACCAGACAATATTGAAAAATGAGGGTAGATAAAAATGAATGAATGATTGACTATCTGACATTAGGTTAACAATATTACATCATGGTGGGTCTAACACATGGAACTCCTCGGGCAAATGAGCCCGAGGGGCTCCAGGCTCCTTAGATGTTAATCTATGCGAACCTCATAACGCATCAAACTACAAGTCCCAGTAAACCGATAAACTCCTAAAGTGCACGTGCGAGCCTCCGCCTCATTTCTATCTTCACCAAACACAATAAGAAAGGCACGTGCGGTGCTTTGATATTGTTTTAGGAGTTCTGGCGGACGGACAGACTATTCAATATCGGTATTGTATATTGCTTATGCTGAAATAAGTTTTTTTAGAAATAATATTGCATGTTATATATGGAAATCCAGTTCATGAAGGAGGTAAGGATGGATATCGGATTACCTTCAGGTGGGAGTGTCTGTACCTGGACACTAGTTTCATATTATGCCACTCCTAACTTCATGATCAGGTATTGCCTTGTGATTTTTGATGTATCAAAATACATTAGTTTTTTCTTAGTTACTAATATACTGTGATATCATGGTTTGTTCTTTGCACCCAATTATCTTCACATATTTAATTGGTGAGCATCTCTGCACTCCATGTAATAACGTTTAAATGTGAACTTACTCTTGACTTCCTATTTTCTCAAACAGTGACATAACCCAAGAAATTGAATTACTTAGACCTACTAGTTGTGTATTTTTCACATCATCAATGAAAACATAATCCTATAAATTCTTAACGTATTTTTAAAATGGAATCTGGAAGATAAATGTGTTTGCATCCATTTCATTTCAGAAAAAAACTGATACCAATTTCTAGGTCACTCATTTAGTAATACATGTTTGGAAAATGATTTAGAAGAATTTTAAAGAAGTCAGCATGACCTAGAACATACATTTGTGGCAAACAATAATAAGCCAAGATCTACCATAGGATAAAAATATAAGAAATATATAATGTTTGCTTTGATATTATAGTTTGTCTTTGAATGTGAAATCCATCCATGTTTTTATAATTGGATCATTGCTTAAGCCATTGAACTGATATCATGCATGCCACAAGGAAGCAACAAAGCAGGAAAGCTCTTTCTTCCTTGTTAGCAAGGTATCTAGCGGATTAGCTTGGTAAACTGTATTCCCAAAATAAACAATATCAACTCTCTCAGTAGTTTACATAATCTCCTTACTCATGGCTATACAAGACTCCTCTGGCACATTCTGAAAGCTGCTTTCAGATCTTGTACAAATAGTAAAGCCTGAAAGACTTAATAGTGTTTTTTTCTGGGAGGAATGATCCAGCTGTCTTGGATAAATCCCTGCTGAGTTCAGTGGATATATGTGAACAAGAAACACAGAATGTGCAGGACAAAGTAAATTTGCTTTCCAGACACCAGCCTCTATTGTTCAGCTTCAGCTAACAAAAGGAGACAGAAATGATACAGTTGTTTTATTATTCCAATCTCATGGTGCTTCATACATTACAAAAAAATCTGTAGCTGAATATAAAAGACGCAGTATAAACTGGTCATATAGTTAGGTAGACTTGTGCGAAAAGAGACAAATGCAAAGCGGCAGACATAAAAATTTGGCTATTAAACAATAATCATTTTTCATATATTTCACAAAAGTGCACCACTTTTGGTTAAAGCACTGTTTCTTTGTCAAAAATCATTAGGCAGTGCGGCAAGAGATATACAACACATTGTCAACAAGGTCTTTTTTCCATATATTTACTATACAGGAATTACAAAATGAAAGTACACCCTCTATGAATTCATAATAAAAAGTGTACCAATAAGTAAATAGATTTTGAGTTAAAAAAAAAACACAACAGTGGCCGTGAAACCTATTGCTTTTGGCTGAGTTACTACCCAACCCCAACCCTCCACTACCCAACCCTATGGTATAGTACAGTGACTCTGGGACACTGCATCATGTTTTGCACCATCTGTTAGTTGGTCTAGTTCAATAAGAATATTAATAATAGTTAAATCTAGGCTGTGACTTTTTGGTGCATTTACTTTTTGTAGTGAAGCCATTCCCTATTTCAGAGACTTTACATACCACTTTGGAACAGTCAGAAAAGTGACTTAAAGTGACCATAAATAAAAGTTGTAAAAATAATTGTGGCACAAATTACTCTAGAATCCTGGCATAGACTAGTTCAATGATGGCTAACCTTTTAGTGACCGAGTGCCCAAACTGAACCCAAAACCCACCTTATTTATAACGAGGTGCCAACCAAAAATGAAAGCAGTAAGTTATTGCTCCCTGTTCAACAACTTTGCCTCCTGACGACACCAACACAGTAGAAAGATGGAACATTTTCATCATTTTAGCTTATTTCCAGTGTCCCTCTGGGGTCAACAGGAGGTCCTCCATAGATAATTCGGCCCTGTCTACTCATTCTCCCTCTTCCTACAGTCCCAAGTAGCAAAGTAAGTATCAAAATATGTCTGAAAGCAGCATCTTTTAAGTTGCTTGAAACTAGAGGAAGATTCTTTGAGTCCTGTCTGGTGTGCTGGGGTGATGGCCTGGGTGCCCACAAAAAGGCCTCCGTGTGCCACCGGTTCGCCACCACTGGACTAGTTTATAAATTTCCCTTTATGCCATTAGTTACCAAAAACTCTACCCAAAATTTTTAAGCATATGTAAATGAAGATACATGAGTGCTTCTTATATATGGATCAAGAAAGTAAGTAGCAGGCAAGTACAAAGGAAATTGCTGGTCAGGTACATGCAAGTAGGCATCATCAGAATGCCATGGAAAAGCAAAATCATTAGCAATGATTGACTCTATACACATTTAATATCCGATTGACGATAGCTTCTATTGCTGTTACATTTATTTACTCTATGTGTAGTATATTCACTACTGGTATACATTTATGTGTGGCATGCTGGTATTTATTTAAAATAGGCTTCTTTGGGTATAGCAGTAGGAGCTTAAGCATTGGTCTGATCAATAAAAACTTTTCTATAGGACTTAAACTGAAACCTTATAATATACTGAAGGGAAGGAAAAAGAAGAGATTCTCTGATTCATGTTGTGCTCCCTTTTTCCACAGCATTTCTGAAAGGCTTTGCAAGTCCATACAAAGCAGTTAGCTAAAAATTTACCCCTTGCATAACTAAAGAGCAGGGGCATGTTGATTGGGCACTGAGGTGAAGGGGCCCAAATGCTGCAAATGGTATATTGTGAATTCCACAAAATAATCAGCTACATCTTTAACTCCTTCCCCCAACATGCGCCATGCTATTACAGTGTTGGGTTGGGTGTATGGAGAGGACTCACGGGCAGAGCCTGCTACATACAGGGTGGGTGATTGCTGCATATAGCAGCAAACATCCATTGTTAACACCTACAATCAGTGCTTGCAGCAATCACGGGTGTTAACTTTTCCATGCCACCAGAAAAGCTGACAGCCAACATCCAAGGGCAGATGGGTGCCATCATCTTGGCTGTGATAGTCGCTTTCTGTTATTTCATCGCCATGACTGTCTTTGAGCTTTGTAAAACATTGCAGTATTTGATAAAATACCTTAGGGAGACAAAAATTGTAAACAAACATTTTTTTTTTTAGAAAAACCTAAAGGTTGAAATCAACCCCCTTTTTCCTAGAATCAATATAAAAATAAATAGTAACAATCATAAACATGAATGAATATGTAAAAACAGTTATTCCCAGCAGCTAACCTGCAATGGAAAATAGCACAAAAATGTTGTAATTTTGCATAAAAGTTTTAATAAAAAGTGATCAAATGTCATACCATTCCATAAATAGTATTAATGTAAACAACACCTTATACAGCCTTTTATGCCATAGTATGAATAAGTTACTCATCAGAAAATGGCAAAAGGAAGTATTTTTTTCTTCATATAAAAGGTTTTCATTCTTAAAAATCTATTTATAATAATATAATATATAATAGCAACCAATATAAATTTGGTATATCCATGATCCTTTCAACCCAAGGCACAAAGGGAGTTTCCTTTGGAGAAAAAAAATAGTTTTTTTTGCCAATTTGAACACATTAAGGATTTTTTCTAGTACACGTCATAGAATAATAAATAGTAATAATATACATGGCTTCCTTCTAAAATAACATCATGCTGTTGAGTTTGAGGGGCTCATGTGGTTGTTCTCAGAGCCCCTCTGTAATGTCTTTCCTCTGGATGTTACAATGATCAGAGAAGGTCTCCCCTCCCACTGCACATCCTGCTGTTGCTAGATTAGACATGTTCTGCTCATTGTAACAACCAGTGCAAAGACATCACTGAAGAGCTCGACCCTGTAACTTTCAACTTAGGGTCGGCCGCCATCTTGGATTTCTGTGGGAGATTGTGCAGATGAGATTTCTGTGTCTCTCTGCTGTGTGCCTGTACCCCTGCCACATGCACCAAGCTCAGAGACACTCCATGATTCACCTCCTGCCAGGACATCGTGAGCAGAGAGAGGCTGCAAACTACAAGGAGATAAGTGATCCAGGGGAGGGGGAGGCAGGCATGTATCTGTGAAATGTGGCTGAGCTCATTGTGTAAAAGTCTGTCACCCTCTGTCTGTCATCCCTCTGTGTAATCTCATGCATCTCTCATCTGTCTCATCTCTCTTTCTATGTGTCAGTGTGTTAGTACAATGTCACAAGCCAGATGATAGTGTATATACACCTGTACACTGATAATGTAACCATATTGTCATCCCACAGAACTACATGGATCATAATGGAGCACATTTACTAATCGTCAGCGGACCAAATTTTAATCCGGTTTCCCAACTTTTTCCGATTTGCGCCGCATTTAACTGGGGTTTTTGGAGCATGCAGTTGGATTATGGCGCAGTCGTGCCGACTTTGATGCGGCGCAAATTGGGCCGTGGCTATCGGATAACCCGACTTATTTGGACTAAGAGCGGGATTTAACATTCAAAATTGTATCGCAAGCCATGCACTTACATGCACTGGGAAGAAGATGGTGAACTCCAGCGGACCTCATTAGGGAAGCAACACATGCAGGAAATTGGACGCACAATCTTAGTGAATCGCGCCAGCTCCGAATCCTCTGAGCACCATAGAGAGTGACAGGAGCTAAAACAGCAATAATACTGAGTAAAATTGTGAAGTATTGTGAAGCGGTTAAAATGATCTTTATTGTGTTAACATCACTACAGGATTGAAATGTGAGAATTTTCTTTTGTGGGAAAACCCCTTTAAGCCTGCACTGCCTGATGCTTAAAGAACATGAAATGTGAAAACTAATGACACTGCTGGGTTACTGCGCTCTTTGCTGAATGCTGTAACCAGTACGTGAGAAGTGAATACAGGGAAACAATGCTTTCACAAGAAAATAGCTGTTGTACTCCTCCAGATTGTAAATGCTAAATGCTTTGAGACCCCTTACAATATATAAAAGAGAAAGCTAACATTAGTTCACATGTTCTTAAGTATTATACAGTAGATACCTCCTATTAACTGCCATGATTGGTGCTGGCACTGATTGTGGCAGCAAACCTGTTAGGTGCTGCAGTTTGACCATGGCACTTTAACCTGTTCGCGACCGCCCGCCGTGTATTCACGGCGGCGGTCGCATTCCTATGCATGGAGAGGGCCGAGCCCTCTCCAAAGCCGGTAAGTCTCTGCTGCATATTGCAAAAAAGGCTTACCGGTAACACCCGCGATCGGTGCCGGCACCGATCACGGGTGTTTTCTTGCTGATCGCCGCCGGCAAAGCTGCCAGCGGCTTCAAAAAGATGGCGGCGCATGGGCGCCGCCATCTTTCCGAGGATCGCCGCTCCCCGTGACGTCATCGGGGAGAGGTGATCCGTCGCCATGGTAGCTTCAGGTCTCACGAAGACCCGAAGCTACTTCGGGTTAAACCATTCATTACAATGTGCTATCAGCACATTGTAATGTATGAGGAGTAAAATCCCCATATACTGCCATACTGTAGTATGGCAGTATATGGTAGGATCGATCAGACAACCTAGGGTTAAAGTACCCTAGGGAGTCTGAAAAATAGTAAAAATAAATATAAAAAAAAGTAAAAAAAAAATTATAATAAAAAAACCTAAAAATTCAAATCACCCCCCTTTCCCTAGAACTGATATAAATATAAATAAACAGTAAAAATCATAAACACATTAGGTATTGCCGCGTCTGAAAATGCCTGATCTATCAAAATATAATAACGGTTTTTCACTGCGTTTAACCCCGTAACGGAAAATCGCGTCCAAAGGCAAAACTGGCACTTTTTTGCCATTAAAAATTTTTTTTTTAATTCTATAAAAAGTGATCAAAAGGTCATACAGTCCTAAAAATAATATCATTGAAAACATCATCAAAAGTCGCAAAAGATGACACCACCCTCAACTCCATACAATGAAGTATGGAAAAGTTATAAGCACAAGAAGACGGCAAAATAAAAAAAAAATTTTGTTCATGAGGTTTTAATTTTTGTAAATGTATGAAAAAATTATAAAACCTATACAAATTTGGTATCCCTGTAATCGTACTGACCCAAAGAATAAATTAGATGTGTCATTTGTGGGGTGAAGTGAAAGCCGTAATATCCAAGCCCACAAGAATACGACACAAATGCGTTTTTTCACCATTTTCACTGCATTTGGAATTTTTTTCCCGCTTCCCAGTACATGGCATGAAATATTCAATACAATCACTATAAAGTGCAATTTGTTACGCAAAAAACGAGTCATCACATAGCTTTTTACGTGTAAAAATAAAAAAGTTATAGATTTTTGAAGGTGGGGAGTGAAAAATGGAAATGAAAAAACGGGAAAGGGCCTGGTCCTTAACCGGTTAACATATTGCTGATCTGACCCTGATCAGCCCTAGGTCTAATCAAATGTTCAAAAGAAGTTATAGCTATATTCCAGCACTCATGTATTTCTAAGGACCATGACTAAGGATCATACTAGTGGTAAAAGAAAGAAGACCAGGAAATCTAAGTGGCCTGCATGAGTATGAAGATCGGTGGAGCTTTGAAACAGCTAAAGTGTTGTGTGGGGACTTTAATTGTGTATCTGGTAATAGTGACCGCTCTAGTGATGGTGACGGCTCTAATAATAGTGACCGCTCTAGTAAAAGTGACTGCTCTGGTGATGGTAACAGCTCTAGTAATAGTGACCGCTCTGGTGATGGTGACCGCTCTAGTAATAGTGACCGCTCTATCGGCTGAGACATGAGACTTGATGAGACTTATCTGAGTAATATTGTCCAGCAGGCCGGCCTTGTGGATTGTTGTAAAGTCTTATAATTGTCTTGTGTATCATGTGTGAATATTTTGTATTTGTGTATTATAAATAAAAAGATTGACTAAGGATCATACTACATAACATCAGAAACCCTTAGGTTAACTGCTCTGTGTTATTAACCATGAACATGCATGCTCTATGTTTAGTCATTTTGGAACTTTGGAATACTTATGGTATTATTTTAATGGAATGAAATAAATATTTTATTTTTCATTGAAGTACATGAGCGCTGGACAATCACTACAACTTCTTTGGATTGTCTACCTGAATCGGCAAAGGATTTAATGCTGTTCCGGGCATCGTTCACACAAGAAGGAAATCAGCAACGCTATACCCCATATATCTCACTGGTGAGCAGCGGGTAGTTGCATCTTGCACTTTCTTGTTTACTGTTACTGATCAAGCGGTCTGTCCGGATTTGTCCATGTCACAGTCAGCAAATGCATGATCGTGGATAGACAGTTATGACTGCAGTGCATTGCAGTGAATTATCTGGAAAAAGTACAACTGTGAAAAACTGTACAAAATTACTTGACTAAAAGAGTAACATGACATAATAGTAATACATCACACATATAGGAGTCATATAGCCTAACTCACATTTTGAGTATAAGCGCCTATTACGGTACATAGTTAAGCTATCTACTAATCCAAATCTTAAACCCCCCTCCCCCCAATGCCGAGTACACTACGAAAGAAAAGAAGAAGAAAAAAAGCTCTTAGACCTTCCATTCTTTCCATATTTCAGCTTAGTTACCATCTATTCTAATACCAGATTCATACCTACTAACTATCCCCACTAGATTTCGCCAATTGTTAAACTCTGTTTTTTTGCCCCATTCCAGTCCTTGATGATAATCAGACGACCCAGAAATAGTAATTTTGAAACTAAGGTTTTCAAGTTTTTGGTCGTAGCTATTTCTGAAGTATATCTCAGGATTCCCAAAATGGGATCAAAAGGAAGGGTGATATTTAAGCCACTCTGAATCTCTGCGAAGATTTTCTGCCAGAACTCAGTTATGACGGGGCAAAACCAAAGGATGTGTGTGATGTCAGCAGAATCTTGTTTGCAACGGTGGCATTTTGCATCTGCTTTCAGACCAGCTTTAAACAATATGTATGGTTAATAGCATACCCTGTATAAAATATTTAATTGTATAAACTTATAATTATCATTCAAAGATATCCCTTTAATTCCCCAATAAATCGTATCCCAATGTTCTTTGCTTAACCCCCTTATGCTGTTTCCCCATTTCACCTGACTTGGGTGTACTATCCCTTTATTAATTTCATCCATTATACCTTTATATATTCTTGGTAAATTTTTCTTTGCATATTTCATGTCATATAATTTAGTAAGATTGCTGTGTACCGTGTGTGAGAAAAAGTTTTGATTGCGTTCGGCTCCAACCTCGTGTTTTAATTGTGCAAATCTAAAATAGTCTGTGTCTTTAAATGCTAAATTGTGTTTCAATTCTTGAAAATATTTCATTTTCCCCCCTGTGAAACAAGTGTATAACATAATTCAGTCCTTTTCTTTTCCAAAAATCCATCCCTTCCAAATTAATAAATTCTTTCAACCAATAATTGCCCCATAGGGGAGTCCATTCAATTGTACCATACACTCCTAAAAAAGTCTCATATTTGTGCCATACTCTGTGCAACATAACTGCTGTGGGGACCCGATTCCTCTAATATCCTTTTGAAGAAGGGCGAGTCCCTGCACTCCCCAACATACTGAACCTGCGCGGCAATAAAATAGCGGAAGAAGGATGGTAATGCAACTCCACCGTTTATAATACTTTTCCATACGAAATTTTGCTTGATCGGGACTCTTGATCTCCCCCATAGTAGTTTATTCACGATTGCTCTCAGTGTTCTAAACCATTTGTCCTCAATCTAGCAGGGGCAGTTAGTAATGATGTACAGGACTTGTGGGAGAACCACCATTTTGATCAATCTATCTCCTTTACTCAACTAGGATCAGACAGTAGGTGTTCTCCTTAAGGAGACAATGCCAATTAAGGCCACCTTAAAGGCATGTGGAGACTTAAAGCCATAGATGCTCCACTAGGGAATTCTGGGAAGAATGCAAATAAGTTTTCCAAGGTGTTAAATGGAAAACAATACCTCCTTTTGCTACCTTGAAAGGCAGACCCCTTAACATCAAGTATGACCTACAAGAAGTCTAAAAACATGATGTGGGATTAAGCCAAACCAGTATATCTATTCCATAAGGAACAGACTCCCAACTGTACACAGCACTGTTTCGACCCGGTTGGGTCTCCTCAGTGAGATGTGAGAGGCTATTGACTAGGATCAGACAGTAGCTGTCTCCTTAAGGAGACAATGCCAATTAAGGCCACCTTAAAGGCATGTGGAGACTTTAAGCCTAGTGGAGCATCTATGGCTTTAAGTCTCCATGCGGCTCTCCCCCCGTCCAAGCTGGATAGTACCATACAATCTGCGCAGATTGGTTTTAATACATCGCCCGGGAATTAACCCGGTTTGATCCTCGTGCACTATATTAGGTATTACCTTTTTTAAACAGTTTGCCAACAATTTAGCAAACAGCTTCACATCTGTGTTCAGAAGTGAACACAGATGAGCCTGGAGACGAATTTCCAATGCAGGTACTAAGTGCCTATTCTAATTCCTGTATGGAAATTGGGGACTCGAGCATAGCCCTCTGCTGGTCGGATATTTTAGGTAGAGTGATTTTCCCCAAAAATTCCTGCATTTGACTAGCTGAGCTTTGCGATTCTGTTGTATATACCGTATATACTCGAGTATAAGCCGACCCAAGTATAAGCATAGGCCCCTAATTTTACCACAAAAACCTGGTAAAACCTATATTTTTTTTACTTGAGTATAAGCCGAGTTTGGGTTTTTAGCACATTTTTTGTGCTA
The DNA here is from genome assembly GCF_040894005.1 of Engystomops pustulosus. Classification (NCBI taxonomy): domain Eukaryota; kingdom Metazoa; phylum Chordata; class Amphibia; order Anura; family Leptodactylidae; genus Engystomops; species Engystomops pustulosus. The sequence continues at coordinate 56,558,934 of NC_092414.1, read as the reverse complement.
AAAAACTAGGCTTATACTCGAGTATATATGGTAATTCCTGGAAAAATTTCTCAAATTCTTTGATAATTTCGTCCTCGTCTCTGGTCACCTCCCCCAATACTTTTTGGTATTGAGTTAATTACTGGGCTAGAGATGATGGACTTAATTTTATCCGCGAGCCTCTTTCCCAGCTTATGCCCCTCACAGAAATTCTTTTGTCCCCCAAAAAAGGTGTGTTGTTGTGCTTTGTTTACTACGTAGATATGAATTGTATTTTTGTTGTGCTGCTTCCAGCTTCTTATTTAGTTCTCCTGATTTATCGTTTATACTTTCCCTTTCTAGCTCGATGACCCTTTTTTCCAACGCATTCCCCTCTAAGTGAAACTGCCTGCAACGTTTTTTTATTTCACTTGAAAGGTAATTCCTAAGGTACATTTTAACAGTGTCCCATACAATTGACACTGGCACAGACCCCAAATTGATTTCAATGAATACTTTTAAGTTATTTCTAATATGTTCTAGAACTCCTAATAGGTTAAACCAGTTAGGGTTAAACTTCCATTGGGTTACCTTCTGCGCTACCTCTTTCATTCGGAGTTCTAAGATAATCGGAGAATGATCCGAGATGGTTCTAATCCCATATTTCACATTTTGGATTAGTAAGCAGGCCTTCTCGTTAGCTAGGGCTAGGTCAATTCGAGATCTGGTCTAGTGTGTCTGGCTAAAACAGGAGTAGATGATTTTATTACCGTGCAGGAACCTCCAGACGTCCCTTAGCCCCACCCCTTACAGAAACTAGCCAATTTGGTGTGGCAGAACTCGCCCTTCCCCAGATGTTGCACTGATTCACAATCTAGTTCATTTACCAATACACTGTTGAAATCCCCTACTACAAACACGGGGCGTTCCATTCCATCATCCACAAATGCCAGAAGCTTATTCAGAACATAGAAACTGAACGGAGGCGGGATATATACAAAGGCTAGTGTAGTTTGTACACCAAAAAGAGAACCCTCTAGGAAGAGATATCTCTCAATCTGAAAATTCACTGATCTGTGTATGAGAACTGAAACACCCCGTGAATACTGTGAGAACACTGAGTGGAATTCCTGTGAGTACCAGCCCTTCTTGACTAGGTGTGTTTTGTCCCGAGTAAGGTGGGTCTCAAGAAGAACCACGATCGCCAGTAGCTGCTTCTTAACAATATTGGTTAGTATACATCTCTTTCTTTTTTCATTAAGACCCCTAGTGTTCCTAACAAACAGTTTTACCGACATGGCATATTAACAAAGAAGAAAGGGAAAAAAAAAAACTAGTGTACTCAGTCCCATACCCCCCCCCAATATTAAAAAACATACCAGAACTCACACCTAAGGAAGCAGCCTCTGTACTCCCTGTCTACTAAACCGCAGCATGATATATTTAAGGACACATCAACAATGCCAACGGGTTACAGTTGGAGACCCTTAGAGTCAAGCCATTCCACTGCTGACTCTGAGGTGTCAAAAAAGTGGGATTGTCCTTGATACAAAATTTAAAGGTGAGCAGGAAAAAAGCGTAGAATATACAATTTCAGCAGCCCTCAATCTTTTTTTTATCTCATCAAAGCTCATTCTTTTTTTCATGGTAGGTCCTGAGTAATCAGGGTATATAAACACCCTTGACCCATTAATAGAGGTTTCTGGAGCTGTACGATTCCATTTCATAACAGTATCCCTGTCTCTCGATAGTAATAATTTGCATAAGATTGTATGTGGTGGGGCACCTGGGGGATTTCCTTTTCTAAGAGAGTCGATGTGCTCTTTCCACACAAAAGTGGGGGGACAGTTTTTCCTTCCCTACATTCTCCATGAGCCAATCGTTCACAAAACGAACCATGTCCTCCCCCTCAGCCTTTTCTGGTACACCTATAATGCAGAGGTTATTACATCTGGAGCGATCCTCCAGATCTTGCACTTTCTCTTTTAATCCCCTATTATCCGACATTAGCTTTTGTTGGGAACTTCTAAGGTTTGCATTATCTTTTTCTAATTTGCTAACCCTATAATCTATGATTTTCTGGTGCTTCCTGATTCTGTCCAAATCTTCTCTTAACAGAGAGATGTCCCCTCTTACTGCCCCCACCTGGTCAGCCAGATCAAGGTTGCACTTCTTTATAGAGTCTAGAATTTCCTTAAGAATCGCATTCCCTTCTCCAGGCTCACTATTTTTTAATATCTTCGGTAACCAAAGGGGAAAACCTAGATCTGGGGGTCTTTGTGTTGGTTGGAGCCGCCTCATTGGCCCCACCTTTCTGGCCTGCTCTGATTTTTCTGGGGGGGGGGACTATCTATCTTGTTCTGCCCGTCCCCTTTGCCACTATTTTTTCCTTCTGTGGAGAGGGGCCAAGGGATTTCCTACCCGCTCCAGCACCCTTTGGGCTCATCTTTCAGCACAACGATTTGTATACCCAAACACTGATCAAGTGGCAATACCTCCCAGTTGAACAACTGTATTCGAAGCTACAAATTGAAACAATCAAATCAGACTGGGATAACGCAGATCTATCAATATAAACAATCTTTGAAAAAATACACCAATAAGAGAGGAACAAAAAAAGACAAAAAAAAATACCAAAAAAAAAAACCGGTGCTCCGTCAAGGCCAGTGTTAGTAGCACATATAGAGTAGAGAAGGCCAGCAGAGAAAATGTTAGAGCTGATGTCACTGTTAGTACTGAAGCTTGAGAAGAAGTTTAGGCATAAGGCAGCGTTGGTGATGCGATAAAGCTGAGGAGCAAGCAGTTTTTTAGATCACTGAAGAAGAGGATCTTGTCCCGAAATCTTGTCCCGAAAGCAAAGCTGCAAGCATTAAGCCAATATCATAGTAGGGGTATCTTATCTCACCACCTCTGTGCAGGAACCAAGGCAAGGATAGAGTCCGCTAAGTCCAGTGGTAAGAAAGACAGATACAGACCTCCCGCTGATATCAAGCGCCGTAAATCCAGAATTTCAAGGAGCGTGAAATGACCTCTTATGCCTCTCCTCTCCTCCACCCGATCATCAGAAACAGGCACCAGACACAGGCATGAAGGAAGAGGCTGCTCCAGTCTTAGTCCAGCAGTCTCCCCGGATCGCGGAATCGGGACTCTCTCCCCAACTGGCCAGCTTCTTCGGGTTGGGGACCTCCAGGCGCCAGCTGCTCAGAGACCCCGATGCAACAGGGAGCGTGTCTCACCAGCGGCCCCTTTCCTGGCTCCTCGACTATTTCGCTGGCTGGTGGCCTTCCTGGATAGTCGCCAGGGAGATCCTACTGCGGCACGCACTGCAGCAGCGTGGGACCGGAGTACCTCCGTGCCGACTGATGAAAGCTACCTTCAGGGTCCTGCTCTGCGGGATAAGTGTGCCCTTGCTGCGGTGAGAGACAGGTGGGGGGTTGTTTGTTTGTAAAATTCTTTAACTACAGGGGTTAACAATTTAACATTTCTTACCAATGCAATTCACTGGCGTTACATAAATCATTTGTTACAACGTGTGTCCATCCTCCTGCCAAAATACAGTAATTGTACAAAACAAAGCTTTTTCTGCTGAGACAGAGGACTAACAGTGTTAAAACAGGCATATGTTCATTTTAAGCAGATTAAATCCAATTGTGCATATTGAGTACCGTATATATATACTCTATAGCTTACATTAAAACAAATATACTATTTTGTGGGGCTTATGGAAAGTAGGAACTAACAAACGGCCTAGTCTAGGTAAGAGATGACCCCGGCATATTAAAAGGAATGATGATTCCACAGAATCCAGCCTTAGATTATTGCACTACTGACAAACTGAGAAAATGTATTTATTTTGAGACTGCAAACCAGCTGAGGACCTGCTTGAGAAAATTGAGAGAAAATTGTTGGGTGATGAGTTGAATCTTGACTCCGAACTTAACAAATTGAATTGAAATCTTGTTACTGTGCTGATTTATAGGTCTCTGTCTACATTCATTTGTCCATCTACTTTTTAGTAATCTTGGTAGAGCTTTGCATTTTCTCAGTTTTTAGACCTTTTTCTTTTTCTCTGGTTGATTTATGAAAATCGATGGAATCTATGAATTATTGAATAGAAGAAAATATGTTTCCATTTTTTTGTATAAAAAAAGAATACTTTTTGGTGTATATATTTTTTCTAAAGAAGATATTTTTAATATTAATTTTGCTATTTTTTTACATTAAATTGACTAAAATGTAATACTTATACATAAGACTAAGATTATTTGCACACAGATTGATTAAGAGCTACAGATTATAAAAATAAATGTGGCTTATTCAGGGTTTTCGAGTACAAGTCTCAGGGTAAAAACCTCAGATGAGAAATTGAGGGCCATTGGGCCATTTAACTGTGTGTGCAATTATCCCACAAATTTTAAATACCATATATACTCGAGTATAAGCCTAGTTATTCAGCACAACAAAGTGCTGAAAACCCAAACTCTGCTTATACTCAAGTAAAAAAGATATAGGTTTTTCCGGGTTTATGTGGTAAAATTAGGGGCCTTGGCTTATACTTGGGTCGGTTTATACTCGAGTATGTACGGTAGGTCTGAATTTCAACTATTTTCTAGCAGGATTTGATTTTACAGTATTCACTAGATGACAGTCCAAATGTCACAGTTATCACATTTAAGTTGTTTTGTTATGTTCGAAAACCTTTGAAAACAAAATTGTCTTTGCATTTTCTGACACCCATAATGTTTTCTCACTTTATCTTACGAAGCTCTGTAATTTGTCACTTTTTTAAGAAGTGGCAACTATTTTGATGACTGCAAAAAATTGGGGAACTACCTACAAAGATTCCAATGCAAAAACACTACTGTCCCGTTACACGTTTAACATATAACTTTTAATACTTGCATAATTGTTGTTATGGTGTAATGTGAATAGAAGTAAATATACAAGTTAGTAGGTCCACCACAACCAATACAACTAATAGTTCCTCCTTCTTAACAAAAAACTAATAGTATAGCATCTCAACAAACAGACTCCGAGGCCCTGAGCACAACCCATAATAAAGTCAAAGACCACTTTCTTACCCACATTATATATACAACATGAGCAAGACAGAAATCTGTGTTTGTTAAAACTTGTAGCTGAACAATAGTGCTTTTATAAAGGAACCTGTGTTTGTTATTTGTGATATTTTTAATTATACTAATATTTGAGATTTTGTGTACTGCATAGTTGAAGAATACATCAAATACAAGTAGCAAAAGATACAAAGAAACAATACAATTCAAAGGTAGCTTAGATAGACAAAAAAGGCCAATGTTGTTCTCACTACATAAATGTCAACATACAGCCAGCTCTTCTAGTGAGATATTAAAATTCATAATATTTTATTGGATATGCATTAAAAAGCAAACGTCACCATTATTCAAACAAAAAACAATATGTAACCCATAACAACTGATCCCGATGACCAAATTAGCAACGGGACCATACATAAGAGCCCAGGTACCAAGGTTACTGGCCTACTTTCAGACACATATATAAAATTAAACAGTTGTGTCTTACCTCTCTTGCTGATGTCTGTACAACTGTACCTGGTACTCAAAAGGGACGGGAGTGAAGTCCTGCTCCAGATGGGGATCATAAGAGTGGCTTCTTCACTTGGGCCTACTGTGGAGTGTGGGTATCACTGTAATATGCACTCTGTATACCCCATAGTAGCCCCATGTTAGGGGCAGCTAGCTGTGAGTCTTAAGTCCGCATTTCACTGGTACAGACCCTTTGAAGAATCCTTGAAATAGGGCATTACTGGATGGTACTGCCCTTCTAAGGGTGTGAGTTAATCCCGGGGAGATAGAGTGTAGTGATCACACTGATTTTCTTTTACGTTTGACCCTCCCCAGGAGCAAGACTTCACTCTGTCCCTTTTGATTACCAGGTACGGTGTACAGACATCAGCAAGAGGGGTAAGACACAACTGTTTAATTTTATATATGTGTCTGAAAGTAGACCAAAAACCTTGGTACCTGGGCTCTTATGTATGGTCCCGTTGCTAATTTGGTCATCCAGATCAGTTGCATATCGAATAAAATCTTATGAATTTTAATATCTCACTAGAAGAGCTGACTTTATATCTTCTGTACACCAGGTTCAATCAAATTATATTAAAAATAGTACATGTAGCACTAAATAATATGATTGGATTAACCCGTCAAACAAACATGATAATTTTTTGAAAAATTTGGGGATAATTTTTTGAGTATTTTGTTCATAAATACTGTTTTGAATGAAATTTTACATATTTGACATAGAAATCCCTATATAAACAACCCATTTTCAAATCTACACCCCTCAAGCTATCAGAAACATCTTTTAGGAAGATTGTTAGCCTCTTGAGATTATCATAGTAATTACATCAAAATGGAGGTGAAATTCCGAATGGTTAAATTGTGTTAGTTATACATTCATTTATCCCTAAAATGTACACGTTTCCAAAAAAAAAAAAAGCCCACCTTACAATTTGTTATACAATTTCTCCTCAGTACAGAGACCCCCCACATGTGGCCGTGACTTGTTTTATGGGTGCACAGTGAGGCGCAGGAGGGAGGGAGCGCCCTGCAGCTGCCAAGATTTTAGTTTCCTCATTGGCCTCTTTTATATTCTATGGCTTTTTTTTGGCGGGATGAGATGCTTTTTCCAGTGTTACCATTTTGGGGTAAGTATTCCCTATTTTTTTGAGGGCAGGAGTAGAAAAGCATCAATTCTGTACTGGATATTTTCCTTTTTTTTTTTTGGTGTTTACCATATAGCCTAATAATCATGTTATCTTTATTCTATGGGTCAATACGTTTATGGGGATACCATACATTTTATGCTTTACTAAATTTGCCAGATAAAACCCTGTGGGGAAAAAATCTATCATTTTTGTATTGTTGTCTTCCAAGCGGCATAACATTTTTGCTTTTTTGGCTACAGAGCTGGTTGATGGCTTGTTTTTTGTGGGACATGTTGTACTTTGCAACAATATCATTATGGATTACACATATTTTTTTGATTACTTTTTATTTCATTTTTTGTGGGATTAAAAATCATAATTTTTGGCAGGGTTTTAACATTTTTTTTAAATGGCCTTCATTATGCAGGTTCAATAATTATTTACTTTTATTCTAGGGGTTGTTAAGGACGTGGTGATACTATATATATGGGGTTTGTATAATGATTTAGACTTTTTTTGGCGTTATATGTCTCTTTATATGTTATAGGGCTTATGGGCATTTTTATTGCTTTATTTTTTATTGAAATTTTTTTTTTTTTACTATTTCCACTATTGTACATGAACAAGCAATCATATGATTGCGTATTCATGATAATACTCTGCTATACTGATGAATTGCAGGATATTAGCACTGCCTTTTAAGATGACGTCATCGGCGTGATATCTCAGGCACTTCCGGCACTGTTCGGCTCCCCCGGATGGTGGGAGGGAGAGGGCGATCATGGGGAAAAGACCCTCCCAAAGGCAGGTTAAATATCGCGGTTGCAATGATTGCAGCATTTAACAGGTTAAACACCCGCGATTGGAGCCCATTCTGACCGCAGGTGGTACACTGTAGTGTCAGCTGTTAGATACAGCTGGCAACCCATGCATCCCGATGCTGGTTCGGCTCAGATCTTGAATTGAACCGGCATCAGCTCTGCGTCCGATATATCAGACGCTGAGCGCTAGGTCACTGCGCTCAGCATCCGATATATAGGACGCTTGGCACCAAGAGGTTAATCGAGTCCTGCATATTAAATTTTACTTGCATTGCCCTGCCTCCTTCTTCCTGATTGACAGGTCTCTCTGCAAGGAAATGCTGCTGCATGGAACAAGCACTTTGGGACCATAGACAGATACAGCTCTGTTCACTTATTATTAAAGGTAGAAAAAGCTGTGTCAAATGTTTTACATTTCAATGTTATGAATACATGAGGTAGGTGTTAATGTTACTGGGTAAAGAACCTAGATGAAATCATCCCGGTCAAATGACATTGTGAGGCATAAGGCATTGGGGGAGTAGATGGCAAAAGCCAGATAAGCAGGACACACACCTATGTAGCAAGGTAAAATAACATAACATTTTTAGTTAATAAGTAGAAAGGTGTAATTGAGTTAATAGGACACAAGATGAATTCCCACAAGACTGCCACATAACTATCATCATTTATTGCCCATGCTCTGTCATCTGAATGTTTCATTTAGGTGCCAAACAGTATCCTCGTGTGTGACCTCTTGACCCTTGGTGCATCACTGACTAACCTCAGCAATGATTTACCATTTGACAGTTTGGTGTATTTCTTGGACAAATCAACCAAGTTATCATTTTTTTTATGCTGAAGTACGTTAAAACAGTAACTGTTGCATTGTCTTTGGATGCTTTGTTCTTCAATCATCTTATCAGGCATAGCTCTGAAGGATTTATCCTGAAAAAATATCTGATTACATAAAAACTTAAGTGTGCTCCTGTATATTTTCCCTTTTGAAATGAGCTACCTTCCCACATAATTAATTTTTAAACATCATTTGCTATGATTTACTCAATATTTTAATATAAATTGCACCAGGTGCAGAATAAAACAGACACAACAATTAAAATCAATCTCACTTTTGAGTAACTAATGAACAATGCTCTGAAAACATCATTTAAGAATAAAAATAAGCTTTTCACTTAGTTAATTTGCAAACGCACTTCAGTAACCACTAAAGCAATTTAAGAACCAAGAAGCAGGACGCTACCGTAAAAATTCTTATTCCAAGGAAAATATAAAAAAAACAAAAACCATAATAGAGCTACACAAACCGCTTCAAAGAATGCATATCTCTTAAGCGCATATCCATTGAATATCTTCATGTTTTCTATGTCAAGTTGACATAAAAAATTTTTTTATCTTAAGTCTTGTTTCCCGATGGACCTTGCATTACGTAAGAAAACACCAATATTAAAAATGACATATGATGTGTGAGCAGACTTACGGATTTACAGATGCTGGTGCAATGCTGGTGTGATTTTTTTTTTTTTTCGTGCCAGAAGTTAAGTATACAGTAGGAATGGAAAGCCTTTAGAGCCCTTTAACCCTTTAGCGCTCTGGGTCCAATATAAAAATTAAAAACCTATTTAATCCCATTTACCTATTTAATCCCAAATAAAAAGTGATCAAAAAACATATGTATGCCAGAATGATAATGTTGCAAAGCACAACACGTCCCACAAAAAACAAGCCATCAACCAGCTCCGTAGACAAAAAATGTAAAATGTTATGCCACTTGGAAGATGGCAATGCAAAAATGATAGATTTCTCCACACATTAGGGTTTTATATGGCAAAGTTAGTAAAACGTAAGAAAAAATATTCAAGTATGGTATCTCTGTAATCGTATCGACGCATAGAATAAAGACAACATGATTATTAGGCTATACAGTGAACACAAAAAAAAAGTAAAAAATCCAGCACAGAATTGATGCTTTTCTACTCCTGCCCTCAAAAAAAAAATCCTAAATTTTCAACAATAGGAGATACCAACCTCAAAATGGTAACACTGGAAAAAGCATCTCATCTCACAAAGAAATGCCATCAAATGGCCCCAATAACGGAAAAGCTAAAGCAGGTAGAGGTCCCTCATCTTCTGAGCCTTACTGTGCACCCATAAAATAAGTAACAGCCACATATGAGGGGTCTCTGTACTCGAGAGAAATTCTATAACAAATTTTTAGATGGGTTTTCTTTTTTTATGTTTTGAAAATGTGTACATTTTTCCTAAAAACTGTTTCTGATTGTTTGAGGGGTGCAGATTTGCAAATGGGTTGATTATATAAAGTAAATGTAAAGTAGACATATGGGAAATGTTATTTAGCAACTTATTTAGATGGTAAATCTATCTGCCTGAAAACACAATGATTTTGAATTTCAAATATAGCTTATTTTTCAAAAAAAAAATCATACTTTTTTCAGTAAATAAACGTAAAACTTATTAGCCAACATTTACCACTAAAATGAAGTACAACATGTGGGGAAAAACACTATCATAATCATTTTGATAAGTAACAGTGTTCAAAAGTTATAACCATACAAAGCGTTGCAAGTCAGAATACAAAAAACCGGGCTGAGCCTTAAGCTACAAAATTCCTGCTTGCTTAAAGGGTTAAATTGTTTCATTGCAGCCAACTGGCAATATCAAAAAAGTTTTTTTTTCCCGCTCAGTGTACACTCTGTACCTCATCTCATAGAAAATAAGTGAAATGTAGATATGCTAATTTATTAAACAAGAAAAACTGATATATCACATGGTCCTAAGTGTTCAGAAGCATCTTTGGAGCTAGTACAGCCATGAGTCTTCTTGAGAATTATGCAACAAATTTTTCACACCTGGATTTGGGGATCCTCTGCTATTCTTCTGTTCAGAACCTCTCCAGTTCCCTCAGGTTGGATGGTGAAAGTTGGTCGACAGCCATTTTCAAGTCTCTTCAAAAATGCTCAAATGGGTTTAGGTCAGGGCTCTGGCCGGGCCAGTCAGGTTATTTTGAAGCCAATGCTTTGTTATTTTAGCTGTGTCCTTAGGGCCATTGTCTTGTTGCAAATTGAACCTTTGGCCAGTCTGAGGTCTAGAGCACTCTGGAAGAGGTTTAAATCCAGGACATCTCAGTACTTGGCAACATTCATCTTTCCTTTGATTGAAACCAATCCTCCATAGCATGTTCCTGCCACCACCATGGCACACCACTTAGAATTTACACTAAAATGTTTAATCTTCATCTGATCAGACCAGAGAATCTTATTGCTCATAGTCTTGTGTGTTTTTTTGCAAATTGTATGAAGATTTTCATGTCTTGCACTGAGGAGATGCTTCCGCTCACTATGTGGAACTTTCTCCCATTTCCCTACTGCATTTCTGGACCTCAGCCACAGTGATCTTGAGTTTCTTCTTTACCACTCTTACCAAGGCTCTTCTCCAGTGAATGCTTAGTTTGGCTGCATGGCAAGGTTGAGAAAAAGTTGTGGTCATCCCAAACTTCATTTAAGGCTTATGGAGGCCACTGTGCTCTTAGGAACCTTTTAGTGCTGCTCAAATTCTTCTGTAACCTTGGCCAGTTCTGTACCTTGCCACAATTCTGTCTCTGAGCAGTTTCTTATTCTGATTCTTTATGATTCTAATGTGCTCTGACATGTACTGTGAGGTCTTAAATAGACAGGTGTTTGCCTTTCCTAATCCTGTCCAATACATTTTATTAAACACAGTTGGACTGCATTGAAGGAGTAAAGCCATCTCAATGAGGAGTTAAATATGAGTGTCAGAGTAATGGGTCTTACTTACTTACTTACTTGTCCATGTGATATTTTAGTTTTTTTTAGAAGGCGAATAAATCTCATCACTGCCAGTTTTCAACGTGGGGAACAGAGCAGGAAGGGGCATTGACTACTGGTTGTCCATTACACTACTGCCAGGTCAGACATAGTCTAAACAGATCCAAAACTTCTGGATACTGTGCCTGAATATACCAATAGACTCCACATACTCAGAGTAAAGGGGGGGGGGGCAGGAATTTTAAGATTGGCATTTAACCCCTTAACGCTCTGCGCCGTAGCTCTACGGCGCAGAGGTATAAGGGATGTATGAAGAGGGCTCACGGGCTGAGTCCTCTTCATACAGAGGTGGGGTTTTTTGCATTTTGCACAAAACCCCCACCGCTAATAACCGCGGTCCGTGCTTGCACCGATCGCGGCTATTAACCCTCTAAACGCCGCCCGCAAAGTCGCGGGCGGCGTTTAAAAGACGGCGGCGCGCGGGCGCCGCCATCTTTTTTTCGTGCGCCACGCCCCCTAACGTCATCGGGGGGGCGGCGATCGGTTACCATGGTAGCCTCGGATCTTCTCTTGACACGAGGCTACATGGTTTATGCAGGTTCGTTACAATGAGCCAGTGGCTCATTGTAATGTAAGACCTGCAAAAACGCCATATATTGCAATACTGTAGTATTGCAGTATATGGTAGGAACGATCTGATCATCTAGGTTTAATGTACCCTAGATGGTCTAAAAAAATGTGAAAAAAAAAAGAAAAAAAAAAGTTTAAAAAATAAAAAAAATTAATAAAATATTAAAAGTTCAAATCACCCCCCTTTCCCTAGAACGGATATAAAACATAACAAACAGTAAAAATCACAGACATATTAGGTATCGCCGCGTCCCAAAATGCCCGATCTATCAAAATATAAAAACGGTTACGGCCGGCGGTGACCTCCGAGGCGGGAAATGGCGCCCAAATGTCCGAAATGCGACTTTTACACCTTTTTACATAACATAAAAAATGAAATAAAAAATGATCAAAATGTCGCACAGACCTCAAAATGCTAGCAATGAAAACATCGCCTCATTTCGCAAAAAATGACCCCTCACACATTTCCGTGCGCCAAAGTATGAAAAAGTTATTAGCGTCAGAAGATGGCAAAAAATGTTTTTTCTTTTTTGTACACATTCGTTTAATTTTTGAAAATGTATTAAAACACAATAAAACCTATATAAATTTGGTATCACCGCGATCGCACCGAACCAAAGAATAAAGTAGGCATGTTATTTGGAGCGAAGAGTGAAAGTCGTAAAAACTGAGCCCACAAGAACGTGACGCACATGCGGTTTTTTTTTAATTTTTCCACATTTGGAATTTTTTTTCAGCTTCGCAGTACAAGGCATGTTAAAATAAATAACATTACGGGAAAGTAAAATTTGTTACGCACAAAATAAGCCCTCACACAGGTCTGTACACGTAAAAATGAAAAAGTTATGGATTTTTGAAGTTGGAGAGCGAGAAATTAGCCGAAAAACCCTCCGTCCTTAAGGGGTTAAAAACACTTTTTTTTTTTTTTACTTTTCCTTCACGAAAATGCTAGGTTGCTGAATGCTTATCTGCCTGGTCTTGGAAAATAAACGTAATGCTTTTTTTTTGCTCTTTGACCTGACTAGCTAAAAAATACATGAAATAAAAATAGATATGCAACACATCACTGCTGATATTGTTCCATTTTTATTTTATCTTGACTGGTAGATACCAAATTATTAATTATTAATCATAATACAATATGTAGCCTATTTTGACCTCTGATGTTAGACCTTTAGATAGAAAGGGCTCTTTGGCTGAGCCCTCCCCATGGAGGGCAGATAACATCCTTGTTCAAATGTCTTTTTTACCTCTGTTGTTAGTATCAGGATAAGTAATAGTGAAAAAAAAGCCTTTAACTTTCTTATGTTAAAGAAACGGTACATCCAGTCTGTCTTCTATCTCCTTTCATTGAGTGCTAAGTTTGTCTGTACCCTGGTAAAAGGTTCACAGGACCATTATTCTCAGGAACTGCTGAATCCAAGAGAGAGGTTGGAATAGAACCAGACCAGAGGTGTGAATAAATGATTAACAGAGGATAGCCGAGTGCCCTGCATTAGCCTTTAGTGCTAATTTGCATAAAATGTAAAGATGATTTTGAAGAAATGACAATGTTTTATGGAAAAAAGAGAAGTCCCTGCATCAGGGTTCCCTCAGCTAAATGAAACTCTCATTGGTTTAACATTTGCTGTCAATTTGGTATCTGCATGGATGCAAATCCCAATCCCCAGCTGACCCTTTAAATTGGCATATATGCTAATAAACGAGGATGACATGTGTCCCGGTAGAGGAACCCTATAAATAGTCACAGAACCCTTGAGTGCCCCCATTTTAAACAGTATTTCTTTTTCTATTCTGAACTAATTTGTTTGTACCTTGCATGTTCCCCTTATATGTATATAATGCTTCTGTGTACCTGCTTATTGAGTTTATTCATCTTTGTAAAATGTTTAAACACATTAATAATAGCAAGTCCTGAAAACACTTTAATGACCAAGCATTTTTTGCAAATGTTTGCACATAGTGGTTTAAGGGCCATAACTTTTTTTTTTGCATGCCCTGCACTAGTTGACATCCATTGTGGGCAATCGGCATCAAGTTAATGGGTTATATTTCAGCACATCACAACCAAGCGTAGCTAACAAGTGCTGTCAAACTTGTTCATGCTCATTGCTAGTCCCCTGTGGAATAACTGCCAAATAAGAAGAGGAATAAAGAGGAAAGCTAAGATTTTGAGAGAGCAGGGAAGACTAGAATCTTGGGGTAAATGTTAGAGAGAATAAGAAGAACAAGGTCTTGAGACCTAAAGGAGCAAAGGGTTTACTAAGTAAACTAGAGTGAGAAGAATAATAGGATAGAGTTTTAGCAAAGATCCCTATAGATTTAAGAAAGAGAGAAATCAATGGGGCAGATTTATCAAGCTGTCTGAAAGTCAGAATATTTCTAGTTGCCCATGGCAACCAATCACAGCTCCCCTTTAAAATATTCTTGAGCACTGGTAAAATGAAAGCTGAGCTGTGATTGGTTGCCATGGGCAACTGGAAATATTCTGACTTTCAGACAGCTTGATAAATCTGCCCCAATATGTCTGCTACGAGGTAAAAGACTGTTCTACCTACATTCTAAGTATATATACACACTTGAGGAAGAAATTTGTTTTAATAAGTCTGGGGCTGAGATCATACTACCGCCAGCATTTCAGGTTATTTATCTCAGCTAAAAAAGAAAAGAATAATAAATAAACTGAAGCAAAGTAAACTAAACATAAAAGTAAACATAAATGAATGCAGTATATGTCAGTTACTGTAAGTTTTAAAAAATTATGACAGTTCAATCTATATTTCATCTCTGTCTCTTCTATTGATCTCACGTGCATCTACATTCTATTTATCTGTGTAGATAAACTATCTTCAAATTCAGCCAATTCCACTACATAACAATAACAAATTTAGAAATGCACATGTGAGTAAAAGTAGTTTGCTATCAGTGAATTTGGTGGTTTATTGCCTTGAAATAGAAGAGACAGCCATCTATATCCAAATTCTTGGACATGTTTACTATATGCTGGAGCTAAATGAGCCAGTATATGATGGTGCCCCAAACCATGGTTTGCACGACTGCATGGCCCGTAACCCCTCTCGCTATCCATCCAGTGTAGAAGACCAAGTAGTTGTGCTGCATCGGGAATTGGGACTAAATTGCAGCTTGCACACCCGTTTTCAGGCGTACAAGCCGTAATAAATCCCCCCCACTGTATTTTTTATAATTGTGCAAAATAATGATTTTTTACAAATCTATTGCAATTATCCTCATTCACATTTCAAGTGTCTCAAACATTCTTGTTAGAAAGACATTTCTCTTAAGATCCTCTGCAGTATGTGTTTCCAAACTAACTGCAGTGATTTAACCTGTTTGTTTACCCATAAAGCTACTCATAAATAAAATACATCTAATCAGACATGTCTCTCATTGGGACATTTAGAGTCACAAGGCAATTTGCTATAATAGAAAGAGAAATTACACAGATAATTATTTGGGGATTTAGTTTAAATCTCAGTCAGCAAATAATTGTCCCTATCCTCATAAGTGAATGAACTACACCGAAAGAAATTCTAAAATCTACAGTAAGAAATAGAAAGATTAACAAACAGAACAAATATTGCCTAGCATCACCTTTAATATTAGGCAAAGACGGATACGTGTTCAGCAAAACCACAGAGGATTTTGTTCATTTTTAAATTTTAATAATTATTCAAATCAACATTACCTTATCATTCTACATGGTAACTCGTTTTACTTCCTGCAAACAAAAAAATATTTTCCACATGTACGACTTCTTACTGACATCTCCAATAATATATACAGCATATATATCATATATGTATATACACACACAGACATTTTGACGGAGATCAAGCTTCAACACAAAATTTGACAGCTCACAAAGTTTTCAACTTATGGAATAAGCAAAACCATGAAATATTTGTGCCAGCTGAGTTTTATGGTTTGTACTTTGCATCATAAGTTAGATATTTTGCTAGTTAACAAAAACCCTAGGTAGTACAGACATCTATTATGTAGTATGTGTCAACTCTTCAGCAATTGATAAGGGAATTGGTAGACAAATATAAGTTTAAGTTTGTAAGTATCCAAAATGCTATATGGAAACATTTGTCTTCTCTTAAGGGTAATAAACAACAAGAGGGACTTCAGAACTAAAGATGTAATTAAAGGGGTTGTCAGACTTAGATAAAAACTGTAGAGGTGGGCTAGGGGGCTGTGTTAAAATAAATAAAATAAAGCTGTACTTACACACTGGCACTCCTGGTCTCCCATGCTGCCGTCCTTCAGTGCCATGCTGCCATTTGTTTACAGGGAAACAGCACCTCACTGATTCCAAGCGCCTGGCACACCCACCAGTCCCCTGTCGCAAAACTGATGGCATTTAAATTAATGTAGTGTGTGTGCACTTGCACCCACTTGCTGGCAGTGTGCAGTGACACCATGTTTTGAAACACTGTTGCTCTTGATGAGATTGTTGGGGAGTGACAAAATGCTGATGCACACACACAACTATGATTTAATTGTTGCCACGGCCCTTACCAAAAGGAGGTTGAGACTATCCTGGACCTGAAAGTTCTAGGTTGGGTTTGGAGCAATGGAATCATCAAAATCGGGTCTTCCGCACCAGTTCAGGAATGCTCACAGGCTACAGATATTGCACTATTATAAGGCCCAGCATGGCCCACTCCAGCCCTTCCATGTCCATCTGCCATGGAGGCGGCACAAGGGGTAAGTTTAATTTCTGGTTGCGTGCCAGGAATTTTGACTATATCATTTCCCCCAATAGGTTGAAGAGTAGGGTATGTGTTTTTTTGATTCAATAAGGACATGCATAACTGGTTTATTAATTTGGAGAAAAAGCTATAAAAAAGGGTATCTATTTGTCCATTTGTGTCACATTGAAAAAACCTAGTGGCATAAAACTGGGAAGAAATGTTAACCCTCCGTCTTGAATGTAGCATTTTACTTAAATCTGCCCCTACTATGGGTTTAGTATGTAGCCAATTCTGTAGATAATATATAGCATCGCATATGAAGTAGCATAAGATCTAATATGATAATGAAAACCCAAAGGTTTACAAAGAACTGCATATTTCTTTCATGTATTAGTTCTGTTTCTTCTATAATTGTTAAAAAGTGTCATTGGTATCATGAACAGTGAAGTGATTAATTTGGTAAAAAATTGTGGTAAAAAGGGTTATCTATTACCAAAACAAAATTAACAGGGAAAATATGTTTTGTATAATAAAATAAAATCACTATCATATATATTTTAACTATACATACGTATTACAATTCGTAATACTTTGAAATAAACATTGACTGCTGGCATTCCTCATATTGAGTTGTTATGCCAGAAGCACCCCACATAGGCATTTCGGTATATAGTCAGTGCCAAAGGCTGTCAATGAAATCACTGACTGCTTCAGAAAATTAGCTTCCTCGGGAGGCTAAGTTTGTAGTGAATGTATAACTACAGCTAGCTGACTACCTGAATATTTATGAGTTAGCAGCTAGTCAACAGGAGAATAGGGTTTGCTTTTGAGTTATACAACATGGTTATTCAGATCAAGAAAACGATACAGAAATTATAATTAATTTATATAGGTAATCTATATATTTTACTTTTCGTGACATTAGATAAGAAGGCTCATAAGATGATCAACTCCATTAAAACAAACATTAATTTTGGTATAAAGAAACTTTTAAAAGCCAAAATGTATTTATTTTTTAATGATACAATGTGATAGTTGAGGGCTTCGTTATTGTAAAGGTGTGCCTTATAGTATAGATTTTTTTTAAGATAGAAATGTTATCAAAGGTCACATTTCATATTCAAGCTATATGGGTCCGACTATCCGACTAATAAAATGAACAGAAGTAACAGGAAATCAAACAAATTTCAGAAACAAATGTGGTCAAACCGAGTTACACCTGTTATTTTGAAATACATGGGTTATTAAACAGAGGAGATATATAAACTGTAAAATAGAATATGGAAAGAATGCATGCCTGAATATATAAGAAATAAAGTGGATAGGGAGAAGCTATATAAGCTGCCATTCAAAACAGGTCATGACAAGAAAGTGCATCTCAGAAGAGAAAACCAATATAAGAAAATGAAGAAACTTAAAATTAAACATAGTAAGGAAGCAACAACAGTAATAAGAATAGTTGGAATAACCATGTAGGGGGAGTAGGTTAGTATGAGGTAACTTCTTTAATTCATTTTTCCCTCCTCAGAACTAGCAATAAGGGGGAATATATGTGAGTGTGTATATTGGATTACTGGATACCATTTTGAAAAATACTACAATTTTACAAAAATTAAAAAATTTGCTACCATTTTTAGGACCTGGACGATCACTTTTTATTGAATTTTTAATGTTTTTCAAAATGGCAAAAAGTGTCATTTGCGACTTTGGGTGCTATTTTCTGTTATGGGGTTAAATGCAGTGAAAAAATGTTATTATATCTTGATAGATTGGGCAGCGTGGGATGCGGCAATACCTAATTTGTATGATTTTTACTGTTTATATTTATATCGGTTCTAGGGATTAGGGGGGGTGATTCGAATTTTTAGGTTTTTTTATTATATATTTTTTTACTTTTTATATATTTTTTACTATTTTTCAAACCGCCTAGGGTACTTTAACATTAGGTTGTCTGATCAATCCGGCCATATACTGTCATACAACAGTATGTCAGAATATGGGGATTTTTCTCCTCATAATCGCACATTGTAATGAAAGGGTTAAAACGAGAAGACTGGAGGCTGTCATGACGACCTAATGACGTCACAGGGAGCAGCGATCCTCACCAAGATGGCGACACCCATGCACCACCATTTTATTGAAGCCACCGGCAGCTTTGCGGGCGGCGATCAGTTAACACCCGTGATCGAAGCTAGCACAGATCGCGGGTGTTACCGGTAAGCCTTTGGTGAAATATGCATATCTCCATGCATCTGCACCCGACGTTTGACATTATAGTATGTCACATGTCAGGAAGGGGTTACAATTGTATCTTTTTTAACTTATTTGTCAGCATGGCATTGACATAGAGGTCTTCTGTATGGCATTTTATCAAAGTGGCTTAAACAACCTGATTAATGTATCACACAAGGTGTTAATGTTTGCAGTGGATAAGTTTTAGTCAAAAAAGTTGCACAAAGGTGGTTACAAGGTTTTTTTTTTTTTAGGCCATTGAGGGATTGAAGTGGATTTAGCAAAAATATGTGGTTTTATGAAAAGTCACAATTGGTAAATCTGTCTGGCAATTCTGGATTCACAATATATGAAATAAAATGGACAGAGAGTTCAAGCACATCTGTAGTGTAATATGTTAGCAAAACCAAAAATTCCTGTAATCTTTGTGTGCAATTATGCACACAAACCCATAAGTAGCTTTATATAGTATGGATAAAGCCAGTGGTGCACCCCGATTCTGGTAAAGGTTTAGGTTGGAAAGGTTTTTAGGCTTGGTCTGAGTTAACATTTATACCTGAAATCTGGATTCACCTGATACATCTGTAGTAAGCATTGGGTTGGAAAAAGTCAGAAATCAGCAGATCAGACAATTGTGAGAAATTTTGAAAACAAAAAAGTGTTGCAACTGCTATGAAACACATTCCCTCTTCCAGTCTGTTTATGAATCCAGGTTGCTAGACCAATCTACCAACTTTTCAAAAAGTCACATATTTATGCTAACTTCACTTGTGTCTAAGTGATATAGAAAAAACTTGTAGCCACTTTTCTGCAGCTTTTTTGACTAAAATTTTGCATATCCACTGCAAACATTAACACCCTGTGTGACCACTTTGATAACCTTCCACTCATGAGATACCTCGGTCAATGTCATGCTGACATTCCATTTTAAGAACCTATAGAGGGACTTATTGTACTTTACATTAATGCACTATTATTCTACAAAAAAAAAACATTAAAACTATTTTTCTTAACGCGGTGGAGGTACAGCATTAAAGAAGAAGACAATACAAAGTATTTTCAAAAGCATTTTGGTTGGCAGGAGACCCCTGCTAAGTATTCCACAGGAATTATTTTATTCACCACAGGAAAATCTATCCTCTAAAATACCATTTAAACGTCTCTTTGAGGAAAGCTGTTTTCCCTTTTTTTGTCCTGGAATAGGAGCAGTAATTGCTATTTCAGATTTTAATTTTCCTTCCAGGGAGGGACACTTAAGTTTGGCTTGAACTTAAAGTTCACTCTAGTTGACTCAAGAAAAAATTAAATGCCTTTCAAACTAAACAGACAGCTCCTTCATCATTTTAGATTCCTCATTCTGACCTGTATGAGCAATGACATTTGAAGACAGACTGCCCCTTACCACTAATCTTCAATTACAATTATCATATTTATTAGATGCACTTTCAAGGTCTTTAGCGTTTATTATCTGAAAAACAATGCATAATGTTATGGCTTATGGCTTCACTGTAGATGACATAGAAAATACAAAAAATATTCTTCCGGTTATAAAAACATTTTGTGATGGCAGCATGACTTTTACTGTAATGGAAAACAAGATGGGAAGTAGAAATATATTTCTTCAACATATTTATTAAAGAAATAATGTAATTTATGTGAAAATGTATAAGCTGAGAAATTAAATGATATAATTGGTTGAACTTGATGGACAAGTGTCTTTTTTCAACCGTATAAACTATGAAACTATGAAATTTACAAAACATTTCCTAAATTCCAAAGTAGAGGGGACATAATTTGTAACATATCCCCTGACTTTACTTTCTGAATACTACCCATTTGAAGTTCGATATGCAAATAAAAAAGTAGAAAAATTCCAAATAAATACAGTGGAACCTTGAATTACAAATAGCTTGGTCTGCAAGCATTCTGCAAGACTTGCATTTCACAAAAAATTGTAACTTGGTTTAAAAGCATAATTTCATCATACAAGCATTATGTGAGCCCTCCCCATCCTCCACTGTTCCTCCTTTTATCATAAAATCGTATAATATAATATTGAATAAGTTGAAGTAGTAAAGGGGTTAGAGGGGCTAGATGTTGTACTGCACATGAATAAATATGTTTGGAGTTTCCTAGCGGAACATTCGTTTTGATATACAAGTGATTTGGGTTACAATCATGTTCCTGGAATGAATTATGCTCATAATCTAAGGTTCTATTGCAGCTTTTTAGAGATTTAAAAGAAAATCTACCATTTGATTTCATGCATTATGAACCAAACATACCTTGAGAATGCTGTAGCTACACTCATGCAGGCACATATCTCGTTTAATCCCTGAGTTGAGTGGTTTTGTGTAAAATTATGATAATGAAGCCCTCTTGCTCCTTAGCCTGGCTCAGTGCTTTTCCTCTCACATAAGTTATGCACTGCACCAGAGAATGAAGTGCTCTCTGTATTTTCCCAGAGGCAGAAGTAAACAATTGCTGCACCATCCCCAGCTGATGTGTAAGTGATCCAGCTCAGGTTGATTAGTCCTGTCTGGACTGTTGAAAAAGCTCAGTGTAAGCTTTCCCAAAGTCCTGAATGTTATAATTGTTATTTTCAGCAAAACCACTCAGCCCAAGGATTAAATAAGATATGTGCCTGCATCAGTGTAACTACAGCAATTTCAAGGTATGTTTGGTTCATAATTAGAGATGAGCGAACATGCTCGTCCGAGCTTGATGCTCGGTCGAGCATTAGGGTACTCGAAACTGCTCGTTACTCGGACGAATACTTCGCCCGCTCGAGAAAATGGCAGCTCCCGCCGTTTTGCTTTTTGGCGGCCAGAAACAGAGCCAATCACAAGCCAGGAGACTCTGCACTCCACCCAGCATGACGTGGTACCCTTACACGTCGATAGCAGTGGTTGGCTGGCCAGATCAGGTGACCCTGGGATAGACTAGCCGCTGGCTGCGCTGCTCGGATCATTCTGTCTCTGGATGCCGCTAGGGAGAGAGCTGCTGCTGGTCAGGGAAAGCGTTAGGGTGTTCTATTAGCTTACTGTTAGGCAGGAGTGATTCTCAAAGAACCCAACAGCCCTTCTTAGGGCTACAATAACGTTCTACTTTTTTTATTTTAATTTGCATCTTTTACCATTTTGTGAGGAATTAGCAGGGGGACTTGCTACCGTTGTGTTTAGCTCTTAGTGGCACACATATCCATAGCAAAGACCGAAGTGGGAAAATTCAGTAGGGGTTGGATTTCTATTAGGCAATAACTCAGTGTCATCTCATCTGGCATAGTAGTGTGCTTCCTTTGATACTTGGCTAGAAAATAGCCATAGGAGAATACAAACAGCTTCTTGAAGCCTACAGTAGCGTTCTATATATTTGATTTCTGGTTGATCTGCTGGTGGCTGTAGTTTCTGCAGTGCATGTACTTGCCAATTCTGAGCAATTTGTAGTGAGACTTGCGACCGCTGTGTTCTGCGCTTAGTGGCGCACATATCCATAGCAAAGGCCGAAGTGGCAAAATTCAGTAGGGGTTGGATTTCTATTAGGCAATAACTCAGTGTCATCTCATCTGGCATAGTACTGTGCTTCCTTTGATACTTGGCTAGAAAATAGCCATAGGAGAATACAAACAGCTTCTTGAAGCCTACAGTAGCGTTCTATATATTTGATTTCTGGTTGATCTGCTGGTGGCTGTAGTTTCTGCAGTGCATGTACTTGCCAATTCTGAGCAATTTGTAGTGAGACTTGCGACCGCTGTGTTCTGCGCTTAGTGGCGCACATATCCATAGCAAAGGCCGAAGTGGCAAAATTCAGTAGGGGTTGGATTTCTATTAGGCAATAACTCAGTGTCATCTCATCTGGCATAGTACTGTGCTTCCTTTGATACTTGGCTAGAAAATAGCCATAGGAGAATACAAACAGCTTCTTGAAGCCTACAGTAGCGTTCTATATATTTGATTTCTGGTTGATCTGCTGGTGGCTGTAGTTTCTGCAGTGCATGTACTTGCCAATTCTGAGCAATTTGTAGTGAGACTTGCGACCGCTGTGTTCTGCGCTTAGTGGCGCACATATCCATAGCAAAGGCCGAAGTGGCAAAATTCAGTAGGGGTTGGATTTCTATTAGCCAATAACTCAGTGTCATCTCATCTGGCATAGTACTGTGCTTCCTTTGATACTTGGCTAGAAAATAGCCATAGGAGAATACAAACAGCTTCTTGAAGCCTACAGTAGCGTTCTATATATTTGATTTCTGGTTGATCTGCTGGTGGCTGTAGTTTCTGCAGTGCATGTACTTGCCAATTCTGAGCAATTTGTAGTGAGACTTGCGACCGCTGTGTTCTGCGCTTAGTGGCGCACATATCCATAGCAAAGGCCGAAGTGGCAAAATTCAGTAGGGGTTGGATTTCTATTAGGCAATAACTCAGTGTCATCTCATCTGGCATAGTACTGTGCTTCCTTTGATACTTGGCTAGAAAATAGCCATAGGAGAATACAAACAGCTTCTTGAAGCCTACAGTAGCGTTCTATATATTTGATTTCTGGTTGATCTGCTGGTGGCTGTAGTTTCTGCAGTGCATGTACTTGCCAATTCTGAGCAATTTGTAGTGAGACTTGCGACCGCTGTGTTCTGCGCTTAGTGGCGCACATATCCATAGCAAAGGCCGAAGTGGCAAAATTCAGTAGGGGTTGGATTTCTATTAGGCAATAACTCAGTGTCATCTCATCTGGCATAGTACTGTGCTACCTTTGATATTTGGCTAGAAAATAGCCATAGGAGAATACAAACAGCTTCTTGAAGCCTACAGTAGCGTTCTATATATTTGATTTCTGGTTGATCTGCTGGTGGCTGTAGTTTCTGCAGTGCATGTACTTGCCAATTCTGAGCAATTTGTAGTGAGACTTGCGACCGCTGTGTTCTGCGCTTAGTGGCGCACATATCCATAGCAAAGGCCAAAGTGGCAAAATTCAGTAGGGGTTGGATTTCTATTAGGCAATAACTCAGTGTCATCTCATCTGGCATAGTACTGTGCTTCCTTTGATACTTGGCTAGAAAATAGCCATAGGAGAATACAAACAGCTTCTTGAAGCCTACAGTAGCGTTCTATATATTTGATTTCTGGTTGATCTGCTGGTGGCTGTAGTTTCTGCAGTGCATGTACTTGCCAATTCTGAGCAATTTGTAGTGAGACTTGCGACCGCTGTGTTCTGCGCTTAGTGGCGCACATATCCATAGCAAAGGCCGAAGTGGCAAAATTCAGTAGGGGTTGGATTTCTATTAGCCAATAACTCAGTGTCATCTCATCTGGCATAGTAGTGTGCTTTGATACTTGGCTAGAAAATAGCCATAGTAATAGGATAGCATTGTTTGGTTTTAAAAACTCAAAAAAAAACAAAAAACACAAAAAAAAAAAAAAACAAAAAAAAAAACAAAAAAAAGTAAAAAAAAAAAAATAAAGTTATAACTCTCATTTTAAAAATGTTTAACCCGAGGGCTAGGGGTAGAGGACGAGGGCGGGGACGTGGGCGTCCAACTACTGCAGGGGTCAGAGGCCGTGGTCCTGGGCGGGGTGAGACACCACCTGCTGATGAGGGAGCAGGGGAACGCCGCAGAGCTACACTCCCTAGGTTCATGTCTGAAGTTACTGGGACTCGTGGTAGAGCACTGTTGAGGCCAGAACAGTGCGAACAGGTGATGTCGTGGATTGCTGACAATGCTTCGAGCAATTTGTCCACCACCAGTCAGTCTTCCACGCAGTCCACCCATGTCACCGAAATCGCCACTCCTCCAGCTCCTGCACCTCAGCCTCCTCCCCCCCAGTCTGCCCCCTCCCAGGAAAATTTGGCATTTGAACCGGCATACTCTGAGGAACTGTTTTCTGGACCCTTCCCACAGTCACAAACCACTTGTCCGGTTGCTGCTGAGCAATTTTCCGATGCCCAGGTTTTCCACCAGTCACAGTCTGTGGGTGATGATGACCTTCTTGACGTAGTGGAAGTGTGTAAAGAGGTGTCCGACGATGAGGAGACACGGTTGTCAGACAGTGGGGAAGTTGTTGTCAGGGCAGGAAGTCCGAGGGGGGAGCAGACTGAGGGATCGGAGGATGATGAGGTGACAGACCCAAGCTGGGTTGAGAGGCCGGGTGAACACAGTGCTTCTGAGACGGAGGAGAGTCCTCGACCTGAACAGGTTGGAAGAGGCAGTGGTGGGGCCAGACGGAGAGGCAGGGCCAGAGCTGGTGCATCAGCGCCACTGTCAACTAGTGAAGCTCCCGTGGTGAGGGCTCTTGCGGCGAGGGCTAGATCTTCAGAAGTGTGGAGGTTCTTTAAGGAAACACCGGATGACCGACGGACTGTGGTGTGCAACATTTGCCAAACCAGGCTCAGCAGGGGTTCCACCACTACTAGCTTAACTACCACCAGTATGCGCAGGCATATGAATGCTAAGCACCCCACTCAGTGGCAACAAGCCCGTTCACCTCCGGCCGTGCACACCACTGCTCCTTCCCCTGTGTCAGCTGCTAGTCAGCCCCCTGCCCAGGACCCTGGCACAAAAACCCCATCGTCGCCTCCACGATCCTCCACAGCATCCACCAGCGTTCAGCTCTCCATACCCCAGACGCTGGAGCGGAAACGCAAATATAGTGCAACCCACCCGCACGCCCAAGCCCTTAATGTGCACATCTCCAGATTGCTTAGCCTGGAGATGCTGCCCTATAGGCTAGTAGAGACCGAGGCCTTTCGCAACCTCATGGCGGCGGCCGCCCCTCGGTATTCGGTCCCCAGCCGCCACTACTTTTCCCGATGTGCCGTCCCAGCCCTGCACCAGCACGTGTCAGACAACATCATCCGTGCCCTGACCAACGCCGTTTCTGACAAGGTCCACCTGACCACGGACACGTGGACGAGTGCTGCCGGGCAGGGCCACTATATATCGCTGACGGCACATTGGGTTAACTTGGTGGAGGCTGGGACCGAGTCTGACCCTGGGGCTGCTCATATACTGCCGACGCCGAGGATTGCGGGGCCTACCTCGGTCCAGGTGTTTCAGGCCTACTATGCCTCCTCCTCCTCCCACCCCTCCTCCACCTCCTCCTCCGAACTACCATCCGTGGGCACGGCGCCATCAGTCGGTAGCTCTAGGCACAGCAGCAGTGCCGTCGCTAAGCGACAGCAGGCGGTGCTCAAACTGCTGAGCCTAGGCGACAAAAGGCACACCGCCCAAGAGCTATTACAGGGCATCACGGCGCAGACTGATCTGTGGCTGGCACCGCTGAACCTCAAGCCGGGAATGGTTGTGTGTGACAACGGCCGTAACCTGGTGGCGGCTCTGCAACTCGGCAGACTGACACATGTGCCATGCCTGGCCCATGTGTTAAATCTGATAGTGCAGCGTTTCCTCAAGACATACCCCAATCTGTCTGATTTGCTCACGAAGGTGCGCCGCATCTGTGCGCATTTCAGGAAGTCCAGCCCAGATGCTGCCACTCTCAGGGCAGCGCAGCGCCGCCTCCAACTGCCCGCTCACCGACTGTTGTGCGACGTGCCCACGAGGTGGAATTCAACACTGACCATGTTATCCAGAGTTTACCAGCAGCGCAGAGCGATTGTAGACTGCCAGATGTCAACTTCCACCAGAACTGGTAGTCAGGTCAGTCAGCTTCCTCAAGTCTACAATGAGGAGTGGACGTGGATGTCTGATATCTGTCAGGTGCTGAGTAACTTTGAGGAGTCAACACAGATGGTCAGTGGCGATGCCGCCATCATCAGCCTCACCATCCCGCTGCTTGGCCTGTTGAAAAACTCTCTGGTCAGCATGAAGTCGGAAGCTTTGCGCTCGTCACAAGAGACGGGGGAAGAATATTCCCTTGTTGATAGCCAAAGCACCCTGAGGTCTGTTTCTCAGCGCATATCGGAGGAGGTGGAGGTGGAGGAGGATGAGGAGGAAGAGGAGGAGAATGTTGGCGAGACACAAGAGGGGACCATTGTTGAGTCCTTCACTGTTCAGCGTGTATGGGCAGAAGAAGAGGAGTTGGAGGAGTTGGAGGAGGAGGAAATGGACAGTCAGGCCAGTGAGGGGAGTGAATTCTTACGCGTTGGTACTCTGGCGCATATGGCAGATTTCATGCTAGGCTGCCTATCCCGTGACCCTCGCGTTCAAAGAATTTATTCCAGCACCGATTACTGGGTGTTCACTCTCCTGGACCCACGGTACAAGCAAAATCTTCCCACTCTCATCCCTGGAGAGGAAAGGAGTGTGAGAATGCATGAATACCAGCAGGCCCTGGTGCACAAGCTGAAACAGTATTTCCCTTCTGACAGCGCTAGCGGCAGAGTGCGTAGTTCTGCGGGACAAGTAGCGAGGGAGAGTAGGCGAGCAGGCAGCTTGTCCAGCACTGGCAAGGGTACGCTTTACAAGGCTTTTGCCAGCTTTATGTCACCCCAGCAAGACACTGTCACCTGTCCCCAGTCCCGGCAGAGTAGGGCTGATCTTTACAGAAAGATGGTGAGGGAGTACGTAGCTGACCATACCATCGTCCTAAATGATCACACAGCTCCCTACAACTACTGGGTTTCAAAGCTGGACATGTGGCACGAACTGGCGCTCTACGCCTTGGAGGTTCTTGCCTGCCCTGCCGCTAGCGTCTTGTCCGAGCGGGTTTTCAGTGCAGCTGGTGGCATCATCACCGATAAGCGTACACTCCTGTCGACTGACAGCGCTGACAGGCTGACGCTTATTAAAATGAATAAAGGCTGGATTTCTCAGAATTTCCAATCTCCACCAGGTGAAGGAAGCTCAACCTGAATAATTGATCCACTCCTCCTCCTCCTCCTCATTTTCCTCCTTCTCCTCCTCTTTGTACAGTAAAGCAGAGGAAACTGGCTATTTTTTGACAGGGCCCACTGGCTCTTGCTATAGTACTTCATGCATTTAATTTTTCTGGAGGGCCACCTACCCGGTCCTCTGTTTGAAACAATTTTTGTGAGTGCCACATACAGGCACTCAATCTATTCCATTTTACTGCAGGGCCACCTACCTGCTCCTCTGGTTTGAAACATTTTTGGGACTGCCACATACAGGCACTCAATCTATTCCATTTTACTGCAGGGCCACCTATCTGCTCCTCTGGTTTGAACAATTTTTGGGACTGCCACATACAGGCACTCAATCTATTCCATTTTACTGCAGGGCCACCTACCTGCTCCTCTGGTTTGAACAATTTTTGGGACTGCCACATACAGGCACTCAATCTATTCCATTTTACTGCAGGGCCACCTACCTGCTCCTCTGGTTTGAACAATTTTTGGGACTGCCACATACAGGCACTCAATCTATTCCATTTTACTGCAGGGCCACCTACCTGCTCCTCTGGTTTGAACAATTTTTGGGACTGCCACATACAGGCACTCAATCTATTCCATTTTACTGCAGGGCCACCTACCTGCTCCTCTGGTTTGAACAATTTTTGGGACTGCCACATACAGGCACTCAATCTATTCCATTTTACTGCAGGGCCACCTACCTGCTCCTCTGGTTTGAACAATTTTTGGGACTGCCACATACAGGCACTCAATCTATTCCATTTTACTGGAGGGCCACCTACCTGCTCCTCTGGTTTGAAACATTTTTGGGACTGCCACATACAGGCACTCAATCTATTCCATTTTACTGCAGGGCCACCTACCTGCTCCTCTGGTTTGAACAATTTTTGGGACTGCCACATACAGGCACTCAATCTATTCCATTTTACTGCAGGGCCACCTACCTGCTCCTCTGGTTTGAAACATTTTTGGGACTGCCACATACAGGCACTCAATCTATTCCATTTTACTGCAGGGCCACCTACCTGCTCCTCTGGTTTGAACAATTTTTGGGACTGCCACATACAGGCACTCAATCTATTCCATTTTACTGCAGGGCCACCTACCTGCTCCTCTGGTTTGAACAATTTTTGGGACTGCCACATACAGGCACTCAATCTATTCCATTTTACTGGAGGGCCACCTACCTGCTCCTCTGGTTTGAAACATTTTTGGGACTGCCACATACAGGCACTCAATCTATCCCATTTTACTGGAGGGCCACCTACCTGCTCCTCTGGTTTGAAACATTTTTGGGACTGCCACATACAGGCACTCAATCTATTCCATTTTACTGCAGGGCCACCTACCTGCTCCTCTGGTTTGAACAATTTTTGGGACTGCCACATACAGGCACTCAATCTATTCCATTTTACTGCAGGGCCACCTACCTGCTCCTCTGGTTTGAACAATTTTTGGGACTGCCACATACAGGCACTCAATCTATTCCATTTTACTGGAGGGCCACCTACCTGCTCCTCTGGTTTGAAACATTTTTGGGACTGCCACATACAGGCACTCAATCTATCCCATTTTACTGGAGGGCCACCTACCTGCTCCTCTGGTTTGAAAAATGTTTGGGACTGCCACATACAGGCACTATCCAAATTAAATTGTCTCCATAGCAGCCTCCACACGTTGTCTCCATTGCTACCTCCAAAAGTCGTCCATATAGCTGCCTCCATACATCGTCCCTTTATCAAACGAGGTGTGTCAGGCAGAAATTTGGGTTGTTTTCATGGATTCCACATCAAAGTTGTTAACTTTGTCGCCACCCTGCTGTGTTATCCACAAAATATACTGGCAAACTTTTACCATTTAGGGATATTATTTCAGCGCTTCTTGCGCATCTGTTTACATTCCCCTCACCCGGCATATCCTAAACTTATAAGAACGCTACTACACTTGATCTTATACAAAAGGTTCTTAGAAGTGCTGTTTGGGGAGTAGCCTAGAGACAGGGGCTTGGATTGGCGAAAGCTCGCCTGGCAGCGGAACGCCAGCTCCATGCGCATCATGCGCTTCTTGCGCATCTGTTTACATTCCCCTCACCCGCCATATCCCAAACTTATGAGAACGCTACTACACTTAACTTGGTGCAGGCTGGGACCGAGTCTGACCCTGGGGCTGGTCATATACTGCCGACGCAGAGAATTGCGGGGCCTACCTCGGTCCAGGTCTCAAAGGCCTACTATACCTCCTCCCACCCCTCCTCCACCTCCTCCTCCTCCGAATTACCATCCGTGGGCATGGCGCCATCAGTCGGTAGCTCTAGGCACAGCAGCAGTGCCGTCGCTAAGCGACAGCAGGCGGTGCTGAAACTGCTGAGCCTAGGCGATAAAAGGCACACCGCCCAAGAGCTATTACAGGGCATTCCACATCAAAGTTGTTAACTTTGTCGCCACCCTGCTGTGTAATCCCCAAAATATACTTGCAAACTTTTACCATTTAGGGATATTATTTCAG
Organism: Engystomops pustulosus; assembly: GCF_040894005.1. Taxonomy (NCBI): domain Eukaryota; kingdom Metazoa; phylum Chordata; class Amphibia; order Anura; family Leptodactylidae; genus Engystomops; species Engystomops pustulosus. Next base: position 56,528,738 of record NC_092414.1, on the reverse strand, counting down.
CGCTTCTTGCGCATCTGTTTACATTCCCCTCACCCGCCATATCCTAAACTTATAAGAACGCTACTACACTTGATCTTATACAAAAGGTTCTTAGAAGTGCTGTTTGGGGAGTAGCCTATAGACAGGGGCTTGGATTGGCGAAAGCTCGCCTGGCAGCGGAGCGCCAGCTCCATGCCAAGATCCAACTAACATAGTTTTAACTGCAGCACCTTTAATCTACTACTAGTTCACTGCCTCCATACATCGTCCCCTTATCAAACGAGCTGTGTCAGGCAGAATTTTGGGTTGTTTTCATGGCTTCCATGTTAACTTTGTCGCCACCCTGCTGTGTAATCCACAAAATATACTGGCAAACTTTTATCATGTACCGATATTATTTGAGCGCTTCTTGCTCACCTCCTTTGGTTCCTCTCTGCCACCCATTGGTTTGAAGCCTGAGTCCATTTAGGGTATGTCGCCATGACACTCTCTAGCCTGCTGCCGCTGCCTCTGCATGCCGTCCCCTATAGTGTCAGGGTCAATTATTGGATGTTTTAGATGCTATCTAGCTTCATTCTGTCACTCTGTCATGGCCATGCTGTTGCCCATAATTTTGGCATAATGGTGCGATTATGCAGCCTCAGAGGCATCCATGCATGCTGCCCCTGCTGTTTCCTGTCCATTTCCGTGGTGTTTCCATCCTTTTCTGAGGTTCCCAGGTGTTTGGCCAAGCTTCCCTGTGCAGAGCCTTGGTCCCCTTGAAAAATGCTCGAGTCTCCCATTGACTTCAATGGGGTTCGTTATTCGAGACGAGCACTCGAGCATCGGGAAAAGTTCGTCTCGAATAACGAGTACCCGAGCATTTTAGTGTTCGCTCATCTCTATTCATAATGCATGAAATCAAATGGTAGATTTTCCTTAAGTGGCATAAAGAAAAATTAAAAGTCAGAAAGAAAAGCTGTCTCACTAAATGTAAACAATAGTACCCCAAAAGTGAAATAGTTTGTCATCTAACTTAGGTGGTAAAACATTAAGTAAATTAAGATAATTCTTTATAATACTGCATGTAATATAGCTGTCATATGGTCACTTCACTCTTGTCATTTGATATGCACATATGACATTATTGCTATTGTTTTCCCTGGCATTATGCATATCATAATAGTTTTATAAATGCAAAAATACCAACTTTTAATAAAGAAAAATTCCTGACTGTTAATAAGCAGTACTAAAAAAGAGCAAATTTATTTTCTCTATATAATATGGTATAGTACAATGATGCCATGCTGGACCAGGTGAAGGATGGGTCATTTGTCTCATTATAATTCAATCATCTATCTATATAATTTAAGCATTATAAAACAAAAATAATGTTTAATTTTTCATTGTTTTATATAACCTGGTGCAATTCTCGACATCACATATTCTAGTCTCAGTACTCAACCATCAGGCAGAAAAAAAAACCACATAGAAACCGGTTGTTTTCAAATAGTTCCAAATTTGACTGTATTAAACGAGGTCTCATTTGCCAAGGCTTTCAGTTTCACCTTAACGGGCCATTTTGATGAACTAAAATCTCCCATTAAAGCTTTACTTTTTTTTTTTAACATAATTGGTTCTTTTAATCTATAATAGAATGCGGACTTATGAACAGCCGCAATTAAAATTAAACCTTATTTGTATTTTAATATGGCGCTATGTTCTTTTATAATTAAGTGAGGATCGATGCCAGCTTAGTGATAGACAGTAAGCTTATCCAACATGACGGAGATAGATTTCTGGGAAAACAGGATTACTATTAATGTGTAAGACTAGACCATACAAGCAACATTTAATTATTTTGCAGGTAATTATTCATTTCAGGAACATGTTCCAGAGTAATATCTGAACAGAAAGAGACAAATATAATTACTGTTTGTTTCTGACAATATGTTGTTTGCACTGTTGGATGAAAATTCATTATAAAATGTTCACATATTACAGAAGAGTAAATTTTATCTACAGTTTGTGACACATTAAATTGTACTGATGCAATACTGTTGATGTAGTTAAGGTCTCAAGCTCGTTTCTAACAAGATAAATTTTTTAAGATTCTGAAACCAAAACAAACTTTAAACTTTTCTAAATAATTTTTAAGTATTTTTATAAAAAAGAATATTTTACCTCATTAGCATCTTTGTAAAAAAAAATGAAGAAATAATCCAGATTTAGATTTCTTCCATTTGCATTGGAAAATAAATAGCTATCTAGTGCAAGTTGTTTAGTTACATTGGTTTCATCAACAAGATGTTTGATTATTAGAGATGGGCGAATCGATTCGGACAAAGTGAAATTTGATACGAATTTCACTTCAAATTTGATTGGTCACAAATCTTAAGTTTACGCTGATTCGTGGGAACAAAGTTTTTTCCCCGTTTTTTTTAGCAAAATGGCCGTGAGCACAATGTGTTACATGGGGCAAAGAACTCTGGGAAGGAGAAAGGAACACCCCCAATGACATGTGCAGACCTGTAAGCCAATCAGTGACCGACAGGATTATGTGATGTCACACAGTCCTATAGAAACTGTCAGCCGTTTGCAATTTCAGCATTTCACAATGCATGTGCTGTCTGTAGCGTCCAGCTGCTTCTACTGTACTGTGCTGTAGTGATTTCTGCTCATCTCCCAGGGTTTCTTCTGTGGGGTATCTGTAATATGCAAATTCCCATACATTTTGTGTTGCTAAAGTTGAGAGCAAGAAATGGGTGTCAAATCAACGTTGTTTATGGAGTGATTTTTGCTCCAATTGCTCCAACGTGGAGTATCTGTACAAAGCAAATTCCCATACTTTTTGTGTTGCTAAAGTTGAGAGCAAGAAATACATGTCAAATCCACATAGTTGATTAACCACTATTTCGGACAGAAAGGTGTCAGGTGGAGCAGGCAGAGGTTGCAGCACAGTAAGGGGAAGTCATAGCAGGGGTGACTCTGAGGCCAGAACTACCGTTGTCATCTAGCGGCAGTGTGTTGATCAACAACCCAAAGATTCTCAATTGGTTGACTGGGTCACCCAATTCCTCAAATATAAAATCTGACAACCCCAGCAAAGGTTTTGTGGGCTCGTCAGATACAACAGTTAATTAGCATGGCCAAGGAGCAGGTCAGCGGCCCTCACCTGTCCTCAACCAGCCTCTGTCCTGTTCATTTCCCTCAGCCAGAGAGCTACTAGGTGTTCTGGGCTCAGCACCACTATACAGCATTGAGGAAGACCTTGAGGACAGTCACCAGCTGCTTGTCAGTGAAGAGGTGGGGCAGACATGCGCTGCTTCATGCAGTAGGCAAATAATTGCAAAGGTTTTACAGATGTATTAGTTGTTTTTGTTGACAGTACAACAGAATTTAAATTTCACAATACTATAATCTAACAGTGTAACAGGATAAGCACAATCACCATCTAATATAAAGGTTATGTTTAAAATGCTTTTAGAAAAATTAGCTTTACAACTAGTATAATCTCTCACTTTTAACATAATTATGTTTCGTATGCAATTTTTCAAAATTAATTCCCTGTATAACATGGTTGAATGCATGCACACTTGTCAATGTTATTTTGTTAAAATGAATTAATCTTGCATGAATACATTAATTTTAAAGATTAAAATAACTACTTGGTGTTCTTGTCTAACTATTTTATTATGCCATGTTTACTTAAATGAAGCCTAGTAGAACAAAGAGTAATTTTGCAATTTGTCAGCTGAAAATGAAAACAAATATATAAACTGTACTGTAAATGATCAAATTACTAAAATTGACAAGGAAGGTGCATACTTAATCAGCAGAAGCACCAAAGTGGTATCTTGCATCTTAAAGATATAGAAAGTCAGGGTAAAATTAAATGTCAAATATGATTTTGCTGGGGAAGGTTGAAATATGTGATTGTCTCTAGAGGAAAATCTCAGATCTGTGTGCCAAATTGTTATTTGCATAATAGTGAGGTTTAAAGTATATTTCAAATTGTGGCAGACCTCCAGCACATAAACTTTTTTCGGAAACCACTAAAACCTTCAATCTTAAACACATTTATCTTTGTTAAAAGGAGAAACCTCATATAAAATGTGAAATGTATTGACATTTTTAGCACTGTTTGAGAAAATAGAATAGCTGTTAAATGCTATTTATTTTAGCATCCCTCAAGTTCAGCACTGTTGGATACGAATGCTACATGAATGTAGACACACTGTATCAAAGTTACATATAAAATATTTTAACAAACCTATAATGTTCAAAACTTTAGTCTTCATAAAATAAAAGATATGAATAACAGAGAGGAAAAGTAAATACCACATCCCAATCCCATCGCTTGCAGCAAGAAAATCAACAAAACCACTTTTTTCAAATTCTGGGTGAAAAATATTACAGTATAGTTGCAGGTCAGGGCAGGAAATACGACCTTACTTGCAATCTTGCTGAGGACACCTACTTCTTCTGGAGGTCTAGCCTCAAAGACTAGATTTTCACGTATTGGATTGACTCTGCAGAGAAATGGTCCATAAGGGAGTTATGACGTTTTGGTGCATTCTAATTTTGCTTGTCTTTCATTATAAGTAAAAACCTTTAATATTAATATTTGGGTCCTTCATCTTTGAAGCCTCCTAAACTCTTCTATATCCTTTTGAAATGTGAAGCCCAGATGACATATTCCTGGTGTAGTATTACAATAGAATTATGAGGGAGGAATGATACATAGTGATTTCTGGTTTGTTGTGCTCTTTAAATATACTCCAACATCCTATTTGCTTTCGAAGGTGCAGCCTGGCATTGAGAATACAATTAGCTGCCTCTTTTGTTTCCTGAATATTCCATCCTAGGCCAGTTGCAGATATGATGTATGCCCAACAGAAAATCCATACCAAAATATAGTCTCTAGCGGTGAATTCACCCCCAGGACAGGAAACGTGAGCATAAAAAATATGCCCCTCCATACATGCCTCAAGGGTTAACAGAGGCTTGAAGAGAGCATTTAGTTAATATGAGAAATCTTACCACCAAAAAAAAAAAAAAGATATAAACATACTTCTATAGCTTTAATCCTTCACCCATGATAACCATATATAAAAGACTGCAGTTAGGGGGAAAAAACTGTGTAGTCACGACTCGAGGAAACAACACTATTGGTAGGAGTAATTAATGTTTTCCCCTTCACCACGACAGCACAACCCAAGACAATAGCATAGATAATACCAAGGGAGGGAAGGTAAAAGAGAGGGCTTTTATATGAAAAGCCAAATCACCAGCACCCGCAATAGTGTCTAAAAGATGTGTATGCAACACCATGTTTCTGGCATGCAGATTTGCTAAATCAAGGGCTCTCTTAACCTGGCCCAAGATGTGCCAAGGAGCCTGTCCAAGCGGGCCTGGAAATGGGGCAGGTTGACCCAAAGAACTATAGTCCAAGGCAATGAATGGTCTTATCAAACCATATATTGTAAAAGACGAGGCTTTAGCAACTTTATTAGCGCAGGTGCACAGAACACATAAGTTATCAGACTTCTTAGGTATCTTAGGCAGCAGTTAAGGTATTAATTAATCTAAAATCCAACTCATGGAAAAGATCTCCTTTGATTTTGGAACTTACACAAAAAAGAAGGAACAGTAATCTCTAGAGATTGATAGAAACTAGACACTACGTTAGAAAGGAAAGAAGGGTGCACCCTCAGGATTTCAGGCAGCATTTGGACGTAGGTCCTGTGGCAGGAGCAGTGTCCGATTCGTCCCAGACCTAGAATACAAAACTGCAGGCGCCTTGAATAAAACTTAGCCCAAATAACCACTGGGCTTAGACCTAGACGGGACATTGCTAGATGGAAAGTGACGTTTGGAGCGTTGCTGCACCAGTCTACTGACCTTAGAATTTTCTATACATTTTCTGGAAGAATGAAGGTCTTCCAGAGATTTAGAGTAACTGAATGCCCAGAAAGAGCTTGTACAGTGACAGGGGAAATTAGCAAAATTTGTGAGCCACCCTAGAATCTGGCCACTCAATCCAACTGGTTGGCTGCCTCACAAAATGCCATTCCACTAGGAAGTCATCCAGCTAGTGGTCAAAGAACCCCTGATCTTCTCTTAAATGGTCTGACACCATTTTCTTGAATACCTTTTTGTTATGGCTATAACAAAGGGTGGGCGTTAAAGTAAAAGGGAATGACACTTCCTATCTGGATGGCCGCCCTTTGAAAGTTTCCAAACTATAGGTGAAATGTGACATCATAATAACTGTCCACCAAATCAGTGAACACCATGTAACAGTTTGTAAAAAAGAGATTCATAGTCAACTTCAGGGTTTCCTGCTTGATCTTTGGCGTCGCTAAGAACTTGTTGTGGGGCTTTAAATTTGCAATGGCCCTCAGTTTTCCAGATGGATTCTTAACCCAGAAAAGGGTTGAATAAACTTCCCCTCCTCTTTCTTTAGTGGAACCTGTATATCCCTTTGTCTAATAAAGAAAGGACATGGCAGTATAATTGCTTTTAGAATTTGGAACTCTAATTTCAAGCCCTCCTTGATTACCTGAACCCTCTTGTTCCTGCTAATCCCCATTGCGGTTAAAAATGAGACAATATTATCCCCTTTCGTCATTAGTAGAGATTAGCGAATCGATTCTAACAATTCAAAATTTGCTTAGTATTTCAGGAAAACTTCGATTCACCACAAATCTGAAGTTTACAGTGATTTGTGAAATCTAGTTTCAATTTTTTTTTTCCACTTTATTAGCAAAATGTCCGAGAGCACAACGTGTTACATGGGGCAAAGAACTCTGGGAAGAAAAAAGGAACATGGCGGCAGTGTTGCTCACTTCTTCACTGTATGGAGGTAGTGTTCCTCACTGTACGGCGGTAGTGTTCCTCACTGTACGGCGGTAGTGTTCCTCACTGTACGGCGGTAGTGGTACTCACTGTATGGGGTAGTATTCCTCACTGTATGAAGGTACTGTCCCTCACTGTATAGGGGTAGTGTTACTCACTGTATGGGGGTAGTGTCGCTCACTGTATGGGGGTGGTGTCCCTCGCTGTATGGCAGTAGTGTCCCTTACTGTATGGGGGTAGTGTTCCTCACTGTATGGCGGTAGTGTTCCTCAAGGTATGGGAGTAGTGTTCCACAACTGCTAGCGTTCCTCACTGAATGGGGACAGCATTCCTCACTGAATAGGTACAGCATTCCTGACTGAATGGGGACAGCGTTCCTCACTCAACGGCGGTAGTGTTCCTCACTGTATGGTGGTTGTGTTTTCCATACTGTATGGCGATAGTGTTCCTCAGTGTGTCATGGTAGTGTTCCTCACTATATGGAGGTAGTGTTTTCCATTCTGTATGGCAGTAGTGTTCCTCACGGTATGGAGGTAGTATTTCTCACTGTATGGGGGTAGTGTCCTTCACTGTGTGGCGGTGGTGTCGCTCAATGTATGGCAGTTGTGTTCCTCAATGTATGGTGCCAGTGTCCCTCACTGTATGGCGGTATTATTCCTCACTGTATGGGGGTAGTATTCCTCATTGTATGGTAGTAGTGTCCCTCAATGTATGGCGGTAGTGTTCCCCACTGTTTGGCGGTAGTGTTCCTCACTGTTTGGCGGTAGGGATACCAAATTTGTATATGTTTTTTTAATGTTTTCCTACATTAACAAAAATTAAAACAATTTTTTTTTATTTTGCAATATTCTGGCGCTAATAACTTTTTTATACTTTGATGAATTGAGCTGTGGGTGGTGTCTTTATTTGCGACTTTCGATGACATTTTCATTGCTATCATTTTAAAGACTGTACATCTTTTTTATCACTTTTTATAGACTTTTATTATATATTTCAAAATGGTAAAAAAGTGCCATTTTCGACTTTGGGAGCTAGTTTCTGTTACGGGTTAACCGCAGTGAAAAAACGTTATTATATCTTGATAGATCGGGCATTTTCGGATGCGGTGATAGCTAATGTTTTTATGATTTTTACTATTTATATATTTTTAGCAAAAGGTGGGCAGTTTGAATTTTTTGTTTTTTTTATTATACTATTTATTCTTTTTTTATACTATTTATTCTTTTTATTTTTACTATTTTTCAGACTCTTTAACCCTAGGTTGTCTGATGGATCCTATCATATACTGCCATACTGCAGTATGGCAGTATATAGGGATTTCCCTCATTCATTCATTACAATGTGCTGATCGCACATTGTAATGAAGGGGTTAATCTGAGGAAGCCTCAGGTCTTCGGAAGACCCGAGGATGTCATGGTAGTGTTCCTCACTGTATGGAGGTAGTGTTTTCCATTCTGTATGGCGGTAGTGTTCCTCACTGTATGGAGGTAGTATTTCTAACTGTATGGGGGTAGTGTCCCTCACTGTGTGGCGGTGGGGTCGCTCAATGTATGGCAGTTGTGTTCCTCAATGTATGGTGCCAGTGTCCCTCGCTGTATGGCGGTATTATTCCTCACTGTAAGGGGGTAGTGTTCCTCACTCTATGGAGGTAGTATTCCTCATTGTATGGTGGTAGTGTCCCTCAATGTATGGCGGTAGTGTTCCCCACTGTTTGGCGGTAGTGTTCCTCACTGTTTGGCGGTAGGGATACCAAATTTGTATATGTTTTTTTAATGTTTTCCTACATTAACAAAAATTAAAACAATTTTTTTTTATTTTGCAATATTTTGGGGCTAATAACTTTTTTATACTTTGATGTATGGAGCTGTGGGTGGTGTCTTTATTTGCGACTTTCGATGACATTTTCATTGCTATCATTTTAAAGACTGTACATCTTTTTTATCACTTTTTATAGACTTTTATTATATATTTCAAAATGGTAAAAAAGTGTCATTTTCGACTTTGGGAGGTAGTTTTTGTTAAGGGTCAACCGCAGTGAAAAAACATTATTATATCTTGATAGATCGGGCATTTTCGGATGCGTTGATAGCTAATGTTTTTATGATTTTTACTATTTATATATTTTTAGCGAAAGGTGGGCAGTTTGAATTTTTTGTTTTTTTTATTATACTATTTATTATTTTTTTTATACTATTTATTATTTTTATTTTTACTATTTTTAAGACTCTTTAACCCTAGGTTGTCTGATGGATCCTATCATATACTGCCTTACTACAGTATGGCAGTATATAGGGATTTCCCTCATTCATTCATTACAATGTGCTGATCGCACATTGTAATGAAGGGGTTAATCTGAGTAAAGCCTGCAGCCATCGGAGGGAAAACACCCCGTGAGCCCTCTCCATGCACCCGCACCCACCTGTGACATACCATTACGTCACATGCCTTGATTCAATTCGGTTCAAATCGAATCTTCTCTCTTATTTGGCAAACTGGGTTGAATCAAATTTTGAAGAGGAAGATCTTTGAAATGGATCAACATTTTTTCTTTAGTAGATCTTCAAGGACATCCTACACAGTGTCTTAAAAACACAAGGCATAAACTTGTACATGTAGCTTAAATCACCGGACTAATTCTTAAGCAAGAGAACCCAACAAGCAGAGCAGTAAAGTTCTGGTGATCTGTTACTCTTAAGGTATTCAAAACGCAAATTCCTTAAAAAGCTGTCTCCTCCTTAATAGTGGAAAGAGCAGATATCCATAGTTTACTGGATGGATATAATATGCTGCTGCAGGGATCCATTGTTTTAGAATTTTTTTGAGCATTTTCTCTCAGTCACTGCCACATGCACTTTTGGCATTGGAAGTATTGGGTGGATATGATAAAACCCTATAGCTAATCTTCAGAAAGGGTTTATTCTTAATCTGCACATAAAAGTTATTGCTACTTCCGATAACTCAAAATATCTATAAACAACCTAATTTTGTCACAATATTGTTGAATAAATAAGCAAGCTCCTTTAATGCACCAGCATATATAGAAATAATAATACAGAGGGAATGTGATAAAATGATGCACTTTAGAACAAAAAAAAATACTACCGAACGGGACATATTTCAACATGTTCATAAAAAATTACATTACAGCCATTTGAGCATTTACAAAGCTGAATAACTTGATTAGTTGTCCATCAAAATTAAGTCATTTATCAGTAAATGCCAAAATGCCTACTTGAGATACGTCTAAAAATTTAAAAATTAAAATAATCCTTTACTGAACTAAGTTTTTTGAAAGGTAACATAAAGTGCTCCTAATACAATTATTGCAATTTAGTTCTTAATGCTTTTGCCCAAAGCAAAGGTTTAATGTTCTCTACTGATGTGCTTTCAGCGGTCTATTTTCTAATATTCCTTTTTAAAATTTAAGTTTTCTAATGAAGAATTGATAATTTGAAATTTACTGAAAATGACTTGTAAGTACAAAGTTTCAGGCATAGAACACTAAATATATTCACATGACATTTGAATAACAGCTTTAAAGTCTCAGCACACTTGCAAGATAGAACTTTTAAATAGACTTTATCACCAATTTTAGTTTTAAAATCACATATTAAACCAATGTATCACATATATATATATATATATATATATATATATATATATATATATATATATATATATATATATATACACACACAATAAAAAGGGAAATGCCAGCACTCTAAAGTGGAATAGGTTTAAAGGGGTATTCCAACCAAGAAGAGATTGTTAACTATACTCAGGATAACAAAATAATAGCTGTGAATTGTAGAATGTGTTACCAAAAATACAACATTACAAAGATATAAGTCCAACCTGTCTTTATCATTATCGGTGTACACAATTTTGATTGTCCCTGGATCAAACCATAAATCTCTTATAGTCAGATTCCTCCCGATCAGGTCCGCTGGAGTTCACCAATGTAACGCAATTTTAAAGTTTAATCTCGCCGTGTGTCCGAATCCATTGGATCATCCGACCCCCCCCCCCCCCGATTTGTCGCGTGAAAGCCGGCAGGATTGCGACACAATCCAATCGCGTGCGACAAAATGCGGCGCAAAACAGAAATTGTCGGGAGACCTGACTGCATGTGTTATAGAGGAAATAGCAGGTTTTATATCCATTTAATGACTGTCATCTGTCTAATCTCTTTTTTATGTGTCTGATAAAATAATAGAATGTTCATAAGCTAAATAAAAATGTAGATAAACCTTGTACCCTGATAATCTAAGCACTTTGTCAGCATCTCACAGCACTAGAGGAATCATCAAGTGTCTGCTTAGAGAGTCCACGCCCACACCCTTGAATCTTACACTGAACATCACTTTATTATAGGCGCTAAAACAAGGAAGGATTAAAAATAATCTTTATTGTCTTAACATCACTAGGGGATTAAAATTTTAGATCTTACTTTCATGGGCCAGCCCCTTTAAGGTACCTTATTTACGTGTCTATAACAGCAACGTAGCTGGAGCCTTCCTCATATAATTATATGATTATGGATTATATGCAAATAAATTTTTCCAGAATGGGTTAAGGATAACTTTGCCTCCTTTGGATACCCTCTTAACAGCAAACATGGATGTCAAGAATCCTGATAATGTGATGTGGGGCCCTTTATATGATTAATGTGGTTGCAATCCTGTCTATGCTCTAGTTGCAGAATTTATTAATATGCTTTGCTGTGGCATCATTGCCATACAGCACACTCTGACTCATAGGGGCACATTTACTTACCTGGTCAGTCGAGTTCACTAAAAGTGCATTATCCATTTATAATGCTGTGTGCGGCGATTCACGTTAATAACGTTGATGGTTATGTCCCTTCCTCATGCAATCCCTTCCCTTCCGTGGTTGAAATTGATGGACTAGTGTCTTTTTTCAAATGTATAAACTATGATACTATGATACTAACCTGCAGTACGTTGGCAGCATAATTCAGCCCCTTCAGATGAAAATGAATGGCTACCAGTCAAAGGTTACAAACTTTTTTTAAAGCAGAGTCTCCCGCCATTTTGCCCTATAACATCAACGTAATGTCAACCACTTCTGCCAATTGAACATATTCCAACATCCATCAGTGAGAGTCCTATTGGATCTTTAAAGTGTAACCGTCATTCTGAGCAAAAAAAACCTAAAATACATAATTCTGCTCCAGGGGTCCCTGGGAATCATTCCTCAAAATATTTTGCCTCTCGGCCCTCATTTAGTTCATTTTTTGGCCCATAGCAACCAGGGTTTCCAGCCCTCAAAAAAACTACAATCAGCAAGATGGAGGGGCGTAGCCTGCCTCCTGTCGCCTTATCACAAGCGCCTGCTGCTGACCAATGACACCAGACCAATGACATAGATATCCTATCTATCTATCTATGCATATCCATCTATTTATATATCTATCTATCTAAAAAAAAGTACCTCTAAGTCAATTTCTTCGGGTAAAAAGAATTTCCAGTGACGACAATAAGTGTATGTCCAACATGGAGAAAATGTCAAAAAAATTCTTGGAAAGGGGTTACCCTAAAAAAAAAAAAAAATATTGACAAAAATAGGAATCTTGCAATCACTTACAATAGGAAGGATTTACTTAGACCTAAAAATAAAAGGCACAACTCCAGTCAAATTCCATTTATTTGCACCTTTTCCGATAAAAGTCACCGAATATCTTACATAATAAAAAAAAACACTGGAATACACTAGCGAATCAATCCACCGGTGTGCCTGAATTCCATAATCCCCCCCTCTTCTCATACAGGCGGACCAAGAATATTGGTGACTGTATTGTGAGGTCAGATGTGGGACCATTAAGATCGTCTATACAAACGGGTCTAATGGGAATTACACGCACTGGGAGTCTCCCATGCAGATCATGCATCAACTGCTCACTGATGCAAAAGGCAAGTCTTTTATACATGAAGGAGTTTCTTACAAAATACGACATTATTTAACGTGTACTAGTGACCATGTAACCACAAACGAATTCAAGGTCAGGATTACAGAGCATAAATATACGATATGTAAAAAGAGATGGGATCTTCCCGTCAGTCGACACTTTTTTGAAAAAGGACATAACGATTCAGAATTGCGCTTTATCCTCATTGACCACATTCCTCCATTGAGAAGGGGTGGTGACAGGGCACAACTTCTCAGAAAATGTGAATTAAAATGGATCCATCGATTAAACACACTCCATCCATATGGTTTGAATATTGAATTTAATCTAACTAGCATAATCTAACACAGGAGCAGACATGGTGGAGTGTTGGTACCTTGGACTGAATGTATTTTTTGTCCCTACCATCTCTTGTATTGTGTAACGCTAGATTGTTCTTTACATCCAACTAATACCTATGTCTTTATATCTACAGAATTCAAGACATATATTGAAAACCCCCATCGGATGGACTGTTTTTCCCACGTCTAGCATTCAAATTCGATTGGCCCGGCATAACCCTCTAACAACTCCCCAGACCTTCATCCACGACTCTATGAGGTGGGATTGTCATCCCAATTGGCGATTACATGTTCGGGACAATGGTACTATATCCCCATTTTGCTTCAGGTCTGTCGTCCGATGGATCCTGCTGCACTAGGGAGGTACTTCAAAACCAAAGAACAAGTTGGTGTGTAAAGGCTAAATAGTATACAAATTTTATTAGAAAATATGGGACACACATATGAAAGATGCCATGCATCACATTGCATAAAAACAGGCTCGCGACATAACGCGTGGGGTGCCTCCGGCCACTCGTCCTCCGCTTTTTCACCTTTTTTCCCCCATGGCTTATTTTGTACCTTTCTAGTCATTCACTTTTTTTGGCTGGTCCATTTACTTTTTACTGGCTGACTCCTCTTTGACCATTACTTAGGTTTTACCGCTTCTATTTAGGAGTTTGCCCATATCCTTAAAAATTTGATGGACCATTAATCTGTATTCATTGTTGGCTATATGTTTTTTTCAACCTTGCATGGGGGTTACCTTTCTTATTTAATGGTGACTGGTGGCGGTGTGTGGATCGGTTGGATTGGCACCGTTCCACTTGTTATGTGTATTTTATACACTTTTTAAATGTTTTTATGCAATGTGATGCATGGCATCTTTCATTGTGTCCCATATTTTCTAATAAAATTTGTATACTATTTAGCCTTTACACACCAACTTGTTCTTTGGTTTTGATCTAATGTTGTATAGGGTGTGTTGGCTACATGATTGATTTCACAATATACTCAAATTTCCATGTTTTTTGTATACACTAGGGAGGTACTTGGCACGGGTGAGTCCTCTGCATACTGGGGACGAGTATGCACGAGTATACACATGCACTATCCAAGCCGATTACCTCACTTCCGGTTTCCTGGAGGTCAAAGTATACACTTCCTGTTTGGCACTGAACACGGCGTGATACAACAGGTGGCCAAGCTGAAACAATTTGTTTTTCATGAATGAGTAGGAGGAGACATGTAGGAGGTCTACAAACCGATAGGCGTGTTTTACTGTGTTTACTTTTGCACTATGTCACTTTATGATGATGGCACACTTTATAATAATATATTGGCACTACCGGTCACTTTATAACATGTATATGAATAATGTTATTACTTGTTTGTCACTTTTCTGTATGATGTACACTGAATTACTGTCACTCACCATTGACCAATCAGCAGGTCTGTTGGTCCTTAAATAGTTGGCTGTTTGTTACTCACACTATGCTTGATAAAGGTGTAATGATACACCGAAATGTTGCTTTTTATGGAATAAAACTTCACCCCTTTCACTACTTCAAGGAGTGCTGCCTCTTCACTGAACCTATCTAGCTACAGTATCTATCTATCTATCTATCTATCTATCTATCTATCTATCTATCTATCTATCTATCTATCTATCTTCCTATCTGTGTATCTAATATCTAGCTCATATCTATCTATCTATCTATGTACCTACCTATCTAAGTAAAACTTCAGCACAGCACAAGAGGGCACAGCTTGGAGTCTCTTCTCTCCTGCCATTTCCTGCAGAGTGTGAGGTGATGGGGGAGGGGGGCTGCAGCTTGTGTCTGTGTGGATTATGTGTTTATACAGTATACAGGTTTAGGTAAAGATAAGTGTAGGAGTTTGGTTATTACATTAGTCAGTGTTCCTGTCAGCACATGACTACTATAATGAGGTAATCAGCTGTGTGCAGGGAGGGGGATGGGGGATGTCTTTCAGCTTCTTTCTGAAGACGGAATGTCCATAGTAACAGACATATGTGAGATTGCTGACATCTAGGGGAAGTCTGCAGAATACAAGAGGAAGGAGCAAGAGTCGGGTAACTAATCCAATTGCAAAAGGGTTTAAAATTACCTGCACTACAACTTATCAAAAGTTTTTTTGAAATGACGGTTACACTTTAAGTTGGAGACCCTTACCCTGTATGTTGTAAAAACATCATTTGAGATGTTTTCTGTCAAACACATCTCTGCAACAAACAGTGTCTCACCACCCAATTAACAGTTGACCTAAAGAAGAGATATGTTTGCCTATTTTGCTTTGTGATGTGCTTTATGTATTTTATATCTGCTATGCACTGAATTTGCTGCTTCACACCTCTCAACCCCATTTGTTTACCCTCCGTCTCCATGCCAAAAAAGTATGTCTGTGCTCTGCTCGTGCTGACTCGCCTCACTCCGTTCCTCTCTTTGTGCTGCAGATGCACAATCCAATCTTTCTCCCAATGAGACCAATGGCACTTAACAAGGCTCACCAAACACATCGCTCAGTCTCAGTATACTGGTAAGCAACCCAACTTTGTTCTACCTACCAATAACCTCTCTTTCTGACAGCAATTTCTAACTACCATTTTTTGGCGTCTTCAATACAACTTACTATCCCTTTAGATACTAAAACCCCTCCATTTAAGTTAACCTTTATTTTACATCAAACGTGTAGCTTTATCAATAAAAGGTCTTAAAGGGCACCTACCACCACAATTCTACCTATAAAGGTAGAACGGGTGGTAGGTGGATGAATGGGACGTAAGGATTAGACTTTTTGGGCTAATCCTTACGTCCCAGCTATCCTTTTGTGAACTTTAATGTCTTTATATGCTAATTTTTTTAAGCGGCTACTGGGGTGTGGAGTAGCCGGACATGAGGATACTAGTCGTGGCTACTCCACGCCCCAGTAGCCTCGTTCCTCCGCCTACCAGGTAATCTTCGGCACGCAGCTCCTTGTAACTGCGTGCCCTCATGCGAATAACGCCGGGTACTCAGACGAGGACGCACAGCTACGAGGAGCTGCACGCCGAAGATTACCTGGTAGGCGGAGGATTGAGGCTACTGGGGCGTGGAGTAGCCGAAACTAGTAGCCTCATGTCCGGCTACTCCACGCCCCAGTAGCCACTTAAAAAAATTAGCATATAAAGACATTAAAGTTTACAAAAGGATAGCCGGGACGTAAGGATTAGACCAAAAAGGGCTATCCTTATGTCCCATTCATCCACCTACCACCCGTTCTACCTTTATAGGTGTTAACCGAACACTGTATTGGACTCATTTTTCAGAATCAATTACAATTTCTGCCATGGCATGATTTTCTATTGTCATAAGTATTTGTGTGAACCTCACCTTGATGACACATGGGCCAGTCCAATAATGCCCATGTTAGTGTGCATGTAGCCTTAAAGAGAGCAAGTCACTAGATGTTACCTCAAATGACTGGCACTAATAAGTAGGGTTGATGCAATTTCAATTTGCCCCATAACTATTCAGTTTACTATACCATCCCTTGCTATATAGAGCTTAAAAAAAATTAAATATTAGAAATGTAATATCAATCACAAATGTTTAATTTATTACTCAATTTACTCATAATGAGTTCTCCAACTGAACTAGCTTTCTCAACGACTTTGATTTATCACAAAGAGGAAGTCTCCCGCAGAAATACTTGTTTTTCTCATGCTCATTTCTGTTAGTAAAATGATGACAATATCCGTTTTCCAAATATGTGTTTGATAACCCTTAATCCCTTCCCACCGAGGCCATTTTTCGTTTTTTGCGTTTTCATTTTTCATTCCCCACCTTCAAAAATCTTTACCATTTTTGTTTTTCCATGTAAAGAGCTGTGTCAGGGCTTGTTTTCTGTGTAACCAATTGCACTTCATAATGACGGTATGTAATATTTCATGCTGTGTACTGGGAAGCTAGAAAAAAAATCCAAATGCTGTGAAAATGGGGAAAAAAGTGTTTGCAGCGTTTCATTATGGGCTTGGATTTTACAGCTTTCACTGTGTACCATGTTTACTTCATTCTCTGGGTCACTGGGATCAAGGCAAATACTAAATTTGTATAGGTTTTATTTTTTCATACATTCACAAAAATTAAAACCTTCTGTACGAAAAAAAAAATCTTCATTTCGCCAACTTCTGGAGATAAAAACTTTTTTAATACTTCAGTGTACAGAGCCGTGTGTGGTGTAATTTTTTGTGACTTTTGATGAACTCTTCAATGCTATGATTTATAGGACTGTAAAGCCTTTTGATCACTTTTTAATGAATTTTTTATATTTTTCAAAAAGGCAAAAAAGTGGTAGTTTGGACGCTATTTTCTGTTATTGGGTTTTTAAATTATAATTATGTTTTTTTTTTTGCTATTTTTTAGACCCTCTAAGGTACATTAAACTAGATGATCTGATTGTTCCTACTATATACTGCAATACTGCTGTATTGCAGCATATAGCATTTTTGCACTGCATTCATTACAATAAGCCACTGGCTCATTGTAACAGATCTGCAGAAAGTAGACAGCCTCAGGTCTGACCGAAGACCCAAGTCATGGCAACCAATCACCGCTCCCTGATGTCACAGGGGGGCGGTGAATGGATCCAAGATGGCGGAGCCCATGCCCCACCAGGACTTAAATGCCTCCGGCAGCTTTGTCAGTGGCAACTACAATATTAACACCTGTGATCAGTGTTACCAGGTTTTACCTGTGGGTGTTTGCCCGTGAGCCCTCTCCATACCCCCTGCAACTGCCATGTGTCTTAATATTAT
This sequence comes from Engystomops pustulosus, assembly GCF_040894005.1. Lineage (NCBI taxonomy): Eukaryota > Metazoa > Chordata > Amphibia > Anura > Leptodactylidae > Engystomops > Engystomops pustulosus. The sequence goes on along the minus strand of NC_092414.1, from coordinate 56,510,854 downwards.
GCCACATGTAGGTAGGTAATAATGAAACAATTTCTGACAAAGAAGGCAGGCCTCACTTTTTTAATTGCACTAAATCAACAAAATTACAATGGTAGACATATTTCTTTATTTTTTACAATAAAGAAACTCCCCTCACGCAACTCAATGGCCAAATACAATCTCTGAATACAATCCCCATAATATTATCATTATTAATTACTTTTTTAAAACCTAAAGCTAGAATCCTAACCAATATTTTTATGCCTATATTTACTAATGATGTGTGATAAAATAGGACCCAACATCTAGAGGATTTTTGTCTTGTTTTAAAGTCAAAATAATACCTGCTTCAGCCATTTAGTCAGTAACTACCGTATATACTCGAGTATAAGCCGACCCGAGTATAAGCCGAGGCCCCTAATTTTACTACAAAATACTGGGAAAACCTATTGACTCGAGTATAAGCCGAGGGTGGAAAATGCACTGGTCACAGCCTCCCCAGTATATAGCCAGCCAGCCCCTGCCCTAGTGTATATAGCCAGCCAGCCCCTGCCCCAGTGTATATAGCCTGCCAGACCCTGCCCCAGTGTATATAGCCAGCCAGACCCTGCCCCAGTGTAAATAGCCTGCCAGACCCTGCCCCAGTGTATATAGCCAGCCAGACCCTGCCCCAGTGTATATAGCCTGCCAGACCCTGCCCCAGTGTATATAGCCTGCCAGACCCTGCCCCAGTGCATATAGCCTGCCAGACCCTGCCCCAGTGCATATAGCCTGCCGCCGCTGCCGGACAGATTGCACCGAAGATATACAGGGGTCGCCGGAAAGGTGAGTTTAGATATATTTATTTTTTTGACTCGAGTATAAGCCGAGTTTGGGTTTTTCAGCACATTTTTTGTGCTGAAAAACTAGGCTTATACTCGAGTATATAAGGTACCCCCAAATCAATTTCTATATTACAAACTTCCCATAGTTCTGGCAATAACACTATGTGGTAGGGCATATAAAAGCTTAAGGGAAGCCTTTCAGGTCCTGGGATAGAATTTTTAATACATAGAACAAGAGAAGACTTATTTTGGCCTCCAAGACTCTGTAGTCCTGTGTAAACTCATGGAATGTGCCCCAAATACTCAACCACATCCCTTGTTGATATAGTAGCCTAATATTTATATTAATAAGAGTAGTATCAACTTTGAGCTTGTAAAATCTGGACTGGTTATCTAATCACTCTGCCATCCTGACTCTTTATAGCAGTAATAAAATTAGCACTTTTTGAATTCTGCACAATTCTCAATAAGTTCCCTGGGTCGCCACCTTCTACAAAATGTTTTTCTCCTTGGAAGAATACTTTATGCTGGTCTTTCTGGGACATCAACTTATCTACTTCATTCCTTAACTTAACCACTATGTCCCTATTTCTTTACATAGACTCTGTTCAAGGCACCCAAAGTGTTCTCTCTCTTTTAATGTTCTATATATATAGCCCCTTCAGAAATACCTTAAGAATCCCATACCATGGCCTTGGAGAGAGATGGTTTGCTGCTGCAGTGGAACGAGATAACCACTGCTTTTCAATCAGCTATATTCCTCCTCCAACTAGATCACGAATATTTAAGAACCTGACAAAGGGAGCGGTCCGCCCCCAAAATGCGTTGTTCATTGACACTTTGTTGAATAAAATGATTTTGTGATCAAACATTGGTTGAACCTGAAATCAATGTAGCAGCGCACTGAGGAAACTTCACTTTTTTCCCTTTAATCCACTGCCAAGAATCCCATACCAAAAATATGTCTGAAGAAACAATAGTCTCCACATCGATCTTAGAGTAAAGTATTGAAAGCCAATAGGGGTTCAGCCCGAACGGCCTGTAGTCATGCTTCAAAGTAATCAGCACAGGATCAGGATCTGAGATCACAATATTTTCATACACCCTTTCCTGAGCTAAATTGAAAAAAGAAATTTGTAGAGCAGAGATCAATCTGTGACAAGGTCTGATAAGACCAAGACACATGAAGATGCTCTACGATTCCCATATAATTTACGAAATATGTCCACCCAACCCATTCCCTCACATGGATGGAAAATGTGTTCCCCCCCCCCCCCATTACTGGCACTGGTGATCATAAGTGGAAAATTGTCATATTCCTCAACAAACTTCATTAGTCTATACAAAGTTTTCAATTACAGTAGGGGTTATGCACACATGCCAGTATAACTCTTATCCCATTCAAAACACCATGAAGGAAAACAAGATTTACCATCTTCATCTATTAGATAAAAAAAAACTCAATAAACCTTCATGTTGATGTATAAACACAGAAACTCCTCTAGAGTATTTAAGTTATATTCAGATCTAACAATTTTTTCCTAAATCAATACACATTAACCTCCACTAAATGTGACTCTAAGAGGCAAACTATTGCTGGTAAAGGATGGTTTAACACATTATAAAAGATTTCATTAAAGGGGTTGGCCACTTTTCAATTAATCTCTCTGCATGTATATGTTTCTGTACCTTTGTCTCCTCTGAGAACTTCAGCATTTCCCTGTTATCCACATGCTGCACTTTGCATTTCTACACAACTTCCTGTTTCTTACTCCTCTAGTCCGTCCGTAATGGCAGCCTCCAGTGAGTTTTTTTTTCTCTCAGTCCGTCTTACTGACTTACACAGGAAGGTGTGAGGGGGAACAGCAGGATGAGTCAATCTCCTGCTGCAGGTCCCTCCTATTGATCAGTGTAGGTTTACATGTCTATGTAGAGTGCACAGAGAGTCTGCACACAGAAAAAAAGGAAGTATCAGGAATGATAAATCAATTGGTGAGCATTCAGGGATTATTATCAAGGCAATAGAAGCACATGGGCATTTTATTTAAAAAATAGTGACCAACCCCTTTGAGGCAAATAGGAGAAGAAAAAAAAAACAGGAAAGGTTAAACTCCATAGCCAGAGGGGACCCTCGCTGCGGCAAGCATGTGGGTGACTGCACACACACGCCAGGGGAGACAATGTTGGAGACAGTGGCTCTATAGCAGTGGTGGTGAACCTATGGCACGCGTGCCAGAGAGGGCACGCAGAGCCCTCTCTGTGGGCACGCGCACCGATGCCTGAACCACTGCCGCAGGCTTACCAAAACTGACCCTGCTCAGCCTATGTTCCTGCTGTGAAGGTGTCAGGTCTCTATGTGGTTTCCAGCACTGCTGTCTGCTCACAGCCTTACACATACTTCAGCAGGCAGCAGCACAGAGCCGACCACAGAGGTCAGAGGTTGCATGTGGGCAGAGTCACTGACGCTGGACACTCACACAGTGTCTCCTGCCTCAGCCCCTGCTCTCTTCCTGCCTGTCTTCAGGAAGACCTGAAGATAAGAGAACGATGCAGCACAGGAGTCCAGGCTGGGAGGTAGCTGCTGGGTGCTGGGTGATGTTTGCTGGGTGATGGGAGATGGGTGCTGGGTGATGGGAGATGGGTGCTGGGTGATGGGAGATGGCTGCTGGGTGATGGCTACTGGGTGATGGGAGATGGCTGCTGAGTGATGGGAGATGGCTGCTGAGTGATGGGAGATGGCTTCTGGGTGATCGCTTCTGGGTGATGGCTGCTGGGTGATGGCTGCTGGGTGAGCTCTCAGTTCTGCTCATTCCACTTACATTTAGCCTCCTATGTCAGCCCTGATGCTTATTCACTCATTGTATAGTGTACATACTGAAGAATCCCAATCCCTATCAGACTTTCCCATGTATAGCACTGCACTATTCTACTTACACAGGACTGTCTCCTTTACATGGAGGGAAAAGCAGCAGTCCTACGTAAGTTACATGCATAGGACTGCTGCCTCACCCTCTCTCAGGCAGTCCTGTAAAAAGTAAAAAAACATTTTGCCCTGTACAGTCCTAAGTAAACTATGGGGCAATAGGCTGCAGCAGTCCTGCGTAAAATACAGCACTGCATGGTGCAAAAGCCATTTGATTAACAGACTGCTGCATCTTATTGAACAATAAGTTACACAGGACTTCTGTAGCTAGACAGCTTTTTTTCATTACATAGGATTGCTGCCTCTTCCTTCATGTAAAGCAGCCATGTATAAGGTAGCAGTCCTATGCAAGAAAAGAATGTAATATATCCGGTCTAGTATCCCAGCAGTTCTGTGTAATCTTAACACTGGACTGTTAAGCCCAGTAGCTCCCTATGTATGTAGTGATCTATTTTTTTTATTTATTTATTACTAACTTAGGACTGCTGCAGATTTTCTAGTTATCTATGGCATTATTGGGCAGTTTGCATTTTAAAGTGCAATTCAATTTAAAAGCACTAGAGAGGAGTTACTACTGATCAGGAACTAGCCCCGAGTTTGAATTCCCTTATTGGCACTTTGCGATAAGTAGGTACATTTTCCGTTTCAGTTTGGGCACTTGGTCTCTAAAAGGTTCGCCATCACTGCTCTATAGTATAAGAATGTGTTATTTCAGATATAAAACATTTTGTCCAGCTCTATATTTGAGAGGTATATTCATATGTTGAAAAAGAAGTTACTGTAACTTTTTTTTTGGGGTAAACTGAAATTTTCTTTCTATCAGACTATTTAATGAGTTCTGCTTTTAGAATGCTCAAAATTAATAATATGTATCTATTTGGCATTGACCTCTTTGATCTTTTTGGATAAACTTTGAATTAAATCCTCACAGCCTTTCTGATGTAAAAGATAAGCCTTTAGATAAATTGGTATTGTACTTGCTTTCCCATCCTGATGTTAGAGATGCCAGTTAAATTTCAAATTAAAGGCTCACAATCTGGATCATGGGAGCATTATTACTAAATATATATCCGTCTCACAGCTTGCTATTTGAAGTATCCTCCTGAAAGCACTTCTCCCATCATAAGCCACTCAGCTATTGATACATTATTTATAATAATTTATAAAATGTAAATTTTACTAATTTACATACAATTTATGCAGCATTTTTGCAACATTTTAGGCAGTTAACAGTTTTTTTATACAGCAGGGTTTATTTTCAGTATTGCAAAACCTACCGTTAGGCCTCTACCAGACACTACTTTGGACTCAAATACTTTTTTTTTAAACTTAGTTTTATTGTAACAATGGATTACAGATAAAAGCGTTACATCCGTCATACAAGCAAGTTGTTGGAAGCATTAGAATCGCATATCATTATAATAGATATTGAATCCAGTTGTGCTAAACATTTGTATATGCGAAAGACAAACAGATGTGTACATTAGTAAGGAATAACAATCCTAACATATATCCCAATAAAGGGGACAAACAAGTAAAACAGACATTGAAACTATACATGAGGGAGGATCTGTCTTGGTGTAGGGGGGAGTTAGCCTAAGGCCTGAAGGGCATCAGATAAGTCATTAGAGGTATAGGCAGTTAGGTCGGATGAGCACCACCAATCCCAAATTTTGTGGAATTTGTCAGGACACTTCCTGTTCTTATATACTACTTTTTCATATGGAATAATGTTGTTAACAAGGCCCTTCCACATGTCCACTGTGGGGGGGTCTTGGGTCCATCCATCTAAGGACTATGGTTTTCCTAGCTAGGAAGAGGGTGGATGTTAGTAAAATTTTAACATATTTTGGCCATAGTTCCTCATCCAAAATTGCGAATAAGCATATCTCTGGTCGCAATGGGACTGGGAGATTTAGGATGTCAGAAAGCAGGGAGATCACCTCTGACCAGAATGACTGTAGCACAGGGCAGTCCCAAATCATGTGCCAGAATGCGGCAGGGGCAAATCGGCATCTGTGGCATTCCGGGGAAGGGATGCGGTGCATCTTAGCAAGTCTCAGGGGGGTAAGATAGCTCTGATGGATAATGTGTAGCTGTATCATTTTATTGTTCACTGCTGGTGAAACTTGTAGATGAGAACATAAAATATCTGCCACAGTTTCCTCGTCTAAAGCGGGTATCAGTGCTTTCCAACTGGAGACAGCCTTGAGAGGCGTCGCCTCTGCTCTGCTGCGGATGAGGTGAGAGTAGATCATGGAGACCAGTCCCCCTGGGCCCTGTGAGCGTATAACTCCAATGAGTGGGTAGTTTGAGATGGGGAGATGGGGTTCAGGGAATTGTGTTGCAAGGGCATGTCTTAGCTGCAGATAGTTATAAAACCGGTTATTTGGCATGTCGTATTTCCCCTTGACTTGCTCGAAGGACATTAGAATGTTATCTTCATATAAGTCTGCTAGGGTGAGCACTCCAGACGATTTCCATATGTGTATGTCTTGTAACTGGGTGATGTGAGGTAAGGTGGGGTTGTCCCATAGCGGTGTCTCAGCTATAATAGCTGGGGCCGGTGAGATCTTTTTGGCTGCTTGCCATACTTTCCTAGCGGTTAAGTGTATGGGTAGTAATCTGCCCCTATGTGTAGAATTGCCTTGTAGGATCTGCCAGAGGGTGGGAATGTTCAGGTAGGAGGCCAGATAGGATTCCGGACTAGTGGGTGGTTTGGGGGATAGCCATTCTCCCAAATATTTTAGTTGGCCTGAGAGGTAGTATAAATATATGTTCGGTAGGGCCATACCTGCCATATCTTTAGGACGCTGCAGTTTCGCTAATTGTAATTTGGACCTAGAGGAGCCCCATATGAATGAGATAAGTAGGGAGTCTAGAGCCTCAAAGAAGGCGCGTGGTATGGGGACGAAAACATTTTGGAGGACGTAGAGGCACTTTGGCTGGGCAACCATTTTAACTAGGTTTATTCTACCCGGCGTGGACAACGGCCGCTAATATATTTGTAGGGGAGCTTGTAAGAGTCACACCCAAGTATCGAAAGCTGTCAGTGGGTTTCAAATTACATAGTGTTTGGTCTGCATTGGGACGAGATGGGTCTAGATACATAAGGTGGGATTTGCCCCAGTTGATCGTCAAGCCAGAGAAGGAGCCAAAGGTGTCTATCAATTGAATCGCTCTAGGGAGTGAAGTTTCTGGGGCGGAGAGAAATAAAAGTAAGTCGTCTGCATATAAAGCTAAACGGTCTTCTTGCTCAGATATTTTAATTCCCTTGTACAGTGGGTCTGCTCTAATGCGCATGGCCAGCGGTTCGATAGCCAAATCGAACAGGAGAGGCGACAGGGGGCATCCCTGCCGAGTGCCCCGTTGAAGGGGAAAGTAGGAGGAACATATTCCGTTTAAAGCTACTGCTGCACGAGGGGCCGCATATAATAGGGAGACCCATTTGATAAAAGCTGGGCCAATACCGAATCTCCCCAGGGTTGAAATCAGAAAGGGCCATTCAATGGAATCGAAGGCCTTGGCCGCATCTAATGATGCCAAGGCCCAGTCTTCTCAAGCTGCCTCTCCTATCTGCATTATTATCTGTGCCCTTCTCAAATTGTTGGAAGTGTTACGGCTCGGAATGAATCCAGATTGGTCCGAGTTAATCAGGCTTGTGATAACCGTATTCAGTCGACGGGCAATACTTTTGTGAGCAATTTATAGTCGGAATTTAAGAGAGATATGGGTCTATAAGACCCACACTCTAGGGGGTCCTTGTCTGGTTTCAGAATCACCACTATCGTGGCATCATAAAATGAGGGGGGTAGGGAGTTGTTTGTATGTGCCAAGGTTAGTGTTTGTAAAAGAGCTGGAAAAAGGTAATCTTGGTATTGGGTGTATGTTTCAATCGGAAACCCATCTGGCCCGGCCGCTTTCCCACACGCCATATCCCACATGCCATGGGGGCATCTAAAATGTCCCGCTGTGCATCAGACAGGACAGGAAAGTTTAAGTCTGATAAGTAGTTGTCTATGTCCTGCGGCGTCTTAACATACGTGGAATTATATAGGGTTTGGTAAAAGTTGGTAAAAGATAGTAGAATATCTTTATTGTCAACAAGCATAGTGCCGTCTTGCGACCGAATTTTCAATATCGCTGGGGAGGCATTATTTTGGTGGATCAAATGTGCCAAGAGTGCACTGGACTGATTGCCCAGCTCGAAGTACCTCTGCTTCGCAAAGAATGAGCGCCTTTTTTGCTTATCATAGAGGCAGTGTAAATATTGCCTACCCGTTTGTAACCAGGCGGATCTATTGTCATCTGTAGGGTGCGCTATAAATGTGGCTTCTAGCTGGGAGGTGAGGGAGGCCAAGTCTGATTCTTGTTGAGCAGTTATTCTTTTTACGTGTTTAATGGAGGATTGGAGGCACCCTCTGAGGTAAGCTTTAAGGGCTTCCCAACGGCAATTAGCTAGGGGTTCTCCAAGGTTGGCGGTTATGAAGGCTTGCAGGAGGGCAGGTATCGTGTCCCCTTTTGTGATTAAGGATAACCAAAATGGATGTATCTTGCGGAAACCCACCTGAGGTGAGGGGGACCCATGACTTAGTTCGGCTAGGATTGGGGAATGATCCGAGAGGGCTCTGGGGAGGTGAGAAATGGAGTAGAGAACTGAGTTGGTGATAGGGTTCCCACAGAGGAAGTCAATGCAAGAGAGTGTTTGTCTTCCAGTGTTGTAGCAAGTATATTCTCTAGTCGTAGGATGGCGGGATCGCCATAAGTCTAACCATCCCATTTCCTTTAGTAAGGCAGCTAGGGGAGAGCACTGTTGGGATGGGGGTGGGGGATCTGCATTATGGAACTTATCCACTGTGGGGTCAAGCAGAGTGTTGAAATCTCCCGTGCAGAGAACTATGGCGTGAGGATACGATGCCGCAAAATGTGCCACCTCATACAACACCGCCAGGGACTCCGCAGGGGGAACATATATTCCTAACAGTACATATTGTTTACAATCAATCCATGCAACTACAAACACATAACGCCCCTCAGGATCACCTTTAGATCTTTCCACTTCCCATCTTACAGATTTATGTATAAGCAACGACACTCCACGGGAGGGAGAATTGTGGGTGGAGTGAGTTGACCATTGCAGCCATGGCTTAATAAGATATCTCTGAGACTGTGGCGTAAGATGCGTCTCCTGCAAGCAAACTATATGGGGAGAGTGTCTCCAGAGAAAGGCAAAAACTGCGTTTCGTTTATCCGGGCTGCCCAACCCCCGAACATTCCAGGAAAGAACCCGGAGAGACATTTTGATTTGTAAGGGCGGTGTAGTGGCAGTAAGGGGAGATCAGATCCTTCACTCAAAAGAACAAAAAAGGGGCTAAGAAAAAAAAGAGGGAGGGGGGGTAAAAGGGGGTTAAACAATCAACTTGCAAACTTTAGTGTATCAGTGGTTCAGACACATGTATATGTGGTGCGGGTGGGGGCCCGGCTCCACATATAGGTTATACAACAGGGGTAGCCTGTGCTAAGGTCACAAGAACAACAGACTATTGCGCCGCAGTCAGTTGACCTTCAACTCTGTATTATACTATCGCGGTATGTGTCCCGAACTATTACATATATAAACATTCCTTAACATCTATGCATATAATATATCATATAAGAGCCCCTGAAGGGGGGGGTCGCCCCGACATTTGCATTATGTGGGTGCATAGGGGACAGGTAAGGGTCGCACAGAACAGAAACATTGGTAAGGAGCATAAACTTAAACTGTAAAGTTCACTCTCACTGCGTTTTATCAACGAAGACAGTACTCGGAAGATGAAGCTTCATCAGTGGATCAGCGTCGTGGAGATCTGCGTAGAGAGTCCAGCCAGGCCTCGGCTTCGACCGGGTTATCAAAGAAATGTGATCTCTCCGCATGGATCACTCGGAGCCTGGATGGAAAAATCATGCTGTAGGATATTTGCAGGTCTCTCAGGCGTGCCTTGACACCTACGAAGGAGGCTCTCATTTTCTGGAGTGCCGCAGAAAAGTCCGGAAAGATGGAAATGGTGGCATTCTGGAATACGATGGAGCCTTTTTTCCGGGCCGCCTGTAAGATTAAGTCCTGGTCTTTGCTGCTGATGAGGCGAGCCAGCATGGGTCTCGGACGTGAGCCCGGTGGCGGGGGCTTTGCAGGAACCCGGTGTGCCCGCTCTACGGCATAGATTGAGGACAGAGGCGCATCCGGGAGAATTTCTCTGAGCCATGCTTCCATGAATGCTACGGGGTCGCGGCCCTCGGCCCGCTCCGGCAGCCCCAGTATCCGCAAGTTGTTTCTACAGAGGCGGTTCTCCAGGTCGTCTGCCCGCTGGGACCACTGCTGTGCCGCTCGCTCCAACGTGCGCAGTTGTTCCGGGACCGGAGCATTTCTGTCCTCTATTTGAGATATACGGTCTTCCGTCTCCCGGACTCTATCTCTTAACTTCTGCATGTCGTGGTGGAGGAGGCCCACATCCACCTTAACTTCATCTTCAGGTAAGAGAGGTGGTAGATTCTTGGATGGCGGCAAGTAGTTGTTGAGACACTTCCCGTAGTGTGGGTTCGCCCTCCGCTTCCTCTGGCTGTGATGGTCGGCCCTTTCCAGTTTGCGCGGGAGCATGTGGTGAGGCCCGTGCCACTGGCGACTGGCCGGCGCCATTGCTGTCTGGCCTGGCAAAGGCCTTTAGCTTATCTGCCGCGGAAGAGTTGCGGGTTTTATGCATCCTACCGGGTTCTTGGCAGTTCGGGACAATCTGCTGCTGTTGAGGGGTATGTTGAGCGACTGGAAGTCAGGATTAATGACAGAGTTTCGGCCGCTGGCACTGAGCTCCGCTTAAGTGCGTCCTTCCATGCTGCGCGCTGGTCACGCCCCCCCCGGACTCAAATACTTTTAATCCATTGTAGTTCGTCTAGCATTGCCTTGTGCACATGCAATTTTATTGTTGTTTTTCAATAAAGATGTACATGTTTCATACATTTCTGGATTGATGCATTTTTTGTGCTGTTCAAATTTTTTGGTGTCATTTTTAAATTTGGTAAGGCCTGCAAAATACTGCAACTATCTGCAACTTCTAAAATAAAGCAATCTTAATTTATAAGAGCCAGTTAACAGACTTAAAGCAGCTGTATTGCTATTACATACTATTCTATATTAATATTTTGGCACACATATAAAGGTCTATATGACGATCAGGTGACGTCACTGATCTGAGTGTAGCTTGGGAAGCTGGTCGACGCTTAGCGTCAGTAGACGCTTCACCAGTCTAGCATGTTGCCAGGTATGATTGCTAAAATAGCCAATTCATTGCAGTAGCATTTCCTGGTCCATTTACCTGTATGTTTTCTTTAAGCTTATAGCGTCATGTGGTATTTTAGCAAGTGATGCTAGCCTGTTAAATCCATGTATACCACAAAACGGTCACGATGTGTGATAGTGGATCAGTCCATTATTTATATCCATTTATAATATTTATGTTTTATATGTTGTCACACACCTGTTTTTTCATTCCCCACATGCTGAAATTAAAATTTCATACCTTTATATTAACATGTATTGATTTACACCTGTTTGTAATTGATTATGTAACTTCCTGGGAGTGTATATATACTCCATTTGCAACCTTCATCTGTATGCTTGAAAATAGCTCCATTTAGGGTCTGAGACATCGCACCTTTCACTCTGGGAGAATAAAAAACACCTTAAATACTACAGGAGTGCTGCCTTGCCTTCTATTCTTTTGAACTTCCTGCACCACAGATGTATTGCATTGTATTATAAAACTCATCAAAGTTTTAATGTGAAAGAGCCCTATTGGGACAGATGGTGCCCTTAAACCGACGTGTCCTACTCATGACCATGATTAAAACTATGTTTAGATGAAACACAATGTTTTAAGGGTGCCGTGTGTGTATGCACAATTTATCTTTTGAAATTAAAGTAATTTTATACAGTCAAGCGGAGTGCCGTAGGATTTTTACCTGTATTTTATTAAGGCACCTGTTTTGGGACATATTTCCATGCATCTCAGGATAGTAGAGTGTTCCAGAACTAATCAGAGTCAGAGTAAATGTTTTATATGTACTGTTTTAGTATCCACAGTGTGCAATATATTGCATACAATTTCATTCAATCCTGTGAGTTAACATTAACACAGGGCGGGAGGCATGGCTAGAACCCAGGAACCAGCACACTGAGGGAGTTCAGTCACACTGGTGCTAAATCAGTGTTGAAAGAGGGATTTTACCCTTGCCCCCAAAATTAGAGAGACATCCAAGAGGGGAACAAAGATCCCCAGAGCATAGCGACTCTCACCCACATCCTCTCATCCGGCAGCTCACGCACTGTGGACTCACAGTACATTCCACCGCCTGGCCTCCACTCCACATGAGTAGATGCAATGTCACCCACTGCAGCAGCTGGTAAGCGGACCTCTCTGGGTAAAACCACTCTGCTCATTACCACCAAGTGCCATGAATCGGCACCTGAGCAGAAATGCATTGTGCCATCTTCAGAGGCCACATGAGCAACAACAGGCCTCCCCGTCCGTCCATCAGTGCCCATCTAAGGTTGCCTCCCCTCAAGAACTGGAGCAGCCACAACCAAGGGAATTTACTTGAAGGGTTCCCAGAGTGGGCGTCCTCCACTGAGCTTCACAGCACCGCACAAATGCGTTTGACCACTACTGGCATGTTCACCTTCAAAATCTCCCCACTAAGGAGTACTTTAAGTCTTTAATTGCTGAAGTCAAGCTGAAGAGACTTTTAAATCCAAATAAATTCAAAAAGCGAAAGTCGATATTCAACATATGGCGCAGTGATTAGACACCCTGGAGGTGGAGCAGGGTGGACTCAAGATGTCAAATTTCACAAATGCAGAATGCTTTACATTTCCAATCCACTAGGACCTAGACAACCGAATCAGACATAATGATAACCAGATGAGTGGTCTGCCCGACATATAAGGTAAAAAGGATGTGTGATTCACGCTCCAAACCTGATTTTCAACAATACTGGAGGAACCAGGGACACAAGTTAAGCTCGATAGAGCCCATCAAGCTCCGAGACCTAAATCCTTCATGACAAATCCACGGGACATTATCTGCTAAATGCACAATTTCGACTGAAAAAAGAGAGAATTATGTCTGCTGCCAGGAGGCATAGAGGCTTTACATTTAACAGCTGTGAGGTGCAGTTTTATCAAGACTTATACCACCGATACTGAAAGTGCTCCGCAACAACAACATTTCTTTTTGCTTTGTCTACTAGCAAAGATGGGAAAACAGCAACACACTGCACGCTTGAGGGCCTGCAGGCTTTCTGCAATGTCTGGAATTTGCCAATCCCAAGGAAAGACAACTGGGATTTGCTCGTCCCACCACTGCTGCAGCCGCAGAACAGGAGTCAACCGCAGCAGAAGAGACAAAGACCTTGAACAAGAGCTTCTTCCCGGGACTCATATGATTTTGATATCGAACGTCATGGGGTTTAATTTGGCTTGGAAGAGCTACCTCATGCACAATGAGTTAAAAAGAAGTATTGCAGATGTGATATTTATGCAGGAAACAAATTTCAATACTACAAGTAATTTAAAAACTTGGCCTTGAAACTAGGTAGGGAGTTTCCAACTGATTAAGAATTTCTTAATGTCCTTCCTCGGTATGACGAAAGTATATAATGCTTTTTTATGAGACGAACCTATACTCCCCAACCCTCATCCATTCCTATGTCATATTCCCTCTTATTCCTAAACCTGGAAACATATGACTGTTTTTGTCAATTACAGGCCAATTGCTCTTTTAAATACCTATTTAAAAATATTTACAAAACTACTACTGCAATGGATCCCGCAGCTGATCCATAAAAACCAGGTAGAGTTCGTACAATGCCATCAGGGAGGCGACAACACTTGGGAATTAAAGGATCTTATAGATTTAGTTAATAAGAAGGATGATAAGGCCCTTATTCTCAGTTTATATGCTGAGAAGGCATTTGATCTCTCATCTGGCCCTTTATGTTCCAGGTGCTAGAAATACAAGGTTCCTCCAAACAATGAAGGGGTTATACTTGAACCCCACTGTAGAAATTAAACTTACCCATGCGTCCTCATTCCCTTTCCAGATTAGTAATGGCATGCAGCAGGGATACCCACTTTCTCCTCTCTTGTTCATAATCTGCAATTTAAGTTGGCCCTATCTGCCAATGATATACTGCTTACCCTGACTCAACCCTTAATCTACCTGCCCAATTTGCAAGCGCTACTGTTGCAGTATGGCCAGCTTTCTGGTTATAAAGTAAGCATCTCCAAGACTGAGGCTTTGCCACTCAATCTCCCACAAGAACTGGTGGAATCTTAAAACAACATCCAAATACAAATGGAAAAGTGACACAATTAGCTTATATTTCTATATGAATTATGCTGATTCCTGGAATACCCCTTTGCGTATCTACGTGTTTCTCTAACCTCATCCTGCAACTGCCTGTATGCACAAAATTTCCCCAGTCTTATCTGGGAAATCAGGACTTTGCTCAATAACTGGAACAGACTTACCCCTATGCCTCTTTGGTAGAATAGTGGCCATCAAAATTACTAAATTACCTTTGCTGCTTCAAAACCCTTCCACTATCTGTACCATTAGGGACATACTATGGGGCAACCTACCAGTGACGTCTGTGGCGTCTATTAACATTCTATAACTGTGTAGAGAAATTGTGGCGTGCCCCTTTCCATCCAAACATCTGGTCTAATTATACACTCCCACCACATCCTGGTTCTCTACTGGGTTCTATCTTCTTCAAGATGAAGCTTTGGAGAACATGTCTGGATAGATTCCCTTTGGTGTTGGAATGTTCCCCTATGCAGTCTTTTCTGCATACCCCATTCTATGCAACACACAGGAACAGGGAAGAAAATCAAGTCTTGGCATGATAAGGGATTGTTCAGATTTGCAGACTTTGTATATTAGCGGGATAAGAAAATCCCTTCTTTTGCTGCTCTATAGGAGCAAGTTTCCACTATGTGCGCATCAGACACTTGCTGTAGTCGTTGAATAGCACTGAGAAAGTCTCAACAACTACTATGTTTGACACACTTCAGGCCTCATCTCTGATATCTTTATGATACTATTCCACCCTGACCTACTCAAACATGAGTCGTATCCATACATTGCAAAATGAAAACAGATAGTAGGGGAACCAATAACCCAGGAGACTTGGCAATTGATCTTGTGAAGGACAACTCAGACCACCTTATGCACTACGCATTAGGAAAAGCCAGTACAAACTGATGTTACACTGGTATCATACCCTGTCCCTTCTGCACAAACTATTCCTCTACATGATAGATATCTGTTGGCACTGCAGATCAATGAGGGGAGGGTAGGAGGGAGGGTTCCGGCTCCTTACCCCTGTTCCTATCCTATCCTTTGAACTGACTCTAGCATACAGCTTATTGTCAGTTCCACCCGTTCAAGAGATATGGAAACCTCACACCTAGCATGTTCCTTAAACAGATCAACATACACTTCTAGCTTTGCCTGTGTAATATACCACTATATTTTACTACTATTCCTTCTTTTCCAAACCTTCATTTGCATGTGATGACTGAAAAACATGTGTGTATAGACACAATCAAGTGTTAAACACAACCTGTATTCACAATTTGCACAGTCCTTGTAACTATCTGTCATTTTATTTTGTTATAGTATTTTATATTTCCTCACACCCAGCAAAAAAATATTAAAACAGAAACAGAATCAGATGTTACTTTGAACAGATCTTCCCTTTTTTAGAAAATAATGATAAAGTAGAAGGCTTTGCTTATATTGTTTTGCTTTATTTGGTAAAAAATGGTTTGTTTGTTATTTTGGTTTTGGTAGAATTATTAAGTCCTATAAAATATGAGGAAACAATATATAAGATTGCAATTTTATGAACATAGTAACAAAAAAGTTGTTTGCTATTGCATGCACATGCAATGAGATACGTACAGGATAACTCTTACACATAAGAGATTAAGAAATTGAAAAAAGTTAAGAACTGACTACATGGCATTCACTAATTCTTAAATTACTTTGCTTATTTGTTCAGCTGTACAAGACTGAAAGATCATTTTATTCCTCTTTATGTTTTCTACAGCACTTATAAGACCCAAGACAATATGTAATACATTACATCTGAGGATATGTGTTCACAATACATAATACATTATGTAGGTTTTCTTTGTAAAAGTTTAAAAATCTAACTAATAATTGTTAAAACACACACACACACATATATCATACAGAGCATTATTTTAATTATTCACTGTTACTTATGAATAATGTTTAATCAACATCAAGCAATGGAGATTCTCCATTTAATTTCCCACCATGAGGCTCTATAATATTGTATATGTTTTAATGCACATTTTCTAATATTAAACTTTTGGAAATAATTAATACACCTTACCAAGAACAATTACCAGCACAAAATCTGATCTTACTTAAGAAACTGCCAATTATTGTAATGCTTTACTGTTTTCAATGCATACATTTAATAGAAAAAAGGTATTTAACTGTAAGTCTTGATGTCTCAATTAAATGCACAGCATTTCAATAAATTTGTTATTGAAAATATCAGCATGTTTTATATTACTAATCCTCCTTATCCTTTAGATTTTTCACAAAGCAAATTTTGGAGTGATGTGAAACTAAAAAAACATCAAAAAAATTAATGAAGGCTCCACCTAAATAATAATGTCTCCTAGGGCGTTATGGTCCTTGTACCACATAGGAGCAAATCATTTTCAAGTTCTTACCTAGCACAGGATATAGGTCAGCTAACAGGGGGTTGCAATTAAAGGGAACCTGTTAGGTTGTTTTTTTCATAATATAGCATGTAAGGCATGAACTAATGACCATTCTTATAGTGCCCCACACTGAATTTTCTGGGTTTCAAGAACATTTCTGAGTGCTATATGTATGCCTTAACTAGTCAAAGGGAGCAGCTACAACTAGTAATGTCACTGTGCTAATTCTCACAATATAAGACATGCTGTTGGGGAGGACATCAGGCTGCTCTCAGATAGTAGAAGGTCAGTCACACATTGCCTTTTCATAGGGAATAACTAGGCATCATGACTGCATAATGAGATCAAGCCACTCATTACCCTTACCTCATACTAATCTAAGGCTTTCTTAAACAACAACTCCAATTTCATAATAATTTTCTCTCTAAAATCATTTGTAACCCCATCCACTCCTTTCAAAACAAATAAAACAATGCACATTTATTTCCGCAATTTTCTTTCCATGGTTATTGCATTTTATTGTTCTAAACTAATTTTAAGAAATCCTCCTCCTCAGCAGCAGTAAAGTTGGTGGAGCTAAGCCAATTATAATGTGCCCTCACGTTCCATGATGCTTTGTGCTCTTGTGCAAATCCAGTGAAATTCCTACAGGTAAATGTTTAAGCTCAGTATAGTGTGTACATACAGAATCTATAAAGTATGTTCACTGGCAGCTTTCATCACATTTAATAAGTAGTAGAAACCAGCAGTGAAAAAGTTACATGAAGCATATAGTCTGTGCTGTGTGAGTACTAAGGGTAAGCAGCTTCCTCACTATGATGATAATGTCCTGGAGCAGAAGCTATTGGTTGGGAGGGGGTTACAGATGAATATATGACATAGCCTGAGGTGCAGAGAGAGACAAAAAGTTATGTAGAAATTACAGACTGGGTTTTTGGGACTTGTAGACAGCAAAGGAGCCCTTCTGCATCACTATCCTTTGAAGTAGACTTTTGAATTAATAGAGCTACAGACACAAAGACCCAAACAAGGATAGAAAAGAAACTGAGATGTGCTTTAAAGTTTAAATCCTGACTATCCAACAACAGAACAGTTAGTGATGTGCAATGCAAAAAGAACATTACTTGCTGCTGGATATATTGTGGCTACTTGAGAGTGGAAACAACAATTGACAGCTGACATTTAAGCCTATATGGACTACCATAAAACCATCAAACCTTTGTAATAGTAAAATCCTATCCTTTCAAATCCTCAAAAGGAAATTTACCATCAAAATCAAGCATGTTAAGCCAGGGACAATAACTCATAGGTACAGGTACCATCCCAGTGGTAATCATATTATATTTGTTATATACATGCTCTAGATGTACAGACTTTTGTGCAAGAAGCACTTCCCCCTCACTGCTGCAGTAAGACTAGATCAGGAAAGAGGGGGTAGAGTGCTGAGAGAGCAGAGGAGGAGGGTGAGGCAAAGTAACAGTCTGTGAAGCTGAAACATGGATTGGCTATGTTAACATCCGAAGAATCCATTCAAACTTATTTGCATAAATTTAACAGTGGATTTGGAAGGAGGACATGGATAGCTAGTAAGTGTCCCTAGTTTATCATGCTTTATTTTTAATAGTATATATCCTTTAAGGGATCTTTACATACTTATCAATGTTTATTATTGATCTATCTTTGCAGTTGCACCCATTTACTTGTGTATTACAGTTACATATTTGTCGCATCAGCTGTTATGTTAATTCTTAATTAACTTGTGCCCTATTTATCAAATATATCTCATTTTCGACGTGTGGCAGTTTAAAAAGCTTTATTATTAAACACATTCATCAGGCATTAATTAAAGGATGCCAATCCATTTATAATTAACCTTCCATAACTAAGATACCTTTGCAGAAAAAATTTACTTGGATCTGCAAGTTACTTTCTGGGCAATGTTCCAAGTCCAGTAGGTGCTCTTGTTGATTTTTAGGGCACTTTCACAAAAATGTTTTTTTTTCCTAGGTCCAAAAACTAACTAACTGTCATCCGTTTTTGTGGATCCACAAAAATGGGAGGCTTATTTAAATTATATAATTGGCTTTTTGCCTCTATTTCAACTTGGTCGTGTAATGATTTTCTGAACATGTGCAATGTATCTAAACAATGGAACAAAAAGTGGTCTGTAACAAACAAACAAACTGGAATGCAATCCCTAAAAACATAACAAAAATAGGACCTTAGATTATGGCCATGCAAACACAGCACTAGGAATAGCTGTCAGAGAGAATAGAATCATTAAACAAAATAGAAAGTTATCCACAAACACAGGTCCGTAAATACGATTGTGTAACCAAAGTTATTATTTAAAATAAAAAGTTTTCCACCTTAATGACCAGGCTTTTTTTTTTTTTGTAAATGTCAGTGATCATAGCTGCATGATGTATATGCTCAGCAGAGGCAAAAGAAGCCCATGGAGAGAAGATACAGCATACTGCATCCCTCCTCAAGGCGGCTGGGCCCATAAGTCGGTCAGCAGGAGGGGGGACCTGGTGATGTCACTGTCCACATAAGGACAGTGACATCCGTGTGGAAACACCATCGTACATCAGCAGCATACAATCGCTGGCTCCTTCCAATGTATACTCCTCCTCACATATTCAGGGGGGAAGAGGTGTCCTGGGCAATGTATACCACTGTATAAGCATAAGGGGGATAGGTTGGTGCCATACGTTGTAAGGACACATCAGAATCCCTCCACGACATGTCCTTACAAAGTAAGGCCAAAAAATGTGATATGAACCCAGCTTTACATGTAATATGTTTGCTTTCAATTAAGGCTTGCATTAAGGGTCCGCTGCAATGCGTCTCTACCATCACAACAGTGAGTTCCATAGTCTCAAGTCTCAGTACTATCTAGAACAATGATTAGACCATCTTTCCTCAGAGTATGGAAGTTGCCCCATTGACATAGTTACAGACCTAGATATAAAGAGATCTTTAGAAAGATCTTTGTACTGTCCTTCAATGTATTCGTACATTGTGATGCTGCTTCTTCTGCAGATCCTTTTGTTCACTTTTCAGAAGTCAATTTCTTCTCTTTACAAGCAAGTCAACAATAGATGATTGCATTCCTTAATACCAGACTGCTCATAATAATAAATTTGCTTTATAACATCGATCAAACTACATTCAGTACCACTGGGTGGAGCTCAGTGCATAGGATATAATACAGTTTCTTTAAAACTTAATGAAATCTGTAAAGTTCTCCTTGTAGAGAGTGCCCCCTAGTAGCTACCTAAAAATATATTTAAAAGCATCTTAAGAAGATCAGTATTGATCTCTACTGGTCCTAACTGAGCTTTCTCGTCTTCCATAATGGCAGATATACAGATCACTGAACTTGTCTACTGTTGTATAGACATAAATAAAAATGTCCAGGTGATTGTTGTTTATATTCCAAATGGGAGATGTTCAGCATATTTATGTCAAAACAAAAACCATGTTCAATGTTCACACGCTAAACAGAATTTCTGGGGGAAAACTGATTTATTAGTAAAACAAGGAACAACCCATTTCTGTAATGTACTGTTCCATTTTTCAGGTCTGATTAACATATAGACTGTCTGGCCTGTGGATTAGATGCATGCTATGTGACTTGTGATCCACACTGTGTTAATTGGACCTGGTGAAAGGAATGGAACATTTTCAAAAAGTTTTGTCCATTGTTTTACCAAAAGATCCAATTTACTCATAAAACAATTTAAGATGTTGCACCTTCTAAAATAAGAGCTACAAAAAACGGTCCTGGATGGATCCAAAAGTCATCCAATATACAATGTTTTAAAACTCAATCTGACCGGAGCCCACAAATCATCCTCAGGTCTTCTGGTTCGATATCCAAAACTTCTTTTAGCTTGATAAAAATATTCATACCAAAGACATCAATAGGAATAAGTCACCATTCAGACACAAAACCGCTGTAATTCCTTTTTCCTCAAATCCCCTCTGTAGCTAAGCTTGCTATACAAAAAAGATATGCGGACATAGCGTAGACAGTTTCAACTGTTATAAAACTTTTATTTTTGGTTCTACTCACATAAAATAGGATAAAAATGTGCATATTGTAAATCATTCCACGAAGACGGCAGTCAGGGTTTTGCCTCTCAGCTGCCCCGGAAGAAACTGAGAGGCAAAAGCTTGGATCGGTTGACTGTTGCTTGCTTTTTTTTACATATTTGTGTTGAGAGATACAAATACAAAATATAAAATAAAAAAATATAACTTATAAAATCTATGGAAGTCATTTATCTTTGTTTTTTACTTTTATTTTTGCACCTCTTATTTTTGGATTTAAAAATTTGCGATTTTTTTTACGTACCCGACAAAAAATTCTGCAACCTTTTCTTTTGCACCCAATATATATGTAAAATCCAGAGGTGGATGTATAAAAGAAGTCAATATTCAAAGTAAAAAGTAGCAATTTTTTGTGCAGATAAACTGCAGTCATGAGCAGGCATAGGCAATAGAATAGTATGGGTAGTTTAAGACTCTTGCGCTACTTTGGTTTTTAAAAAGTCCCCCTCCCCCAAATAAAACACACTCATAAGCCAAATATATCCTGCTCTAAGATAAAATAAACAAGCCAAAAAAGAACACAAAAAGTAAAAGTTTGATAGGCTAGATTCCTAGACTAAAAAATAAATGACCCCTATATTTCATTATCTTATTTATCGGGCAAAGATGAAACATTTGCTTTAAAGCATCCAATTGGATAGAAACTGATACAACTTTTGACAGACTGGAATATCATGGAAGTTGCTTTAATATCGTATTTGTTCGTGTTGCCTGAGACCAGAAAATCTTACTCTCTATATGATGCAAATAATTTCAGTTTCAATTTTAGCACCTTTGATAGTTAAATCAAGTGGAAAATGTATTTGACCTGGCATGTCAAGAATAACCATAAGATCCCAGAGGGAATGTCAATTGCCAAAAGATTTCACTCACCTCTGGTTAATGAGCAGAAGAGAAGGTTTTTGTACCCATCTTCCGCAACAGAATATAAATTGATTCAAAATGTTTCACACCTTCTTCGAAAAAAATCTACTATATTATAAAGCAGATAACCATGAATGCACAGTGATGAGAAATTAGAATGGTAAGCTAAATTTAAATATACACATCAATTATATTTCTCACATACGTGTTAATTAAAAAAGGTTATGAAAGCAGTGTTGTAAATAGAATGTACAGACTGAAATCTATTTAGTTCTGTAATGAACTCCCAGGAAAATATAAATAGTATCAAAACTCTGTCCTAATAAATTCCTAAATGTATAATAGTAGCCTAATTTCTGATAAAAAATGCTAAAAACTTTCACACCCAACATTCACCATAGAAATAAATATGTAATATAAAGATTACTGGGTCAGATGTCTCCAAACAGTTTTGCCTCCAAACAGTCAGGCATAGGAAAAGTATTTGTGACTTTTAGGGGACTTTTTGATTAATTTTTACAAAATGTCACAATTGGAGATGGGCAAATCAATTCTGACGAAGTGGAATTAGTTTCAAATTTTAGGAAAACTTTGGTTCGGCACTAATCCAAAGTTTACGTGTTACATGGGGCTGAGAACTCTGGGAAGAAGAAAGGAACACCCTTGATCACATGTGTAGACATGTAAGCCAATCAGCGACCGGCAGGCTTATGTGATGTTACAGCCCTATAAAAACAGACGACCATTTGCAATCCCGTCATTTCACACTGCATGTGCTGTTTCTAGCTTCTAGCTGCTTGTAGCTGATGGAGTGATTTTTGCTCAAAGTCCAGTGTGTCCGTTTTGGGGATCTGTATACCCCAAATTTCAATTATTTTTTGTTGCTAAAGTTGATGTCAAGAAATCTGTGTCAAATCAACATAATTGCTGGAGTGATTTTTGCTTAAAGTCTAAGGTATCAGTTTTTGAGGTTCTGTATTCCCCAAATTTCATTTTTTCTTTTGTTGCTGAAGTAGATATCAACAAATCCGTGTCAAATTAACATAGTTGATTAACCAATATGTCAGACAGAGAGCTGGCAGGTGGAGCAGGCACAGGTTGCAGCACAGTAAGGGGGTGATTCTGTGAGACCAGAAATGCCGGTGTCATCTAGCGGCAGTGTGTTGATGAAAAACCCAAAGGTTCTCAATTGGTGGACTAAGTCATCCACTTCCTCCCAAATGACATCTGACAACCCCAGCAAAGAATCCCTGGGTTGGTCAGATACAAACCTTAGTTGGCATGGCCCAGGAGCAGGTCAGCAGCCCTCACCTGTCCTCAACAAGCCCCTATCCTGTTCATTTACATCAGCCAGAGAGGTACTAGGTGGTCTGGGCTCAGAGCCACTATACAGCGAGGATGAAGTGTTTGAGGACAGTCAGCAGCTGCTTGGCAGTGAAGAGGTGGGGAAGACATCCACTGCTTCGTGTACTACACGGGAAAGTAGAGATGTGGAGAGTGGCACGGGAGGTTATGTTGCACTTTCAAGTAATCAGGCTGTGCATACTAAGACCGTTGAGGAGAATAGCAGTGACAGGAAAACACAAATCGGTGATGATGTAACCGATCGCACTCTGTCAAGCAATGGCTTCATTATCATCCACGAGAGAAGAGGGTGCCAGCTTACGCGTAAGGCAGTCGCTACTGTGGCCGTGAATCAGCAGGGTGGCAGCAGTACAAGGATAGGAATCAAATGGCCATGGGGTACAAAACCCTCTTCGCAGACCCACTGGCAGATCATGCGTGACACCTACCATTAGCTCAGGCCCTTTGAAGAGGCCACGTTATTTGTCAGTAGCCAGGACTACGGGATGAATAACATCATTCCACAGCTCATGTCCTGGAACAGATGCTGCAAAATCTGTCTGGTCAGGGCACTAGAGAAATGGTGACTATATCTCATGGCCACATGAGTCTAGTGGGGGCTGAACTGGAGGAGGAGGACATTGGATCACAAGCAGAGTCTGGTGAAATTACTGTTTTTTTTCTACTGAATTGACCGGAGAAGAGGAGCAGGAGCATCCAGAGGAGGTAGAAGACGAGGCAGATGACCCAGAAGCACCGTGGCAGTATACAGTGGAGATGGAGGCTGGGAGTCCCTCAGAGTCGCTTACGCAGATGGCCTACAGCATGCTTTTTTGCCTTACTAGAGACAGCCGAATAGTCAAAATCAAGCATAGGGATGACTTTTGGCTCTCCACCCTCTTGGACCCTCGCTACCGGTCCAAAATGGATGCCATTTTTTCTAATTGCCGAGAGGGGAGAACAATTGAAGTACTATAGAGAAATACTGTGCAGACAGTTGGCCACTGCCTAAGTGTGCCATTGTCCATCCTCTGTCAGCTCTGACCTGGGGATTCCTGGCAGTCATTGCTCACGTACTACTCCCAACGGCTGCTGTGGAGAGACGGGGGGGGCAGTAGGACAGCACTCTACTACACCAGATAGAGGATCCCCTGGACTACTGGGCAGCCAAACTTGATGTGTGCAGTAGATAAGTAGTGTGGCATCTGAGCGGGTGTTCAGTGCAGTGGGTACCTGGCTACTCCAAGGACAACCCGCTCGTCCACCTGTAATGTGGAGAGACTGACCTTTGTCAAGATGAATCAGGAGTCGATTTGCCAGGATTTTAACACACCAATGCCTTAAGCATCAGATTAGATCAGCCATGATGCCACCCCCCAAATGTTAAGAAATGAGTCTAGATTCTAACTACCTGCCTCAGCCACTATTCTGATGCTGCCACCCACCTGATGCCACACATCTGTTGCCAGTTGCTCCATCTGTCTCCCACCATCTTTACCAGGGACTGGAATTGTCACCCACTCTGTCATTGTGCCACTTTCAGACCTCTTGGTGCTGCTGCCACCTCCACACTGTCATTGTGCCACACTGTGGCCTACCACATTGCTGCCACCACTATAATTTGTCATTGTGCCTCTCTCTGGCCTCATGCTGCTGCTACTGCTGCCCACCTTCACACTCTGTCATTGTGCCACTTGGTGACCTATGATTTTGCTGCCATCTCCATAACTTGTCATTGTGCCACCCTGCGGCCTACTCATGTTGCTGCCAATCGCTGTCTCCCTGGAACACCCTGTGATTTCCAGAATGCTGTTTTTACCCTCCACCACTCTTTGGCATTGCCACTATGTTTGGTTTTCCCCTTTCATTTCATCTGTCAGAAGGAATGAAAAGCTTCAGGATTGATAGCCAAAAGCAGGAGTGGATACAGAACACACAGGACATACAAGTATTCCATTTGCTGCTCATCTCTGTATCATATTCTGGATCAACTCTTGTTTGTTTTTGGCTTTAGCAATAGTGATGGATTATTGACCGAATGAAAGCGGACACTGACGGATGAAAAGAAGGGCAAAATGATCAGTGACGTCAATGCAAAATTACTGTCAACACCATCTTTGCTCTTTTGGGGGGTTTCTACATGTATCCGCGTTTAACAGAACAGGTTCTGTCGTAATCTATGGAATCATCTGATGTCAGTGTAAAAAGAGTGCACTCTTTGACGTTATAGTGGGATCTTGGCCCTCAGCTCAGTCTTTTTGAGCTGGCACAGACGTTACCTTGTCAGGTTGCATTCCCGCTTCACTTATTTGGTGAAGTTGGCCTCTGTAATTTCCCATGGAATTGAAGAGTTAAGCGATTCTAAAAGTGGCAGCTGTCATGTGCGTGTCATACTAAAACACAGCATTGTTTGAAGACCAAACCATGCTCCCTATGCATATTTGAGGATGGCACAATGTTCTTCTACACCCTGCAGGCTCTCTGCAGCCAGGAAATACCTTTTTAATGTGATTCGACATGATTCAATTCGGGTCGAAACAAATTTTGCGAAAATTTTGCGAAAATTTGGTGAACTCAGAGAATCACATTTTTTTAAAATTTGTCCATCTTTAGTCAGTACGATCAATGGGATACCATATTTTTTCTTATGTTTTACAAAATTTTCCAAATAAAACCCTTGTGTGGGGAAAAAATCTATCATTTGTGCATCGCTGTCTTCCAACATTTTTACTTTTTTGGCTACACAGCTTGTTGATGGCTTGTTTTTTGCGGGACATGTTGTAATTTGCAACAGTATAATTCTGGAGTACATATGTTTTTTTGATCACTATTTATTGCTTTTTTCGTGGGATTGAATAGGTAAAAATCATAATTTTTGGTGGGGTTTCAAAAGTTTTTTTACAGCTTTCATTGTGCGAGTTCAATAAATATTTACTTTTATTCTATGGGTTGTTACAGACACGTTGATACTAAATTTGTGGGGATTGTGTAATAATTTTGACCTTTTTCTCATCATATGTCATTTCATGTGTTATGAGAAACTTCACCTAAATGACAAACAATGCCAAAATATTACAAGAAAGGGTTTTACTTCTTCAATATAGCAATAACCACTAACTCCTCTTTTGTTTTTGCATTTCCATTTTTTTTTCAATTTTTCTCCAATACCTACCATTTTCATCCATCATGTCCATTTTACAAAAGATACACCAAAATTTGGTGTACCAGTATGCTTTCGGATTAGTTATTAGAGAATTCTGTACTGTGGACTGTTTAAAAAAATGTGCCCCATTATGTATAAAGCGAAACTAAACAGTGTTAGACGGATTTACGTCCGAGTATGCGTGACTTTGTTGAACCTGGCTCAGTATAAGACTGTCTTTCTTTGCATCCTTAGGACAATGGCACTGTGCTGAGAACATTATTACAATGTGGTGCTGAAGTCCCATAGGAATGCACAGACTTCATGCATCACATATAACTAGGATGCTTGGAGCCCCTTCCCTTGGGCAATTTTCTGTCTATATAATGCAGCCACCACACAATCTGTGTCTTATAGCCCAAATATAGTCATCTGAAACAAGCCTAAGGCATTGCTAAAATAGAGGGACATAGGTTACATACTGTAATTAAGACTCTCCTTGGCCATCCTTTTTCAGCTCCAGTTTGTGCATTGTAGTAAATTTCTGTCTATGTGTTAGACATGTCTGTCTCTTTATTTTCCTATATCTGTGTGTCTTTCTATTTTAAGTATATAGTAAACCTTAAGAAAAGTTTCAGCTACTTCCCAATTATATGAAAGCCATTAAAACAAAGCGAAAAGTCACCTAATCATTAGCAGTAAGAGAAAACTAAAGTATTTGGTGAGTTACTGAATCAGAGTCAGTAGATTTACTTTGCTTTGTAATGATATGAATGGCATTTATTTGAAGTTCTCTCTTTGTACCATCCCCATGTGGTTCAATTTGTTCATTTTGCAATGATATTTGTTATCTTGACAGAAAAGGTTCCTTTCTAAAGTGACATATTCTAACTCAGATATCCATCCCAAAGGAATTAGGAAAATAATGTTTCAGATATTCTGTTTAATGTAAAATGAATACTCCGTAATCACCTTTACACTAGGTTATTCAGTGTTGAAAAGGGAAATTAAGCAAGCATGTCTAAATGCACAATGAAATAATGAGACTTAGTCCCTAATAGTGACTTCAATCCTTGGACCACAATTATTGTAGTCACTTTCGGTATATTGACAAAATGTGTGGATGATCGAGAAAAATAGCGCTTCACAAAATAGGCCATGGCCTTATTGTAAAACTGTTCCCCAAAATGTTAGCATATTTTTGGTCAGAAACAAAGCTTACTTACAAGAGATATAAACTCATACCATATAGCATTAGACTCAATGATAAATACTGTACATATTAAAAGGTCTAGTCTTAGTTTGTAGACAAGCATGCTCATCCTGATTAACTACTACTTTGTACATCAGGTAGAGTATGTATGAGATAAGCAGCAAGAGGCTGTTGTACACATCCTGGCTCCTGCTGTATATGATTACAGTGGGTAAAGAGTTAGACAGAGGGAAAGAGGTAATTTTTGTTGTTCCCATCCCTTAACGTGAAAATTGTTAAATGGGAAATTACTTTATTTTTTTAAACACATTTTAAACTGAAGAACAAAAGTTATAACAAAAATAAAACACCAAGGAAATGACTTTCACAAAACAATTTATACAATATGTAAAATACTGTATGTATCGTGTAAAAAAAAAACTGCCTCTAAAAAAAGTGTTTAAAAAACACTATTGAAAATGTAGATTTCTTAACTGCCAGTAAACCATGAAAGTCACCTGGAGGAGGCCCTTTGACCTATGTGGGTACAGGAAGGTGAGCGGTTAAAAGTCCCCTCCCGCATGTGACTACCAAATAAGCAAACCGGGAATGGATGCAAAAATATAATTTATTCAGTATGTTAACTTGACACACTAAAAAAAATGGGAGGGTATATATATATATCGACCATCATGGTGGACTAGTGGAAACCGATTTACTGGTAGGTTCTAAATCTACATTTCCTACTATGTCCCCCATGCCGGCTACGTGGAGACCTATAAAACATTATACAGAATAATTTCTTAGCTCTTGTGGAATTCTGAGACTACCTTAGGAAGAAAGGTAGGATCAAAGGTTACTATAAGCCTATCATCAAAAATTCTGAGGTACGGCTTCTGGATAGAGATAGCCTGGAGTTCTCCTAATCTTGGGGCTGATGTTATAGCAATTAGAAATAAAGTTTTTAGGGTCAGATTTTTTATGCTAAATTCTTCCACTGGTTCAAAGAGCCCTTTGGATAGGTCATCAAGAACTAGAATAAGATCCCAGGTAGGTGTATGGTTAAGTACGTGAGGCCTGTTTCCATCAGGCAGCAGTCATGGAGAGCACTCAGGACAGAAACCTTAACCTTCAGGGTGCTTGTAGAAAGTCCTATCTCTAGGCCAGCTTGTAATAGCTCTAGAACCTGCAAGATAATATGTTTATTTTGAGAAGGAACTTTATCACCACAAAAAGACACATACTTGTCCCAAATAGATAGATATATTTGATAGATGGCACAGGTTTTCTAATTACCTTTAGTGTGTCTACCACCATTGAGGAGAGACCATTTGACATCAGGAATTCCCTCTCAGGATCCATGCTGCCAGACTTCGATGATCCAGCCCTGGATGTAGAATTTGACATTGGAAGAGTAAATCCCCTTCTAGTGGTAAGCTTATGGGATCCTGAAGAGCCATGGATCTGAGAAGCGGATACCAGCTCCTTCTCCTCCAGTTCTGGCAGATTAGAATTACTCTGACTCTGTCCAAGTATATTTTCTGCAGTATCATTGAAATGCATGGGAATAAGGGGAAAAACTTAATCTAGAGTTTGCTTCCAAGTGTGACTGAAGGCATTCAGTACCTGATGAGGTTCTCTTGGTTTGGGAGAAAAGAAATTCTGACATTTGGTATTTTCCCTGCTGGCAAAAAGATCTAATGTCAGATAACCTCATAGGGAGATTTGATTGAAGATCTCTTGTTTCAGGCACTACTCATTGGAAAGTAGTGTCTTCCTGCTTAATAAATCCACAGCTTAATAAGGACCTTCGTCAACTTCCTGATAGAATTAGGAGATATGCATCTTTTAGGTGAGAGCTGCTTGTGACCAGAGCCTCCCATGCTGCTTGTATTTCTCTGTAGTTGAAGGATTGCATTCTGATCTTTTGAAGACATAGCCCCTGAAGAAGGTAACCCTGAAATATGGGCCCCCAGCCTGATAAACTTGCATCTTTCCTAATTGTTATCTGAGAATGATGGATCCAAGTCACTCCTCTGGCTAAATTTGATTCCTGGAGCCACCAGCGAATGTGTCCATTTACTGACGTGGGAATCACAATTTTCTATCCCTAGACCCAAAGGAGTTTTGTCCTATGTAGATAGATTTCAGTGTTGAAGATTCCAATGTTGCTTTGACACCAGGCAACCGCAGGAATGGAGTAGACTCATCACTGATCTCACAGAATTCCTGGTATTTTTTCCTGAAGGGTCTGATCTGTGGTGTAGAACTCGCCATTGGGAAGGAAGGGAAGAAAAGAAAAAAAAGAAAGGAAAGAAAGAAAGAAAAGAAAGAAAGAAATTTTGAAGGAGCAAGACTGAAGAATTCTGTTCTTTATCCATTCTGGATGATATCCAGGACCCAGAAATTTTATGTTATTTCTGCCCACTAAATATAAGCTGTCTTTCCCAGACCCAGACCCTGGCGTCATTGTTTCTTACTTTTTGAAAGTATCTGTATTCTTTCAAGAAAAGAGACTTGGAACTTTGCTTCCTTTGGGGCAACTCCAGAAGCCTAGTTTCGCCTTTTTCACAAAAAAATCCTCCTTTTTTTGCCACTTCTTCCAAAATGTTATCCAATTCTACATGGCTTATGCTATAAATATCTCCTCAACAACTGCTTGAGCCAAAGGTTTTTTTCTGGAGGCTTGGAGAGAGCTCCTTCTTTTGCAGAGAATCTTTCTTCCGAAAGTATCAGAGAGATAGGCAGTTGCTAGTTTTAGGAGAGTAATATTTTCAAAGATGACTTCTCTAGGCGTGTGTTCCTTAATATGAGTTTCTAAGAATATGTATATCCAGAATAGGAGAGTCCTAGCATGAATGTGGCTATGATATTGGTTTTAAGGTTCAGTATGAAAGCATCCCTGACCTTTTTGAACAAGGACTCTGACTTATGGTTCATTAAATCTCGTAGCCGAGCAGCGTCCTCAAATGATTTGTCCATTTTCTTTGTTACTTTCGCCACTTGGACATCCACTTTAGGACAGGAGTCCCATACTTTAGAGACTTCCACATCAAATAGAAGATGTTTTCTGGAATTTTTTGAGAGGTCGCTTTTCTTCTCTAGATACTGCCACTTGTCTGCTAAGAGTTCCTTGAGTGTGTTATTCACAGGAAACACTCTTTTCAATTTGGAAAAATCTATCCATTACATCAATTGGAAATAGCTATCTGGTTTCAAAACCGTCAGAGATAGTTTCCTTATCACCGTGTCTCGATATGAACAAAACGGGGAGTCAGAGTTCTTTGAATCCGATACCAGAATGCAAGTAGTGGGTTTAATGCTAGGTCTCTTTGGAGGAGACGGTAACATCTGAATATTTATACATGATCCCTGTGCCTGAGTGGCAGGTGTTGCGGATGCCAACTTGTCTTCAATAAAGGTTTTGAGTTCATCCATAAATGATGTTTTCTCATCCCGTATTAACTTGTCTATATACCACTTGCACTTGATTTTTTTATACATTTCTGATAGTTTGTTAATGCACATATTACACCTTCTAATGTTTTGTGAATCTGAAGTCTTAGACTTTGTTATGTTTTCTGGTTGTTTTTCCTGTTTCGGATTCTTTCTTTTCCTTTTATCCCTGGATTTTGCCAAAAAAGGAAGGAGGAAAAAGTTTAATCCCAATATAAAGCATTAAAAACATAGATTGGGTGAGGTAGACACCTCCAGCTTACTTACGGGTACCAGCAGGTGGAGGGTCCCCAATTCTGCCTCATCAGACATGGCTTTGTGACTGTGAATTCAGGCAACATACGAATGCAGATGCCGCAGTTGATCTTATAGCCAAATGTTAAATTCAGACCTCAGGTCAATGTGAGACCTGACGAACTGAGTTTAAATACCTGGAGAGGAGCCCTTCCCATGCCTGAAACTTCACTTCCAGTTGCAGACATAAGTAGAAACTCAAGCTCTGGGCAATGCCGGAAGAAGTCAGGGCAAACTGTCTGCATTAGACACTGGGTTCCCTTAGGAGAGGATCGGAGGTGAGGTAGTGGATACTCTTAGGTGAGGTAAGGTGGCTGACCAATAGACTGCCTCAGCAGGCTAATTCCCTGAGAACGTTGCAGGTGGTAAGAATTAACTTCTCCCCTCCCCCACACCTGGATGATAAGAAAGAGAGAGTTCTCTCCAAGTTGATTGCTGGGAGAACAGGAAAGACACTGGTGGAAGGATGCAAAATGATGCAGCAGGGGACTTTTAACCTTTCTACCTCCTGTTTGCACAGAGGTCAAAGGGCATTCCCCAGATTGCCTTCATGGGGGAATGTAGTGGGAAAGATTGATTTACTCAAAAAATAAAATACTTCTACCCCCAGGATGAAAGATTGTAAACCAAACACACTGACATACTGGTATGTGCACCCTTCTTATAGCTTCTTATGTTTTTTTAAGAAAAAAAGGCTTTAGAATTATGCAAATGAGCCTAAGGGGTTCCAGTCTCCATTAACACCTGGAGTGTCTTGGTCTCAATTGGAAAATTTCATAGGATGCTTAACAAATAGATGATCCTGCCAGAGGGGGCACACAGCAGTATGTCCGTATGCTTGGTTTACATTCCTTAATCCTGGTAGGAGATATTTTTGTGGCATTTGATAAAATTTTAAAGGATAAGTCCTAATGGTGTTCTTTTGATCAAGAAATTAAAAATTGATTGCTCCTAGAATATGGCAACATATGACACATTAGTTTTCTTTAACGCTTTCCTCAACTTTAAACGTATTAAGGTGGCACAGGTTAACGTAGTGTGTATGGATGGGGAAAAGCCCTCTCAATGCAGAGTGGTTGTTTGAATTATATTGCAATAAAACATCCACCAGTCACATCCGTGGTCTATGCTGTCCATGATTGCAGCTGTTAAAGGGGTATTCCTACCTAGGAATTTACATTGAATATAATTTATCTTCCATATATACAGTTGCTATGTTGCTCCTTAGAAACATAAAATGCTTCCTTAGATACCCTGGCAGCAGTGTCCACACATGAACTTTTGACATGCAGAAACTTCTGGCCATTTTATATGTAAAAACAATATTTATCATTGGTTTTGCTGGGCTTTTTTAGTGTAAAAATATTTTTTAAAAGTCAAATTGAGGTTTGTGACCAGCCAGTCTGGCCCAGGTATCACATTCACTCAACATTTTAAAATATATCGGATGTGTCACCTGCCGAGTTTTAAGCAAAGGCATATGTTTTTGTCCCCTGTCACTTGCAGGACTTGTACACAAGGCTAGGCGAAAATACAACACAAATTTTATTAATTAAATACAATGCAAACAAAATCAAAACAGGACAACAATAACAATAACAGGATAACAATAGTTCACTGACACTTCCTCTAACGTGTAATGCAGCGATCCACACGCTGGGACACACTGCCTGATAGACTTCTGTAGGTACTAATTAATTTGATTGTTTTATTGTCACCTTTGGGCGAATGACGATGGGGGTGTGAGCTCCTATATATAGTCGGGACACTATAGGAATCTCACACTTACCCCTGAGGAAGTCACCTAGCAGGTGACGATATGCGTGGGGTCTGCCTACCCTCCTCTCTCTCTGCCTATACCTGCCTGCCTCCCTCTATTGACCTACCCTACGACGTATTGGTATTGTATACACTGGGCATGTAAGGATCAATATTTTTGAGCCTTGTTATATTGGTCATTTGCACCTTTATGCACCATCTTTGCACTTTAGCTCTATATGGCCACCTTTTGGTCACTTATTTCTACTACTTTTTGGCAGTCTGCAGTAGGGGTTTTTAGGGCAATTTGGCCCTTGGCAGCCATGTACACCCCTCTGGTGTACTTTTTAAGGGTTTTTATATTTATTGTTGTCCTGTTTTGATTTTGTTTGCTTTGTATTTAATTAATAAAATTTGTGTTGTATTTTCGCCTAGCCTTGTGTACGCGTCCCACCTCTTTCTTGTTGTGTTTGGATTGCATAGCCATTGGGACGCGTTGGCTTATAAACACTTTAAGACTTTGGTAGCGCCAGTCCCATACATTTTCTGTTGAGACTTGTAGGACTTGTGTCATCACTTATTTTATTAATTGTAGATTAATGGGAGCAATCTACAGACCTGTCAGCCAATGGTGGTTTTGAATATGTCAGGAAGACTAAATGTAAATTCATAGAGAAGCCGGATGGAACTTCCATCCTAACAAAGTCACTGTCAGGCTAGCAGGTGTGGATCCTCTGGACCACTGCAGACTATGACACAAGCCACTACCTGGGACCGGAGTCTAAGTGGTACCCGGTTTTCACCAGAGCCCACCGCAAGGCGGGTTAGACAAGCTGCGGCGTGGTACCACCAGGTCGTTCCGCAGGCGTGACTTGTCCGCAGTGGCGGCCAAGGTAGAGATACAGAGACGGCTGACAATCTCGTGGTAGAAGTCCAGGCACAAGGTCAGGGCAGGCGGCAGAGGTGCAATGTCAGAATCCGGTCCAGAGTCAGCAACAGGGGGTCCAAGCAGAAGGGTACGGGAACACAGCACACAGGACAGCAACACGGAGGAACACCGGCACACGGGAACATGGAGGAGGTCAGGTACACAGGAGACACAGGAACGCAGGAATCGCAGGCAAATCGCAGAATAGCTTTCTCTCAGGCTGTGAGGCACAAAGATCCGGCAAGAGTGTGAGGAAGGTGCAGGGTTTTTAAAGGGGAAGTGATCAGCCAGTGCACCAATTAGCGGTGCACTGGCCCTTTAAATTTCCTGAAGATGCCGCGCTCGCGCCCTAGGAGGCGGGGACGCGCGCGGCCGGAACCTGGCAGCGATTCCGGAGCGGGGAGAGGTGAGTCGCGCCGGCACCGCGCCTGCGAGCCTCGGGGAGCACGGGTGAGCCCGCGACCCGCGATATGGGTCACAGGACCACCCGTGACAGTCACCCTGAATGAATTAGAGAATATAATCTTTAGCTGTTTCATTAAATAATTTAAGTGTCCTCTTTAGAGATGAGCGAACACTAAAATGCTCGGGTACTCGTTATTCGAGACGAACTTTTCCCGATGCTCGAGTGCTCGTCTCGAATAACGAACCCCATTGAAGTCAATGGGAGACTCGAGCATTTTTCAAGGGGACCAAGGCTCTGCACAGGGAAGCTTGGCCAAACACCTGGGAACCTCAGAAAAGGATGGAAACACCACGGAAATGGACAGGAAACAGCAGGGGCAGCATGCATGGATGCCTCTGAGGCTGCTTAAACGCACCATTATGCCAAAATTATGGGCAACAGCATGGCCATGACAGAGTGACAGAATGAAGCTAGATAGCATCTAAAACATGCAATAATTGACCCTGACACTATAGGGGACGGCATGCAGAGGCAGCGGCAGCAGGCTAGAGAGTGTCATGGCGACATACCCTAAATGGACTCAGGCTTCAAACCAATGGGTGGCAGAGAGGAACCAAAGGAGGTGAGCAAGAAGTGCTCAAATAATATCGGTACATGATAAAAGTTTGCCAGTATATTTTGTGGATTACACAGCAGGGTGGCGACAAAGTTAACATGGAAGCCATTAAAACAACCCAAAATTCTGCCTGACACAGCTCGTTTGATAAGGGGACCATGTATGGAGGCAGTGAACTAGTAGTAGATTAAAGGTGCTGCAGTTAAAACTATGTTAGTTGGATCTTGGCATGGAGCTGGCGCTCCGCTGCCAGGCGAGCTTTCGCCAATCCAAGCCCCTGTCTCTAGGCTACTCCCCAAACAGCACTTCTAAGAACCTTTTGTATAAGATCAAGTGTAGTAGCGTTCTTATAAGTTTAGGATATGCCGGGTGAGGGGAATGTAAACAGATGCGCAAGAAGCGCATGATGCGCATGGAGCTGGCGCTCCGCTGCCAGGCGAGCTTTCGCAAATCCAAGCCCCTGTCTCTAGGCTACTCCCCAAACAGCACTTTTGTATAAGATCAAGTGTAGTAGCGTTCTTATAAGTTTAGGATATGGCGGGTGAGGGGAATGTAAACAGATGCGCAAGAAGCGCTGAAATAATATCCCTAAATGGTAAAAGTTTGCAAGTATATTTTGTGGATTACACAGCAGGGTGGCGACAAAGTTAACAACTTTGATGTGGAATCCATGAAAACAACCCAAATTTCTGCCTGACACACCTCGTTTGATAAAGGGACGATGTATGGAGGCAGCTATATGGACGACTTTTGGAGGTAGGAATGGAGACAACGTGTGGAGGCTGCTATGGAGACAATTTAATTTGGATAGTGCCTGTATGTGGCAGTCCCAAACATTTTTCAAACCAGAGGAGCAGGTAGGTGGCCCTCCAGTAAAATGGGATAGATTGAGTGCCTGTATGTGGCAGTCCCAAAAATTGTTCAAACCAGAGGAGCAGGTAGGTGGCCCTCCAGTAAAATGGAATAGATTGAGTGCCTGTATGTGGCAGTCCCAAAAATTGTTCAAACCAGAGGAGCAGGTAGGTGGCCCTGCAGTAAAATGGAATAGATTGAGTGCCTGTATGTGGCAGTCCCAAAAATGTTTCAAACCAGAGGAGCAGGTAGGTGGCCCTCCAGTAAAATGGGATAGATTGAGTGCCTGTATGTGGCAGTCCCAAAAATGTTTCAAACCAGAGGAGCAGGTAGGTGGCCCTCCAGTAAAATGGGATAGATTGAGTGCCTGTATGTGGCAGTCCCAAAAATGTTTCAAACCAGAGGAGCAGGTAGGTGGCCCTCCAGTAAAATGGAATAGATTGAGTGCCTGTATGTGGCAGTCCCAAAAATTCTTCAAACCAGAGGAGCAGGTAGGTGGCCCTCCAGTAAAATGGGATAGATTGAGTGCCTGTATGTGGCAGTCCCAAAAATGTTTCAAACCAGAGGAGCAGGTAGGTGGCCCTCCAGTAAAATGGAATAGATTGAGTGCCTGTATGTGGCAGTCCCAAAAATTCTTCAAACCAGAGGAGCAGGTAGGTGGCCCTCCAGTAAAATGGAATAGATTGAGTGCCTGTATGTGGCAGTCCCAAAAATTGTTCAAACCAGAGGACCGGGTAGGTGGCCCTCCAGAAAAATGGAATAGATTGAGTGCCTGTATGTGGCACTCACAAAAATTGTTTCAAACAGAGGACCGGGTAGGTGGCCCTCCAGAAAAATTAAATGCATGAAGTATAGCAAGAGCCAGTGGGCCCTGTCAAAAAATAGCCATTTTCCTCTGCTTTACTGTACAAAGAGGAGGAGAAGGAGGAAAATGAGGAGGAGGAGGAGGAGTGGATCAATTATTCAGGTTGAGCTTCCTTCACCTGGTGGAGATTGGAAATTCTGAGAAATCCAGCCTTTATTCATTTTAATAAGCGTCAGCCTGTCAGCGCTGTCAGTCGACAGGCGTGTACGCTTATCGGTGATGATGCCACCAGCTGCACTGAAAACCCGCTCGGACAAGACGCTAGCGGCAGGGCAGGCAAGAACCTCCAAGGCGTACAGCGCCAGTTCGTGCCACATGTCCAGCTTTGAAACCCAGTAGTTGTAGGGAGCTGTGTGATCATTTAGGACGATGGTATGGTCAGCTACGTACTCCCTCACCATCTTTCTGTAAAGATCAGCCCTACTCTGCCGAGACTGGGGACAGGTGACAGTGTCTTGCTGGGGTGACATAAAGCTGGCAAAAGCCTTGTAAAGCGTACCCTTGCCAGTGCTGGACAAGCTGCCTGCTCGCCTACTCTCCCTCGCTACTTGTCCCGCAGAACTACGCACTCTGCCGCTAGCGCTGTCAGAAGGGAAATACTGTTTCAGCTTGTGCACCAGGGCCTGCTGGTATTCATGCATTCTCACACTCCTTTCCTCTGCAGGGATGAGAGTGGCAAGATTTTGCTTGTACCGTGGGTCCAGGAGAGTGAACACCCAGTAATCGGTGCTGGAATAAATTCTTTGAACGCGAGGGTCACGGGATAGGCAGCCTAGCATGAAATCTGCCATATGCGCCAGAGTACCAACGCGTAAGAATTCACTCCCCTCACTGGCCTGACTGTCCATTTCCTCCTCCTCCAACTCCTCCAACTCCTCTTCTTCTGCCCATACACGCTGAACAGTGAAGGACTCAACAATGGTCCCCTCTTGTGTCTCGCCAACATTCTCCTCCTCTTCCTCCTCATCCTCCTCCACCTCCACCTCCTCCGATATGCGCTGAGAAACAGACCTCAGGGTGCTTTGGCTATCAACAAGGGAATATTCTTCCCCCGTCTCTTGTGACGAGCGCAAAGCTTCCGACTTCATGCTGACCAGAGAGTTTTTCAACAGGCCAAGCAGCGGGATGGTGAGGCTGATGATGGCGGCATCGCCACTGACCATCTGTGTTGACTCCTCAAAGTTACTCAGCACCTGACAGATATCAGACATCCACGTCCACTCCTCATTGTAGACTTGAGGAAGCTGACTGACCTGACTACCAGTTCTGGTGGAAGTTGACATCTGGCAGTCTACAATCGCTCTGCGCTGCTGGTAAACTCTGGATAACATGGTCAGTGTTGAATTCCACCTCGTGGGCACGTCGCACAACAGTCGGTGAGCGGGCAGTTGGAGGCGGCGCTGCGCTGCCCTGAGAGTGGCAGCATCTGGGCTGGACTTCCTGAAATGCGCACAGATGCGGCGCACCTTCGT
This sequence comes from Engystomops pustulosus, assembly GCF_040894005.1. Taxonomy (NCBI): domain Eukaryota; kingdom Metazoa; phylum Chordata; class Amphibia; order Anura; family Leptodactylidae; genus Engystomops; species Engystomops pustulosus. The sequence continues at coordinate 56,473,018 of NC_092414.1, read as the reverse complement.
GAGCAAATCAGACAGATTGGGGTATGTCTTGAGGAAACGCTGCACTATCAGATTTAACACATGGGCCAGGCATGGCACATGTGTCAGTCTGCCGAGTTGCAGAGCCGCCACCAGGTTACGGCCGTTGTCACACACAACCATTCCCGGCTTGAGGTTCAGCGGTGCCAGCCACAGATCAGTCTGCGCCGTGATGCCCTGTAATAGCTCTTGGGCGGTGTGCCTTTTGTCGCCTAGGCTCAGCAGTTTGAGCACCGCCTGCTGTCGCTTAGCGACGGCACTGCTGCTGTGCCTAGAGCTACCGACTGATGGCGCCGTGCCCACGGATGGTAGTTCGGAGGAGGAGGTGGAGGAGGGGTGGGAGGAGGAGGAGGCATAGTAGGCCTGAAACACCTGGACCGAGGTAGGCCCCGCAATCCTCGGCGTCGGCAGTATATGAGCAGCCCCAGGGTCAGTCTCGGTCCCAGCCTCCACCAAGTTAACCCAATGTGCCGTCAGCGATATATAGTGGCCCTGCCCGGCAGCACTCGTCCACGTGTCCGTGGTCAGGTGGACCTTGTCAGAAACGGCGTTGGTCAGGGCACGGATGATGTTGTCTGACACGTGCTGGTGCAGGGCTGGGACGGCACATCGGGAAAAGTAGTGGCGGCTGGGGACCGAATACCGAGGGGCGGCCGCCGCCATGAGGTTGCGAAAGGCCTCGGTCTCTACTAGCCTATAGGGCAGCATCTCCAGGCTAAGCAATCTGGAGATGTGCACATTAAGGGCTTGGGCGTGCGGGTGGGTTGCACTATATTTGCGTTTCCGCTCCAGCGTCTGGGGTATGGAGAGCTGAACGCTGGTGGATGCTGTGGAGGATCGTGGAGGCGACGATGGGGTTTTTGGGCCAGGGTCCTGGGCAGGGGGCTGACTAGCAGCTGACACAGGGGAAGGAGCAGTGGTGTGCACGGCCGGAGGTGAACGGGCTTGTTGCCACTGAGTGGGGTGCTTAGCATTCATATGCCTGCGCATACTGGTGGTAGTTAAGCTAGTAGTGGTGGAACCCCTGCTGAGCCTGGTTTGGCAAATGTTGCACACCACAGTCCGTCGGTCATCCGGTGTTTCCTTAAAGAACCTCCACACTTCTGAAGATCTAGCCCTCGCCGCAAGAGCCCTCACCACGGGAGCTTCACTAGTTGACAGTGGCGCTGATGCACCAGCTCTGGCCCTGCCTCTCCGTCTGGCCCCACCACTGCCTCTTCCAACCTGTTCAGGTCGAGGACTCTCCTCCGTCTCAGAAGCACTGTGTTCACCCGGCCTCTCAACCCAGCTTGGGTCTGTCACCTCATCATCCTCCGATCCCTCAGTCTGCTCCCCCCTCGGACTTCCTGCCCTGACAACAACTTCCCCACTGTCTGACAACCGTGTCTCCTCATCGTCGGACACCTCTTTACACACTTCCACTACGTCAAGAAGGTCATCATCACCCACAGACTGTGACTGGTGGAAAACCTGGGCATCGGAAAATTGCTCAGCAGCAACCGGACAAGTGGTTTGTGACTGTGGGAAGGGTCCAGAAAACAGTTCCTCAGAGTATGCCGGTTCAAATGGCAAATTTTCCTGGGAGGGGGCAGACTGGGGGGGAGGAGGCTGAGGTGCAGGAGCTGGAGGAGTGGGGATTTCGGTGACATGGGTGGACTGCGTGGAAGACTGACTGGTGGTGGACAAATTGCTCGAAGCATTGTCAGCAATCCACGACATCACCTGTTCGCACTGTTCTGGCCTCAACAGTGCTCTACCACGAGTCCCAGTAACTTCAGACATGAACCTAGGGAGTGTAGCTCTGCGGCGTTCCCCTGCTCCCTCATCAGCAGGTGGTGTCTCACCCCGCCCAGGACCACGGCCTCTGACCCCTGCAGTAGTTGGACGCCCACGTCCCCGCCCTCGTCCTCTACCCCTAGCCCTGGGGTTAAACATTTTTAAAATGAGAGTTATAACTTTTTTTTTTTTTTTACTTTTTTTTTTTTTTTTTGTGTGTTTTTTTTGTGTTTTTTGTTTTTTTTTGTGTTTTTTGTTTTTTTTTGAGTTTTTAGAACCAAACAATCCTATCCTATTGCTATGGCTATTTTCTAGCCAAGTATCAAAGGAAGCACACTACTATGCCAGATGAGATGACACTGAGTTATTGCCTAATAGAAATCCAACCCCTACTGAATTTTGCCACTTCAGCCTTTGCTATGGATATGTGCGCCACTAAGCGCAGAACACAGCGGTCGCAAGTCTCACTACAAATTGCTCAGAATTGGCAAGTACATGCACTGCAGAAACTACAGCCACCAGCAGATCAACCAGAAATCAAATATATAGAACGCTACTGTAGGCTTCAAGAAGCTATTTGTATTCTCCTATGGCTATTTTCTAGCCAAGTATCAAAGGAAGCACACTACTATGCCAGATGAGATGACACTGAGTTATTGCCTAATAGAAATCCAACCCCTACTGAATTTTCCCACTTCAGCCTTTGCTATGGATATGTGCGCCACTAAGCGCAGAACACAGCGGTCGCAAGTCTCACTACAAATTGCTCAGAATTGGCAAGTACATGCACTGCAGAAACTACAGCCACCAGCAGATCAACCAGAAATCAAATATATAGAACGCTACTGTAGGCTTCAAGAAGCTATTTGTATTCTCCTATGGCTATTTTCTAGCCAAGTATCAAAGGAAGCACACTACTATGCCAGATGAGATGACACTGAGTTATTGCCTAATAGAAATCCAACCCCTACTGAATTTTCCCACTTCAGCCTTTGCTATGGATATGTGCGCCACTAAGCGCAGAACACAGCGGTCGCAAGTCTCACTACAAATTGCTCAGAATTGGCAAGTACATGCACTGCAGAAACTACAGCCACCAGCAGATCAACCAGAAATCAAATATATAGAACGCTACTGTAGGCTTCAAGAAGCTATTTGTATTCTCCTATGGCTATTTTCTAGCCAAGTATCAAAGGAAGCACACTACTATGCCAGATGAGATGACACTGAGTTATTGCCTAATAGAAATCCAACCCCTACTGAATTTTCCCACTTCAGCCTTTGCTATGGATATGTGCGCCACTAAGCGCAGAACACAGCGGTCGCAAGTCTCACTACAAATTGCTCAGAATTGGCAAGTACATGCACTGCAGAAACTACAGCCACCAGCAGATCAACCAGAAATCAAATATATAGAACGCTACTGTAGGCTTCAAGAAGCTATTTGTATTCTCCTATGGCTATTTTCTAGCCAAGTATCAAAGGAAGCACACTACTATGCCAGATGAGATGACACTGAGTTATTGCCTAATAGAAATCCAACCCCTACTGAATTTTCCCACTTCAGCCTTTGCTATGGATATGTGCGCCACTAAGCGCAGAACACAGCGGTCGCAAGTCTCACTACAAATTGCTCAGAATTGGCAAGTACATGCACTGCAGAAACTACAGCCACCAGCAGATCAACCAGAAATCAAATATATAGAACGCTACTGTAGGCTTCAAGAAGCTATTTGTATTCTCCTATGGCTATTTTCTAGCCAAGTATCAAAGGAAGCACACTACTATGCCAGATGAGATGACACTGAGTTATTGCCTAATAGAAATCCAACCCCTACTGAATTTTCCCACTTCAGCCTTTGCTATGGATATGTGCGCCACTAAGCGCAGAACACAGCGGTCGCAAGTCTCACTACAAATTGCTCAGAATTGGCAAGTACATGCACTGCAGAAACTACAGCCACCAGCAGATCAACCAGAAATCAAATATATAGAACGCTACTGTAGGCTTCAAGAAGCTATTTGTATTCTCCTATGGCTATTTTCTAGCCAAGTATCAAAGGAAGCACACTACTATGCCAGATGAGATGACACTGAGTTATTGCCTAATAGAAATCCAACCCCTACTGAATTTTCCCACTTCGGTCTTTGCTATGGATATGTGTGCCACTAAGAGCTAAACACAACGGTAGCAAGTCCCCCTGCTAATTCCTCACAAAATGGTAAAAGATGCAAATTAAAATAAAAAAAGTAGAACGTTATTGTAGCCCTAAGAAGGGCTGTTGAGTTCTTTGAGAATCACTCCTGCCTAACAGTAAGCTAATAGAACACCCTAACGCTTTCCCTGACCAGCAGCAGCTCTCTCCCTAGCGGCATCCAGAGACAGAATGATCCGAGCAGCGCGGCCAGCGGCTAGTCTATCCCAGGGTCACCTGATCTGGCCAGCCAACCACTGCTATCGACGTGTAAGGGTACCACGTCATGCTGGGTGGAGTGCAGAGTCTCCTGGCTTGTGATTGGCTCTGTTTCTGGCCGCCAAAAAGCAAAACGGCGGGAGCTGCCATTTTCTCGAGCGGGCAAAGTATTCGTCCGAGCAACGAGCAGTTTCGAGTACCCTAATGCTCGACCGAGCATCAAGCTCGGACGAGCATGTTCGCTCATCTCTAGTCCTCTTCTTTTTTGTGCTTAGTTGTCACAATGTTCTCCTTCCCATTCAATAGTCACATTTGATATATACGATAAACCTATTAAAGCCGTTAAAGGGTATTCCAGGAATCAGCATAATTCATATACAAGTGGGTCCTCAAAATATAAGAAAATATGTAATTAGTTGTTATTTAACATTTTGCTCCCCTTAGCAGAAAAATGCTGTGAACATACAATGTAATGAAGAATTAAAATTCTGTCGGCCCTTTAATCAGTCCGTTGATTTCCTCCGCGTGGTCCGTTGCAGAGCATACACAGGACAGAATATGGCCGCTGGTCACATGTTCACATCACATGTCCTGCAGCTGCCTAGGAAGGTCATGTGATCACCACTAAGTTTGGCTGTAATCGGCTGGTTGCAGTGCATCCAGTATGGCCAGAGTTTTGGAGATGGCAGTTACACATCATTACTATGGTAACAGAGCAAGAAACCATGTTGGATCATCACTGGGAGCAGAGCATAAGAGGTAGGAGGAGTTACTGAGAACTAAAGGATCTTGGGACTTGTAGTTTCTAGTGGCGGCCATCTTGTTGGTAACTTTAGAGAGGCCATAACATTTTGTGAATCATGAAATCAGACGATTTAAGCTCCATATTGTGACTAACGACATTGAGTTTTGTTACATTCATTTAATTATAGCATCATGGGTTTTTGTATCAGACATTCATATTCCTGGAATACCCCTTTAAGCTAACTGGCTAATTGTACTTGCTGGCTTTAATTGTTGGGCCAAACTAATTGTGAAACCCTTGTAATAGACCTCCACTGATTTTTCTTCCTCAAGTGACATATTGGGGGTCATTTATTAAGGGCCCGATTCGCGTTTTCCCGACGTGTTACCCGAATATTTCCGTTTTGCGCCGCTTGTACTTAAATTGCCCCGAGATTTTGGCGCACGCGATCGGATTGTGGCGCATCGGCGCTGGCATGCGCGCGACGGAAATCGGGGGGCGTGGCCGAACGAAAACCCGACGTATTCGGAAAAACCGCCGCATTTAAAAACCGAAAATGTGTCGCATAAGGACCGCTTACCTTCACCTGGTCCAGCTCGGTGCATTCCGGCGCGATGAGTTTACTTTCAGCGCAGCAGCGCCACCTGGTGGACGGCGGAAGAACTACCTTATTAAATCCCGGCCGGACCCGAATCCAGAGCGGAGAAGCCGCCGCTGGAACGCGAATGGACCGGGTAAGTAAATTTGCCCCATTATGTGTGTTCTATTACATCTCTATCCATCTTTGCTCTGTATTATTTTCCCACTTTATCCTGGCACATAGGACTGGTTGGAATAAAGCCTACTTAGAGCCCTGGTCAGCAAATGGCAAACGGCTTCAATCTTATGAATCTAGATCAATAGGCTAACTGCATTTTCCATAACATTTGCAAATCCCTCCCCTGGTCAACCCCCAGTGGGGAAAGTGCATGGATGGGATTTACCATCAGGTTTTTAAGAGAAATTTACTGCCATCAAGTGTGCAATTTTCAGCCCATTGTGTTTTTATGTCCACAGATATTAGTTACTGTAGTTCTTTAGCCATCCTTTACAATCCCATGATGAGATAGCGACCTTTAAATGCTCCATAAATGTGTTGGGATGTTTCATAGGGAGATCATAGGGTAATTCTAGTAAATAAGGGACATAGTAGCTGGGATTGCCCTTGTAAGGACAGGAGCTATTGCATCACCCCACCAGGCAAGTATCACGCCAGGGTCTAGACTTCACCCATTTGGATCCCTGAGTGACATGCCCCTGCACTACTAATTTCCATCAGATTGTCGGGAAAGATCAAACCCATTATTTACACTTATCAATTTTATTCTAGATTTAAGGGCACTATGTGTACAGAAGGAAAAGCCCTTATAGCACAACTGTCATTTTTTTTATTTTCACAAATAATAGTTCTTTCATTTGCTGTATTCTTCAGTTTAGGACAGAGCAGAAGTAGGTCCTTCCCCTGCTTGTGCTGAGAAGTCCTGGAGACAATACTGTAAACAACTCTACGGACTCACTGGTGGGGAGTAGCTGCAGTGTGCAAGAAATTGTGATATTTCAGTACTTTTATGCCAGAAGCACTCCACAGTGGGCATGAAATCTTTAGTAGAAATACAGTATATATTATATACATACACACACATAACAACTAGGGCAATATATACTATAGGATAGGCATTTCACTTGAATTTTAAATGGACCAATACTAAAGCATTGACTTTATTTGGGCGTTTCTGTACATTATACATTATTACCATTAAAACAGCTAGTTCACAATAAGAATAAAATATCATGAGATCAGATTATATAATAGTAATGAGAATAATAATGAGTTAATAAGTATTGAATACCTTTGAATTGCAACATTTTATAATTTTATCAGAGCTACAGAAGTTACTGTATAATACTTTACAGTAGACTCTAGAAAAAAAAAGTAATGTAATATTAATCTGATCCCTAGACACATATGGTAGCTAAAGATTAGTATAGTTTAAACACCCTTTAGATGATAACGGAGAAGTCACAGGAAACTTTTTAATGGCCTCTCCTGACTGTACTTGAAAGCATCACAAAGTGTATTAAATTCAAAAACTTAAAAAAAGGTTTGCAAGATTGAAGTTTGTAGTATGGTTTACAACATGCAGCAAAAGGTCACATAGTGCATCTATTGCCAGATGTACTGCAAAAATAAGATGAGATTGAAAATAGGATTTGGTGGAGTGTTTGCCACCTTATATCTTTCAAATTTTGTTGCTAAATATCAACATCAAAGACTATTATTTATGGGGCATATGTGCACATTCTTTTATAAAGGGAATGTAATGTCCTCATGCTACTGGCAAATGTATTGTAGTTATAAAAATAGATTGTCTTATGGAAATCTAACAATTTAAATGCAACTGGCAGAAAATAGCAAGAAATAATAATATTAGAAAATAGTAATAATAATAATTAATATTATTTAAGATACAGAGACTTGTATTTTGATTGTGTTTTGAACTTTGTTACGAAATATTCATTCTAAGATGCTTTTTAATAAAAGGGAGATAGTAAAGGGATGAAAAGCTAAGGTTACCATCTTTGTTACACTGTGAATACATTTTCCATTTTATGGGCAAAAGACAAATAAAACAATGACTTTCTATGTGCAAAAGTAACTGAAGTCCAAAGTGAGATAATATAAACAGTACTTGCTGTGTTCCAGTGATATCATGGTTCAAGCATTTACAGTAAACATGTTGTCATTTTGGAAAGAGGTCATATCAGTATCATGTTTTAAGTTAAAGAAATTCAGAAACTTGTGAAATAATAGCACACAATGATGAATTTAAGTGGCTATTATGTACTAAAAAAGGATGTAAAAATGTTGTAAAATTTTTTATATCATTGATGGTACAGAAAGAGCGAAACATTATGTTAAGGAATGTTACATGATAACATATCTCAGAAGCCAACAGAGCTATTTGCATGCCACTCCAACCACTGACAGGGGAGTGGTTTTTAGTAAGGAGTGCTTAGCCCCCTTGACGTTACAGGAATCCCAAATTCTGGTTCAAGTGGGTCACTGGACCCAGGGGCTGAAATGGATAGTAACCAGGTGAATTGTGTGTGTGAACCTTTTAGGGTATTGTACTCACTCTAGTAAGCTTTCTTTTACTGTCCAGCCCCTTAAATATATTATTTCTTGTAAAGGAATAAAATAGTGTACACACCTTTATCTCAACTCAAAATTAGTTTAAGGACATCTACCATTAGTTTATCTGCTGGTAGCTGTGTATTACTTACTTCCCCATCAAGTCACCAGTTACTGGAATCTTGTATTATAACTGAGAATGTCTGCATTTTGGCAAAATAACATTTTAAAAAATATTCAAATCACTCTGAGTCACTCTACAATCCAATTCATTCATGCCCCGGTGGCTGCTGGCATCACCAATCGACTAATCGGAGAGCTCTGCAAACCTTGCGCAAGAATAGCCTTCCTTGCACTGACGACAGCACAAGGAAAGCTATTCTCGCGTATGCCCAAGATTTGCAGAATAAATTAGATTGTGTAAGAGTCTTCCAGTGCTCTGCAGGGTGCCTCATTCTGTTTGAATATTTTATAAAATTTCGCCAAAATGTGGCCATTCTCAGTTATAATGAAAGAAGATCCACGCTACCGAGGACGGGGCGGCAAGGCAAGTTATACCCATCTACCGTCAGGTAGATTTCCTTTAAGGAATACAATTTAAATTTAGTCAAAAGGCTGCATGCTACACTAATAAACCAAATGATAGTCAACTTTAGGCACATATCCTGCCAAGAGGAAGGAGAAGGAAGGACACATCCACACCTTAATTATTCTTGTAATATTCATATGTGTATATCACAAGAAGAACAGTAACAATTCCAACAAATGTAAATGTAGCTTTTTTTTCTGAAGTGTATGGAATGGCACTGAAGACGAATGTTAGCACAATTACATTTAATTAAATTGTAAACTTCAGTTAGCATAGCAATTATCATCCTAATGAATGTTGTCTTCACAGTAGATATTTAAATGCATGAACAGTCTAATATTAACATATGAGCTATAACAGAAAATTATGTTCATTCACTTTTAACAATGGTGATGAGCAAATGACATTTGGGTGAAAGACTAACAAAACCATTACTTATTAATTAGCATGCAGGCATCCTTTTCACTTAGCTACTCAAACACTTAGAGCGATTGTGGCGCTTCTAAAATTAGCTTATAATGAGCGGGTGCCGATTGACAAATGTCAAGATTGTGCAATTTCTCAATAATTCTTAATATTTAAAACTAATACAGTATTATCTGTATGTTAATCTGGCAGATCAGCATTTGATGCTCTCAAAACGACCTTTTAACGGAAGACCTTACAGGTCAGGAGTGAACTAGCTGGTTCTCTAGGAAGCGCTCTGTGGTTCCAAACAGGACAAGGGTTAGGGGTATATCAACTATGCTGTTCAGATGGCTTTATAGTCAGCATATTGTGTAGAGATTAAAGCAAATGAACTAGTAGATTTCCTCTTTATTAAACGACATCTACCACCAGGATGAAGGATTGTAGACCAAGCACACTGACATACTGGTGTGTCCCCCCTCTGGGAGGATCCACTCTTCTTTTAGCTTCTTATGCCCTGGGTTTTTTAAACAAAAAAAAGCTTTTAAAATATTAGATGGGTATGGAGGGTCTTAGTTATGAGGAAAGATTAAAACAACTAAATTCATGTAGTCTGTAAACGAGACATCTACGAGGGGTCATGATTAATTTATTTAAATATATAAATAGTCCACACAAAAAATATGGTGGAAAGTTGTTAGATTAAAGCAAAGCAGCACGGAGACACCGGGGAGCAGCACAGAGACACCGGGGAGCAGCAGCATGGAGATACTGGGGAGCAGCAGCATGGAGATACCGGGGAGCAGCAGCATGGAGATACCGGGGAGCAGCACCACGGAGATACCGGGGAGCAGCAGCACGGAGACACCGGGGAGCAGCAGCACGGAGACACCGGGGAGCAGCAGCACGGAGACACCGGGGAGCAGCAGCACGGAGACACCGGGGCGGCAGCGCGGAGAGACACCGGGGCGGCAGCGCAGAGAGACACCGGGGCGGCAGCGCGGAGAGACATCGGGGCGGCAGCGCAGAGTGACATCGGGGCGGCAGCGCAGAGTGACATCGGGGTGGCAGCACGGAGTGACATCGGGGCGGCAGCATATATTTGCTGTGTTAGAGACATCAGTAATGGAGACCTGGTTCCCCCTTGTCTCTTCAGGTAGGACACTGTCGTGGTATTGTCTGACAGTATTAACAGGTGGTGTTGAGCCAGTTGAGTAGTGTTTGTGCTGAGTACCTCCCAAACTGCTCTCAGCTCCCGGTAGTTGGATTATCTTCTCGAGATCTCCTCCGTCCAAGAACCCTGCGCCAGTTTTTAGGAAGTACTGCTCCCCAGCCGCTCTTGCTTTCATCTGTTTGTATAGGGATATACGGACTGTTCTTCCAGAAAATTCCCTTGTTTAGGTTTGCGACTGCCAACCACCTGAGATTGTCTTTGACTGTAGAAGGAATCGTCACTTTCTTGTCCAGTCCCTCCGAACTCCTGTTCCAGGATTTTAGAATCCATTTCTGAAGGACTCGGGTATGGGCTTGACACCAGGCCACTGAAGAGATGCAAGCTGTTAAGAGTCCTAGGACCTTCATGGCATTCCTGATGGAGATAAGAGACTTCCTTCTGAATCTTCTTATCTCTTCCTTGATGTGAGTACTTTTTCCGACTCCATCCTGAACTTCTTGTAGACGATGAAGTCGTTGAGTCGCTTCAAGTTGATTCTCAGGCGGTTCGATCCGTTTGACTTCTTTACAAGAAAAAGAGAAGAATAGAAACCTTGTTTTCCTTGTTCCCGTGGCACCTGGGTAATTACTCCAGAATACAATAAGGAGGAGATTTCTTGCCAGATAAGACTGAGACATTTTTGACATATGGGGAGAAGGTGACAGGTATTTTGTAGGAGGAAGTTTCTTTAAATCTATCTTGTATCCCTGAAGAAGGATGTGTAATACCCAGGGATTTGAGGTAATTTTTAGCCATTCCTCTCTGAAGGTCAACAATATTCCTCCTATTATGACGTCATTGCTTCTTGTTTCTACTTGGGTCAGATGATGCTGAGAAAAGAAACCCTTTACGTTTTCCACCTTTCGGGTAGCTCCAGTGACCCCTTTTCCCTTTGTCTTTATATTCATCCCTATGGCTTTTGAAGTCCTGAAAGGGCTGCTTCCTGGGTGCTGGCTTGTTTTCTGGAAAGCCCTTCTTCTTGTCTGATGCCCTTTCCAGAATGCTATCAAGTTCGGGGCCGAAAACAAATTATCCTGAAAAAGGAAGGCCACATAATTTTTTTTTTGAACGGATATCCCCATTCCACTGTTTTAGCCACAACGCCCTTTTTGATGCGTTCGTCAGAGCCCCCTCTTTGGATGAGAAACGGACACCCTCAGCTGCACCATCTGCTAAGAAAGCCGTTGCCAATTTTAGTAGAGGAAAATTTTCTAAGATTGTCATTCTAGGAGTTCCCTCCTTGATATGCGATTCTAGCTCGTTCAGCCAGTACAGAAGATTCCTTGCAACTGAAGTAGCTGTTAGGTTACATTTTAAACTCCACATGGATGTCTCCCAGGCTTTCCTTAACAGAGAATCGGATTTTCTGTGCATGGGGTCTCTAAGCTGTGCTGTGTCCTCAAAGGGAAGGTCTGTTTTCCTCACTATCTTAGTAACCTGCACGTCCACCTTGGGGCAGGAATCCCATAGCGTAGAGTCTTCTGGCTCAAAAAAACAATCTTTTCCTGAAATTCTTTGATATGAGAATTCTTTTTTCAGGTTCCTACCACTCTTTGACGTTTCGCTTTTAATCCCCCAAAAAACTCATCTTCCTTGGATTTGGGTACAACAACATCTTCAATTTCCAAGGTTTGTCTGATGACTTACAACAGATTATCTAATTCATCTATCTGAAATAAATGTCTTGATTCCACAGTATTAACAAAATCCTGAGGGTTTATTGAATCATCTGTCTCTACTACAGAACAAGATGGTGTCTCCGAATCACTTCCCACCTCTGTTGGTGATGTTTCGGGTTCGAGTCTGGACCTTTTACAGGGAGGAGCCCTAGACGTAGCCGCTGCTATAGATGAGACCACTTTCTCTTCTATGAAGCCTTTTAGTTCATCCAGAAAGGATGTTTTCAGCTCTCTCATAAAGTTGTCGATACAAACTTTACAAATTGGCTTTTTATACGAATAGGGCATAGAATGACTACACATGTTGCATTTTTTGGCTCTGGGTTTATCCGATTTCTCGGGTCTTTCAGGCCTGTTAGCCTTATCCCCCTTCTCCTCTTTGCCTTCCCCCCTAGACCCCAGGTCTTTTGTCCTAAAAGGCAAATACAGGAGACTAATAACCCACTAGCATTGAATACATAATGGCAAGATATCCCCTGCAATTCCACCCCACTTACAGAGACTGGAGGGTGCAGGAAAATCGTGTTAACTTAGTCAGTCATGACAATAGAAGGTTTTGCCGCAAATAGCGGAGCCATCGTCACCAGAGTAACTTAGACCTCAGATCATAGTGATCTACCTGCTTAAATAAGTGGCTGTGGCCGCGTATTCTGGCTCCCAGTAATGCATTGCGCTACTTTGCGCTCCACTTCCGGTCGCGGCCGGAAGTCGGCATCGGTCCTCGGGCTGCCGGGAAATGTAGTTTTCTTCGGCCGCGCATGTGTGTAATTCTGAATAGCAGTGCGGCGGGATTTCGCCCTGGTCGGCTTTACCCGTAAGTATACTTCGTCCACCCCCCCTAGGGGAGAGAGGGCACCTCTCTATGACCTGCCTCGCTAGGGACAGGAAGAACACTGGCAGGAGAATGCGGGGAGGGGAATTTAACCTCTCTTTTTCCTGTCCCTACAGAGGTCAAGGGGCAACCTCCAGGTGGGCCGTCATGGGGGACAAAGTGGAAATCAAGGTTTAATCACCAGAGGTGACAGGTTTTTTTTATTATGAGAACTGCCAATCTGTGGAATAGCATGCCTCAGGCATTGGAAACAGCAGGGACAGCAGAGAGCTTCAAGAAGGGTCTAGATGCCTTTTTACACCTAAGAAACATTGATAGTTCTGTTATTTAGAATTGTTTCCCCTAAATCCCTTCCTCATGCAATCCCTTCCCCTCCTTGAATGAACTTGATGGACAAGTGTCTTTTTTCAACCCTATAAACTATGATACAATGAAAATTATGCAAATTAGACAGACAGGCTCCATAGGTGTTAATGGAGCTTGGAACCCCTCTGGCTTATCTGCATAATTTTTAAAGATTTCTTTTTAATCTTTAAAACAAGGAAATAGGGAATTTAAAGAATAGGGGATCCTGCCATAGTGGGCACACACCAGTATTTGTGCTTGGTTTACAATACTTGATCCAGATGGAATTTGTCCTTTAACCAGTAACTCTTCTGGGTAGATCCCAGAAACAGGATTACAGCAATATGTTTTATTAGGTGATCTGCTCTTTTACTTTAATTATAAAAATGAAACTTATTTTTATTTTAATGAAGCACCAGTGCTTGGGGGGCATCACCAGAGCACCTTTGAGTTCTGGGGTCTCTGGCTACTACATGCCCCCTTGAAGCACTGGTCATCCTCCCTCTTCAAATATTTCTGTCACAGAGCAAGGGGGAGGGAGCAGTGAGCTCAGGTAGCCAGTAAGAAGTGCTTCAGGGTTTTTTTCAAAGCTAGAGAGGAACTCCGGTATCACCCCGATGAACTTATTCTTCATTAGCATAAAAATAAATTAAAAGTACAGGAGCACAGCTAAAAAAAATAGTTCTAATCAAACTGCTGACAGCTATCCAGCAGTGTTTATGGTAATAAAGAGGAAAGTTAGATTTCCTTTCAGCGATAACTTAATGCAGTTTGCATCATTACATGACTGAATGCCGCCTATTTGAAAAAAAAAAAAATACATTTATATCTCATGTCTACATGCCTAAACATGAAAAACTGACACATTTGTACAATATATTTTCTGGCCAGGTATTACATCAAGTTGTTCTACATGGAGTTTAAGGTGTTCTCCAAGAGACACTAGTATTAGATCACAATCTGTTATTATTATTTTCTTCCGGGGGCGGACTGGCCACTGAACCCACCGCCGGGGGAAATCCCATTGGGCCGACTGGCTTTGGGCTGGTGTGGGGCCTGTTTGGGACTTTTGGGGCTGGTCTAAAAGAAATAAATGATGAACTCACCTTTCCGACGCTCCTCGGAAGCTTCACTGATGTAGTCCGGCCGACCATGACAGCAGCAAGCATTCTCATTTATCACAGAAGGTATTGTATATATATATATATATATATATATATATATATATATATATATATATTGTGGAAGATTTGCCCCAGTAGAGTCTGAGGTAGCGGGGTGTTGGGATGCAGTTCAAGACAGTGACACCAAAGTACAGTCCAAAACATTTATTGCAGCAGCAAAATAAAACAGCCTTTGCATTCAGGCATTAAACAAACAAAATCCTACCCGTCAGGGTGCTAACTAAACAGAGTTTCTCTAACTCACCACTAGTACATAAAATAAGTTGCTGCTCCAGGCACAGAGGTCAGGGCTGTGTGCTCTCCAGCCTCCTGTCAGAGAGACAACACTTTCAGCACTGCTCAGCGACTTTATGCGGACTGATTAGGCTGCTCCCACCACCTGTGTCCAAGGTGCTGGACAACACAAACTCAGCACTCAGGCCTTGCATAGTATGAAAACCTAGGGGAAACATACCACCCATCCACAGTTAACCCCTTCAGTGTCTCACAATATATATATATATATATATATATATATATATATATATACACACACATATATATACATACATGTCAGAATTAAATTGTGTTCTTAAAAAAACTAAGCTTTATTACTGTATAAGAAAGGAGTATGAGTCTCTTTCGCTGCGATGTTAATTTAAACCATCTATCAACAGTTTGTGTGGAGTTTAGGAACCCCACCTACATTGCATGACCATGTTCCTCACCCTCCACTACTTGGGACAGGACAGCCCCTAAGCCCACGTCAGAAGCGTCAGTCTGCACAATAAAGGTCTTGGTGAAGTTAGGGGTGATCAGTACCGGTCCCTCGCACAAAACCGTCTTAAGTCGCTGAAACGCCCCCTCAGCCTCTTTACTCCACTTTACCATTACCGACCCGCTACCCTTGGTCAGGTCAGTCAGGGGTGCCGCTATTGTAGCAAAATCGGGAATAAATCGGCGTTAATAGCCCACTATGCCTAGGAAAGCTCTCACTTGCTTCTTGCTCACAGGTCGTGGCCACTGCTGGATCGCCTCCACTTTATTTACTTGGGGTTTGATGACACCTCGCCCAATACGATACCCCAGGTAACGGGCCTCTTCCAGACCAAGCGCACATTTTTGGGGGTTCGCTGTCAACCCTGCTGCCCTCAGGGAGTCTACCACTGCTTGTACCTTGGCTAGATGACTCTCCCAATCGTTACTATAGACTATGATGTCATCCAGGTAGGCCGAGGCATATCCCCGGTGAGGTTTTAGCACAAGATCCATTAACCTCTGGAATGTGGCAGGAGCCCTGTGTAGCCCAAAGGGGAGTACCACATACTGAAATAGCCCATCAGGAGTAACAAAAGCTGTCTTCTCTCTAGCCCTGTCAGTAAGGGGTACCTGCCAATACCCTTTCGTCAGGTCAAGGGTGGAGAAGAACCTAGCCTGTCCAAGTCGTTCTATCAACTCGTCAACTCTAGGCATAGGGTAAGAATCAAATTTGGACACCTCGTTCAACTTCCTAAAGTCATTGCAGAACCGTAGGAAACCATCAGGCTTGGGAATTAACACAATAGGACTCGACCAGTCACTTTTAGACTCCTCGATAACCCCCAGGTCTAACATCTGCCTGACTTCTTCGGTTATGGCTTGCCGGCACGCTTCAGGGACCCGGTAGGGTTTTTGGTGTACCCGGATGTGGGGTTTGGTTATGATGTCATGCTTGATGACTGAAGTACGACCCGGTAACTTAGAGAACACATCAACGTTTCGGAGCACAAACTCTTTCGCTTCCTGAATCTGGGCCCTGGAGAGGGACTCCGAGATCCATACTTCAGGCACCTTGGCATCGGGTACACCTACCTCGGGTGTCACCTTCTTGGGGACAGACGCTTTTTCTACTCCCACAGCTATCAGGGACTCTCTTTCCCTCCATGGCTTTAGGAGGTTCACGTGGTATATCTGTTCAGGTTTCCTCCTCCCCGGCTGATATACCTTGTAGTTAACCTCCCCTACTTTCTCCATGACCTCATATGGACCTTGCCATTTCGCCAAGAAATTACTCTCTACGGTGGGCACAAGAACTAACACTCTGTCGCCTGGGTTAAAGGTCCTGAGTCTGGCTGATCTATTGTAGACCCTAGACTGGGCCTCTTGTGCCCTTGTCATGTGCTTCTTTACAAGGGGCATTGCCGCCGCTATGCGGTCCTGCATAAGGGAGGCGTGTTCAATCCCACTACGGTGGGGGGTCCTTTCCTGTTCCCAGGTCTCTTTAGCTACGTCCAGGAGTCCACGCGGGGAACGGCCATATAATAGCTCAAACGGTGAGAAACCTGTGGAAGACTGGTGTACCTCACGTATGGCAAACATCAGATAAGGCAACAAACAATCCCAGTCCTTCCCATCTTTGCTGACCACCCTCTTTAGCATCCCCTTCAAAGTCTTGTTAAACCTCTCGACCAGGCCATCTGTCTGGGGGTGATATACTGAGGTGCGGAGCTGTTTAACCTGCAGTAATTTACACATCTCCTTCATTACTCTAGACATGAATGGAGTACCCTGGTCAGTCAAGATTTCCTTAGGGAGGCCTGTGCGGGAGAATACCTGGAACAGCTCCCTAGCAATGTTTTTGGAGGAGGTGTTCCTTAATGGAATCGCCTCTGGATACCGCGTAGCGTAGTCCAGGATAACCAGGATGGACTGGTGCCCCCTTGTGGATTTGACTATGGGGCCAACCAAATCCATTGCAATCCGTTCAAACGGCACCTCTATGATTGGTAATGGGACCAGAGGACTCCTGAAGTGGGACACCGGGGCAGTAAGTTGACACTCAGGGCAGGAGCTACAATACCGGTTTACCTCCTCCCACACCCCGGGCCAGAAAAATCTCTGCAGGATCCTCTCTCGGGTCTTCTCAGCACCTAAGTGCCCTCCCAGCACATGTTTGTGTGCCAAATCTAGCACCAGCCTACGGTGAGATTGGGGTACTACAAGTTGCTCAACCTCCTCACCCCGTATCTGGTCAACCCTGTACAACAGTTCCCCAACAATCACCATTCGGGGGTATATTTTGTCAGCCCCTGGTATTTGGAGTACCCCATTTATCACTTTAACATTCTCCCGTGCTTTAAATAAGGTAGGGTCCTGTAGCTGTGCAACCCCAAAATTTTCACGGGAAATCTCAAGGTCCGGCATGTCGGCCCCCTCCTCCTGACCCTCGACCTCACCAGCTAGGACCTCTAGGGGAGAGAATTCATCACCTGGGGTCACCCCTACTGCTGGTGTGGGTACATTGGCCTCGAAGGGTTCAGGGGCCAAGGCCAGGCATATCCGAGGTCCATTATCTGTAATAGCACCTGAGGTGGGTCTTCGTCTCCAGAGGTCCCAAAACACCGGTAAGTCTCTGCCGATAATAGCCTCATGAAACAGGGACCCCACCACCCCCACTTCATGGGTGACAGTACCACAAGGTGTATGTAGGTTGATGACGGCAGTGGGATATTCGCGAGTGTCCCCATGTATGCATAACACTCCCACTTTACGCCCACTGTACAGTCCAGGATCAACCAAAGTTCCCCGCACCAGGGTGACCAGACTCCCTGAGTCTAGCAAGGCTTCCACCGTGTGACCGATTGTGATCATACACACTTGGGGTTCTGCATCCGTGACCGACTCGGCTGCCAGAACCGGCCGGGCAAACAGTGACATTCGCCGAGTCTGGTTGCAGTACATTGGCTCCACTGACAGGGGACAGTTGGCAGCAATATGGCCCATTTCATGGCATCGCCAGCACTGGATACGGCTATGACCTCTGTCATGAGCCTCACTGGGTTTCTGTGTATCCAAGCCCCCCAGTGGACCCCCTCCCAACCTGACCTGTTTCCCTTTTTCTGCAGTAGCAGTCTTACCAGATGGTTTAATGGCCTTGTCACTGGCACTGCTTCGTGTGGGAGAGATAAGTAGAAGATCCTCCGTAGCCCAATATCTCTCTACTAGGGACACGAGTTCCTCAGCATTAGTGGGACCGGCCTGTCCAACCCATCGCTGGAGCCGAGAGGGCAGAGAACGGGTGAACTTGTCCAGAACCACTCTCTCGACCATCTGTGCTGGGGTGCAGTCCTCTGGTTGTAGCCACTTCCGGACAAGATGGATCAGGTCATGCATTTGGGAGCGCGGGGGAAGTTTTTTAGAGTATGCCCACTGGTGGACCCGGCTGGAACGAACTTGTATGGTGACCCCAAGACGAGCCAGAATCTCCGCCTTTAGCTGGGGGTACTCACGGGCCTCTGTTTCACTCAGGTCGTAGTAGGCCTTTTGCGATTCGCCTGTCAGGAACGGCGCCAGGACATCTGCCCACTGCTCAGCTCGTAACTCCTCTCGCTCAGCTACTCGCTCGAAAACACAGTGAGATACGCCTCCACGTCGTCGGTCGCCGCCATCTTTTGTAAAGCCTTCTGCACTGCAGCCCGTGCGGAATGCTGGACAACCGGGTACCCTTGCAAACCAGTATGGGACCCCTCAGTAGTCGTCGCTTGCGGTGCTGCCATAACGCCAGAAAACTTTTCCATCATCAGCTGGAACATGGCTCGGGACTCTTCCTGCTGTTGCTGGAGCATGGCTTGCTGCTGTCGGGACCTCTCCTCCTGCTGCTGGAACATGGCTTGCTGCTGGCGGGACCTCTCCTCCTGCTGCTGGAGCATGGCTTGCTGCAGCTGTCGATTAGCCTGGGACTCTTCCTGCTGCTGCTGCCGATTAGCTCTGGCCTCCTCTTGCAGGTATTTAATAAAGTCCTCCATCTTGGCTTTATCCTGCAACTTGCCTGCTGCTTTCACCCAGGCCATGCAATGTTGCAGGATGTAGCGAGCCTTTCAGGTGTGTGTCTTTTTGAACTGCCCGCAATCCGAAGCACCATATGTGGGAGATTTGGCCCAGTAGAGACCGTGGTAGCGGGGTGCTGTGATGCAGTTCAAGACAGTGACACCAAAGTACAGTCCAAAACAGGTCTCGCCTGCGTTTATTGTAGCAGCAAAATAAAACAGCCTTTACATTCAGGCATTAAACAAACAAAATCCTACCCGTCAGGGTGCTAACTAAACAGAGTTTCTCTAACTCACCACTAGTACATAAAATAAGTTGCTGCTCCAGGCACAGAAGTCAGGGCTGTGTGCTCTCCAGCCTCCTGTCAGAGAGACAACACTTTCAGCACTGCTCAGCGGCTTTATGTAGACTGATTAGGCTGCTCCCACCACCTGTGTCCAAGGTGCTGGACAACACAAACTCAGCACTCAGGCCTTGCATAGTATGAAAACCTAGGGGAAACATACCGCCCATCCACAGTTAACCCCCTTCAGTGTCTCACAATATATATATATATAATATATATATATATATATATATATATATATATATATATATATATATATATATATATATTATATATATATATATATATATATATATATATATATATATATACACATATATACATACATATATGTCAGAATTAAGTTGTGTTCTTAAAAAAACTGAGCTTTATTACTGTATAAGGAAGGAGTATGAGTCTCTTTCGCTGCAATGTTAATTTAGACCATCTATCAACAGTTTGTGTGGAGTTTGGGAACCCCACCTACATTGCATGACCATGCCCACTTGTTTTGACTCCGCCCACAGAATGGAGCCACTTTTACAGTTTTTTCCAAGGCCACTTTAAATTCCCAGTCAGCCCTGATCTTCTGGATTAAGTATTGGTTATTAAGGTACCACATCTATAATGTTAATTTGCAAGCAATATCTGGTTAAAAGTGGACTTCATGCACCAAAATATTTCTAAAGCGATACCTCTCTGATTAAAAAAAATTAAATTAAAAATGTATTTATTAAGAATTTTAATTAATGACAAGTAAGGTAGTGTTGAGATGAGAAGTTTGAACATGAGAGGACTGGTGCATTCATTCTACAAGTTCATAGGTGCTTAAAAGGGGTTTTCCCATGAAAGAAATTTCAATTTCCCTACATTTCAATCCCCTAGTGATGTTAGTACAATAAAGATCATTTTAACTACTTTTTTACAATGTTACTCAGTGTTATTGCCGTTTTAGCTCCTATCACTCCCTTGGCTGCTCAGTGCAAAATTTCAGGGTGTGGGCGGGGACTTTCTTAGACACTGCATGACCCACCTAGTTCTGTTGGGTGACAGTGTGGTTAGATTATCAGGGTGCAGGTGTATATACACTTTCGTCTGGCTTCTAACATTGTACTAACACACTGCCACACAGAAAGAGAGATTAAACAGATCAGAGATGCATGAGATGCCTATTACACAGAGGTATGACAGACAGAGGTGGACAGACTTTTACACTATTAAACTGTGAGCCTGCTACATCTCACAGATACATTCCCCCAGATCACTTAACTCTTTGTAGTTCGTAGCCTCTCTCTCTACTCACCATGTGCTGACAGAATGTGAGTGTCTGAGCTCCGTGCAGGGTGTGAGGCTACAGGCACACAGCAGAGGGAGACAAATCTCATCTACACAATGTCACACAGAAATCCAAGATGGAAGCCACCCAACCCCAGCCTAAGAAGTTACAGGGTTGTGTCTAGGGGCAACTAAAATCAGGACTGATAGAGACAGGTTGGACTTAAATCTGTTAAATGCTGTATTTCAGTGAATTAGAGAGTGTGTTATTTTATTATACTGAGTACTTTGCGGGAATACCCCTTTAACTAAAGTTTTTGTTTCTTTTGTATGAGGACTTTAGTTGACAATAAACTGTAAAAATGGTTGTATTAAGCTACTTTTGAACTTCTATTTAAATCATGAACCGGGCCAATGTATATTTATCTTTAATTATTAAATTAGATTATCTAAACTAGTCAGCATTCATGCATTATAATACTTTTAATTTATATTTTTGTTCATCACATGCATTAGTTATAAAACACATAACCAACACCATTAAGCAATTGACAAAAAAGTTGCAATGTAATTGAAAAACATAGCATGATGAATTAATTAGAGTACTTAAGAATAAAAAGTCCTTAGAACAAAAAAATAGAAGGCATGTAGAGCTAATGGAAAATATTTGGTAGTGACAGATGGGATGTTCAGATCTCCTAGACGTATTTGCATAGCACTTCTACCAAAGATCTTATTACTTGCAGATACATTTGCATATAAATATAAACATCATTAGTTGGGGCTAATTGTTCTAAGTAATGGAAATCTGAAACTTAGCTCGTTAAAGTGAATTCTAACTTGCTGGCTAGAATTTCTGATTTCCTCATGTTTGATACATACAGAACCTAAAAACCAACAAATCTAATATATTATTTTCAATACATTATTATTAAGCCTCAAGATGTAGCAAGATCTGTATTTTACCACTTCACTGAAAGTAATGTGTGGTAGATCAGTCTATAAAATAAAAGTAACTATTTAAAAGGGGTATTTCCATGAAGACAAGATTCTTAAAATATACTCAGGATTTACACACGTTCTCTAATTAAATATTATTAGCAAAAATACAGCATTTCACAGCTTTAACTCAAACCTGTCTCTACCAGTCCTGGTGTATACAATTTTGGTTGCCCAGGGATCTGATCATAAATCTTGCAACTACGGTCGGACAGATACTTCTCATGAATAGCTTCTCCTATCTGCACACTGCATTAGTCTTTGCATCCAGTCACTTCCCCCTCCATCATAAGACAAGCTTATACACAGACACATTCTCCTGGCAAGCAGCATGCAGAGTTAGCCCTTCAAACTACAGATAAGGTCTTTATCCAGCGGAGGGAGGCACTTTGTGTGTGTGTTATAGCTGGAATGTATGAGAGCTGACAGTGTGTGTTATAGCTGATATGTTTCAGAGCTTAAGTGTGTCATTGTTTGTTATATGCATCTCACTGATATCTCATATCTGATCTGTCTTATCTCTCTTTTTCTATTTATTAGATACTAGTAATATGTTCAGAGGCTTAATAAAATTGCTGACTGAAGAGCCATCCTCAGGCTATGGTTTATCCTTTTTATTAAAATTCCAATTGCTATAAACTGGGCACAATACTTATTGTTCATCTACTGTTACACATTGTCAGATTGGGCATGAGTGTTTGTTGGAAATTAATGAACAGAGCATAAATATGACTTTTCAGTTTTGCATTATAGTTGAAATTACAGTTGCATTGAAGGTACAGTACATTAACACTCCAAATAGTGTTAAGACAGTAGCGTTAATAAATATGCTGAAGGCCACAGAGGACAGCAAATGGAATTCAGATTGTTCAGGGAGAACAGCAGATCAAAAAAGGAAGGATCCAGGAATATATTCAGAGAACAAGCCAGAGAATTGAACATGATTTGGTAAGCAAGATGGGACCCAATACAACCACACAGATGATTGTAAATAGTTTAGATTCAAACTGATGGCCTATCTTTAAGATAGATCCCCATTATTAAAAATAGATTCACATCAACAAAGTAGCTGCTTACTGATGCTCTACACCCAGTGTTCAAAATATCCTTCTTCAGAAACACAAGAATCAAAAACACAGCACGGGAATAAGTCACCACTCAGACCACTTCACTATGCATTACTTTACTCTCCACCATCTCCACCTATACCCCAGATCCCTGCCATCCTTTCTACAGAAAACAAATGCATATAGCATAGCCCTTTCATGAACTTAAAACTATTTTGTATTTCATTGTACTCACATCTGCATTATAAAAAAAAATTTGCTTTACAACCCTCCCTGCATAAATGTGCAAGCCAGCATTTCCCAATCCCGAATTTTCCCTCCATAGCTTCATCTGTAACATGGAGGAGTTTAAAGTTACAAAACCGGGAGAAAAAGATTTTCTTTTTGTAAAGGTTATTTCAGTATTGTTTCGATTTTAAAATTAACTCAAAATGACCAATATTAATGCATTCCATAGTGTGTCAATCATTTTGATATTGATATATGTCAATGGTCATGTTTTTATAGTGTATTTTATTAGGAAATATTAATGTTTATTTCATAATATATATACATTTTTTTGCATATATTTGTATTTTATTTGTCCCTTATAAGGTCACAAAAGACCCCAAGACCAAATCTTTTTCTTTCTTATATAAGTAAACTGTAAATGAGGCATCTTTTATAAGATACAAAGAAACAAACAAAAAAAAATTAGACACAAATAAATAAAACATGGAATTAGACCTATGGTAACTCTGTTTATATTAGTCCACCATGAAGAAACCTTGTGGATGCCCCTTTGACAAGATGAGAGGCCCCTCCCAGCATCAGTCCACCAGTGACTACCAAATATCTATGCTAAAAAAAAATAGCACTGCATAGAACTACATTAATGGGAGGGGAATAAATGGGCCGTCATGGGGGATCAATGCAAACTGACTTACTGGCAGGTCTAACTCCATATTTTCCACCATGATGGCCACCTAGAGAAATAACCAATAACTAGATTAGAGAGGGGTGATGGCCTGCAGAATGTTTCTCCCAAAGGACAGCTCTGTATCATTTCAAATCTATAATGCATTGAAATTGTTGAAGAAGCTGCTCTGCATATCTACTCCAGTTTAGCCCATCTTTCTGTCAAGGAGGTTGCCATTGCCAGACTTGAATATGCTCATAGGTTTGTAGGAACTCTCTTGTAGTTCATATCAGGTAGTAATAGTAATATTTAACTATCTAGCAATCAAAGTCTTTGATGCCTATTTTCTATTGTTGTTAGTTTGGAATCCAACTATGGGCCATGGCCTCTGGATTGTATGATTATACCCATTACAAGGTAAGACTCTGATAGAGAGAGCCTGAATCTCACCTAACCTTCTGTCACAATAGAGACAAGGGTTTCAGGCCCCGCAACCCCTGTCACCTACCTAAAAAGCTTACCAAACCCTGTTAGGGAATTCTGATTAACAACCCCTGCGCTGACCAACAAGACACAGTGACAAACAATAAATTACTTTGTCAAATCCAAGGTTGCGTTTTAGCATAGAATTGAAAAGCAAGAAAGTTGTCAAATAACAAAGCTTTAAACAACAGGTTTAGGAGACTAGAAAAGCCCAATAATGTGTAATGGGACTGGGCAGATATTTTAAAGAGAGCCTGGATGCTCCCCCCTGTCTAAAATAACAGCAGGGCAGTTTCCAGCAAACAGCTCTGTGTGTGGCATTAACTCAGAACACTGCAGCAAGAAGGAAGATTTTAGAGTCAGATATGTTAAAGAGGCTAGATCTAATGATTGAAAGGTAAGATCCCTAGGGTATTCAGCATCTCTGATCTTAAACAAGATGAGGCTTTGATAAATCTCTTTACCTAGCGGTGTTCAGACATGTAGTTCTTGAAGAAGGCACTATGGGCTGAAATGGACCATCAGAGTACTTGTACATAATCATGGGATCTTTTTAAAATTTTCATATAAATGGCAGAAGAAACAGGTTTTTTTCTTGCCTTTTGTGTTAATTACATGAGATGATAGGCTTGCAGGGCTCAGGATCCAAGCCAAGAGTTGCAATTTCCCTGGACCTGGATGTGTGACTGGTCAATGGAATAGGAGATCTTTTGTAAGTGGTAAAATCAATAGTCATCCAATTGTTGTCCAATTGGGAACAATCATTACTGTTAAATGATACTGAGCAGTCTTTTGAAGAACCTTTGGCATTATAGGAAGTGGGGCAAAAGTTTCATAAGTATGCTACTGCCTCCATCATAACTTTTGTGAAAAAAAATACATATGTGCCCTATGCTGAAAGAAATTGCCCTTCTTAGAAATTTATGTGATGAAGCATACATCAGACCATGGTAATATGGATATTTTAGATCTATAGTGCACATATAAACATCTTTGCGTATTAACCTCTTAGATATATCAGACCCTGAGTGCAACAAATTAATGCTCAGTTTGCTATATATGGATGCAGAGCTGATGCCAGCCCAGCTCGAGATCAGAGCTGAGCCGGCATCGGGATACACTGGATGCCAGTTGCAGCCAGTAGCTGACATTCCGGTGTAATAGCCGTGGTCTCTGATCGTGGGTGTTTAACCCATTAAATGGCATTTAAACTGCCTTCAGTGGATCTTTCCTCCATGATTGCCCCCATGGTGGAACTAGTAAAAAAAGTTTAAAAAAATTAAATCAATAAAAATGGCCATAAGCCCCATAACATATAAAGAGACATATAATCGACAAACAAGTCTAAATCATAACACAAACCCATATATATAGTATCATCGTGTCCGTAACAACCTGTAGAATAAAAGTAAATAGTTATTGAACCCGCACCATGAATGCTGTAAAAAACCTGCCAAAAATTATGATTTTTACCTATTTAATACGACAAAAAATGCGATAAAAATTGTTTAAAAAAACATATGTACTCCAGAATGATACTGTTTCAAAGTGCAACATGCCCCGCAAAAAACAAGCCATCAACCAGCTTAATTGCCAAAATATGTTATGCCACTTGCAATTTCAAACGCTAAACTTACCAGCAAAAAATATGGTATTTATAACCTTATAAAGCGACGCATGTCAGAATGCAAAAAATGGGGCTGAGCCTTAAGCTATAAACTGTCCTTAAAAAGTTCATGGAATGGTGAATCTCACCAAGGCCATCCTGAACTTTCTGTAGGAAACTTGGCAATTGAAAACTTTTAAACTTGATACCATCAGTCTGAAAGTTCTGCTGGGTTTTAACAGTAGGAAGAGAGGGAAATAGAATCATCTTTTTAGATAGAAGGTGCGGGAATTATTATCGCCATCTTTAATATTGCCTGCAGTTCTTCCCAGATTGGTTAATGACTCCTTAGAGATTGTGTAACAGTCTGAAAAGACTTTAATTGGGAGATGTGGTAGAATTCTTTTTTGTATCTGTTGGATTAGACCCAATCATACCCAAGGATATGAATTGATTCTGGACCACTGATTCCACAACTTTAATAGTTTCCCCAAAACCTTGGTCTCACTGTCATTTAATCTTGTTGCCATTTGGGTTGAGGAGACATCCTTGCTTTCCCCCCTTTCTGGTAGCTCCATTGAGTCAGTTTACCTTGATTCTTGATGGTTTCTTTGTTTTCTCTTAAATTCCAAAAGCAAGATTACTTCTGGGTTGTCTTGTTTTTGGGAAACCCCTTCTTTTGGCAGCATTCTCTAGAATAGTGTCCAGTTCAGACCCGAATACATCTTCTGCAGAAAAGGGGATAATGCATAATTTTGAATTAGACTTAACTTTAAAACTTCACTGATTAAACCTTCTTTGAGGTGAGTGTTCAGTTCAAACACCCCGGTAAAAAGAGCTCTGGCCAAATGTGGCTGCTATATTTGTCTTCATATTGAACATTGCTGCTTCCAACGATTTTTTTTTTGCTGGCTAGCATCCTTTAACGGTGGGCCAGACCTTTTGACAACTTTAGTCGCTTGCATATCTATTTTGCTGCAATGTTTAGTTTCCAATGTGTAGTTTCCTCTGGATCAGATAACAAATGTTTCTTAAACTCTTTAGAGATTAACAGCTTTCTCTCAGGGTCATGCCATTCATCTGATATAATTGCCTTAAGTCTATCTTTTATAGGAAACACTCATTTTCTTTTGGATTTTAGAATCAAATAACCAAACAAAGAAAAGATGAAACATGTGTTCGGGTTCACAGATCCGAACCTATGATATTTGCCATGGACCTGAAAAGTGCGGTTTGGGTTCGCTTATCCATAATGATTTCTGTGGGCAGTCACATAATGGTTCATGGATCACTTCTGGGCTCACAAACCTGTCCATCAAGTAAAACTTTTCTATTCATACTGCACATGCATAACATGCATTATCAGTTACAATATTTGAAAGGTGTGTTTTTAGTGTAGTGTCTCATTCTTTCTTCTCTGATCTGCCCATTATAGAGTCAGAGCTGCTCTTATTGTAAGTCTAATTCATTACGTGTAACTATGATGCCAGGACTCTCTTCGGCTACAATGTGCACTTTGTACAAGTATCCTAGGAGCTAAGATTCTACTTCAATTTCATATATTTTTGCATATTTAGTACATTATTGGAGTAAAACTAATTAATAATATGGCAAACATATGGCAAAAGAAGATAAATATGATAAACAGAAATGTATAATTACTTGAATGAAGGTCAGTCTGTCTCAAAAAATAGTTTTTTCAAGGTTACTGGAAAACAACAAAATTTCTTTGATGAAACTGGATTTTGTAAGGATCACCACAGGACACGAAGACCAGAAGTCTCCCGTGCTGCACAAGATAAGTATTGTTTGAGCGGTTGTACAATAAACCTATAATTAGAGGTCAAATAAATAGATTGACCACATTCAAGTAGCATAAACATCTCAACATGAGCTGTTTAGAGGACAGTTGATATATTTGGATGTTTTCAGTACTAAACAAATACTTCTTTTATACCATACTGTTAATAACAGATAACAGTTAATTATTTAATTGCTTTTCACTTAATTTGTAAATAATTTTCACCAGAGTGTCTCTTTTTCTCAGATAATTTTTAATTGAGTTATCGGCATATACACAGAGTATCTCTGTTTCCTTTTGCTCTTAATAATTCACAAGTCCAATAAATCAAAAAGTGGTGACCTTTTTCATTGTATTTTATAATTATGTTTAGTTTTTTATGTTTACTTGTGTAAGTTTAGGGGGCAGGACATAAAGCAACATATGTACTCGAGTATAAGGCTAGTTTTTCAGCACAAAAATTGTGCTGAAAAACCCTAACTTTGCTTATACTCCAGTCTATACAAAAAAAACTATGAACACTGCACTCACGTGTCGAACACCCCCAGCAAGTCCTCTTTTTGCTTTGGATGTTTCGGTTCCGCTTCAGATCCCAGCATGATGCCAGTGGTGCACAAACAATCAGCAAGCTGACATTATTGTGTGTGCCAACCGTGCACATGGAGACAAAGATGAGCAAAAGGACCTGAAAAGGAGTCAAAGAACCCGAAGAGGACCCATAGAGGCACCGGAGCATCCAAAGCGAGTGAAGGACCTGCAGGGAGTCAGAAAGGCGAGTATAGTGTTCATTTTTTTTTTTTAATTAAGGGGGGGGGGCTGGCTGGATATATACTGGGAAGGTATGGGCTGGGGCTGGTAAGCTATTTATTAGGGGGGGTGACTGCCTATATATTGGGGGGACTGGCTGGCTATATACTTTGGGGGTAGGGGCTGGCAGTCTATATACTTGGGGGCAGACGCTGGTTGGCTATAAACTGGGTGGAGGCTAGGACTAATGAATATAAACCTAGGGTGGGAAATACAAGTCAATTGGTTTTCCCTGATTTTTGTGTGTTAAAATCCGGTACCTCAGCTTATACTTTAATATATATGGTATTTTACCAATATACATCTATCAAAAAAGTTTGTCACTGCTTTCTTGATATGTAAAGTGAAGAATCCTGTATTTTTCCTGCCAGACATTACTGACCATAAAATGACCACAGATAGAGGGTCATGCAATTTTTATCAGTCCATGAACAATCACCCTGCCAGGGTCTTGATCTTATATTCAAAAACACTATCATGGCAGGGACCAGCCAGTTAACCCCTTCCCAACGTGCGCTGTACTAGTACGGCGCGCGCCGGGTCCCGATGCTAGCACCGATAGCGGGTGCTTTCACGGCGACCGCCACCGGAGGCTTCAAAAAGAAGGCGCCGCATGGCGCCGCTATCTTGCCGCGGATCTTCGCTCCTCGATGACGTCACGGGGAGCGGTGATCCGTTGCTATGACAGCTTCGGGTCTCACGAAGGCCCGAAGCTGTCTCGTTTTAACCCATTCATTACAATGTGCTATCAGCACATTGTAATGAATGAGGAGTAAAATCCCCATATACTGCCATATTGCAGTATGGCAGTATATGGTAGGATCGATCAGACAACCTAGGGTTAAAGTACCCTAGGGAGGCTGAAAAATAGTAAAAGTAAAAAAAAGTTAAAAAAAAAAATTAAATAAAAAAACCCTAAAAATTCAAATCGCCCCCCTTTCCCTAGAACTGATATTAATATTAATAAACAGTAAAAATCTAAACACATTAGGCATCGCCGCGTCTACAAATGTCCGATCTATCAGAATATAATAACAGTTTTTCACTGCGTTTAACCTCGTAACGGAAAATAGCGTCCAAAGTCAAAAATGAAATTTTTTTGCCAGTTTGGAAAATATAAAAAAATGTATAAAAAGTGATCAAAAGGTCGCACAGTCCTAAATATTATAGCAATGAACACGCCATCAAAATTCGCAAAAAAATGACACCACCTACAGCTCCGTTCACCATAGTATGAAAAAATTATTGTCGCCAGAAGATGGCAAAATCAAAAAAAAAATTTGTACAGGAGGTTTTAATTTTTTTAAATGTATGAAAACATTATAAAACCTATACAAATTTGGTATCCTCGTAATCATAGCAACCCAAAGAATAAAGTAGACCTGTCATTTGGGGCACACAGTGAAAGCTGTAAAATCCAAGCCCACAAGAAAACGTTGCAAATGTGTTTTTTCACCATTTTCACTGCATTTGGGATTTTTTCCCGCTTCCCAGTACACGCCATGGAATATTAAATACCGTCACATTAGCTTACTTCTATTAACAGTTTCCTCGTATTTCATATACATTTCATGTCTATGGGTTTATGCACAAGGATTAAGCTTACAAAGAGGAAAACATTAGACCTCATGCAGATCCTGCTTTTTCTTTGATCACACTTATTTTTTTGCATAGTAAAAAGATACATTGTAAGACTTTTAAATTACTGATTTTAAGTTATCCTTTTTAAAGGTCTATTTTCTGCTGTGTTGACTGAATATTTTGCATCAATCAAATATAATTTTATATGAACTTTGCCGTTTTTAAAAATGGAAAAAAAAAATCATTTAAGATAATAAGTTTAGAAAGTTATTCAACATGAAGCCAAATAAGATTGTGCAATAGGTGCATCTGTGTATTTAATGCAAATCTAATATATATGAAAAATATAGCTTTCTGATAAATAATATAGCTAACTTTTCAAAGAAACCTTGGAAAAATTATTAGTCTGGGGTGCACATAAAGAAAATGAGGTTTCTTTTCATTATGTGTAATCATATTTTTCTGTTATGAGAGACTTTGCTCCTGTTACTTCTCCCCCTCCTCTCTACATACAAATTATATGTTATATCTTCAATGACCCCCCCCCCCCCTGTGAGGTTCTGCCTTGTTGCAGACAGAAATGAGCAGCAATTGTTAAAGAGAAAAATAAGAATTTGTTGATTAGATTCAACGCAGGGTTTTTCGTGTTTACTTTTACTAATCATTTATACAAATTTTGTAGAGAATGACTCTTTATACACAGCAAACTAAGACTGATCTCAATCTCAACCAAAACTTGGTGATTGGTGATGCAATTGGTAATGCAATTAGCGGAAGGAAAGATCTTTCAATTTATATAATGTTCCTATATTTTTCCAAGTACAGTCACAGGGCAGCACGTGGGCCCTGTCATATGGGGACCGATATATGGACACAAATTGTGTGCAAGGGGCCTAACAGAATATCCCTTGAAGGCCAAAAACCCACACCACAGCTTCATCTCCTATACATGGCCAACTAAGATGACTCTCTCACCAATGTGTAATTGTTGACACTAATTCTTTTGAACCTATTATTTTCAATTTAAACGACTATCTTTATGTCCCATGTTCTCCCAAAAACATACTCATTTATTAAATACTGTATATTATTGTTCTGTATATATTTGTGTTAAATATGATTGGGAGCCCAACTGGAAACAAGATTTAATGTGATGGAAAAAGTCCAGTACAACATAAGTCAATTGCAAATATTTTAGGGCATTTCAAGAACAGCAAATCCAATGTATGCCATCGATATTCGATTTGTTAAACAATCTCCAAAAATTCTACCATTTGTGAACTTGTTTTATAGTGTGTTACTGGCATTTTTTAATATTTTTTTTAATTAAACGCAGTCTCAAACAAGGGCTTATATCATGTTCTAAGAACATAAATAAAAGTTTCCACTACATATTTCTCCAGTAACTGGATCTGCCAAGAAAACAGCCTGGAAGAGTGACAACTGTAGCAGCCAGAGCTCTGCTAGCTCTAGATGATTTTGCATCTGTCACCTAACAGTTGTCCCAGTGATCACATGATGACAAAAACCAACAGAGATGGTGATGCTCTTGCTTCATCCATCGTGTAGATAATGATCAAAAAGGCAGAACATTTCTGAGCCTCTCTACGGGTTGCCATCCATCTCTAACAGAAAAACAAAGTATGTGTTGTTCTACAGCATCAAAGGTTGGTACTGTACTAGATGTGGGGACTAAGGGAAAGTAGGTTAACAACCAATTGGTACAGGAACTGAGAAGGTGGTCTTTAATGATACATACCAGTTTTCTGGTGTAAAATGGATGTATACAGCCCCATTTCCACCAGTTTTGGTGGTTTTCTAACCTGTAAATCCGGCTTGTCATATTTTACAATTTAAGAGGCTGGAACATTGTAATAAATCATGTGTAGAAACGCCATATACTGAAATACAGCAGCATTGCTGTATATGGTAGAACAGACTGTCTAGGGTTAAAGTCCCCTAGAGGTTCTAAAAAAAAAAAAAAAAATGAAGAAAAGGAAAATCCCCCACCCCTGAACTGATATAAAACATGTTAGATATTGCTGCATCCCAAAACGCCAGATCAAATTTTAAAAACGTATTCCTAGTGGTGAACCCCATAGCAGAAAATGGAACCCAGATGTCCATAAAAGACCCTAGTGATATTTACACATTTTGGGGGCTTGGAGGCCTGCAGTTCATGGTGTGAGAGACGCTTCTCTCAGCTCTGTGAGACCTCACCTCATAAGCAGCACCAAGTGGCTATTCCTCGGTATAAAACTGGATCATCTTACCCGTGGGACATCCTAGAGTCACCTGATCACCATGGGCAAGGCAGGAAGAAGAGCTGCACCAACGAAATTAACAGAATTCTTTCCCTCCACGACATCACAGAATGGTGGAAGCAGCGTGGAAGATCTGCCCTCCTCCTCACAACATGCAGGCTCTCCAACTCTGTTGCAGCAGTCTTTGGCACAGTTGTCCCCAGCTCCAGCCATGCTCACAGCACAAAGCTTGAGCTTATTTCAAAGCCATGCACCCAGTGAGCTTAATTACCCTCTCTGCAGCCCAGGAGGAATCAACCCCATGCAAGTGACACATACACAGGTGGGTCAACAGCACCTAGTGCAACAGCCGGTTTCTGTAGCAGTCTCAGAAGAGGTGTTAAAGTCTTTATTAGGGTACTTGCAAGCTTCCCTGCAAAGTGATATTCAAGTAGCCTTACAGGCATTTCAAAATGAATGTAGTGCTTTAGGGGATCGCACATCCCATGTCGAATCCAAGATGGCGGAATTCACTGTGGCCCACAATGAACTGGACGCAAGTAACAATTTAGAGGAGGAGGTGAGAGAGCTCTGACTTAAATTGGCTGACAGGGAGGAGCGTTCCCACAGGAACAATGTGAGGTTCTGCGGGATCCCTGAGTCAATTAAACAATATATGCTTGCTGAGTTTTTGACTGACTTTTTTGTGACACTATTGCCTGAAACACCTCAGGCAGACCCGTTGATTGACAGGGTGCATAAGTTACCCAAACCCAGCATCAATACCTAGGGATCTGATAGCACGCTTACATTTCTTCCATTTCAACGAGAAACTTATGAAACAAACCAGGAACAACACCGAACTACCAGAATGGTTTAAAATCATATACCTGTATGCGGATCTATCTGTGACTACATTGACAATAAGGAAGGAGTTCCAAGAAGCAGCAGATAATTTACGCCTCCATAATATCCCCAATAAATGGCTGTTCCCAGTTAAAATGATTGTCACCAGGGAGGGTAAACAAACAGTAGTTTCCTTCCCGAACCAGCTGTACCAGCTACTAAAGGACTGTAAAGAATCTGTTAGCAACAAATGAAAATCCTGACGCATTGGGGTCCAAGACCGTTACTTGCTTGGAGGAAGAATGGCAAGTAGTGAAAAACACATGAACATTACACAATGCATATCTCTCCTTCAGTATTGAGAAGGGACCACTGATGGCAAATCCCACATATGCCAAGAGGGGTCAGGTTACGGTGTTATGCTAATCCAACATATGTCTCACCCTCATGTTGATACTCTGGCAGGATCAAACCCTTTGTAAGTTTGGTAATGCTCGTTACCTATGTTCATTTCTTATGTTATGTTTTATATTGTTTTCTTGTTAAGACAGTAACTTACGTTGTCAGGTACAAAACTAATGGTACTCTACAAGCGCTAGGGAAAGCTCAGATAACAAGAACATATGTTAAGCTAATCCTAAACCCACAACATGGTAATTATGGTCATCTTTATAAATGTAAAGGGCCTTAACAGCCCTTTAAAAAGGTCCAGAATGTGAAAAGAGGTGGTGAGCTCTAAAGCAGACATATTTTGTGCACAGGAGACACATCTCAATCAAGCGGATATGCACCGTCTCCACCACAAACAATTTCCTGTTATAATTGCAGCTCCAGCTGTAGATAAGAGGTCTGATTATTGCTATAAAAAGTTCAATTGCCTTCACTCTTATGCAAAGCATAGTAGACCCCATGGGGTGTTATGTAATGATAATATGCCTACTTAACAATTTTACATATACTTTAACTTGTTTCTTATTGGGTGCATATACTGAAATTGTTTTCATTAGTGGATGAATGTAAAAAAGGGTCATTCCTTATGGTGGGCGATTACAATATGCCAATGTGGCCTTTGGTTGACACCTCTAAGTCCACTCACCAGGATAGATCTTCTGAACTCTTTAACCTATCCCACCACGAAGCATACTTAGATCTGTGGAGATTACAGCACCACAATGAAAAAGATTTTTCTTCATAAGGTATAATCCAGAATTGATATGTTCCTAGCAGATCAATCGCTTTTTGGCCAGATTATAACTTCCGAAATTTCATATTATCGAATGGTCAGATCATGCCCCGATTCACTCCATGGAGGCTAAAAAAAATGTTATATTGCATTTACCAAAGTACAGTACTTGGGCACAAAATGAACTACCCAACTTTTTGCAAATAATACCTTCCATGAGTTAAAAAACATCTAAACTATGGTGTGCTCATAAAATGTTTATGGTGTGTCATTTTATCAATGTTGCAGCAGCTAATAAAAAGGCAGATGGCTAAGGCCCCTTCCACACTAGCATTTTTCACGCGCGAGTTCTGCGCATGCTTTTGACGCGCAGAACTTGCATTGCACTCTGTCCCATTGTTTCCAATGGGCCTTTCCTCATTTGCGTTTTTTTTCACACGCGTGCTTGCGTTTGTTTTGATGCGCATCAAAATTGCAGCATGCTCCACATTTGCGTTTCACGCACGTTTTTCCCGTCCCATTCAAGTCTATGGAGACGCATCAAAAACGCATTGCACTCGCAATCATTGCAAGTGCAATGCGAGTGCAATGCGTTTTAAACGGATGGGTTGCTAGGTGACATGAATAATTCCCCTGCTCGAGATCGAGCATTTAATTAAAAAAACACAATGAAGAACAGTGAAGAATAGAATAAAAACTGTGAACACTGAACACAGGATCATTTAAGTGAAAGACACAGTGAAAAACACAGTGAAGAATAGATTGCAGATGTTCAGCACATCTGCTTACTTGTCGGGAGATACGCGCGGAACGGTGCGAACAAAATAGCATGTGAAGAACACTATATATGTGTGAAGAACACATTGCAGATGTATGGAAACATCTGCAATGTGTTCTTCACACACATATATATTGTTCTTCACATGCTATTTTGTTCGCACGGCTCCACGCGTATCTCCCGACAAGTAAGCAGATGTGCCGAACATCTGCAATCTATTCTTCACTGTGTTTTTCACTGTGTCTTTTACTTGAATGATCCTGTGTTCACTGTTTTTATTCTATTCTTCACTGTTCTTCACATCTGCTAACTTGTCGGGAGATAATATACGCGCGGAACAGTGAAGAATAGATTGCAGATGTTTGCATACATCTGCTAACTTATCAGAAGACATTCTTTTTCAATTAAATAACACATTTTATTCCCGAACTATGGTCCCCTTGAAAAATGCTCCCATTGACTTAAAAAACACGCGTGAAAAACGCACCGAAAACGCGCGGGAAAAAACGCAAAAACGCTAATGACTCCAAGGAAAAATGGAGCAAAATCGCAGCCAAAAATGTCAGTTTTTCACGAATTGCACCCTGACGTGAAATGCAACGCTAGTGTGGAAGGGGCCTAACACTTAATGTCCAGCTTGGCAGTATTAAGTACAAATAATAAAAGCACCTACTGCCCTTATAGAGCGGAAATGATAAATATGGTACAACATCATTTGAATCAACCAGATTCATATAAATATGAACAAGCACTGAGAAGGCTAAAAGCTAAGCAATATACTTTGGGTAACACAGTCAGTAAACTATTGGCCAATACACTATAAAAAGGGCTTCACAAAGTAGGCTGCCATTTATCTTGAATAATAAGAATGAGAAAGTATACGATCCTCAGCAAATAACAGAAGTTTTAGCATCCTATTATTCAGCATTATACAATCTTAGAAAAGTATCATCGTACTACACAACCATCTGAGAAGGGTATCTCAGATTTTCTAAGGTTAATTAACTTGCCAACGTGCTCTAAAGAGCAATCAGGCACAATAGCTTCCCTTATCTCCCCTGATGAAATAAAAATAGCCATCAAAGCCTTAAGAAATAATAAAGCCCCTGGCTTTTACGAGGTAACAAATGATTATTACAAAACCTTTTCACCACAACTATTCCCTCATCTAGTCACAGTTTTCAATGAGATTCAATATACAGGGCAAACGCCTAAAGAAATGTTAGCCGCCAATACAGTTACCCTTCCCAAACCGGGCAAGACTCCTGAAAGGCCTGCCAATATCATTATTCAACACAGATCTGACGATCTATTCCAAAATCATAGCCGATATGTTGGCTCTGCTCCTGCCGGGGCTCATACACCAAGATCAGTTGGGCTTCGTCAGGGGCAGGGTCTCCTCAGACGGCACTATGCGATTTATGGACCTGGTGGAGGTGGTGGAGTTGGGTCGGACGCCTTCTCTGCTCCTTGGATCATTGGATGAAGAGAAGGCATTCGACCGGGTTTATTGGGGTATTTAAAGGCCATTTTAGAAAAACAGAAGTGGCCAAATGTATTATGGCATTGTATACAATCCCCTCGGCATGTGTCTCCATGTCAGGATATTCCTCTCAACCATTTCTAATTACAAATGGTACAGGGCAGGGGTGTCCCTTATCCCCCTTGATTTTTATGCTGGTGATGGAGCCGCTTGCAGAAAGCTGCAGGAGCCGTTGAAAGCTGTATCAGGTATTGAGGTGGGGAAAGTGAACCACAAAGTAGGCTTGTTCATGGATAACGGAATAATTACACTTCCCAAGCCTTAGAAGTCTCTAGTGGGGGTCTTACTGTTACTGGACCAGTTTAGTAAAAATTGGTATTATAAATTAAATGCTGGCAAATTCCTTATTTTAGGCATAAATATTCCAATAGAGGATAAAATATATCTCCAATGCAACTACCCTTATGTTTGGTCCGAAGGACAAATCACATACTTAGGTATCCAACTGGTGTACTCAAGTAGTAAGCTATTCCAACTTGATAACCCCCCAATGCTAACCCAAATAGAAGTAGAACTGGAAGAATACTCTAAATTATGGGTATCCTGAATAGGCACAATATTGCTATAAAAATGATGATTCTCCCAAAATAACAAACATTTTCAGAAATATCCCTATTGCTGACCCAAATCATTTCATGGTGCAGATTCAAAAATTGTTAAACAGATACGTTTGGCTCAACAAAAAAATTAGAACAGCAGCCTGAGTATTATATAGACCCCAAAATAATGGAGGGCTTGGATTACCAAAACCCAGCATCTATTATGAGGCTGCTATTTTGGACCAAACTAGACAATGGTTAGCATACGGGGAATCTAAACTCTGGGTACAAATAGAGAATGATGTCCTCCCCCGCACTTTACTTCCAGTTAAACTTTGGCCAAGCCCTTTCTGCTCCTAGACTGACAATAGCAAAGAATGGTTATAAAATATGGGTGAAATACACAAAAAAATAAACACTTATTCTCATTAAAAGTGACAGATTTAGCTTGTGCATTGCTTCCACACTTGGTTGGGGACCTAGGTATTGCCAATTAGATCGAATTGGAGATAACAACAATTGCTGACATTTGGGAGAAAAAACACCTAATGACATTTTCAGACATCTGTGACAAATTTAAAGTGCCCAGAAATTATCTATATGAATTCTATAAGAATTAGACAATTCTTAGGAGAGCTACCCAATAGCCTCCTGGGAAACAAAAGTGCCATTGAGTTAAAGTTCTTCCATCCAGTAAGAAGAACTAAAAGGGACATCTACAGTATAGCTTATCAAGTGCTCCCTGGCTAAAGGCCTCTGTAAAACACTGCAGTAAAACCGGCAATAGAGCTTCTTGATATTGGTCATAAACTTCCACCGGAATACCATCCGTGCCCGGAGATTTTCTCCTTTGCATATCTTTCATTGCCTCAGTAAGTTCTTCCAATGTAATTGGAGAATCAAGGGCCTCTCGCTGTATGGAATCTAGAGTAGGAAAGGGTATGTTATCTAAGTAGTCGGCAATATCCTGAGCAGTACAATTAAGCTGTGACTCATATAGGGAACTATAGAAATCATAGAATCTGTCCCTTATTGCACCACTTTCAGTTAGCACCTCCCCAGCTTCAGATGTGATTCTCAATATAGCTGGTGATGCTGTATTTTGGTGTACAAGGTTCGCCAACATATTACTGGATTGATTTCCTTGTTCAAAAAAACATTGTTGCTGAAAGAACTGTGCCCTCTTAGCCTTTTCTTGTAAAGCATGCAGATATTGTCTGCCTACTTGTAACCACATAGTTTTGTTATCCTCAGTCGGGTTAGCAATAAAAGCTGCTTCCAACTGCTGACATCTCTGGGCCAGATCTAACTCCTGTCTAGCTGCTTCCCTCTTTACATAAGAAATAGAGGACTTTACACATCCTCGAAGATATACTTTTAGAGTTTCCCATAGTTCTAATGGGGGTGTATCTGGGTTATGGAGAGTTAAGAACTCTCTGAGCTGGTCAGGTATTCTATCTAGAGGTTTAAACAATTTAAGCCAAAAAGGATTTATCCTCCATCCATGGGGACGTCTGATAGTTTCCGAGTAATTAAGCGTTACACATATTGGAAAGTGATCGGAAACCGCTCTAGAAAGATAGCTGACCCCCGTCACCCAATTAATTAACCACAGTATTGCCAAAAGCATAATCAATTCGTGACAGGGTTTGCCTACCAGTATTATGACAGGAATACACCATCTCCAATGGGTGGCGAATACGCCACAAATCATACCATCCCAATTCAGTCATTAATTGAGCTAGCTGGGTCGCCATCTGGAGGGCTTGAGGCAATGGGGCAATGTGGCTGCTCCCGGAAACTTAGCAGCAAATTGTGCTGTTTGATGTAAAATTGACAGGTCTGAGTGCAGAGGGGAATAGAGACCTATAAACACCAAATGTCTAGATTCCATCCAAGCTTGTACAAAAATAAATCTGCCCTTCGAATCCGCCACTGTCTGGCCCACCTCCCATCTGATCCTTTTATGCACCAATAAGGAAACCCCTCTAGAGTAGGATGTGTGGTATGAATGAATGGACCACTGTACCCATGACTTATTAAGCAATTGTTTTTACTCTGAGGTAAGATGCGTTTCCTGTAAACATATGAGATGTGGGTCGTGTGATTTGGGAAAACACCATATTGCGTTTTCTGACTTCTCCTAGGCCTCTAACATTTCAAGATAGAGCTCTAATTTCTTCCATCTTCGCTCATAAATAATAATAATCCCCCATTCTGACCAGGCAATGAAGTTGCTGTCCCCATAATCGCGGGGTGCCAAGCAATTCTCCATTCCCTCGTACCAGCAGCTTCGCATCAACACTCTCCAGTATAAGCAACAATTCCAATAAACCATGGGCTACTAACAACTAAGCCCATTAACTAACTGTAACATAATAAACTGTAGCCACCCAATACCTCCTCCACAAATCATTTCTCTATTCACATGGCAGATGTTATATCTTTAAAGGGGGTAGCAGGCATAGGGGGGTTCAACGGCCACTCTCCCTGCCCACCAACCAGTCCAATTTTCACTAACCTGGACTGTTAAAAGAAGAACAGAAGGAAAAGATCAAGACAAAAGAGGATTTAACCTCCAGCGGCCAACATCTCACCTAGAAGTGGGGAGAAGCCTCATCCCCACCCCCCTGAGCTCCCTCTTGATCAGGGAGCACATACCACATTTAACCACACACTCCAGCTATTTATCATGTCCTGTAATGCTGTGAACCCATGCAAGTAAACATTTATAATATCCTGACTATATAGGAAGAAACAAAAGGTTATGGG
The DNA here is from genome assembly GCF_040894005.1 of Engystomops pustulosus. Taxonomy (NCBI): domain Eukaryota; kingdom Metazoa; phylum Chordata; class Amphibia; order Anura; family Leptodactylidae; genus Engystomops; species Engystomops pustulosus. The sequence goes on along the minus strand of NC_092414.1, from coordinate 56,433,112 downwards.
GAGGAGAACATTCAGATGCCCACATTAGCAGTATACTTAGCCCCATCAGTCCATCTTAACATCTCGGAGATCTAGGAAGCAAATTAAGCCAGTCCTCTACTTCACTAGGTGTATTAAAGAACATAGCTCTCTCATTATGGACGACTCGCAACCTAGCCGGATAGGCCATCGAGTATGTAATGCCAGCCTCCCTTAAGCGTCTCTTTACTCCGACAAAACCCGCTCGTGTTTTCTTAAGAGCAGCTGAAAAATCTGGGAACAAGGAGACTGGAGCACCATTATACTTGATCTCTCCAAGGCATCTGGCAGCTTGTAACGCAGCATCTCTATCCCGGCTACTAAGCAATCTGGTCAATAAAGGCCTAGGAGCACTACCCGAAGGTGGCGGTCTCGCTGGGACCCTATGGGCCTGTTCTATCGCAAAGGCGCCAGAAAAGGATGCATCCGAGAGTGCCTCTCTAAGCCATCGCTCCACAAAGGCGCAAGGGTTCTGGCCTTCTGATTTTTCGGGTAGACCAAGAATACGAAGATTGTTCCGGCGCAGTGTATTTTCTAAATCGTCCGCCCTTTGTGCGGAAGCCTGCCGCCTTCTCCAGCTCAGCTACTTTATCCGGTATGGGAGCAATTGTGTCCTCCACTTGAGACACACGGTCTTCAGCCTCCCTTACTCGCCCTCTCAAATTCTGTAGGTCATGACGGAGTAGACTGACATCTATTTTAACCTCCTCAATTTTCCCAGTTAGAGAGTCTGTACTGGTCTGGATTGCCTCTAATAGCTGGGCTGACACTTGGCTAAGAGTAGGTTCCGACTCTGTATTATTCTCTTCCCGCTGCTGGGATCGGGAGGAAGCAGAGGCCCTAGGCTCATCAGCATCCCTTTCAGGCGTTCTGGCGAACTCCTTTAATCGTTCTGATGCGGAGGGATGGGTCTTCCGGCTCATTTTCAGTGGACCCCTGTTCCCCCGTTTGACTGCAGTTGAGGTAGGTATGATTGCGGCTTGAATAGTCTCTCCAAATAATCCTTTCCCCTCTCCCGTAGAGAGTCAAGTTAGTAGAAGCCTCTGAATACAGTGGAGTAGGTATTCTCCCTCTAATGTTTCACTACACTGGAGCTTTTCCGAACACTACCCAAAGTTGTAGTTGTATATCCAAGAAATAATCCACGAGGGAGGTATAGTGCACAAATATGGTGTGTATTTCACACCCTGCTCACCGGTAGTGTCCCGCTCTGTATTATGTCGCAGTGTCCACACAGCGCTGCAGCTCCGACACGTGGCACGGCCTCGTTTCTCTCAGCGCCTCATGCTCCGTGCCTGATTCAGTATGTGATTCACGTACTGCTCCGGGACCTGCTCTAGCTGTATCTCAGTCCACACGGGGGTTTTCCGGGGGGTACAGGCAAGGTCCCCTCAGGATCAATTGCAGGATAATAGTAGGCTGCTAGCCACGCCCCCTGGAATGTCTAATTTTAGTTAAATTCTGACACCAGGTGGAGAAAATATTAGGCATAATATTAAATACTCCAGTGTCTCTTACGCCCTCCCTGGCACTACTGGGTGTAGGCCTAGCAGTACTCTCACCAAGCAAAAGGCAAATTGGATTTCATTTCACAGTTACAGCGGTCACTTTAATTGCAGCATTGTGGAAATGTGAAAAAATCCTGAACTTTACTGAACTAGCTAGGAAAGTTAATAATAATTTTGTGTTAGAAAGATCCATAGCCTTCAACATAAATTCTATAAAATCTAGGACCACTGGCTGGAATCGATTTACTATAAAGCATCTCCCCAATATTTGTTTATAGAGTCTGTATTAGAGTAAATTGGTGAATAAATTATTTCCTTTAGTGCAAAGTCAAGGAGAATTTAATTGTACATAGAGATCACTGTACAAGTTGATTGTTTGTTTTTGCTAAATGTATAAAACTAGAGCCTAATGTGTATATAATCATTTAACCTGCAAAAAGGACTTCTCATCTCTGTATCATTGATGGCTCTAATAAAAAGATTAAAAAAAAATAAATAACCCCTAACTTTTACAATTTTATTCAGTTTTTTTTTGCTGTTTTAGCTCCTATAACTCAGTGATGGTCCGTGTAAGAATCCAGAGTGTGGGTGAGGACTGTAGTGCTGTGATGTGCTGAAAATGTGGTTGGATTATCAGGGTGCAAGATTAATATACACTTTCATTTACATTCTGAACACATAGAAAGAGATGAGACAGAACAGGAGATCCACGGGATGCATATTACACACTATGACACAGTCAGCTTTGCTACATCTCTGCTCTGCCCCACACACACACACTCACTTTAAGATGTGATGTGCCTCCCTCCCTGGATAATGAAAGTGTCTGTAGCTCTGATCACGCTGTGATGTGTTGTTTGCTGGCAGGAAGTCTGTGTGTGTGTCAGCTTGTCCTGGAATGCAATGGTGAGGGCCGCTGCAGGGAGCAGAGAACAGCTAAGTTCCATAGCATCAGACAAGATGGCTGCCGATCCTATAGTCAGAAGATCCAGGGTCGGAAACCATGGGGAACTGAAATTGTGCACAACAGGACTTATAGAGAAAGGTTGGAATTATATCTGTTAAGTGGTGTATTTTTTTTAATAACAGTGAATTAGAGAATTTTTATTTATAGTTATTTTGCTATCCAGAGTACACTTAAGGAATTCGTCTATGTGAGAATAGCCCTCGTGAAAAATTAAAACATTAAATAAAAAGTAATAAAATCGCCCTGCAAATGATAGCAATGAAAACAGCTTATCTCACAAAAAGACATCTTAAACAGCTCCATACACTGAAGTATAAAAAAGTTATTAGCATCATAAAAAGGCAAAGCCCCCGCTTCCTAGTGTGCACGCCCTGACTCTGTAATATTTAAAGGGCCATTAATTGGCACTGGCCGGACGCCTGCCCTGATAAGTTGCCAGTCCCTTCCTGTGTCCTCTGCCCTATCTTTTAGCCTTGTACCATAGAAAAAGCTTGTTCCCCATGTCCCGTGTGTTTATAGTGATTTCCCGTTGTGGCCTCGATTGCGTTCCTGACTTCGCTCCCGTGCTGCCTGTCCTGACCTTCCGCTATGTCCCCGACTCTGATCCCACGCTGCCTGCCCACGACTGTCTTTGCCTGGTACCGTGGTACCACGGCGCAGCAAGTCCATGCTGCTTTACGGCAGACTCTAGTGAAAACTGGGTACCACTTAGACTCTGCTCCCAGGTGTCAGCTTACATCGCCATCTGTAGTGGTTCAGTGGATCCACTACCCCTGCATCCTGACAGTGGGGAGCAAACAAACAAAAAAGGCTGCTACGCAAAGGGGTTACATAGTGAGATACATGTTAAAGCTACACTGAAAAGGAACATGGATTATTAGAAGTGCAAGAAAGTTTCTGTTAATGATGCATCAAATAAAGCATATATGGCTTTAGAATTAATGCAGTCCTATAGGTAGGACTTTTTAGTCCAATTAACTTTGCAACTACTTTTAACAGGAGCTGTTCTACATTTATTGCCAATAATGTGACTATTTCTCTGAAATACACGCAAATGTGAAAAGTGAGATATACACATGCATGGCCACACCTCTATTCTTTCCCCTCCTGATACCCACTAGGAAGGACAGGAGAATGTCGATATGTCCACCAGGTGAATACCCATTTTTACATGTTTATTATTTTTGTATGTTGTTATTTGTTTGTCCTTTTTCAATATCATTTGGTCAAATGGTAAAATTTGCTTGGAATCGTTTACACATAGTAATTACATTAAGTGTAAATTTATATGGAACCATAGTAAATGCATTTAGCAACTTTGTTAATGTATCAACTCAACTATGAGCTTTCTCACTGTGTGCTGCAGATTAATAAGAAAATATTTACTTATGTATTCAGTACAGAAAAGATTTTTTTCCCCTTTTTTGTCTTTTTTTTTTTTTTTTGCATAATGTCTACTTTGAAGTCAGGCAGTCCAAGAAAATGATTGATCTCTTCTAAGTTTATAACTTTTTCAAAGTACTGGCTAAATCATTAAATTTTAATTAACCCTTTGAGCTCCTTCTATGATGTAAAAGATGAGCCAACATCAAAGATTTTTGTGTTACAGAATATTCTGTATCTTTCAAGCTTGCCAAATTTTATTAAAAAGAGATTATCTATAAAATATTTCAATTTTTAGTTTTAAACTCAGTGTATGCCCAGTCCTTTTTTGTTCAAAGGCATTTTGACATTAAGGGTCAGGGTAACTATACTATACAGTGAATTGGAATTATATGGCTATTTGGGATGTATAATTGAATCTTACAAGAAGCATCGTTGTTACAAGAGCTGTGTGTAGAAGCATCAATTTCATTAATTTAGCACATATCACTCTCATACATAGAAAAATGTGATTAAGCCTCACACAGAAAAAATATTGTTGTAACATTGAAGGATAGTTTAATTCTTGAATATATTTATTATATGACCACATGTTGAATTTGTAAGTACCATATATACTTGAGTATAAGCCAATCCAAGTATAAGCCGAGACCCCTAATTTTAACACCAAAAACTGGGAAAACCTATTGACTAGAGTATAAGCCGAGGGTGGGAAATGCATTTGTACAGCCAGCCAGCCCCCATGTAGTATACAGCCAGCCAGCCTCCATGTAGTATACAGCCAGCCAGCCTCCATGTAGTATACAGCCAGCCAGCAAGCATGTAGTATACAGCCAGCCCCCCGTAGTATACAGCCAGCCCCCCGTAGCATACAGCCTGCCCCACGTAGCATACAGCCTGCCCCACGCAGTTTGGCAAACAGATAAAACAAACTTAATACTCACCCTTCGTCGTCCTCGATGTTTGTTGTGGCTCCTGATCCCCGCTGCGGCTCCTCTTCTATCTTTTCTTTGCAATAGCCAGCAGAGTCGCGTCCATGCGATCTGCCAGTTGGCGCACATTATGATGCGGCAGTGTCACCGCTGATGACGTCATCAGCGGCGACACCGCCGCATCATACTGTGCACCGGCTAGCTGTTCATATGGACGTGACTCTGTCGGCTATTGCAAAGAGAAGATAGAATAGTAGCCGCAACGAACATCGAGGACAATGTAGGGTGAGTAGGGTGAGTATATATATACGATAACTATGCAAAGAAAAAGTTATTCAAATTATTAATCTGCATTTCTTATGGACCCCAAGTAAAAAATAAATGTTATCCCACATTTAAAGGATAGGGTATAACAATTTAAATGGTCTTGGCCTGCTGAAAAACCTTCCAAAATTGTGAATAGGAGTCTTATTTTCTTTGAATTGATAAATCAACAAACCTCCTGCCGCCCTATGCACCATTTATGCAAGTACTGGAAATAGCAGTGAGCTGTGTTCTTCTATTTTCAGCACTCAGACATTGTATGGAGCGACAGAATGCATACTTGTCATGCAACTTCATCAATGAGCAGAAATGGGTACCCCACTATCATGAATAATGGAGGATCCAGCATTCGAACACCCATGATCTGTTATTCCATTACCTTTGGATAAAGTGAACAATTAGACAATTCTGCTAAAGTAGTTGTTCTTAGAAGCCCAAAGAAAATCCACATATGTGCCCAAAATGTAAACATGCTAAAATGCATTTTGTAGAAGTTTGGTAGGAAAAGCTGCTGGATATGGAACTTGTTCCTGGGCAGAAACTGTGTTCAAATCAAAATTGAAATAAATGCCACAGCATTCATTCAGACCCTGACAACTTCTCGGATGCCAAGTTGCTGTTAAATTTTAGCAGTAAGCCATGTTTTTATTATTTTAACCCCTTCTGACAGGCAACATAACAGAACTGCACAGGTGCCAATGACTTAGCAACCCATGTGGTGCTATTACCATTGCTCAAAAGGCAGAGCTGGTGCCAAAAGCTGTGGGTGTCAACTGTATATTCCTGTGTTGTTGCGTTGCGTTGCATACCTCAGAAAAGCATGAGCACTACATGGAAGGGGAATGCAGGCACACTTACTGCAAGAGCTTCAATAAGTCAAGGCAGTGCTGCCTTGAGTTTCTCCAGCATCAAGGAGATTAATGCAGCGCCTCAATTGAACAATGTCCTTGTGCATGCATACTAAATGTGGTTGAGGTATCAAGATCAACAAGTAGAACTTGTTCCTCCTTCATTTAAATTGAGTAGTTTTGCTGTTAGCAAGTTCTTAGGCCTACAAAAATTATCCAGACCAACTGATTATATATATAGTTATGTAATACAGTGGCTAGATGCTATTTGGATGGTAGTACCTCCTTCCTCAGTAGTCTATGCAACTGCTACAAGCAAAGCTCCTCCAATTCAAAGAAGGATCTGTAGAATTCACATCAAATTATATCATCTCCCTGGTAGGGACCATGTCTGCTTGCTGTTTGTGGGGTACTAAATCAACCAGCTATCAGGGATGTGCAAACTACATCAAATATGATTGCCCAAGGTCAATGTTTAATTGTGGTACCAAATTCATCTTCTCTGGGAAGTTTGGTTTAAAAATTATGCAAATGAGCCCACGAAGGTTCTGGCTACATTAACACCTATGGAGCCTGAAGTTCCTCAGGCTCATTTGCATAATTCTAAAAGTCAGGACATAAAAGACTAAAAGAAGAACAGATCCTTCCAGAGAAGACATACACCAGTATGTCAGTGTGCTTGGTTTACAATCCTTCATCCTTGTGGTAGATGTCCTTTAAACTTAACATACTAATAAGCATTTTAAAATATTAACGAACTTACGGTGACAAGAGGATGGTATTTGATAGATATTAAAGAGTCCTATGTGATAAACATTAACAAGGTGTATTTTATATACCAACTTTTACCCAAAACAAGCGAAAAAACTAGTGTTGAGCAGAACTAAACTGTAAAGTTTGTACCAAACTTTGCCAGTTTGGGTCCCCTGGAGCACACTCTGAACTACCCCTACAATAATGCCAGCAATCTGTGCTAGGAACAATTGTGTGTGTTTATTTTTTTAAATGTCGCTGCCGCTAAAAGGCATAGGATATTAGATTTTCGTTTGTCCTAATTGGGGGTTTTAGGTCAAAGAGCATTTTCCTTCTTAAATTATTAATTCAAACAAGCAAAAAGTATTATTATTGTAAATAATACTTCTTTACCTAAATTGGAATGGAGTAATTCATGCACCACAGTAATCCCACCCTGTCCTAAATGCTTTCTGAAAAAGGTGGCTTGGTGGGAATGGAAAAAGGCATAGCTATTGTGCTCCTCTGGATTTTCACATTAGTTTTCTTTGTGCCCTGCACTGGAGAAAGGGGGTATTACAAGCAGTGTAAACAATGCCAGTCTTGATACTCTACATACCCTTCATCAATGCAAAAGCTTAGCACTGGATTATGCATCAAGAAAATATTCCCAAACACACTAGCAAAGGCACAGACCAGTCAAAGTCACACAAAGTCTAGACTATAAAATATGGCAAGACCTTAATAAAGCTTTGCCACAAACCATAAAGAGTTTCTTCACTTTGCAGCAATCAGTAATCTATTTGCATTATGTGTACATGAGAAGCAACACTTTTTTTGCTCATTATGTGTCTAAGTGGCTTTCAAGCAATGTTGATCTCTGCAGATTTGACCTTGGGTTTATAGAGCAATTCCAGCTCCTGGTAGAAGACTTTCTTCCACTAAACTTGTACATAATCCGACACCTCAATGAGCTTCTCTCTTTCTGTTTGCAAGACAGTAATTACAGATATTTCAGAGTGAAAAGTAGAATATAAAAGGAAAGAGGGAGGATGATGAGCACAAACCTACATAAAAATCATGGGGTCCCACTGTAAAAGGTAGGCTAAACGTAATTAAAAATAATATAAAAATATATTTATATTATTAAAATATGCTGAAAAAGTGATAATGAATACACATACATGTCCCCGATAATATTGCCACACTAGGACACCTACCTAACATTACCACTACATAATTACTCAATACCGGCATTCTGCTTCTGTATAACACTACCAAACCTTTAACCTCTACCATTGACATTATGTCATTGCTGAATAATACCAGTTAAAAACAATATGTAAACAATTAAATAAAGGGAAACCTTAAACACAATGTAACTTGAAGTGATATCAACCTGTCCATTTAAAAAACAACCCCAATTGTGAATCAATTTTCTACTGCTGTTGGAACAGATAAAAGGTAGAAACACTGAAATACAACCCCTATAATGGAAGTGTTCTGGAGGTGGTTCTCATCCTTTTTGGTTGTTTTGGTCACTTTTAAATCTTGTTATTGTTCTCACCCCTAGGAGGTATCATAAGGGGGTGTCTACAACTCACAGAAGTGCCTGAGGTTATGCAGATCATCCAGGATGGAATATCAATGCGATCTGTGGCAAAAAGGTTTGCCGTGTCTGTCAGCGTAGTGTCCAGAGGCTGGCACTTAGAATATTTCATTCAGTGAGATCCTGGAGGTGGTACTTTAGTGTTCCCTTTTTTTTTTTTTAAGCAGCTTATACATGTGAAAAAAAAAAAAATAAGAGACCAATTTTTTACAGAATCTCTAATTGATGTGTTGAAGTAACATGTTTACTTTCTACTGTTGTTTTCACTCTAGCCTTCTTAGGTTTCTCTCTTGTATAGTATTTTTTTTTAAGTTTATCAGGATTGGACTGCATCAGGCGAACAATTTCATATGGACACCCCCAGCCTTTAATGTACCTCTGCAGAATTTATTGACCACATGTTCCAGCAATGATATACATACAGGCAGTCCCCAGGTTACGTACAAGATAGGGTCCGGAGGTTTGTTCTTAAGTTGAATTTGTATGCAAGTCGGAACTGTATATTTATAATTGTAGACCCAGACAAAAAAAATGTTGGCCCGTGACAATTGGAGTTTAAACATTTTTTGCTGTAATGGAACCAAGGATTATCAAAAAAGTTTCATTACAGACATCTTACAGATGATTATTGCAGTTTGGGACTATAGTAAAGCATTCAGAGAGCTTCACCAGAGGTCAGAGGGGTCCTTAAGTAGGGGACCGCCTGTAACATATATTGTGACCACCTAGTAAATTTAAAGTGTTTACTATAAAACTTGTATACACAATTTCCCTATTGTATTTACAAGAAGTTTATTACACTTTACCCCCTAATACATTTTTTTACAACACCACTAACAAGTATCCAGCATCACTGAATAAATGTATATATTGTAACCTATAATAAATTTGTATAAAGTGCCAAACATTTAATTTATAAACAACCCATCTAATTCCCTACTTCCTCCTGCGTTTAACACATGCGTTTAAAAACGCATTGCAACAGCTGAAGAATGGTTTGCCTAATTAAACAGCAGTTAACACTTGTGTTTACAAAATGCTACTGTTAACGCATTAATGCATTCGTAAACATCAGGTTAATGCATGTGTTTGTTAACACATGTGTTAACAGCTGTTCATCTCTTCAGCTGTTGCAATGCGTTTTTAAATGCATGCGCGTTAGACGCGACGTGTGACCGCACCTTCAAAGGAAAAAAGTCAATACATATTAACTACATGGAATCCCATGCCTTCTCCTGCCATTATAATCTATCCATACTTTAGCACAGAGACACGGGCAATGTGATGACACAATCCAGTTTTGTTTTTTTTTCTAAAGAATGAATACAAAAATGTAAAACAGTAAACCCACTCTGCTGTACTACCAGTTTGAGATTGAGACAACACTGGTCCCAGTAGCAGTGGGCACCCAGTGGGCACAAAGACAGCGGTGCCAACTACTGAGGGTTCAGACAACAGAATGGTTAGGAACAGTTTGAACCCAGAGCCAGAAGCTTAAAAATAAAAAAAATTGTGAGCGGACAAACAGGCTGAGAAACAAGCTGGGGCCGTACTCAGAGAATATCAGGAATGTGGTGAAGAAAAAAAGCCAAGGGTGAAACACTAGTTATCAGCATAAACAGGGGTACAGCCATCAGGACTATTAGAAATAGGAACCTTTTCTGTTCTGGGGAACAGGGCATGCTAGGCTATGGAGCCATGAGTGGCCATGAGCAGGGGTTTGCTGGGTCCATTGCCAAGTAAAGCAGATGTAAATAAACTACCAGGAACAGAACTTGTCACCACTGTTACAACTATACTGCTTTACCCTAGATAATTACATATGTGACTAGAGACTACTAGGAATCAGGATATCGAACAAATCAACAAGCTTCCATAGAAGTCAAAAAACCTAACTGAGCTTCAACACATAAATGCCATCTAGGGAAAAAAAAACTAAACATGCATATGACGTTGGTGGTAAACGAAAGCAAAACAAATAGTTTGCCATGGTAATAATCACAATAACCATATACATGTGCCAATACACTACACACAGGTATAAAGCCACAGTGCCCTAAAGCTACCCAACTGGCAACTGCATATTGCCAAAAATTACAGATCACCACCACAGAACCATATGTATATTTTGGCTTCCGTGTGCATTTAACCACAAAATTCATAAGTGTCCTTTCCACATGATAATAAAAAATTCACAAAATTGATATATTATCTTCCATTTAAATTAACTCCAATTAAATGAGGAGCTTATAAAGTTGTGGAGTAACCTTTATTTTCTGAGACCTCTTTAAATATAAATGTAAAAATAAGTTAAATATAAGAATTTTCAAATATACCCCGTTTATGTAAATATATCCATTTTTTGGTTATGCGCGCAAAGTATGCAAAGGTTATTTTAATAAATTAACAAAAAGCATGCAGAGAAGATTTCTTCCTTTCCTTATTTACAAAGATTACACAACAGCTGGACACAAAGATTAACAAAAGCTTATTTCATAGAAACATTTTATTAGCACAAATATATATTCTTTCTGCAGAATTGTTTATATTGTTTTTTATCCCTTTGGAAAATATTTAGAATCTATGTTTTCAGTAAGATTTCTACTTAATAGTTTTAAACTATACTAGAGTATGTTTGTTATTTAAATATAATTTATATTTAATAAATTATATTATTGTGGATAGCTCAAAATGGGGGACGTTAATTACACTGTCTCGGGTTTGTCTTTTTCTGGCCTGGTTCGTACCTTTTCCTGTCTTGTAATTTATTTTAGTTGTTGTTTTGCCTTATTAAATGCCTTTTGAATTGCGCCTAATTTTGCACCCAATTTTGCACTAATTTTTTCCCCAACAAAATAAATCTCATTTGTGACCGATAATGAAGAAGATTCCTAGCTTAATTTTTGCACAAAAATAGGAAAATGCATGTGCAATGTCCAGACTACATTTTGTTCTTAGTATATAGACTGAAAGTTAAAAGATACATATATATTTCTGTAGAACACCCATTCACTATGTCAAATAAGGCACAGAGGGTCAAAACCACTAAGTGACAAAGTTTACCTGCACCAAAAAAAAAAAAAAAAGAAATCTCTTAAATGCAGCACAAAAACACCAAGAGTGACCCAAAAAAATAGGATCAATGTCCCCCATAGTTTCATGGCTTTGGATATTTCAGAGAAAAAGTAAGATGTTAACTTACTTTTTATGTTAAGTAACTTAGCAGCTTCAAGATCAGCTTTGATGGCCTAGGTCGCTGATGGCGAACCTTTTATAGACCAAGTGCCCAAATTTCAACCAAAACCCAATTATTTATCACAAAGTGCCATCAAAGTAGTTTGAGTAGTAAGTTATTACTAGCTGTTCTGCCACAACCTTCAATCGTTTCCGCCTCTTGACGACACCAACAGTTAAAAGAAGAAAGGCTATTGGACTGTCATTGTAGCTTCTCTTCAGGGTCCCCCTGTACAAGGAAGAAATGTGGGGCCAGCAGGAGGACCTCCAAAAATGGTTTGGGTGCCCACAGAGAGGACTCTGAGTGCCACCTCTGGCACCTGTGCCATAGGTTTGCCACCACTGGCCTAGGTGGCCTTCTAGAAAAATACTTGAAAAAATGCTAATTGATTGTATAAAGTCATAAAGGGGGAACGTTTACCAATGATGTCAAGCTCTTCCTGCCATGACTGAAATCAATCATTCAAGCTTTTGGAGAGTCAGTTATGATGTCCTTAGATCCAGGACTGTTAATTACAGAAAAGAGGAAATTGTGAGGTGGTTAGAGTTGGACTTCATTGCTTAGTCTCTATGACTATATATTAATTATCTGGAATATATTAATCTGTTTGACAACATAATGGCAGTGGCTTACTAGGTCATTATCTGCTGATAGGTTTTCTGCTGAATTTAACTGCCAATGAGATGGAAGCAAACCTTTTTTTAATTTATTTTTTCACAAGTTTCTGTCATGTCTGTATCAGTGTCTTCCTCAATCTGTGCTAGTAGGTTGTAAAGACGTGGAGTTTTTCTGTTATTGACTTGTCCATCAGCCTGAACTGGGCTCTAGTGGCTGGCTGGCCTGATTTCTATCACACACCCTCTCTCTGCACTCTTCTTTGTGTCTTCTTTGCTTACAGCGTTCACCCTGTTCATTTAGTTTATTCATCTAGATCTGTGTGTGCACAGAGACCTAAGGAGGTATTGTCTTAAGGTTGTCCCAGGACATTAGGGTGAAGCAGGTGATAGCATTGGGGGACTTAGCTTAGGGCTCACTGTCATGTTTGTCTTCTTGAGTCCCAGCCCCCTTATAGATGTATAAAAAAATAGAATGAAACTATTAGACCCACAAACACTGGAGAAAACAACCCCCCATGTTGTGACCTGTCAACAGTGCCACTGCCTCAATTAACTGGTCCACATTTACTAAAGACTGTGCACCAGTTTTCTGTCGGACTTTGCACTCTCTTTTTAGTGCAAACTACTTGCACATGTATTTAAGAAGTGTCCGAGACACATTTCTGGAGCATGTGGAACAATTGTGGTGCATGCAACATTTTGTGGCGCACACTGAACTATACCCAATGCGACACGATTCGGCACTGAATTGGGCATTTCAGTGCTCAGTCGATCCGTGCGCCAGAGTTATCATATAAAGTCTGATAGAATTGTGTAGCACGCCCTATGTTAAAGGTGCAAAAAACTCGTGATGTCGTAGCAGTGCAAGGAGTACCAGATTCATGAAGAATGTTAGACACAAATTATGAATCTGGCTCACTCTGCTCACTACACATTGCAGTTTGCACAGTTCTCAGTAAATGTTGGCCACTATGTAGTGAGGAAAGGAGAAGGCAGAAGTACTAATAAGCCACTTTTGTCCTTTATCCAAAGTCTCTGGTTTTGGACAGTCAGAGATCCATCCTGCATCTATAATCAATGCGAGAGGAGGATGGAGACTTAGGACCCACACTGCCCATTGTCTTTTGTCAAAATCATTAGCTCCTGGACAGAACATGGCTATGCTAAATCCAATGCCTTTTGATGGATGAATTCACATGAACATGAAGTAGACTTTGTCCTAGTCTGATCCTTTTTCTTAATAATCAAAGACTACAGTAAAATTAATACCATCTGGATGTTTTGTAAAAAGTAGATGGGTAGGTCTGTTGTCCAGACATTCATTTATGTCCGTTGTCTGTGAATTATGCAAATATACAGTACACCTTGATTCCTATGAATGAAAAACTCAGTTCAGAGAATCAAATAAGGAAGATTTTCATCTTCTGAGTTCATTGTATTTGCAGAATAAAGTTTATATAGGAAAAGATTAGGATATGAGCTCATTTCTAAATTAACACCAATTTGCTAAACTGAAAACTATAATGACAAATACTGCATTGATAGACGTGATAGTGAATTAAAGATACTTTTTCTCATTAAAAAAGCGATCAATTACTATGCTAATTCACAGCGCCAGTCACAGGAAAGGCTAAGAGAGGAATCGTGATTGTTTACCTGATCTATAGGTTAATGATGAGTCGGATTGTCCCATTGCTTTTTACTGTGAGTCACTGTGACATCTACTAGCAAATGTGTGGTTATTTTAGCTTCTTATTTTTTAACAAAAAAAGGATTTTTATATTATGCAAATGAGCCTAAGGGGCTCCAGGCTCAATAGGTTTTAATGGAGACTGGGGACCCTCAGGTTCATTTGCATAATGTTTAAAGCCTTTTATTCTTAAAAACAAGGGCATAGGAAGCTAAAAGAAGAACAGATCCTGCCAGAGGGGAGACACACCAGTCTTCTTGGTCTACAATCCTTTATCCTGGTGGTAGATGTCCTTTAACCCCTTAAGGATGCAGGGTTTTTTTTGCTCATTTCTTGCTCTCCACCTTCAAAAATCCATAACTCTGTTTATTGACCAAAAATCCATAACTCTTTCATCTTTCCATGTACAGAGCTATGTGCTGATAGCACATTGTAATGAACGTGGAGGAAAATCCCCATATACTGCCATACTGTAGTATGGCAGTATATGATAGGATTGATCAGACAACATAGGTTTAAAGTACCCTAGGGAGTCTGAAAAATAGTAAAAATAAAAAAAAAGGATAAAAAAAAAATTATAATAAAAAAACCTTAAAATTTAAATCCACCCCCTTTCCCTAGAACTGACATAAATATAAATAAACAGTAAAAATCATAAACACATTAGGTATCAACGTGTCCGAAAATGCCCGATCTATCAAAATATATTAACAGTTTTTCAATGCATTTAACCCTGTAACAGAAAATAGCGCTTTTTTGCCATTTTGAAAAATATTTTAAAAAATCTATAAAAAGTGATCAAAAGGTCGTACAGTCCTAAAAATGATATCATTAAAAATATTATCAAATGTCGCAAAAAATGACACCATCCAAAGCTCCGTACACCAAAGTATAAAAAAAGTTATTAGCGGCAGCAGAAAATGTATGAAAACATTATAAAACCTATACAAATTTGGTATCCCCGTAATCGTACCAACCCAAAGAATAAAGTAGACATGTCATTTGGGGTGCACTGTGAAAGCCGTAATATCCAAGCCCACAAGAAAATGTCGCAAATGCGTTTTTTCACCATTTTCACTGCATTTGGAATTTTTGTCCCGCTTCCCAGTACATGGCATGGAATATTTAATACCATCACTATGAAGTGCAATTTGTTACGCAGAAAACAAGCCATCACAAAGCTCTTTTCGTGTAAAAATAAAAAGTTATAGATTTTTGAAGGTGGGGAGTGAAAAATGGAAATGAAAAAACAGGAAAGGGTCCTTAACCGGTTAAATTCACATCTGCTTTTCACATTCACTTCACTTTTACTTATTAACTGCAGAAAACACAATACAGAAACTATTGTGTTTTTATGCTAATAGTGTTCAATAGATTCATAATGGAAAGGAAGAAAATAGATTGGGGATTGGGCAGTGAATGCAAGAAATTTTGTTCAACTTTGGTTTATGTTGGGCTTAAAGTTCCTTAAGAAAGGCCTTTTAGGAATACTCCCTCAAGTTTTGGAAAATGGATGGGGAAATAGACATATTTCACTGGATAACATGCTGAACATTTATTGTCAATTTTCCCATGTCAGTTTATTTGTTTTCATGACCTCTACAGTATTTATTTTACATTTGCAGACCTTGGACCTCAATAGAAGTAAATTAATCTGCAAAAAAACAAAAAATGAAAACTGAGTCATTTTGTTTATTTTGCTGATGTGAAAAAAAAGGATCAATGAATGATATACTGGCATAAGAAAAAGGAAAAATGCAGATACAATAAATCTGTCATTTGTGGAAACACTTGTATGAATGAGACCTAATGTTTACTTCCATCAAACGTGAAAATATCCCTGAATTTGATGTTTTATATACGTTAAGGGGTGTAGTTTCTATAATGGGGTAATTTATGGGGTTTTACTTTTATTTAGGCCTCTTAAAGGGACTTGAAATCTGAGCAGGTCCCGCAAAACCATGATTTTGGGTTTTTTATGAAAATATGAGAAATCGCACCTAAAGTTCAAAGCCCCATAACATCTTACATGTTATGTAATGCATTACAAAACCATGGAGACATGAAGCAGACATTGAGTTAATGTTAGTTATCTAGTTTTTTTTTGCTGTTATGTCTAATGGCCTAATGTCATGTGACCACGGTGACATCATCAAAGGTCCTTAAGCTACTTAATATTAGCAGCCTGCATGGACTTCTACTCCTCTCCATGCAGGCCATGCTTAGATACAAGTTCAAAGGCTTCACCACATGCTGAGGTTACACTACTTTTAAGCAGATGCAGCGGAAAAACAATGTAACCTTAGCCATACCTCCCAACTTTTCTGGAAGAGAAAGAGTGACAAAATGGCGGCACGCTTTCGAGCTATGCCTTAGCATGTGATCCAGGTTAAAGCCTTTGGAATATGCCCTGGTGGTGCGCTCACACGTTCCGCTAGCGTCGTGTTCATAACGCGAGGGTAGCGCATAGGGGGTGCGCTCGGGTCAATCGCATATGCGTTTCCAGAGAAATACATGCGATCATGTTACCAATCGCACGCGTTTCCCGGCAAGCGCATATGCGATCGACCCGAGCCCCGCCACCTGTCCGCTAGCGTCGCATTATGACACGCCATAAGAGTGATGCCACACATGGCTTTTTTGGTCCGTTCTTAAGCTTGCGTTTTAAGTCTGTTTTTTAAAATGCATCCCTTTTTTTTAAATGCATCCCTTTTTTTTAAACACATCTGTTTTTTTAAAACTCATTCATTTTTGGCAATTTTTACAACCTAATTGTCTATTAAGATAATTGGGAAAAACGGTCAAAAATGGCGTTTGAAAAATGCATGCGTTTTTAAACGGACTGAAAAAGCATGCTTAAAAAAGGACAAAAAAATGCCATGTGTGGCCAGTTGTATAACTAAGAGAGGCTGGGCCCCATGACAAACTTCTGCCTGGTTCCCCCCTTCCCCTGAAAATGTTTATACAAACATATTTATACAATTACACACATTTATATACTAATATCTCCTTCACGCTCTGCACCGCACAGAGCTACAAAGGGTGTATGAAGAGGGCTCACTGGGTGAGCCCTCTTCATACAGAGGTTTGGTCTACTGCATATTGCAGCAAACACCCACTGCTAATACCCAATGCTAGCATTGATTTCGTGGGCGCCGCCATGTTTGTTGAGATCGCTGCTCCCCGTGACATCATTGTCTTCTGGAGATTCATTACAATGCGCTTGTTGCTCACTGTAATGAATCCCATGTAAAAATGCCACACATTACAAATTACCCCCTTTCCTTAGAACTGATATAACGCTAAAAAAACTGGATAAAAATAATCTGAGCCCACAAGACAGTGCTGCAAATGTGTTTTTCTGCCAATTTCCCCACTTTTTAAGCTTCCCAGTACACTGCATGGAATAATAAATAACTGAGAAGTAAAATTTGTTACGCAGAAAATAAGCCTTAACACAGCTCTGTACACGGAAAAATGAAAAAGTTATAGATTTTTGAAAGCAGAGAGAGAAATATGAACACAAAATACCTGCGTTCTTAAGGGATTAAATACACACAAAGTTCTACACTCATGCACTCACTTTTCTATACTCGCACCCACATGTATACACTTATACTCAGAGTATAGACACCTCAAATTTGCACTCATACAGCGCATACACACCATATAGAAAAACACACATACAGTACTATATATACCGGATCAATTTATGCCTGCTAAAATGTCTAGGTTCATATATAAGGTGCACAGGATTATAAGGCGCACCTGATTATAAGGATAAATGACCAGCAGGTGGTAGACCTGTGCACAGTTCAAGGCAGCTGTTGTCTATAAGTACAGTTCATATATAAGGCGCACTGGACTATAAGGCGCACCTTTGATTTCTGAGAAAATCAAAGGATTTTTTGTGCGCTTTATAGTCCGAAAAGTACGGTATGTATGAAGGTGGCGGACTTCAGGTGATCTGGCGGACAGGTGTCGTTTCAAATGTGTGTGATCGGGTGGGCAGGGTATCAGGTGTTCGGGCAGGCCAGCTTCGGGCCGGCGTTCTTGCGAGTGTACCTGGGGGCAGCAATTCATCCAGCACAGAGGGAGGGGCCTGGTCACAGAGGAAGGGGGCCTGGAATGTACGCATCAGTGAATGATGACTCTGCCGTGCGTCCACCCTCTGTGGTCACACAGTGCGTTCTTGTTTTAAAAATGAATACATTTTAGTTCTCTCTGTTTTGCAACTTTTTAGCATAATTTCGCCTAAATTTGAGCCTTTAACACATGTTTTGCAAATTTCGCCACCACTGAGTTTTACATCCAGCTGTTGACATCTGAAAAAGTTGTACATTTTTATGCAAATGAAGTAAAAAGTAGCATTTTGTAGACAAGGGGTTGCTTAATCATTTGAGGGTGCGGTCACACGTCGTGTTTACTGCATGTGTTTAAAAACGCATTGCTACAGCTGAAGGGAGATTTGCCTAATGAAACAGCTGTTAACACTTGCGTTTACAAAACGCATGTCTTAACCGCGATATTAACACATGAGTTAACAATGCGTTAACAACCACATGTGTTAACCGTGATGTTAAGACACGCGTTAACAATGTGTTAACACTTGTGTTTTGTAAACGCAAGCGTTAACAACTGTTTAATTAGGCAAATCTCCCTTCAGCTGTAGCAATGCATTTTTAAACGCATGCAGTAAACGTGACTTGTGACTGCACCCTCAGGGTGCGTTCACGCGTTCCGCTATCGTCGCGTTCATAACGTGACGCTAGCGCACAGTGGGCGGGGCTCTGGCCGATCGCATATGCGTTTCCCGGGAAACGCATGCGATTAATAACCCGATCGCATGCGTTTCTCTGGAAACGCATAAGCGATCGCCACAAACTCCGCCCCCTGTGCGCTAGCGTCGCGTTATGAACGCTGCGCTAGCGGAACGTGTGAACGCGCCCTCAGACTTTTGTGCCACGTTTCAGACAAAAGTCTCACAAATCCAACAGACTCATCTGCCTCATGTATCAATCACTAAGATACAGTATATAAAACAAGCCCCAAACCTTCGCACATCAGCATTTTTTTTCTAAGCATACTATCTATGATTTTCAAGTATAACATACTGACCCGTTATTTATGTGTTTTTTGCAGATCATGGACAACAATAGAATATCATGGATTCGTAAAAAAAAAAAACATAACTGATGTGCACTAAAACCAGGTGTTATGCCTTTTTAGCAATGTTAATTCCTCCATTTTTTTTACATTTTTCTGCAGGTGAAATAAATAACGTTACAACAGTTGTCATATGGATGTGAGAAGAGACAAAAAAAATTGAAATTAAAACGGACACATTTTTAACGGACAAGCCTGTGTGAATAAGCCCCAAATCTGCAATATGTCTATTTTTCTGGGGATTTTAACTTTTAATTGAAATCTGCAGATAATTTATGTAACACCATGTAACATTCTCACTTATATGATATATTTCTCATATATAATGCATTACATATCCAAATATTTGAAGTACACACCTGACTATTTACAATAACAATGCTTTAGATCTTTATGCTGAAAGTATTTTCTTTGACACGTATAAAAGACTTGCAGCGACTACTTTACATGCCTACAGATGGGCTATTAATGTGGCCAAACTCTTCTGTTTCACCATATCAGTCATCTGCTATCAGAGCTTAAAATCGCTGTCCAATGCTTGACAGAAATGGATTACTTCATTTGGGACAACAACACTTTGTTTGATACTTTTTGTTAGTGCTCACAGTGAGTTGTAGGATTCAGAAAGTCTGAGGCAGAAGGAAATGAAATCTTATTAATGAAGAAAAGTTATGCCATAAATAGAATTGTACATTAAAATGATAAATCAGGAAGGTGAGAAAGCTCGAGCATTAGCGTACTTGCAGAAAATGGCATCTCCCGCCGTTTTGCTTTTTGGCGGGTAGAAACAGAGCCAATCACAAGCCAGGAGACTCTGCACTCCACCCAGCATGACGTGGTACCCTTACACGTCGATAGCAGTGGTTGGCTGGCCTGATCAGGTGACCCTGGAATAGACTAGCCCCTGCCTGCGCTGCTCGGATCATTCTGTGTCTGGATGCCGCTAGGGAGAGAGCTGCTGCTGGTCAGGGAAAGCGTTAGGGTGTTCTATTAGAATAGTGTTAGGCAGGAGTGATTCTATAAGAACCCAACAGCCCTTGTTAGGGCTACAATAGCATTATTTTTTATTTGCTTGTGGCTGGGCTTGCTGGCACTAGCAGTGCAGCTACTACCATATTGTGACAAATTTGCAGGGAGACTTGCGAACGTTATTTTTGGCTCTTAGTCACACACATATCCATTTCAAACAGCTAAGTGGGATAATTTATTGGGGGGTTGATTGAATTAGGCACAGTCTGCCGATTTTGTTTTTTTTTCAAAGTGAAAGTGAAAGTCACAGCACAAAATCTTTTTGTGTGCTGTCAGTGTTGGTTGGAAACTAGCCATAGCAATCATCTTCTGATTTTTTTCTGCACATTTTGTTCTTCTATAAATCAAAAAAAAAAAACATAAAAAAAAATTACCAAAAAAAATTACGGTTTATATTTCTCTTTTGTCTATAAAATAGACTTTAATTTGGAAAATGTTGAGCCCAAGGGCTAAGGACGAGGACATGGGCATCCAATTACTGCAGGGGTCAGAGGCCGTGGTCCTGGGCGGGGTGAGACACTACCTGCTGATGAGGGAGCAGGGGAATGCCGCAGAGCAACACTTCCGAGCTTTATGTCTCAACTTACTGGGACTCGTGGTAGAGCACTGTTGAGGCCACAACAGTGCGAACAGGTGATGTCGTGGATTGTGGACAATGCTTCAGTCATTTGTCCACGCAGTCCACCCATGTTACCCATGTTACCCATGTTACCCTAGCTTTACCTAGGCGATAAAAGGCACACCACCGAAGAGCTATTACAGGGCATCACGGTACAGACCGATCTGTGGCTGGCACTGTTGAACCTGAAGCCAGGCATGGTTGTGTGTGACGGCTGTAACCTGGTGGCGGCTCTGCAACTCGGCAGACTGACACATGGACCATGCCTGGCCCATGTGTTAAATCTCATAGTTAAGCGGTTCCTCAAGACATACCCCAATCTGTCTGATTTGCTCACAAAGGTGCGCCGCATCTGTGCGCATTTCAGAAAGTCGAACGCAGATGCTGCCACTCTCAGGGCAGCGCAGTGCCACCACCAACTGCCCGCTCAACGACTGTTGTGCGACGTGCCCACGAGATGGAATTCCACATTAACCATGTTATCCAGAGTTTACCAGCAGCGCAAAGCGATTGTAGACTGCCAGATGTCAACTTCCACCAGAACTGGTAGTCAGGTCAGTCAGCTTCCTCAAGTCTACAATGAGGAGTGGACTTGGATGTCTGATATCTGTCAGGTGCTGAGTAACTTTGAGGAATCAACACAAAATGGTCAGTGGCGATGCCATCCCTGGGGCCAGAAGCCTGAACGGAGCCGGGCCAGAAGCTGCGGGTGTCGGCTATATATTATAACCCGCAATTGGAGATTTCTCCGATCGCGGGTGTTAGGGGCATCTCACAAGAATTGCACCGCGGGGGGTCCACTGCTCCAATCTGACTGCTCCAATCAGTCCCGGGGCTGTGCGATCCTCTTCTGTGTGCCGGGTCCCGGCTGTAACACACTGAGCATGCGCACCTGCGTAAGGTGAAGAATAGCTTGAACAAGCGAACAGTGGATCGCTTGTTCAAGTTAAAATGAAAAAGTAAATAAAAAAAGTTAAAAACATTAAATAAAAACATTTTTTTTATAAAAATAATAAATTAAATGAAGTTAAAGTCCCCTAAACACAAATATTCCTAATACACATGCAATAAAGTGAAAAAAACACAAAATCGCAAAAAAAAAACACATATTTGGAATCTCTGCATCCGTAACAATCCGTACAATAACTTTGAAACATTATTGGGCCCGCTCGGAGAACGCCGTAAAAACAAAACAAGAAAAACTTGCCAAAAATGTACTTTTTTCATGGAATCTCTTCACAAAAATGTTCTAAAAAGTGATCAAAAAAAGTTATGTGTGCTAAAATGGTACCACTTGAAAGGGCAACTCAACACGTAAAAAATAAGCCCTAAACCAGCTCTTTCAACCAAAAAATATTACAGTTACTTCTCCGAAAATATATGGTGATGCAAAAACAAATGAGATTTCCTCTATATTAGCTTTTTTACAGTAAAATTGTAAAAATAAATGAAAAACTATATAAATGAGGTATCACCATAATCGTAGTGATCTGTAGAATAAAGACAATATAGTATTTTAAGTGTACGGTGTACGACACCCAAAAAATACAAAAAGAAAGGAAACCAAAATTGACAATTATCTTTTCACCCATACATTCAAGAGTTAATACAATCTCATCAATAAGTTAATGACCCACTAAAATGAAATATTTGTAAAGTGCATCTCATGTCGCAAAAAATAAGCCCTTATATGTCCAAATTGCCAAAAAAATAAAGATGTTATAGCCAATAAAAAGTGACAATGCATAATCTGCTCTGAATGGCGCAGCTTCCCTTCGATGCCCTGGTGTGTGCCCATACAGCAGGTTACCACCACATATGGGGTATTGTTATACGCAGGAGGGATTGGGTATCAAATTTTGTTTTAACCACTGTAAAACAATTAAAGGGTTAACAAACTTCAAAGTTGTTTTACGTACGTTGAGGGGTATAGTTTCTATAATGGGGTAATTTATGGGGTTTTACTTTTATTTAGGCCTCTCAAAGTGACTTGAAACCTGAGCTGGTCCCTCAATAGCAGGATTTTGCTTTTTTTATGAAAATGTGAAAATCGCACCTAACGTTCAAAGGCCCATAACATCGTACAAAAATAAGAGTATGCATAAAAAACCATGCCCACATAAAGAAGACATTCGGTGAATGTTAATTATTACGTTTTTTTGCTGTTATGACTATGTGTGGAACATTTTGAAGTTCAAAAATTGATAATTTTTCCAAATTTTCACCAAAATATCTGTTTTTTTCATGAATAAATGCAAAACATACCACCAAAATTTTTCAACTAACATGAAGTACAATGTGTCTCGAGAAAACAATTTTAAAATCACTTGGATATGTTAAAGCGTTTCAAAGTTATAACCATTTATAGTGACACAGGGCAGATTTGAAAAAATGGGCCGTGTCAGGAAGGTGAAAAGTGGCTTCGGCGTTAAGGGGTTAATTTTTCTGGAGGGCCACCTACCCAGTGCTCTGTTTTGAAAACTTTTTTGGTCTGCCACATATAGGCACTATCCAAATTTAATTGTCTCCATAGCAGCCTCCACACGTTCACCATTTTAACATAATGGTGCGATGAGGCAGCCTCAGAGGCATCCATGCATGCTGCCCCTGCTGTTTCCTGTCCATTTCCGTGGTGTTTCCATCCTTTTCTGAGGTTCCCAGGTGTTTGGCCAAGCTTCCATGTGCAGAGCCTTGGTCCCCTTGAAAAATGCTTGAGTCTCCCA
Source organism: Engystomops pustulosus (assembly GCF_040894005.1). Lineage (NCBI taxonomy): Eukaryota > Metazoa > Chordata > Amphibia > Anura > Leptodactylidae > Engystomops > Engystomops pustulosus. Next base: position 56,409,712 of record NC_092414.1, on the reverse strand, counting down.
TTGACTTCAATGGGGCTCGTTATTCGAGACGAGCACTCAAGCATCGGGCAAACTTCGACTCGAATAACGAGCACTCGAGCATTTTAGTGCTCGCTCTTCTCTAGTTTTCATCCATATGCACCAGGTTATATTGTCTTTTTAGAATATTTAACTAAAAAAATGTTTCCGATATAAAAAATTGGCAGTCCATGTGTCATCCATGTGTTTAGCCATTTATCCAAAACACCTGTTTCTACCAAGAGCAGACTGCACATGGATGGCATCATTTGCTTTTTATTTATTTATTTATTTATTTTTGCAAATACATGACTGCTGTAGTCCACAGGCTGCAAGCTGCATTTTTTTTCTCAACTGATGCTGGAGAGCTAGATGTTTTACCTAATTTTAGCAAACCATCCATTTTTTGGCAGATGTGAAAAAACAGATGGCATAATGGGGCACATTTACAAAGGGCTTTGCGCCACACTTTCGTCGGACCGTGCACATTCTTCTAGGCTAAAACAGCTTGCACAGGTATTTAAGAAGTGTCTGCTCTGATACTGTCTCGCAGGTGAACCTTTTGTGGCCTAGCTGCGCTGGCCTCCATGCAACACAAATTAGGGGGCATGCTGGCGGTCCGATTGATTCGGACAGGGCGCTGTATTTAACATGCAAATTGTATTGCACACCCCATTTTAATGGTTTACCACAAAAAAGTTGGTGAACTTTGTCGGGCCAGTGCGGGGGAGCAACAAAATAATGAATGAATCGGCTGCCCCGACTTGTGCCCCGATGATGGAAAGCATAAAAACAGATACAAATACAACACAGACAACCAAATGATAACACATAGGGGGTAATTTATCTTAGTCTGATGCGCCTTTTTAGAAAGCAATTTTTTGCATCTTTTTCCAGCAGTTTGCCTGTATTTGCTGTGTAGCAGTGATCCTGGTTTGCGCCTTATTGACAAATTAGGTGCAAAAAATAGACCCATAAAAGGTGTGAAAAAAGCTCAGAGAAGGGGAAAATTAGATAAATGACCCCCATAGACTGCCAATGGATGAGATTTTTAAGAACATTGACCTGTCTCACTCGTGTGAAAGAGTCCCAAGGATTTATAAAGAGAATGTGAAAGTGATCAAATACATGTCCAAAATGGGAAATATATTAAACCTGGGAGCAGAGTGGACCGTGCACACAATGAAATCTCCCTCCAGATCGATAGAAGAGAGACAAAAAGAGAAAAACAGACAGGAGCACTCTCCTAGTGCATTACACAAGACAATCAAATTAAAATGAAGATTTGTCCAATTGGACCCTCACCTATTTGGTGATCAGTATCAGCGTATAGCAGTTTTTGTCCCACGTATCCGGCAGCTTGACTAGAATTATAACCCGTCCTCCGAGTTCCAGGGTCGCCGGCGTTGGTATTTCGATCATAGTAAACAAACTGATGCTCTACATTCACGTGGTTTTGAGCGCTCAAGGATACTCCGGGTATATCCCGGATATATCGGGAGTCCAGAGTATCCTTGAGCGCTCAAAACCACGTGAATGTGGAGCATCAGTTTGTTTTCTACTGCATTGGGAATTTCTTTCCAGTTCCCTGGAACAGTGCACAAAATACTTAATAGCACCAGTAAAAAGTACAATCCATCCCACAAAAAATCAAGTCCTCATGTAACAGAAAAATAAAAATTAGATAAAAAGTGAGAAATGGAAACCAAAAAAAGGGCCATGAAGGAAAAGGTTTAATTATTTTGATCTTAATATTTAAGATATGTCTTTAAACGCATGTTATTAATAATAATTGGTCTGGCTTTATTACTACCAGACTTGCTCCATAATAATAATATTTATTTCTATAGTAGTATACATATCATGCTACACATTGTACAGCATAGTATGTATATAACAATGCACATCTTCCACAGTACACAGCATGAATCAGCAGCTCTGATGTTGGGGTAGAGGAAAGGGAAAGCAGATTGATAGGTCTGGGGATCTCTCAACTCTAATTTCTGCCATGTACTTCTCTCATGTGTGTATATGTGTAAAAGTGTATAATTGTGTGGGTACACAAAAATGTGTATTTTCTGAAGGGAGAGGGGTGCCATTCATAAGTCCGCTACGTGGCCCTGCTTCGCCTATATACACCCCTTGATGAAGGGTTGACACAGGGTATAAGATCTTGTGTAATGGTCCAACCATTCTTTGTAAGGGAATGGTTAAAAATAATTTTCTAAACCAAAAAAATGCTGTTTCATATAAGAACTTAAAGAATTGTACTGCTTACTGTTTTCTATGTTGATACAGTCAAATCTCGTTTTATTATACGTGCACATATACAAGTATAATTGTCTCTCATTTTAGACTTTACAAATGCAGATAGATGATTGATGTTCCTCTTTCTCTCAGATAACTTGAGCAGTCATACAGATCTATTGTGAGTTATTTGAATAACAAAGTTTTATAGAATTTGTATGCATCTAATTTAATATATCCCCTTACACTATATATAATTTCTAGCTCTATTTTCTTTTAAAGATATTTGCTTTAAAATCACAGAGCTGTAATTTTTGTCACTATTCATACATCGCATCTTTCCAAGCTGTTAAAATGTTTCTAATTGAGTGAAGCATTTGTAACAATGCAGAATGGATTTCAAGTCATGTTCATGAGCTGAAATCTGAAATGAGCTCCATAGCTGAAGAGTACCCTGAAGCTTGCCTCGTTTGTCACAATGCATAAAGCATCTTCCACATCAATAAATTATTTTTTGCTGCAATACACAATAGATAGATTACACTTTTCTATTTGCTGAAAATAAAACCTTAGCTTTACAATATAAAGAATAATACAGATTTCTGATGTTTATTCAAAACAGAGGGAAAAAATGGTCACAAAAGAGAAATAGCATAATTTATTATTTAATAATAACCATGCTAACCATAATAATTTACATTTCCCAATAAATTAACTTAATAGCATTCAATATGAACGAATGAAACTCAAATATTACACGTGATAGCCAATAAAGTCTATCCCCTTTTAATGTAGGTTTTAATGATCAGCAGATCCAGCTTTTCCAATCTTTGACTATCATCAGTGGTTGTTGATCTTTCTCTCCATATATTTTGGTCCAGTTAAGGGTAATAGGTATGTTATGGTTCTGTTTTGTGTTTTTAAGGGAACCTGTCACCACATTTTCACAAAAACTGCTAGTTCCCATAGAGCCATATTAACTAACTGACACCCTTCTTTTAGATAAAATTTGTTTACCTTACATCCACATAAATCAACTTTATCTTATATTACCTGGCATCAGAGAGGGTGTTTCCTGCTCTTCTACGCCCTCTCATCCACTCTTCCCCATGCCCCATGGATTCATCACTTAATGTAATTTTACCCAGGTGATGTAATCTAAGGTTTTTTAACCCAGTTACATTTTCAACGTTTACCCCATGTATGTATCTGATCACATGAATGCCCCATGCACTTCTAATCCTCCTCATGCATCCATGGAGGCATGCTGTGATTTCATGTGATTTAGACACATTTGCAATGTCTACCTCATGAATGTAATTGGGTAAAAGACCTTAGATGACATCTCCCTGGTCACATGACACTAAATGCACAAAGATATACCAGAGCTTGTTCGGAATGTTCCACACAGCAGAATGTCCTAGCAGTGAGACCTGTGTACTAAGGAAGCAGGGCAGTGCAAGTAAAATTTACTATGCAAACTCAGGTAAGTTGCATATAAGATTGCAAGCTGATTTTTTTTTTTTTTTACATTACAGTCATGGAAAAGAACCATTTAGGGATAAAGGCAATGGTTTTTAATCATAGTTTTCAATTAAGTATTTATTTTAGGTGTGTTAATTGAAATGGCAGGTTCTCTTTAAGAATGTCACCATAGGTAGTACCAGAGGGAAGCTAAACCAGGAGCTATTTTAGCCCATTATGGCGACTGTTGGCCCATCTGGAGATTGGAAGAGATGTTCCTCTTTTCAGAAAGTCTAAATCCCTGTACCAGCTTCCTTGCTTTCTGGCTGCTATATTTATTAAAGCCTGAGAGTATAGAGTTAAAAACAAATACTGAATTTCAGTAGTGTTGCAAATTTTTGTACCAATGTAAGGTTTTGTTAACATCTTCCTGACATGTGCCATAATAGTACAGTGCAGCAGGAAGGTAGTTGCCAACTATGGAATGTTTTATGGTGACGGCTCTTGATAGGAACCTCCATCACAAAGAGCGGGTTTCAGCTGCATACCCATTGATCACGAATGTTAGTCCGCAGAGTGTAAAGGGTGCTTATTTCTATTTAATTGTGATAATACCCGTTTTATGTATGCAGCTTGGATGAGGTTTGTATATCCCCCAGATTTGGGGCATTTTTAAGTATTTTTAACCTTTGTTCATTTCTTTGATAAAATATATTTTTTATATATACATCTTTTGTCTTAATGTGTTCATTACCTATATGGAAGTGTGGATTTGTTATTGCCATGGTAATTCTTTACCCCTTCTTTGGGTTATGTCTTTTCAGGCCTAATCATAGCTGTTGCACAGGAGAGACTGTCCACATCCAGGTGTTATCAGTCTTTTTTTCATGCAATTAGGACATCAATGGGTGTTTATCACTACACATCTTGCATCAGAGTAAGACATGATCTACTTTTCATGGTTTACAATGCAGATGCACAGCATGACAGAAACGCATGTCTGAATAATTAAGTTCAAGTCCAATACGATTTGTCATTGCATAAAAAAAATTGTATATTCATATGAAAATAAGTTGCAATTTGGTAAAATGTAGGAGCATGAGAAGAGCATAAAAAGGAAGAGCAACAAGTAAATAAACATGGACAGCGTATGCTCAGTGTCAGGGGTGTAACTACAGAGGTAGCAGCCGCAAAGGGGGTCCACAGTGTCAGGGGGCCCCCCATCATCCAACCTAAAATTAAAGAATGTGCACCATTTTATACATATTACGCTGCACATTGTGTTATATATATTGTTTTTGTGTGTGTATCTGTATATGCTCTATGTGTATATGGTGTGTATAAATACAGCACATTATGTGTGTATATGGCACTGCGTGTGTATATGTGAGTAGTATATGCTCTATATGTATGTGACCGTGTATAAATGTGTATGAGTGATGAACTGTATGTTTATGTATATAGGAATGTAATATATGTATATTTTTAAGCTGGCAGGGGGTCCCCTTCAGAAATCTGCTATGGGGTTCTGCCTCTCCTAGTTACGCCACTGCTCAGTGTATACGCAGGGGAAGTTCCATACGTATATCCCGAGCATACCCATTGATATATACTGGCAGATGGAGGCATAGTTGCTGCCTAGTATATCATATTGACTGTTAAAAAGACAGGATGGAAAGATAAAGCAAGCTACATCTCTCCTTCTAGTTCCATTCTGTTGAGCATCATAATACGCTCAGTGCAAGCAACAAAAACTTTTGGGGAGCAGATGCCAGCCTCCGACGAGCAATTACACTGGTAATGTCCATATCTATCACCGGCTGTTTACTCCTCCCCCCGCATTCAGGAGTCAAGGGCAACATATCCTACTGTATAAACATACGTCTGTTGTAAGGACAAATTGGGAATCCACACTCCATGTCCTTACAACATGTACAAAATTGTGATGTGAAGCCAGCCTAAGATATATAGTTTCAGTGCATTCTATACTCTACCATTTATTTTACCAGAAATCCTGTAACTTTATAGCATTTTATTCTCCATTGTTATACAATATTCTCAAAGCTCCTTAGAAAAAGTAGGTTTCAGTTATAAAATCTGGCACTATGACATACAGTAGTATTATTCTTCTATGTTCTATGTTCCCACCGAGCAAACTCTTTTGCAATGTCTTGTAAATAAACCTGTGAAATTATATTGTGAAAGGAAACAGAATAAGTACCACTGCTTCAGCTAATGGGCCTTAAGGGAAATTAGGAAAAGAAGAAACAGGTTAAATTGATGTTGTACTTCTCAGTGTTTTCCCTGGAAGGATACCTGTCAAAATATCTATTTTAAAGCTTACCTTTTAACTAAAGATGTATAGCGCCGTTTTCCCTTCATCTAAAGAGAAGCTAAATGCTCTGTGTAACTTGGAAACCCCCATTTAGTAAAGATTTTCTTTTTTCATTAATAAAGTTTTTTTTAAAATTTTTGTATAAATGTTTCTTTTTTTCATTGGGTAAATCTCAATTCATTTGTCATTGTATAAGACATGTAATCCTTACTTAGTAACCCATGATTTCCCAACCTCAAACTAAGCTTTGTTCTAATATGGAATATACTGCCAGTTTTGCGGCACCAAATCAAATCCATTTTTCCTGTAAAAACTCTGGGAATTATGTATTATTGGGTTTTTTGTCTATGTTTGGTGTTCTTTTGGTGCAGTTGTAGTGCAAATACTGTTTTGTAACTTTCCATTGTGCCAACTGAACATAGGACAATGCAAAGTCACTTTTGCAGAGACCCTGCTTACCCAAATTCATTATTTGCAAAGCCGGGTTTTCACAATAAACTAATTGTTTACGCACAAATTGACCAGTTTCTACTCTGGTCTGCTGCAACTCTCCCACTGGGGGTAATTTACCATTAAACCGGTCACTCATGACAGTTATATGTCTGTCTTTGAAATTCCCCTGTAGTTAGATTCGGCAGTGGCTTTGACCCGTGATAAATCTTACGGCAGTGTCCTGTGCTCAGTGGGTTGTTTGTGACAGTCTCATGAAAGACGCAAAAACCATCAGAAGCTCCTAAAAGGAAATTTGCACCAAATCACATCATGAATCTGGTGCAAGCAGACTTTGCACTGTCCAATGTTCATTTGGTGCAATCGAAAGTCTCAAAACAGCATTAGAATTAGGCCCCTTCTACACTGGCATCACACTCGCATCGCATGCTGCTCAGATCGCACGGCCCGAATGCTGCCCGAATCTAAGCTCAGCATGTAAGTTCAGTCCCAGTGTACAGCGTTCGGGCCATGAGATCCGGGCAGCATGCATTGCGAGTGTGATGCGAGTTCATCGCATCACACTCGCAAGAGTAGAAGGGGCCTTACAATTCGGCCAAAACAGCACCAAACATAGACCAAAAAACTCCAATAATAAATTACCCCCACTGAGTTTTATGAATAAGCCCTATCTCATTTTGCTAATTTTCAATTTCTAATGGTTATCCCTAACACTAACCCTAATCAAAAAGCTAGTAGAAAATGAATGAAACAAGATAGAACCTTTTTTTTTAATTAAAATCAAATTATGTCTAAGAGGACGAGAGGGGGTTATGTACAAACTTACACAACAATTGAAGTAACATCAGCTTGGAATGATTTATTGCTAATCCTAACTGAATCTTTTGAAAAAATATGGCAAAATATTTGCAAATCAAATGTTGAATGTGTCACTCATTCATGTTTAATCCCAATAATAGTTTCAATGGCAGCAGCAGTTAATTACTGGGGGTATCTGAAGTCAGATCAATGACGATCATCTCATTGTCGTCCCATGTTTATTCCAAAGTTTATTATAAATAATGATAATAATAACAATAATAATAATTCCTTTTGTAACAGCAGTTCATTTCTGGTCAATGGCGATCATCTTATGTCCCATGTAATTATAATAAATAATAATATTGTGTTTTACACTTGCCATAAATGCAGTCTCCTTTGAAAATAAAATTTATGGCACTAATATGGCAAAATATTTGTTTCATGAAATGTAAAGGCAGGAACAAGATTTGGTTAAAACAGACTCGCTCTCCTGTCTGTAATGTCAGCTTATTCTTGTCTTCCTCTTTTTTCATACTGCTTTGAGTGCCCAGGGAAATTGAAAACAGTTTTAGAATGTCACAGAATCACTGGGGGCCCTACCGTTTTTTTCAGGCATGAAGATAATACATAGTTGTCTCATTACTGTCACTAGATCACAGTTATTTCATATATGACAATAAGTCAGGTAAGATATACTTAAAAATGACCTCTGGAAGGACAGACGTTGAACAGTTTTTTTAACATTGTTTGCATTCGGTTGTCACAACCAAGACATAATATTACTTTCATTCTGCATTCACATAGTGAACCTTAATAAGTGTTAAGATTCTGGGTCTCTTCATGAATTGAAAGTTGCAATGTGTTATTTTTGGCTTTAACAAGTGTCAGGCAACATAACACTGTCATCACACTACAGAGAAGACTGTGGATCACGGCATTTATAAACTGTGCTAAAAGACATGACTTCACCTCTTTCTGACTGGGGTCTTAATGGTCAAGCACAGACACTCAGTATTTTGATTTATGGCTTAACCACTGAAGCATTTTATGATGCAGACTGTAACACAGTGTTCTATGAATTTGAAGAAAGAAATAAGATTTGATTAAAATATTTAAATGGTATTTTTTAGAAGGATCCTTAACAATATAATATTACGATCACTTTATGAAATATATATCAAGTAGGGTGAAAGGCTGGCTTAGTATGGATGTCAAGGATGGCATAAAGAGGCCTCAGTAAGATGGAATTAAAATCTTAAAGGGTAGGGGGATGGGTTGGCCATCAGAATAGCATGGTAGTTGATCATATGTACTGCAATACCATTTAGAAGTATTTGAATACACTTATTCTAGACATATACAGCACACAACTTTCTCCAGCTGTCAGGTAGAGGTGGAAAGGAAGGAAATGTGTATGTACCACCATTGCTCTATGCAAACATAGGAACCCCAATCACTTGAGTCATCTTTCATCTGAACCATCTAAAAATGTCTTTGACTAATCAATCTCTGCAACTGCATCAGCTTAAAAACACATATCTAAAGGTATGTTTAGGTTACAATGGGTGTTTTAAAGTGGTAGATTTCCTTTAATGCAAGTAATCTGTCTCTATTTCACAGCGTGCACACCCATAGTCCATCTTTCTCAAACCTGAAACCCCATGTTCTCCAGCCTGGACCACAATGTCCCCTTTTTAAAAAGCCAGAATACTTATATCTCTCTTTATTCTGCCTGAACTCATGTCACACTCTTTTTCTGGCCTCTTTTCAACCCATATTTTTCATGCTGCACCTCCATGTTCTCCCCTTTTACTAGCCATTCTTGTTTCCTCCTTTTAACAGCCAGCACCCCATGTTCCATCTTTCTGAAGCATAACCTTGTTCACCTCTTTCTACTCTTTTTTGTTTTCCTTCTTTCATCTGCCTGCACCACCATGCTTCCTACTTTTTTCCACAAGTGATGTAACTTCCCTCTTCCTCCAGCCTGCATGTCCACGTTTACCTTTTTCTCTTGTCTACACCTCGTCCTCCGCTCTTTGTTTTGCATGAAATTTCAATAGCCCCTCTTTCTCCATTCTACTCACCTATGCCCCCTCTATCTGCAGTCTCCTCCATGTAGATGTAAATTACCATAGACAGGGTCGGCTCCAGGTTTCAGGAGGCCCCTTTGCAGTGAACTCACATGGCGGCATTAAATATTCAGAAACTAAAACAGTCTTATGTTCCCTAAAATATTCCCTAGTTTATCAACACAAACAGCCCCCTCATAGTTATTTTATACACAGCCCCCTTCTGGTTATTTTACATAAACTCCCCTTCATCCCATGGATTCCTTATGTACAGTCTTATGTGGGGCCTTGAGGAACCCTGAGCCTTGGCACTTGCCCAGGTATGCCCAGCGGTGGCACTGGCCCTGCCCATAGATGTATACAAATAAAGTTGAATGGGACATTACAGGTATCCTATCTCAGTGTATGTAGCCTTCCTTTCTAAAAAGTATTAATGTGGACTGATCCGGGTCTGTGTCTGCAGATTTTTCTGTGGTTATAACATACTGAAAAATTCATTTGTAGCTTATTTATAATAGTGGAATGAGAAGTTCTGGGCATATGAATTTTGTTGTTGGACAACATTTATTTTTATGTATATCTTTTTTACATTTTAATAAAAAGTAGAATAATAAAACTATTTCTGTTTATAAACAATTAAGGATTGGTTAACTGCTCCATATGGATTGCTGAAATTAAAGTGTGGTTGTTAAAATTAGTTAAAGTAAAATGTGTTGGGCTATAATTTCCTCTATTTAAAGTATTTCTGTTGGAATTTATTGAGCATATTATATTACTTTTAGCCATAAGTAGCACTTTTACACAGCCCTGTTGTCTAATAAAGTATGAGTCTCAGGATGGAAGTTAATCGCTCAGTAGTTAGTAATTTGCAACCATTCATTACAATATTATCTGTTTAAATTAAAGTATAGTCAAAGTGAAATATACTTAACATATTTAAAGTTAAGTTTATCTTTGCAGGGCATGACAACTCAGTTTGGTGCAGTCATACTATCTAGCATTTCCTTTGTCCAGTTATTTAATTAAGAATCTTACAAAAAAATGTAGTATAAAAGAGAATTCAAGTTTCACTGAAAAGACTAAAGTTTTTTTCCATGCTGTGAATTTCTGGTGACAGTTATTTTACTTACAGACAAACCATAGGATAAAAACATAGTTTTTAGAGTAAAGTTCCAAGTTCTTAAGCACCCTGCTGGTATTAAGAAAACTCAGTGTGGTTCCTTGCGACTCTTTCAAAATTCTCCTAGCAAAATCCTACTGTGACAAAGTGTCAGCTTTGACAGATCAGTGTTCACTACTGGACAACTTTGAATTAATAAAGGTCAGAATAGTCAACAGGAACTGACTGCAATTTTACCTGGGAGAACATATCTGCGGTAAAGAAATTCTATTAGACTAAAATAGAATAAATCGCAAAAACACTGGGAGGATTTAACTGTAAATTCTCATTTATTTGCAAACATGATATAATTATTATTTCGAGTGGCGACGTTTCGGTGTGTAACACCTTCATCAAGCTTGATGAAGGTGTTACACACCGAAACGTCGCCACTTGTTCAATAAAGTTCACCTTTTATTTTGAAACTTTGAACCATGGAGTGCTGCCCGCTTTTTACTTTATATATATATATATATATATATATATATATATATATATATATATATATATTAAAAAACACACATTATTTTACTTTCTACTCCTTACTAGGGACCCTAACTGCAAAGTTGGGGTTCGTGGCGAACCTCGCCAATTCAGGTCCTTCCTCAGAAATTTGTGTTCAGCTTAACCTTCTCAATGTTTGTGATTGTACTGCTTCTGGGTGTTCAATGATCTCAAGACATTTAGTTCAATGTTGCGCATGTACGCCAGCACTAACATGCCGGTGCTGTAGGGTGCCGCAAAACTGGGTATGATCATAGCTTCGCAATGATGTCATAAAGAGCACTGATCCTCTGAAACATGATAGTACCAGGGCTCATGTGTTACATTAATTGGAATGCTGTCAGCAGCATTTCAAGAGGTATTCCCATGAAGACAAGAGTCTTAAATATAGGATAATGAAATAGCACATTCTCTAATTGACTGTTTTTAACAATAATACAGCATTTCACTGATAAAATTCCAACCTGTCTCTGTCTGTCCTGGTGTTTGTAATCTGGTTGCCCCTGAATCCGACCGAACATCATCTGACTATAGTCGGATTCTTCTCATGAATAGCTTCTCATGCGTGCATGACTGCAGTGCTCCCTGCCTCCTGTACCTCCCCACTGCATTACAGGGGCAGCTCAGACACATCCTGCAGGCAAGCAGCAGCATGGAGAGACTTACACTAAAAGCTGCAGGCAAGATAAGGTCTTAATCCCTGAGGCATATAGCAGAGCTAATTATTATCATCTCTGACTGTGATCATTTCTCATCTTGGATCTGTCTCATCTCTCTTTTTCTTTGTGTCAGATACTAGTAGAATATTCAGAAGCTGAATAAAATCATAGAGAAACACTGTACACTTATGATCTAAGCACATTGTCAGCACACAGCATCTCATAGCACTAGAGGGATCATGAAGTGTCTGCTTCATGAATTTTACACTGAGCATCACTGAGTTATAGGGGCTAAAACAGCAATGAAAATGAGTAAAATTGTAAAGTAAGGGGCCAATTGATCTTTGGGGTCAATTGTGTTAACATTACTAGGGGATTGATATTTGAGAACTTTCTTTCATGGGCAAACTCCTTTAAAGGGCTAACACCAGTGACCAATGCCAGAATCAATCAAGGGTATTACTTTTGTGGTTTCAGGTCCAGGTCCGCTACCCAGAAACAATCACATAACTTCTCTTCATAAGCCAGTAATGGACTATATTTTTTATTTGCAATGCCCTGTTTTTAACATAAGAAGTGGGGAAGATTATTATACAGCAAGTAATCTGAAACTATGAATGAGACATGGATGATGGGTGAACCCATATGGACTGCATCATTTGTAAATATTTTTAAGGATTTAAGCAGTGCATGCTATCTACTGCTATTGTCTTGGCATGTATCTTTATGGAAGCTTTAGTTGGCAGCTCATCCCTGGGCATATCCTGAAAACTCTTTAATATTAAGTCCCATGTAAAGAAAGGAGAGGTAGAGTTCAAAACAGGCAGAAAAGTTTTACATATAGTAAACAGAGAAAGTCTCAGGAGGTGGTAGAAGTTATGATAAGGGTAAACACAAAATGGTCATAAATCTTAATTATGTTTGCAGTAATTCTGGGAACCTTTTTGTTTAGACACCTTTGACTGTGTTTTTTGCATACAACTTTAATGTTACTCCTTGATGAACAGAACGTAGAACAACTCAAGATATGTATGAGGCCTTTATTGTAACCAGTGACTTAACAAGACTCCACAGGCCTCCAGTGTGAACCTCCTAAATTCACATTGCTCCCCCACCCTCTGGACTACACTTGAGAATAAATATATAATGCTGCACAGACATATGCTCATATCATCTATACATTACACACTCACCGGCCACTTTATTAGGTACACCATGCTAGTAACGGGTTGGACCCCCTTTTGCCTTCAGAACTGCCTCAATTCTTTGTGGCATAGATTCAACAAGGTGCTGGAAGCATTCCTCAGAGGTTTTGGTCCATATTGACATGATGGCATCACACAGTTGCCGCAGATTTGTCGGCTGCACATCCATGATGCGAATCTCCCGTTCCACCACATCCCAAAGATGCTCTATTGCAGTGGTGGCGAACCTATGGCACTAGTGCCAGAGGCGGCACTCTGAGCCCTTTCTGTGGGCACCCAGGCCATCAACCCAGCATGAAGTTCACCAGACAGGACTCAAAGAATCTTCCTGCAGAATCTTCCTACAATAATAGGCGAATTTGCCCTCCTCCTTTCAACTGCGTTGGTGTCTTTAGGAGGCTGAACGATTGAAAGTTGTCAAAGAACAAGGAGAAATAAGTTACTGCTTAAATTGCTGTGCTGGCACTTTGCAATAAATAAGTAGCTTTTGGTTGAAGTTTGGGCACTGAGGCTCTAAAAGGTTCGCCATCACTGCTCTATTGGATTGAGATCTGGTGACTGTGGAGGCCATTTGAGTACAGTGAACTCATTGTCATGTTCAAGAAACCAGTCTGAGATGATTCCAGCTTTATGACATGGCGCATTATCCTGCTGAAAGTAGGGATCAGATGTTGGGTACATTGTAGTCATAAAGGGATGGAAATGGTCAGCAACAATACTCAGGTAGGCTGTCGCGTTGCAACAATGCTCAATTGGTACCAAGGGGCCCAAAGAGTGCCAAGAAAATATTCCCCACACCACCACCAGCCTGAACCTGACACCACCACCACCAGCCTGAACCATTGATACAAGGCAGGATGGATCCATGCTTTCATGTTGTTGACGCCAAATTCTGACCCTACCATCCGAATGTCGCAGCAGAAATCGAGACTCATCAGACCAGGCAACGTTTTTCCGATCTTCTACTGTCCAATTTCGATGAGCTTGTGCAAATTGTAGCCTCAGTTTCCTGTTCTTAGCTGAAAGGAGTGGCACCCGGTGTGGTCTTCTGCTGCTGTAGCCCATCTGCCTCAAAGTTCGACGTACTGTGCGTTCAGAGATGCTCTTCTGCCTACCTTGGTTGTAACGGGTGGTGATTTGAGTCACTGTTGCCTTTCTATCAGCTCGAACCAGTCTGCCCATTCTCCTCTGACCTCTGGCATCAACAAGGCATTTCCGCCCACAGAACTGCCGCTCACTGGATGTTTTTTCTTTTTTGGACCATTCTCTGTAAACCCTAGAGATGGTTGTGCGTGAAAATCCCAGTAGATCAGCAGTTTCTGAAATACTCAGACCAGCCCTTCTGGCACCAACAACCATGCCACGTTCAAAGGCACTCAAATCACCTTTCTTCCACATACTGATACTCGGTTTGAACTGCAGGAGATTGTCTTGACCATGTCTACATGCCTAAATGCACTGAGTTGCCGCCATGTGATTGGCTGATTAGAAATTAAGTGTTAACGAGCAGTTGGACAGGTGTACCTAATAAAGTGGCCGGTAAATGTATGTAGTGTCCAGCGTCAGCCCCCTCAATGATTAAATATCCAGTAGCAGATCCCTTTATAATGATATGTCCACAGCAACCCCCTAAATAATGAAATATCCAGCAGCCTCCTGAATAATGATTTGTCCACAGAAACATACCTTTGCCACTATTGTACAATTGTATCAAGAGTATAATTGTTTCTCTTCCCCTTTGAGGAACCTATAGTCTTGCTGTCTGCTCCATCACCAGGCCCGGTCGCAGTCCCACTCCCTACAACCAAGATTGTTATATCCTTGATTGTTTTGTGGATAAAATCATATATTTTTACTTACCATGTAATTTCTTCTTAATGAAAGAGACATTTATTCATATACTTACTCTCTCCTATGTGAAATGCAACCAACATATTGGGGCAGATTTACTTACCCGGTCCGTTCGCGATCCAGCGGCGCGTTCTCTGCACTGGATTTGGGTCCGGCCGGGATTCATCAAAGCAGTTCCTCCGACGTCCACCAGGTGGCGCTGCTGCACTGAAGTCCGCTGGAGTGCCTCGAAATACACCGGCCTATCCAGGATGATGGTGAGTGAAATTTTCGCGACACAATTTTTTTTTTAAATGCGGCGGTTTTTCCGAATACGTTGGGTTTTCGTTCGGCCACGCCCCCCGATTTCCGTCGCATGCATACCGGCGCCGATGCGCCAAATTGCGATCGTGTGCGCCAAAAACCCGGGGCAATTCAGGTACAATCGACGCAAATCGGAAATATTCGGGTAACACGTCGGGAAAACGCGAATCGGGCCCTTAGTAAATGACCCCCATTGTGTACCTGAAGGAGCATATGACACAGCTGCCACGCAGTTCCCTGCTGAGGTCTTAGAGGCAGTGCTCACACATGCTTTTCACTGGTACTGTTAATTGTTTTACACTATGAATGTTCTATACTTCCACTTTAATAATTTTGGCATCTGTGGGAGTTTAGGAATACTAATTACAGCTCTGTTATTTATATTGTCACATTAGCTTCTTTAAAAATCAGAATGAGCAAGCATTATTTGACTTCCTTGTTTAAAGCAAACAATTTATAAAATTCTATCGGGACCACCGGGCTCTGCTAAGGGCTGCAACTTAATATTCAAATGTCTTTGGAGACCTAATTTAATCTAAGAATCTGATTTTTTTTTGTTTTTCTCTTAGGAAACCATTTTCCTGCATCTATTTGAACATGTTTACAAACAGCTGGATAATATTCCTTTAGTTACTTTTTGTACTTTATATAAGTGTTTTTTTTATAAGTTTGGAACCTCAATTTCATTAATTTTTTTTAAAAAGATGTGATGACAAGAGAAGGACTGAGAGCCAGGAAATACCGTAATACAAAAAAACAACATTGCATGATGAATAGAAAAAAATAAATAAAAAAGACAACTAGCACATGATAAAAAAATATTAGAATAGAAACAAATTAAAATAAAAAAATGTTAAGGTAATTATTTTTTTTTCCCAGGTTCTTTCAAGACAGTAGATTTTTCATATCTCCAGCTTTTTGTGGCATGAAGCCAATTTAAGCTCTTCATAGTATGCCTACTAATGGGGGAACATATCATTGTAATGTTTTCTCAAGTTTGATGGTCACAGAATAGTCTCATTGCACCATATTTATGACTTTTCTGCAACTTTTCCTTCCCTACTTTAGAACAATTAACATCAGATTTATCAAAGCAATACAGATGTGCAAGTTATATATAACATGCAAAAATGTTAAAAGACAAATATTTTGGCATAAATCCATCCACCAGCAACTTTCTGACATAGAAAATAGTTTACAACCAGTTAAACCTAAATTTTTGACTATTCAGCAGAGAAGTCACAAATGCATTGAAGACCTTAAAAGGAAATATACCATCAAAAACAAGCTTTATAAACCAGAAACACTTACCGTATATACTCGTGTATAAGCCGAGTTTTTCAGCACAAAAAAATTGCTGAAAAACGTCCCCTCGGCTTATACACGAGTCTATTATAAAAAAAAATTACCCAGTTAAAAAAAATAAACTTAAATACTCACCCTCCGACGTCAGCGCGGCTCCCCGATGTCGGCGCGGCTTACCGATGTCCCCGATGTCAGCGCGTCCTGTCTTCTTTCTTCTCCGCGGCTCCTCTTCTCTCTTCTTTCTTCTGGCATTGACGCGGCCATGTTTCCTTCATGGCCGCGCATACTATGACGTCAGCAGCGGCCGCGTCATAGTATGCGCCTGCTAGAAGAAAAGATGGTTGCGTCCATGCCGGAAGAATGAAGGGGAGCTGCGGAGAAGAAAGAAGACGGGAGGCGCTGACATCGGGGACATCGGTAAGCCGCGCCGACATCGGGAAGCCGCGCCGACATCAGAGGGTGAGTATTTAAGTTTATTTTTTTAAGGTCGGTGGGGGCAGGCTGTATACTACTAGGGGCTGCTGTATACTACAAAGGGCAGGCTGTATACTACTAGGGGCTGCTCTATACTACTAGGGGCTTGCTGTATACTACTGGGGGCTGCTGTATACTACTAGGGGCTTGCTGTATACTACTAGGGGCTGCTGTATACTACTAGGGGCTGCTGTATACTACATGGGGGCTGGCAGGCTGTATACTACTAGGGGCAGGCTGTATACTACTAGGGGCTGCTTTATACCACTAGGGGCTTGCTGTATACCACTAGGGGCTTGCTGTATACCACTAGGGGCTGCTGTGTACTACTAGGGGCTGCTGTATACTACTAGGGGCTGCCGTATACTACTGGTGGCTGATGTATAGTACTAGGGGCTTGCTGTATACTACTAGGGGCTGCTGTATAGTACTAGGGGCTGCTAAATACTACATGGCGGCTGGCAGGCTGTATAGTACTGGGGGCTGACAGGCTGTATACTACTAGGGGCTGGCAGGCTGTATACTACTGGGAGCTGGCAGGCTGTATACTATTGGGGGGGTGACCAATGCATTTCCCACCCTCGGCTTATACTCGAGTCAGTAGTTTTTCCCAGGTTTTGTTGGTAAAATTAGGGGTTTCGGCTTATACTCGGGTCGGCTTATACTCAAGTATATACGGTACTCATATATCTTTGTTATGCTTGGCCTCCTTTCTTCTAAAATCAAGCTTTAAAATTATACTATTGAACTGGAAGTGGTTTAGCAGAGCCTCTTTGTGCTCCAGCTTTACAGGTTGTTACACTGCTTCATTGTCCACCCTGCTCCCTTTCACCCCTTTCTCTGTTTGATGTAAAACAGTGGGAGGAGTTAAGTGTTCTTGCACAATGTCACTGTAGCCCATACAGCTAAAGCTCAAAGGTGCTCTGATAATGCCCTCCTGCGTCTTTCTGACAACCATAGAAGTTGATTTTAAAAGGAAAGAGGACCTGGATAACAAATATAAAATGACCACAGTCACAGTGCCTGGCTCTATCACCTGGTTAATCATGCTTGATTTTGATTGTAGACATCTAATATACATCTTATCAAGCAGTCTAAGCAAATATGGTAAAATCTTAAATGCATCAGATTTCATGTATCAAACTTTTTGTTTGCCTTTTTCTTTATTTTTTGCAACTCCATGCATGACACGTGCTCATTTGCAATTTTTTTGTGCCTTAAACAGTCTACTTTCAAAATACTCCACTGTCTAGTTTTTTGCAGTATTTCCTGAGTTATCACCTGAATCCAGATGTGAAAGTTGCGACTTTTTTAATGGTCTCACAAAAGTTGCAAATTTTGGTGCCAATCTACGGCTTCACTTGTCCAGGCCTAGAAATTAGAATAGAGCTGGTGGTGACTAAAGACCAAACATCACATGTTTCAATAAGGAAAAACACAAATACATCTGTTCAGCAGAAAAAAACACATGTACAAAACCAGACTTATGATACATGTCCCCCAATAATAGTTCACAGGCCTAACATAATGGAAAATAAAATCTCAATACATTGAAATACTATGTATTGTGACATGTTTTGTGCCATGATAATTTGACCAAAACCTATGTTTAATTCATGCAGTTATAGGATGGGGCTAGTTTATTCTAAAATCACAGAACCTTAGAATACAGAGGGTGGAATTTATTATGACCGGCATATTGGGAGGAAATTATCACATCTTAATACTGATGTACAAGCTGCCAGTGCAAGGTTAAGGCACAGGCTATAATGCAGATACACGCCAGGCAGGACCTAGTGTAGAAATTTGCCACTCAACAGTGGATATATCAGGATATTTCAAGAGGTATATATTAGGCACACCAGTGCTTGATAAATCATTCCCATTGTGTTGCAGTCTTTATAATCCCTGCTCCCAAACATGGCAGAGAGAGGTTTCAACCTCTTAGTAATTTTGGCCCCCATTATCTTCCAGAATAGATTTTAGTTATCACCCATGACAAAATTTTGTTGCAGGCTATGGTAAATTTGGCAGACCAGGGCATACCCCCTACTCCATGTTTTCAAAAAAGTGGTGCTCGTGTTTCAAAACAAGGGGGAAAAAATGACACAATTTACTGGCCATGCACTAGGACTTTCGACCATTAAATGCACGCAGGCCCATTTCTTCTACCAGGCAGACCAGGCAAAGGCCTTAGGCGCAAGGCCAGTGGAAGTCAGAAGAAGCCTCCCATTGCCCCCATTGAAAAAAAAAAAAACGTACTCAACTTCTATCGACCCACCTAGCATTGTGAGACTGCTTCCCATAGAGCAGTGGTGGCGAACCTATGGCACGGGTGCCAGAGGTGGCACTCAGAGGCCTTTCTGTGGGCACCCGAGCCATCGCCCCAGCACACCACACAGGACTCAAAGAATCTTCCTGCAGTTCCAAGCAACTTAAAAGATGCTGCTTTCAGTCATATTTTGATACTTACTTCACTACTTGGGACTGCAGGAAGAGGGAGAATAAATAGACAGGGCCGAATTATCTTTGGGGGGCCTCCTGCTGGCCCCTGCAGGTCTACAGAGGGACACTGGAAAGAAGCTAAAATGATGCAAATTTTCCATCTTCTACTGTGTTACTGTCCTCAGGAGGCCAATATGATTGTTGAAGAACAGGGATCAGTAAGTTCCTTTTTGGTTGGCACCTCGCGATAAATAAGGGGGGTTTTGGGTGTCTTTTTGGGCACTAGGCCGCTAAAAGGTTCGCCATCACTGCCATAGAGGAATTCCTCCCTTTCGCCTTTCTCCGGCACAAAGGTGCTAAGATTCATCTTTTTATACCTTTGTTTGAAACATACTGGAAAACTGTTTGTAATGATTGTGGTTATACTTACTTTGTGAGAAACACAGAATTCTCTCTAACTCTCACTGCGGTTAAAGGTGCTCTGGGTGTTCATTTCCAGTTATTCTCTTTGCGGTAAAAGAAGCAATGATAAAACCACAAACCCTTCCTCGCTGTGCAGATAAAAGTGCGCTTGGGTGTTCAGACTCAATATTTTAACCGGTTAAGGACCGGGCCCTTTCCCGTTTTTTCATGTCCATTTTTCACTCCCCACCTTCAAAAATCGATAACTTTTTTATTTTTACACGTAAAGAGCTGTGTGATGGCTTGTTTTCTGCGTAACAAATTGCACTTCATAATGATGGTATTAAATATTCCATGCCATGTACTCGGAAGCGGGAAAAAAAATCCAAATGCAATGAAAATGGTGAAAAAACGCATTTGTGCCACCTTCTTGTGGGCTTGGATATTACGTCTTTCACTGAGCGCCCCAAATGACATGTCTACTTTATTCTTTGGGTCGGTACGATTAAGAGGATACCAAATTTGTATAGGTTTTATAATGTTTTCATACATTTACAAAAATTAAAACCTCCTGTACAAAAAATTTTTTTGGGATTTTGCCAACTTCTGGCGCTAATAACTTTTTTATAGTTTGGTGTACGGAGCAGTGGGTGGTGTAATTTTTTGCGAAATTTGATAATATTTTCAATGATATCATTTTTAGGACTGTACGACCTTTTGATCACTTTTTATAGATTTTTTTAGATTTTTCAAAATGGCAAAAAAGTGCCATTTTCGACTTTGGGTGCTATTTTCCGTTACGGGGTTAAATGCATTGAAAAACCGTTATCATATTTTGATAGATCGGGCATTTTCGGACGCGTTGATACCCGATGTGTTTATGATTTTTACTGTTTATTTATATTTATGTCAGTTCTAGGGAAAGTGGGGTGATTTGAAATTTTAGGTTTTTTTATTATAATTTTTTTTTTTAAACTTTTTTTTATTTTTATTTATACTATTTTTCAGACTCCCTAGGGTACTTTAACCCTAGGTTGTCTGATCGATCCTATCATATACTGCCATACTACAGTATGGCAGTATATGGGGATTTTCCTCCTCATTCATTACAATGTGCTATGTGAAGGGGTTAAAACGAAATAGCCTCGGGTCTTCGGAAGACCCGAGGCTACCATGGAGACGGATCGCCGCCCCCCGATGACGTCACGGGGAGCGGCGATCCCAGGTAAGATGGCGGCGCCCATGCTAGATGCTAGCACCGATCGCGGATGTTACCGGTAAGCCTTTGCTGCAATATGCAGCAAAGACTTACCGTCTATGGAGAGGGCTCAGCCCGTGAGCCCTCTCCATGCAGCGCGACGCGACCGCCGCCGTGAATACACGGCGGGCGGTCGCGAACCGGTTAAAGTTGAAGATCTAGGAATGCTGAATCTAAAAAAAAATAATTTGAAGTTCCAGGAATGTGGAATTGAAAATTTTCAAGTTAAAATTTTCAAGTTGAAATGCAAAACTTATTCACACAGTGGCAAAACCAAGTTGTGTAGGATCTTTGCTTTATTCATCTTAATGAATGTTAGATGCATAAGGGCAGATGGTGGTGAACACACACTTTAACAGCACTCTTGCCGCAAGGAATAAAAGGCAAACTCTGGCCACGTGTCTAATTGTCCCACCTAAAACTTAAGCGGGAAGGACCCATCCTTCAGTATGAGGAGAAAGGTGGAGAGACAATCCTCCACCATGTGAGTCACATTCTGTCTCTTGGTACTATTTGCCTTAACTGTTGGAACTCAACATGGCATTCCACACTGTGGTCATGGTGGTCTTTTTTCTGCGTTGGAGACTTATTCCTTCTTCTCATGTCACCACTGAGCTCTTAGTGCCGGATGGGAAATCAGTCCCTGTCCCTATGGGGCTCACAATCTTATCAACCTACCAGTATGTTTTTGGAGTGTGGGAAGAAACCGGAGGACCCGGAGGAAACCCACGCAAACACGGAGAAAACATACAAAATGTTGCGGGCAGAAGGGCCAGGTACCTCTACCACATCTTCAGTCAGTAGCCACTACCATCTGTGGGCTATCCAAAAATCCAAGATCAAAGCACGGATGGAGTAGACGTCCCCCGCCTATGCCAATTCCCTATTAAGCAGGCCCAATACAGACTTTTTCAAAAGGCTTATGGTGCTTAAGCCAACATGAACAATTAGACTACTCGTGCTTACCACATATCTGCTTTAGGCCTTAGGTAGAATGCGGCTTTTATCAAACACCCTTCAACTGCCTGTATGACAGTTCTTTCAAACTACACCCCTCACTTTCTCAAATTATTTATCTAAATGCATAAATATATTACCAATTCATCCACCTTTTAATGTTTAAACACTGTACATTATCGCTTTAGATAGCTAGAAGATCCCATTTCTTCAACCGATCCCATGAACAAAACTGTTTGTTGTCAACTATAAAATATGTAAATAGGTTATTGTTATAAAAGTCAAATTAGGTCCTTGTCACAGGTGTCCTGCGATCCATGCCTCAGATTGCAGGCACCCCCCTGCCCCTCTCCGTGGGGGCTCTTCCCCGGTCCCCGGTCTGGACTCACCTCTTCACGTTCCTGCTCCTGTCCTGGCTAGGCCACGTGCGCGGCCCCGCTTCCTAAGGTGTGCACGCTGGCACTCGGGAATTTAAACACACTGATTGGCGCTGGCCACTTGCAGGTTTTTCTTAAGGGGCGGCTGTTCCCGGATATTTGAGTTACCTAGCCTTAGAAAATTTTCTGCATTGTTCCTGTGACCATCCTGTTCCTTTCTGCGTTGATCTCCTGTTGTGACCTCGGACCTGACCTCTGAATCGCTGCCATCTGCCCTGACTACAGCCTGCTTCTGACCATGAGCCTGGATTTCAATTCTTTACTGCTACCCTGGCTGCCACCGCGGGCTAGTCGCACCTGTGGAATGACCTGGTGGCTACCTTTCCAGTCTCCCAAAAGCTGCTCCAGCCTCCAGACGCACAGTCATAAGTGGAGCTATGGAAGTCGACAGAGCCAACTCACCGGTAAGGAACGTTCCAGACTGTCCCAGTCCCAAGCACTTCATTGGGGCTTGTCCTGTCTGTTCCCCCACATCCAGGAGAAGCCAGCACCTAGAGCTCCTGGGAGAAGCATCCCTAGGTGTGAATACAGTTTCTCCACGCCTGGCAGTTCCTGTGCTCCTCAGTGTTGGTACCCGGACTCCTGTGCAAGTCTCAGCCTTTTTGGACTCTGGTTCTGTGGGGAACTTTATGGATGCCACTCTGGTCTCCCGGCATTGCATTCAGGTGGTTCCTCTCAAGAATCCCCTATCCATATCTTCTGTCAGTGGACAAATCTTGTTGAATCCGGTCCGGTACCGCACTGAACCTGTTTCTCTTCAAGTTGGAGCTATTCACATATTTTTATGTTTTGCCATGCTCCACCTCATCTCTTCTCCTGCGCCTTCCATGGCTGCAACTTCATGCCCCGGTCCTCGACTGGTAGACTGGGAAGGTCCTGGGTTGGGGATCAGAATGCCACCCATGCTGCATAGTGACACTTCTACCTGTCCTGACTTCTTCTGTGTCTCCCTAGTCTCTGAAGGGTCTGCCAGCATGCCACTGGGACTTTGCCTATGCTTTTTCCAGAAGCAGGCAGAGACTTTGCCACAGCATCATCCCTATGATTGCCCTGTGGACCTGCTGCCTGTAACCCCATCCCCTAGAGGCCGTGTCTACCCTCTCTCTGTTCCTGAGATGGCTGCCATGTCCGAGTACATCAAAGAGAACCCATAAAGAGGTTTCACAAGCAAGTCCTCCTCTCCACCTGATGCAGGATTCTTTTTTGTCACCAAAAAGACGGCTCTCTGCGTCCCTGCATAGACTATCGTGGGCTAAACAAGGTCACGGTTAAAAAACGCTACCCCCTGCCATTGATTACAGAACTCTTTTTATCGGCTGCGCGGTTCCAGAGTTTTCTCCAATATGGACCTCCATGGTGCTTATAATCTCATCCGAATTCGCAAGGGTAACGAGTGAAAGATGGTGTTTAACACCTGTGATGGCCATTTTGAATATCTAGCAATGCCATTTGGACTGTGTAATGCTTCTGCTGTCTTATAGGAGTTTGGTCTACCTAAACGATATCTTGGTCTTCTCTCAAGACCTCGAGAACCATCAGTCACATGTACTGCAAGTTCTTGGCTGCCTCTGGGCCAATCATCTCTACTCTAAGCTAAAGAAATGTCAATTTCACCAATGCAGTCTCTCATTCCTCAGCTATATAATTTCCGACAGAAGCCTCCTGATGGATCCTGATAAGCTGTCTGCAGTTCTACAGTGGGCATGCCCAGAAGGTCTACGAGCCATATAGAAGTTCCTTGGTTTTGCAAACTATTATCGGCAGTTTATTCTGCATTTTTCAATTCTGGTGTCTCTCATTGTGGCACTTACCAAGAAAAATGCCAAGCCCCATGCCTGGCCCCCTGCGGCTGAAGAGGTATTCACCAGGCTGCAGTCCGCTTTTGCCTCGACTCTTGTTCAGTAGGCCTGACACAGAGAGACCCTTTTATCTTGACGTGGATGCATCCTCCGTTGGAGCTGGAGCCATGCTTACCCAGAAAGGGCCTAAGGGACGAACTCTCACATGCGGCTTCTTTTCTAGGACTTTTCTTTTGCAGAGAGAAATTATTCTATTGGGGACAGAGAACTGTTGGCCGTCAAACTTGCTCTAGAGGAGTGCAGTATCTACTGGAGGGAGCTCTCCATTCTGTTGATGTGTACACAGATCACTAGAATCTTTTGTACCTCCAGACAGCCCAACGCCTACATTCCAGGCAAGCCTGTTGGTCACTGTTCTCCTCTAGTTTGAATCTGCTGAACCATTTCCATCCTGCAGACAAGAATGTCAGAACTGATGCACTGTTCCCTGCTTTGGATGTCGTTGAGAGGAGTCTTCTGTCTTGGGGACATTCTTTGCACCCGTGGCACCCGTGGCACTCATCTCCCGCTTCCTTGGTCCCTTGGTCCCAGGAGGCGTTTCAGTGCATCAATCCAGTGGCCTACAAACTATGCTTTCCTCCGTCTATGCGCATCCCAAACTCCTTCCATGTCTCCCTCCTGAAGCCTGTCATCCTGAACCGCTTCTCTCGACTTCTCCTGCTCCTGAGGCTGACTCTACTGATGTTGATGAAGTGAAGGAGGTGTTGGACATGAAGACCATGAGGGGTAAGCAGTTCTTCCTTGTAGACTGGAAGGGGTTCAGGTCTGAGAAGAGATCTGATTGGCGCTGGCCACTTCCAGGTTTTCCTTAAAGGCAGGCTGTTCCCATCATTCCCTGCTAAATCTTTGAGCTACCTAGTCTCAGAGAAAGCTTCTGCATTATTCCTGTGAGCTTTCTGTTCCCTTCCCTTCTGCTGCAGAAAGACCAACCCGCTTTGCGGCGTGCTCTGGTCAAGGCCACTTAGATTCCTGTCCCAAGTGTCGGCTAGTGACATCTCCAGCGGTGGTCCAGAGGGCCCACTGACCATGAACCCTGACAGTCCTTTATGTAACAACTTGTGTATTATGCTCATGGAAAGAGTCCTGGGTGTCTTTTTCTTCTGCATATAAATATATATGGTAAGTACTGCATATGCCCTTAATTACTTTATAAAAATCATTACTTGGTGAATATTCTTCTTCTTCACACGCTTCAAACTTCTGTTTCACCAGATACTTCAATTACTATATACAGAAATTACTTGGAATCAAAATATACTTTTACTTTAAGTCTATGGGGAATGGGAACCATCACCAGACCCATATATCTATGTTTAGAAAATATAAACATTTTCAATGTAAAGCAATTAATATATTACAAGTTATGGTTTTTCACTAGACTTTTCTTTATTACTGACTGCTATGAATTTTTTCAGCACCAACTAGTCTAATATACAATAATTTCCATACTGTGACAAATCCACACATGCATTTTTTCCTGTCAGCCAACAAAAAGAAAAATAGAACCGTCTAAATTGATTGCTTTTATAAAATACAATACTGTAAGTAGTCTTTCAAATACAAAAGTATATTTGTTAAAATAGATTCTGTAAAATGAGCATTTAATGTGGAAAAACATGTCCATTACCATAAAACACACATTTTTGTTCCTAAATGGATTACTTTTAAAAATAATTTATTATTAGTTACTAAGCAACGGCATGTGTTGGATTAACTTTACCTCTCTACGTATACTTTTTTCTTACTTAACATTATTTTTTTTTCTCTTTAGAGGATAGTGATTTTATCTAGTAAATATAACATTTAATCAAATAACATACTAATTAGTATGACCCAAGCTTCCATGCGTTTCTATGAACAGAATTCAGCCTGTTTGTATCATCGTAAAATTCTTCTTGTTGCATTATTCTGCACACAATTTTACATTAGTAGTTGTAAGTGAAATCCAGGAACAGTAGCAAATCACAGAATATATATTCAAATCTTTCCTTTTAAACTTTTTGATTTGAAAATGAACTGTTGATTTTGAGAAAATCATTCATCCATGAAAATTAATTTCATTATTTGTATTGTCCAATGGTGTCTGGTGGGTATTGATTTGTTGCCTTGAGGTGTTCATTATATGAGACTTATACTTGGAATGATTGGTGTCTATATTTTGATATAGTGTTATGCTGTCCTTGGACTCACTTTGTTTTGAGGCATTTGAAGAGTTTCACCATCGTCCATAACTTATTTATATACTACATGGAATAAAAGACACCCCGTCACCTTTTTGACACCAATCCGGAGTGCTGCCAGTTTTTGAAACTTTATTTATATACTAGTTACAACAGGCCCTCTTAGTGTTTTCCACACTGTCCGAGATTTTTGTCTTTTTAATGTGTCCTTTTTAATGGGGTTCTTTTAACCATATGTTCTGATGTACTGAAATATGAATTTTGAAATAAAGATGTGATATTTTTTTGATTCAATTTATATGTGTGCTCTTTCATGAAGGTTTGGTAGGGATACATTCAGTTTTTGTGGTCCTTCTTACTGTGAGCAGAATTGATGAGTAATTTAATATTTACCCTGTAGTTGGATTTTTTTTTGTTTCTAATAATAAGTCTTATGCCTGGGGAAGCAGAAATAAGTGATAAATCTATCCGCCAAGGATCCCAAATAACAATAACTTACTATGGTGACACTTTTCCAACATTCCCTCTAGCCTTTGATAACATGAGGAAGGCTAGGTGTATGTTAATGTCCTTTTGTGATCAAGTGTTTTAATACACCTTTATGCCTCAGAATCTTTATATGATGTTATCTTGTCATGCTGGCATCCTGATAGCTTAGTTTTACACCCTCTTAATGTCCAGTACACATGCATACTAAAAATGTAGTAATAATTTGAGAATTCTTCAACCCCTTAAGGATGCTCGCTGTAATAATATGGCATGCATCGGGTGCATGGAGAGGGCTTATGGGCTGAGCCCTCTCCATAGCCATTACGTCTGTGATGCTTATTGCGCGGGTGTTATTCTGTCCATCGCTCCAATCAAAACTACTGGTGACTTCAAAAAGATGGTGAAGATTGGATGGGTGGCGATTGGTTGCCATGACAGCCTTCGGTGTTCTGATTTGCACATTGTAATGGCTGGCAGGCTATATACTACAGGGGGCTTGCAGGCTTAATACTACAGGAGATGGCAGGCTATATACTACAGGGGCTGGCAGGCTATATACTACAGGGGCTGACAGGCTATATACTACAGGGTGCTGGCAGGCTATATACTACAGGGAGCTGGCAGGCTATATACTACAGGGGGCTGGCAGGCTATATACTACAGGGAGCTGGCAGGCTATATACTACAGGGAGCTGGGAGGCTATATACTTCAGGGAGCTGGCAGGCTATATACTACAGGGGGTTTGCTGGCTATATAATGGGGAGAATGTGACCAATGCATTTCCCACCCTCTGCTTATACAAGTCAATAGGTTTTTCCAGTTTTTTTTGTTTTAAAATTAGGGGTTTCGTCTTGGTCGGCATATTAAAAAAACAAAAAAAATTAAATCGCCCCCTTTCCCTAGAATTCATATAAATATAAATAAACAGTAAAAATCATAAACACATTAGGTATCGCCACATCTGAAATTAACTGACCTGTCAAAATATAATAATTTTTCACCGAGTTTAACCCCGTAATGGAAAATAGCTCCCAAAGTTGAAAATGGCACTTTTTGCCACTTTGAAAATATAAAATAAAAAAAAAAAATGAATCAAAAGGTTGTACCTTGCTAAAATTGGTAGCATTGACAACATCAACAAAAGTTGCAAAAAATTACACCACCAGCAACTCCATGCACCAAAGTAAGAAAAAGTTATTAGTGCCAGGAGGGACCTGTGTGAAGTTGCCCCCCCCCCCCATCTTGTTCAAATCAAACGAAATTGGTGTCAAACGTTTGTGCTATGTTTGTGCAGCAGAAATATTTGTTTGAGCCCTCATCGTTTTTAAGATATTAATAAATGTTTTCAGGTCAACCAACACCCCCACATTGCACAAATCAAACAAAACTGGTACCAGTCATTTGTGCTACATTTGTGCTGGTTTGTGCTGCTCAAATTTTTGTATATTCAAAACAAAAGCAGCACAAACACAAATTTGAGCAGCACAGTTGATTGGCACCAGTTTTGTTTTATTAATATCTTAAAAACAATGAGGGCTCAAACAAATATTTCTGCTGGTTGACCTCTGATGACCTCCGTAAACTTTTGTTAATATCTTAGAAATGATAGCTGCACAAACCAAAATTTCTACTGGACAAACCAGCACAAACGTTTGACACCAATCAACAGGGTGGGAGGGCCAACTTCACTCCGGTCCAGAAGATGCCAAAATTAAAAAAAAAAATTGTACAGGAGGTTTTAATTTTTGTAAATGTAAAGAAAGATTATAAAACCTATACAAATTTGTTATCCCAGTGATCTCACTGACCCAAATAATAAAATAGACATGTTATTTGGGGCACCCAGTGAAAGCTGTAAAATCCAAGTCCAGAAGAAAATGGCACAAATGCATTTTTTCACCATTTTCACTGCATTTGGAATTTTTTTCCCGCTTCCCAGTACGCAACATGGAATGTTAAATACCATCCCTAAGTGCAATTTGTTATGCAGAAATCAAGCCATCACATAGCTCTTTAAGTGTAAAAATAAAAAAGTTATAGATTTTTGATGGTGGGGAGTGAAAAATGGAAATGCAAAAAAACCAAAAGGGGTTAGGTTGTTAAGGGGTTAATTTCTCCCTGTTGCTGGGGTGCCATTTAGTGGCCTTTGAACAGCAAAGACTTGGCTGGAGTTATCATGGAAAATATCTAGCTGAAATATGAATTATGCTACATATTTCTTTGATGTATATAGCAAGATGGAGTTTTTAGGTGTGACCTCATCACATTTTGCTGACCTAATGAAAGTTGATAGCATCCCCACCTCATTAGACCATTAGGTTTTCTGATACGACCTGGTTGGTGCTGGTTTTATGACACAAGCAACCTGGCATAGTTTAAAGAGAAGTAGAGAGGTTTCAAGGCAGCAAACTGACATAATTTTGATGTTTCCCCATCTTTATTTACCACAAACTATTTGTGACCAATTTGTAATAAAGAGTAATATCCTTCATAATGATAAATCTGCCACACAAGGTCCTGCTTTACCGTTTTATTAATCATTAGGACTGAAGCAGTGACATATACCACATAATCATAATAACCCACTCTGAATAAGTTGTAGTAACACAGAAAAAGAGATGAAATAAAGAGATGAGGTTGAAAGTGATTGCCGAGGGTACAATCAATGGAATGGAATAAAACATGTGAGAGCTTAATCTATGCCCCAGCAATAAGAATTCCTTCACTGCTGCAACCGCAGGCACCTCTCTGGGACCTACACCATGTAAAATATACTCTACTAAACGATAACATAGGTAATTGTCTAGCCGTGTGGACTCTAAAATGGCTATTCATAGTTGAAGGATGCATGGACTGCTTTCAAAGCCACACTACCAAGAATCCGTCTGCTATAGAGTTGTATAGTTTCCGATTAGTACAATTTAGCTAATTGGACATAGAAGGGGTTGTCCAGATCTGGAACACATTCAAAACAGCTCCTGTCCTGACCATGGGTAACAGTTAAGTTTGATTTATTTCTTTCATCAGGTGTGGCATTGTGTTTCAGAAGAAGGCAGCCATGTTTTTCAGCCTCTGGACAACCCCTTTAAACAAAATCAGTACAGGAGAGCCTGTAAAATGTTTACTTATGAAAAATGCGGACAGAGCGGGTTGTGCGTGATACATGGAGAGGGCAGCCCGAGGCGTGGTTCTTTTTTAATGCTAGTTTCAAGCGCCTTTTATCCAGGACTCCGGCGGTATTCTTGTGCTTTGCATTCCATTGTGTTTCGGAAGAAAGCAGCCATGTTTTTCAACCTATGGACAACCCCTTTTAGCAAAATCAGTAATGAGTAAATTATTAAGGGATTGATCTTCCCACCAAAAGAAAGCAATCTGGAGGCAGGTTTAGAGTACTCATGTCAGGGTCATACCTGACGGACCACAACACAATTCTAACCTCATGATGGCACAGTGGATTCCTGTCATTTGACAGGTAACATATTTTAAAATGTATAACTGTAATATGTTGTCTTTGTAGTTCCTTTCAATATTTAATTTTATTGAGTTTAAATGCTAGATATTTAATGACATGTTTTTCTCATTTCTGTAGTAAAAAATGTCATCTACAATACTGAAACAACATTGACCTTGTTATTTGTATCATTTTAGCAATCAACTTTTGTTTTTAATTTACTGACTGTAATTTCACTTTACTTTACTTTCTGCGTGATACAGAATAGGTGAAACCTTTTGTTCTTTTTCATACATTTTCTCTACTGAATGTTCCATGAGGTGAATGTTAAAGAAAAGATCATTTCAAAGAACGAAAGGACTAATACAATCAAAATATTAGAAGCTTATTCTATTTGTTTTTTAAAAAATTTATGTCACAGTGAGAACCGCTCTATGACTTCTTACCCTTCGTTAAGTCATATTTAAGTAAATATTATACAATGTTGTTCTACAATGTCCATGTTGAGATTGAGATTTACTCTCATGAAATTTTGATTCATGCATATGAAATATATATTTGTCCCACCCAGTCTCCACCTCACTCTTAAGTAGTGATGATCAGACCCAAGAAAGTGTGGGTTCAGTCAAGGTTAGCCAAACCCAGACTTAAAAACTTTGTTTGGGTTCTTTTTTGAACCTCCACCAGTAACATCAGTTATCATGCTTTTTTCTTTCTTTTCTTTAAAATAAATTCAACAAAAACACATTTGATGATGTACAGTTACATCCTGATCACTGTACAGGCTCCAAAGCAGGGCCTTTGTTACCACCGTGTGATCACGGCTGTATGTGACAGTTGGGCTCCTGCCCTAGTAGCTGAGATCATAATTAGTGATCTATGCTGAATATGTTTTTAGATGCTGTGATTAGAGATGAGCGAGCACTGAAATACTCGAGAGCTCGTTACTCGGGTCAAACTTTTCCCGATGTTCGAGTGCTCGTATCGAATAACGAACCCCATTGAAGTCAATGGGAGACTCAAGCATTTTTCACTGAAAGGACACATTGAAAGAACACTAAAGAAGAACACATTGCAGATGTTTGCAGATGTTGTCACTGAAAGAAAACATTGAAAGAACACAGTGAAGAACACATTGCAGATATACAATAGTATATGTAGAACAATATGTGTGAAGAACACCTTGCAGATGTTTCCACACATCTGCAATGTGTTTTTCACAGATAATGTTCTTCACATACTACTGTGAAGAACACAGTTCGGCGCGCGTGTCTTCCGATAAGTTAGCAGATGTTCGGAACATCTGCAATGTGTTCTTCACTGTGTTCTTTCTGTGCTGTTGGTCCTGCTCCAGCCTGCTCCGCTCCAGCCTCCACTTCAGCCCCCGCTCTTCTCCTCCATGCTGCTCCATTTCGCTCCAGCCCCTGCTCCGCTCCCCCATGTCCGCTCCAGCCCCCGCTTCACTCCCCCATGCCGCTCCAGCCATCGCTCCGTGATGCCCGCTCTGCTCCTCCATGCCCGCTCCAGCCCCCCCTCCTCCATGCCCACTCCAGCCCCCGCTCCGCTTCATGATGCCTGCTCCCCTCCACCATGCCCCCTCCGTGACTCCTGCTCCAGCCCCCGCTCTGTGATTGATGCCCGTTCCGCTCCTCCATGCCCCCTCCGTGATGCCTGCTCCAGCCCCCGTTCCGCTACCTGATGCCCACTCCGTGATGCCTGCTCCAGCCCCCGCTCTCCTCCATGATGCCTGCTCCGTGATGCCTGCTCTGTGATGTCTGCTCCAGCCCCCGCTCCGTGATGCCTGCTCCAGCCTATGTTCTGCTACCTGATGCCCACTCCGTGATGCCAGCTCCTGCCCGTGATGCCCATTCCGTGATGCCTGCTCCAGCCCCTGCTCCACTTCGGGATGCCCACTCCAGCCTCCGTTCCGCTACCTGATGCCCGCTCCGTGATGCCTGCTTCAGCCCCCGCTCCAATGGCACAAAACAGGATAAAAAGTGATTAAAAAGTCGCTTTTACGCTGACAATAAAAAGTACTACTCAAGCCCCAAAACAAAAACATGCTCCGTCAACAAAAAATAAAAATTTTATGCATCTTAGAAGAGTATGCAAAAACAATTATTTTTCACCACAAATGAATTTTTATTTTTCAAAACAAGTCATACAAGCTAAAAGAAATTGGTTACCATCATTATTTTGCTGCCCCATAGAATAAAGGTAACATGTTATCAATACCATAAAGTTTACAAAACAAAAAAAAATCATTATCCCCCCAAAATAATTAACAAAATATAAACAATGGTGTATTGCCACCCCATAAATAGTGTTCCTGTAAAAATAAACTTATTCTGTAAAAAATAAACCCTCATATGGTAAGTATTTCAAAGAAATAAAAATATTCTAGCTTGTTAAGTGCACCTGTCAACCCCCCCCCCCAAAAAAAAAATACCCACTTTCTATAGAGAAAAACTGGCCCAGGTAGGGAGAGTAATTTGCAACGATTACCATAAATGAATGGTACTTCAAAATTATCCTTATAGACCTTGATAAAATACTTGAGGGGTTTGGTTTCCAAAAAGGCGATCACTCTTTGGGGTTTTCATTGTTCTTGTATCTCAGATGCACCATGGCACTCATAATCTAGGATCAGTCAGAACCAGTTTTCTGTCTGACATTCTTTTTAGTGCAAACTACTTACACATGTAATAATAATGTGTTTGAGACAAAAGAAACAATTTTGGCGCAAGCCGCACTATATCCTGTGCTCAGTTGGACCGTGCACCACATGCAGAGTCTGACAGAAGTTTTTTGCACGCCCCTTGTTAAATGTGCACCAAGAAAATAGTGCACTCTGCTGGAGCAGTGAGGCAGAACCAGATTCCTGAAGAACGTGCGCCAGAAATCCTGGATCTGGTGCCCTCTGCACACTACACGGGCAAACTGCACATAGTACAGTTTGCACTGTTCTTAGTAAATGTGGGCCATTGGCCCAAAATTTTCAAAACTAGTGCAGCCTATTTGGTGAATAGACTAGCTGCATGATAACCATAACATTAAGAAAACTTTCTCAAAGTTTTCATCAAGTTTTCAGTTTTAAAAAAAAAATAAATGCAAAGCATATCAACTAAAATATATCATAAACATGAGGTACAAAACAAACAAACAATCTCAAATCACTTGGATGAGTTAAAGTGTTTCAAAGTTATTAGCGGATGATGAGAAACTTGTAAGACACATGAAAAATGAGGCATGATCATTAAATCAAAAACTAGCTGCAGAGTCAAGGGGTTAAATAGAGATTGAAAATATATGGTTGTTTTAAAAAATTACAGTACTGTATATACACTAATTCTAAATATATATTTTAATTGTCAAACTCAACAAACTATACTTCTTGATTAACCTCTTGATATTGCAGCTTCCAATTTTGTCATACTGTAAAGTGTAGCAACTGTAGAATAGCTTCCCAAATACATTCTGCAAACATGTATTTCTTGTAGAAGTCATATGAGGACACCTAATCTAGCCAATTTGTTCCACTGGAATGAACAAGTGAAAAGAGATAAACAAAACTTGTCAACTAAGTAAAAGGAAAATAAAACCACAAACCATCCTGCGTATTTCAGAAAAATCTGAGGAAAGAAAAGATAAAACATTTCTTTCAGTAGAACCTATAATGCTGCCTTAGGATCTAAAAGGTATGTTCTAAAAATACAAATTATTTGTAAACTGCTGTAGTTTGAGGTGTTGACTGCTACTTTTATTTGCTTTGTACGGTAGTTCTTACTAAACTGCCTATGTTTTTATGCATAGAAACATAAGTTAGGTAGAAATAAACATGTTCATTATAGTTATAGGAGAGAGAGAAGGGGATAGAGACAGTTGACCTATTCTAGAATGCCAGTTATAATCAGTTACAATATCAGTTATAATAAAGTAACAATATAAGTTATAAACTGTGATAGACACAAGTCAACTTTCTTGCATCTAACTATGCAATGCAACTATTGGAGAAATTCAAATTTCTAAGGCCCCCACAAATCCAATTTGTGTTAATGATTTGATATTTACTGCCCAAAAGTACAATGGTCCAAGCTCTCTGTCCACTTTCAGTCATGAGGTTAATTTGTTTGGAGGTTCAAATAGGGATCATGTAATCATATGCGTTGAAAGGTAGCATGCATGTTTGAGGATTTCAGGGCTGAAGATCCCACTTTTTATTATTGTTTATTTTGTAGGTAGTTTTGGTGATTTGGGCAGATTTGACTGTAGCGCCTAACAGGTTAACTGTTATGATCGGTGCTAGCACAAACTTGCAGCTGCCCATTAACACTCTCCATTCTGCCTTGGCAATTTCTAGCACATTCAAATAAGGGCTGAAAAGTAAAATAATAGGTAAACCAGTAGTGTAGCAGGTAGTGCACAACAAAATTAAAAAGCACAGTGGATCCACTATTCATGTAGCTAAAACTAATGAGTTCAAAACCAGCAACCAGTTCATGTAGAGACAGAAAATATCAACAAGTGCATTAGAATATTATAGAGCTTGTCTGCCTCAAAAACAAAAAGATAACTTCATAGATGCTACTACTACCACAATTATGGCTTACTCAAGCTCATTCTTATATACCACATTACGTATGAGCGGAACAGTGTATTTTCCAGCCATGGGAGAGAGTTCTAGAGGGAGAAGACTTTGCATCGGGGATATTGGATGGGTTGCGTGTACCTCCAATGTGGTAATATTTTAGGTTAATATACAGAACAATATATGGGTTTAATACCCCCCCCCCCCATCCCAATCTGAATGCCTCAGATTGTTTTGAATGCCAATCTGAATGCCTCACGTGTTCACAATGTAAAGTCCCTGGGACATCATTGCATAAAGTCTTGTCCATTGGTTTAACACCTAAGAGATAGTGTTTTTGACTTTGGAAAAGTTCATCTTTACTTTGCCTTTGGACCCACTACTTACTTTGTTCTATGCTTAAATGCCTTATCTTCATGTTGGTGAGATTAGGGACTCGGCATACAGCCTTCCACATTCAAAATATAGAACTACTCCGCCATAACGAATATACTACCACAAAAAACGGAGTAGCAGCGTTCTTTAGTAAAACCAAAAAATGTATATCTTTATTTAATATATAAAACAACACACAAATGTATTGTCATGAAATAATTAGTGTAACAGAGGAAATCCAAAAATAAGTCAGATCAGACAAAAACACATGACCGCATTATAGGGTATGTTGCTCTGTTCCTTAAGTGACACATCAACAGGTAGTATTATTTCCACAATAGTTCACAGTAAAGGTAAATGTAAGATGTGCACCTAGACATTAAGCTTATAAATGAAAGACCCATTTCTTGCAGTCTGTGGTTGCCTCTCAGACTTCCCAACGCGTTTCGCACACGCTTCTTCAGCGGGTATGCTTTAGATTGCTTTAGATTGAAGAGGGCCGATAGAATGCTGTCCAAAGATTATTTTTGTAAAGCTATTACATTTGTTTCCCTGTAAGCTACAGGTATTCCTTTGTAGGAAGGGCATGTTTTAAGTCAAACTGAAAGGGGTTGTCAGTAGTGTTGAAGAATAGAAAGCTAGCAAATTACTGAATCTCTTGCCAGCATGCTTTGAAAAGTATATGGCTTTTTCTACAAAAGTGGACTTTACCAATTTGTTTACCAATGTGTTGATGAAGTACCAATACATTAATATTATGTGGATTTAATGATTGAAACTAAGATACATTAAAGGGGTTATCCGGGTTTAAAAATCTTTTTATGGCCGGGCTGGGGAGGGATAGTTAAACATAATAAACATGGACTTACCTCCTCCGGCGCCGCCGATGTCCCGCGCCGCGGTCACTTCGATCCGTGCCCCTGTAAACAAACAGGGGCATGGAAGCCGCGCACAGGGAGCTTCCAGTCCGCGTTGTGGACGGCTCCTCCCATCCGTCCCTATCTCTCAGCGTTGTAAGCGCTGGGAGATGGTGCGCATGGGAGCATCCGACCGGCCGGAAGCTCCCTGTGCGCCGGTTTAATGAAACCGGCGCACGGAGAAGACGGGCCGCAGCGAGGGACATCGGCAACACCGGAGGAGGTAAGTACATGTTTATTATGTTTAAATAGCCCTCCCCAGCCCGGCCATAAAAATTTTTTTAAACCTGGATAACCCCTTTAAATACGGAAAAGAGTGTATAAATGATCTTCTTCCAAACCTTTCCCAACCCCCACATCTGATAGTAGGCTGTTTATCGTATCGACAGTCTGGACCGTAGTGGCATTATGGTGATAATGAAGGAACCCCAGGAGCATGGAGCCAGATTTCCATTTTAAAACGTTAGGTATAGGAAGGGCCAAGACACTTTAACTAAAATGTCTTATCAACTGCCTCATCTGCATCAAGGCAAAGAATCAATGAGGAACAATCTGCTGCCTATAAGACATTTGTATCTCTCAGTGGCTGAACAAGACCGTGACTCTCAGTGGCTAACTCAGGTCACTAACTTACTGATTCAGTGGTTTTCCCTTGTTGGGTGAGGATTGGAGTTCTTTTTCCTCTCTTTACCCATTATATTTTTCTAATTTTTTCTACTCTTCTACTATTTTTTTGTCCTTTTGACTACCAGTCGGAACTCACCCTTGTTGTTTCTCCTATCTAGTTTTTCTTATGAAATATTTAAAAAAAATTACATTTTATGTTTTAAAAAGCATGGAGGGTAGTCTACAGGTGTATGTGGCACCGATAGTGGCTGCTACTGTATATTATATGTATTAACCAAGTGCCTATTGGTCCCTGTTGTGCAGCTGTGAGGAGTGAATGGAGAAGTACAGGCAGTCCCCGGGTTACATACAAGATAGGGTCTGTAGGTTTGTTCTTAAGTTGAATTTGTATGCAAGTCGGAACTGTATATTTTATCATTGTAATCCCAGCCAGAACTTTTTTGGTCTCTGTGACAATTGGATTTTAAAAATGTTTGGTTGTCATAAGAATCAGGATTAACAATAAAGCTTCATTGCAGACACCTGTGATGACTGTTATAGCTGATCATTGTAGCCTAGGACTAAAGTACAATAAATTATCAATATCCAGTGGTCCGTTTGTAACTATGGATCGTATGTAAGTCGAGTGTTCTTAAGTAGGGGACCGCCTGTACTTGCAAATGCTTTGTAATGATTTTAGCTAGGAGCTTGTAATCTTGATTCAACAGGATTAGGTGATGTGGTGGAGGTAGGGTAAGTTCCTTTTCAGTTTCTGAATCCGAATTGTATGTGAATCAAAAGTCATGTATCATCAGGTCATCTATCGGAGAGGCCTTATATAGGTGCTCAATGTGAGCATGTATGATATATGCTATGGCATCTACTTCCGAAATTGAGGCATTGAAAGAATGTTTCATTTTGCATAAAAGAGAATAACAGCGATTTGGCCTTTTGTAGGTCATACTTAGAATGTATCATAGGGTTTTTAATGTATTCTTGCTGAACCATCTAGCAGCCATTGTGCAGTGTTTTCACTATATAGCTTTATTTTTAGAGGCATGTGTAAATATATGGCC
The DNA here is from genome assembly GCF_040894005.1 of Engystomops pustulosus. NCBI lineage: Eukaryota > Metazoa > Chordata > Amphibia > Anura > Leptodactylidae > Engystomops > Engystomops pustulosus. Next base: position 56,371,848 of record NC_092414.1, on the reverse strand, counting down.
ATTCATCACTGCTTGCTATATTATTGTCTATTAAGTTCACCCAGTGTAACTTCACGTTTGCCCAAAACTCCAGGGATGAGATAAGGTAGGATGAGAATTTACAAATTCTTCTTTTCAAAATCTAAGAGGCAGCAACACTGATCCAAAATCAGTGGAATAATATGATTATATAGAATTATATACTATGCACATGTGGAAAGTAGGCATATTCCCTACTGTTTAGATGGAAGAGTCACCAGGGGTCACAGAAATGAAAGGTAGTCTTATGGGAATTTAATATCTCACAACCGAGGAAGAGCGGGGTTCAACTGCTGTTTACAGAGGTTACCGATGCAGTGGTGCCCACTGGTGCTTGTCTGTTACAATAGTAGCAGGCACTTGGCAGTAAAAGGTGTTGCTGTAGAAGAATGGGAACATCAGAGGAGGTGAGTATAAGTAGTTTATTGCTTTTTAAGCACACCACAGATATTTATCTTTTCTCCACAGACAACCCCTTTACATTATAGTCCAAATTAATGCACAAAAAGTGCATGTACATACAGCAGGTAAAATAGGTATTGAATTTTTAAAGTTTACATTAAATTATTTTCTAAAAATGCTTTTGACATGAAATTCTCACTAGATGTCAGTGAACATCCATCCAATCCATACTGGCAAAGAAATCATACCATAGATGTCTATAACTTAAGTTATATGTAATAATGAGAAATGACACAAGATGCCACACAACAAACATCTGATAATGAATAAAAACAAGACCTTGCAATCTTATTGGTGTACAAGGTACCTTTTTCCAGGATAACAGCAGGGGTGTACCAAGCCTGTCTGCTGCCTGAGGCGAGACATAGAGAGACGCCCCCCCCCCCCCCCCCGTGCACATATATGTAATATATCATGGAGTGTCAGGACCAGATCCTTCATATTGGTTTGGTGTGAAAATAAAGCAATGCAAAATGCATACACCTCACCACCATGTAGTATAAAATGCACACAGCGTGCCACCATATAGTATAAGATAAATCCAACAGCGAGGAAGCAGCACTCCAAGTTTCAGTAGTGGTATTTATTTCACCAGTGGAAAAAGATACAACGTTTCAGCTATCTCTATGTAGCCATTTTCAAGTACAACGTTTCAGCTATCTCTATGTAGCCATTTTCAAGTACAACGTTTCAGCTATCTCTATGTAGCCATTTTCAAGTACAACGTTTCAGCTATCTCTATGTAGCCATTTTCAAGTACTTGAAAATGGCTACATAGAGATAGCTGAAACGTTGTATCTTTTTCCACTGGTGAAATAAATACCACTACTGAAACTTGGAGTGCTGCTTCCTCACTGTTGGATTTACTTGTGTAGGGGTCTCTTTGAGCCAGAGTCCCTGAAGCGTGCACCCACACGGATCTTAATCCAGTATACCATTGTGCTACTCCTACAACTTTTCCTTTACTTTGTGCCTTATATAGTATAAGATAGATAAAGCATACCACCATGTAGTACAAAATGCATACAGAGTACCGCCATGTAGTATAAAATACATACAGCGTACCACCATGTAGTATAAAATGCATACAGAGTACCGCCATGTAGTATAAAATGCATACAGCGTATCGCCATGTAGTATAAAATGCATACAGCTTATCACCTTGTAGTATAAAATGCATACAGCGTGTCGCCATGTAGTATAAAATGCATACAGCATACAGCCATGTAGTATAAAATGCATACAGCATACAGCCATGTAGTATAAAATGCATACAGAGTACCGCCATGTAGTCTAAAATACATACAGAGTACCGCCATGTAGTCTAAAATACATACAGAGTACCGCCATGTAGTCTAAAATATATTCAGCGTGCCGCAATGCAGTATAAAATACATACAAAGTACCGCCATGTAGTATAAAATACATACAGCGTACCGCCATATAGTATAAAATGCATACAGAGTACCGCCATGTAGTATAAATGCATACAGCATACAGCCATGTAGTATAAAATGCATACAGCGTACCGCCATATAGTATAAAATACATACAGTGTACAGCCATGTAGTATAAAATGCATACAGCAGATTGCCATGTAGTATAAAATGCATACAGAGTACCGCCATGTAGTATAAAATACATACAGTGTACAGCCATGTAGTATAAAATGCATACAGCAGATTGCCATGTAGTATAAAATGCATACAGTGTACCACTATATAGTACAAAATAGAAGCTCTTATGAATATCACAAATACAGCATATATATATATATATATATATACAGCATATATGTACACATATACAAACAGTAGATACACCATATACACACACTGTACATACAGCAAATATACACACATACTATATATACACACACATACTGTTTATACACACACACACATACTATATATATATATACACACACACACACATACTATATATATATACACACACACACACACACACACACACATATATATATATATACACACACACATACATATACATTTATACATATACACACATAAATATAAACACACACATATATACATACACACATATATGCATACATAAGATAACCTTACCTTCCTTTCAGGGTCTTGGTAAGTTTGGTCTTCTCCTGCGGCGGTAGGGAGGTGGGGGGAGGCGGCTGGCCAGGGAGCGCGTTGTTGGGGGCGGGGGCCGGACGTTCCTGGAGCGGGGCGGGACGGTCCGGGAGCGGGGGTGGATTATGGTTGGGCTGGGAACGGGGGTGGATTATGGTTGGGCTGGGAACGGGGGTGGGTTGTGGTCGGGCTGGGAGCGGGGGTGGGTTGTGGTCGGGCTGGGAGCGGGGGTGGGTTGTGGTCGGGCTGGGAGCGGGGGTGGGTTGTGGTCGGGCTGGGAGCGGGGGTGGGTTGTGGTCGGGCTGGGAGCGGGGGTGGGTTGTGGTCGGGCTGGGAGCCGGAGCCTTTGCTGGAAGACAGGAGCGAAGGTATGTGGGGAGTGGGAACAAGGTGCCGGCCGGAGCACTGAAACGGCAGGCGGGAGTTCGATGCCGGAGAGCGAGGGGGCGGGCGCACGCTGCTGGCGCGGAGCATGATGCACGGAGGACGGGTTGAGCCGGGAGCAGGAGCATGGTGCCGGACGGGAGACAGGAGCAGAGGGGGGTTGAGCCGGGAGCACAGATATGCGGGGAGTGCGGGTGGGAAGACAGAGTCGCCCACCAAAAGGAACGCGGGAGTTCTGTGCCGGGAGGCGGAAGCACGGTGGCGCCGGCGGTGGGGAGCATGTTGCCAGACTCACGGTGCCGCCCCCTCGTCGAGCAGGAGGCGTGCCGCCTGAGACGAGATGCTCAACTCGCCTCATGGCAGGTGCGCCCCTGGATAACAGCACAACTTTTAAACTAACATAGGTTCCAATAAGCACTATTGAGGCCACAATTTCACTATTAGCAATACAGTCAGTCCCCAGGTTACATACAAGATAGGGTCTGTAGGTTTGTTCTTAAGTTGGATTTGTATGTAAGTCGGAACTGTATACTTTATCATTGTAATCCCAGCCAGAACTTTTTGGTCTCTGTGACAATTTGATTTTAAAAATGTTGGGTTGTCATAAGAATCAATATTAACACTAAATCTTCATTACAGACACCTGTGATAACAGTTATAGATGTTTATTGTAGCCTGGGACTAAAGTACAATAAATTACCAATATCCAGAGGTCCGTTTGTAACTATGGGTCGTATGTAAGTCGAGTGTTCTTAAGTAGGGGACCGCCTGTATAAGGTATTCCTTACAACATTTTAGACAAAGTGTAAAGCTGGCACTGGGAATGGACATGTGACACAGACCATAATGGTAACCCACTTCCAAAATGTCCCTTCCTATTGGGGGTAGAAAACTTGAAGATGTTTCCTCCCTAAGCCAAAATGCAAACATGAAACAGGACAGACAACACAAGCACAAAAGAATGGTCAACTATCCAGATCACAAGAGAGATAGCAATACAGTAGAGAAATCACTAAAGGAGAGTGGTCAAGAGTGTGGTCTAAACGGGAGCCAAGTTAAAATACCATAAATAGGAAAAAAAAGGCAATCTTTCTCATTAGGTAAAGTCATTCTGCCTCTCACAGCAACACTTCCTACCCACATTGATCTGAAGAAGGAGATGTTGCGTCTCTGAAACTCGTCATCAATAAAGCAACATTTAAACTAATGCTTATGAAGTGTGGGCACCTTTCCTGAATGATTACCATCCAACTAGTACTGTTCCAGTAACCCGTCCTTGGTCTACCCAAGTTATTAGGTAAGGAGCAGGTTAAGCAAAACTATACATGAGAGAGAAAATGAGAGATACATGAGAGTAAATGTGAGCAGAACACTTATGGGAAACCTGATCCCCCCACCCCCTTGCTCTAATCTCACTGCAGGAGGAGAATGATGTGGTGCAATAAACACCTAAAAATCTAGCAAGCCAAGACCACATTCACACAAACGAAAACAAAAAAGTAAAGAAACAAAAATCACTCTTCTCAGTGGTATATAACATGGACCAAGATTGATACTGACACAGAGGAGTGAAAACAATTATTAGAAGCAATGTCAAACAGTAAATAGCCACCTGCAGAGTGATACAGAAAGAGAAAGCAACAATTTAAAAGAAAATAATAAATAATGCACTCAACCTCACCACACTCTTTGGATGTCAAAATATAGAGCATGTGTATGGGCAGGACAAGGACAGTGGTGCAGATTCATCAAGCTGTCTAAGAGTAAGAATGTTCTTAGTTGCCCATGGCAACCAATTAAAGCTCAGTTTTAATTTAACCAGTTCTCATGAATATTTTAAAGGGGAGAGGTAATTGGTTGCCATGGGCAACTAAGGACATTCTTACTCCTACACAGTTTGATAAATGTGCCCCAGTGAGTCCTAATTCTGAAACCCAAATCTGTGCCTGCCTGCTGACTGGCATCATCATAATAAGTAGCCAGTAACTGGACATCGTTCCCTTCCTGTGTAAGGCTGCAAATCTTGGTCACCACAAATAAAATACAAAATTAAAGTACAAAATAAAGTGGATGGGTGAATAGTCAACAACAAAAGCCAATATGGAAAAAAACAGACTAACAAAGAATATTAATACCACTGAACGGAACCTAGCAGAAAAGAGCCGAAAAGAGGGATGGTGCACATGGGGTTGAAATCAGCCTGCACCAGGTGAGAAGTAGGGCTCTTAAGGTATGCAAGTTTTAACCCTTGCTGGCTCAGAGCAAGATTTACAGAGAGCTAGAAGCAAGCAATTAGAACACCATTCAGGTGAAAAGCACTAGATGGAATTCAGCACTTTTGCAACCAAACTGCAGAATGTAACACCGTGTTTGAAAACGTGGCAAAAGTAGAGATGAGTGAACCATTGAAGATTTGATTCCTGAAAACTTTGCCAACATTTTCAAAAGATTTGGTTTAGAGCTACAGTACTTTTCGGACTGTAAGGCGCACTGGAGTTTAAGGCGCACCATCAATAAATGCCTGCTAAAACATCTAGGTTCATATATAAGGCGCACCGGAGTATAAGGCGCACCTGATTATAAGGATGAATGTCCAGCAGGTAGCAGACCTGTGCACAGTTCAAGGCAGCTGTTGTCTGTAAGTACGGTTCATATATAAAGCGCACCGGACTATAAGGCGCACCTTTGATTTCTGAGAAAATCAAAGGATTTTTGGTGCGCCTTATAGTCCGAAAAATACGGTAATTTATTCAGTCTGAAACAATGTTGCTCCAATTTGTCTTGGAAATTGGTATACAACAGCTGCTAGTCCCAAAACACAGCTTTTTCATTGAAACTCCTATGTTGATCAGTTAATTTTTGCATGATTTATTAAAAATTTTCTATGGCCGTTCCTCTCACTCTGGGATGAATGAAGCATTATTTTACAAGATTTTCCTATAGTGAAGCAGAGAGTATTTAGATTAGGTGCTGGAAAAATGTCATATTTGTACCGCATCGATTAAACCTTCATAATTTCTTACGTAGAAGAATGAGACAAAAACCCCACCTAAGCAATGCATGCAACAAGTTTTTCTAAACATGAGTTGTATTGAAGCTATCAACCACAAAGTATTAAATACATTTTAATATGTTGTAATGCGCGTTCAATACGGTTTCTCTGCATCATTTCTCATGAGTTGTATGTTCATTTATGGAATCTACGGTCTGATTTCTTTGCCAGTGTGGATTGGAGGAGTTGTTATATCAGTAGCCTCTTTAGAAATATATTTATTATTATATTTATTTAAAAATGTAGTACTTTTTTTGCCGGCTGTAAATTATATACTTATTAGAGTAAAATCTATGCTAATAGTGGAACATACTTAGGCTTTAATAATAAAATCTTGCCACATAAGTACTTTTCTGCAAGAATGTAGCTGATAAGGGACATTGCTCAGTGTCATTCCTTTTTCCGTTGTGATTTTCTTCTCTTGTTGTGTTAATGGTCCCGCCAAACTCAACATTGGTGGTTTCATTTGCAAAATCCATTGCATTGTACTGCATATGTTAAGAGGAACAAAGGTTTTTTTGTGTCCTTTATTTTCCAGGATAATGTAATGCAATTTTACATTCTCTTGGGTAAACTTTTTTCTTTATAATAAATTGGAAGTTAAAGAAAAGTTGAACATGTCCTTTGTGTGTCATTCTAAAGACCTATTATTTCAAAATGGTGCTTGCAGAATCAAACTTCATGTCATCCATTTTAGGAAAACATTTTTTTTTCATTATTTTTGACATCCAGCCTTTAAAGATTCTGATATTTTTAGGGTTATTTGACTTTTGCAAAAGACTTTTAAAGCTGAACACAAAAAGACAGGCTTCAGCCTTGACTTCAAAGACAGGAAAATGACATTGCAGCATTTACTATCCATTTTAAGTGTCTTAACTGTCACACAATCAAGGCTTTCGGTTTCCAGAAGTCAAAGCATATGCATTTTTGCTATGTTAAATATGCCAGTTAGCCCTATTGTTCTGAAATTCACACACCACAATAAATAATTTCTGCTCTGAGTTTTAAGGACACAATCTTTTTTTGTTCTCTGAACAGCTAAAATGTAACTCATAATAAAAGAAATTTTGAGAAATACAGTATTTTTCTGCATTATTTAGGTATAATTGGGCTCCCAATAATATATGGTCTTTTACATTCTATTCAAGTTAAGAATGAACATTAAGTTTAAAGTTACTGTACAACGTATCAACATTTAGCTGAAAAAAGACTCAGGAACTTTGCAGGAATAGCAGTAAGGCCCAGGTTAGATCAGTCTTATTTTTACACAACCAGGAGCTAGTAATTAAAAAAAATATATAGCAAAAGCCCTTACCCTGCAAAGCGACAAGACCTTTTATAAAACACATTGGGGCACATTTACTTACCCGGTCCAGTCGCGATCCAGCGGCGCGTTCTCTGCTCTGGATTCGGGTCCGGCCGGGATTTATGAATGTAGTTCTTCCGCCGTCCACCAGGTGGCGCTGCTGCGCTGAAAGTCATCTCATCGCGCCGGAATGCACCACCTCGGACCAGGTGAAGGTAAGCGCTCCCCAAGCGACACTTTTTCGGTTTTTAAATGCGGCGGTTTTTCCGAATACGTCGGGTTTTCGTTCGGCCACGCCCCCCGATTTCCGTCGCGCGCATGCCGGCGCCGATGCGCCACAATCCGATCGCGTGCGCCACAATCCCGGGGCAATTCAGGTACAATCGGCGCAAATCGGAAATATTCGGGTAACACGTCGGGAAAACGCGAATCGGGCCCTTAGTAAATGACCCCCATTATGTCTAACAAGTTTTTGTTAATACCTGATAAATAACAATAACAAATGATTTAGACATGGTAGACACTTTTTGATATACGGTATCCAAGAATACAAAAAAACAAAAAGTCCTGTAACTCTCAGGTCAGTAAATCTCAAAATCCCAGTAGCCAAACTGCTGCATTCTTATTATGTTGTGTGACAAAGTAATTTGCTTTTTGACTCTGTTCTATTGTGCCCTATTCATGAAATCTTAAACCATATACCTGACAATTGTGCTTATACAGTTTTTTCTTAAGGAATAATAAGTTACAGCAACATTACAAGCTGAAACACTGCAAAAAGAGATTAAAACAGCAGTGAGGATATAAAAAGGGGACATAGATGAGGTAAGTGCCGTCACGAGGAGGGTAGAATTAGTAAGTAAACAAAAGAACAATATAAAAATATTAAGAATATAAAATACACAGCATGTATAAAATATATTTTTTTTGTATAAAAACACTCCCACAATTAAAATTTGGATGCATTTATATGTATGAACAAAAAAAAGGAACAAGTAAGCCTCTAATAAAAAACTTACAGGGATTATGAATAGAGATGAGCGAACACTAAAATGCTCGGGTACTCGTTATTCGAGACGAACTTTTCCCGATGCTCGAGTGCTCGTCTCGAATAACGAACCCCATTGAAGTCAATGGGAGACTCGAGCATTTTTCAAGGGGACCAAGGCTCTGCACAGGGAAGCTTGGCCAAACACCTGGGAACCTCAGAAAAGGATGGAAACACCACGGAAATGGACAGGAAACAGCAGGGGCAGCATGCATGGATGCCTCTGAGGCTGCATAATCGCACCATTATGCCAAAATTATGGGCAACAGCATGGCCATGACAGAGTGACAGAATGAAGCTAGATAGCATCTAAAACATCCAATAATTGACCCTGACACTATAGGGGACGGCATGCAGAGGCAGCGGCAGCAGGCTAGAGAGTGGCATGGCGACATACCCTAAATGGACTCAGGCTTCAAACCAATGGGTGGCAGAGAGGAACCAAAGGAGGTGAGCAAGAAGCGCTCAAATAATATCGGTACATGATAAAAGTTTGCCAGTATATTTTGTGGATTACACAGCAGGGTGGCGACAAAGTTAACATGGAAGCCATGAAAACAACCCAAAATTCTGCCTGACACAGCTCGTTTGATAAGGGGACCATGTATGGAGGCAGTGAACTAGTAGTAGATTAAAGGTGCTGCAGTTAAAACTATGTTAGTTGGATCTTGGCATGGAGCTGGCGCTCCGCTGCCAGGCGAGCTTTCGCCAATCCAAGCCCCTGTCTCTAGGCTACTCCCCAAACAGCACTTCTAAGAACCTTTTGTATAAGATCAAGTGTAGTAGCGTTCTTATAAGTTTAGGATATGCCGGGTGAGGGGAATGTAAACAGATGCGCAAGAAGCGCTGAAATAATATCCCTAAATGGTAAAAGTTTGCAAGTATATTTTGGGGATTACACAGCAGGGTGGCGACAAAGTTAACAACTTTGATGTGGAATGCCCTGTAATAGCTCTTGGGCGGTGTGCCTTTTATCGCCTAGGCTCAGCAGTTTCAGCACCGCCTGCTGTCGCTTAGCGACGGCACTGCTGCTGTGCCTAGAGCTACCGACTGATGGCGCCATGCCCACGGATGGTAATTCGGAGGAGGAGGAGGTGGAGGAGGGGTGGGAGGAGGTATAGTAGGCCTTTGAGACCTGGACCGAGGTAGGCCCTGCAATTCTCTGCGTCGGCAGTATATGACCAGCCCCAGGGTCAGACTCGGTCCCAGCCTGCACCAAGTTAAGTGTAGTAGCGTTCTTATAAGTTTGGGATATGGCGGGTGAGGGGAATGTAAACAGATGCGCAAGAAGCGCATGATGCGCATGGAGCTGGCGTTCCGCTGCCAGGCGAGCTTTCGCCAATCCAAGCCCCTGTCTCTAGGCTACTCCCCAAACAGCACTTCTAAGAACCTTTTGTATAAGATCAAGTGTAGTAGCGTTCTTATAAGTTTAGGATATGCCGGGTGAGGGGAATGTAAACAGATGCGCAAGAAGCGCTGAAATAATATCCCTAAATGGTAAAAGTTTGCCAGTATATTTTGGGGATTACACAGCAGGGTGGTGACAAAGTTAACAACTTTGATGTGGAATCCATGAAAACAACCCAAATTTCTGCCTGACACACCTCGTTTGATAAAGGGACGATGTATGGAGGCAGCTATATGGACGACTTTTGGAGGTAGCAATGGAGACAACATGTGGAGGCTGCTATGGAGACAATTTAATTTGGATAGTGCCTGTATGTGGCAGTCCCAAACATTTTTCAAACCAGAGGAGCAGGTAGGTGGCCCTCCAGTAAAATGGGATAGATTGAGTGCCTGTATGTGGCAGTCCCAAAAATGTTTCAAACCAGAGGAGCAGGTAGGTGGCCCTCCAGTAAAATGGAATAGATTGAGTGCCTGTATGTGGCAGTCCCAAAAATTGTTCAAACCAGAGGAGCAGGTAGGTGGCCCTGCAGTAAAATGGAATAGATTGAGTGCCTGTATGTGGCAGTCCCAAAAATTGTTCAAACCAGAGGAGCAGGTAGGTGGCCCTGCAGTAAAATGGAATAGATTGAGTGCCTGTATGTGGCAGTCCCAAAAATTGTTCAAACCAGAGGAGCAGGTAGGTGGCCCTGCAGTAAAATGGAATAGATTGAGTGCCTGTATGTGGCAGTCCCAAAAATTGTTCAAACCAGAGGAGCAGGTAGGTGGCCCTGCAGTAAAATGGAATAGATTGAGTGCCTGTATGTGGCAGTCCCAAAAATTGTTCAAACCAGAGGAGCAGGTAGGTGGCCCTGCAGTAAAATGGAATAGATTGAGTGCCTGTATGTGGCAGTCCCAAAAATGTTTCAAACCAGAGGAGCAGGTAGGTGGCCCTCCAGTAAAATGGAATAGATTGAGTGCCTGTATGTGGCAGTCCCAAAAATTGTTCAAACCAGAGGAGCAGGTAGGTGGCCCTGCAGTAAAATGGAATAGATTGAGTGCCTGTATGTGGCAGTCCCAAAAATGTTTCAAACCAGAGGAGCAGGTAGGTGGCCCTCCAGTAAAATGGAATAGATTGAGTGCCTGTATGTGGCAGTCCCAAAAATTGTTCAAACCAGAGGAGCAGGTAGGTGGCCCTGCAGTAAAATGGAATAGATTGAGTGCCTGTATGTGGCAGTCCCAAAAATGTTTCAAACCAGAGGAGCAGGTAGGTGGCCCTCCAGTAAAATGGAATAGATTGAGTGCCTGTATGTGGCAGTCCCAAAAATTGTTCAAACCAGAGGAGCAGGTAGGTGGCCCTGCAGTAAAATGGAATAGATTGAGTGCCTGTATGTGGCAGTCCCAAAAATGTTTCAAACCAGAGGAGCAGGTAGGTGGCCCTCCAGTAAAATGGAATAGATTGAGTGCCTGTATGTGGCAGTCCCAAAAATTGTTCAAACCAGAGGAGCAGGTAGGTGGCCCTGCAGTAAAATGGAATAGATTGAGTGCCTGTATGTGGCAGTCCCAAAAATTTTTTAAAACAGAGGACCGGGTAGGTGGCCCTCCAGAAAAATGGAATAGATTGAGTGCCTGTATGTGGCACTCACAAAAATTGTTTCAAACAGAGGACCGGGTAGGTGGCCCTCCAGAAAAATTAAATGCATGAAGTACTATAGCAAGAGCCAGTGGGCCCTGTCAAAAAATAGCCATTTTCCTCTGCTTTACTGTACAAAGAGGAGGAGAAGGAGGAAAATGAGGAGGAGGAGGAGGAGTGGATCAATTATTCAGGTTGAGCTTCCTTCACCTGGTGGAGATTGGAAATTCTGAGAAATCCAGCCTTTATTCATTTTAATAAGCGTCAGCCTGTCAGCGCTGTCAGTCGACAGGCGTGTACGCTTATCGGTGATGATGCCACCAGCTGCACTGAAAACCCGCTCGGACAAGACGCTAGCGGCAGGGCAGGCAAGAACCTCCAAGGCGTACAGCGCCAGTTCGTGCCACATGTCCAGCTTTGAAACCCAGTAGTTGTAGGGAGCTGTGTGATCATTTAGGACGATGGTATGGTCAGCTACGTACTCCCTCACCATCTTTCTGTAAAGATCAGCCCTACTCTGCCGAGACTGGGGACAGGTGACAGTGTCTTGCTGGGGTGACATAAAGCTGGCAAAAGCCTTGTAAAGCGTACCCTTGCCAGTGCTGGACAAGCTGCCTGCTCGCCTACTCTCCCTCGCTACTTGTCCCGCAGAACTACGCACTCTGCCGCTAGCGCTGTCAGAAGGGAAATACTGTTTCAGCTTGTGCACCAGGGCCTGCTGGTATTCATGCATTCTCACACTCCTTTCCTCTCCAGGGATGAGAGTGGGAAGATTTTGCTTGTACCGTGGGTCCAGGAGAGTGAACACCCAGTAATCGGTGCTGGAATAAATTCTTTGAACGCGAGGGTCACGGGATAGGCAGCCTAGCATGAAATCTGCCATATGCGCCAGAGTACCAACGCGTAAGAATTCACTCCCCTCACTGGCCTGACTGTCCATTTCCTCCTCCTCCAACTCCTCCAACTCCTCTTCTTCTGCCCATACACGCTGAACAGTGAAGGACTCAACAATGGTCCCCTCTTGTGTCTCGCCAACATTCTCCTCCTCTTCCTCCTCATCCTCCTCCACCTCCACCTCCTCCGATATGCGCTGAGAAACAGACCTCAGGGTGCTTTGGCTATCAACAAGGGAATATTCTTCCCCCGTCTCTTGTGACGAGCGCAAAGCTTCCGACTTCATGCTGACCAGAGAGTTTTTCAACAGGCCAAGCAGCGGGATGGTGAGGCTGATGATGGCGGCATCGCCACTGACCATCTGTGTTGACTCCTCAAAGTTACTCAGCACCTGACAGATATCAGACATCCACGTCCACTCCTCATTGTAGACTTGAGGAAGCTGACTGACCTGACTACCAGTTCTGGTGGAAGTTGACATCTGGCAGTCTACAATCGCTCTGCGCTGCTGGTAAACTCTGGATAACATGGTCAGTGTTGAATTCCACCTCGTGGGCACGTCGCACAACAGTCGGTGAGCGGGCAGTTGGAGGCGGCGCTGCGCTGCCCTGAGAGTGGCAGCATCTGGGCTGGACTTCCTGAAATGCGCACAGATGCGGCGCACCTTCGTGAGCAAATCAGACAGATTGGGGTATGTCTTGAGGAAACGCTGCACTATCAGATTTAACACATGGGCCAGGCATGGCACATGTGTCAGTCTGCCGAGTTGCAGAGCCGCCACCAGGTTACGGCCGTTGTCACACACAACCATTCCCGGCTTGAGGTTCAGCGGTGCCAGCCACAGATCAGTCTGCGCCGTGATGCCCTGTAATAGCTCTTGGGCGGTGTGCCTTTTGTCGCCTAGGCTCAGCAGTTTGAGCACCGCCTGCTGTCGCTTAGCGACGGCACTGCTGCTGTGCCTAGAGCTACCGACTGATGGCGCCGTGCCCACGGATGGTAGTTCGGAGGAGGAGGTGGAGGAGGGGTGGGAGGAGGAGGAGGCATAGTAGGCCTGAAACACCTGGACCGAGGTAGGCCCCGCAATCCTCGGCGTCGGCAGTATATGAGCAGCCCCAGGGTCAGACTCGGTCCCAGCCTCCACCAAGTTAACCCAATGTGCCGTCAGCGATATATAGTGGCCCTGCCCGGCAGCACTCGTCCACGTGTCCGTGGTCAGGTGGACCTTGTCAGAAACGGCGTTGGTCAGGGCACGGATGATGTTGTCTGACACGTGCTGGTGCAGGGCTGGGACGGCACATCGGGAAAAGTAGTGGCGGCTGGGGACCGAATACCGAGGGGCGGCCGCCGCCATGAGGTTGCGAAAGGCCTCGGTCTCTACTAGCCTATAGGGCAGCATCTCCAGGCTAAGCAATCTGGAGATGTGCACATTAAGGGCTTGGGCGTGCGGGTGGGTTGCACTATATTTGCGTTTCCGCTCCAGCGTCTGGGGTATGGAGAGCTGAACGCTGGTGGATGCTGTGGAGGATCGTGGAGGCGACGATGGGGTTTTTGTGCCAGGGTCCTGGGCAGGGGGCTGACTAGCAGCTGACACAGGGGAAGGAGCAGTGGTGTGCACGGCCGGAGGTGAACGGGCTTGTTGCCACTGAGTGGGGTGCTTAGCATTCATATGCCTGCGCATACTGGTGGTAGTTAAGCTAGTAGTGGTGGAACCCCTGCTGAGCCTGGTTTGGCAAATGTTGCACACCACAGTCCGTCGGTCATCCGGTGTTTCCTTAAAGAACCTCCACACTTCTGAAGATCTAGCCCTCGCCGCAAGAGCCCTCACCACGGGAGCTTCACTAGTTGACAGTGGCGCTGATGCACCAGCTCTGGCCCTGCCTCTCCGTCTGGCCCCACCACTGCCTCTTCCAACCTGTTCAGGTCGAGGACTCTCCTCCGTCTCAGAAGCACTGTGTTCACCCGGCCTCTCAACCCAGCTTGGGTCTGTCACCTCATCATCCTCCGATCCCTCAGTCTGCTCCCCCCTCGGACTTCCTGCCCTGACAACAACTTCCCCACTGTCTGACAACCGTGTCTCCTCATCGTCGGACACCTCTTTACACACTTCCACTACGTCAAGAAGGTCATCATCACCCACAGACTGTGACTGGTGGAAAACCTGGGCATCGGAAAATTGCTCAGCAGCAACCGGACAAGTGGTTTGTGACTGTGGGAAGGGTCCAGAAAACAGTTCCTCAGAGTATGCCGGTTCAAATGCCAAATTTTCCTGGGAGGGGGCAGACTGGGGGGGAGGAGGCTGAGGTGCAGGAGCTGGAGGAGTGGCGATTTCGGTGACATGGGTGGACTGCGTGGAAGACTGACTGGTGGTGGACAAATTGCTCGAAGCATTGTCAGCAATCCACGACATCACCTGTTCGCACTGTTCTGGCCTCAACAGTGCTCTACCACGAGTCCCAGTAACTTCAGACATGAACCTAGGGAGTGTAGCTCTGCGGCGTTCCCCTGCTCCCTCATCAGCAGGTGGTGTCTCACCCCGCCCAGGACCACGGCCTCTGACCCCTGCAGTAGTTGGACGCCCACGTCCCCGCCCTCGTCCTCTACCCCTAGCCCTCGGGTTAAACATTTTTAAAATGAGAGTTATAACTTTATTTTTTTTTTTACTTTTTTTTGTTTTTTTTTGTGTTTTTTTTTTTTTTTTTGTGTTTTTTGTTTTTTTTTGAGTTTTTAAAACCAAACAATGCTATCCTATTGCTATGGCTATTTTCTAGCCAAGTATCAAAGGAAGCACAGTACTATGCCAGATGAGATGACACTGAGTTATTGCCTAATAGAAATCCAACCCCTACTGAATTTTGCCACTTCGGCCTTTGCTATGGATATGTGCGCCACTAAGCGCAGAACACAGCGGTCGCAAGTCCCACTACAAATTGCTCAGAATTGGCAAGTACATGCACTGCAGAAACTACAGCCACCAGCAGATCAACCAGAAATCAAATATATAGAACGCTACTGTAGGCTTCAAGATCAAGAAGCTGTTTGTATTCTCCTATGGCTATTTTCTAGCCAAGTATCAAAGGAAGCACAGTACTATGCCGGATGAGATGACACTGAGTTATTGCCTAATAGAAATCCAACCCCTACTGAATTTTGCCACTTCGGCCTTTGCTATGGATATGTGCGCCACTAAGCGCAGAACACAGCGGTCGCAAGTCCCACTACAAATTGCTCAGAATTGGCAAGTACATGCACTGCAGAAACTACAGCCACCAGCAGATCAACCAGAAATCAAATATATAGAACGCTACTGTAGGCTTCAAGATCAAGAAGCTGTTTGTATTCTCCTATGGCTATTTTCTAGCCAAGTATCAAAGGAAGCACAGTACTATGCCGGATGAGATGACACTGAGTTATTGCCTAATAGAAATCCAACCCCTACTGAATTTTGCCACTTCAGCCTTTGCTATGGATATGTGCGCCACTAAGCGCAGAACACAGCGGTCGCAAGTCTCACTACAAATTGCTCAGAATTGGCAAGTACATGCACTGCAGAAACTACAGCCACCAGCAGATCAACCAGAAATCAAATATATAGAACGCTACTGTAGGCTTCAAGAAGCTGTTTGTATTCTCCTATGGCTATTTTCTAGCCAAGTATCAAAGGAAGCACAGTACTATGCCGGATGAGATGACACTGAGTTATTGCCTAATAGAAATCCAACCCCTACTGAATTTTGCCACTTCGGCCTTTGCTATGGATATGTGCGCCACTAAGCGCAGAACACAGCGGTCGCAAGTCCCACTACAAATTGCTCAGAATTGGCAAGTACATGCACTGCAGAAACTACAGCCACCAGCAGATCAACCAGAAATCAAATATATAGAACGCTACTGTAGGCTTCAAGATCAAGAAGCTGTTTGTATTCTCCTATGGCTATTTTCTAGCCAAGTATCAAAGGAAGCACAGTACTATGCCGGATGAGATGACACTGAGTTATTGCCTAATAGAAATCCAACCCCTACTGAATTTTGCCACTTCAGCCTTTGCTATGGATATGTGCGCCACTAAGCGCAGAACACAGCGGTCGCAAGTCTCACTACAAATTGCTCAGAATTGGCAAGTACATGCACTGCAGAAACTACAGCCACCAGCAGATCAACCAGAAATCAAATATATAGAACGCTACTGTAGGCTTCAAGAAGCTGTTTGTATTCTCCTATGGCTATTTTCTAGCCAAGTATCAAAGGAAGCACAGTACTATGCCGGATGAGATGACACTGAGTTATTGCCTAATAGAAATCCAACCCCTACTGAATTTTGCCACTTCGGCCTTTGCTATGGATATGTGCGCCACTAAGCGCAGAACACAGCGGTCGCAAGTCCCACTACAAATTGCTCAGAATTGGCAAGTACATGCACTGCAGAAACTACAGCCACCAGCAGATCAACCAGAAATCAAATATATAGAACGCTACTGTAGGCTTCAAGATCAAGAAGCTGTTTGTATTCTCCTATGGCTATTTTCTAGCCAAGTATCAAAGGAAGCACAGTACTATGCCGGATGAGATGACACTGAGTTATTGCCTAATAGAAATCCAACCCCTACTGAATTTTGCCACTTCAGCCTTTGCTATGGATATGTGCGCCACTAAGCGCAGAACACAGCGGTCGCAAGTCTCACTACAAATTGCTCAGAATTGGCAAGTACATGCACTGCAGAAACTACAGCCACCAGCAGATCAACCAGAAATCAAATATATAGAACGCTACTGTAGGCTTCAAGAAGCTGTTTGTATTCTCCTATGGCTATTTTCTAGCCAAGTATCAAAGGAAGCACAGTACTATGCCAGATGAGATGACACTGAGTTATTGCCTAATAGAAATCCAACCCCTACTGAATTTTGCCACTTCAGCCTTTGCTATGGATATGTGCGCCACTAAGCGCAGAACACAGCGGTCGCAAGTCTCACTACAAATTGCTCAGAATTGGCAAGTACATGCACTGCAGAAACTACAGCCACCAGCAGATCAACCAGAAATCAAATATATAGAACGCTACTGTAGGCTTCAAGAAGCTGTTTGTATTCTCCTATGGCTATTTTCTAGCCAAGTATCAAAGGAAGCACAGTACTATGCCAGATGAGATGACACTGAGTTATTGCCTAATAGAAATCCAACCCCTACTGAATTTTGCCACTTCAGCCTTTGCTATGGATATGTGCGCCACTAAGCGCAGAACACAGCGGTCGCAAGTCTCACTACAAATTGCTCAGAATTGGCAAGTACATGCACTGCAGAAACTACAGCCACCAGCAGATCAACCAGAAATCAAATATATAGAACGCTACTGTAGGCTTCAAGAAGCTGTTTGTATTCTCCTATGGCTATTTTCTAGCCAAGTATCAAAGGAAGCACAGTACTATGCCAGATGAGATGACACTGAGTTATTGCCTAATAGAAATCCAACCCCTACTGAATTTTCCCACTTCGGTCTTTGCTATGGATATGTGTGCCACTAAGAGCTAAACACAACGGTAGCAAGTCCCCCTGCTAATTCCTCACAAAATGGTAAAAGATGCAAATTAAAATAAAAAAAGTAGAACGTTATTGTAGCCCTAAGAAGGGCTGTTGGGTTCTTTGAGAATCACTCCTGCCTAACAGTAAGCTAATAGAACACCCTAACGCTTTCCCTGAGCAGCAGCAGCTCTCTCCCTAGCGGCATCCAGAGACAGAATGATCCGAGCAGCGCGGCCAGCGGCTAGTCTATCCCAGGGTCACCTGATCTGGCCAGCCAACCACTGCTATCGACGTGTAAGGGTACCACGTCATGCTGGGTGGAGTGCAGAGTCTCCTGGCTTGTGATTGGCTCTGTTTCTGGCCGCCAAAAAGCAAAACGGCGGGAGCTGCCATTTTCTCGAGCGGGCGAAGTATTCGTCCGAGTAACGAGCAGTTTCGAGTACCCTAATGCTCGACCGAGCATCAAGCTCGGACGAGCATGTTCGCTCATCTCTAATTATGAACCTATCCAACAACAGTGCAACCACGGCCAGACTTTGCGCTAGCTGTCAGACTATCCTAATGGTGGCAAACTCACCCTGCAACGTCCATGCAGGCTAGGGCCCTGCCTGCAGCAGAAAAATATACCCTGACAAGGTGAACCCGCTGACAGGAACCTAGCTAATGGTCTCGGGTGACCCACAAGGTGACAGGGAAGACTTTCTCTGGCAACTGCTGGATGATGAAGCGGACAGCTAACCAGAATACTGAGAGTTCACACAAGTCTACAGAAAGGTGTCAAGCCAGAACCAAACAAACCTGGGTCAAACGAAGCGGAATGTCTTGGGAACTAAGACATATGCCACACTGAAGGACAAACAACATTTACAGGCAGACAAGCAGAGTCTGAACTGAGTCAAAACCAAGGTGACAGCAAAGGTAAAATAGCATAGTCATAGAATGGTCAGTAATAGCACATGGACAGAATAGCAAACAAGATAGCAAGAGCACTAGACAGCAGGGATCCTGCTGAATAACCTGCCCTCTCTGAAGGAACTGGGCAGAAAGGGAGTAATGGACACTGCCCCCAGCACTGACTGGTTCAGCTGTCCATCGCGCAAAGCACAGCTGCAGACAAAATGAGCTCAATCTCACACACACAGCTTTCCCAAGGAAATACCAGAAAGTTAGCTGTCAATCACAGGCAGTTCTGGGCATGGTTACAAGTACAAAAGCCTGAATCTGATCCCATTCAGAACAATTTGCGAGTTCTAACAGGTGACAGGTGATATAAATAAAAAAAGCAGAAGTAGAGGGAAAATTTCAAACCCCTTTATGCATAGAGCTTTATTGTTTTCATATTTACAAAATACAGTATTTATTCTAATTAAAATATGCACTTATTCTCTTGATCTAATATTTTCTTATTGAAAAAGAAGGCTATTGTAGAGAAACCATGTAAATTAAGAGTAACAAATGTATATTAAAGTCCAATTTCCATGTTACGGTATGGTTAGGTAATATCCCTAAGGATCAGTTTATTTAATTAAATATGAAATTCTAAGAATCAAAAATATATGAAAAAACAAGCCCTTTTATTTCTGAGGAAGTTTGAAGAAAAGGGATAAAAAAGAGGATCTGTAAAAAAAAAAATTACTGTATATCTACTAAGTCACCAAAAGACTGAAATAGGAACTAACCCAGGGGAACAAATTAAATAACCACTCACAATGCAATATAGAGCAGAGGGGCTATTTTTAGAAATTTCATTAAAATGTGCTCATCAATTAATAAACTGGATATTTGTGCCTCATAACCTTAGAGAAAGCTTTCCTGATGCCTTGTGCAATTATCCTGATTTCCCCTTGTGACCTCGATTCCGTTCCTGACCTCTCTCCTGTGCTGGCCGTCCTGACCTTCCTCTACATCCCCGATGTGATACTGTGATGTTTGTCTCAACCTTCTGCCTGTCACTGACTATGTTTCTGCCTCGCAATTCTGTACTTCACCTTGGCTGCCACCCTGGACAAAGTCACGCCTGTGGAACGACCTGGTGGTACCACGCCGCAGCAAGTCCAACCCGCTTTGCGGCGGGCTCTGGTCCCAGTTGTCGGCTTACGTCATTGTCGTCGGTAGTCCAGAGGATCCACTACCACTGATCCTGACAGTCTGGACTAACTGCTTTCATTCACAAAAATCATTTGGCATTGAGACCAAAAAGCTTTAATCTGGTCTAATGTTACCAGAGCTCCTTCTTCTATATGTATGTTATGTCCCTTACAGATGTTTTTGCAAAAGGAAATGGTTTTCATGTTGCAATTTGAAATCTTTACAATACAGCTGGGGTTATGACACATTGGGGTTGTTTATCACTGACTTTTGGAGTAAAAAAAGTAACAAAAATATTGTAAAGGATTTTTTTCGCAATTTTTGAAATAAAAAAATCACAAGGGCATTTTCCATAAATGGTGGCTTAAACATAGAACCACTGCTGGTGCAATGCCAAATTTATGATATGCGATTTTTATAAAATTGGGTTATATACTCCAATATAAGCCAACCCGAGTATAAGCCGAGTGTTAGTACTCGGGGTCAGTGAACGCCCTTGACCACCGCAGGAGATGACAATAGCCGACACCTGGGACCGGAATCTAAGTGGCACCCAATCTTCACCAGAGGCCACCGCAAAGCAGGATGGTCTTGCTGCGGTGTGGTGCCACCGGGTAGTTCCACAGGTGCGACCAGCCTGTGGTGGCAGCCAAGGTCGAAGTACAGAGTCATAATCGAGCCTTGAGGTCAGCAACAGGCAGTCAGGGCAGGCTGCAGAGATGCAAGGTCTAAGGTCAGGTCCGGGATCACGATATGAGATCAACGAAGAATACGAACAGAACAAGGAACAATAATGCTGGGAGACTTTCACTAAGGTAATGAGCTCAAAGATCTGGTGGGGGTTGATGGGAACAGTGAGTAGCTCCTTAGCCTGGTAGATATCAGTGTAGTCAGCCTCAGGAGCAGGAGGAGCAGATTGCTGAGAGAAGCAGTTCAAGATAACGGTTTTCAGGAGGAAGACATGGAAGGAGTTCGGGATGTGCATAGTGGTATGAAGGCGGAGTTTGTATGCCACAGGATTGATGTGCTGAATTACCTGGAAGGGACCAAAAAAGCAAGGACCAAACTGGCAACTGGGAATTTTCAGGCGGACGTAGCTGGAGGATAACCACACCTTGTCACCCAGAGAGAAGACAGGCGGAGTCCTACGTTTCTTATCAGCATGGGTCTTGGTGCGGTCAGCGGCCCGGAGAAGAGACTGACGGGTCTTTTCCCAGGTGGATATGAGGTCCTGTACTAGTCTCTCTACCACAGGAACATCTGAAGGAGTGGACAGAGGAAGCGGAGGACAAGGATATGTCCATAAACCACATAGAAAGGAACAGCCCCAGCAGACCCATAGTCCAGGGAATTATATGAAAACTCAGCCCATGGTAACAGATTGTACCAGTTATCCTGACGGCAGAGACGAAGTTGCGGAGGTAACACCCCAAATTCTGATTCACCCTTTCTATTTGACCATTCGACTGTGGGTCTAGATTAACTTGCAGCTGGTTACACAAGGAACGCCAGAACTTCGATACAAACTGGATCCCTCGGTCGGACTCGATGTGTTGCGGAAGTCCATGCAGCCAGAAGATATGCTGGAAGAACAAACTGGCAATCAGGGGAACAAAATTGGACATCTTGGAAAACCATTCAGTCACCACCCAGATGACGGTATTGTCAAAGGACAGAGGAAGATCAGTGACAAAGTCCATAGACACGTGAGACCACGGGCGACTGGGTATTGGCAACAGAAGTAACAGTCCAGCCGGTTTTAGAGGAGAGGCTTTGTTACAGGCAGGATCCCACAAAATCACGAACATCTTTGACCAGATCTGGCCACCAGTAATAGCAGGAGATGAGGGACACGGAACGTTGCACCTCTGGGTGCCCAACCAATCGCAAAGAATGTCCCCAAGACAGAATCCTCTTCCAGAGTGGAGGTCAAACACACATCTTGTCGGGAGGAAGCTGCCAAAGATTTAATTGAGCAGCAACAACGAGTTGTTCAGGAGAGATGATATGCTGAGGGGCCGGCTCTTCTCCAATGATGTCAGAAGCACGGGACAGAGCATTAGCCTTAACATTCTTATCCGCTGGATGGAAATGGATCAACAGGTTGAAGTGAGAGAAGAACAACGACCATTGGGGTTGTCTGGGATTCAGGCACTGAGCTGTCTGGAGATACAGGAGGTTCCTATGGTCTGTATAAACACAAACCGAATGATGGGCTCCTTCCAGTAGATATCGCCATTCCTTCAGAGCAAGTTTGATGGCTAACAGTTCTCAAACTCCACTAGAGTTATTTCTCTCTGCAGGAGAAGTCCTGGAAAATAACCACAAGAGCGGAATTCAACCTTGGGAAGGCCCCTTCAGCCGCCGAGGGCGAGATGGGGCCATTGACACCCTTCATGGTGAGTGCCACGATGGGATAGACTGCCGGTAATAATTTGCAAAACCCAGGAACCTTTGTATGGCTCGGAAACCTTCTGGATGTGGCCACTGAAGAACTGCAGACAGTTTAGCAGGATTCATCTGGAGGCCTCTGTCGGAGATTATGTAGCCAAGGAAAGGAAGGCTATATAGGTGAAACTGACATTTTTCCAGCTATGCGTAGAGAAGGTTGGCCCGGAGGCAACCAAGAGCTTGCTGTACATGGGACTGATGGGTCTCGAGGTCTGGGGAAAACACCAAGGTAGGCCAGGACACAAGTGTACAGCAGATCCCTGAAAATGTTATTCACGAACTCCTGGAAGACAGCTGGAGCATTACATAGTCCAAAGGGCATCACTAGTAACTCTAAGTGCCTGTCATGAGTGTTTAACACTGTCTTCCACTCATCACCTTTGTGGATCCGAATGAGATTGTAGGCACCCTGAAGATCCTGCTTGGAGAACAACCTGGAACTGTGCAGCCGATCAAAGAGTTCAATAATCAATGGCAGGGGGTAGTGGTTTTTAACCGTGACCTTGTTCAGCCCGCAATAGTCTATGCAGGGTCGCAAGGAGCCGTCCTTCTTGGTTACAAT
Source organism: Engystomops pustulosus (assembly GCF_040894005.1). Classification (NCBI taxonomy): domain Eukaryota; kingdom Metazoa; phylum Chordata; class Amphibia; order Anura; family Leptodactylidae; genus Engystomops; species Engystomops pustulosus. Next base: position 56,348,944 of record NC_092414.1, on the reverse strand, counting down.
AAAGAACCCAGCGCCAGCTGGATAGGAGGACTTGCATATGAAACCTCTCTGCAAGTTCTCTTTGATGTACTCGGACATGGCAGACATCTGAGGAATGGAAAGAGGGTAGGCACCTGCCAGGAGATCCACAGGACAATCATAGGGACAGTGCAGTGACAAAATCACTGCTTGTTTTTTGGAAAAAACATCCCCAAATTCCTGGTAGCATGCAGGTAGACCCTCCAAGGACTTGGGGGTCACAGAGGAATTGAGGACAGGTACCACCATGCAGCAAGAGTGACATTATGGACCCCAATACAGGATCTCTCCCATATTCCAGTTGAGGACTGGAGCATGGAGTTGCAACCATGGAAGACCCAGGAGGAAAGATGAAGTTGAACATGGCAACAGAAAGAAGTAAAGTTTTTCTTTGTGAAGAGCTTCCACTTGAAGACTGACAGGTTCAGTGCGGTACTGGACAGAATTAGAGAGAAGCTGCCCGCTGACTAAGGAAATGACTAGAGGTTGCTTGAGAGGAGCCACCTCACTGGGATGCCAGGAGACTAGAGTGGCATCCACAAAGTTCCCTGCAGAACCAGAGTCCAAGTATGCTGAGACTTGCCTGGAGTGCTGGTACCGACACTGTAGAACACAGGAACTGTCAGGCATGGAGAATCTGTATCCACACCTCAGGATGCTTCTCCCAGGAACCCTAGGTGCTGGCCTTTCCCTGACTTTGGGGATGGAAAGGACAAGCCCAAATGAAGTACTTGGGACTGGCACAGTACAGGTAAAAGTTTTCTTGACAACGTTCGGAACGTTCCTTGATGGTGATTCAGGCTCGGTCCACTTATATGGGCCCTTTTTGCAGACTGAGTGGCCTTTGAAAAACCAGAGACAAGCGAGGTAGACATGGAAGCCGGACTTGCAGTTGCTCATAACACAACTCCTCAGCATGCTCCATAACCCGTACATCAATCTGAGCGGCAAGGGTGATGAGACCACGCAGAGAAGCCAGCAGGACATTGGCGGTCAATGCCTTTTGGGAGTATGCCTGGACATTGTCTCTTCTGGACCTTTAATCCCTTGTTCTGGATATCGTACTTTTGCAGTTCACAGGCGGCCAATATGACTTTGACCTGAGAAGACAGTCCTTTTTTGAATGTTGCAGACAGCACTGCAACGTTCCAGGATTGCTCGGAAGACAGGTTACAGAACTTGATGGCATACTCGCCCACGGATTAGTCTCCTTGGCCTAGGTTCAGCAGCACCATTTCAACTGAGGAGGCTCATGCGGGTTCCTCAAACACGGAGCGGAATTCAGCCAGGAATGCCGGATGGGTGACCGTGACTGGACTGCCTCTGTCCCATAGAGGGGTAGCCCAGGCCAGGGCTTTCCCAGAGAGGAGACTAACAATAAATTCCACCTTGGAGCATTCAGTGACAAACTGGGAAGGCATCAGTTCTATGTGCAGCAAGCACTTTAATGATGCCCCTGCATAGCTTGGGGTTGCCATCATACTTATCAGGCATCGAGAGTCTGAGCCTAGGTTCTAAAGCTGGTAGACAAGACTGAGTGACTGGAGAAGTCACAGGAACTGCCATAGAGGTAGTCACTAGAGCCTGATGATGGTGCTTAGAGGGTGTTGCAGTACGGTGGTAACTTGCCCATGCAGTTCTCCTTGTGAAGCAATCTGCTGGGACTGTTGGGCGACAACGCTGGAATTATCAGCCACCTTAGTGGGTGCATGGCCGAATCTTACTATCAGGGTTCGGGGTCAGTGGACCCTCTGGACTACCATGGGAGATGGTACTAGCCGACACCTGGGACTGGAATCTAAGTGGCACCTGGTCTTCTCCAGAGTCTGCCGCAAAGCGGGATGGTCATGCTGCGGCAGGATGCCACCAGGTCGTGCCATAGGTGGGACTAGCCTGCTGTGGCAGCCAAGTTAGAAGTACAGAATCACAGTCCAGGTTCTAGGTCAGACACAGGCAATTAATTAGGGCAGGTGGCAGAGATGAAAAGGTCAGAGTTCAGATCCAGGGTCAGCAACAGGAGATCTAGGCAGAATAGGACAGGAACAAACGCAGGGAACTGGAACACACAGGAAAGCTTTCTCTAATCGCTAGGTAGCTCAAAGGTCCAGTGGGGAATGATGGGAACAGCCAGCCATGACATGGATCGCGGAAGCACCTGTGACACTATATATAAGTATCACAGTATCATAAACATCTTATTATCATAGTAAATAATGTGAGAAAAGACATCAGTCCATCGGGTCCAAACTTTTTTTTTTTTAAACTATACTGTGTATAAGCTAAAAAAAAAAAACCTAGCAAGGATGATGTTAATTGTCCCACAGCAAGAGGAAATTCCGTCTTGACCCCAAATATGGTGGTCAGAATAACTTCCTAAATTAAAAGAAACTACTTACAGAAAGTTTTATTCTCATAAGATGCGATATTGTTGCTCTACAGAAAGGCATCCAGGCGTCTCTTGAACATGTTTAAATTATCAGCCATTACAACCTCCAGTAGCAGAGAGATGAATAACTCCAAGTTTTGTAATCTATCTTTGTATTATAGTCCACCTATTCACCTAATAATCTGTTTTTTTCTCCCCTTCAACCATTCTAGTTCTACTATGTCCTTTTTAGACTGTACGCACTGTGTGATGTGTGTTCTAACCATTGATTTATATAGAGGCAAAAATATGTCCTTATCATGAGAATCTATTCCTCTCTTGATACATCCCATAATTTGATTTGCCTTATTAACAGCTGCCTGGCTCTGGTCACTAAAATTGAGTTTGCCAACCACCAATACCCCCAAGTCTTTTTCTATATCAGTTTTACCAAGAAATTGACCATTTGAATCATAATTATAATTTTCATTTTCTCAAGTTATTTTATAACTCCAATTTGTTGGGTGGTATAAAGCCAGGACTTTCGCAAATACCTGAAACTTGGCAAAAACCTTCACATAAACTTGCAACTCAAATCATATTTTTAAAGACAAAAGTATTAGTTTGAGGAATAAGTTAGCTTTGTTAGCTTCAGTAAAGTGTTGGCATAAATTTGGTTGACGCTAACTTTTCTATAGGGAACCTTTAGGCAATTTGCCTAATAAACCACTACGAGAATATTGTCAAGCAATGTAACACCTTCTAGTTTTTGTTTCTTTCATAGTCCAGTGTGGTGGAATCATCCAGAAAATCAACTTTGAAGTGAGATGTAAGTTGGTTGTATAAAGTCAAGGAGATGGAGAGTTCCACACTGGAGTCCAGGTCAGGAGCTCTGAACACCTCCTCCTCTATGATTGACTTCATTCATTGGACTTCAGGAGATCTGGTTATTCATGTCTCTGGATGAAGGACCGTTAATTACAGTAAAGGGGGATTTCTGAGGAAAAGAGAGCTTGATTCAGTAATCTCCGCCTCCGTGACTTCATGCTACCAATTTTCATCACACTTCAAATGCCACCAAGCTGGACCATGAAAGAAACACAATCTGGAAGGACTTCAGCCTCTTGAGAACATTTTTTTGTCAATTTTTGCTGACATATTCCCTTTAAAGTCCTTTCCCACTTGGCCAACAGAGCAAAAAATATTCTCTGAAATGCTAAGTAAATGCAATATTTTGCAAGACATGTGACTGAAAGTACAGTTTGCCAGAATCTTCTTTTGTGTTACTGAAAATAGATTTGTTTAGAACTATTAATTTACTATAACCATTTAAGGTTGTAAATGCCAAAGAGCAAACATTTTTTGCCATGAAGCACAGATCACTGGTTTTATTTTGTATATATGTATATATATTCTTTAGACATTATACACAATCTATGTCTATAACTCTTATTCTTAATACAATCTAAGGGCTGTATCAGTTGATATACACATGACCTTGTCTCAAAAACAGAATGCTTCTTCATTTACAAGGTTATTAAGGTAAAGTTTTACTTGAAAGAAATAGGAACAATGACATCTAGTGGACTACATGATTAGTTAGATTGCAGTAATTAATGAGAACCATACAGATGGCTGCAAACTCTCTTCATGCTTTTTATACTTTAACTTCATGAAAAAAAATGTGTTGTTTCTAATTTCTGTGTTACTGTGTTTTTCATTTCTCAGATTATGTAGGTTATTGCAGCTATAAAATAGGAAGATGTTCACATTTAATCTCAATTTAAACTGTATCTATTTTAATACATTATTTTAAACAGATATAGAAGTATGTAATTGTTTCAGATGAAAATAGAACAACCATAATGTTGCACTGTAATTTTTGATATTTCCCTACTGTATCTTATATGTGCCATATCTTTATACATGTGACTATGACAGTCACAAAAAACATGCAGGATTTCATTTTGTAGGATCATTCATACTGCAATTTTTTACACATACAGAAATCTACATGTAGGACCGTACAGCTGAAACTCACTGGCAAAAGGTAAGCATTTTCTAAAGTGTCCTTTGGGTGTGGCAAACCCTAAATTACACATAACCTGATGTGATGGACCTACAGTTCAAGTGTAGTCTTTACCTGTGAGATGATTTCCTTACACAATATAAGTGTTTAAATACAAATGGAGAATCTTTCCTTAAGGGTAGAAATACATTGTACAGCCAAAGATTAGAGATGAGCGGGCACTAAAATGCTTGGGTGCTCGTTATTCGATACGAACTTTTCCCGATGCTCGAGTCCTCGTATCGAATAACGAACCCCATTAAAGTCATTGGGAGACCCGAGCATTTTTTCACTGAAAAAAAAAAACATTAAAAGAACAGTGCAGAATAACACATTACAGATGTTTACAGATGTTTTCCTTGTTAGAACACATTGAAATAACACTATTCTTCACTTTGCCGGTGTTCGCGTGTATTCCGCTAAGTTAGGAGATGTGCGCACATCTGGAATGTGAAGAATAGTGTTCTTTCAATGTGTTCTGCACTTAAATGGTCCTGTGTTCACTGTTTTCACTGTTTTTATTTTATTCTTCACATTGCAGGTGTTTGCGCTTGTCTTCCACGCACACATCTGCAAAGTGAAGAATAGAATAAAAACTGTGAAAACAGTGAACACAGGACCATTTAAGTGCAGAAAATATTGAAAGAACACTATTCTTCACATTCCAGATGTTCGTGCACATCTCCTAACTTAGCGGAAGACACCCGCGAACTGCTGCAAAGTGATGCAAACAGCCACACCCAGCTAAAGGAAATCTACCATTTGTTTAATGCATTGTGAACCAAACGTACCCTGAGAATGCTATATCGACACTGATGCATAAACATATCTTGTTTAATCCCTGAACCAAGTTGTTTTGTTTAAAAACCAATGATAAAATTCAGAACCTTGGGAAATCTGTTTTGCATGCAGGCTGCCAACATAAGCACAATACACGGAGCTTCCTGAACTGTCAAGACAGGACTAATCAACCTGAACTGGGTAAATCATACACAGCAGCTGGGGAACGGTGCAGCAAATGATTACTTCTGCCTGTCCGGGACACCACAGTGATGACGTATTCTAGGCTTTTTTGCTGGGCAGCACAAGGCTGGAGCAGTGTAAAATTAGGGAAAGTGGAGAAGCGCCAAGGTAGCCAGAGTAGCGACAGAACCTCATTATTATGATTTTATAATAGTTTTTTCAGCAAAACCACTCAGTTCAGGTATTAAACAAGATATTTTTCTGCATCAGTGTAGCTACAGAATTCTCATGTATGTTTGCTTCATAATGCATACAAGCAAATGATAGATTCCCGTTAACTTTAAATTTTGCAAATAATTCATTATTAAATTTTTATTTATTGGCTGTATCATGTTAACAGTATATGTTAGTCACTAACTAATTATTTTTTAATGAATTATTGGCAAAATTAATTAATTGATTGTGGCCAGCCTCATCGTAACTGTGGATGCTTACACATGAGCTGCATTGTGTATTTACACCCTAATAGTGGATTCTACAATATCCCAAGGATAGGAAAAGGATTAAAAGGAAAAGTAAATGAACTATCTCTTCCACCTACAGGATTGTAAATTGCATGATCCTGTCTTATCTAACTGTAGGCTTAATGAGCAGATATCTTTTGACCTTTTCTTTTGTATGCACAGCACAAGATGAAAAGTGTTTCTTACAATGACAGTCATTATACAAGAATAATACTCATGTCAATGCTCTACCCTCATTGTCAAAATCAGAATATTTCTTTATTTGGATCTGCAACACATAGAGAAATACTGATGACGATAAATTCATGTAAATACCAAAGAAATATACATTATACTTAAAGAAGGAACTACTGACCCAACGGTTCCATAAATATTCAGCTCGAGGTAAGTGTCAACCTGTGACATTTTAAAATGTATCCTTTTGTGATAACTTTAGTTTAGCAAAGTAAAATAAAAGAAGAAAAAAACATCAGAACTAATAGTAATACATTTTTATCTGTATAATGTCATCATATTCTGCAGGGTTGAGTACATATGCATTGAGTACATATACAGGGCTCTGTTCGCAAGAGCTTACAATTTATGAGACCAATGAAAAAGTTACTACTATTACAGATATACCTAGAAAGGTAACATATTGCAGCCGTAACCCTTTTCAGCTTATAATTTAGTGCCCCATAATATTAAAAATCTTTTATCTGATCAATATGCAAATTTTCTTAAGAGGCTACTGGGGCATGGAGTAGTGGTGCTGTGGAGTAGAAGCTACGGATACTCCACACCCCAGTAGCCTCTTTGAATACCTCCTACCCTCCTGTCTTCAGTGCACTGGGCCCACTCATCTGCAAAGCCGGACATAAGCCTATGCACAGAGCCAAGAACGCGCTTACTGCATAGACGACTTTGCAGACAAGTGAGCGTGAGTGAGGGTGGGGCACTAAATAATTAGCTGAAAAAAGGCTAGGGCTGCAATATGTTAGAGGAACATCTTATAAGATAAATACATAATGCTAGGTTTCCTTTAATATGTTGTCCTCATTGGAGAATTAACATTGGGTTGTGAACCCACTGTGCTATCTAACTGGTTTGGCCTTGGGCCACACACTAAGGGCATTATCCCTTAAACTTTCCGGTATTCACACTTTTACTCCTATACAGGGATCTGGACTTTGCTGCAGAGAGATCGCAATGGTTCCAAAATAGATAGCAGCTGGCCCAGCGGGCAAAGAGACACCAGCATGTGATACTAAGGGTTCAGGCAAAGCAGGTAGTGAAAGTTGGTCCGAAGTCAAGGCAGGCAGCAAACAAGCGGACACGTAAACAGGCAGAGGATTGTGGCAGGCAGCACAGGTTCTACTGGGTCAATATACCAGGGAGCACAGAACAGAAACAGAGTCAAGGACAAGCCAGAGGTCATACACAGGAAAGCAGCAGAAACAAACACCATACAGCGGGAGACCTTTGCTCAGGTGCGGAGAGCAGGACATGCTGGACTATGTGGCCGCAGGGGCACGCTGATAGGCTGAGACTGCCTAGCTGGGTAAGAGGCGCCACCCGAACCCTAAGGGAGCTGAAGCATGGCCAGACACAGCGGAATCCACCGCAAGCATTACAATAGGGCTTATTTACTAAGGGTACGCGGACCGCACTTTTGTTGGATATTCCAATGTTTTCGGGTTTCGCACGGCTGGGATATATATTTAGAAGGGGATTATAGCAGATGCGATTGGATTTTGGCGCAATCACGCCAGCTTTCATGCGGAAGAAGATGCGGGGGGTGGGTGAACTCTGGTGGATGGTGAACTCCGGTGAACCTGAGCGGGGAAGCGACAAATTCAGAAAATCGGGCACACCATCTTTGTGAATCACGCCTGCGTGCATGATCGTCGGACACCATGTATTTCGGCAGAGTAAGTAAATGCCCCAATATGTATCAAGTTTACAACCACCAGTGAATTCAGCAAATCTCACTAAAGAGTCTTTTGGCGACCCTAGTTTGATTCACAAGAAAATTGTGAACCCAGTTTTTATATAAATGATACATTATGTCATAAATAGTTTTTTGTTCTGCAATTGAATTTAAAAAAACATAATATGCCTGTTCTCCCACTTTATAAGATAACATTATTAGATAATATATTATCATATTGAAGCCTACTTAAAGGGTTTTGCCCACGAAAGTTGTTAAATTTCAATCATCTAGTGATATTTATACAACAAATATAATTTTAAACCCTTAATTTACAATTTTACTTAGTTTTGTTGCTGTTTTAGCTCCTATCACTCAGTGATGGTCAGTGTAAAATTCCAGAGTGTGGATGGGGACTCTCTAAACAGGAACATTATTATGATCCCTGTAGTGCTGTGAGATACAGTATGCTGAAAAGGTGCTTAGATTAGATCAGGGTACAGGTTTACATACACTTTCATTTAACTTCAGAACAGACACTCTCCAGCTCTGCTACATCTCTGCTCTCACACTATCAGATATGCAGTGACCCCCTCCCCCTTCCACCAGATAAAGAACTTATCTGCCTGTAGCTTGTAGCTGTCCTCCTGCTGTGATGTGTTGTTTGCTGGCAGGAGGTCAGTGTATGAGCTTGTCCTGGAATGCAGGGGGAGGGGCTAGAGGCAGACAGCAGAGAAGAGCTCAGCTCCGCATCATCAGACAAGACGTCCGCCGACCCCAAAGTCAGAAGATCCAGGGTCAGAAACCATGGGCAACTGAAATTGTGTATACCAGGACTGATAGAGGCAGGTTGGAATTATATCTGTGAAATGCTGCATTTTATTTAATGACAGTGAATTAGAAAATGTTGTTTTCCTGAGTACATTTAAGAAACTTGTCTTTCTTAAAGCAACTTAATCCAACAAAAAAAAATGTATTCCCAGGATTTTTTGCCATCCTTACAATACATATTCTGACTGTAGTCTGACATAATAATGTATTAAAAGTAGAAACTAGACCATCTGATCATCCTGTTTCATTTCTTCCCTGACACAGAATACTGAAATATTTGCTTTGAAACTGGCAAACTGGCTGCCAATATATTTTACTTCAATGCATTACATGATATGGCTTTTTGACTCTAGTACTCCCAGATCCCTCCCAACCTGCTAAATCACTTTGTTTTTCAGCTACTACTCACTATGGGGCATTTAATTGAGTACTGTTTCCCCAAACCTTTTTTCTGAACATGAACCTTTTTATCTGATATTTTGAGCTCTCTCTTCACTTGGTTTCTGTGGGATGTCATACCAAAGTAGAGTTATTTTAGAGGAAAGAATATCTTTTGATACGATTTATACATGAAGTAGCCTTCCCCGCAGCCAGTTTAGCCATAGGAAGCAAGTGGGTATGCTAACTTAATTGGGAGGGGGTGTCGCTTTCAAATTTTTTAAGAATATAATTTTTTAGAACAGAACAAAGAAGCAGCACTATTCATTGATTCATATCGATTTAAAGTAAATTTAATGGGGCGCATTGACTTGCAAAGTCACTAGAGTTCACTAATAGTGCATTGTCCATCTATAATGCTGCGTGCGGCGATTCACTTAAATTGTACGACAGAAATCATGAATGTATCACTTCCCCGCACAGATCCGACAGAGTTCACCATTGTCAGGCTACTGGTGTAGTGGACACACTGGACCACCGCGGATGATGACATAAGCCGGCCACTGGGACCGGAATCTAAGTGGTATCCGGTTTTCACCAGAACCCGCCACAAAGCGGATTGGATTGCTGCGGCGTGGTAGCACCAGGTCGTTCCACAGGTGCGACTTTGTCCGCAGTGGCAGCCAAGGCGAGGTACAAAGACGTTGAGCAAAATCGTAGTTTGAGAAAGGTAGGAGGTCAAGACGGGCAGCACAGGATCAGAGTCGGGGATGTAGCAATAGGTCAAGCAGGCAGCGGAGGAGTGTAGTCAGGAATGGAACAGGGTCACAATGGGAAATCACGATAACAGCGCAGGGCATCAGACAACCTTTCTCTATGGCGCAAGGCATGAAGATTTGGCAGGGTGTGTAGGAAGAGGCAGAATTATACAGAATTCTGGAAAATGGCCAGCGCCAAATTAATGGTCCACTGGCCCTTTAAATTTTCTGAAGCTGACGCGCGGGCACAGCTCGAAGACCAGGATCATGAGCAGGGGCTGGTAAGAGGCACGAGTGCTGCAATAGCATTTTCAGAGGGTCAAGGGTGAGCCTGCGACCCAAAATATGGGTCACGGGAGCACCCGTGACAACCACTTTTTTATTTAACCCTTGACGACCTGGCCCTTTTTTGTTTTTTAATTCCAATTTTCACTCTGCACCTTCAAAAATCTATAACTTTTTTTTATTTTTACATGTAAAGAGCTCTATGAAGGCTTGTTTGCTGTGTAACAAATTGCACTTCATAGTAATGGTATAGAATATTCCATGCCTTGTGCTGGGAAGCAGGAAAAAATTCCTATTGCAGTCAAAATGGTGAAAAAACTTATTTGGGCTGCTTTGTTGTGGGCTTGGATTTTACAGCTTTTCACCCCAAATGACATGTCTACTTTATTCTTTGGGTTGGTACAATAACAGGGATCACAATTTTGTATAGGTTTTATAATATTTTCATACATTTACAAAAATTATTATTTTTTTTAATTTTGCCATCTGGTGCTAAAAACTTTTTCATATAGGTGTATGGAGCTGCGGGTGACTTTTGATGATGTTTTCAATGCTACCATTTTAAGAACTGTTTGACCTTTTGATCACTTTTTATTGATTTTTTCATATTTTTCAAAATGCCAAAAAGTGCCATTTTTTTACTTTGGGCGCTATTTTCCGTTACAGGATGAAACTCAGTGAAAAACCGTTATTATATTTTGATGGTTCGGGCATTTTTGGACACACTGATACCTAATGTGTTTATGATTTTTACTGCTTATTTATATTTATATCAGTTCTAAGTAAAGGGGGGTGATTTGCATTTTTAGCATTTTTTTTATTATATTTTTTTTTACTTTTTTTTACTTTTTACTTTGACTATTTTTCACACTCCCTAGGGTACTTTAACCCTAGGTTGTCTGATCGATCCTACCATATACTGCCATACTAGAGGATGGCAGTATATGGGTATTTTCTACCTCATTCATTAAAATGTGCAAATTGCACAATGTAATGAATGGGTAAAATCGAGCCTCAGGTCTTTGGAAGATTTGCAGCAATATGCAGCACAGACTTACTGGCCATGGAGAGGGCTCAGCCTGTACTATTACTTACCGCACATCAGGAAGGTGGTAACATAGGGTATGTGATACAATTTGCAAGTTAAATATGGCGCTCGATCAGACGAAATATATCATCCTCATGTGGCAAAGGGTATATGGAAAGAGCTCATGAGCTCTCTCCATACACACCAGGTAATGGCTGTATTAAACAGCCAACACCCACCTGTCACTGCCGCGGTCTAATAGCCAGCAGAGAACTGATATAAATATAAATAAAAAGTAAAAATCATAAACACTTTAGGTATCATCGCGTCCCAAAATGTTCGATCTATCAAAATATATTAGCGATTTTTCCCGGCGTTTAACCTCATAATGGAAATTGGCGCCCAAAGTCGAAAATGCCACTTTTTTCCATTTTGAAAAATATAAAAAATTCTATAAAAAGTGATCAAAAGGCTGTACAGTCCTCAAAATGATAGCATTAAAAACGTCATCAAAAGATGCAAAAATTGACACCACCCACAGCTCCGTACACTAAAGTTTGAAAAGGTTATTACCGGTAGTACCAGAACATGGCAAAATGAAGATTATTTTTATTGTACAGAAGGTTTAAATTTTTTAAATGTATGAAAACATTATAAAACCTGTACACATTTGGTATTCTCAAGATCGTACCGAACCAAAGAATAAAATAGACATGTAGGGTGCTCAGTGAAAGCTGTAAAATCCAGGCCCACAAAAAAATGGCGCAAATGCGGTTTTTCCTCATCTTCACTTCATTCTGATTTTTTTTACTGCTTCCCAGTACACGGCATGGAATGATAAATACCATTACTATGAAGTGCAATTTGTTACGCCAAAAACAAGCCTAAACAGAGCTCTGTACATGGAAAAATAAAAAAGTTACAGATTTTTGAAGGTGGGGAGTGAAAAATTAAAATGCAAAAATGAAAAAGGGCCATGTCCCTAAGGTGTTAACCTGCATTTACACAAATCTATGCCCACTACGGATGGGCGGGCATACATCTGGCGCAATGGAGAGGAGGATGGGTGACAAACGTGCACTAGAGGAAAGAGAAGACATGTCCTATCCCATATATGGAGCAGTATGGCACTGTATAGCTCTGTGCGGCCATTGCGGCCATAGTTTGTGTGAATTAGGCCTTTGGCTGAATCAAGAACAAATGACATCCATCTTTTAAATATAAGGTAGCAGAAAGTTAGCATTGAACTGTGGAGGAGAAACAAAGATGAGAAGACAACAGTATATGCTGATGAAAGCTTCCTAGAAGATGCATCCATTAACTCCTTGTGGTCATTCATACCATTGACACATTTGGGCAGTATTCAAAATTTGTCAGAACTGGAGCATTTTTATGGCTCAATGGATACCTTCAAATTGTCAATTTTTTTTTTTTTTTTTTTGGGGGGGGGGCGTATATATGGCCGACGTATATACATCGTATATAAGTCCCCATGGACGACAATGGGCACACAGTGCCGTATGGGTGTGCCTTATATCACTATGGAGTGGAGCACTGACCCCCTCCTCCTCTCCCCAGCGCCGATGGTTCACATTGTGTGAATGTAGCCTTAGAGCGTAGATTCACTCTAAAAATACCATTTTAGCCTTAAACCTTGGCTTAAATTTTTCAACACTTTATATATAAAAGTAATAAAACTCTATACAAGAAGAATTACCGTATATACTCGAGTATAAGCCGAGTTTATCAGCACAATTTTTGTGCTGAAAATTCCCCACTCGGCTTATACTCGGGTATATTTAAAAAAGAAAGAAAAAAAACCTCTGTACTCACCATTCCGACGGCCCGGGCAGCGGCAGGTCCGTGGCAGCTCCTCCTGCAGTGCCTCTTCTTACTTCAAGCCGGCACCAAGGCCAGGACAGCTCCCTGCGCGGCCCAACCGGCACACTCTGTGATGTCAGCAGCGGCTGACATCATAGTTGTGCGCCGGTCGGGTCATGTGCAAGGAGCCGTCCCGGACCTGGCGCCGGCTTGAAGTATGGAGAGGCACTTCAGGAGGAGCTGCCGCGGACCTGCCACCGCCCGGGCCATCGGAATGGTGAGTACAGAGTTTTTTTTTTCACGGGCAAGCATCAACAGGGAACTGGCAGGCTGTTACAGGGGGCTGGCACGCTGATACAAGGGTCTGGCAGGCAGATAAAGGGGGCTGGCAGGCTGTTATAGGGGACTGGCAGGCTGTTACAGGGGGCTGGCAGGCTGATACAGGGGGCTGGCAGGCTGATACAGGGGCCTGGCAGGCTGATCTAGGGGGCTGGCAGGCTGATACATGGGGCTGGCAGGCATATGGCAAGCTATATACTACAGAGGGTTAGCTATATACTGGGGCTGTGACCAATGCATTTTCCACCCTCGGCTTATACTCGAGTCAATAGGTTTTTTTTTTTTTTTTTTCATTTTTTGTGTTAAAATTAGGGGTCTCGACTTATACTCGGGTCGGCTTATACTCGAGTATATACGGTATCTCAAGTTTAAAATAACTCCACGCTGTATGAAATCCCACATGAAATTACATAAAGTAGTGCTTTTAAACTCAAGATAACTTTCCTCGTTTACAGTTTTATAATTTTTATATATAAATGAACTACAGAGTGAATGTACACTCTAAAAAGAAAAATTGACTATTTGAAGGTGCCCATCGGTCACCATAGGCTGACCCATAGATAACAGAATGAAATTAGCTGGTTGTGACTATTTCATCTGAGCACCCACCTATATTTATTTATAACTTCTTAAAATTGCTACACTAAATTTGTGCTTTTTTGTTTTCTCTACTATTGTTTATATTACTGGATCTACTATTGATACCTGGGAGACACTGTGGAGAGTTTACCATTGCAATTTATACAATAGAATACCTTAGCAGCTGCAGAACATCACAATGCACACTTCATCTGACACAACCCCTTATAACACACACCTGAGCTGTGGCAAACTCACAGTTGCTGCATGACCTCATAATACACACCTCAGCTTCTGCAGAACATTATGTACGCCACAGCTAGGCTGCAAAATCTCATGATGAAAACCTTAGCTGCAGCATAATCTCAATGCATGACACAGCTGATGCAGAACCTCAAAATATAGCCTACACATCCCAGCTTCTTTCACCTTATTTGTATGGGAAGTTTTCTATGTCCATAGTCCTGGGAATGCCTGGTGGAATAGCTGTCCCTCACCAGCGAGGCTCTGCACCAATTGTCCACAGCCCTTTTAGCATGTATCATATAGGGAGTTTATGACCCTCTGTACTGCATAGCCAGGAAAATGTATAACAAGATTTATAGTAAATGCCATCAACATAACCAACATGAAGCAGCTTATATTGAAATATATGAAATAAAATGCATGGTCTTCCTCTGATAGATGATAGGTGCTTCCTTGCTCATACACTTAATAACGGCTATGGAGTTTCAAAACAATAGTTTTGTGCGCCTTCTCATGACCTTGTCAAACTTAAGAGCTCAGAGACTTCCTGCCCACCTCTCATGACACCCTGATTATAGAGAATAATGTGTAAAACAAAATGTCCTATATTATTATTCTGTCTGTCACATCTGAAAAGCCACAGCCACGTTTTCTACAACTCACAGTTATTTATAAAAATGAAACTAAAGCTTCTCATGCGTCTTCCTGTAAGTGCAATTTCCTTTAAATAAAGTGTGACTGGGGCGTTCATTTTTTAAATAAAAAGCAGTAAAAATTTTCTGAAAATGCTCTAGATTCTGGAAAACTGTATGCATCTGATATGTTGCACAGTAATATATAGTTATACACCAACTACATTTATGTACTTGTTTCCCTACTTTTATTTAAATGTTCTAGAAGGAAATAGAAAAAAAATAGATTTTATAAATCAAAATGCTTTTGTTTTTGCAGCATCATAGCCTTTACATTTTCCTTTTTCTCAAATTTTTGCTACTTTTTTGAGTAAGTAACAGACCTGTTCTTTTTTGTGCCTCAGACTGTCTCAATGAAAAAATTGCAGCGCCAAAGTTATCCTGTGCAGCATCTTATTTAACTCCTTCACGCTTTGCACCATACATGTACGGCACAGAGCCACGAAGGGTGTAGGAAGAGTGCTCACGAGGTGAGCCCTCATCAAACAGAGGTGGGGTTTGCTGCATATTGCAGCAAACGCCCAACCCTAATACCCCTGATCGATGGTAGCACTGATTGCGGGTGCAAACCTCTTGATTTAAAAGACGTGGGCGCCACCATCTCTGTTGAGATCGCCGCTCCCCATGATGTTGTTCGGCAGTGGCAATCAATTGCCCTGACAGCCTCAGGTATTCATCAGACCCAAGGCTGTTCGGCTTCTGGAGATTCATTACAAGCACCAGTAGCCCATTGTAATGTATCCTATGTAAATATACCATATACTGCAATACAAAAGTATTGCAGTATATGGTAGGAACGATCAGATGATCCAGAGTTAAAAAAGCCCTAGATCAGTGATGGCAAACCTTTTAGTGGCTGAGTGCCCAAACTGCAACCCATAGCCCACCTTATTTCCTTACTTTCCATTCTCCCTCTGTACGCAGTGAAAATCGTGGGGCCACCAGGAGGACCTCCAAAGATAATTCGGCCCTCTCTACTCATTCTCCCTCTTCCTAAAGTCCCAAGTAGTGAGGTTAGTATCAAAATATGACTGAAAGCAGCATCTTTTAAGTTGCTTGGAACTGCAGGAAGAGTCCTGTCTGGTGTGCTGGGACGATGGCCCGGGTGCCCACAGAAAGGGCTCTGAGTTCCGCCTCTGGCACCCGTGCCATAGGTTCGCCACTACTGCCCTAGATGGACTAAAAAAATAGGAAAAAAAAAAGTTAAAAAAGTAAACACTCAAATCACTCCCTTTTCTCTAGAACTGATATAAAACTAAATAAACTGTAAAAATCACAAACATGTTAGGTATCGCCGCATCCCAAAATGCCAGATCTATCAAAATATAAAAAAGGTAATTCCTGGGAGTCAACCCTACAACAGAAAAAAGCGCCCATAGCGTCAGAAAATGGCTAAACTATTTTTTTTTCGTAGACATTTTTAAAAATGTATTAAAACACCATAAAAACCTATATAAATTTGAGATCACCATGATCGTACTGAATTAAACAATTAATCTGAGGTGTTATTTGGAGCGCACAATGTAATTAATAAAATGAAGCCCACAAAAAAGTGACACAAATGTGTTTTTTTCGCCAATTTCACCACATTTTGAATTTGTATCCAGCTTCCCTGTACACAGCATGAAATAACGTATATACTCGAGTATAAGCAGACCCGGGTATAAGCCGAGACCACTAATTTCAACACAAAAAAGTGTGAAAACCTATTGACTCGAGTATAAGCCGAGGGTGGGAAATGCATTGGTCACAGCCTCCCAGTATATAGTCTGCCAAGCCCCTGTAGCATACAGCCTGCCCAGCCCCTGTAGCATACAGCCTGCCCAGTCCCTGTAGCATACAGCCTGCCCAGCCCCTGTAGCGTACAGCCTGCCAAGCCCCTGTAGCGTACAGCCTGCCAAGCCCCTGTAGCGTACAGCCTGCCCAGGCCATGTAGCATACAGCCTGCCCAGCCCCTGTAGGATACAGAATGTCCATCCCCTGTAGTATACATCCTGCCCAGCCCCTGTAGTAAGAAAAATAATAACTGTTCTCACCTTTCCAACGTTTCCTGTAGGTCCTCTTCTGTCTCCGATGCTCCGGTGCCGCCTCGGGTCCTTCGGTCCTCATCGGATTCTTCCACTCCTCTTCGGTTCTTGCGCTCGGCCGGCACACAGAATGACGTCAGCCGCTTGCCGATGTTTTGTTTGCGAGACGATGGTATCGCGAGGGGACCCGGAGAGGAGTGGAACTTCCCGAAGAGGAGCCGAAGAGGAGCGGAAGAACCCGAAGAGTATCCGAAGGACCCAATGTGGCACCGGAGCATCGGAGACAGACGAGGAGCTACGGGTGATGTCAGAAAGTTGAGTTTTGACTTTATTTTTTTAGTTGACTCCAGTACAAGCCGAGTTTGTGCAAGCCAAATTTTGTGCTGAAAAACTAGGCTTATACTCGAGTATATATGGTAATAAACAACATCACTGAGAAGTTACATTTGTTACTCAGAGAATAAGCCCTCAAATGAATCAGTGACAATATTAGACCCAAAACCTTGCAAAAAAAATTTAAATTTTTCATAAAATCCCTTTCCTAAAATGTCCCAAAAATTAATCAAAAAAAGATATGTGTGCCAAAATCATACCACTGAAGAGGACAACTCAACATGTTAAAAACAAAACCAGCTTCGTCAACCAAAACGACTGTTTTTGCGCCATTTTTGCGATTAAATGTCAAACTAGCCATGCAGCAAAAATAACCAGCTTTCCCTCATTTATCCTACCAATCCAAATGTTTTGCTGCGCCTAATGATATTCATCACTTGCGACTTTTCATTTAGGCGCAAAAACGGGCATAAAAACACTCCAGCCCGAAGGTGGCATAAACTGAGGAGTAAGCACTGAGCCCCTTTGCAGAGCAGCTAATTCCCAGCAGCAAAGATCAGCCAGACACTAGAACAGATAATACAGACACTACATACACTGCAGACACTACATACCCTGCAGACTCTATTTAACCCCTTATCACCGACACTAGTTTTCAGCTCAATGACCAGACTCGATTTTTCAAATCTGACAAGTCTCACGATAATTGGTTATAACTTCGGAACGCTTTAACATATCTGGGTGATTTTGAGAATGTTTTCAGACAAGATGTAAAACTACCCAAAAAGTTTGATAATTAACATTTACAGAATATCTGCTTTATGTTGGGATGATAATTTATGCTTCCGGTCATTTTTCTAGGATGTTATGAGGTGCAGAACTTTAGGTGCGATTTTTCTTATTTTCATGAAAATTGGCAAAACTCACATTTTGAGGGACAACTCAGCTTTCAAGTGACTTTGAGAGGCCTAAATAATAGTAAAACCTCATAAATTACCTCACTATAGAAACTTCACCCCTCAATGTATGTAAAACAACTTCTATTAAGTCTATTAACCCTTTAAGTGTTTCACATGGGTTAAAAAATATGGACCTGCGATTTAGAAACTATTGAATTTTTTTGGAAAATACATTCATTTAGGCCAAAACTGAAATTTTCAGAATAAATTAAATGATGAAACGCACTGCAACGCTTGATGCCCAATTCCTCCCGAGTGTACTGATACCCCATATGTGGTGGTAAACTTCTGTACAGGCGCACGGCCAAGTATAGAATGAATGGAGGCGCCATTCACAGCAGATTTGTATTGTCACATTGTACGACTTATAAATTTTTATTTTTTTTTGGTAATACAAACATATGAGGGCTTATTTTTTATGGGATGAGATACAATGTATAGATAATTTATTTTGGGAGTCCAAAGCTTATTCTTGAGATTTTATTAACTATTTCAAGGGGGACACAAACAAAATCATCAATTTTTATTATGGATTGTTAGCATTTTTTTTCCCCCGCTCACCGTAATGTAAAAATAATATTTTATCTTTATTCTCTGGTTCACTACGATTGCGGTGATACCTTATTTATATAGTTTTTCTTATTTTTGCTTAATTTTCCTGAGCAAAACCAATATTGGAGAAAATCGCATTGTTTTTACTATTGACAACTTTTCAGGGCCATAACTTCTGTATTTTTCTGTTGTCAGATCTGGTTGAGGGCTTATTTTTTGCGAAAACAGTTGTTCTTTTCAGTCGTATCATATTAGGGAATGTAACTTTTTTTGATCACTTTTTAGAACATTTTTTGTGATGGCGTTTGATGAAAAATTGTATATTATGGGAAGTTTTCCAAGTTTTTTTTTTCGTAGTTCACCGAGCGGGTTCAATATTGATTTAGATTTATTGTACAGATTAATACGGATGCGGTGATACAAAATATGTATGTTTTTGTGTTTTATTTACTGTATATGCATTTTATGTGTTACTGGGGAGATTATGGGACTTTTATTTTATTTATTTATTTAATTATATTAAAAAAAGTTTTAATTTTTTTTAACTTTTTCCATTTTCTACTTCTTGGCTTGAATAAGCGATCATCCGATCGCTTATTCAAGCCTTTACATTGCAATACACTTGTATTGCAGTGTATAGTGTAAGTAACTGAGCATGCTGCGCATGCTCAGTTACTTACAGCCGGGTCCTGCCAGGGAGGCAGGACCCGGCGAGAAGAGGAGCCGACAGCCTCGGGTCACTCGTCGGGACCCGTTGCAGTGGCAGGAGGGATCCGATCCCCCGGTAAGCACACCGGGGGGGTCCGATCCACGGGGGACACACTTGCACGCCGCGGTCATGCTTGACCGCGGCGTGTAAGGGGTTAAACGCCCGGGATCTGAGTTTTTCCAATCCCGGGTGTTAGTGCCGGGTCTGGGCTGTGATATCACAGCCCGACACCGGCACTAAACTGACCCGATGTCCCAAAATCTTCTTCTGACGCGGCGCCGTAGAAAGGCGTCGCGTCAGAAGAAGTACCTTTAATGACCGTCGTAGAATCCCGATAGGGCGGTCATTAAGGGGTTAAAGTTCATCATATTCTATTTACAAAACATCCTGCAAAATCCTCAGCTCAGAGCAAGAGCTGAGAAATTTGCAGAATGTTGTAGATAGTACAGGCAAGTGTCCCCCGTGTAATTCTGCACAGTATCCCCCTCAGACACACTGGAATTACAGGGGGGCAGCAGGAGACCAGTACTGGGGGATCCCCTCTAGGAGAAGCCCCTGCTGATGAGATCACTGGGTGCTGGGTGTTACACACCTGGGCTCTGCTGTGAATATTATCTTCATTCTGGGATGTGGGAAAAGCAGAGAGGAGGATCACATGTAAGTGCCTGAATCTAACATTGCACCTTAACTGCGCCAAAATTATGCCTAAACTGTGTTAAAGTAAAGTGAATAATAAGAGTCAGGAAATTAACTTATCACAGATGGTTGTAGCTTGTGATAAATCTGGCAAAACAGTGCGCCAGAATTTAGGCGCAACTACTACACTTAGGCGCACAAAAATGATAAATGTGGCCCTATGTTAACAAAAGCAAACATTTAGTAAATATTAGTTATCAGATTTTTACTGTTATGACTATGTATGATAAAAGTAGAACATTTTGAATTTCGAAAATCAAGAATTTTCACCAAATATCTGTTTTTTTCCTAAATAAATGCATAAAAGACGACCAACATTTTTCAATTGACAAAGTGTCAAAGTGTCACTGAAGTACAAAGTGTCACGAGAAAACTATTTAAAAATCACTTGGATATGTTAAAGCGTTCCGAAGTTATAACCACTTATAGTGACACATGTCAGATTTGAAAAAATCTGCCGTGTCAACAAGGTGAAAAGTGGCTTTGGCGGTAAGGGGTTAAGGGTAGTTCAACATTTGCATTGCAAAATTTCCATTCTGCATTGCAATTCAATAGGGGCAGGAATGGGACCTGCTCAAAAGCATTGTGGCCACCAGACTTGGGTGATGCAGCGAGACACCATTAGAGATGTGCAAATTTATCAAAATTCTATTCGACCTGGTTTGACGAATTTTCAGAGAAAATTCGAAATGAATCGCGGCATGTGACATAATGGTAAGTCATGGCTGAGCATTCTCCATAGCCGGTAAGTCTTTGTTGCATATTGCAGCAAAGACTTAGCGGTAACACCAACGATCGGTGTTTTCCCACGGATGGCCGTCTGCTTCAAAAAGATGACACGAGGCTGCCCCGGTTTAACCCCTTTAAAAAAAAGTTAAAAGAAATTATAATAAAAAAAACCCAAAAATTCAAATCACCCCCCTTTCCCTAGAACTGATAAAAATAAATAAACAGTAAAAATCATAAAAACATTAGGTATTGCCGCGTCCAAAAATGCCCAAACTATCAAAATATAATAACAATTTTTCACTGCGTCTAACCCTGGCAAACAGCGCCCAAAGACCAAAATGGCACTTTTTTGCCAGTTTGAAAAAAATAAGAAATTTAATAAAAAGTGATGAAAAGGTTGTAAAGTCTTTAAAATGATAGCAATTAAAACTTCATCAAAAGTCGCGGAAAAAGACACCATAGACCGCTCTGTACAGCAAAGTATAAAAAAGTTATTAGCGGCAGAAGATGGCAAAATAATTTTTTTTTTTTGTACAGGAAGTTATCATTTTTGAAAAAGTATGAAAACATTATAAAACCTACACAAATTTTGTATCCCGACCACCATACAGTGAGGGACACTACCGACATACAGTGAGAAATACGGCCATACAGTGAGGGACACTACCGACATACAGTGAGGAACACTACCCCCATACAGTGAGGAACATTATTGCCATACAGCGAGGAACACTACCCCCATACAGTGAGGGACCCTACCGCCATACAGTGAGGAACACTACTGCCATACAGTGAAGAATACATCCATACCGTGAGCAACACTACTGCCATACAGTGAGGAATACTACCGTCTTACAGTGAGGGACACTACCCAATACAGTGAGGAACACTACCCCCATACAGTGAAGTACACTACCGCCATACAGTGAAGTACACTACCGCCATACAGTGAAGAATACAGCCATACAGTGAGGAAAACTACCGCCATACAGTGAGAAACACTACCCCCACACAGCGAGGAACACTACCCCCATACAGGGAGGAACACTACCCCTATAAAGTGAGGAACACTATTGCCATACAGTGAGGAACACTACCCCCATACAGTGAGGGACACTACCGCCATACAGTAAGGAACACTACCCCAATACAGTGAGGAACACTACCGCCATACAGTGAGGAATACTACCGCCATACAGTGAGGAATACTACCGCCATACAGTGAGGAACACTACCGCCATACAGTGAGGAATACTACCACAATACAGTGAGGAATACTACCGCCATACAGTGAGGAATACTACCGCCATACAGTGAGGATTACTTCCACCATACAGTGAGGATTACTTCTACCATACAGTGAGGAACACTACCGCCATACAGTGAGGGACACTACCTCCATACAGTGAGAAATACTACCGGCATACATTGAGGGAAACTACCGGCTTACAGTTTTTTTTTGTACAGGAAGATATCATTTTTGAAAAAGTATGAAAACACTATAAAACCTACACAAATTTTGCATCCCGATCACCATACAGTGAGGGACACTACCAACATACAGTGAGAAATACGGCCATACAGTGAGGGACAAAACCGACATACATTAAGGAACACTACCCCCATACAGTGAGGAATACTACCGCCATACAGTGAGGAACACTACCGCCATACAGTGAGGAACACTACCCCCATACAGTGAGGAATACTACCGCCATACAGTGAGGAACACTACCCCCATACAGTGAGGATTACTTCCACCATACAGTGAGGAAAACTACCACCATACAGTGAGGAATACTACCCCCATACAGTGAGGAATACTACCCCCATACAGTGAGGATTACTTCCACCATACAGTGAGGATTACTTCCACCATACAGTGAGGATTACTTCCACCATACAGTGAGGATTACTTCCACCATACAGTGAGGAACACTACCGCCATACATTGAGGGACACTACCGCCATACAGTGAAGAACACTACTGCCACACAATGAGGGACACTACCACCATACAGTGAGGAATACTACCGCCAAACAGTGAGGAACACTACCGCCATACAGTGAGGGACACTACCGCCATACAGTGAGGGACACTACCGCCATACAGTGAGAAATACTACCGGCATACATTGAGGCACACTACCCCAATACAGTGAGGAATACTACCCCCATACAGTGCAGAATACTACCGCCATACAGTAAGGAACACTACCTCTATACAATGAAGAATACAGCCATACAGTGAGGAACACTACTGCAATACAGTGAGGGACACTACAGCCATACAGTGAAGAATACTACCACTATACAGTGAGGAACACTACCGCCATACAGTGAGGGACAGTACCCCCATACAGTGAGGAACACTACCTCCATACAGTGAGGAACACTACCACCAAAAATTGAAGAACACTACCGCCATACAGAGAGGAACACTACTGCCATACCGTGAGGAACACTACTCCTATACAGTGAGGAACACTACTGCCATACCGTGAGGAACACTACTCCTATACAGTGAGGAACACTACTGCCATACAGTGAAGAACACTACCACCATACAATGAGGAACGCTACCGCCATACAGTGAGGAACACTACCCACATACAGTGAGGAACACTACCGCCAAACAGTGAAGAATACTACCACCACACAGTGAGTAATACAGCCATACAGTGAGGAACACTACCCCCATACAGTGAGGAACACTACCACCATACAGTGAGGAACACTACCGCCAAACAGTGAAGAATACTACCACCACACAGTGAGTAATACAGCCATACAGTGAGGAACACTACCCCCATACAGTGAGGAACAGGACCGCTGTGTTCCTTTCTTCTTCCCAGAGTTCTTTGCCCTATGTAACATATAGTGCTTGCGGCCATTTTGCTAATAAAAGAGGAAAAAAATTAATTATTTTGTTTAAAAAAAACAAAATTCGATCCCACAAATCACTGTAAACTTTGCATTCATGACGTATTGAAGTTTTCCTAAAATTCTAAATGAATTTAGAATTGTTAGAATTATTGATTCGCCCATCTATATACACCATGCATAATGTAAGTAAACGATGGCAGTTAGCTAACAAGCAAAATATACATCCATCTGCTTGAGGCCAAAATCCTTTGTTCTACGCTGCTAGTTACCATGCAGGTTAGCTGTAAATGATTCAGCTTTGATTAACCCAGAACTTGCCCTGTGGCCAAACACAGGAAGCTGGGTTATGCACAATGTATTGAAAAAGTGGAGGCTGATCTATATTGCAACCACTCACCTCATCTGTCTGTGGCCCAAGACTGAAAATGCTGTAAATATTTTGTATCTGTTTTAAAATGTATCTTCTGTATTACTATCTGACAAGTTAAAGGGAATCTACCACCAGGAGGAAGGGTTATATGCAAATGAGCCTGAGGGGCTCCAGGGTGTCATAGGTGTTAATAGAGTCTGCAAGCATGTAGATAGTGTCACTACCAGGTGGATTTACACAAAGAAAGCAATGAGGGCTTATTACAACTCAGCACTATTTATCATCTGCAACATTTTATTCCTATGTTTTCATTGTTTTGTTAATTTTTTGCCTCTAGTGGTTAGCTATTTATTAAGAAGGTGCAAGTTTATTATTAAAATTACATAAATTGTCATTCGGTGCAGATCATTGGCACAAAGGAGGCAAAGTCCTTTGACACATTTTTGTTAGTTTATGAAGAAGTCTTGTGCAAAAAATTATGTGGAAAGTGATAAATAATAAATGTGGTGGAATATTGATGAACAAATTAGCCCCTTCTCCATCTAAAGAACCAATTTTTGCCCCTCAAAGAGGAGACAAAAGGCAAGACTAAAACACGAAGGTATAGTAAAAATGCAACAACCTTTATTAATTTAATTACATACACACATACATAAAAAGTGGAAATGATCACATACAGTGATGAAAAGATACAGTGTTCTAGTGATGACACAGATAGCAGTAGTCATCCACGGACATTGGATGACAAATTGTAATCAGAAGGTTACAGAAGGTAAGTAGTTTCAAAATCATACAGTCACGTCAAGCTTTGGTGAGTCTTGGCACTCGGTAGACAGAGTTAAAGTCAATTACCAAAATAACATAATATAGGAACCTAGAGTAAAACTAACAGTACTTACCAACGAAAGGGGGATGGGTGATTCCAATGACCCTTCTCCATCTACTAAACAAACTATAAAAAAAATGCAAAAGAAGGTCATAAATCAAGTTAACAACAAAACTACAGTCTCTAAGCTAAACTTCAAAACCAAAGTGCCTCAATGAGTGCTGTATAAATAGATATATAATATAATATACACTCACCGGCCACTTTATTAGGTCCACCTGTCCAACTGCTCGTTAACACTTAATTTCTAATCAGCCAATCACATGGCGGCAACTCAGTGCATGTAGACATGGTCAAGACAATCTCCTGCAGTTCAACCCGAGCATCAGTATGGGGAAGAAAGGTGATTTGAGTGCCTTTGAACGTGGCATGGTTGTTGGTGCCAGAAGGGCTGGTCTGAGTATTTCAGAAACTGCTGATCTACTGGGATTTTCACGCACAACCATCTCTAGGGTTTACAGAGAATGGTCCAAAAAACACATCCAGTGAGCGGCAGTTCTGTGGGCGGAAAGGCCTTGTTGATGCCAAAGGTAAGAGGAGAATGGGCAGACTGGTTCGAGCTGATAGAAAGGCAACAGTGACTCAAATCGCCACCCGTTACAACCAAGATAGGCAGAAGAGCATCTCTGAACTCACAGTACGTTGAACTTTGAGGCAGATGGGCTACAGCAGCAGAAGACCACACCGGGTGCCACTCCTTTCAGCTAAGAACAGGAAACTGAGGCTACAATTTGCACAAGCTCATCGAAATTGGACAGTAGACAATGGAAAAACATTGCCTGGTCTGATGAGTCTCGATTTCTGCTGCAACATTCGGATGGTAGGGTCAGAATTTGGCGTCAACAACATGAAAGCATGGATCCATCCTGCCTTGTATCAACGGTTCAGGCTGGTGGTGGTGGTGTCATGGTGTGGGGAATATTTTCTTGGCACTCTTTGGGCCCCTTGGTACCAATTGAGAATCGTTGCAACGCCATAGCCTACCTGAGTATTGTTGCTGACCATGTCCATCCCTTTATGACCACAATGTACCCAACATCTGATGGCTACTTTCAGCAGGATAATGCGCCATGTCATAAAGCTGGAATCATCTCAGACTGGTTTCTTGAACATGACAATGAGTTCACTGTACTCAAATGGCCTCCACAGTCACCAGATCTCAATCCAATAGAGCACCTTTGGGATGTGAGAATTGGAATGGGAGATTCGCATCATGGATGTGCAGCCGACAAATCTGCGGCAACTGTGTGATGCCATCATGTCAATATGGACCAAAATCTCTGAGGAATGCTTCCAGCACCTTTTTGAATCTATGCCACGAAGAATTGAGGCAGTTCTGAAGGCAAAAGGGGGTCCAACCCATTACTAGCATGGTGTACCTAATAAAGTGGCCGGTGAGGTCAAACAGGTTAACACCTTTTCAGGTCATGTTTCTTTCACAGGCTAATATGGAGACATCTGGCAAATCTACATTCCAGTAAACTGTAAATAGGTTTATAAAGTCAAGGAGAGGTTAGCATTAAAGTCTAAAGGTTTCCCTGTCTAAGAATGGTCCCTTCTTTGTACTTGATGGTCCAGCCTACATGGACATCACTATAAGGCTCTACAGAAGTCTTGTGCAGCAGAGGATGCAATCTAAGAAGGGGAGAGCTTGACTTCATTGCTCCATGACATTTTACAATCATTTTACATCTCACTTCAAAGTTCATTTTATGGATCATGCCACCACACTGGGCCATGAAAGAAAAATCATCTGCAAGGTGTTAAGCTGCCTGTTAACAAATTGATAGTGGTCTATTAGGTCAATTTGTGCTGACAGGTACCTTCAAACTTTGGGCCCTACCTCCGTGAAACAAACAATGCATCTGCTACATATTATCCATGACAGAAAGGGAAACAATTTTAAGTAATTTTTTAGAGGCATAATGGAGTTTAGTAAAGAGATAATACCTCTTTCCTTTACCCTTTTCCAAGACTGTTATCCAATCTGGTGAGTATAAGCTTATTCACATATAAATTGTGGGGACTAGAGATTGTGAATGGGCATACAGACAAAAAAAATTAATTAGAGGAAAAGAAAAAAAGGATTTTGTACCTTGTGATAGGAACCCTTAACCGCCTCTGTCATCTCCTCCTGTAACAAATTGACAAATCCTATTTGTGATGCTGAATACTATGGACATACGATATAAGTAGTTAGGTAGGTCATCTGTAGTTAAGATAAATAGATATATAGATGATAATTTCAAGAAAAGGCAGCACACCAAAAAAATTCAAATGCAAAATTGCTGGTTTAAAACATAAGGTAGCAACATTTCACCCCCTAAGGATCAACACTTTGACAAGTCACCACCTTATGGATTAAACCACCAATTTTGCATTTGAATTTTTTTGTTGTCCTGCCTTTTCTTGAAATACTTTAAGTGGCCTATTGTCCTGACTCATGTGGCTCTCTATACCCATATGGAGCTGTTAGAGTAAGCTATTCTGTGCTGCTTGGAACTTCTCTTTAATTAAATAGAAAGATGGATGAAAGATAAATACATAGATAGTAGAAGAAAAGGTAGCACACAAATAAGTTAAACAAAGAAAAA
This sequence comes from Engystomops pustulosus, assembly GCF_040894005.1. Lineage (NCBI taxonomy): Eukaryota > Metazoa > Chordata > Amphibia > Anura > Leptodactylidae > Engystomops > Engystomops pustulosus. The sequence goes on along the minus strand of NC_092414.1, from coordinate 56,321,400 downwards.
ACTGTTTTTTTAAATCCATAGGTGATGTTTCGGCTCTTACAAAAACATAGCCTTAAGCAAGGCTCAGTGTCAGGATCAGGGGGCAGTGGACTCATTGTACCACCGCGAGCGATGATGTAAGCCAAGACCTGGGAGCGGAGTCTAAGTGGCACCCAATTTTCACCAGAGCCTGCCACAAAGCGGGTTCGACTTGCTGCGACGTGGTACCACCAGGTTGCTGCACATGCACGACTTGCTGGCAGTGGTGGCCAAGGCAGAGTACAGGGTTGTAGAGCAGAATCATAGTCGGGGACAGACAGAAGACGAGTATAGGCAGAGCGGGATCATAGTCAAAAGTGAACCAGAAAGTCAGGGCTGGCAAGCAGAGGAGCAGAGTCAAGAAAGGAATCGGGGTCACAACAGAAATTCAGTAAAGGCACAGGGAACGAAAGACAGCTTTTCACTAAGGCATGAGGCACAAAGATACGGCAGAGGTCACAGGAAGATACCAGTTATTTAATAGGTCAGCGGTTGACCAGTGCCAATTAGTGGCGCACTGGCCCTTTAAACTTTACAGAGCCCTTGTGCGTGTGCCATAGGAGGCAGGGAAGCATGCACTGAGCCGCTGGAGACACCGCTGGAGCGCAGAGAGGTAAGTGAGTCTGAGGCTGGGGGCACAGAGAGGCACACGGGTGCACCTGTGACAAGAGACATGGGTCGCAGGGGCTCCCGTGACACTCAGTTTTTGTAAGAGCCGAAAAGTTGTTATATATGGATTGAAAATTTTTTTTTTTTCAATTTTACTTTTTTTGTGTGCTAACTTTTCTTCAAACTACTTAAAGGATCCTATTGCCCGAACTTTTACAGCTTTGCACAGTATGGATTTTCTTTTGCTATATGCATTCACTCTGCTGATTTGGGTTTCTTGTGAACTAGATAGATAGATAGATTTCAGAGATATTAATACATTTTCACTGAATTAATCAACAACTTCTGAGTCCCAAGGATTATCTGACTGCATACAACTGAAATACTTAAACCTTAAAGTATTAATATCTATACACATAGAGCAAGAACAAAGTATAAATTCTCATTATTGTAGGAAATGAGTCTGCCTAGTATTTACATTATTGTCCTGATTTTCTTATTCTTATATAGAAAAGAACCAGCAATGTTTAGAAATATGTCTCACTACAAAGAATATTTCAATAATTACCGTGTATGATATACTAGCAGCTCATTATTTGCTTTTTCAAAGTGATAATCAAGAACAGGAAACAGTCGGCCTAAAAAAAACCTAATCAGCGCTATTCATTTTATAGATTGTCTGAGTGTTTAACGAAGAAGAATATTTTGAAGTTAAAGGTGAGGGCCAAATCAGGGAAATGAAAACAAAAACATTAAAATTTTCAACAATGGACAATTTTTTCTTCATCTTTCAGCTATTTGGAAGCGCATCTATACAAATATTTCACTGATAACGAGACAATTCCAGCACTTGCACAAATAATGCAGGCGAGACACACCTGCAGACTGTATTGATGTTTCATGTCATCTCTGCAGAACTGTATTGTCATTTACATTGTCCATAGTAATTAGACAAACTATGAAAACTATAGAGGAATAAGAAAAAGGGGAAAAATATGGAGTAGAAGTTTGGGAAAACATGGAAAGTAAATATTACCTTTTATAAGGACATAATTATCCACAGAACCAACTAGTAATAGGTCATTTGCCACTAGAATTATATTACTGACAAATATTTCACATTTTTCTGTCCTTGGTGCTAGTTAGAAAAGCATGAATAATCCAATTCATGGAAGCTTTGTCAAATTTTTCATTAGATTTGGTTTCTATCTGGATTGAATTGAGTTTGCTCAAATTGTTCTATAAATTTGTATATAACCACCTCTAGTCCTCTAAAACACAGAATTATCACAATTACTTGTTCCATTTGTTTGTATATTGTACTATAAAGCCCAAGTTCCTCTTTCTGCACCTGCAAGTGACTGATATCACATAAAAAATTACGCTTCTATGCTCATTTACATTTCACTTTGGAGTTGATTTTTTTTAATATAACAGACTAGATATAGTATTTCAACAAATGGTATTTCATTTCATATTAGTAATGTCTTTAAGGGTAAAAACTGAATATAGTGGAAAGTTGTTTCATGTTAAAACAAATAAAAAGAAAATGGAGCATTATCTGCATCTGGAGAAAACAAGGTTTAATCACCAGAGGCAACAAGGCTTTTTTTACTATAAGAACTGTCAATCTGTGGAATAGCCTGCCTCAGGTGCTGGTCACAGTAGCGACAGCGGAGAGCTTTAAGAAGGGCCTAGATGGCTTTTTACTCTTAAATAACATTGATGGTTATGTTATATAGAATTTAATCCTTGAATCCCTTCCTCATCCAATCCCTTTCCTTCCTTGCTTGAATTTGATGAAAATGTGTCTTTTTTTAAACACATAATCTAATGTAACTATGTACCTATGTAAGTTTTACCGAGGTCTTTAGCTACTCATACTACATGCAAATTTTGAAAATGCTTATTTTCATGCAAGAGAAAAAAGCATCAACAAGTCTTTAAATCATTTGAAATTACATCAGCAGAAAGATAAATGTAATCCAACAAAATTACCCACAAGCAACTTTTTGAAACAACACCGTCAAGTCTCTTGTTAGAACTTTAAGCACTTACCTGTGAATGAGCCAATAAATGAATTGGTTTTGACAATAGATTCAGTTATTGCTTTGCTGGCTGTGTGACAAAGATTTTATTTCAAACCAAGACTGCTTTCAGGCAAATTAGAAGCAATTGAATTGTTCAAATTACTGATGAATTGCTGTTTTGTTCATACAGCATGTTTCCTTCTTTTCATATCACTTGTGTTTATAAAATGCATTATGAAGTGACAGGCAAACTTAGAAAAAAACTAAACAATGCTATGCTGCCAAACTATTTCTGCTGTGACCATTTCAAGTATTTAAATATTTATATACTGGTGTAAGAGGCTTCACAACTACTTATTTTATTAAAATACACTATTTCTATAATGACATGGGGGGTGTGGGGGATTCTCTCTGCCTACTTGCCAGGGCATGTGTTAAATTTTAGGTAGAGAAACTGGGCGAAAGTTCCCTGCACTAGTAAGGGAAATACAAACAGACACAAGACAGACAACTTAAAAACAATGTCAACAAACAACCAAGAAGGCTGCGAGGTACAACATTTGTAAGCAAGAGAATAGTTTAGAAACAGGCTAAAGACAAGGTAACCAGAATTTAAGGCCAGGAGAACTCAAGTGAGCCAGAAGAATTAATATAAAGCCCTGATTGAACACACCATAGAGAATTAATGGGGATACTGCACGCCCTCCTTAGCTGAATGGTCTGTCACTTCAAAAGGCACCTGTAACACACCCCAAGGCAGCAAAGAGTCAATCACAGACTCAAACAGAGCATATGAGGGTGTGCTCTCGAGCCCAGGACACTACAAAATCCACGCAGAGATCTCTGATAAGTGTCTATGGTACAATTAGGTAAATAGTGTTTTTAGTCAAAACATAGGTATAGTTTTCTTAATAGTATTTTTAACTCCACAGGCATCACTACATTTTTATAACGCTTAACTTATTACAAGACTTTTTAAAATTCATTTCTAAATTCATTACCAACATCTGTTGTAATTTTATAATTCAAATGTTGTCACCTTAAAGATGGAGTGGGGTAAGAGAAAAACAAAAAACATTTTAAAATGAATGTAGCTGTAGAATTATACCTAGTGGGGCGTCATCATAGGATTTGGGAGGAAAACAAATGTGCAATGTTGCTATCCTGGGTATTTAGGATACTATATCATTTTAACAGATAACAAACAAAAGTGCCAGGTGCACCATATGTAAGCTGTAAACATCAACCGTGAAACTGTTCCCAAAATGATTTTGGTGGATGTTTACCGATGCACCTTGAACTTTTGTTTGTTATTTTAAAAAGAATATATAAAATTAGAAAGCTATTTTTTCCATCAATTACAAAATATAATCAAAGATCATTAAAAAATTTTTAAAACCCATTAGTTGATGTAGCTTACAACAATGCCTATATTATTAAAACATAAGTACAATAATCTTATGTAATAACAAATGAACAGAAAAAAACTAAATGTTACATTTTTTCTCTCCAAATTTTCTCCAAAAAATGAATGACTTAAACTACTGCCGTTATAGAAATTGTGATGCAAGAATTGTTTGGTCCAAAATATTTATTTTTTTAAACTGTAAATGTATATTAATTTTTAACTTGTTACAGAAAGAAAAAATAAATAATTAGTAAGGCTCATGACACAACAGACAATATATGAACATCTCAGCATTTATACAATCTCATTTTTGTATTATAAGGCTTTGTAAGGCCAAGATGGAGGCCCAAGGCCAGCAACAAACTAGCCTGTTGTATATTTTTTATGGAGCTACATCAGTTGTGTTTGCGCATCCATTGCATGAGGCAACCAATAAACATGAAAGAAAGAACTCTAACCCGTCACAGAGAGTCCACAGGATTATGTCCAGAGGTGTAGAACAGAAATATTACTTTGAGAACATAAAATCTAACACAAGACTAGACATAACATCACACATAACATAACAGACTAACAGGAAACAAGAGAGGCTTTATGGGATTATCTCTCTGCTTTAAGATTAGAGGCATGTGGTTATCCATCCCAAGGAGGCTATGATCATTTCCTGGAGAAACACGAATGCAGTAAGAATCCCATGGTTTACAGATTCTGCTAAAGGTGTCTATCGTATTGTTCAGGGAGGCAGTCATCTACTCCAAAGAGTAAATCTCCTATATTCGGACAAACCGATCCGTTTTGGATGGGGGAGCAATTTTTTTCCAGGCCCTAGAAATCAAGCATTTGGCCGCTACAGTTTAGCCAAATGCTTCTGCACATTCGCTAGAGGTAAATTAAGAAGATATGAGATGGAATCTAGCTGTATCTTAGAACCAAACTATTCTCCCATGAGGGATGCTACCTCCTCCCAGAAAGGGGTAATAAGTGGGCAGGTCCAGAATATATGGTATAACATACCTACTACTGGTAAGCACCTTCATCAGGTAGCTGGTATTGTAGGGTTAAATGTCTAGACTAGTGCTGTGGTATCAGTGCATTAATACCTTGTATTGAGTCTCTTTATAAGTAGTACAAATAGATGATTTGCTGGTTATATTTCATATAATCTGCCACATGTCAGGGGTGATTGTTCTATTAAGAGTCGACTCCCACTTTGTCATGTATTTATGAAAGGAGGTAGATTCCTCTGGCAGGGTGGATAGAATCTGATAAATATGGTGTGCTTTGCTGAGTTGCCCCCTCTACACAGTCTTTCAAATTCAGTTGGCTTAGATACTGCAACAGACCCAAATTGCTCAATAAAAAAATGTTGTACCTGGCAATACCTGTACCATTCCTCTATAGCAATCTTGCTGTAGGTATAGAAACTGTCACAACTCTAACATAAGGGGATCCACCATCTCTGCCAGATGAAACACCGTGCCCTGGACCAATTGTGCACCATAGGTGCCTTTATGTTGGGAGAGCATTGGGAGGATAAATTGAAGCACTTCTTACATACTGACAGCGAAAAAGGCCATAGGGCCCAGTAATACAGTAGAAGGCTTGGGGGAGGGGGTTTAGGCCCCCAAAGGTATGTGTTAGGGTGAACCAGTGCCATTGATTTCAACCAATTTTGTGTAGGCAGCTGAAACACTCTAAAATGGCAAGCGGCACAAATGCGTTGCCCAATAATGTTAAGTTTAATTCGGCACTGACAGGCCTCCCTGGGCTTTGGGGACAAGCACGACTGACTTGGGCATTCTGTGACATCTATTGTCACAAAAAATGTTAACTCCCTTTGTTAGCTCCCTGCAAAGAGCATAGCCAGGTCATCTTAACTGCCGCCACCCGACCAAGGAAAGATATGTGGTGAGTTTGCCACCTATGCAACATAGATTTTAAGTCTTTAAACAGGGTATAACGAGGAGTATGAAGCAGTTAACTGTACCCCAAGATAGTTGAGAGAAGCAGATTTCCATTGAAAATGAAAAGGGAACAAGGACAGTTCCCTTTGTTGAACGTTTATAGAAATGGCTTCCGTTTTGGAGTTGTTAACTTTGTAGCTTTCCATGCTGCCATAATCCAGAATGACTGTATGCAAGACTGGGAGGAAAGTATGTGGGGAGGTTAGAGTGAGCAGCATATCATCAGCAAACATTGAGATTTTAAATTGCTTATCCCTAACCTGAACTCCCTTAATATCTTGTCATATCTGTATTTTGGCCACCAGCTGTTTGATGCAGAGGACAAATATATGTGAGGAAAGGGGGCACCTCTGTCTGGTGCCATTAAGAATAGGCAGGGGGTTGAACATGGCAAGTGGGAGGCAGACTACCGCCGTAGATGTATTGTAGAGTCTTCGTATAGCTGTCAAAAACCGACCTGTAATTCTGTATGATTCCAAGGCCTCATACATAAAAGACCAATCTAGCCTGTCAAAGGCCTTCTCTACATCTAGGCTAAGAAGAAATGCCAAACAGCTATCAACACTCTCAAAGTTGTTTTGTCGCTGCTAGTTTCTGGTAGTAGGCTGATTAAGTTAACTCCTGAGGACAGGGCCATACACTCACCTCTTAACATTACCTTATGAGCTTCCAACAAAGCCATTTCTGAGGAGACAGATGGACCCTCGTGAAGAAGGTATGCATCACAGTCCTAAGGTTCTCCCGGAGTGTAGGGTCTTTAATAAGGGATTCATTTAGCCTCCATCTGCATAGTTTAGTTGGCAATAGAGATCGTGATAAGGCTACTGAGAGGGGCGCATGGTCTGACTAAGATATCGACCCAATCTCTGATGAGTGGAGAAGTTGCAATAGTCAATACGTGTGTCACAGCTATGTGGGTGCGAGAAAAAGTAGAAGGACCTATCGCCTGGGTGATCCACCCATCATAGATCAAACAAGGAATAGGACCTTATCAGTTTACAGAATTCCCTTGCCATGTGCTCTAAGGTGCCAGAGGTAGGGTTGCCCAATAGAGACAGTCTGGTGCATAGAATGACGGGATGTCCCCTCATGGAGCCCTCTAAAATTACATATCTTCCCTGAGGATCTAATTGGGACAAGGATGCTGTAATGGGGCAGGTTCGTGTTAGCAATATTGCTATTCCCCCCTTTTGCGGTCCTGGGTGGCTAAATAGGCATGCAGGAATGGTGGCAGACAAATATAAAAGTCCCTGTCTGGTCAAAGTGTGTCTCCTGAACAAAGAGTCTATTTGCGGCATTTGAGCTCTGCTGCAGGGCTTGTGGAGAGGCTGGAGTGCCGGGCGCCTTGGTAGGGGAGATGGTGGTGGCCCACATGCTGACATCGTGGAGCGTGTGAGGAAGTGCTCCATACCACCACTGCCTGTCACCAGAGTCCATAACCTGAAGTAGGTGTCATGAGGCTTCTCTGTCAACTTTTGCCCATTAGCAGGCCAGTGGAGGTATGCTAATATAGCTAATTAGCGGGTGAGACAATGGTGCTGCAGGCTTACAGCTCTGTCCTCATGCGTGCACAGGCCATGCCCCCTCAAAATAGTTTTTAGGTAATAGACATAACACAACTGTATGAATTGGGCTTAACCATAAATGTAGTGACCTGAAGAATGAAGGCATTGGGTATTTTTTTACAAGGTAAGGAATAACGGTTAAGCTGCTGTTTTCCAATTCTATTGAATTTCTTCCTGGCTTGTTTGTAAATTGTGCAGAACGTAAGATGCAGCCATTAGTAAATGCAATTGGTCTTGTAGAAAACATGTCCTTATCCAACCCTGTAAGCAGAAAACTTTACAGAAAAAAGGTTATAGGACTCAAAAAATATGCAGTTAAAAGCTGAAACTGAAAAATCAGAATAGGTCCCATTGGCTGTGTGACAGATTTATCAAGGTGTCTAAGCCACTTGATGTTGTGATGGATGATCAATTGTACATATGAAAGAGTAGCATGGATGCCTGTCTAGAGATAAAGAAAACATCATATGTTATGCAATTAGAGTGCTGTTAATCATGGGAGTAATTCTGAATGCCATATTGTGGGTGAGAAGAATTTTGAGGGTGTTTTTTCTATTCCTCTGGAACACCATATGTTTATAGGTTGGAACTGACAGACCTTAATCTATATTTTTAAGCTTCTCTACTATGATCCTATAACATATAAAAAACAGCATAAAAAGTTCTTCAGACATTGTAATAAAATGCCTTATATATCTGTCAGACTGTTGACTTTCCATTCTGTATTTTCTGATTTTTAAATATTTTAATTTTTTTCTGTACACTGTTATTGAATGCATCTAATCCTATATTTTTTAACTGCTATTAATTGATACACTTTACAATAACCGCATGGTTATAGTCAGCAATTAATTAGGGGTGATCAATTGAGGTCCATGGGAGAGTTCTCCAGCTTGGCAGAGATGCGAAGGGTAGTTTATAGTACATCTATGCTGGCAATAGGGGGTACATTAATAGGGCAATGGTTTTATCTATAAATAAGTCATTGATTAGAAAAATTGTGTACATGAGCTTTGATAGTAATGAGAAACCAATGGTGGTTTAACTAGATCTTCTAATTTAATACTACGGTAAAGGCTATGCCGTGTGAAATATTCCCTGAAATAAAATCATAAAAAATTAATTCTAGTGAGTGCCATGTTCTCTATTTGGATTAAGGCAGACTGTGAATCCCACATTGAGCACCAGTATGCGGTCACTACTGTTCTACGTGTCAACTACTCCATTGCTGTCTGACATGTTTTATGTTTGAAAATTATTTTTAAAAATACCATTCATTTCTTGAAATAATATGTTAAACATAAAAACTGAGTTTAATATAGGTCATTTTCTGGTGAGACATTCCCTTTAATAAAAAGAAACTCAAGTTTCTACGACGGATATCAACTAAAGATAAAAAGACACTTTGCAGCTTTCATATTTAAAAAGTGTTATTTTCTGCAGGACCAAGTTTTATATCACTTCCTAGATCTGAATTGAAATCTATTCACAAACAGAAGTACAATAATTTTCCTAGATTAGGACTACAAACTTTTGATCTCAGCCACAGCAAAAGGATATGTAGCTTGAAATTAGTATTTTATAGAGTGTTGAAATAAAACAGTTAAGGTGGTTATAGACACATGAAACGAATTTTCATTTTAGGGTTTGTCATTATTCTATTGGAGAAATGGATATCAAAGTTAACATTCAGTAAACAGTGCAACTTTCAATCTTCAAAAATAAAATACAGTAAAACTTACATATTGCACTTAGTCACTTTGACATCATATATCAAAGTAAATATATAAATATAAATGATTTGTAATCCATTTGCATTAACTACTGTAACTGCTATTTACCACTTTATTATATCCAACAATAATTACTTTGATTAATTCACAATTGCAACAATAACAAAATCAGTCTGTGCTTAGGACAAATAATGGGGCAGATTTACCATTTGGTCTAAAATTTGGGGGATTGGTAAACACAGTTTAAACTTTGGAAAATTAGTTACTGGAGGATAAATCTGTCCCATTATTAGAATTAGTATAAATTAACACCTCCTATTATTTGGTTTAGTTTCATCCATAAAATGCACCAAAAGGTTGGCATATTTGCATACATTTGCAAATTTATGCTAGCTGGTAGGGAAAAGCATTTTAGACAGTTTTCTAAAGCAAATTGCTACAGACTTTTGTTGTAAAAGAATACTTATTAAATACATATATCTCTAAATATCTATCTATAAATCTATAAATGTGGGCAAGATCCATTTCAAGGCCTCAAATTAATTTTCTAAAGTGACATGCAAATGACACAGAATCCTAAGGATTTCAGTGGTCTTATATCTCATCCTTGTATGTCTTGCCTGCAACAGCAGGACACAAACATGGGCAGTGAATCCTTATACTGAGCCCCAAACTTTTACCTGCCTGGTCATTAGGTCCACCCTAAATGGTGGCCAATAACTGGACAACATTCCCTTCCTATGCCAAGTAGGACTATGTAACAGGACAGACAAAAAACATAAGGGGGAGGTGTCAGAACTCACAAATTGTTCTGATGGGATCAGGTTTCAGGCTTCTTGCCGGAAAACCACACCCTGAACTGCCCATGATTGACAGCTTCATTTCTGATTTTGGGAAAGCTAGGTGTGTCTTTGAACTCGTTTTGTCTACAGCTGCGGTTTGAGTGATGGACGGCTGAGCCAGTCAGTGCTGGAGTTAGTGTCCATTACTGCCTTATATTCTGCCCAGCTCCTTGACTGGGTGCTGGTTATTCAGTCTAATCTGTGTATCTAGTGCTCCTGCTATCTTGTTTGCTATTCTGTGTACTGACTTCTGCTTTGCCTACCGACCATTCTTTTTGCTATAAGATTCTGTACCTTTGCTGCCATCTTGGCCCTGGTCCGTCTGACTCCTCTTGCCTGTCAGTATCTGTGGTTTGTCCCTCAGTGTTGTTGTCTTTCCCAATGTGACCCCACTTTCCTGTCTCAGATTTGTGCTCGATTTCTGTGCATTCTGTGTCTATCTCAAAATTCCTGTTGCCTGTCCGCTTCACCATCCAGCAGCTGCCAGACGAAGTAAGTCTTGTAGGGTCGCTCAGGGACCGTCAGTCACCTAGTCTGACAGATGGCGCCAAGCATGGTTGTCGTTGCACAGTTGGTGGACAGGTACTGACAGAAGGTCAACAATCCAAGTCCCAACTAGATAGCAAATGCAGTACAGAATCAAATAGACAGTAGGATAGTCGAGGATGTAGAAAATACTTAGAAACCAGGAGGAGTAAGAATAGAAGAGTACAAAAAGCAGAGAATAACACAGATGGGTAGACAAACTTTTTGACCTGTAATGGAAAATAGCAGAAAACATATCTGAAATCAAAATTCACCAGGTGAAGGAGAGGCAGCTTTCCAGTAATCCAGCAGCAGAGCCTAGTTCAGACTGCTGACAGCAAGACACTAAATAGAATTCAGCACATTCATAGCCAAACAGTAGAAGACCGTGTAAGACACAGATATAACATTACAATTCACTGTTCACAATTTTTTTCAATGATAGAAATTTTCCATTTTAACCAGTTGCAATATTTGAGAAAACTAGATACCAGCATCTCAAATAGCAAATGTCCATATTATTCATAAGACAGTTAGAGATCAAATAACCTCTGGCTGACGAGTTAAAACACATGAGGCTTCACTTCACATATTTAAAAAGCGTTGCAGAACATTTAATAGATGTGTATTGGTAAATTACCTAATAACCCCCCCCCCCCCACACTTACACACACATTACACAAAACATGAGGTAAAGTGACCAACCCCTTTGAGTATGCTAAGTTTTGGCCATTAACAATATTATATGTTATCTGAATCACTATTGTACATGTTTATTTTTTTACTAGTGAAATAAAATTCCTACATGATGGACATGAGTAGTGTTGACAGATCTTTTGTTAGTACAGGTAGTGCCCGACTTAAGAACACCCGACTAACAGACGTCCCCTAGTTACAAGCGGCAAGCCGAGCATCCGGTATTCACTATGCCGGTCTGCATTTGGAATAGAGCCACTGCTCTGTCTCTCCAAGATTAGTCTACATCGTGTATCTTTTCTCAGAAAAGGATTAGCTTAATCTTTATCTTTATCCCCTGATGAATCTGCATCACTGCAGAGGAAACGCGTTGGGACTGTTGCCATTTGGAGACTATCTAGTTAGGGCAATTTATTGGATAAGGGATAGCTGTGGACCGTCCTTGTTAGGACGGGAGTCTGGGCACCCTGAGGGTAATCTAAGTGTTAGGGCCATACAGGGTCTCTGCATGAACTGTAGGAGCCGACTACTTGAGATCATCAAGAACTGGTAAGATTACTCTATACCTTTTTCATCCTTCCAAACACAGATTGGCGGACGGTAAGAACTTGCCATTTTATATCTTACTGTATGTGCCCATATTGATATTGTACCCACGGTGCACCTCCATTTAAGTGTCACTAACACTATGCAATGCACCTATTGGACCTGGTGACCCTATAATGTACAGATAGCTCTCCAACTATTTCAGGATATTTAATCATTTCATGTCCTGTATCCCTTCTGATGAAATTTGATGTTATAGAGTTTTTAAGCATAAAATGATAGTATACGTCCATACTGTAACAGAACATTGAGTTTTTCAAAGATTGTTTAAATAAAAGTTATATTTTACCCACCTTACTGTAAGATATTGATTCCATATTGGTGGTAGGTACAGCTTACAGCCCTTGATAACCTAAACGGTAACTGTGGCATTTGGCTTTTTCCACATAATTACATACAAATTCAACTTAAGAACAAAGCTACAGAACCTGTACGTAACACAGGGCCTGCCTGTATAGCCAGAGAACTTGATGTGTTAATCAACACTATATTTTTAATGCATATTTAATATGCATTAATGTAATTTTTATGAACATTCTAAGAAGACCTGTTAAAAACATTTACATTTTTTCTTGGTAGAGGAGTGCTAAAATCACTTTTGTTATGCCCACACTAACACTTACTAGGAGTAAAGAAAAGTCTGAAAATGTTTGGCAGCAAATTCACAGTTTGGTATTGTAGCATAGAAAATGCAATTTAGATGTATTTTAAAGTGCACAATGTGTTTATTTTAATGCCTGAATAGTCAGTTAAGTATCTTGGCAAACCCCCAATGCAAATAAGAGGTTGACATTTTTCTGCAAAATACTTTAGTTAAATTTATACACAGTTTGAAAAAGAAGTTATTCATGTTGATGAATTGCTTAGAGACATTTAAAAAAAAATAAAACTACAGGACACCCCTATGAAATTAGTAAAAATATGATTATCTTGGCGCCATGAAGACCCTTTGAACAGGTTAACAGTAAATGATAGTATATACATTAACTGATAACCAAAAGTTTGTAAGTCAGAAAAAAAAAAAAATTTACACCAAAAAGCATAATTCAACTTTAAATCTTTATTTAGTTCACAAAACATGTTTAAAATGTAGCCATTGGCAAAGAAAGCCAACAAAATTAAAAAGGTGTGTGTTATAATCCATATCACTAATTAACCCAAAGTATAAATATGGTACAAAGCATATTCCAACAGAACAGACCTAATCACTCTAAATTTAATTGTATTATACTAATAACAACAGAATTCATACATAGAAAACAATGGGATAAATCATACCAGTAAATAGGACACCACACCAGCCAGCCCCGACACGTGTTTCGCAATAAGCTTCCTCTGGGGGGAGTGTCTGGTCCCTAGTATTCTCCTCCTATTTAAACCACCTACAGCCAATCAGTATGTAAGAAAATTTACCTACGTCAGATGCTTTATCAGTCAGGAAATGACGAAGACCGGAAGTAAAAGAAACCACTCGCGCCAGAAAACAAAGTTACACGGGACCCGATCAGACCAAATCGTAAAAATGTGGTGCACGTTATATACAGCAGGTGGCGCTAAAGGCACAAAAGTTGAAATACCATCCAATACTAAAGCATCTAGGAATACCTAAAAATGACATATTGCAGAAAAAGTCTATAAAAGTGATGTGTTTATGTGTAAACAACTGGAACATAATCAATCAAGTCTATTGCACAATTCCCATGTGTAAACCATTAAAACTGCCTAGAGTATATTGCATAAATCCCAAAAATAGCAGCATTTATAAATAAATAAATACATATCATAAGTGACAAGTGACAACAAATGCAAGTGAGAGTGCAACACACGTGAAATAGTGAGGTGAAACAAAAAAAAAAATTTGTGATGAAAATAATGTACAACGTAGTAATGGCCAAAGAAAATGGTGGCCCTTTATGTGCAAGTAGATATAGGTTCGCCTGGAATATGTCCTAGGAATCGAAGAGATGGCTGGAAAAATTTTGGGGGGGGAACTGGAGGAGGAAAAAAGAAAGATGAAAACAACAAAAACAACAAAAGAACATAGTTAATAAATACCAAACACTGCAACAAAAAAGTTAAAACATTTATAAAAGATCCGATTTTTATATAACAAGCTATTTATAGGAATGGAGCATAACTTATTTGCTCATTCAGTCCCTTAGGGGCCACCGTATCCAGTATGTATATCCATCTGGCCTCCCTCTGGGCAAAATTCTTTTTCCAATTTCCCCCTCTAGTGGAATCAACCAGAACCCTATCTATTCCCCTTACCTTTAATTTGGACCCATCACAGTTGTGGTGCTCTTTGAAATGTCATGGAATTGTCTTCAAGGTGCTTGTGTCATGCTCATTTTTGGCTGCCTCAATACCCAAAACATGCTCTCTCACTCTGCGGCAAAGCTCTCTGGAGGTAAGTCCGATGTAAATCAAATCACATGGGCAGGTCGCAAAGTAGATTACTCCTATCGTAGTACATGTGATGGTATGAGTGATGTTATACTGTCGTTGCCTGTTGGAGTTAAAAAAAAGTAGTAGTATTCTCGACATTGGGACAGGCGACGCAGTTGCCACATGGACGACTACCCCATCTCGGACCTCGAGATCCAAAAGTCTCTTGTGGTGTTTTGCCATTGTAAAGGCTTCTAACCAGATGATCTTTCAGATTTTTAGATCTACGGTATGTAATGGATGGATTTTTGGGTAAGTATTGTTGTAATGTGTGGTCACTTGTCAACAGTGGCCTTTATCTAGCCAGAATTTCTCTCACTTTATCCCACTGGGGATTATAGGTAGTTATAAACCTTACCATATCTTGCTTCTTTGTCATGTTTTGGGGTGAGTAGATCCTCCCTTTTGCTTCTTTTTGCTCTAAGATATCCATTTTTGATAGAGCGGTTAGAATGTAGCGTTGTTGTAAATCAGCAGCCTGTCTTTCGAAATCTGTCTCTTTGGAACAAATCCGCCGGATTCTGAGGAACTGGCCTGTCGGAATACTATCAATAAGTTTTCGTGGATGTGAAGAGCTGGCATGAAGAAATGTGTTACTTGAGGTCTTCTTCCTAAAAACATCAGATGACACAGTACCATCGAAGTTCGGTCTCTTGCCCCTGCCAAATCATAACAATATCATCAATATAACGTGCAAAAAGATGAACTTTGTCGATGTGGCAAGGGGGGTTAGTCAAAAATATCTCCCTCTCCCACAGCCCCAGGAATAAGTTAGCATATGAGGGCGCACAAGGCGTCCCCATAGCTGTACCCTGGAGCTCTAGGTAAAAATTCCCTTTGAAAGTAAAAAAATTATGTGAGAGGGCAAATTCCAAAAGTTTTACCAAGAACTTCACTAAATCAGGGTCAAGGTCTGAGGACTCAAGGAAGAATTTAGTGGCTCATATACCGTCACTGTGGCGAATCAAAATTATGAAATTAGTAAAAATTAGAGATGAGCGAACACTAAAATGCTCGGGTACTCGTTATTCGAGACGAACTTTTCCCGATGCTCGAGTGCTCGTCTCGAATAACGAACCCCATTGAAGTCAATGGGAGACTCGAGCATTTTTCAAGGGGACCAAGGCTCTGCACAGGGAAGCTTGGCCAAACACCTGGGAACCTCAGAAAAGGATGGAAACACCACGGAAATGGACAGGAAACAGCAGGGGCAGCATGCATGGATGCCTCTGAGGCTGCTTAATCGCACCATTATGCCGAAATTATGGGCAACAGCATGGCCATGACAGAGTGACAGAATGAAGCTAGATAGCATGTAAAACATCCAATAATTGACCCTGACACTATAGGGGACGGCATGCAGAGGCAGAGGCAGCGGCAGCAGGCTAGAGAGTGGCATGGCGACATACCCTAATTGGACTCAGGCTTCAAACCAATGGGTGTCAGAGAGGAACCAAAGGAGGTGAGCAAGAAGCGCTCAAATAATATCGGTACATGATAAAAGATCAACCAGAAATCAAATATATAGAACGCTACTGTATGCGTAAGTAAGCTCTTTGTATTCTCCTATGGCTATTTTCTAGCCAAGTATCAAAGCACACTACTATGCCAGATGAGATGACACTGAGTTAGTGCCTAATTGAAATCCAACCCCTACTAAATTTTCCCACTTCGGTCTTTGCTATGGATATGTGCGTCACTAAGCGCAGAACACAGCGGTCGCAAGTCTCACTACAAATTGCTCAGAATTGGCTAGTACATGCACTGCAGAAAGTACAGCCACCAGCAGATCAACCAGAAATCAAATATATAGAACGCTACTGTATGCGTAAGTAAGCTCTTTGTATTCTCCTATGGCTATTTTCTAGCCAAGTATCAAAGCACACTACTATGCCAGATGAGATGACACTGAGTTAGTGCCTAATTGAAATCCAACCCCTACTAAATTTTCCCACTTCGGTCTTTGCTATGGATATGTGTGCCACTAAGAGCTAAACACAACGGTAGCAAGTCCCCCTGCTAATTCCTCACAAAATGGTACTAGATGCAAATTAAAATAAAAAAAGTAGAACGTTATTGTAGCCCTAAGAAGGGCTGTTGGGTTCTTTGAGAATCACTCCTGCCTAACAGTAAGCTAATAGAACACCCTAACGCTTTCCCTGACCAGCAGCAGCTCTCTCCCTAGCGGCATCCAGACACAGAATGATCCGAGCAGCGCGGGCAGCGGCTAGTCTATCCCAGGGTCACCTGATCTGGCCAGCCAACCACTGCTATCGACGTGTAAGGGTACCACGTCATGCTGGGTGGAGTGCAGAGTCTCCTGGCTTGTGATTGGCTCTGTTTCTGGCCGCCAAAAAGCAAAACGGCGGGAGCTGCCATTTTCTCGAGCGGGCGAAGTATTCGTCCGAGCAACGAGCAGTTTCGAGTACCCTAATGCTCGACCGAGCATCAAGCTCGGACGAGCATGTTCGCTCATCTCTAGTAAAAATATGATTATCTTGGCGCCATGAAGACCCTTTGAACAGGTTAACAGTAAATGATAGTATATACATTAACTGGACAATTTACTGAAATGTTAATTAAAATTATGTTTGTTTTAGCTTTTACCTCCTTTATCATTATTAGCCACTTTTATAAATTGGTTGTTTTTTAAGACAATGAAGTCTAACCTACCTCCTATGTTTGTTTTTTTTGCAAGAAAGGGTTAAACCACTCTACAGTGGTTTAACCCTTTCTTGCAAAAAATCTCTGATCTCCAAACGGGCTAAAGCTGTGGACTACTCCAAATCCACTGTGAGCTGCTTCCTACCGCAAAAAAGATACTACTTATATGCCTATTATCTCAATCATAAAGGTGAGCATTCTACTACTCCTTTACTAAATTGGTTGTACCTACTCCTGTACTTGAGTCTTTTCGCGCTGGTCTTTTCCTCCTTATACCCTCTAGTCCAAACGCCTACTACCTCCTATGTGTTCTTTCTAATCTGTGCTCTATTATATTGAAATTATAATTTCAGGAAATAAGAAAATAAAAAAATAAAAATGTAGAAAAAGCCTTATTTCCACCAAAGCAAAGGTGCACCCCTGTGTCACAATTTAGTGGTTTTCTATCAATAAAATAAACTTCAAATTCAAAGCTGTTAACATACAAAAATGGCACCCACTTTCACAGATTTCCATGCCTGTGCATTTCCACTTCTCCTTAGCTGTCCACCGGAAATAAAATAAACATTCAGCTGACTGCTGGGTGCAGTTTCTACACATCTCAGTCAGCTAACAATGCCCATACAGTCATTTTCTGTGCACCAGGAAATAAACACAATGGAAGACCTGGGCAGCACTGGACCCTGTTGAAGGTGCCATTGTTGGCGCAAATACTGCATTATTGGCACAAATACTGCTCTGTATACTAAGACCTCCATTGTTTTCAATATATTTTATATACCATATATATATAAGCCAAGATATCTTATTTTAACACCAAAAAACTGTTAAGCCTATTGACTCGTGTATAATTCTAGGGTGGGAAATGTAATGCTCACAGCCCTAGCCCACCAATTTCCCCAGTGTATAGCCATCCAGCCCATACCCTCTGGTATATAGCTAGATAGCCCCCTGACACCCCAGTGTATAGCCAGCTAGCCCCCCCCCCCCTGGTATATAGCCAGTCCATGCCCCCTAGTATATAGCCAGTCAGCCCATACCCCCTATTATATAGCCATGCGCTGCTCCCAGTATATAGCAAGACAATTACCCCCAGTATATAGCCAACCACACCCCTGCCCTTTAGTATATATCCAGCCAGTCCATGCCCCCAGTATATAGCCTGCCCATGCACCCCAGTATATAGCCAACCCGTTCATGCACCCCCAGTATGTAGCCAGCCCATGCCCGCCCAGTGCACAGCCTGCCAGCCCCCCAGTATATAACCTGCCAGCTAAGGCCCACAGTATAAAGCCTGACATCCTATGCCCCTCAGTATACAGCAAGCCTGCTCATGCCCGGCAGTATATGGCAGCATGGTGGCTTAGTGGTTAGCTGTACAGCCTTGCAGCGATGGGGTTCAAACCCCAGGGTCAACATCTGCAAAGAATCCAAAGAATGCTTATTTTGTGTGTAACAAATTTTAGTTTTCCGTGGTTTTATTTATTTTTCCATGTCTTGTACTGGTAAACCTGAAAAACAAAGAAAAAAAAGCATTTGTTTCACTGCGCCCCAAATAACACCTCTGCTTTATTCTTTAGTTTGGTATGATCAGGGCGATACACAATTTATATAGGTTTTATTGTATTTTAATACATTTTCAAAATTTAAACAAATGTGTACGAAAAGGGAAAAAATGTTTTGCCATAGTCTGACGCTAATAGCTTTTTCATACTTCGGTGTACAGAGCTGTGTGAGAAATGAGCCAAAGTTTTCATTGCTTCCATTTTTAGATCTGTGCAACATTTTGGTCGCTTTTTATTTTATTTTTTATGTGATGTAAAATGGTGTAAAAATTTTTGGGTGCTTTTTTCGGTATGGGGGTCACCGCCGGCAATAACCATTTTTATATTTTCATAGATCAGGCATCTTAAGAAGTGGTGATACTTATTGTTTCTGTGATTTTGTGATTTTTTTTACTGCTTATTACATTTTATATCAGTTCTAAGGAAAAGGGGGTGATTTGAACTTTTAGGTTTTTTACTTTTTTATTATTTTTGAAACTTTTTTGAAACTTTTTACTATTTTTTAGGCCCTCTAGAATACATTAACCCTAGGTGGTCTGATCGTTCCTACCATATACTGCAGTATAACTGTATTGAAGTATATGGCACTTTTGCACAGTATTCACAGTATGAATACCACTGGCTCATTGTATTGAAGCTGCAGAAACCAGACAAAGTCCCAAGGCTGTCCTAGCAACCAATTGCCATCCCCCGATGATGTCTCCTAAAGCCGTCTTTTAAATGCCACCTGCAGCTTTGCCAGCGGCATTATAAGAGTTAATATGCAATATGCAGCAAACCCCACCTCTTTATGGAGAGGGCTCACGGGGTGAGCCCTTTTCATACGCCCCCCTGCATCTCTGTGCTTGTCATGTACAGCGCAGAATGTTAAGGGGTTAAAGCCTCTGCACCAGTTTTTTTTTTGTCTGACTTTGCACATTCTTTTCAGTAAAAACTGTAATTATAAAGTGTTGTGGCTGCACTATACCTAACGTAACACAAAATTCTTCACTGAAAGAGTAGTTCCGGTGCACAGTCGGACCGTGCACCACATTTATCGTGCAGTGTCTGACAGAATTGTGTCGCAGCTCTATGTTAAAGGGGCACAAAAAAATAATTTGGTGTCACATCAGGGCAGAGAGTGCCAGGTTCTTTGATAGATGTGGTCCACTGTCTAAAAAATTGACAAAGACAAAGCAAAGTTAATAATATTGGAAGCAGTTCATCCTTTAGGTATATAAAGAAGAAAACCTCACATAGGCCCACATTTATCAATACTAGTGCAGTCTGTACTATGTGCAGTTTGCCTGTGAAGTGTGCTAAGTGCACCAGATTCATCAAAACAGGGGCATGGTCTTTATTAATCTGGCGCCCTACCATTTTTTTGGTGCACTTTGTTCTTGCTGCAAAATTGTGGCGCAGACAAAAATAAATGTGGCGCAAATTCCAACTGACTCAGATTAAGAACCAACACGACTCTTTAGGTGACCATTTTTTCTATTTTGTCTCAAAACTTGCACAGAAATTTTAACCTTCAAAGAGTGAGCCTATTTTAAAATCTAGACTCCTCAAGGATTGCAGTAACACTATATTTGGAGGCACAATACCCCATTGTTTAACCTTGATTAGCATTTTTTTTTCTTTGGGGGGGGGGCAAAAAATGTATATTCTATAATTGATTTGTATGAGTTTTTTTTGTGTTTTATACACCAAATAAGATAGCTAACACCAAATAGCATAGCTAACATGTTTCTTATGTTCTATGGGTTAGTATGATATCCCATTCATATAGCTTTTATGTTTGACTTGTACTACAGAATAAAAACTCATTTGAGAAAAAAAAATCCTTGATTTTGCATTGCCGTCTACTAGGCATCATAACTGTTTTATTATATTGCTGATTAAGTTGTCTTAGGGCTTATTCTTTGTATTTTATAATGGTATCATGCAGGGGCAAATTTGACTTTTTGATCACTTTTTATGTGGTTTTTTGTTTGGTTGGATGCACAAAAATCCTAATTTTTGCTGTGTTTTTAATGTTTTCTAAGGTGTTCACCATACAGATTCAGTAGTGATTAAATTTTTTTTGTACGAGTTGTTACAAACGTGGCAATACCCAATGTATGTGTTGTATGTGTGGCGATTTTCACGGTTTATTGTGTTTGGGAGTTTTACACTATATGGAGCATTTATGGGGACTTATTTCAATCCTGGCTGCTCTTTCAAAGGCTTGGGTATCTTATACAGCCGGCCTCCTGCGCAGATTGACCTGGATCTGAGCCTGTGCAATCCACATAAAAATAGGGAACGTCTTGGTGGCCGAAATACAAGCTTACCATGACTTTCTCCAACATCTTGGTGGCTTAAGGGGTTCTAATAAATGTGAGCAATGCTGTTCTAAGTAAACTGCATCATTCTGAAGGTGGGATTTTCCTTTGGTCATGGAGTCTCAATACACTCCTGGCCATGAAAGATTAATAAATCTTTGAACGATCAATTTCTTGATACAGCCTTGCAAATCCAAATTCAATCCAAGTCTCTTTCCATTAAAACCTTCCCATAAGAATGAAATGGACTACAAGAGTATTATTCTGATCATATCTGCTTTAAAGAGTAATTATCTTTGTAGATTTTTGGCTGTAGTATGATATGAGCATTTTTTTAAGACCAAGCTTAAAGTGGGATAATCCTCCTTTCTCAGAGCTTTTAAACCCTTTCAAAACCAAGTTTTTCAGTTTTTTGTGTTTCCAATTTTTACTCCTTTCCTTGATAAGCCGAACCGTTATATTTTTTTGATTTATGAAAATATATGAGGGTATTTTTTATTTGCAGGGCTAAGTGTACGATTTAGTGCCACCATTTGCTATAAACTAGGAAGATTCCAAAATTCCAAATGTGGTGTAGTTGGCAAATTAATACTCTTTCACTATATTCTGCTTGGCTTTATTTTTGCAGCTTTCAAAGCACAGTCAAGATGACACCTCTCAATTATTCTTTGAATCAGTACGATCTCAAAGATTCCAAATTTATTTAGTTTAGTTACGTCGTAATACCTTTAAAACAATTACAAAAACTCCTTGTGTTGCCACCCGTAACATTTTTCTACTTCAGTACGGAGTTGTGTACGGTGTCATGGTTTCCATGATGGAATTACATTTTCTTTTATATTTTGAAAATGGTACACCCTTTTTTATTGGAGGAAAAATTGTGAAAAAGTGGTGATTAGGAAATTTGGGAGCTATTTTCCGTGATGGGGTTCACTGCTGGGAATTAATGTTTTTATAGATTAATAGATGTTAAAGATAAATAATTGGTTTCTTTGATAGATTAGATATTTGTGGTGATACCTTGCATCAGTGGTGGCGAATCTATGGCATGGGTGCCAGAGGTGGCACTCCGAGCCCTCAATGTGGGCACCCAGGCCATCACCCAATACAAAGGTCACCATTCAGGACTCACTAGGTGTGGAAAGAGCTGGATTATCATTGTAGTCCCTTCTCCGGACCTGTGATCCATCCTGTTAAGGGAACCTTAGCGGGAAAGTACAATAATAATCTGAATTTCTCCTTCTTTCTACTGTATCAGTGTCCTCAAGACGCCAATACTTTTGAAACCTGTGAGTTAATTTAAATTGGCATTTGGCACTTTGTGAAAAATATCTGGCTTTTGCTTGTAGTTTCGGCATCCAGTCCCTAAAAGGTTTGCCATCACTGCCTTACATGTTTGTTTTTTTTATTTGTGTTCTAAGAAAAGGAGGGTATTTGAATTTTTTTAACCTATATTTTTTTATTTTTTTTACTATTACTTCAGGCCCCTAGGGTACTTGTACCTTAAGAGACACATCACTTACACAATATATTCAAATCACTATATACTGTAATATTATTATATTGGACTATATAGTGAATATACTGCTCCTGTATTACAATTACTCTCCCAGAGACTGGAATACTGGATGACAATTTATTAACCTCACAGAGGGGCACCAATAGGCCATCCAAAAGGGCGCCACCCTTATACAGTACTTTTAGGTGGCTCGGCCGGGTTCCATACACCCCTTCGCGACTGGCCTATGTATATTTACGTTGGTCAGTCATGAAAGGGCTAAACACACATAGGGAGATTAGATGGAAGCTCATAGTCACATATACTATTCAGGCTGGAATATGGACCTCTATAGGAGGGAGCTTTGGAGCCTGATATTTTACAAACTAATAAGAATGACATAATTTAAAAACTCACCAGGATTCTTTGATTGATATTTGATGATAATTAGAGATGAGCGTCTGAGCTTGATGCTCGTTCGAGTATTAGCATACTCGAAACGGCTCGTTGTTCGGACGAGTATCTCGCCTGCTCGATAACGAGCTTTCACTTAAGGAAACACAGTGAAGAACAATGAAGAGCACAGTGAAAACAGTGAACACAGTGAACACAGTGAACACAGGATCATTTAAGTGAAGAACACAGTGAAGAAAGCAGTGAAGAACACATTGCAGATGTTTCTGTACATCTGCTAACTTATCCGAAGACACGAGTGCCGAACGGTGTTCTTCACAATATTATGTGAAGATGTAAACATCTGCAATGTGTTCTTCACACATATTGTTCTTCACATACTATTGTGAAGAATTACCGTTCGGCACGTGTGTCTTCGGATAAGTTAGCAGATGTATGGAAACCTCTGCAATGTGTTTTTCAGTGTTCTTTCAAACTGTTCTTTCAGTGAAAACATCTGCAAACATCTGCAATGTGTTCTTCAGTGTTCTTTCAATGTGTTCTTTCAGTGATTCGATACGAGCACTGAAGCATCGGGAAAAGTTCGACTCGAGTAACGAGCACTCGAGCATTTTAGTGCTCGCTCATCTCTAATAATAATCCATTAATCAGTCAATAAACTGAAGTGTAATTATGGTAAGGAAACAATGTTTCAATTAACACTTGCAAACAATTGCCCGTTTGGCTTTAAAGAAAATAAAACCTCACATAACATTGTCCCAGAGCTGTATAATATATTAGTATAACTATAAAATAGAGCATTGGAATCTTATGAAAACCAATACAAAAGTTGTAAAGTAAAAATAAAATTGTACATTGCTTAGTTTGCATCTGAAATGATCAGTGTTGGCTTGATATTCCATTGAAGAAACTGTAACACTCTGAGTATATCCTTCCAGAAAGCCAAACTGCCAGATCATGCTGTGCGACCATATGTTTGTAAGCTAGCCTTGCAGGCCCAACAGTTTTGCTTGCAGTAACATTAGTTCCTGACACTTGTACTCTTAAAACTTTAAATGATTCTTATAAGATGCCATATTCTTCCTATTGATGAGACTTCTGCAAGATTGTTACTGCTCTTTGAAATGCTTACAACTATTTGTGCTAAATTTGGATTACTTTGTGGAAAAAAAAGCTGGAAATATAAGTTTTAAGATCTCAATACTGTAACTATTTTTTCTAATTTCATCCTTTTGCTTTTGTAATTTGATATAATTTGTTTCCAAAAACTTTTAATAATAGTTTTGATTTCTATGGCTTTATATACATATCCAATATGAGGCTCCAGTTTGTATGGAGATCTAGGATTTGCCCAGCTCACCCCCATTCTACCAAGCCTGTTGTTAAAATAGCAGCCTCATGTTTGAAGAGAAACAAGATTAAAAAAAAACAAAATGCAAATGAAAAAAGTATTTGTACAAATGAATAGGACACTAAAGTGGATTCAGAATAGGATAAGGAGGTCCTTCCCGCTTCTCCACCACACATGCAGATAGTCAGATATCACCAAAAGCACAGTATGTGATGCAAAATATCTTTCTTTATCAAAGCATTTGTATACAAAATGACACATATCAAAAACTGATACTGTGCATGAATCTAAAGTCCTTTAGTAGTCCTTCAAATGTCCATTAGACTGTACAGCAACCAACTCCATTTAGCAAGCGTGCAAATGGACCTTGCAGACATACTTAAGTATGTGGATGCTATTAAAAAAAATGTTCCTGTGTGAAGATAATTTCTCATAAATGTATTCATGTTGTCCCTTAGAAACAAGATAGCTTCCTCGGATACGAGCACCTCACATTTTGGCAGCGGTGGCCAGACATTCACTTTTGAGCTCTGCCTGACCATCTGGCTTCAGCAATCATTACCGCAGGATGGCTGTGGGTCATGCAGTAACTCTCAGACATTTCATATACAAAAAACTTTTGTTTCTTTGTGCAATCCGTCCAGCAGAGGTGGCTGTATCCAAGGACTCAGTCTTGTTTCTAAGGGACCTTATGACTACATTAATGAGAAGTTATCTTCACATGGTTAATTTTTTTTTTTTAATAAACATTAATGAAACAGAATGTGAATGACCAGAGGAGAATACTCCTTTAATTTAAGCGGGCGAGTGGTCTGCCTTACATATATTTCAGCAAATATACCACATTGCTTGAATTGCAATTGAAAAACATTAATAGGGTAGAATATCCCTTTAATGGATGGCTATTAGGGTCCATTTTGACTTGTTCATCTCTTGCCTGAGATTGTAGCAGTAATATTGCATTATATAGTAGATGGGTCATTGTGTGGGTGTTACATTGTTCTTTCTATAGCATGAT
This sequence comes from Engystomops pustulosus, assembly GCF_040894005.1. Classification (NCBI taxonomy): domain Eukaryota; kingdom Metazoa; phylum Chordata; class Amphibia; order Anura; family Leptodactylidae; genus Engystomops; species Engystomops pustulosus. The sequence continues at coordinate 56,296,140 of NC_092414.1, read as the reverse complement.
AAAATAAACAAGCCATTGTGTAGGAGTCATGGTGGTGGTTATGTAATGGCAATATTATTAGAATTAATTTTTATAAAGTATATTACATTTTTACATCAATACAATAGGAAGTTAATATAAAATTAATTTGCAATTCAATTTATAATTAATAATATCTATAATAACTTGGTCTGTTCAATAAGACTTTATATAATGTAGCGTAATCCTGGTATAATAGTCCTATAATGTTAAACTCTTCTGAGAGTAAAATGCTTAAAGGATTTCTAAAAGAAATTACTTTGGATCATCAAAGTGAAAATGATCAAAAACGTATTAGCATTAGCACAGATTTATGATACATCAATCCTGTCAGAAAATGTTATGGACATGACTGGGGTCTGTCATCAGATGTTGTGTCTATTAATATCATAAGATTTATATACTGGATGAAAGTTTGATACAATATGCCCATTATTTAGCGTTAGGGTCCTGAATTCAAAACCACAACTCTGTTTACACTTTTTGATTCTGCAAACTGACAAAAACCTTGACTTGACCCAACACAAATCCTTTATTGCCAGACCTTTGGACCCTGATTTCTGCCTGACCTTACTCTCTTGCTGACTATTTTTTCTACTACTTAATACTAGTTTCTTATGACTAGTCTGTATCAGATGACATCAAGAGGATGTAACCTTGTGATCCTATCACAGCAAAGTCCAGATCCCGGCATGGCGGTTGAAGAGTGAATACCAACAGGATCATTTGGATAATGCTCTAAACATCTAAACATCTGGTACAGACTAACCATTAATCCATTGATTAATAATTGATCCTAAATTTTGCAAGAATTATTCACATTATCTGTTCAAATTTTGGCTTATGCCTAATTGAATTTTGTGTCTTTGTCTGGATCTTTATTGACAATAGACAGGACTGGATTCTTGCAAGTGGTTCATCACCTTAAAATCAGTGTAGTACCGTGTGTTTCAAAATGTAGTAGACTGCGTCAAAAATAGTTTTATATATTGGTGCCATAGTTTATTTTGGCAAGACAACACTATGTGAATTTTATTGTGGGAGATTTGGGGGGAGGGGGAGGTGCTCAAAATTGCTGGGAAGACCTGAATACTGATATGTAAAACCAACTAGTGACAATCTAATTATATCAGAAAATGATTTCTTGAACTACAACATTTTTATTTGCTTCATTTATTTTCATTTTCTTTAGCTCTTTCCAGTGTCCTGAAGACAAGCATTTATCCTCTGATTACAATTCTGCAGAGCTTTCATTTCATACCTAATGAATTTCTTTAACTCAACATTTAAATACCCTTACTGAGAGATTTACTCACCATTCTCTCCCTTGAGGTACAGTATTCTTTAAGCACTGCAAAATGATGTGTTTCTTTATAAGAACAATTTATTTGTTCAGTCAGTTATCTTTTCAGTTTGTTTCCTAATTTCCCTAAGGCCCCATATCTTAGACAAGTCTGTGCAGGTTAATTTTAATCTCAAAATAAAAACATGACCATAATATAAAATAAAGTATCATGTTAATAGTTTGAGTTCATGTTCATTTTGTTATAACAGTGCATGTAGAGATATACCGATTAAGCCTGTCCTTATTCTAGTTATCTTGAAAGCAAAATTAGGTAATGAGGAAGGCTCATTAACAAAAAAAAAATTGTAAATCAGAATGTAAAGAAAATATTTTTTTATCTAACTCCCAAGCTGCATTTTCATTTACTATACTCTCATTTTTTTTGTAAGAAAGAATATTAAAGGAAGCCTATCATTTGCTTTTATGCATTATGATGAACCATACATATCTTGAGAATGCTGTAGCTACACTGATTCAGAAACATATCTTGTTTAATCCCTGGACTAAGAGGTTTTAAAATTATAAAATTATGACAATGAGGCTCTGTCATTCCTGTGGCTGCATCGGGTTTCTCCTCTTACCCTAATTATGCACTGTTCCAGCCTTGTCCTGCCCAGCATAAGCCGAGAATATGCTATCACTGTGTTGTCCCTGACAGGCAGATGTAATCAATCACTGCATCATTCCCCAGCTGCTGTGTATGAGTCATCCAGCTCAAGTTGATTAGTTCTGTCTGGATATTTCAGGAAGCTTTGTTTAATGTATTTTCCCAATGTCCTGAATATTATTATTGTTTTTGAGCAAAATCACTTGGTTCAGGGATTAAACAAAATATTTTTCTGCATCAGCGTGGCTACAGCGTTCTCAAGGTATGTTTTGTTCACAACGCATAAAAAATTGCAGATTTTCATCAAGCTGAATTTATTCATAATCAAAAATATGAGATAACAGTTGGCAAAATAGCTTAAAGCTTTTTCTACTTCATTTTTTGTAAGTTTGGCGGGACATGTATGAATGTTTATACAAAAATAATTATGGTTAATAATAATGCACTATGAATGACCCAAAAGGTAACCCAAATTCTACATTTTTAAAAAAGCATCTACAACCTGATCAAAAATGCTGACATTTTTTATAACAATTGATAATATCCTCTCATAGCACCACTAAATCAGAATGCAGGCCCACTGACATTACCCATGTCAATAGTTGTTTCACAAACTAATAGTGCAATAAAAGGGAGGGCACTTATGGACACATTCCTATGAGAAGTTTATTCCATATTAAATTAAATGGAAAAGACAACCATGCCATGTTTTAGGTTTACAAACCCTTCTGTCAGATTATCTAAGGAAGGGTTTATAATCCCAAAACATGTCATGTCCGTTTTTTTGGGGTATAAACTTTATAATCATACTGCCTTGGCAATTTATTAATCTGTAGGTGAAAGAGCCCAAAAGTGTGGCTTTTTGTACGTTTCAATTGCACTTGTTTTTGCACGTGTTTGTGCTCCATGTTTCAAGGTATATCTGTGTATACATATTAAAATATTGGTCTTTTTGAACTCCACATTGTCAGAATGCATTAAGTGCAGCAATCATGGATTTTTTTTTTTGCATTTACTGTACATATTCTTCTATAGTCCCATAGAATGTTTTTATTTTTTCCAATTTTCAAAAAAGTTTTTAAATACCGGCAGTCCCCAGGTTACGTACAAGATAGGGTCCGGAGGTTTGTTCTTAAGTTAAATTTGTATGTAAGTCGAAACTGTATATTTTATAATTGTAGATCCAGACAAAAAAATTTTTGACCCCAGTGACAATTGGAGTTTAAACATTTTTTGCTGTAATGGGACCAAGGATTATCAATAAAGCTTCATTACAGACAGATTACAGCTGATAATTGCAATCTGGGACTATAGTAAAGCATTCAGAGAGCTTCATCAGAGGTTAGAGGGGTCTGTCTGTAACTATGGGTTGTCAGTAAGTCGGGTGTCTTTAAGTAGGGGACTGCCTGTAGTTAGATTCTTGGTTCTGTTTAGAGATGAGCGAACATGCTCGTCCGAGCTTGATGCTCGGTCGAGCATTAGGGTACTCGAAACTGCTCGTTACTCGGACGAATACTTCGCCCGCTCGAGAAAATGGCAGCTCCCGCCGTTTTGCTTTTTGGCGGCCAGAAACAGAGCCAATCACAAGCCAGGAGACTCTGCACTCCACCCAACATGACGTGGTACCCTTACACGTCGATAGCAGTGGTTGGCTGGCCAGATCAGGTGACCCTGGGATAGACTAGCCGCTGGCCGCGCTGCTCGGATCATTCTGTCTCTGGATGCCGCTAGGGAGAGAGCTGCTGCTGCTCAGGGAAAGCGTTAGGGTGTTCTATTAGCTTACTGTTAGGCAGGAGTGATTCTCAAAGAACCCAACAGCCCTTCTTAGGGCTACAATAACGTTCTACTTTTTTATTTTAATTTGCATATTTTACCATTTTGTGAGGAATTAGCAGGGGGACTTGCTACCGTTGTGTTTAGCTCTTAGTGGCACACATATCCATAGCAAAGACCGAAGTGGGAAAATTCAGTAGGGGTTGGATTTCTATTAGGCAATAACTCAGTGTCATCTCATCTGGCATAGTACTGTGCTTCCTTTGATACTTGGCTAGAAAATAGCCATAGGAGAATACAAACAGCTTCTTGAAGCCTACAGTAGCGTTCTATATATTTGATTTCTGGTTGATCTGCTGGTGGCTGTAGTTTCTGCAGTGCATGTACTTGCCAATTCTGAGCAATTTGTAGTGAGACTTGCGACCGCTGTGTTCTGCGCTTAGTGGCGCACATATCCATAGCAAAGGCTGAAGTGGCAAAATTCAGTAGGGGTTGGATTTCTATTAGGCAATAACTCAGTGTCATCTCATCTGGCATTGTACTGTGTTTCCTTTGATACTTGGCTAGAAAATAGCCATAGGAGAATACAAACAGCTTCTTGAAGCCTACAGTAGCGTTCTATATATTTGATTTCTGGTTGATCTGCTGGTGGCTGTAGTTTCTGCAGTGCATGTACTTGCCAATTCTGAGCAATTTGTAGTGAGACTTGCGACCGCTGTGTTCTGCGCTTAGTGGCGCACATATCCATAGCAAAGGCTGAAGTGGCAAAATTCAGTAGGGGTTGGATTTCTATTAGGCAATAACTCAGTGTCATCTCATCTGGCATAGTACTGTGCTTCCTTTGATACTTGGCTAGAAAATAGCCATAGGAGAATACAAACAGCTTCTTGAAGCCTACAGTAGCGTTCTATATATTTGATTTCTGGTTGATTTGCTGGTGGCTGTAGTTTCTGCAGTGCATGTACTTGCCAATTCTGAGCAATTTGTAGTGAGACTTGCGACCGCTGTGTTCTGCGCTTAGTGGCGCACATATCCATAGCAAAGGCTGAAGTGGCAAAATTCAGTAGGGGTTGGATTTCTATTAGGCAATAACTCAGTGTCATCTCATCTGGCATAGTACTGTGCTTCCTTTGATACTTGGCTAGAAAATAGCCATAGGAGAATACAAACAGCTTCTTGAAGCCTACAGTAGCGTTCTATATATTTGATTTCTGGTTGATCTGCTGGTGGCTGTAGTTTCTGCAGTGCATGTACTTGCCAATTCTGAGCAATTTGTAGTGAGACTTGCGACCGCTGTGTTCTGCGCTTAGTGGCGCACATATCCATAGCAAAGGCTGAAGTGGCAAAATTCAGTAGGGGTTGGATTTCTATTAGGCAATAACTCAGTGTCATCTCATCTGGCATAGTACTGTGCTTCCTTTGATACTTGGCTAGAAAATAGCCATAGGAGAATACAAACAGCTTCTTGAAGCCTACAGTAGCGTTCTATATATTTGATTTCTGGTTGATCTGCTGGTGGCTGTAGTTTCTGCAGTGCATGTACTTGCCAATTCTGAGCAATTTGTAGTGAGACTTGCGACCGCTGTGTTCTGCGCTTAGTGGCGCACATATCCATAGCAAAGGCTGAAGTGGCAAAATTCAGTAGGGGTTGGATTTCTATTAGGCAATAACTCAGTGTCATCTCATCTGGCATAGTACTGTGCTTCCTTTGATACTTGGCTAGAAAATAGCCATAGGAGAATACAAACAGCTTCTTGATCTTGAAGCCTACAGTAGCGTTCTATATATTTGATTTCTGGTTGATCTGCTGGTGGCTGTAGTTTCTGCAGTGCATGTACTTGCCAATTCTGAGCAATTTGTAGTGAGACTTGCGACCGCTGTGTTCTGCGCTTAGTGACGCACATATCCATAGCAAAGACCGAAGTGGGAAAATTTAGTAGGGGTTGGATTTCAATTAGGCACTAACTCAGTGTCATCTCATCTGGCATAGTAGTGTGCTTTGATACTTGGCTAGAAAATAGCCATAGCAATAGGATAGCATTGTTTGGTTTTAAAAACTCAAAAAAAAACAAAAAACACAAAAAAAAAAAAAACACAAAAAAAAACAAAAAAAAGTAAAAAAAAAAATAAAGTTATAACTCTCATTTTAAAAATGTTTAACCCGAGGGCTAGGGGTAGAGGACGAGGGCGGGGACGTGGGCGTCCAACTACTGCAGGGGTCAGAGGCCGTGGTCCTGGGCGGGGTGAGACACCACCTGCTGATGAGGGAGCAGGGGAACGCCGCAGAGCTACACTCCCTAGGTTCATGTCTGAAGTTACTGGGACTCGTGGTAGAGCACTGTTGAGGCCAGAACAGTGCGAACAGGTGATGTCGTGGATTGCTGACAATGCTTCGAGCAATTTGTCCACCACCAGTCAGTCTTCCACGCAGTCCACCCATGTCACCGAAATCGCCACTCCTCCAGCTCCTGCACCTCAGCCTCCTCCCCCCCAGTCTGCCCCCTCCCAGGAAAATTTGGCATTTGAACCGGCATACTCTGAGGAACTGTTTTCTGGACCCTTCCCACAGTCACAAACCACTTGTCCGGTTGCTGCTGAGCAATTTTCCGATGCCCAGGTTTTCCACCAGTCACAGTCTGTGGGTGATGATGACCTTCTTGACGTAGTGGAAGTGTGTAAAGAGGTGTCCGACGATGAGGAGACACGGTTGTCAGACAGTGGGGAAGTTGTTGTCAGGGCAGGAAGTCCGAGGGGGGAGCAGACTGAGGGATCGGAGGATGATGAGGTGACAGACCCAAGCTGGGTTGAGAGGCCGGGTGAACACAGTGCTTCTGAGACGGAGGAGAGTCCTCGACCTGAACAGGTTGGAAGAGGCAGTGGTGGGGCCAGACGGAGAGGCAGGGCCAGAGCTGGTGCATCAGCGCCACTGTCAACTAGTGAAGCTCCCGTGGTGAGGGCTCTTGCGGCGAGGGCTAGATCTTCAGAAGTGTGGAGGTTCTTTAAGGAAACACCGGATGACCGACGGACTGTGGTGTGCAACATTTGCCAAACCAGGCTCAGCAGGGGTTCCACCACTACTAGCTTAACTACCACCAGTATGCGCAGGCATATGAATGCTAAGCACCCCACTCAGTGGCAACAAGCCCGTTCACCTCCGGCCGTGCACACCACTGCTCCTTCCCCTGTGTCAGCTGCTAGTCAGCCCCCTGCCCAGGACCCTGGCACAAAAACCCCATCGTCGCCTCCACGATCCTCCACAGCATCCACCAGCGTTCAGCTCTCCATACCCCAGACGCTGGAGCGGAAACGCAAATATAGTGCAACCCACCCGCACGCCCAAGCCCTTAATGTGCACATCTCCAGATTGCTTAGCCTGGAGATGCTGCCCTATAGGCTAGTAGAGACCGAGGCCTTTCGCAACCTCATGGCGGCGGCCGCCCCTCGGTATTCGGTCCCCAGCCGCCACTACTTTTCCCGATGTGCCGTCCCAGCCCTGCACCAGCACGTGTCAGACAACATCATCCGTGCCCTGACCAACGCCGTTTCTGACAAGGTCCACCTGACCACGGACACGTGGACGAGTGCTGCCGGGCAGGGCCACTATATATCGCTGACGGCACATTGGGTTAACTTGGTGGAGGCTGGGACCGAGTCTGACCCTGGGGCTGCTCATATACTGCCGACGCCGAGGATTGCGGGGCCTACCTCGGTCCAGGTGTTTCAGGCCTACTATGCCTCCTCCTCCTCCCACCCCTCCTCCACCTCCTCCTCCGAACTACCATCCGTGGGCACGGCGCCATCAGTCGGTAGCTCTAGGCACAGCAGCAGTGCCGTCGCTAAGCGACAGCAGGCGGTGCTCAAACTGCTGAGCCTAGGCGACAAAAGGCACACCGCCCAAGAGCTATTACAGGGCATCACGGCGCAGACTGATCTGTGGCTGGCACCGCTGAACCTCAAGCCGGGAATGGTTGTGTGTGACAACGGCCGTAACCTGGTGGCGGCTCTGCAACTCGGCAGACTGACACATGTGCCATGCCTGGCCCATGTGTTAAATCTGATAGTGCAGCGTTTCCTCAAGACATACCCCAATCTGTCTGATTTGCTCACGAAGGTGCGCCGCATCTGTGCGCATTTCAGGAAGTCCAGCCCAGATGCTGCCACTCTCAGGGCAGCGCAGCGCCGCCTCCAACTGCCCGCTCACCGACTGTTGTGCGACGTGCCCACGAGGTGGAATTCAACACTGACCATGTTATCCAGAGTTTACCAGCAGCGCAGAGCGATTGTAGACTGCCAGATGTCAACTTCCACCAGAACTGGTAGTCAGGTCAGTCAGCTTCCTCAAGTCTACAATGAGGAGTGGACGTGGATGTCTGATATCTGTCAGGTGCTGAGTAACTTTGAGGAGTCAACACAGATGGTCAGTGGCGATGCCGCCATCATCAGCCTCACCATCCCGCTGCTTGGCCTGTTGAAAAACTCTCTGGTCAGCATGAAGTCGGAAGCTTTGCGCTCGTCACAAGAGACGGGGGAAGAATATTCCCTTGTTGATAGCCAAAGCACCCTGAGGTCTGTTTCTCAGCGCATATCGGAGGAGGTGGAGGTGGAGGAGGATGAGGAGGAAGAGGAGGAGAATGTTGGCGAGACACAAGAGGGGACCATTGTTGAGTCCTTCACTGTTCAGCGTGTATGGGCAGAAGAAGAGGAGTTGGAGGAGTTGGAGGAGGAGGAAATGGACAGTCAGGCCAGTGAGGGGAGTGAATTCTTACGCGTTGGTACTCTGGCGCATATGGCAGATTTCATGCTAGGCTGCCTATCCCGTGACCCTCGCGTTCAAAGAATTTATTCCAGCACCGATTACTGGGTGTTCACTCTCCTGGACCCACGGTACAAGCAAAATCTTCCCACTCTCATCCCTGGAGAGGAAAGGAGTGTGAGAATGCATGAATACCAGCAGGCCCTGGTGCACAAGCTGAAACAGTATTTCCCTTCTGACAGCGCTAGCGGCAGAGTGCGTAGTTCTGCGGGACAAGTAGCGAGGGAGAGTAGGCGAGCAGGCAGCTTGTCCAGCACTGGCAAGGGTACGCTTTACAAGGCTTTTGCCAGCTTTATGTCACCCCAGCAAGACACTGTCACCTGTCCCCAGTCTCGGCAGAGTAGGGCTGATCTTTACAGAAAGATGGTGAGGGAGTACGTAGCTGACCATACCATCGTCCTAAATGATCACACAGCTCCCTACAACTACTGGGTTTCAAAGCTGGACATGTGGCACGAACTGGCGCTGTACGCCTTGGAGGTTCTTGCCTGCCCTGCCGCTAGCGTCTTGTCCGAGCGGGTTTTCAGTGCAGCTGGTGGCATCATCACCGATAAGCGTACACGCCTGTCGACTGACAGCGCTGACAGGCTGACGCTTATTAAAATGAATAAAGGCTGGATTTCTCAGAATTTCCAATCTCCACCAGGTGAAGGAAGCTCAACCTGAATAATTGATCCACTCCTCCTCCTCCTCCTCATTTTCCTCCTTCTCCTCCTCTTTGTACAGTAAAGCAGAGGAAAATGGCTATTTTTTGACAGGGCCCACTGGCTCTTGCTATAGTACTTCATGCATTTAATTTTTCTGGAGGGCCACCTACCCGGTCCTCTGTTTGAAACAATTTTTGTGAGTGCCACATACAGGCACTCAATCTATTCCATTTTTCTGGAGGGCCACCTACCCGGTCCTCTGTTTTAAAAAATTTTTGGGACTGCCACATACAGGCACTCAATCTATTCCATTTTACTGGAGGGCCACCTACCTGCTCCTCTGGTTTGAAACATTTTTGGGACTGCCACATACAGGCACTCAATCTATTCCATTTTACTGCAGGGCCACCTACCTGCTCCTCTGGTTTGAACAATTTTTGGGACTGCCACATACAGGCACTCAATCTATTCCATTTTACTGGAGGGCCACCTACCTGCTCCTCTGGTTTGAAACATTTTTGGGACTGCCACATACAGGCACTCAATCTATTCCATTTTACTGCAGGGCCACCTACCTGCTCCTCTGGTTTGAACAATTTTTGGGACTGCCACATACAGGCACTCAATCTATTCCATTTTACTGGAGGGCCACCTACCTGCTCCTCTGGTTTGAAACATTTTTGGGACTGCCACATACAGGCACTCAATCTATTCCATTTTACTGCAGGGCCACCTACCTGCTCCTCTGGTTTGAACAATTTTTGGGACTGCCACATACAGGCACTCAATCTATTCCATTTTACTGCAGGGCCACCTACCTGCTCCTCTGGTTTGAACAATTTTTGGGACTGCCACATACAGGCACTCAATCTATTCCATTTTACTGCAGGGCCACCTACCTGCTCCTCTGGTTTGAACAATTTTTGGGACTGCCACATACAGGCACTCAATCTATTCCATTTTACTGCAGGGCCACCTACCTGCTCCTCTGGTTTGAACAATTTTTGGGACTGCCACATACAGGCACTCAATCTATTCCATTTTACTGGAGGGCCACCTACCTGCTCCTCTGGTTTGAAACATTTTTGGGACTGCCACATACAGGCACTCAATCTATCCCATTTTACTGGAGGGCCACCTACCTGCTCCTCTGGTTTGAAAAATGTTTGGGACTGCCACATACAGGCACTATCCAAATTAAATTGTCTCCATAGCAGCCTCCACACGTTGTCTCCATTGCTACCTCCAAAAGTCGTCCATATAGCTGCCTCCATACATCGTCCCTTTATCAAACGAGGTGTGTCAGGCAGAAATTTGGGTTGTTTTCATGGATTCCACATCAAAGTTGTTAACTTTGTCGCCACCCTGCTGTGTAATCCCCAAAATATACTGGCAAACTTTTACCATTTAGGGATATTATTTCAGCGCTTCTTGCGCATCTGTTTACATTCCCCTCACCCGGCATATCCTAAACTTATAAGAACGCTACTACACTTGATCTTATACAAAAGGTTCTTAGAAGTGCTGTTTGGGGAGTAGCCTAGAGACAGGGGCTTGGATTGGCGAAAGCTCGCCTGGCAGCGGAACGCCAGCTCCATGCGCATCATGCGCTTCTTGCGCATCTGTTTACATTCCCCTCACCCGCCATATCCCAAACTTATAAGAACGCTACTACACTTAACTTGGTGCAGGCTGGGACCGAGTCTGACCCTGGGGCTGGTCATATACTGCCGACGCAGAGAATTGCGGGGCCTACCTCGGTCCAGGTCTCAAAGGCCTACTATACCTCCTCCCACCCCTCCTCCACCTCCTCCTCCTCCGAATTACCATCCGTGGGCATGGCGCCATCAGTCGGTAGCTCTAGGCACAGCAGCAGTGCCGTCGCTAAGCGACAGCAGGCGGTGCTGAAACTGCTGAGCCTAGGCGATAAAAGGCACACCGCCCAAGAGCTATTACAGGGCATTCCACATCAAAGTTGTTAACTTTGTCGCCACCCTGCTGTGTAATCCCCAAAATATACTTGCAAACTTTTACCATTTAGGGATATTATTTCAGCGCTTCTTGCGCATCTGTTTACATTCCCCTCACCCGGCATATCCTAAACTTATAAGAACGCTACTACACTTGATCTTATACAAAAGGTTCTTAGAAGTGCTGTTTGGGGAGTAGCCTAGAGACAGGGGCTTGGATTGGCGAAAGCTCGCCTGGCAGCGGAGCGCCAGCTCCATGCCAAGATCCAACTAACATAGTTTTAACTGCAGCACCTTTAATCTACTACTAGTTCACTGCCTCCATACATGGTCCCCTTATCAAACGAGCTGTGTCAGGCAGAATTTTGGGTTGTTTTCATGGCTTCCATGTTAACTTTGTCGCCACCCTGCTGTGTAATCCACAAAATATACTGGCAAACTTTTATCATGTACCGATATTATTTGAGCGCTTCTTGCTCACCTCCTTTGGTTCCTCTCTGCCACCCATTGGTTTGAAGCCTGAGTCCATTTAGGGTATGTCGCCATGCCACTCTCTAGCCTGCTGCCGCTGCCTCTGCATGCCGTCCCCTATAGTGTCAGGGTCAATTATTGGATGTTTTAGATGCTATCTAGCTTCATTCTGTCACTCTGTCATGGCCATGCTGTTGCCCATAATTTTGGCATAATGGTGCGATTATGCAGCCTCAGAGGCATCCATGCATGCTGCCCCTGCTGTTTCCTGTCCATTTCCGTGGTGTTTCCATCCTTTTCTGAGGTTCCCAGGTGTTTGGCCAAGCTTCCCTGTGCAGAGCCTTGGTCCCCTTGAAAAATGCTCGAGTCTCCCATTGACTTCAATGGGGTTCGTTATTCGAGACGAGCACTCGAGCATCGGGAAAAGTTCGTCTCGAATAACGAGTACCCGAGCATTTTAGTGTTCGCTCATCTCTAGTTCTGTTCTACACTGAAAAATGATTCACCAGCTCACCTTTCCTTTTTATTTAGCAAATCTCCATGAAAAAGTTCCAAGACATGGGTAACGTCTACGCGTTTTGAGCGGAGACCCCGCTCTTAATCATGACAAACATATGAAAAATGCGATACGCGTAGACGTTACCCATGTCTTGGAACTTTTTAATGGAGATTTGCTAAATAAAGATATGTGAAGTTGGAGATACTTGGCTGGACCGTGACCTTTTTCTGTTCTACACTGCATTATAGAAGCTTTCAGACACCTTTTGATTTTTCTTCAGAAATGTTTTCTTGTATGGGTCTGGTGGAGTGGAGTAAAAAACCAACAACCAACTTATCTATTGACTTGGTATCAAACTGCTGCTTATTTTGAAATTGCCAGGCCAGAAAAGTTTGTTCTTATCCAATTTTCAGGAAATCCCCTGCTGTTTTGGAAGTGTGGCTCCTGACTTGTGACTTGTGTATCAAGAAAAACCCTGATTTCCTTGGTCTACCTACTGAATTTATCTTTGCTAGGGATAAGTGGGTTGGTGGGAATTTGAGTTCAATGGGTTTGTCTGAATTTTTCGACAACATTTGGGCTGTACTTTGGGCTGTACTTTGACCCAAACACAAACCCTATTGAAGTGAGTGGAAACTCAGATCTTAACCCTAAAAAAATAATATAATAATAATAGTCTTTGGGTAGTCAGGCCCAGTTATTCTCTCAGCAGTAAATTAAGCAATATAAAAACCACAAAACTTTCCTCTCACTGCAGTCAAAAGTGCTCTGGGTGTTCAGAACCAGTTATTGCCTCTGCGGTAAAAGAAGCAGTGAGACATCACAAACCCCTTCTCTGTATGCAGTTAAAGGCACACTGGGTGTTCAGTCCTAGTTATTTTCAAAGAGCATTTAAGTGCTAATGGAAATGTCAGACACCCTCCCGCTCAATGTTTTTAAAATCTGGCAATACAGATTGTCATTATTTCAAGTTAAAGTTCTGACAATATGGGAAAGCAACATTTCAAGTTTCAGGAATGGTGAATTGAAAAATTTTAAGTTCAAGTTCAAGCATTGTAGAACTGAAATTTTCTAAGTTGATGTTCAGGAAAAACAGAATTCAAAAAAATTCAAGTTGAAGTTCTGAAATTGCGGAAAGTCATAATTTCAAGTTAAAATTCAGGAAACTTTATACTCTGGTACAGCTGCCACTTTGAGATCTTTAAAGCTGTCCATCTCAACCATCCTGAATTTTAGAATTTCAAAGGTCATTTAACTGGAAATGATCCAATTCAGAACCAGAGCTTGTGCAATCGAAAGGTCCAAACTTCTGCTTTCCCTCCATTATTTGGGGGATGGGGAGCTGAATGGATGGTGTGGACAGGCCTTGTGGCTTTGAAGGTGGTGGTACATGCTGTGCCAACTGAAGCATAAGGGGGAGCTTTAGGTGTTTCCAGTATTGTTTGGTGTCAGCCCCTGCAGCTCATGCTTTACAATCTAGGTATTAGTGCACACTAATCACTGACAGAAGCACCATTACAATCATGGTAAGTATGCCTGCTATTCACTGACAGGAGCACCTTCACAATCTTAGTATGTGTGCACACTATATAATAACAGGAGCATCTTTACAATCTTGCTATTAATGCTTGATATTCACTGACAGGAGCACCTTTATGATTTTTCTTGAGCTGAAAACTATACAGACAGGACCTTCAAGATTTTGATAGATGATGCAGTAGATGCTAATATTCCTGTCTGGTCTTTCAAAGGATATAAGTAGCCTAATGCAGTTCTTTAAATTGCCAAAAAAGGCAATTACTTCAGATGTCTACCTGTCACCAATAAGAGCAGCCTCCACTTTACCCCTAAGTACCCTGTAAAGGGCAGTTAATTACTTTTGAGCAGCAACCTCTCCCTAGCCCTGTCTCTTGTGCGGAATGGCAAATGGACAAGTGACCTTACCCTTATACAATATAATAAAGACAATTACATATAAGCCTTGCCAATCACAAGTATGCCTACAGAGGACATGCTTGTAGATGCTTAGAGGCTGCAGGCTCCTTGATTGGCTGCCTGTATAGTCAATCAAACACAGATCCGCATCTTTGCTTAAATTGCTTAAGGGTCCATCCATTACAAATCTACACATCTTGTTACTAAGAAATCTGCCAAATTGTTCTTGTATATATTGACTTCTGACAAAACTCTGGTAGGTAAATTTTAACTCCAGTTGAAGGAGGTGCACACTTTTGAATACTTGACAGCAATGTTGAACAATTCCCTTGACACCTTTAGGTCGACTTGAGACCAGTAGGATTCCCTAAAATGGCATAGCATATAATGACTTCAAAGGTAAATTCATAGAACATGTTTAGGATTTTGTTGCATATGACTTAAGTATCCTGAGGAAGAACATTCTATAAGAGGCTATTCTGAGTGCCATGTTACTGTTTGGTGTCCATTCTCGCATATCATTGATTAGTACACAAACATATTTAAATGTATGGGCCTGGTCAATGGCCCTACCTATGATTAAGATTAGACATTGGGCAGTTTTTTTCCATTCGTAGGTATATGACACTTCTTTTGTTTTTTTTTCTATATTTAGAAGGGGGTAATTAACTCCTATCCATTCCAAAAAATTGTTTGTGACTTCCCTTTAGGTTTTTTAATCACTCTAGCAGATCCAGCTAACAATGACTGAATCATCCAAAAGTCACTGAATTTGACAGGTGTCAAATGATAGCGGAAATCAGAAGTGTATAAAGTAAACAATATTGGAGAAAGCATGGTGTCACCTGGTTACTGACTGGAGTTTTTGATTGTTCATTGGTAGAGATGAGCGAACATACTCGTCCGAGCTTGATGCTCGATCGAACATTAGCGTACTCGTAACTGCTCGTTGCTCGGACGAGTATTTTGCCCGCTCGAGAAAATGGCAGCTCCCGCCGTTTTGCTTTTTGGCGGCCAGAAACAGAGCCAATCACAAGCCAGGAGACTCTGCACTCCACCCAGCATGACGTGGTACCCTTACACGTAGATAGCAGTGGTTGGCTGGCCAGATCAGGTGACCCTGGGATAGACTAGCCGCTGCCCGCGCTGCTCGGATCATTCTCTGTCTGGATGCCGCTAGGGAGAGAGCTGCTGCTGGTCAGGGAAAGCGTTAGGGTGTTCTATTAGCTTACTGTTAGGCCGGAGTGATTCTACAACAACCCAACAGCCCTTCTTAGGGCTACAATAACGTTATACTTTTTTTTTTTATTTGCTTGTGGCTGGGCTTGCTGGCACTAGTAGTGAAGCTAGTACCATATTGTGAGGAATTAGCAGGGGGACTTCCTACCGTTGTGTTTAGCTTTTAGTGACACACATATCCACCTCAAACACCAAAGTGGGACAATTTATTAGGGGTTGTATTTCAATTAGGCACAGTCTGCCATTTCCTTTTTTATTTTACGTTTATTTTTTTCATAACTGAGCGTCATCTCATCTGGCATAGTAGTGTGCTTTAATACTTGGCTAGAAAATAGCCATAGGAGAATCCAAACGTCTTACTTACGCCTACAGTAGCGTTATATATATTTGATTTCTGGTTGATCTGCTGGTGGCTGTAGTTGCTGCAGTGCATCTACTAGGAAATTGTGAGCAAATTTGTAGTGAGACTTGCGACCACTGTGTTTTGCGCTTAGTGACGCACATATCCACCGCAAAGACCGAAGTGGGAAAATTTATTAGGGCCCGGGGTTGTATTTCAATTAGGCACAGTCTGCCATTTCCTTTTTTATTTTACGTTTATTTTTTTCATAACTCAGCGTCATCTCATCTTGCATAGTAGTGTGCTTTCATACTTGGCTAGAAAATAGCCATAGGAGAATCCAAACGTCTTACTTACGCCTACAGTAGCGTTATATATATTTGATTTCTGGTTGATCTGCTGGTGGCTGTAGTTGCTGCAGTGCATCTACTAGGAAATTGTGAGCAATTTGTAGTGAGACTTGCGACCACTGTGTTTTGCGCTTAGTGACGCACATATCCATCGCAAAGACCGAAGTGGGAAAATTTATTAGGGCCCGGGGTTGTATTTCAATTAGGCACAGTCTGCCATTTCCTTTTTTATTTTACGTTTATTTTTTTCATAACTCAGCGTCATTTCATCTGGCATAGTAGTGTGCTTTAATACTTGGCTAGAAAATAGCCATAGGAGAATCCAAACGTCTTACTTACGCCTACAGTAGTGTTATATATATTTGATTTCTGGTTGATCTGCTGGTGGCTGTAGTTGCTGCAGTGCATCTACTAGGAAATTGTGAGCAATTTGTAGTGAGACTTGCGACCACTGTGTTTTGCGCTTAGTGACGCACATATCCATCGCAAAGACCGAAGTGGGAAAATTTATTTGGGCCCAGGGTTGTATTTCAATTAGGCACAGTCTGCCATTTCCTTTTTTATTTTACGTTTATTTTTTTCATAACTCAGCGTCATCTCATCTTGCATAGTAGTGTGCTTTCATACTTGGCTAGAAAATCGCCATAGGAGAATCCAAACGTCTTACTTACGCCTACAGTAGCGTTATATATATTTGATTTCTGGTTGATCTGCTGGTGGCTGTAGTTGCTGCAGTGCATCTACTAGGAAATTGTGAGCAATTTGTAGTGAGACTTGCGACCACTGTGTTTTGCGCTTAGTGACGCACATATCCATCGCAAAGACCGAAGTGGGAAAATTTATTAGGGCCCGGGGTTGTATTTCAATTAGGCACAGTCTGCCATTTCCTTTTTTATTTTACGTTTATTTTTTTCATAACTCAGCGTCATCTCATCTGGCATAGTAGTGTGCTTTAATACTTGGCTAGAAAATAGCCATAGGAGAATCCAAACGTCTTACTTACGCCTACAGTAGTGTTATATATATTTGATTTCTGGTTGATCTGCTGGTGGCTGTAGTTGCTGCAGTGCATCTACTAGCAAATTGTGAGCAATTTGTAGTGAGACTTGCGACCACTGTGTTTTGCGCTTAGTGACGCACATATCCATCGCAAAGACCGAAGTGGGAAAATTTATTTGGGCCCAGGGTTGTATTTCAATTAGGCACAGTCTGCCATTTCCTTTTTTATTTTACGTTTATTTTTTTCATAACTCAGCGTCATCTCATCTTGCATAGTAGTGTGCTTTCATACTTGGCTAGAAAATCGCCATAGGAGAATCCAAACGTCTTACTTACGCCTACAGTAGCGTTATATATATTTGATTTCTGGTTGATCTGCTGGTGGCTGTAGTTGCTGCAGTGCATCTACTAGGAAATTGTGAGCAATTTGTAGTGAGACTTGCGACCACTGTGTTTTGCGCTTAGTGACGCACATATCCATCGCAAAGACCGAAGTGGGAAAATTTATTAGGGCCCGGGGTTGTATTTCAATTAGGCAAAGTCTGCCATTTCCTTTTTTATTTTACGTTTATTTTTTTCATAACTCAGCGTCATCTCATCTGGCATAGCAGTGTGCTTTAATACTTGGCTAGAAAATAGCCATAGGAGAATCCAAACGTCTTACTTACGCCTACAGTAGCGTTATATATATTTGATTTCTGGTTGATCTGCTGGTGGCTGTAGTTGCTGCAGTGCATCTACTAGCAAATTGTGAGCAATTTGTAGTGAGACTTGCGACCACTGTGTTTTGCGCTTAGTGACGCACATATCCATCGCAAAGACCGAAGTGGGAAAATTTATTAAGGCCCAGGGTTGCATTTCAATTAGGCACAGTCTGCCATTTCCTTTTGTATTTTACGTTTATTTTTTTCATAACTCAGCGTCATCTCATCTGGCATAGTAGTGTGCTTTCATACTTGGCTAGAAAATAGCCATAGCAATAGGATAGCATCGTTTGGTTTTAAAAACTAAAAAACACACACAAAAAAAAAACACAAAAAAAAGTTAAAAAAAAAATTAAAGTTATAACTCTCATTTTCAAAATGTTTAACCCGAGGGCTAGGGGTAGAGGACGAGGGCGGGGACGTGGGCGTCCAACTACTGCAGGGGTCAGAGGCCGTGGTCCTGGGCGGGGTGAGACACCACCTGCTTATGAGGGAGCAGGGGAACGCCGCAGAGCTACACTCCCTAGGTTCATGTCTGAAGTTACTGGGACTCGTGGTAGAGCACTGTTGAGGCCAGAACAGTGCGAACAGGTGATGTCGTGGATTGCCGACAATGCTTCGAGCAATTTGTCCACCAGTCAGTCTTCCACGCAGTCCACCCATGTCACCGAAATCGGCACTCCTCCAGCTCCTGCACCTCAGCCTCCTCCCCCCCAGTCTGCCCCCTCCCAGCAAAATTTGCCATTTGAACCGGCATACTCTGAGGAACTGTTTTCTGGACCCTTCCCACAGTCACAAACCACTTGTCCGGTTGCTGATGAGCAATTTTCCGATGCCCAGGTTTTCCACCAGTCGCAGTCTGTGGGTGATGATGACCTTGTTGACGTACTGGAAGAAGTGTGTAAAGAGGTGTCCGACGATGAGGAGACACGGTTGTCAGACAGTGGGGAAGTTGTTGTCAGGGCAGGAAGTCCGAGGGGGGAGCAGACTGAGGGATCGGAGGATGATGAGGTGACAGACCCAAGCTGGGTTGAGAGGCCGGGTGAACACAGTGCTTCTGAGACGGAGGAGAGTCCTCGACCAGAACAGGTTGGAAGAGGCAGTGGTGGGGCCAGACGGAGAGGCAGGGCCAGAGCTGGTGCATCAGCGCCAAATGTGTTAACTAGTGAAGCTCCCGTGGCGAGGGCTCCTGCGGCGAGGGCTAGATTTTCAGAAGTCTGGAGGTTCTTTAAGGAAACACCGGATGACCGACGGACTGTGGTGTGCCACATTTGCCAAACCAGGATCAGCAGGGGTTCCACCACTACTAGCTTAACTACCACCAGTATGCGCAGGCATATGATTGCTAAACACCCCACTCAGTGGCAATAAACGCGTTCACCTCCGGCCGTGCACACCACTGCTCCTTCCCCTGTGTCAGCTGATAGTCAGCCCCCTGCCCAGGACCCTGCCACAAAAACCCCATCGTCGCCTCCACGATCCTCCACAGCATCCACCAGCGTTCAGCTCTCCATACCCCAGACGCTGGAGCGGAAACGCAAATATAGTGCAACCCACCCGTACGCCCAAGCCCTTAATGTGCACATCTCCAGATTGCTAAGCCTGGAGATGCTGCCCTATAGGCTAGTAAAGACCGAGGCCTTTCGCAGCCTCATGGCGGCGGCCGCCCCTCCGTATTCGGTCCCCAGCCGCCACTACTTTTCCCGATGTGCCGTCCCAGCCCTGCACCAGCACGTGTCAGACAACATAATCCGTGCCCTGACCAACGCCGTTTCTGACAAGGTCCACCTGACCACGGACACGTGGACGAGTGCTGCCGGGCAGGACCACTATATATCGCTGACGGCACATTGGGTTAACTTGGTGGAGGCTGGGACCGAGTCTGACCCTGCGGCTGGTCATATACTGCCGACGCCGAGGATTGCGGGGCCTACCTCGGTCCAGGTGTTTCAGGCCTACTATGCCTCCTCCTCCTCCCACCCCTCCTCCACCTCCTCCTCCGAACGACCATCCGTGGGCATGGCGCCATCAGTTGGTAGCTCTAGGCACAGCAGCAGTGCCGTCGCTAAGCGACAGCAGGCGGTGCTGAAACTGCTGAGCCTAGGCGATAAAAGGCACACCGCCCAAGAACTATTACAGGGCATCACGGCGCAGACTGATCTGTGGCTGGCACCGCTGAACCTGAAGCCAGGCATGGTTGTGTGTGACAACGGCCGTAACCTGGTGGCGGCTCTGCAACTCGGCAGACTGACACATGTGCCATGCCTGGCCCATGTGTTAAATCTGATAGTTCAGCGTTTCCTCAAGACATACCCCAATCTGTCTGATTTGCTCACGAAGGTGCGCCGCATCTGTGCGCATTTCAGGAAGTCCAGCACAGATGCTGCCACTCTCAGGGCAGCGCAGCGCCGCCTCCAACTGCCCGCTCACGTTGTGCGACGTGCCCACGAGGTGGAATTCAACACTGACCATGTTATCCAGAGTTTACCAGCAGCGCCGAGCGATTGTAGACTGCCAGATGTCAACTTCCACCAGAACTGGTAGTCAGGTCAGTCAGCTTCCTCAAGTCTACAATGAGGAGTGGACGTGGATGTCTGATATCTGTCAGGTGCTGAGTAACTTTGAGGAGTCAACACAGATGGTCAGTGGCGATGCCGCCATCATCAGCCTCACCATCCCGCTGCTTGGCCTGTTGAAAAACTCTCTGGTCAGCATGAAGTCGGAAGCTTTGCGCTCCTCACAAGAGACGGGGGAAGAAGATTCCCTTGTTGATAGCCAAAGCACCCTTAGGTCTGTTTCTCAGCGCATATCGGAGGAGGTGGAGGAGGATGAGGAGGAAGAGGAGGAGAATGTTGGCGAGACACAAGAGGGGACCATTGTTGAGTCCTTCACTGTTGAGCGTGTATGGGCAGAAGAAGAGGAGTTGGAGGAGTTGGAGGAGGAGGAAATGGACAGTCAGGCCAGTGAGGGGAGTGAATTCTTACGCGTTGGTACTCTGGCGCATATGGCAGATTTCATGCTAGGCTGCCTATCCCGTGACCCTCGCGTTCAAAGAATTTATTCCAGCACCGATTACTGGGTGTTCACTCTCCTGGACCCACGGTACAAGCAAAATCTTTCCACTCTCATCCCTGGAGAGGAAAGAAGTGTGAGAATGCATGAATACCAGCAGGCCCTGGTGCACAAGCTGAAACAGTATTTCCCTTCTGACAGCGCTAGCGGCAGAGTGCGTAGTTCTGCGGGACAAGTAGCGAGGGAGAGTAGGCGAGCAGGCAGCTTGTCCAGCACTGGCAAGGGTACGCTTTACAAGGCTTTTGCCAGCTTTATGTCACCCCAGCAAGACACTGTCACCTGTCCCCAGTCTCGGCAGAGTAGGGCTGATCTTAACAGAAAGATGGTGAGGGAGTACGTAGCTGACCATACCATTGTCCTAAATGATCACACAGCTCCCTACAACTACTGGGTTTCAAAGCTGGACATGTGGCACGAACTGGCGCTGTACGCCTTGGAGGTTCTTGCCTGCCCTGCCGCTAGCGTCTTGTCCGAGCGGGTTTTCAGTGAAGCTGGTGGCATCATCACCGATAAGCGTACACGCCTGTCGACTGACAGCGCTGACAGGCTGACGCTTATCAAGATGAATAAAGCCTGGATTTCTCCTAATTTCCAATCTCCACCAGGTGAAGGAAGCTCAACCTGAATAATTTATCCACTCCTCCTCCTCCTCATTTTCCTCCTTCTCCTCCTCTTTGTACAGTAAAGCAGAGGAAACTGGCTATTTTTTGACAGGGCCCACTGGCTCTAGCTATAGTACTTTATGCATTTAATTTTTCTGGAGGGCCACCGACCCGGTCCTCTGTTTTAAACAATTTTTTGGACTGCCACATACAGGCACTCAATCTATTCCATTTTTATGGAGGGCCACCTACCTGCTCCTCTGGTTTGAAAACTTTTTTGGACTGCCACATACAGGCACTCAATCTATTCCATTTTAATGGAGGGCCACCTACCTCCTCCTCTGGTTTGAAAACTTTTTTGGACTGCCACATACAGGCACTCAATCTATTCCATTTTTATGGAGGGCCACCTACCTGCTCCTCTGTTTTGAAAACTTTTTTGGACTGCCACATACAGGCACTCAATCTATTCCATTTTAATGGAGGGCCACCTACCTCCTCCTCTGGTTTGAAAACTTTTTTGGACTGCCACATACAGGCACTCAATCTATTCCATTTTTATGGAGGGCCACCTACCTGCTCCTCTGGTTTGAAAACTTTTTTGGACTGCCACATACAGGCACTCAATCTATTCCATTTTTATGGGGGGCCACCTACCTCCTCCTCTGGTTTGAAAACTTTTTTGGACTGCCACATACAGGCACTCAATCTATTCCATTTTTATGGAGGGCCACCTACCTGCTCCTCTGGTTTGAAAACTTTTTTGGACTGCCACATACAGGCACTCAATCTATTCCATTTTTATGGAGGGCCACCTACCTGCTCCTCTGGTTTGAAAACTTTTTTGGACTGCCACATACAGGCACTCAATCTATTCCATTTTTATGGAGGGCCACCTACCTCCTCCTCTGGTTTGAAAACTTTTTTGGACTGCCACATACAGGCACTATCCAAATTGAATTGTCTCCATAGCAGCCTCCACACGTTGTCTCCATTGCTACCTCCAAAAGTCGTCCATATAGCTGCCTCCATACATCGTCCCTTTATCAAACGAGGTGTGTCAGGCCGAAATTTGGGTTGTTTTCATGGATTCCACATCAAAGTTGTTAACTTTGTCGCCACCCTGCTGTGTTATCCACAAAATACACTGGCAAACTTTTACCATTTACGGATATTATTTCAGCGCTTCTTGCGCATCTGTTTACATTCCCCTCACCCGCCATATCCTAAACTTATAAGAACGCTACTACACTTGATCTTATACAAAAGGTTCTTAGAAGTGCTGTTTGGGGAGTAGCCTAGAGACAGGGGCTTGGATTGGCGAAAGCTCGCCTGGCAGCGGAGCGCCAGCTCCATGCCAAGATCCAACTAACATAGTTTTAACTGCAGCACCTTTAATCTACTACTAGTTCACTGCCTCCATACATGGTCCCCTTATCAAACGAGCTGTGTCAGGCAGAATTTTGGATTGTTTTCATGGCTTCCATGTTAACTTTGTCGCCACCCTGCTGTGTAATCCTCAAAATATACTGGCAAACTTTTACCATTTACGGATATTATTTCAGCGCTTCTTGCGCATCTGTTTACATTCCCCTCACCCGCCATATTCCCAACTTATAAGAACGCTACTACACTTAACTTGGTGCAGGCTGGGACCGAGTCTGACCCTGGGGCTGGTCATATACTGCCGACGCAGAGGATTGCGGGGCCTACCTCGGTCCAGGTGTTTCAGGCCTACTATGCCTCCTCCTCCTCCCACCCCTCCTCCACCTCCTCCTCCTCCGAATTACCATCCGTGGGCATGGCGCCATCAGTCGGTAGCTCTAGGCACAGCAGCAATGCCGTCGCTAAGCGACAGCAGGCGGTGCTCAAACTGCTGAGCCTAGGTGATAAAAGGCACACCGCCCAAGAGCTATTACAGGGCATTCCACATCAAACTTGTTAACTTTGTCGCCACCGTGCTGTGTAAGCCACAAAATATACTGGCAAACTTTTTTCATTTACGGATATTATTTCAGCGCTTCTTGCGCATCTGTTTACATTCCCCTCACCCGCCATATCCCAAACTTATAAGAACGCTACTACACTTGATCTTATACAAAAGGTTCTTAGAAGTGCTGTTTGGGGAGTAGCCTAGAGACAGGGGCTTGGATTGGCGAAAGCTCACCTGGCAGCGGTGCGCCAGCTCCATGCCAAGATCCAACTAACATAGTTTTAACTGCAGCACCTTTAATCTACTACTGGTTCACTGCCTCCATACATGGTCCCCTTATCAAACGAGCTGTGTCAGGCAGAATTTTGGGTTGTTTTCATGGCTTCCACATCAAACTTGTTAACTTTGTCGCCACCCTGCTGTGTAATCCACAAAATATACTGGCAAACTTTTATCATGTACCGATATTATTTGAGCGCTTCTTGCTCACCTCCTTTGGTTCCTCTCTGCCACCCATTGGTTGGAAGCCTGAGTCCATTTAGGGTATGTCGCCATGCCACTCTCTAGCCTGCCGCTGCTGCCGCTGCCTCTGCATGCCGTCCCCTATAGTGTCAGGGTCAATTATTGGATGTTTTAGATGCTATCTAGCTTCATTCTGTCACTCTGTCATGGCCATGCTGTTGCCCATAATTTTGCCATAATGGTGCGATTAA
Organism: Engystomops pustulosus; assembly: GCF_040894005.1. Taxonomy (NCBI): domain Eukaryota; kingdom Metazoa; phylum Chordata; class Amphibia; order Anura; family Leptodactylidae; genus Engystomops; species Engystomops pustulosus. The sequence continues at coordinate 56,272,110 of NC_092414.1, read as the reverse complement.
GCAGCCTCAGAGGCATCCATGCATGCTGCCCCTGCTGTTTCCTGTCCATTTCCGTGGTGTTTCCATCCTTTTCTGAGGTTCCCAGGTGTTTGGCCAAGCTTCCCTGTGCAGAGCCTTGGTCCCCTTGAAAAATGCTCGAGTCTCCCATTGACTTCAATGGGGCTCGTTACTCGAAACGAGCACTCGAGCATCGGGAAAAGTTTGTCTCGAATAACGAGTACCCGAGCATTTTAGTGCTCGCTCATCTCTATTCATTGGCCATTAGGACATATTGAGGTCTTACAGTTTGGTAGTTGTATATCCAGCTAGTGAAGGATTTATTGTTGTTCAGATTTGACAATTTATCCCTCCTTAGAGCAGAGTTGATGGTATGAGACTTGCTCAAAAAACAGAAATAGGTGATCCCAACAGTAGTACCATTATCGTCCAGACATAAGTACTTCTTGTGGAGAAGGAAAAGAATGGCATTGTCCGCACTAATGTTATTGCTATATGCAAGGTGTAGAGAATCGATGCTCCCACTGACGGCCTCCTTCAGGCGGGGTAGAAGGAACTTTTAGAAAGACTTCATTATGTGTAATGTTATGGTCTAAAGTCACCAAAGTTCTCTTTTGGTTTTCTGTAGTGGGCTTATGCATGATGCTTCCCAGATGTTTTATACAGTTTAGCAGTTCAGGCTGAAGTTAAACAGCTCAACAAGCAAATTGAATAACTCTTTAGCCTAGCGGCCGTAGATGATGTGTGGATGTGCGGTCCAGTTCTTTTTCTCTCCCCATGTTGGTTTAGTATATTCTATCCCTTCATTTATTTTGTTTTTTGCCTGGTACCAGCACTCCACCCCACCCAACCCAGGTGATTTTAAATTAGCGGAGACTTAATATAGGGGCCACCTACTTCTTCTCAGCTAGTGCCTGAGACTACATGGAACAGTGAGTATTCAACACCTGTTCACACATGGTGAGCCTTTTTCCTGTTCACATGGTGCAGTATTGCATGGCGTCCGCTGCTTCTGTTGTGCGGTGCTGGTATGGACCTGGGCCTGGAGCCATTGGGGCTATGCCTGCCAGTACGGGTGCTGGGGGGCAACCAGGTCTTGGTCCCTGCTGGCGCTGTGCTGCGGTGGTGGTGGACGCGTAGGGACCCACCAAAAAGAGGTCACCTTGAAGTGGTTGGTGGGCTTATACAATTTGATCAAAATGTAACTAAGAACCTCGAGTTTGTTATATATAATTAGCCTAGCGGCAGTAGATCCAGTTCTTTTTCTCTCCTCATGTTGACTCTTCAGAGAAATCTAACCTGTCTCTCTCTTCTAAGCAGTTTTTTATACTGCAGAGTATTTATTACAGGTTCCAGGTACAGGTTACAGGTTCTGGTTATAAGTGTTTTTATTTTCCGAATTTTATATTTATGTTTTGATTTTTATATTTTTTATGTTTTTATTGTATTGAATATCTATGTTGTCTGTCAAACCGGTTCTGACATCTTCTTTTCCTCTTGTTGGGGACAATAAATAATGATAATAATATTTATTATTATTATTAGACCTCTATGCCATAATAAACCACAACTGACATATATTTGAGCTTGTTATAATGTCCATAAGACATGAGATTTACGAGCTCCACTTGAAGATGTAGAAAACAGAATATTATGGTACATGATCAGGCTCAATTAAAATTGTACTCACTATCTCTTGCCATAATGGATTTTGGTCCCAACCATTTATTACATAGTGTATAATTTTTTTTTCATTTTTATTTTGATGCTTGCCTTGGAAATCCCTGGAAATCTTGGCCATTCGACTGATGATATTCGGCCTGCTCACATGTGGAATATGGTAATTATAGAAAAAAATAGAATAGTCAGCTCACCACTGGTACTTGACGTGGTTTCTATTTAGCCTATATATCACAGTACAGCAGATCCATCTTAGCTTTGCCAGTAAATTGAAGAACTGATCAGTGGATCCAACATACTTGTGCATAGGATTTAATCTCAATTTTATTGCTCCATATTGAAATAGCAGCGGTACATTATGATGCGATCTGGGGTTTCGAACCACATGGTCTCATGATGTGCTAATCTAGCATTGGTTAGCATGACTGGCATAACCCTTAAACAAGACATGTTAACACAATGGGAGAAATTTACTTACCCGGCCGCTGGAGATCCTGAAAGTGCATTGTCCGACTCCAATGCACACTCGGACAATGCACTGTGCGGTGATTCACAAAGATTGTGCGCCGATATCCTGCCTGTGTCACTTCACCACTCAGGTCCGCCTAAGTTCACCTTCTTCTTCCTGGAGTATGAAAGTGCATTGGATGCGACGCAATATGAATATTAAATCCCGCGCTCACTCCATGTTAAAAGTACAGCACAAAGAATTTATGGACTATGAAAGTTTGGTGAATGTGTGGAAGCATTTTCAAAATTTGAATGTGAAGAATTGCAACCCCTTTAACACATTTTTAGTCATGTTTGCCAGTTTTACATCTTTGCTATTTTAATATGTAGTGATAATCCTATGAACACATGTGCTGTATCCACTATTATCGACACAATTCTTATCCATGCAACTAAAATAAAACAACTTGTAAAAAAATTTCTTGCAAGTAAAAACTTTGTCCAGCATTTGGCTCTTCCATTCAGAGGTAAAATAAGTAAAACTGGGGGAGTACCCCTTTTTTTTAGCAAAAAACATAATGCGTACAAATATCCATGCATACATATCTTTTGCATGCTAAGATTGATAGATTTTTATTACCCTTTAAGAGCCTTGCTAATCAAATAATAGATTACATTTTCCCAACCATTGCACTGATAAAATGAGTCTCCAGAGGAAGACAGTTGTATCTCTAAAGAACATAAAATGCTCCTAAAACAGTCATAAAGTATTCCTCAGTGGATTCTCCACCATATCACCAAACAATTAAATTTCATTCTTAGTTCCCTAAGCGGGAAGGTATGTTTAATACTTGTTCTTTCCAGGTAATGAGATTAATTATTAAATATTGGAAAATTAATCTTCTAAATATAGAAGCTTAAATTAATGATTTACTAATGCAATTAAAAGCATTTTGTATTATCAGGATTTTGTATCATAGGAAGATTCACAAATAGAACAGTTATTATAAAGCAATATAATCAGCAGTAAAATCCATTTGCTATCATGAAATTGGAGGGGTTCTAATTTATCACACAGTGATATCTACAATACAAATTGTATATTGAAGTAATAATTTCAGTATGTACAGGACCCTGTAATACCGTGTGTCATAAATAAGCTTTAGACCCAAACCAGTAGCTGTATGTATATTCGTGTTTTAATATGAGCCAGTACATAACAATCGTTGACTGCTAAGTTAAAATAATATTTTTTGTGCTTTTTTATAGCATAATTGAACTGTTTCATAATGTTTACATACAGTAATGAAGTATGTCACACTGGTGGGGACAAGTGTAGAGAAAAGTCTCTATGGGAAGAGTCTGTGGACCCTCTGGACCACCGCGGGGGATGATGATACTATCCCCAACCCAAAACTAGAGTCTAAGTGGCCCCTGGTCTTCGCCAGAGCCCCCTGTAAAGAGGGAGGGTCTTGCTGCGGCAGAATGCTACCAGGTCGTTCCATGGGTGCGACTAGGCCCACGGTGGCAGCCAAGGTAGGAAAGCATGAAACAGGAACCACAAGGTAGCACAGGAATGGATCACTGGAGTAGGAAACACACGGACTGACCACCGGTCCACAGGACCACCAGAGCTGGACACAGGAAGAGACCTCAGGATGGCAGGACCTCGGTAGGATGGCAGGACCTCGGTAGGATGGCAGGACCTCGGTAGGATGGCAGGACCTCAGGACGGCCACAGGGATTCAGGACGGCCACAGGGATTCAGGACGGCCCCAGGGATACAGGACGGCCCCAGGGATACAGGACGGCCCCAGGGATACAGGACGGCCCCAGGGATACAGGACGGCCCCAGGGATACAGGACGGCCCCAGGGATACAGGACGGCCCCAGGGATACAGGACGGCCCCAGGGATACAGAAACTCCACAGGAAACCCAGGAATATGGAGGACTGGAGTATAGACACACAGAGGAATCCTGGAAACGCTGGAACACGATGGAACACTTGGAAACACAGGAGGGCTTTCATTTCAGGTTAAATGACTTGAAGATCCGGCAATCATCTGTCGACTAGTGGCATCGAGTTTGTCTAGAAGTTCTTTTTGGAAAGCAATCGCTTGACACTGCTGGGCAATACTGCTCGGAAGGTCTGCCAGTAGCTGGTATGGATCCTTGGCACTGTCCATGGCTTTGGCAGGACTCATGACCTTAGCGGAGTTCATGGCAAGATCTTAATGTCACACTTGTGGGGACAAGTGTAGGGAAAAGTCTATGGGAAGAGTCTGTGGACCCTCTGGACCACTGCGGGGGATGATGGTACTAGCTGGAACCCAGGCCCAGAGTCTAAGTTAGTCTAAGTGGTTAAGTTAATAACTCCTGGAATATAAGCTACAAAGGGAGATTCTATAGCAAAGTACTTGATGTTTGCAATATCCAGTTCTAAAGACAAATCTTCTTAAAAAATGCTAAATTCAAAATCCAAAATCCATCATAAGCATATATCTAGCATGGATTGACAAAAAAAAAGACAAAGGCAGACAAAGCCTACGCATTTTGATTAATGATCTTATTCATGGTGTTTTTGCAATGGCTAACAGTAACTATCTGTGGGTGTGAGATTGAGACAAACAGACTGACAGACAGCCAGACTGACACACAGGGAGAACACATCCACCCCCCCCCTCGCTTGGGGTTATAGACAGAGACATGGGTTGCTTAGTGCTCCATCTCATTCCTTCAGCATTCACATAGACTTTATTATTTATAGTGAAATCCTGGGACTGCCCCTCACAATCTACATACACATGTGACTGATGACATAATACAACACAAGATGCCATATATGTCCTTTACATAAAGCTAATGATTAGAGATGGGCAAATCGATTCTAATGATTCCAACTTCGGTTAGAATTTCAGGAAAAATTTGATTCGTCACAAAGCCGAAGTTTATGCTGATTCCCGGGAACGAAGTTGTTTTTTTTCCCCTCATGTTTCTGCTAAATGGGCATGAGAACATCGTGTTACATGGGGCAGAGAACTCTGGGAAGGAGAAAGGAACACCCCCGATGACATCTGCAGACCTGTAAGCCAATCAGCGACCAGCAGGCTTATGTATTGTCACACAGCCCTATAAAACCCAGCCATTTTCTATCTCGGCACTTCATACTTCATGTTGTAGCTTCCAGCTGCTGCTATTGTACTTTGTGATTTTTGCTGCAATCCCTTGCTGCTCTCTAAGGGGGTTCTATATACCCCAAATAGCAGTTCTATTTAGTGACAAAATCTAATAGGAAGAAATCTGTTTGACATTCATGCATCTGCAGTAGTGAGCTGTAGGGTATCTGTATAACGCACATTTTAATACTTTTTGGGGGCTGTAGTTTACAGCCAGATTTACGTGTCAAATCCACGTAGTTTATACAGTGATTTTCGCTGAAATTACACTCTCAGTTGTGGGGTATCTGTATAACGCACATTGCAATAGCTTTTGGGGGCTCTAGTTTACAGCCAGATTTACGTGTCAAATCCACGCAGTTTATAAACCACTATGTCAGACAGAAAGGTGGCAGGTGGAGCAGGCAGAGGTGGCAGCACAGTAAGGGGATGTCGCAGCAGGGGTGACTCTGTGAGGCCAGAACTGCCGTTGTCATCTAGTGGCAGTGTGTTGATCAACAACCCAAAGGTTGTTGAATGGTTGACTAGGTCATCCAATTCCTCAAATATAACATCTGACAACCCCAGCCAAGAGTCCGTGGGTTCCTCTGATACAACAATTAGTTGGCATGGCCCAGGAGCAGGTCAGCGCCCTCACCTGTCCTCAACCAGGCTCTGTCCTGTTCCTTTCTCGCAGCCAGAAAGCTACTAGGTGGTCTGGGCTCAGTGCCACTATTCAGCAAGGACGAAGTGTTTGAGGACAGTCAGTAGCTGCTTTGCAGTGAAGAGGTGGGGCAGACTTCCGCTGCTTCCTGCAGTAGGCAGGCTGTGCATACTGACAATGGTGAGGAGAGTAGCAGTGACCGGGAAACACAAAATACGATGATGTGGCCGATCTCACTTAGGAGCCGGGTGTAGTAGGGGATTCATCATCGTCGGGCGAAGAGAGTGTCAGCTTGCGGAGCAGACAGCAAGTCGCTACTGTGGCTGTGAGTCAGCAGGGTGGCAGCAGTGCGAGGACGGGAGCCAAACGTCCGCGGGGTAAAAATCCTGATTCGCAGGCCCAAACAAGCAGTGGCACAGGGGTTCAGTGAGGCAGCCGTGGTAGTAGGCGCTCAGTGCAGAGCGTTGGTGGTAAAATTACCACCGCAGCGGTGTGCCCATTTTTTGTATAGACACCAGAGGAGCCGAGCGTGGGTATCTGTGGGCAAAAAAATGAAGTGTGGCCAGGGAACTAACCTTGGTACCACGCCCCTGCGCCAACACATGCGGGTGTCAGATGTGGTCCATCAACAGCAGCAGCACCTAGTGGCACACATGCTGTTTCAGCAAGTCAAGGCACTTCTGCCGAAGGGAGCTGTTTGTCTTTGACATCATCCCTCAGAGATACTTGTGCAGATGGCCCGCAGCATGCTGCTTTGCCTAACTAGTGACAGCCGAATAGTCAACATCCGGCATAGGGATGACTTTTGGCTCTCCACTCTCTTGGACCCTCGCTACCGGTCCAAAGTGGGTGACTTTTTTCCTGCTGCTGAGAGGAAGGAGCAACTGACATACTATAGAGAAATACAGAGCACGCAGTTGACTGCTGGCAATGTGCGCCATTGTCCATCCTCTGTCAGTTCTGACCGGGGGATTCCTGGCAGTCATTGCTCACGTACTACTACCACGGCTGCTATGAGGAGCTGCGGGTTAGGAGCAGTAGCAGTTTCATCAACAGTCGCTTAAGTTTGGATTTTTTTAATGAACAATTTACTTCACTTGCCTAGTGAGGAGGGTAGCCACCACCAGCAGCAGCAGCAGAACATGAAGCAGACCCTGCACCAGCAAGTGGTGGCCTTCTTGGACAGCACTTTACCACCTGAGATAGAGGATCCCATGGACTACTGGGCAGCCAAACTTGATGTGTGGCTGCAACTTGCAGAGTTTACAGTAGAGAAGCTGTCCTGCCCGGCCAGTAGTGTGGCATCAGAGCGGGTGTTCAGTGCGGCGGGCTCATAATTACCCCCAGGAGTACCCGCTTGTCCACCTGTAATGTGGAGAGACTGACCTTTGTCAAGATGAATCAGGCTTGGATCGGCCAGGATTTCAACTCACCAATGCCTAATGCATCAGATTAGATCAGCCATGACGCCTCCTCCAAACATTGAGAAATGAGTCGGGGTTCTAACTACCTGCCTCAGCTACTATTCTGATGCTGCCACCCGCCTGATGCCACACATCTGCTGCTAGCTGCACCATCTGCCTCCTACCATCTTTACCAGGGACTGGAATTGTCCGCCACCTCTACACTATATCATGGTGCCACTCTGCAGGCTCCTGCTGCTTCTGATGCCACCTTCACACTATATCATTGTGCCAATCTGCGGGCTCCTGCTGCTGCTGCTTCTGATGCCGCCTTCACACTATATCATTGTGCCACTCTGCAGGCTCCTGCTGCTGCTTCTGATGCCACCTTCACACTATATGATTGTGCCACTCTGCGGGCTGCTGCTGCTTCTGATGCCGCCTTCACACTATATCATTGTGCCACTCTGCGGGATCCTCCTGCTGCTACTGATGCCACTTTCACACTATATCATTGTGCCACTCTGGGTTTCCCTGTTACTGCCACCATGTTGCTGTCACCTGTGGGATCCTGCTGCTGATGCGATCTCCACACCAAATCATTGTGCCACTCTGTGGCTATCCCTGTTGCTTCCACCATGTTTCTGCCACCTGTGGGCTCCTGCTGCTGCTTCTTCTGCCGCCACCTCCACACTCTTATCATTGTGCCACTTTGTGGCCTACCATGTTTCCGCCACCTCCATAATTTGTTATTGTGCCACTCTGCAGCCTACAAATGCTGCTGCCAACTGACCACTGTCTCCCTGGAACACCCTGTGATTTCCATAATGCTGTTTTCACTCTATGACGTTGCCACTATGTTTGGTTTTCCCCTTCATTTCATCTGTCAGAAGGATGAAAAGCTTCAGGATTGATAGCCACAAGCAGGAGTGGATACAGAACACAGAGGACATGCAAGTATCCCATTTGCTGCTCATGTCTATTCTGGATCAACTCCTGTTTGTTTTTGGCTTTAGCAATACTGATGGATTATTGACCGAGGACACTGAAAGAGGACACTGACGCGTGAAAAGAAGGGTAAAATGATCAGTGACGTCAATTCAAAATTACTGCCGACATCCTCTGCACTCTTTCGTGGGGGCTTTCCACATGTATCCACGTTTAACAGAACAGGTTCTGTCGTAATTTATGGAATCATCTGATGTCAGTGTAAAAAGAGTGCACTCTTTGATGTTATAGTGGGATCTTGGCCCTCTGCTCCGGCCTTTCGAACTGGCACAGACGTTACCTTGTCAGGCTGCGTTCCCGCTTCGCTTATTTGGGGAAGTTGGCCTATGTAAGTGCACATGGAAGTGAAGAGTGAAGCGATTCTAAGAGCCGCGGCTATCATGTGTGTGTCATACTAAAACACAGCATTGTTTGAAGACCAAACCCTATTTAAGCATGGCACAACGTTCTACAACACCCTAAGGCTCTCTGCAGCCAGAAAATGCCTGTTTTTTTTTACGTGATTCGTTTTGATTCAATTCAGGTCGAATCGAATTTTTTCGAAAAATTCGGCGAATCGGGACGAAACGAATTTTAACAAATTCGTCCATCTCTACTAATGATAAAGTTAGAATGTTTAACTAATTATAAAGATAGTCTTGAGTGAGTCTTAAAGAGTCCAGATACAGCTGTCATTCAAAGACTTGTACAATGACCAAAGACAGCCAGCACATGGCAATAACTGTGTTCATATACATATTTCATTTATTAATTTATTTTCATTCACAATGGCTTGGTGTCTAATGCCGCCAGCCTCACAAAACCAATCTGTACACTGGAATTAATCACCTTCAAAATCGAGTGATCACCACAAGTAATAGTTACTCAGGTAATAAGAAAAACATCAATATCCATATAATAGTACTACTTATCAGTTATACGTATATAAACTAATGTTGTGTATGTCCAAGTGACAGTAATTCCTAAGGAAGGTAAAGACTATAGATGGGTGAATTGATTCTAACTAAGTGGAATTTGTTTAGAATTTCTAGAAAACTTTGGTTTGGCACAATTTTGAAGCTTATGGCAATTCGTAGGAACAATTTTTTTCCTCTTTATTAGCAAAATGCCCACGAGCACAATGTGTTACATGGGGCAGGGAACTCTGTGAAGAAGAAAGGAACACCCTCAATCACATGTTCAGACATGTAAGCCAATCAGCGACCGTCAGGCTTATGTGTTGTCACAGCCCTATAAAAACAGATGACCATTTGCAATCTTGTCATTTCACACTGCATGTGCTATATAGCTGCTTGTACTCAGTAGCTAATGGAGTGATTTTTTTTCTCAAAGTCTAGGGTGTCAGTTTTTGGGGTTCTGTATTCCCCAAATATTAATTCTTTTGTGTTTCAAAAGTTGATATCAAGAAATCCGTGTCAAATCAACATAGTTGATTAACCAATATGTCAGTCAGAGAGGTGAAAGGTGGAGCAGGTAAAGGTTGCAGCACAGTAAGGGGACGTCGCAGCAGACTCTGTGAGGCCAGAAATGCCGGTATAATCTAGCCACAGTGTGTTGATGAACAACCCAAAGGTTCTCGATTGGTTGTCTAGGTCATGGACTCGGCATCGAAGTTCTCGTGTAGTCAGTCCTACATAGATTAATCTGCGGGGACATACAGCAAAATAAATAACCACGGTAGTGTTGCATGTGATTGACTGACTGAGTAATTTGGTACTGCTTCTGCCTGTTGGAATTGAAAAAAAACAAAAACGGTTTCCATATTCTCGCATGCAACACAATTCCTGCATGGGTGACTTCCTCATCTGCGGCCTTTTGTTCCAAATACATTATTGACTTGGTCTCTGTGTATACGTTTCACTAGGTGATTGCAAAGATTTCTGGATTGTCGGTAAGTAATGGATGGATGTGGGGGTATGAATTGTTGTAAGGTACTATCAATTCTCAAGAGTTGCCAATGTCTTGAGAGAATTTTCCCCCTTTGGGAATTGAATGTTGTAATGAATCTTACCGTATCTGCATTATCACATCTTTTGTTACAAGGAGGTCCTGCCTGTTGTTTTTTTTGGCTTTTAAGTATCCCTTCTGTATAGAGTGTTGTGGATACCCTTGTTCCTGAAATCGGTGTCATAAGTCCTTAGCCTGATGTTCAAAGAGTGGATCACTGGAGCTCTAATACTTAAGAATTGTCCTATGGGAATACTTTCAATGAGTTTTCTTGAATGTGATGATCATGCGTGGAGAAGGGTGTTGCTGGAGGTCTCTTTTCTAAATACATTAGAAGAAATGTTGCCATCATTATCTTCATTAAATTTACGTCTAGGAACTCAATGTTCTGGCATCCTATTTTAAACATCAGTTTGATATTTAAATCATTATTGTTGAGATGTGAAATGAATTCCTGCAATTAATTTTCTTGTCCCTTCCAGATCATGATGATGTCATCTATGTATCTGGCATAGAGTTGCACATTATCTACATATTTGTCTAGATTGTTGATTAAAATCTCCCTTTCCCACAGCCCCAGGAAAAGGTTTGCATATGAGGGTGTACATGCTGCCCCCATCGCCGTTCCCTGGAGCTATAGGAATAAATTCTCCTTAAATAAGAAGAAATTATGAGAGCGGGCGAACTCCAATAATTGCACCAATAAATTTGCAAAATTGGGTTTGATATCTGAAGACCCCAGAAAAAATCTTACCGCTGAGAGGCCATCCTTGCATCGAATGGAGGTATAAGGGGATTCTACATCACAAGTGACAATATACATGTCCTGATCCAGGTGGAGCCCCTCAAATTTCCTCAGCACATCTGTTAATTCCTGATACGATTGGACGGCCTGGGGGGTTGTCCAATCATTTGTGCAACCCCCCAGAGGAGGTACAGGGAGATTTCGGTACAAGGCCGTTCATTTGGTTTTTTGTCAGCACATTGTTGTCCACTGCTGTGGAAAGAATAGATATGAATTCATCTTTGAATTTTTGTGCAGGATTAAATGTCAATTTTTTTATAACATGTAATAACATGTAATTGCCTAAAGGCCTCCTTTTCATAATCCTTTACGGAGCACAGCACCACATTCCCCCCCCCCCCCCTTATCCGATGGTTTAATCACTACATCCCTCATTTGACTTAATTCCCTAATAGCTCTTTGTTCGACTATGGTACTATTATTCATCTGTCCAGTTCTGGATACCTTTTTAAGATCTTGTGACATGAGCATTACAAATAAATCTATATTCGGATATTGAGATAAAATCAGAAATTTCTTCGATTTAGGCAATAAAAAAGAGGTTATGTATAGAGATGAGCGAACATGCTCGTCCGAGCTTGATGCTCGGTCGAGCATTAGGGTACTCGAAACTGCTCGTTGCTCGGACGAATACTTCGCCCGCTCGAGAAAATGGCAGCTCCCGCCGTTTTGCTTTTTGGCGGCCAGAAACAGAGCCAATCACAAGCCAGGAGACTCTGCACTCCACCCAGCATGACGTGGTACCCTTACACGTCGATAGCAGTGGTTGGCTGGCCAGATCAGGTGACCCTGGGATAGACTAGCCGCTGCCCGCGCTGCTCGGATCATTCTGTGTCTGGATGCCGCTAGGGAGAGAGCTGCTGCTGGTCAGGGAAAGCGTTAGGGTGTTCTATTAGCTTACTGTTAGGCAGGAGTGATTCTCAAAGAACCCAACAGCCCTTCTTAGGGCTACAATAACGTTCTACTTTTTTTATTTTAATTTGCATCTAGTACCATTTTGTGAGGAATTAGCAGGGGGACTTGCTACCGTTGTGTTTAGCTCTTAGTGGCACACATATCCATAGCAAAGACCGAAGTGGGAAAATTTAGTAGGGGTTGGATTTCAATTAGGCACTAACTCAGTGTCATCTCATCTGACAGTAGTGTGCTTTGATACTTGGCTAGAAAATAGCCATAGGAGAATACAAAGAGCTTACTTACGCATACAGTAGCGTTCTATATATTTGATTTCTGGTTGATCTGCTGGTGGCTGTACTTTCTGCAGTGCATGTACTAGCCAATTCTGAGCAATTTGTAGTGAGACTTGCGACCGCTGTGTTCTGCGCTTAGTGACGCACATATCCATAGCAAAGACCGAAGTGGGAAAATTTAGTAGGGGTTGGATTTCAATTAGGCACTAACTCAGTGTCATCTCATCTGACAGTAGTGTGCTTTGATACTTGGCTAGAAAATAGCCATAGGAGAATACAAAGAGCTTACTTACGCATACAGTAGCGTTCTATATATTTGATTTCTGGTTGATCTGCTGGTGGCTGTACTTTCTGCAGTGCATGTACTAGCCAATTCTGAGCAATTTGTAGTGAGACTTGCGACCGCTGTGTTCTGCGCTTAGTGACGCACATATCCATAGCAAAGACCGAAGTGGGAAAATTTAGTAGGGGTTGGATTTCAATTAGGCACTAACTCAGTGTCATCTCATCTGACAGTAGTGTGCTTTGATACTTGGCTAGAAAATAGCCATAGGAGAATACAAAGAGCTTACTTACGCATACAGTAGCGTTCTATATATTTGATTTCTGGTTGATCTGCTGGTGGCTGTACTTTCTGCAGTGCATGTACTAGCCAATTCTGAGCAATTTGTAGTGAGACTTGCGACCGCTGTGTTCTGCGCTTAGTGACGCACATATCCATAGCAAAGACCGAAGTGGGAAAATTTAGTAGGGGTTGGATTTCAATTAGGCACTAACTCAGTGTCATCTCATCTGACAGTAGTGTGCTTTGATACTTGGCTAGAAAATAGCCATAGGAGAATACAAAGAGCTTACTTACGCATACAGTAGCGTTCTATATATTTGATTTCTGGTTGATCTGCTGGTGGCTGTACTTTCTGCAGTGCATGTACTAGCCAATTCTGAGCAATTTGTAGTGAGACTTGCGACCGCTGTGTTCTGCGCTTAGTGACGCACATATCCATAGCAAAGACCGAAGTGGGAAAATTTAGTAGGGGTTGGATTTCAATTAGGCACTAACTCAGTGTCATCTCATCTGGCATAGTAGTGTGCTTTGATACTTGGCTAGAAAATAGCCATAGGAGAATACAAAGAGCTTACTTACGCATACAGTAGCGTTCTATATATTTGATTTCTGGTTGATCTGCTGGTGGCTGTACTTTCTGCAGTGCATGTACTAGCCAATTCTGAGCAATTTGTAGTGAGACTTGCGACCGCTGTGTTCTGCGCTTAGTGACGCACATATCCATAGCAAAGACCGAAGTGGGAAAATTTAGTAGGGGTTGGATTTCAATTAGGCACTAACTCAGTGTCATCTCATCTGGCATAGTAGTGTGCTTTGATACTTGGCTAGAAAATAGCCATAGGAGAATACAAAGAGCTTACTTACGCATACAGTAGCGTTCTATATATTTGATTTCTGGTTGATCTGCTGGTGGCTGTACTTTCTGCAGTGCATGTACTAGCCAATTCTGAGCAATTTGTAGTGAGACTTGCGACCGCTGTGTTCTGCGCTTAGTGACGCACATATCCATAGCAAAGACCGAAGTGGGAAAATTTAGTAGGGGTTGGATTTCAATTAGGCACTAACTCAGTGTCATCTCATCTGGCATAGTAGTGTGCTTTGATACTTGGCTAGAAAATAGCCATAGGAGAATACAAAGAGCTTACTTACGCATACAGTAGCGTTCTATATATTTGATTTCTGGTTGATCTGCTGGTGGCTGTACTTTCTGCAGTGCATGTACTAGCCAATTCTGAGCAATTTGTAGTGAGACTTGCGACCGCTGTGTTCTGCGCTTAGTGACGCACATATCCATAGCAAAGACCGAAGTGGGAAAATTTAGTAGGGGTTGGATTTCAATTAGGCACTAACTCAGTGTCATCTCATCTGGCATAGTAGTGTGCTTTGATACTTGGCTAGAAAATAGCCATAGGAGAATACAAAGAGCTTACTTACGCATACAGTAGCGTTCTATATATTTGATTTCTGGTTGATCTGCTGGTGGCTGTACTTTCTGCAGTGCATGTACTAGCCAATTCTGAGCAATTTGTAGTGAGACTTGCGACCGCTGTGTTCTGCGCTTAGTGACGCACATATCCATAGCAAAGACCGAAGTGGGAAAATTTAGTAGGGGTTGGATTTCAATTAGGCACTAACTCAGTGTCATCTCATCTGGCATAGTAGTGTGCTTTGATACTTGGCTAGAAAATAGCCATAGCAATAGGATAGCATTGTTTGGTTTTAAAAACTCAAAAAAAAAAAAAAAACACAAAAAAAAAAAAAAAACACAAAAAAAAACAAAAAAAAGTAAAAAAAAAAATAAAGTTATAACTCTCATTTTAAAAATGTTTAACCCGAGGGCTAGGGGTAGAGGACGAGGGCGGGGACGTGGGCGTCCAACTACTGCAGGGGTCAGAGGCCGTGGTCCTGGGCGGGGTGAGACACCACCTGCTGATGAGGGAGCAGGGGAACGCCGCAGAGCTACACTCCCTAGGTTCATGTCTGAAGTTACTGGGACTCGTGGTAGAGCACTGTTGAGGCCAGAACAGTGCGAACAGGTGATGTCGTGGATTGCTGACAATGCTTCGAGCAATTTGTCCACCACCAGTCAGTCTTCCACGCAGTCCACCCATGTCACCGAAATCGCCACTCCTCCAGCTCCTGCACCTCAGCCTCCTCCCCCCCAGTCTGCCCCCTCCCAGGAAAATTTGGCATTTGAACCGGCATACTCTGAGGAACTGTTTTCTGGACCCTTCCCACAGTCACAAACCACTTGTCCGGTTGCTGCTGAGCAATTTTCCGATGCCCAGGTTTTCCAACAGTCACAGTCTGTGGGTGATGATGACCTTCTTGACGTAGTGGAAGTGTGTAAAGAGGTGTCCGACGATGAGGAGACACGGTTGTCAGACAGTGGGGAAGTTGTTGTCAGGGCAGGAAGTCCGAGGGGGGAGCAGACTGAGGGATCGGAGGATGATGAGGTGACAGACCCAAGCTGGGTTGAGAGGCCGGGTGAACACAGTGCTTCTGAGACGGAGGAGAGTCCTCGACCAGAACAGGTTGGAAGAGGCAGTGGTGGGGCCAGACGGAGAGGCAGGGCCAGAGCTGGTGCATCAGCGCCAAATGTGTCAACTAGTGAAGCTCCCGTGGCGAGGGCTCCTGCGGCGAGGGCTAGATCTTCAGAAGTCTGGAGGTTCTTTAAGGAAACACCGGATGACCGACGGACTGTGGTGTGCAACATTTGCCAAACCAGGCTCAGCAGGGGTTCCACCACTACTAGCTTAACTACCACCAGTATGCGCAGGCATATGAATGCTAAACACCCCACTCAGTGGCAACAAGCCCGTTCACCTCCGGCCGTGCACACCACTGCTCCTTCCCCTGTGTCAGCTGCTAGTCAGCCCCCTGCCCAGGACCCTGCCACAAAAACCCCATCGTCGCCTCCACGATCCTCCACAGCATCCACCAGCGTTCAGCTCTCCATACCCCAGACGCTGGAGCGGAAACGCAAATATAGTGCAACCCACCCGCACGCCCAAGCCCTTAATGTGCACATCTCCAGATTGCTTAGCCTGGAGATGCTGCCCTATAGGCTAGTAGAGACCGAGGCCTTTCGCAACCTCATGGCGGCGGCCGCCCCTCGGTATTCGGTCCCCAGCCGCCACTACTTTTCCCGATGTGCCGTCCCAGCCCTGCACCAGCACGTGTCAGACAACATCATCCGTGCCCTGACCAACGCCGTTTCTGACAAGGTCCACCTGACCACGGACACGTGGACGAGTGCTGCCGGGCAGGGCCACTATATATCGCTGACGGCACATTGGGTTAACTTGGTGGAGGCTGGGACCGAGCCTGACACTGGGGCTGCTCATATACTGCCGACGCCGAGGATTGCGGGGCCTACCTCGGTCCAGGTGTTTCAGGCCTACTATGCCTCCTCCTCCTCCCACCCCTCCTCCACCTCCTCCTCCGAACTACCATCCGTGGGCACGGCGCCATCAGTCGGTAGCTCTAGGCACAGCAGCAGTGCCGTCGCTAAGCGACAGCAGGCGGTGCTCAAACTGCTGAGCCTAGGCGACAAAAGGCACACCGCCCAAGAGCTATTACAGGGCATCACGGCGCAGACTGATCTGTGGCTGGCACCGCTGAACCTCAAGCCGGGAATGGTTGTGTGTGACAACGGCCGTAACCTGGTGGCGGCTCTGCAACTCGGCAGACTGACACATGTGCCATGCCTGGCCCATGTGTTAAATCTGATAGTTCAGCGTTTCCTCAAGACATACCCCAATCTGTCTGATTTGCTCACGAAGGTGCGCCGCATCTGTGCGCATTTCAGGAAGTCCAGCCCAGATGCTGCCACTCTCAGGGCAGCGCAGCGCCGCCTCCAACTGCCCGCTCACCGACTGTTGTGCGACGTGCCCACGAGGTGGAATTCAACACTGACCATGTTATCCAGAGTTTACCAGCAGCGCAGAGCGATTGTAGACTGCCAGATGTCAACTTCCACCAGAACTGGTAGTCAGGTCAGTCAGCTTCCTCAAGTCTACAATGAGGAGTGGACGTGGATGTCTGATATCTGTCAGGTGCTGAGTAACTTTGAGGAGTCAACACAGATGGTCAGTGGCGATGCCGCCATCATCAGCCTCACCATCCCGCTGCTTGGCCTGTTGAAAAACTCTCTGGTCAGCATGAAGTCGGAAGCTTTGCGCTCCTCACAAGAGACGGGGGAAGAAGATTCCCTTGTTGATAGCCAAAGCACCCTTAGGTCTGTTTCTCAGCGCATATCGGAGGAGGTGGAGGTGGATGAGGAGGAAGAGGAGGAGAATGTTGGTGAGACACAAGAGGGGACCATTGTTGAGTCCTTTACTGTTCAGCGTGTATGGGCAGAAGAAGAGGAGTTGGAGGAGTTGGAGGAGGAGGAAATGGACAGTCAGGCCAGTGAGGGGAGTGAATTCTTACGCGTTGGTACTCTGGCGCATATGGCAGATTTCATGCTAGGCTGCCTATCCCGTGACCCTCGCGTTCAAAGAATTTATTCCAGCACCGATTACTGGGTGTTCACTCTCCTGGACCCACGGTACAAGCAAAATCTTTCCACTCTCATCCCTGCAGAGGAAAGGAGTGTGAGAATGCATGAATACCAGCAGGCCCTGGTGCACAAGCTGAAACAGTATTTCCCTTCTGACAGCGCTAGCGGCAGAGTGCGTAGTTCTGCGGGACAAGTAGCGAGGGAGAGTAGGCGAGCAGGCAGCTTGTCCAGCACTGGCAAGGGTACGCTTTACAAGGCTTTTGCCAGCTTTATGTCACCCCAGCAAGACACTGTCACCTGTCCCCAGTCTCGGCAGAGTAGGGCTGATCTTTACAGAAAGATGGTGAGGGAGTACGTAGCTGACCATACCATCGTCCTAAATGATCACACAGCTCCCTACAACTACTGGGTTTCAAAGCTGGACATGTGGCACGAACTGGCGCTGTACGCCTTGGAGGTTCTTGCCTGCCCTGCCGCTAGCGTCTTGTCCGAGCGGGTTTTCAGTGCAGCTGGTGGCATCATCACCGATAAGCGTACACGCCTGTCGACTGACAGCGCTGACAGGCTGACGCTTATTAAAATGAATAAAGGCTGGATTTCTCAGAATTTCCAATCTCCACCAGGTGAAGGAAGCTCAACCTGAATAATTGATCCACTCCTCCTCCTCCTCATTTTCCTCCTTCTCCTCCTCTTTGTACAGTAAAGCAGAGGAAAATGGCTATTTTTTGACAGGGCCCACTGGCTCTTGCTATAGTACTTCATGCATTTAATTTTTCTGGAGGGCCACCTACCCGGTCCTCTGTTTGAAACAATTTTTGTGAGTGCCACATACAGGCACTCAATCTATTCCATTTTACTGCAGGGCCACCTACCTGCTCCTCTGGTTTGAAACATTTTTGGGACTGCCACATACAGGCACTCAATCTATTCCATTTTACTGGAGGGCCACCTACCTGCTCCTCTGGTTTGAAAAATTTTTGGGACTGCCACATACAGGCACTCAATCTATTCCATTTTACTGCAGGGCCACCTACCTGCTCCTCTGGTTTGAAACATTTTTGGGACTGCCACATACAGGCACTCAATCTATTCCATTTTACTGGAGGGCCACCTACCTGCTCCTCTGGTTTGAAAAATTTTTGGGACTGCCACATACAGGCACTCAATCTATTCCATTTTACTGCAGGGCCACCTACCTGCTCCTCTGGTTTGAAACATTTTTGGGACTGCCACATACAGGCACTCAATCTATTCCATTTTACTGCAGGGCCACCTACCTGCTCCTCTGGTTTGAAACATTTTTGGGACTGCCACATACAGGCACTCAATCTATTCCATTTTACTGCAGGGCCACCTACCTGCTCCTCTGGTTTGAAACATTTTTGGGACTGCCACATACAGGCACTCAATCTATTCCATTTTACTGGAGGGCCACCTACCTGCTCCTCTGGTTTGAAAAAT
Source organism: Engystomops pustulosus (assembly GCF_040894005.1). Classification (NCBI taxonomy): domain Eukaryota; kingdom Metazoa; phylum Chordata; class Amphibia; order Anura; family Leptodactylidae; genus Engystomops; species Engystomops pustulosus. The sequence goes on along the minus strand of NC_092414.1, from coordinate 56,253,280 downwards.
TTTTGGGACTGCCACATACAGGCACTCAATCTATTCCATTTTACTGCAGGGCCACCTACCTGCTCCTCTGGTTTGAAACATTTTTGGGACTGCCACATACAGGCACTCAATCTATTCCATTTTACTGGAGGGCCACCTACCTGCTCCTCTGGTTTGAAAAATGTTTGGGACTGCCACATACAGGCACTCAATCTATTCCATTTTACTGGAGGGCCACCTACCTGCTCCTCTGGTTTGAAAAATGTTTGGGACTGCCACATACAGGCACTATCCAAATTAAATTGTCTCCATAGCAGCCTCCACACGTTGTCTCCATTGCTACCTCCAAAAGTCGTCCATATAGCTGCCTCCATACATCGTCCCTTTATCAAACGAGGTGTGTCAGGCCGAAATTTGGGTTGTTTTCATGGATTCCACATCAAAGTTGTTAACTTTGTCGCCACCCTGCTGTGTTATCCACAAAATATACTGGCAAACTTTTACCATTTAGGGATATTATTTCAGCGCTTCTTGCGCATCTGTTTACATTCCCCTCACCCGCCATATCCTAAACTTATAAGAACGCTACTACACTTGATCTTATACAAAAGGTTCTTAGAAGTGCTGTTTGGGGAGTAGCCTAGAGACAGGGGCTTGAATTGGCGAAAGCTCGCCTGGCAGCGGAGCGCCAGCTCCATGCGCATCATGCGCTTCTTGCGCATCTGTTTACATTCCCCTCACCCGCCATATCCCAAACTTATAAGAACGCTACTACACTTAACTTGGTGCAGGCTGGGACCGAGTCTGACCCTGGGGCTGGTCATATACTGCCGACGCAGAGAATTGCGGGGCCTACCTCGGTCCAGGTCTCAAAGGCCTACTATACCTCCTCCCACCCCTCCTCCACCTCCTCCTCCTCCGAATTACCATCCGTGGGCATGGCGCCATCAGTCGGTAGCTCTAGGCACAGCAGCAGTGCCGTCGCTAAGCGACAGCAGGCGGTGCTGAAACTGCTGAGCCTAGGCGATAAAAGGCACACCGCCCAAGAGCTATTACAGGGCATTCCACATCAAAGTTGTTAACTTTGTCGCCACCCTGCTGTGTAATCCACAAAATATACTTGCAAACTTTTACCATTTAGGGATATTATTTCAGCGCTTCTTGCGCATCTGTTTACATTCCCCTCACCCGCCATATCCTAAACTTATAAGAACGCTACTACACTTGATCTTATACAAAAGGTTCTTAGAAGTGCTGTTTGGGGAGTAGCCTAGAGACAGGGGCTTGGATTGGCAAAAGCTCGCCTGGCTGCAGAGCGCCAGCTCCATCCCAAGATCCAACTAACATAGTTGCAGCACCTTTAATCTACTACTAGTTCACTGCCTCCATAATAATAATAATAATAATCTTTATTTATATAGCGCCATCATATTCCGTAGCGCTTTACAAATCATAGGAAACAAATACAAATGTATTGTAACAGAGCACAACATTTGTATGGAACAACAGGAGTGAGGTCCCTGCTCACCAGAGCTTACGGTTTATGAAGATGATGGGGTAACACGAGGTAAAAGAATATTTAACGGTCAAGCCATTCTTCTTAGGGAATAGAACAAAATATAATAAATGGAATTGCTGTCGCTTGAACCACTCAGCCGTCATCTTATATACCAGGTCCAGGGTGAATGGGACTGCAGAGAAGTCTGGTGCCTGTTGGTTGCTGGATAACAGATGGGAGGACGACACAGGACGGGTTAGTAGAAGAGTTAAAACTTCATGCAGTTAATGAGTGTTATAGGCTTGCCTAAAGAAATGGGTTTTAAGAGCACGTTTGAAACTTTGGAGGTTAGGTATTAGTCTGATAGTCCAGGGCAGAGCATTCCATAGAATTGGTGCAGCTCTAGAGAAGTCTTGGAGACGCGAGTGGGAGGTCCGCACTAGGGTAGAGGTTAATCTAAGATCACTGGCGGATCTAAGAGCACGGGTTGGGCGATAGACTGAGATAAGAGAGGAGAGGTAGGGGGGTGCAGCATTATACAGAGCTTTATGGATGAGGGTTATTATTATTTTAAACTGTATTCGAAAGGAGACTGGCAGCCAGTGCAGCGACTGGCATGAACTGTAAGCATACATGGTCCCCTTATCAAACGAGCTGTGTCAGGCAGAATTTTGGGTTGTTTTCATGGCTTCCATGTTAACTTTGTCGCCACCCTGCTGTGTAATCCACAAAATATACTGGCAAACTTTTATCATGTACCGATATTATTTGAGCGCTTCTTGCTCACCTCCTTTGGTTCCTCTCTGACACCCATTGGTTTGAAGCCTGAGTCCAATTAGGGTATGTCGCCATGCCACTCTCTAGCCTGCTGCCGCTGCCTCTGCCTCTGCATGCCGTCCCCTATAGTGTCAGGGTCAATTATTGGATGTTTTACATGCTATCTAGCTTCATTCTGTCACTCTGTCATGGCCATGCTGTTGCCCATAATTTCGGCATAATGGTGCGATTAAGCAGCCTCAGAGGCATCCATGCATGCTGCCCCTGCTGTTTCCTGTCCATTTCCGTGGTGTTTCCATCCTTTTCTGAGGTTCCCAGGTGTTTGGCCAAGCTTCCCTGTGCAGAGCCTTGGTCCCCTTGAAAAATGCTCGAGTCTCCCATTGACTTCAATGGGGTTCGTTATTCGAGACGAGCACTCGAGCATCGGGAAAAGTTCGTCTCGAATAACGAGTACCCGAGCATTTTAGTGTTCGCTCATCTCTAGTTATGTACCTTTTTTCTTTGTCCCATCTTGTTCTTCCAGAAGATCTTCAAGGGCCTCTAAAGCCAGATGTTCTTGTTCCAAGTGAGTTCAGTATTTCCTTATCGTGAAAGATTTTTTTGAATGCCAATTTTTGAACAAAGAGGTGTAGATCCTTTATTGCTAGAAAGCAATTAAAATGATCATCAGGTGCAAATGATAAGCCTAAACTTAACACTTCTATTTGAGCTTTGGATAACAACTTGTCCGTTAGGTTTATTACCTTCAGTATAGATGTCCTTGTATCCTCTCCATTGTCTCTGCGTGCCCAGCGTTTCGGTTGTTATCTCTGGTATGGCTCATATCGCCTCTTATTGGCTCGAATCGGTCTAGTGTCTGGACCATCTAGAGAGGTCTGAGACAGTCCACCTGTGGATGCCTGGGATGATAGAGACAGAATGCGGCTGCGGAAGGGAATTTTTGTATTCTTCTGTATACTTTCCCTAGAGCTGTATCTTGGGTATCTCTTTGGATTTTCTTAGCCTTTTGACCCTTAATTTGTTTTTCCCAGACTTTAAAGGATTCATCAAGTTCGGAGTTCAAACTCTCCGTGCTTGGAAAAGATTGTTGTATTTCCAGCTGAACAGTGTTGATTTCTGAGTCTAATGTCTCCAATTGTTTGGTATTTTGTTCCACAATTAATGGCATCAGGGCTAAGGAACTTTTGTTACATATTTCCTCCCATCTGGGGCAAAAGGTGAGGTCATCCAGACCAAAAGAGGGACTTATCTGGATCCGCAATCCCCTTGGGATCATTTCTTTGTAATGTAGTTTTCTAAGGATAGGCGATTTTCATCATAATCTTGTTCTCCGAAGTTTCTAAGGTTATTTCTTACCTCCTTATTATGTCTTGTTTGTGCGTTCTCAGTGTCACCATTGTTATTACCAAAGACAGCATCCGCTTCTGAACACCAATTGGACTCTCTTGCCCGAAAATCCATAATAATGCAATTATTTGCACAGTAGCACATTGCACTTTATTGTAAGCTTATTTATTGGATTGTTTATGAATTAACTGCATATTGTACATTACACATACATGAGTTTTGTATATTTCCTATTTCTTATTTATTATTTTTTGCATTTTATATATGTATTGGAGCTTCAGTATTTTTAAATTGTTCCACCGGGTTATTCTTGCTCATTCACTGTATTTTATCTGCCCAGATACCGTCTGCTCTTCTCTTAATATCATTGTCCCCTCTGTTTTGAGTCCTATCCTCACGTCATGTCCTGGTGCCCATATACCTCGTCTTCCTATTAATTCTATGTACTAGCACATGTGCGCCACCTTGTCTTTTTACTGCGGCTGTCTTGCGATAGTTGATACTCTATCTTATGGCCTCGCACATGCGCAGTACAGACTTACTCCGTCCTCTCACGACGACCGTTATTTTATGCCGCACGCGTGCGCAATAGGCAGTGGCCCGAGGCTCTCGCAATCACCGGTGGTGATGCGCCTCAGGGCGATCCAGACGTGTTCTTCCCCTTCATGATGCTACTCATCTGATTGGTAGTCCTGCAATCACCTTCAGTTTCTTATTGGTGGATAGCACACTCTAAACCTGACACTCCCCTTGAGAAAGCCAGTGGGCGAAACATGTGTCGGGGCTACACAGTGTGTACCTTGTTCCCTGGTATGGAAACTTGGTTTATGATTCTTTGTAACAATTTATGCTTGTATACAGCTATCCTACATTTAGATCATGCTATTATGTGTCCCATACACAATCTGTCTTTTCCCTTTTGACATTGCTTTATTCTTTGCCTATGCACTGTTTTTAATCTAGTGTTCCCATTGTATAACTACCTTTTTATGAATTTGTGAATAATAAATTTAATAAATTAAATATTCATAATTACCTAATGTATATAGTATTTATTTGGGTCAAAGCGTTTGGATTTGTTGCTATTGGAGCATAGGATTATACAGTTGCACTTGATGTTAAGTGCCCGCATCCTTGGCTCCCCCTCCGTTTGATGTAACTGACATCATTATGATGCTAATATCTCAGACAAATGCTGGAGATGCCTCAGCTGTAAAGGCTTGTACATCTTTGGTGGGAATGCAATTAGATCTGCCCATTCTGGACTATAAGCGGCTCTCTCATCCAGAGTTTATGTCCTAACTCTCCTCCACTAGACAGGTAAATCTTTCTTGCAGCCAAAACTTTTTGCCCTCTGTACAAGAGCTCTACACAACCCGCCCAATGGTGAATTAGGCAATCAAGGTGTTAGGCATCTGAAATCGTCATAGTTCCTGGGCTTCCCGTGACATCAGCCAGCTTGTAGAAAATCTTGTGCAGGCGCGAGAACTTGTCCCTTGTGCGGCCTGCACAGTCACCAGCGCAGCTGCTCAAGGGACATGTTCCTGCACCTGCAGGAGATTTCTTACAAGCCGGCTGCTGTCACAGGAGGCCAGGGAACTGCGAAGGAGAGGAGTTATGCATATCAATTAGATGGAGGACGTGCATAAATTACTGAATGGAAGAGCTTAGATGACGCGACCAGGAGAGCCTCCAGTACTATTTGCTAAGTTTATAAAGTTGTTTTATTGGTGATTCTGGAGCCTGGGAACTAGCTGAAATAAGCAAGATCATCCCCTACAGGTAACAAGCATGAGTTATAGGACAGTTTAACATCCCTCTAGTCGTGATAGATGTTTTTTAAGTCAGTGACTGCCTGTATTCTGTAACTCTTTAATTAGAAATTTTTGTCATAGGTAGTAAACAAAATACTTAACATTTTATCCTAAAAAATACTTATTATTCTAAAGTATTTATTCTTTGTGTTTATTAGTAAGATATGAACAATAAAAAAGCTGCTTATTCATATGACTTACAATATATTTTCTGATATTTTTGCGGATTAGTAATGCATTTTATACACCTCTTACATTTATTTGCAATGGCACTTTTATTTAACAATGTTTACAGAAGGTTTTCATTTCGGGACAAATAAATATATAAAACAGAAACTGTTGGTCAGAACAGTATTGCCATAGAAGATATGCCAGAAAAAAATAAATTCTACAGTTGCTATGAAAGCTCTTAAAGCACTTCACTACAAAAAGGATTGCAAATATGTGCTTCTTGCATTGTGAGTGCTGCAATCAAACATTTCTCTAAGAAAAGCATACTATAAAAAACACTCTTTTTGTGAGACCGATTGCACAGCAAAATTGTTTCTGAACTGAACCCTTTCAAATTATTGTTCATCTAGAAGCTACAAAAGATGTATTTTCCTTTTTTCTTTTTTTATTTTGTTTTGTTCTCATTGTACCATTAACTCAATGTTTCACTAGTTGGTCTATTACAAAGTTAATTATTCCACAGTTTAAAATGCCTTCTTTTTTGTACACACTACTATTCAAAACACAATGTTGTAAAGATTTCTCCAAAAATAATTCTAAAAATAATAATACTAGTCTCCCATAGACATAAAAATTAACCACTACTAAACTGTGTAACAGTTTTGTTACATGGGTTAAATGGGTTCGTTCTGCAAGTCTGTGATTGACAGCTTGCCCCGCCCTGCAGAGTTTATTCCTTTAGATGAGCTCCGGTCTGTGTTCTGTGGAAAGCTGGGTGGTGTCTTGTTACAACTTAGTATATGTGTCAAGTATAGTTGAGTGATTGATGGCTGAACCAATCAGCGTCTTGGGTGGAACTCCACATACACCTGCTCCTGTCTTCACTTAGGTGTTGGTGGAACTTGCATTTGTTATACATAGTTCTTCTACTGTTCTGATATTGGAATGTATTCTGACCCGTGCTATTTTCTTGACTATTCTCTGGATAACAAATCTGTACCACGATGCCCATTTGGTTCTGGCACTGTTATCCTGACTTCCTTATATCTGTCTGTCTCCCTGTTCATTTGTCATCTGTACTGAGCACAAGGAATGTTGACCAATTGGTAGCCTGTGGTTTAGCTGAGGTTGTGGCAGGCAAGGCCCGTGGTACTAAGTAATCTGAGCACATAAACAGGGAAATGAGGCATCGGCAGGAATTGTGACTTTGTCAACGTTTGTGTGACTATATAACAGAGAGTCCTTGCATTCTAGTGTATGAGAGCTCTTAGATCTCTGTGTACCAGAATTTTATTTTAATATAACCTTCAAGGTTGTGTGGTCAGAAGTATTGCACTTTTAATCCTTGTGTTTTACTCAAGTATACAGTTTGCATGAGGAAATGTTGAAATGTTGGTATTTTTTTTACTTCACAGCCCTGTGGGAATGTTTATAATGAGACATGAATTCTGCTTGGGTTTTCAAGAGGATCTTTTTAAACTTACATTTTTATTATTTTATAAGTGAGTGTTTTTTAAACTAGCAGTGGAATATTAAAGGTACAATCTCATGAAAATGTATAATTTTACTAAGCATTAGAAAGAAAGGGTTTACTATTAAAACAATAACAAATGTGTCTGTTTACACTTAGAATATGTGTACTTCAAAACAACGAATGATATGAAACAGATTGTTAAGCACAGCACTATTTTTAGATTAAAGTCTTAAAATGTACTCAATTTTTTTTCCCTATAGCACAAAAAAGTAAGATATAGAACTGTGTTCTGCTTTGCTGAACCGATTCAAAATGGCATTCCGTCTCAGTCTGATGGTTTCCTGGAGATGGGGATTGATTGGTGAACTTCTTGCATGATACATTTGAAATATTTATCTGGAGTTCAATTGTCAGGTGTTGGCCAGCTTTCATTACAGAGCAGTAGAGGGAGGCAAAGCTGTCAGAAAGATATGATCTTTAAGATATGGCTTCTTTTGATTTCTTTATGGACAGCACTGCATTGTTAAGGCAATCAAAAGCAATCGACTTAAAGCATTGAAAGTGCTTTAACAATAGAAGCATTTCAGTATGTATAATAAGAAACAACTTACTGTATACATATTAAATCCTCTTGAAAATCCTCCATGTGAATTCTATATTAAATGAAAAGTCACATTAAAATATATTATATGAAGAAGGGAAAAATAGTTTTTTTTGTAAAACAATGACTGATTTTCAAATCTAAACTTTGCTATAAACTGTAGCATATGATATTTAGCAACATTTAGCATATTGTATAAAAAATTTGTGAGACAGTCACTTTATATCAATCAAAAAGAGATTTTTTTTTTGCTTTTATCGAGTAACATTTCTATATATGAAAGGAGAGTATAAAGAAAGAAAACCATTCACAATTATTTTTGTTTCTATTTTGTTTTGCACTAACCCCTTAAGGGCAAAGCACAAGCACACCAATTTTTCAAATCTGACTTGTCACTATATGTGAATATCACTTTGAATATGCTTTAAATTACCTAATCAATTTTCAGACTTTTTATATGAAATGTTGTACTTCACATATTTTTAGATGTCATTTTATTATAAAAAATGAGCACTATGTGCATTCAAGGTCTAATTTGCTGACTTACACAGCAGTGGCTGACCAATGTGGAGGCCCTGAAATAAAGTAAAAAAATAAACACGAAACAAGTGATCCTATTTTGTAAACCCCTATTTAGGAATTTATTGAGGGATTTAGTGAGCATTTTGACGCCAGAGGTACTTTTAAATAGTGAAAGTGAAAATTACAATTCTATTTAGAGGCCATTTCGGTGTCTACTATGTTATACCCAGCGCGTGCTTTGTCAATCACCAAAAAATGTAATTTAATAATTGAAATTGTCTTCATTATAGAGAAGCATTGGGGCATATTTATCAGGGCCTCTGCACAACATCAAAGGCCCTCATAAAGCCCTGAAATCGCAAATGCTGCCTGGGAGAAACCCGGTCTTCTCTGTTGAGGTTAATGAAGAGCTCACCTCTATTTTGAAGACAAGCATGGTACAATTTTGTTATTCTGGTGATTTTGGAGAGTAGAACAAGCAAACGATCCAGCTCGAATCCAAGTTGATCACAGCATAAAATAACTTCTTTATTTAGTCCATTTTAAAAGACATGGGAAGACATCAGAAATTCCAACGCGTTTTAGATGCTAAGCGCGTCCTTAGTCATGGATAACAAATAACTTGACAGTCCAAGTATTTAAATAAGAAAAACATTCCATGTGACAAACAAACCCTCCTACATAGGAAGAGGAAGTGTATTTAGCGTAGCTGGACAAGCAGCTGGGGTTGACATGGCAACACCACGCAGCTGACCGGCCAACCAACACCTCCAGGGGGTGTTTTGAGGATGCCAAATCTGAAGCCAGACAGCGTCGCCACGGCAACCGGAAGCTGCTCCAAAGTATACAAAAAATCAAAGATCAATTTGAGGATCTAATGACGGAAAAACGCATGGGCAGTAAAAATAAATGTAATTATGGTCTCAATAGAAAGTAAGACCAAGGTATGTATAATCAAGCTTGAATTGCAAAACTGCCGCATGCGATGCGGGGTCAATGATGCATTGTATGAATACATACATATAGAAAGAGTTTTAAAACAAACATATGTAATGTAAATAATAATAACAACAATCATTACATGCTGAGATACGATACAATCACATTAGCGGACATGAAATGGAATAAAGATGTTAGTAATGTAGCATGATTTCATTCCTGATGTTCATACCAGATGGTGACATAGTATTTAATTGCATAATCCAGAAAGCCTCTCGGTCCAACAGTAATCTCCTGATATCACCCCCTCTTCTTGAGACTGTTACCCTTTCTATTGCAAACGCTAAGAAATTACAAGTGCGTTTTTGATGGGTATTTCTGAAATGGGCCGAAGCTCCACTTATATTGCGGGAATCAGGTCCTGTGATGTCGTTCAGGTGCTCCAAGAGCCTGGTTTTGAGTCTGCATACAGTGCAGCCAACATAGAGAATGTTGCACTCACTACATTGTATCACATATACAACATTGTAACTATTGCATTTTAGATGTTGTTTAATGTGATAAATATTGTTGTGTGAAGTGTTATGAAATATTTTAGTGGGTTTAATGTAAGTGCAGCATTTGCAGCCTTTTGAACTACAACCAAAGAAACCCTGATTATGTAGCCAAGTTTTTTTGGGGTATCGTTCCCTGACCATTGAGGGGGAAAGAATGTTGCCAAGAGTGCAACCTCTCCGTGCAGCAAATTTACAGCCGTCCTTGAGGATGTGTTCCATCTTATTATCATCGAGTAAAAGAGGAAGATGTCTTAAAACTATTTGTTTGATATCACGGAATTGGAAACTGTACTGGAGAGAAAGTACCAGTACATTTTTAGATGTATCACTGGTAGTGTTGCGTGATCCCCGATTGAGTAGGGTATTGCGATTTTTTTTTATTGCTGGCAATATGTTTCACTCTATTAAGTGATTTTGGAGAGTGTTAGAGTATGAGTCTCTACTTGTTGCAAAGAAGTGAATAAAACATTGATTATTGCCTCTACATTTAACACATTAACAACATGTGACAAACTGCTCGTCACATGTCTATTAAGGGAGTTTGGAGCAGACTCAGGAACTTCCACAGTGGGTGTTAGCTGCATAATGCAAGCACTGATCACAGATGTTAATCCCTTCCCGACGTGCTCTGTAATAGTAAATCACACATTGTTATTGCTATTTCCCAACACCCACATAAATATATGAATGAAAAGTAATAAAATTGTTTTACAATTTCCACAATGATAGCAATGAAAACTTTAGCTCATCCCACATAAAATAAAGCTTTGTACAAGTTCACATTCTATACTATGAAAATGCTTTTCACGTAAGAATATTAAGAAACAAATACATTTTGCTACTTCTTGGGATGTGGTATTCTCATGATTGTACATACTCATTGAAGATTAAATACCATCACTAGGAAGTATAATTTTTACACAGAAAACAAGCCCTCAAACTACTGTGCATGGAAAAACATGGAAAACTACTCTGTGTATGGATTTTTGAAGGCGTGGGGCAAAAACCAAATGGAAAATGTCAAATGGCTGCAAGGGGTTTAAAGAATGGTTGTAGGATCCTTTGATCTGATGCTCTGTTAGCTTCTTTGCAGTTTGACCTAGAAATCATACACTTATGATGTAATATTCTGTGAATGAAGGGTAAATAATCCCAGAAAAATTATAGTTTATAGAAATATTTTTATATTTTTAATACACTGACATGAAAATTGTTATTGTTATATAACCAATAGCTTCAATAAATCACAAATTGTTAAAATACAATATATTTTCTCCTCCATGCATAAAGTCTTTCAGAAAAGTAGAAGAAAAATGCATGCATATTACAGAACTTATTTGTCTCTCATGATAAAAAGAAAATGGCTTTAAAGTATCGCTGGGAATGTCTGCTTATTATTCTTGGAACAATGGCTTTGCTTATAACAGAAAAAAAAAGAGAAAACTTTTATGCTTTCTGTATCTCTGAAAATACATCAGATTGCATGTTTTCGTCTATCCCACAAATTGATTGTTGTTAAAGGAAAACCAAAATGCACACAGAATTTCTTAGCATGTTCTTCTTGTCAACCTGTCTGTTATTGAAAGCATTCATCTGATGTCCACAAAGGAAAAAATAAAAAAAAAATGTTTGAGAAAAGATTGCCAGATGGCAACCAGCTATTGAAAATAGCAAACAAATATGAAACAAAGATACAGACCTGAAAATTACAAAAATAACCTTGTAGTAAAATAATAAGCAAACGATTCCCAATACTGATTTATATACCAAAGAGAAATCTTTCTTATTGGCTTCTTTCATGTCTTTGTTTAGCTAGTTTTCATCATCCCCTCTCTGTGCATATTGGACATACACTGGAAGCAAAACTAGAGAACAATGCATGATCACTTGATTTTTTTCAGAAATTATATAATATTCATTGATCAGCATTTGATAGATTTTGTGTAAGGGGTATACCATACCACTAGAACAATGTTTTACAAAATACCTAATGCATTTCAACAAAAAAGGGGCTCATTTACTAAGGATCTGACGATTTCTGATGTGTGCCGCATTTAGAAGGGCTTTTTGTCGCACACGATCGTATTTTGGCACATCAGCAGCGGCTTTCATGCGACACAAATCGGGGGGCAGGCCTTCGGACGATCTAACGGATTCGGACAACGCGTGGGATTTAACATTCAAAATTGTGTCACAAGACATGCACTTACATGCACTGGGAAGAAGAAAGTGAACTCCGGTGGACCTCAGGAGGGTAGCGACACATGCAGGAAATTGGATGCACGAACTTAGTGAATCGCGGCAGCTCTGAATCCTCGTCGGACAACGCACCTCAGGGATCACAACAGGACGTGTAATGTGCCCTAAAATGTTTATTTTACGACAAACATGATGATTGTCGGAGAACAACAATGTAGCACAGAGAAAAATTACATTTTCTAAAGGTCACAACAGTCACTATTCAGTAGGTAATGCACAGGCCTTCATAATGCCTTCAGCACCAGCCACAGGACGTCACTAGTCTCTCACACTGCTCTGAGAGGATTTTGATCCAATTTTTTACTAGTCTCTTCCACAGTTCTGTTACTGTTATGGGTTTCTTGGCTATAACAAGGATTTTCCAGAGGTTCTCCATTGGGTTTAGATCAGGACTCTGGACTGGCCATTTAATTGTTTTAAATATTTTTTGTTTCAGGAAAAAGATTTACTCATTTTTACCTCAAAGGGAACCTGTCACCAGACACCTTTTTGAGCCTCTTCCATGTGCACCACAAAACATTTGCAGCCAAATTGGCCTGCCAAAAATCCAATAGCACAAACTCTATTCTGGACTTCCGCTGTGCAACAAAACAGCAGTTGACATCCACATATCTGGAATTGCCGTACTTGGAAGAAGAAGGATATTTACCTCAAATTCCTTCTGAATGTGTCCAGAGCTTAGGGCTAAATGAGTATAATCTTAATCAAAAATTTAAATGTTAAAATTTCCAATACATTTTTGTTTGCTTACAGAGAAAGAATTAAAGGGTTACAGCCTTCTGATGCTGATTTGAATAGTTTGAGATGTTAGGTTTATAAAGTGTTACTTGTGGGGGTTTATAGTACATAAGTCTTTATAGGGCACTTCCAAACTAAATTGGTCACCAAAAATTTTGCATTTTTCAAATCTCTAAAATGGAAACGTAAAACAAATTATGGAAATAAAAATAAGACCAATAGCAAAGTTTCTAATAAAAAAAAAATGTGGTGTTACTTTGTCTAAAAAGTTGAAAATTTGAAACTTTGAAAATTGTAATTTTTTCAAATTTTTCCTAAATTAAGAAACTGATCACCGAAATGATGATACTAACATAAACTAAAATGTCTCACGAGAAAACAAACTCAAAATCACAGCGATATCTTAAAGTGTTGAAAAGTTATTACCACAGGAAGAGACACTGGTCAAATAAAAAAAAAAAAAAAAGGACTGAGCCTTAACGCACAAACAGGCTGCATCCTTTAGGGGTAAATATTGGTGGCTTGCACCACTGTAAATCGATTCAGACATCTATAAATTGAAAAACTGCAGTTTCTTTAAGGCATTAATAAATTAGAATATGCCAGTTCTAGAGGGAACCTTAATTGTAACAAATGTTGTCAATACTGTGATTACAGTACATTTGTTCCAAAAGCCAATAACTAGAGATGAGCGAATACAGGACGAGTATTTCGCCGGCTCGAGATCGAGCATTTAATTAAAAAAACACAGTGAAGAACAGTGAAGAATAGAATAAAAACAGTGAACACAGGATCATTTAAGGGAAAAACACAGTGAAAAACACAGTGAAGAATAGATTACAGATGTTCGGCAGATCTGCTTACTTGTCGGAAGATACGCACAGAACGGTGCAAACAAAATAGTATGTGAAGAACAATATATATGTGTGAAGAACACATAGAAGAACATGGTGAGCAGGACAGAGACATCGGGGAGCAGCAGAGAGACATCGGGGAGCAGCACAGAGACATCGGGGAGAAGGACAGAGACATCGGGGAACAGGACAGAGACATCGGGGAGCAGCACAGAGAAATTGGGGAGCGGGACAGAGACATCGGGAAACAGAACATAGACATCGGGGAGGAAGACAGAGAAATCAGGGAACAGGACAAAGTCATCAGGGAGACTCCAGACCCTGCAATCAGGTAAATCCGCTGTGTGTGAATGGGGGTCTCACAGGAGAAGATCCTGAGGTCTCAGACACTTGCTGAAAGCTCAGAGAGAAAGTTGCAGATAAGAGATGACAGGACAAGTTAGAAGAGGGGTTCACCAGGAGAGGGGGGAAGGGCATAGAGGGTGAGGTATGGAAACATCTGCAATGTGTTCTACACACACATATATATTGTTCTTCACATGCTATTTTGTTCGCACCGTTCCGCGCGTATCTCTCAACAAGTAAGCAGATGTGCCGAATATCTGCAATCTATTCTTCACTGTGTTTTTCACTGTGTTTTTCACTTAAATGATCCTGTGTTCACTGTTTTCACTGTTTTTATTCTATTCTTCACTGTTCTTCACATCTGCTAACTTGTCGGGAGATAATATACATGCGGAACAGTGAAGAATAGATTGAAGATGTTTGCATACATCTGCTAACTTATCAGAAGACATTCTTTTTCAATTAAATAACACATTTTATTCCCGGACCATGGTCCCTTTGAAAAATGCTCGAGTCTCCCATTGACTTCAATGGGGCTCGTTATTCGAGATGAGCACTCGAGCATCGGGAAAAGTTTGTTTTGAATAACGAGCACTCAAGCATTTTAGTGCTCGCTCATCTCTACCAATAACTCTCTAGATTTTTCTATCAGATCTCTCTAGACTATTCTATCAGATCTCAAATTTTCATAGATGTTTAAAAACCTCATAATGGTTTCAATAATTTGCATTCATTGTTATTTTAAGCAACAATTAGTGTGGTCCCCTAAATTGCAAAGTGCTGCAATACAATTTCTTTTTTTTAAAGTTTACTAGCCCATTGTAAAATAAGTTTTCTATTTATAATGGTTCCAACAGACTGATCTGAAAAACATATGTTTTGCTGGAAGATACTGCTGACACACGCATGTTAATTGGCAATCCATGCACCAGAGAACAGAACTTTTATTCCAATGTGAGTTAAAAATTAACTTCAAAATAGGGAAAATTATTTTGCTACATTCGTTTTGTTGCTAATGAAATGAGTATTATAATAAATTAAAAGAATAACAATTTCCAATTCTGATGCTTTAAAACAGACAAAAAGAGACACGAAAAGTGAGCCCTAAAGCAAGACCCACCCAGTTGTCCCTACCAACTTGCCTTTCCTTCCTTAGATAGCAGGTGACAACTGGTTGATGTTCCCTTCCTGGATCAGAAGATCAAAACCTATGGAAGTTCAAAAAATCACTAGAAACCTCAGAAGAAGCAAGCACTGGAAAATGGGCAAATAATTTTTTCTTATGGGATATCAAAGTCCCAGTCCAGAACTTGATTAGACCAGTCTCCTGACATCCATACAAACCAGAATAGCAGGGTAGGAATGTGGGTAAAGGAGGAATCTGAACAGCCCAGAACAAAGATAAACAAAGACATATAGGTGTGGTTGAAATCAATTAACCCCTTATCACCGACATTAGTTTTCAGCTCAATGACCAGACTCAATTTTTCGAATCTGACATGTATCACGATAATTGGTTAGAACTTCCGAATGCTTTAACATATCCAGGTGATTTTGAGATTGTACTTCACGTTAGTTGTAAAATTTAAGTGATAAGTTTTGCGTTTCGTTCTGGAAAAAAAAATTGCCAAAAGTTTGGAAAAATTCTTCATTTTCAAAGTTTAAAATGTTTCACTTTCCAGAGAGGAAATAAAACTACCCAAAAAGCTTTATAATTAACATTTACGGAATTTTTTCTTTATTATGGGATGATATTTTATGCGTCCTCTCCTTTTTTTAGGATGTTATAAGGCGTAGAAGTTAAGGTGCAATTTTCTCATTTTCATGAAACTCACATTTTGAGGGACAACTCGGCTTTCAAATGACTTTGAAAGGCTTAAATAATAGTACAACCCCATAAATTACCCCACTTTAGAAACTTCACCCCTCAATGTATGTAAAACAACTTCTTTTAAGTCTATTAACCCTTTAAGTGTTTCACATGGGTTTTAACAATATGAACCTGCGATTTGGAAACTTTAGACATTTTGGGGAAAATACATTAATTTAGGTCAAAACTGACAGTTTAATAATTAATAAAATGATGAAACACTATGCAAAGTTCTCCTGAGTGTAGCGATACCCCATATGTGGTGATAAACTTCTGTACTGGTGAGAGGCTGGGCAAAGAATAGAAGCAGCGCCATTCACAGCAGAATTGTATTGTCACATTGTACAGGCTATAAATTTTACATTTTTTTAGTAATGTGAACATATTAGGCTTATTATTTGCAGGGTGAGAAACACTTGTAAAAATTATTCATTTTGGGAGTCTATAGCTTATTCATGAGATTTTATTAACTATTAAAAGGGGGACACAAACAAAATCATTTTTATTTTGGTTTTTAAGCACTTTTTTCCCCCCTGCTGATCGTAATGTAAAACTAATATTATATCTTTATTCTCTGGTTCACTACGATTGCGGTCATACCTCATTTATATAGTTTTTATAGTTTTTCTTATCTTTTCTCAATTTTACCGAGCAAAACCAATATTTTAGAAAATCGCATTGTTTTTACTATCGACAACTTTTCAGGGCCATAAATTCTGTATTTTTCTGTTTTCAGATCTGGTTGAGGGCTTATTTTTTTGCGAAAACAGTTGTTCTTTTCAGTTGCATCATATTAAAGTGCATAACTTTTTGTTGATCACTTTTTAGAACATTTTTTGTGATGGTGTTTGATTAAAAATTGTATATTACGGAAGTTTTTAATGTTTTTTTTATGTCGTTCACGGAGCGGGTTCAATATTGATTTCGATTTATTGTACAGTTTGATACCAAATGTGTACCTTTTTGGTGTTTTTGCAATTTCTATACTTTATTAGCATTTTATGTGCAACTGGGGAGAAAATGGGACTTTTGTTTTACTTATTTATTTAATTATTATTATAAAATTATTTTACTTTTTTTTTACATTTCTCACACATTTCATATTTGGGCTTGAACAAGCATTTAATCGATTGCTTGTCCAAGCCCTTACACTGCATTACACTTGTATTGCAGTGTACTATGCAAGTAACTGAGCATGCCGGGAAGGCGGAACCCAGTGAGAAGAGAAGCCGGAAGCCTCGGAGCACTCGCCAGACCCCAGGGCAGCAGCAGGAGGGATCGGATCCCCCGGAAAACACACAGGGGGGGGCGATCCACGAGGGGCATACTTACATGGCGCGATCATGCTTGACCGCAGTGTGTAAGGGGTTAAACACCCAGGATCAGAGTTTTTCCAATCCAGGGTGTTAGTGCCGGGTCTAGGCTGTGACATCACAGCCCGACACTGGCACCAGCGTGACCCGGTGTCCCTGAATCTTCTTCTGACATGCCACTGTAGAAAGGCGTTGCCCCAGAAGAAGTACCCATAATGACCGCCATAAAAAGACGATAGGGCGGTCATTAAGGGGTTAAAAGAGCCAATTAAGACAGGAGTAACATAAAGTAGTGTATAGACTAGTGCAGGACAGAGTCTTAACTATGTACAAAATCACAGTCAGCAGGACATCTTCTACCATACTTTATACCCTGGACGAGGATCGCTCCGAAGCCTGAGCAGCACAGATCTAACATGACCACTACTAGACTAGGCATACGTTTATTTATGATCAGATATTTCTTCACAATGAAGTGATTTAGACCACATTGGGCAACTGGTGCTTTCCTAAGATAATTGAGGTAACATTATCTCAGAGATAATGGTGTATAGCATCCTTGACCATTGCATGTTGCTTAAGATTAATGTTAAATGGCTGTGGATGTGGAATGAACTTTGCAAACTTTATACTCTTTTGATGAGGTTCTAGCAAAACTCAATAACTCAAAATATACACCATTCATAAAATTTGTAAAGTATTTGTCCATCTATAAAATACATAATTTGAGTCCATTTACACTTCTAAAGATGCAAGATATGAAACCGATAGACCTGATGGACCAACATGTGTCAAATAAGTATGAAACAGCACTAAATTTCACAATGCCAAGTCTCATGTGTGAACACAGTGTCTCGGTTCCTTGGATACTGAGCATGGTTTTATAATTCACATTCTGGGCCAATTATATAGTACATTTTTCTCTCCAGTCGGTGGAAAGAACATCCATATACTATACATGAAAGCGCTTTAAAACTTCATAGATTGCTTTGTAAAATGTTGCATGACTTTGATAGAGATAAAATTACAAATTGATTAGCAATGAGGGTCATATAGACTTATATTAATCATATGAATCAAGCTCAAATATACTTGCTGAACATCTTAGTAATCAAACTGGCTTTCCTTTCATCATCTTCTCTATAGAAGAAGCTTGATAAAAGCAAGTTTTAGCTTTTATAGCAAGGAATTACGGTTCCCAAAACTTCTGTCTTATAATGAACAAAGCACGACATTCTTTAGGTATGGTGGTAGAATACTTTTAGTTGGCAGCTGAATTTTAACAATGAGAGCTGCGTGCTCACAGGAAAGGAATGAAAGAAGCATGTGAGTTTTATGAACAAAATGCAAATTCTATAATTATTCTTCACAAATACGTTCAAACTCAAGCAATAAATAAAACTGTAATAAAAAAAGAGGGCAAAATAGATCATTTTTTAAAACCTGACCTTGTTGTAACCTTAAGGGAAAATGCCATTTCCATATTCATCATGATTGCTTATATTTCCCATCTCTTTTCAGCTGAGCTGCATAGCAAATACAACAGATTTGCATGCTTTCAAATGTCCATGTAATTTTAATATCTGGGTGGCATGGCTGCAAAGAGATTAACTTTCACCTGCCAGATGAATGATTTTATTGTCCACACGGTTCTGAAGCATGTATGACAGAAGGGACTGAAAAGCTAGAAACTTTCATTATGATGTTTTATGCTGGTGGCATACAATATTGTTCTAAGTTTGGCAGTAAAGGAAGGAAGTATATTAGATATTGGCACTGTAAAATCATGCAAAAACAAAAGTCATATAGAGATACATTCTACAAGCTTGAAGAGTGAATCGGATTATGAAAGAGAGAAAAAAAAGACTCAATATGTGTAGTGAAAATCATACAGTGGTGGATCTGTATTCCAGAGAAGAAAAGCGTCGGGTACATTGTGTGATATGCACAGGAGCGCCTGGCACTAATTTGTATACATTCAAAAGACACATTTTGATGAATTGACATTGTTTTATGGATAAAGAAGATAAGTCCCTGAATCAGCAAGCATACTGCTAAATGTGAGTGTGTGTCAAAATCTCGGGAGATAAACAGTGGACTCCCTGGACCACCGCGGGAGATAGCAACCTTAGCCGCACCCGGAGTCTAAGTGATATCCTGGTCTTCGCCAGAGCCCGCCGCAAAGCGGTATGGTCTTGCTGCGACAGGAGTCACCAGGTCGCTCCGCGGGTGCGACTAGGCCCGCGGTGGCAGCCAAGGTAGGGACACGGGAACCACGGATGGTTCTGTGGGGACACCCATGACTGTGGGGAGCTGCGTAGCCACTGGAGCAGCTGCGGGGAGCTGGGGGGCCACGGGAGCACCTGCGGGAGGCTGCGGGGCCATGGGAGCAGCTGCGGGAGGTTGCGGGGCCACGGGAGTAGCTGCGGGAGGTTGCAGGGCCACGGGAGCAGCTGCGGGAGGCTGCGGGGCCACGGGAGCAGCTGCGGGAGGCTGCGGGGCCACGGGAGCAGCTACGGGAAGCTGCAGAGACACTGGAGCAGCTGCGGGAAGCTGCGGAGACACTGGAGCAGTTGCGGGAAGCTGTGGAGGCTTGGGCACCGCTGGAGCAGCTCTGGGAAGCTGCTGAGGCTTGGGCGCCGCTGGAGCAGCTCTGGGAAGCTGTGGAGGCTTGGGCGTCGCTGGAGCAGGCGAGGTTGCCGAACTTGAGGTGGTTCAAACCTGGACCGGATTTAATCCAGGAACTTGGTATGGGAGACCATTTCCGGGTCACCACTATCCAATAGGGGGGTAGCCCAGGTCAGGGCCTCTACAGACAGTGGATGAACACCACCTTGCAGCATTGGGTGGGGTACTGGGAGGATAACAGTTCAAGGTGCTGCGAGCACTGCGAAATAAATCTCCGACACAATTTGGGGTTGCCATCAAATTTGTCCGGCAAAAAAATTTCGGGTCCAGTCTCTACTGCCAAAAAACATTGCAAGGTGACTCAAACAACGGGAGGAGATGTGGAAGCCTGCTGCTGGGAGGTAATCATCCGAAGAGTAGCAGCAAGTTTGTCCAAGAGTTCCTTTTGGACAGCAATCTCTTGGGACTGCCAGGCGATGGTGCCAGGGAGGTCACCCAGTAGCAGGTATGGATCCTCGACACAGTCCATGGCTTTTGCAGGATACAAGACCTTGGCGGAGTCCATGGCTGGGTCTTACTGTCACAATCTCAGGGGATAAACAGTGGACTCCCTGGACCACCGCGGGAGATAACAACCTTAGCCGCACCCGGGAACGGAGTCTAAGTGATCTCCTGGTCTTCGTCAGAGCCCGCCACAAAGCGGCATGGTCTTCCTGCGGCAGGAGTCACCAGATCTCTCCGTGGGTGAGACTAGGCCCGTGGTGGCAGCCAAGGTAGGGACACGGGAACCACGGATGGCAGGCAGGACCACGGATGGCAGGCAGGACCTCGGATGGCTGGCAGGACCACGGATGGCTGGCAGGACCACGGATGGCTGGCAGGACCTCGGATAGCTGTCAGGACCTTGGATGGCTGGCAGGACCTCGGATGGCTGGCAGAACCTCGGATGGCTGGTAGGATACCAGGACCACCACAGGATACCAGGACCGCCACAGGATACCAGGACCGCCACAGGATAACAGGACTGCCACAGGATATCAGGACCGCCACATGATAACATGGAACAAGGGAACACTACGGAACACAGGAAACCAGGAACACGGGAACTCAGAGGCATCTGGAAATGCTCAAGAAGGATTTCTCCTCAGAAGAATGAGCTGAAGATCCGGCAGGGGATGCTTGGAGTAGCCAGACTATATAGCCGAGCTGGGAATGCCAGCGCCAATAAGGAGGACGCTGGCCCTTTAAATTCTTGAAGAGGCACGCGCGCGGCCCTAGCAGCGGGAGCGTGCGGCCCGGGAAGGAAGGAGATGCACGGACCACACGCTGGGACCAGAGCGGAGCCAGGAGCCTGGAGATGTGAGTGAAGAGGAGGGGGAGCAGGGCAGGACAGCAGAGCACGGGTGCACCCGCGATCTGCAACATGGATCGCGGGGACAACCATGACAAGAACCAGACAGGGGGCTGTGTGGCACAGCAGGACACGGGTGCCCCCGCGATCTGAGATATGGATCGCGGGGTCACCCATGACAGTGTGCTTGCACTACATGCTTTTCTAAATGTTAGATTTCCTTTAAGTGTCAAGACGCCAGATTAAATACCCTCTAATATCAGTAAAAAAAAAAGCCCAACCCACCCAAAATAAAAAACGGGCCTACATGTCTAGACTATAGATACTTTACCCCCTTTGAATAAAAAACCTGTGTCATTGTGATCAGATCTATTAAAAGCTGTGTGAACAAAATACATGAGAGAATAACTAATGTCTTTATAGATCCTTATGAGGGCATAGTAAAAACTGACTTTCTTGATGTAACGAATGGCAGGTTTTGAACCCAGTGCTATCCAATTAATTAACTTTGGGCCACCAGCAAGGGTTTTATCTTTCTTAATGACCTACACAAACCTCAAAAAAGTTGGGAATTGTACCCAAATATTGTACCACTGACTCGACCATAGGGTCAATACATATCCACCAAAACAAGGCAAGAGTACATGACAACTACAGAACAACTTAATAAAAGTAAATACTTTAATTCATCATAATATAATACAAAATAAATAGTGAGACATTTATGGAGAACAAGTTAGAATATAAAGAACAAAATAATGACCGACTAAAAAGTGGGTAGACACAAAGCTTCCTAAGCGTGAACCAATTACTGAGTGATGATCAAGGTATAAATAAATAAATGGAGGCAATATAACATGTCTCCATAAATATACCTCCAGAACTATCTGTATAATAGCAATATACATCTGGGTGTCAGGATAAACTAGATTGCATGGAAACCAATGTATCTAAAAGACTATATATACAGTCACATACAAATACTGAGATAATGCGCAGGGGGCCTAGAACAAAAAAAAACATCCTAGAACTAAGTCTCTCCCTAAAATAGAAAGATACAAAATGCAACTGATGAGACATCAGGATTGCATCTTCCTGTTAGTGTATTGAAACATGTTGAACCCTGCGGCTTAGTCAGAAGGTGTGTGTGTTATAAGTAAAAGGGAAATATATTTATCTGAAAAAATCCTCTGTACTCTGCAATCTCCATCTGCTCCATAGAGATGAAAAGGGTAAACAGGTCATGCATGACCGGCTGTTCTGTACATCTCGGTGGTGCTATAATGGGTGCAATGGGGGTACATCAGACTCCATCAGATCCCCTTCTAGGGATCTGTGGGGGTCCCATCACTGAGAACCCACCAATCAGCAGGTTAGGCCCTATCTTGTGGATAGGGCTTAACTTCCTTCATGGGAAAACCCCTTTTATGTAATATTTTAATGCGATGCTCAAACCTTGATCAACATTAGGATTACTATAAATTCTGGATAACAGCTACATATTGGATTTAAAAGCCACACAGTGTGAATTTTTTCTTACTTAGATCTTTACTTACCATTATATATTATTGTTTATTTTTCTTTACATGTTTTGAGATTCACTCTTTATAGGGACCACATTTGCCACAGCCACCACATCAAATATATCGAGAGACTCGAACTTCCTGATGTAACCAGTGAGATTTAATTATACACCATCGCATGAAGCACTGTCCTATGATAAACCTCCCCAAATATCCAGGCTTCTAGACATGCTTTCCCTTCACACCATAGTTTCAGTCAAGAAGAAAAAAAGTGTTGCCTGGATAGGTACTTTTATACCATATTCAACTATTTCTAATTTTGGATGAGTAGTAAATGTAAATATATAGTTTTGTATTTTTAAGGAAGGGAGGGATGGTTACAATTAATTAGTGATAATTAGCTAACTTACATGATCTAATCAGAACTGACCATGTTACAAAAATTTTACTTTTCCTGTGTTAGTTCAGTTAATTTTGTTACAAACCCAAACTAATCACTATATTCCATCAAGAAAACTTTTACAATTTATTTTATTACATTACAGAAGCAATAATGATCACTTTGTTCCATCAAGTGTACATTGCTTGCATTAAATTAGAATGTTAAAAACTGTTATTTTGTCCTACATACTGTGCCATGTTTCTCTTTTCTAAATTGTTCCAAACCTTCCTCCCACTTACAAGGTCTGTTTTTTGTGAAAGCCAAAAAGCTTACATGGGGTATTAAAAATATGAGGAATTTGAAGCAAAATGCCTGCTAAAACAGCATCTGGTTATGTACAATTATAACACATCTGAAAAACTATATAAGATAAACCAGCAGCATGCTTTATAGAAACAACAGGAAATACTGAGAAAATGGCAAAACATTTGAATGTAACTTAACTACTATAGAACTTACAGTATATAGTAAAATAGATCAAACATAACTTTTCTGTCCTATTTTGTAGATGGCTTCAATGCACCATGAGTTTACTGCCAGATACCAGTATTGTAGGGGCCTGAAGTAGAGCAATGAAGGGTAGCACAGGTGTTGACCATTTTGCTCTACATGCTGTCCTCCTTCCCGCTGGAACATTTAGAAAATTAGTTTTTACTACATAATAGGGGGTTTGCTTTTTATTGTATGGGTGGAATCCAATGTTTTAGTGTAAAAAATATGAAATTAGCCATAAACAGCTGTCTCCAGTCCATTACAACCCCTGTTAGTCACAGCAGCTATAAACTGACCCTTTTGTAGTTAGGAAAGGATACTTTATTAGGTACCTGATAACCCGGTGGGTCCTTGCCCTCAGGCGGTTTGTACGGGCAGTGTGAACAGTAACACCTTTTCCTGGCACATCTCCTGAGCAATAAAAGGAGGGAAATGTTTGCATGCAAAACACAAATGGACACAAAAGAAAATCATATTTGTTCCATACTGTGGACATAGCTTATCATTATGGGTTCTCATTTACAGGAGTGGGTTAAGGGGTTGAGGTGTGCCATATCCCAAATTTTAAGAACCTAAGTGGGTGGGAACCCATTCAAATTGTGACACACTCCTTATTTACGCCTAGCCACCTTAATTATGGTATAGGGTAAGAGGTAGTGAGGTACCCCAATGAATGGAAGCAGTGGCATGGTTATGTCATTTTCCAATCAAAAGTATTTTTAACTATTTCATATCCCATTTAATTTTCATCACATTTATGTGTTATATGTTTATTGTTTGTAACCTTCTTCTTATCTGACAGGTCTATATTTTTTATGAGTGTATTGTACCTCTGTGTAGTTTAACCTTACTAAGCTTCTGCTTGTAGCCTTAGAGAATCTAAGTTTTCGAAGTGATTTAAGGTGCCAGGTTTTTTAGAATAGAAACCAGAAACCAGCCCTCACAGAGCTCTCTACATGGAAAAAATTCAAACATGATAGATTCTTGAAGGTGGGGAGTGAAAAATGGAAATACAAAAATGAAGGGCCCGGTTGTTAATATATTTAGAGAAAGACAGTGGAGTATCACGCAGAAGGGAGCAAAAAACTGAAAGTGAAAGATCAATTGTTTTAGAAGAATATCATTGCGTGATTTCAAATAATATAAGACGCACATCTATTTAACCTCCTGAAAACAAGGTATCAGAAAAATAACAGTATACTGTAAAAAGCAAAAGAATATCTGAAAATTAAATTGAATATGGCGTGCTAACTTGACATGCAGTAATTTAACCTAAAGATAACATTCTAATCCTCTACAAGATGTTATTTTAAAGACTGTAAAGTAGTTAAGATAAGAGCTGCAATTTTATAATTTTTAATGTACTGTAAGATGTCTCTGGCAAGTCTTCAGGAATCACAGACAAAACAAATGACTGGGGAAGAAAGATTGTAGAACGAGTTACGAGAACAGACTTTTCTTCATGTCCAATTAGTATACATATACAGTATTTTTAGGAATATAAGGCGCACCGGATTATATGGCACACCATCAATAAATGCCTGCTAAAACGTCTGGGTTCATGCATAAGGCACACTGGATTATTAAGCGCACCTGATTATAACGGATGAATGACCAGCAGGTGGCAGACCTGTTCACAGTTCAAGGCAGCTGTTGTCTCTAAGTGCGGTTCATATATAAGGCGCAATGGACTATAAGGCGCACCTTATACAATATGTTATTTTAAAGATTGTAATGTAGTTAAGATAAGAGCTGCAATTTTATAATTTTTAATGTACTGTAATATGTCTCTGGCAAGTCTTCAGGAATCACAGACAAAACAGATGACTAGGGAAGAAAGATTGTAGAACGAGTTTCGAGAACAGACTTTTCTTCAGGTCCAATTAGTATACATATACAGTATTTTCCGGACTATAAGGCACACTGGATTATAAGGTGCACCATCAAAAAATGTCTGCTAAAACGTCTGGGTTCATGTATAAGGCGCACTGGATTATTAAGCGCACATTTGATTTCTTAGAAAATCAAAGGATTTTTTGTGCGCCTTATAGTCCAAAAAATAAATAGAATATATATATGGAATAGTGATCCATATCTGCATATGATTGATATCTACATATTAGTTTAAATGGTAAAAAAAAGTGAATTAACTGCATTTTTCATGTATTGATCAAATATTGATATGGCAAAATCATAAGTTTTGGTATCTAATGTTTACAATGAAACAAAAAAGGTCAGAGGTCCAGGACACAATAGAGATAGAAAATATACCACAAAATTGGCATCAAAAGTTTTAGTCCAAAGCCAAGATCAGAATATCAGAAATATCAGAATTATAGCAAGTGAATAACAAAGGGGAAAGCTAGCTAGAAATATAACCAGCGGGGGAATAGCTGTAGATGGAATCTATGGGAGTGTCCAAAGATCCTCTGCCCCAAATGACTGGAGCAGAGGTCTGTCTATCACAGCAAGTTAACTGTTTCTGAACCAGAGCACAGTTGTAGAGGAACTGGGTATGGTTCACTTAGTCCTAATACAATCAGCAACATAAGCCACAGCTCACACTGGAATTTTAAGCAAAATCCACAAAGGAAAGTCAAAGCATCCTAAGCCGCATTCAGCGGACAGAAAAAGATGCTGGCATGGATGTTTTAAATATAACAAAAATTAAGTATTCAGAAGGTCCATAACTAAATAAGAAAATTTGTTTTAAGTATTAAAATAATTAAATAAAAATATTTGAAATTCATTGGAGGAAATTTTAAAAAAATCAGGTACTCAGTAAGGCTGGTGAAGGAAGTTACAGTGAAATGAATGAGCCAATCATTCTATGGGCTCCTTGCTGGCAATGTGCGCATGCATAGTACAGTTGCTTGCTGCTCTGGATTGATAGGAGTTGTGTCTCTGACAGCAAGTCCTGCAGATGGATTGAGTGTTTAGGGGCAATTTGGCAAATTAAAAGATGTAACTATGGGGAGATTTTATAGTATTTTGGTGATACACACAGAAATTCACTATTGTATGACAGAATCCAGAGACCAAAAGGGTACGGGAAGTAAAATATATGTTAGGAGAAAATGTAATGAGTGCTCAATACAGAATTCATACCACTCATATAAAATTAAAAGGAAGCATTCTCCATTTATGGAGCGTGGGGAAGGGGGCTGAATGAATTTTAAGTAGTTCCTCTCCAATACATTTTTTTGGACTAGTGGGGCAGATTGTATTAATTAGAGATGAGCGAGTATACTCGTCCCAGCTTGATGCTCGTTTGAGTATTAGCGTACTTGAAATGGCTCGTTGCTCAGACGAGTATTTCACCTGCTTGATAACGAGCTTTCACTTAAGGAAACACAGTGAAGAACATTGAAGAACACAAAGAACACAGTGAGCACAGTGAACACAGTGAGCACAGTGAACACAGGATCATTAAGGATCATTTAAGTGAAGAACACAGTGAAGAACACATTGCAGATGTTTCCGTACATCTGCTAACTTATCAGAAGACATTAGTGCAGAACGGTGTTCTTCACAATAGTATGTGAAGAACAATATGTGTGAAGAATCTTCACACATATTGTTCTTCACATACTATTGTGAAGAAAACCATTCTGCACTCGTGTCTTCGGATAAGTTAGCAGATTTACAGAAACATCTGCAATGTGTTCTTCAGTGAAGAACACATTGCAGATGTTTCCATATATCTGCTAACTTATTAGAAGAAATTAGAGCAGACAGATGAAGAACAATATGTGTGAAGAACACATTGCAGATGTTTTGCACGAGTCATTCTCTTTTTTGAAGTTCCACGAATATTCCATTGAATAAAAAAAACGAAGAAACAGGACTGACTTCCTTATTTTTTAAGAAAATGACACATTTTATTGCAGAGCCTTGGTCCCCTTGAAAAATGCTCGAGTCTCCCATTGACTTCAATGGGGTTCGTTATTCGATACGAGCACTCGTGCAGCGGGAAAAGTTGGACTCGAGTAACGAGCACTCGAGCATTTTAGTGCTTACTTATCTCTAGTATTAATCTAAAATGTAAATTAATTTGCTGTAAATTGAAGTCTATCAGGATGGATCTTAAACATTTGCTCAATAGGAATTGGTGTGAGCGTTTAAGGCTACAGATGTTTTGATATATATGGAATGTATGTATACATTTTAATTTCATATTTGTGGATCTATATATCTGCATATTTACATTTTCATTCATTACATATAAGGTTATGATTAGAGATGGGCGAATCAATTCTAACAAAGTGGAATTCATTTAGAATTTAAGGAAAACGTCGGTTCTGCACGAATCTGAAGTTTACTGAGATTTGCAGGAAAAATATTTTTTTTCTCTTTATTAGCAATATGCCACATTGTGTATTACATGGAGCAGAAAACTCTGGGAAGAAGAAAGGAACACTCTCAATCACATGTGCAGACATGTAAGTCAATCAGCGACCAGCAGGCTTATGTGATGTCACAGCCCTATATTAACAGACGACCATTTGCAATCCCGTCATTTCACGCTGCATGTGCTGTCTCTAGCATCTAGCTGCTTGTACGCAGTAGCTGATGGAGTGATTTTTGTTCTAAGTCCAGGGAGTCCGTTTTGGGGGATTTGTATACCCCAACTTTCAATTCCTTTTTGTTCCTAAAGCTTATTTTTTTCCTTATTGATACATGTGGAGTATGGTCTTTAGTGAATTTAGGACTTTTTATGACAAAAGTCTCCTAAAGACACAATGGGGCAGATTTATCAAGCTGTCTGAAAGTCATAAGATTTCTAGTTGCCCATGGCAATCAATCACAACTCCCCTTTAAAATATTCATGAGCACTGGTAAAATGAAAGCTGAAAAATTAAAGAAAAAGACACCCAAAAGTTGGATACATGTCCCCACAGAGTTATATTTTGCAATGTAGCAAAGACTCACACTGGAGGCCTATTCAGGTTCAGAAATTTAAAAAAATGTCTATTCTCCAGTATCCATGTTAAGAGGAAAGTGGATGCTTCTAGAAATATATTCATTTATATTGTTTTTGAAAAGGGGTCTGTCCTGAATACTTATAGTGTAAAAATAGAAATTATAGTGGTACTTCCAGTGTCCTTATTGTCTTTACATTGAGAACTAGTAAAAGATATTTATCAAAGGTTTCTACAACATATGTATTTAAATATGTATATGGGTGCTCCAATCCATAGAAAACAGTATCCACTTATACTTTGGTACTGTTCTTCTTATTGGGTTCCACACAGGAAAGTGTACCAACATTTTTCTTTTATTTTTACTCCACTACTTCCATGTTGCACCTGGGATAGCACTATGGCCCCTTCCTCAGGAAGCTAAGCAGCTGCACACCTAGGACTTACATACCTAGATTACATGTACATTCATTACTTCTTTCAGTGACCACTCTTCTTTTAAATATACCTGTTTATATCTTTATTATTCAAGATGACTTATAGCTATTTTTTCCTGCCCAATTTGTCCGATTCACATAAATGGCAGGATGCTGCCTGTACTGTACATGATTATAGCAGCGTTAAGTAAAAGAAATGATTCATTATGGGCACAATAACTAGACTGCAAGTCTACAGCTACAGTATGTATGCAAAAAAAAGTGCTGCCTGACACTTCAATGCAAAGGCCTTTGCAGCTATTACCACAAGTCAAATGAGTTATGCTGACTTTAACTCTCCAGGTGCATCATGTAACCTTGAGTATCCAAAAACCTATAATCATTGTCACTTTGTTTCTGTACTTTAGTACTAATACCAAGTCATTTAGTTCTTAAAGTGGGTTTGGTCCTTATGCTTAGCCATATTTCCTGCTTCTAATACATTCCCTTCACTAACATACTTTTTGATTGAAGTCTAAAACATTCCACCATTGAAGCTGCCATCGTAATGATCAGGGGTGCAACTTAAGGGGGTGCAGAGTGTGCGGTAGCAACTGGGCCCAAGAAGCTTTGGGGGCCCATAAGGTGTCACTTTCCTATATGATAAAACTAGTACTATAAAACATACATTATAGTCGGGCCCTGGCACAGACTTTGCACTGGGGCCCATCAGCTTCAAGTTACGCCAGTGGTAATGATGTAGTCAATGTAGCTATTTAGATTATTTGTCTTCCATTGAGTTGCATTGTTAAAATTGGTAATTTCATGTAAAAGTTTAAGTTAAACAATGTCTATTACATTTGTCTATTGATGAATGTGTTCATTTATTAGACTAAATAGCTTTATAAACTGTATTAAATTGAAATGAATGAAAATCATTCAGAACAACGAAATAAGTCACCCAACATTAAATGTCTGATGTTCCCCTCCAATAAATTACTAATGGTATATCAAGGTTTCCTGATTATTTGAATGGACAGAAAAATCAAAACATGTTTTCCAGCTATTGACAATGCAACAATAGCACTTTCCATTCATCCTTCTCACTTTTCTGCTACATTTGCTTTTTTTAAGTTCCCTCATTGATTTAATCTTTGCCCTCCCCAAAGAAGGGGGTAATTATTTTAGAGGCCCAGAGGCCCAGTTGAACATATGTCTAAATTAAAATTCTTGTAAATTTCTATTCCCTATAGTTATGAAAGGGTTATTACTAATTAATTGCATTAATTGACATGAATACACAGTAGCTCAGTGCGATACTTGTATAGCAAGCTGCCTTTTTAAAGTAAAAATATATCCCCAGTGCTCCGGTGCTGATATTATGAGGTTAGAGTGCAATACACTTACAATGAACATAATAAAGTATTTTCATTATACACAGTGATTACACCAATGGGGTCTGCATGCATTTCTGTTTATAACTGGATTAACGCTTAGAGTTCTAAATAGTTTAATATGTTCCTTTGGGCAAAGTTATTATTATTTTTTTCAGTGAAATCTAATAATACAGTTATGAGGTATTTGTTTATAAACCTACTGATACTAAGAGGGATTTATAGTAATTATCATATTTATTGATAGTCTTTTTAAATTTAACTATACAGAAGTATATCTTAACCACTAAAATTAATAACATAACATCGTAGTTGCATTATTTTTTTACAAAATATTATGTGTGTAACGCTGCTGACGGTTTCGGCCTTTGGTTGCATTCCCCGTCACAGACTTACCTTCAGCCATTGTGTCCAGCCATGCTCCAGCTCCCTTTGAATGTGGGCGGTATCTCTCTCTCCTTCTTAAAGGAATATAGCGTTTCCCATTTAGGCTGTCACAGCCTTCACCATTCAGCATTCACCTTCAGCCATATACCCCAGCATGCCCTGTTCTCCATGCCTGAGCAAAAGTTCTGAGCCTGCTAGACCTGCTGTACGGTGTTTGTCTCTGTCTACTGCCGTATGTGACCCTCAGCTTGTTCCTGACTCTGATTTGATCTGAGCTCCCTGGCATACGACCCCGGCTTGTCTCTTGAACATGTGCTGCCTGCTACGACCCTCTGTCTGTCCTTGGATTCTGATTGAACACTGCCTGTCTTGACTACATACTGTTACTGACTACCCACCTTGCCTTGCCTGGTACCACGTACTGGTGTCTCCGTGTCTCCACTGGGCCAGCTGCTATCCATAATAGGACCACCACAAGAGATAGCGGACAGCAAGGTCCAGATCCCTGCATAGAGGTAAAACTGTGAATACCGGAGAGGTCCTGGAATAATGCCCTTAATGAGTGTATCCCAAAATCAAACCAGTTGGATAGCACAGTGGGTTCACAACCCACTGCTTTTTAGAGTGTTTCCTAAATTTAGACTCAAGATAACACTGGTTTTCTACATTATTTAAGCCTTCAGGTATGTAACATTCAAGTTTATAGGAAGCCAAAGCCTGTGTCAATTTAACCCCTCAGTGACCATCCATACATGTTTTAACATTAGTCACTAAGTGGTCTTCGACAAGGCTAATGGGTTTCTACCTCTTGTACTGGTCTCTCATCCAGGGAAGAATATCTGCTCTAATAGTATAGATTGGAGGTCAATTTGAGCTGGATTGTTTTACCTCTGGATTACACTCCCTACAATCTGAGCCCTGATGGCAGTCCAAACAGCTGACAATGCCCAAATACATGACAGTTTTGTACCCAGGATAACTCTATTAATGCAAAATCTTGTGTTATGAACCATTGTTTGGGTTCACAGCAGGACACAGATTGGAAGGAACGCTATTTAGCTTTTGGATCATAAACGCCTTGGTTTGTGAATACCATATCACTTTTGAAAAACCTCATAGTTACCAGTGTAGTGGAATACCTGGAAGGTAACTCATTTTGGAAACGGCACCCTTACAATTTATACCTAGGGGTGTGGTAAGCATTTGAATGAATTTTAAAATGTGTATACATTTGTATGAATTTCAATTTCAAGTAATGAAAACACAGCTGCAAGTGTAATGAAAATGGCAATTTCCAAGAATAAGTAATTTCAGTACCCTATTTGTTACCCCAGTTTATTTTAACTGAGATAAATTGTCCGAGGTGTTCACTGGGGATAACCTGTGTAACAGTATTTTTAGTGTGCGTCTTTGTGGGCACAAGTGTGTCAAAACATATTGGACACCGAAATGGTATATTTCATAATGGGGTAAATAATGCTGAATATATCCCCTGCTTAATGACTTTAGCGGTGTTTGTAATATGGGTTAACTTGTTGAGGTGTTATATTTTTATTTATATTCCGAGTCTCTGTATTTGTCAGAAAATGTTGTGCAATTCAACAAATTAGACCTCAAATGCCCATACTGTTCTTTTGCTTTCTGAACCAAGTATTTTCATATAAAAGTTTAGAACCAAATGAAGGACACCTATGTAAATCAACAATTGCAATGTTAACTGTCATTCATTTTCGGAAAGCACCTTTGGGGCAGTATCCTCACTATATACTTTGATAAACATCTTTAAGGGTATATATTTCAAAATAGAGTTGCTCTAAGGGGGTTTCATCAATACTTTCTCAGGTGCTGTGCAAATGCAACATAGCCCCGGAAAACTATTACAGTAAAATATGCAAAAAGCCAAGTCGTGCCCTTTCCCTTCTTACTGCCCCAACAGCGGTTTCAGCCACATATTGGGTATTTCTGAATTTCTGTCACCCATTCTTCATAAATTTGGTGCCCTCTGCACTGCTCCGACAGATTGCATTTTTTTTTATGTGCACCTTTAACATGGGCATGCGAGCGCAGACACTTCTTAAATATGCACAGAAAAGAATGTGCAAAGTCTGACTGAAAACTGGTGCAAGAACCTTAGTAATGGCCCACAGTGTTCCGCAGTGCACAATACTGAGATCGTGTTTAGCCAATGTCACAATTGTGACAATATCCTCAAGATTATGTACAACATATTTAAATGTTTAAAAATATGCTATTGAGATTACAAAATAAATACTGCCAAATTCAGATACATTCAGACTATGAAACTTTAATTGATTTTATTTTCTAAAGCCAGCACAAAACTTATAGGGGAGTAAATCATGGGATATTAAAATGATTGCTGAGCCATGTACTGGAGATATAACAAACTTTACAATGTAGCCTCATGATAATCACCCACTAAAATTCTGTTTATAACCAATACCCATATGAAAAAATGTATTATGGATTTTTTTTTTGTTTTCTATATTCTGCCAATGCTTAGTATATGCTTAGCACATTTCATATTACAGTACTGAAGTGCTGAGAAGAAAAGGCCTAAAGCAAGCTAATTTTGATTAGCACGGTCTCCTAATAAAGAAACCCAAAAGTTCAATTTTGTCACTAAGTAGAAACAATAAAAAGTGATAATAGGCTCTTTCTTTATGCCTCTGAAATCATATTTTACAGATTTATTTTATAAGAGTTTGTATAGTTTAAATTAATATGTATAGATATGTTAATTTATATTTTTCTGGATAAACAAAAGCAAGTACAATAAAACCACACAAGAAAATATTACCATTCCTTGATGTGTATATTTATTGTTTTGCTGAGAAATGAAGAAAATCAGCAGCCACATTTACATGTAAGACAGGCCCTGGGGCAGATGGGGCAGATGGCTATGGGCCCTGATACTAAACCCAATTACCCACGTCCCAACTGTCCCTTCTTATTGCCCAGCCCATGCTAAGTAGGAAGGTGGTAAACAACAAGACAATCTTTCCTTAGGTCTCAGTTAATACACAGAACATGACAAACAAACAAAAAGCACAATAATTTGGAGTCTCCAACAACAGATCAAACACGGACAAAATTCAGAAATACAGATCAGAGATCAGATACCAGAAGGCCAGCAAATATTATAGCACAAGAAAACAAAGCTAGGACAGAAATTTGACCAGCAATAATTGTAGTCTGTGTTTACAGATTTATAGGGAGGACATGGCCTTCCCCAGGTGGATGGAGCAGGCAATAAGACACACAGGTGCTTATTTACTAAGGGACCGTGCATGCTCTTTCGACGGACTTTCCAACGTATTCGGGTTTTGAACAGCTGTGACAGGTATTTAACAGGGGTCTGCACTAGCATTGTGTCGCACGCAATTGGATTTTGGCGCAGCTGGGCTGGCTTTCATGCGACATAAATCGGGGGCGTGCCATTGGATGATTCAACTGAAAGGGGGATTCAACTTTCAAATTGTGTTGCAAGGCAATGCACTAACATGCACCACAAAGAAGAAAGGGAACTGCCTTAGTGAATCGCGGTATTGTGCATTAACGTCAGACAATGCACTATCGGGGAACTTTGCCGGACAGGTAAGTAAATGTTCCCCACTAAGTTAACTCTATCAAGACCATTCTTTTTTATAAGACAGCTTAATAAATCTACCCTAATGGCTATCATTTTATCTGAGACAAAAGTGAGTCTCATCACTGTGGAGTACAGACCTCCATTACATCCTCCATTGCCATCTTGCTCTACACTATAATACTGTTCAGAACAGCTAGAAGATGTCAATAATACACTTGAAGGTTGATGTCTGGATTATAGATTAATATTGTGAAGTGCCTTACAATGGTTTGTGTAGACAGTAAAGGTCATTCGTTTGTACCTGTCTTTTTTTTGTGGTGGGGGGAGAAGGGGGGCTTGTTTAACTTTTAGTAAAGAGTGTTTAGACTTATCAAAAGTGAGCAGAACTCAACTTTTACTTTCCCACAGCTGTTTATAAAATGAAAGCCGAGCTCTGATTGGTTCCCATGGTCAACTAGAACAGTTTTACCTCAGACGCTTCTGATAAATCTCCCCCTTTATGTATGTTGTTTTTTTTACAACTTTTGTCTAAAAAGTCACCAAAAATTTGTACATTTTTAACCACTTCGTGACCAATAATCATGGATTTTGACGTTCTGCTATGCGCTTCTTTAAATAATGATATCACTAGAAAAGCTTTACATATAAAAACTATTTTCTCCTAGCTTTTTTCATGAAATGTAAGACTTTAACGTGATAGGATAGCTTTATTAATTACTTATTCCTTTCTTTATAAAATTTCTCAATAGGAACTAGGAAAAAAGAACTAGGAAAAAAGAATCTTTTTTGAATTTTTTTATCAAAATATGTTATAATTATGTTAAGCATCACCCTTACCCAGATACAGCTACAGATGCAGAGGGTGCAAAGTAAAAGTGAAAGTCTCCAGCTGCTCCTTCTACATTCTGCCTTCAGCTGACAGGCTGGAGGTGGCACGAACGCCTATATCACCTGAACCCTTGTAACTAGGAACAAAATTGTTTTGTCATATTAAACAGTAGAGTCTCCCCTTTCATATATGGATTGTGCATGGATGCTTACAATAATCGGTGATATCCACTCTTACAATCAGGAATAGAAAGCTGTACATATAAAAAAACATTTTTTTAGTACAACTTTAAGGGTGGGTAGATATGGTTCTGTCATGCATCCACGCACTATACACCATATTAAATGGGGGATTCTTCTGTTTAAAATGACACAACTATTGTGTTTCTAGGTGCCAAGTTTCAGGAAATATGGATGTTTGAATTTGGTCACTGTCATGATGTTTATAAACCTTCTTTCTGCACAGGGCATGTGCAAATAGGACATATATAGCCATATGGCAGTCATGAAGGTGTTAATCAACCCATTCGAATCCTATACCAGCAGGGGAATGGAGTTATTTTTTGTAAAGAAACTTTTGGCAAAACATTTGTGACATTTTTAATCATCAACATCTTGAATCTAAAGATATATTAGGCAAAACACTGGGAAACTCATACAACCTACTGGTGGTAAATGAGCACCAAAAAATAGCAAAAAAAAAAAGAAATGAATATGATCACTCCCCTCCAGCGTTTGGTATGAGACATCTAGTTTAACTTGCGGTACAAAACAGGTCATGTTGCCCCATTCTTCTAGTCTAATAATTATTGATGCAGACATTTGCCTCTGTTCACCTCTAGATGTTCTACTTCCTCTTCCAGTTCCTAGTTCTATATTCCTGTGCATGATGACTTAATGATATAAAGAGCCTGTTATGTTAAATTGACCATTCTTATTTTTTAGTCCATTTTTATCCGCATTTTCATGCTGTTGTTATTTTGTGTTGTATGTCTGTTATTTTCAGGAAAATTGTCGTTTTTCTCTTGTATAATCTTTTCTCTTACGCCTTGTGCTCCTGAAAAACAAATGTGATAACTACAAAATGTACTGTGTGTATCAATATTCCTACATACAGTAAAGTTACTGTGATGAGAACTAAGTCTGTCAGGTTGACAATAATTACCAGGCACCTTCTTAAGCTGCCATGAAAATCCTCTTTATGTGGCAGTTATTTTATGACATAATGAGTTTTAAAATTGAAGTGGTTAGAATTTGTCAGACATGGTTACATTTATGCACTGCTCATAAAGTCAAGATCCACGCTGCTGCACGGCAGTGCTGAAGATTTTTCTGGGGTTTAATATGTGAATATTTTTTTAAAGAAAATAAATATGCTGATCAAAATTCATTGTCAATAAGGAAATCCCATGTTCCGATTTGGCAAATACAGGCGGTCCCCGGGTTACGTACAGGATAGGTTCTGTAGGTTTGTTCTTAAGTTGAATTTGTAAGTAAGTCGGAACTGTATATTTTATAATTGTAACCCGAGACAAATTTTTTGGGTGTATGTGACAATTAGATTTTAAAAATGTTGGGTTGTCATAAGAACCAGGATTAACAATAAATGTTCATTGCAGACACATTTGATAACTGTTATAGCTGTTTATTAGATCCTAAGGCTAAAGTATAGTAAATTATCAATATCCAGAGGGCCGTTTGAAACTAGGGGTCGTCTGTAAGTAGGGTGTTCTTAAGTAGGGGACCGCCTGTACATAGCTTGTATATGATACATATTATTCTACTGTATAGTGGCAAGTTCTGTTGCTAAAGAGATTCTCTGTCCCTTCCTAGTTTAAAGGGATTTTCCAGGAATCCTAGGAAAAACCTCAGGGCTATGGGTGGAGTGGGCAGGGTAAGAACATTCTAGCTCCAGGTTCATATAGGAGAGCAGTCTTCATGTATTCTGTGCTCACCACTCGGTCGAATCATAGTTTCCTTTACTTTTAAAATATTAACATATGATATTCATATGATTTTGATATCTTTTAAATGTATTTTATAATCCAACAACATAATTTATTTTACAAGACAAGTATTTTGTGATGCTTAGAATGGTTTCCCTCCTTTTATCTTAAGGCAAACTTCCGACTTTCTCCATTGTGCAGTGAATGGGCAATCACAGGTATGTTGCTGATGTTGCTGGTGAGCGCAGCGGCCAGGAGACCGCTCCCACTACCAAATGTTCAAAGGCTTCAGAGTTTGGCATAAACAAATGTACTAAAGTAGTTTACAACTATCTATGATCCTGAGTCTGAATGACTAGGATTAGCTGGTATAATTCCTGCTATGGAACTTTATCCTTGTATGCTGAGGACACATCAGCTTTAAAACCATGCATCTACATGTAAGCGCTCATTCACACGAACGTAACTGGGACCAATATGCAGCTGTTCCATTTGCCGCACACAGTGCTCAGTGAGATATAGGAAATATCCTATATTTTGCATTGTGACGGCGCTGGCAGGAGGTTGGGCTTTTCCATGTCTAATAAAAAAATAATATTAATAAGTCAATATTTTATACTTCATGATACTCAGATGGTTTAACAATTAACATCAGAAAGAAGCCTTTGGAAGGTATATAAGTCATTATGATTGCAGCTGTAGGAATTCCTTAAAAGAGGACTCCCAGATGTTGAGTTACACATTTACGTACATTTACCGCAGTGCAAAATTCAAAGCCAGAAGTTGAAAGTTAAGTAAATCAGTTGATAATTAGAAGAGTTTGCTTGAAGTAAAATAGAAATGCAGATTGTAGACACTTGATGTTTGCATCCTGGGATAATGAACAGAATTGCTGAGCACCTGGCAAAGCCTCCAGTACGGTTAGTGTGAATAGTCTGGAGAGGAAGGATCTTCAAAGATAAGATAATGGTACAATCCTCTTCCAAAGTGTAAACAGAGCTAGGCAATACCTTTATTTTTGGAATATTATCAAGTCAAATTTTGTTACATATATTGACTTTTTAAACTAGAGACTATGAAAATCCTGTCCCATCATAGTGTTTGAAGAATATCAAGAGACAATTTAAAACTGTAACCTTTTACATTTTACACAACATACATTTAGTGATAAAACTTGCTTCCACAGTGCTTCATGTACTGTTAGTTACAATCGTCAAATATTCTTTCAAATATCCCATGCAAGGAACAGTTCCTTGTTATAAAGTTAAAATATTTTTGGAATTAAAGACAAAATTTTGGTAACATAAAGTCTAGTTCCTGATTAGTAATGAGTCAATCTGAACCGCCAAATTTGGGTCTGTGCCATAAATGACAGGTACAGACTCACGACCAAAGTTGGGTGATGGGTTTCTAAGCATCCAATCAGCCAGAATTTAGCCCCTTGCAACCACAGACATGACCACTATGAGCATGGCTGTGATTGACGAGGGCCTGACCCTGCCTGTATAAGAGGTAGGGTGACATGTCTTGATACCATTAGAGAGTAGCGACAGATCTAGGGAAAGGCCACTCAAGTTAGGGCAGTCAGACAGCCAGGGACTTCATAAAAACTAGCAAATACCCTTTGCAGGGCAAGAAGATAGTAGGTAACAGGTAGCAGGTAGATGGTAGAAGTCTACTATACTGAGGAACAGTTAAAATTCTTAAATAATTGCCCTTTTAGGGCAGTCTGAAGAACTGTATGTTTACATTGATAGGCTGCTACAGTGAATGGCCAGTGATAGTATTAATTTCATCTTTATCTTCATACAGTGCCAGTAATGCCTTGCCTAATCATGCCCACATAAAGAATCTCCTCACCTAATAATACCTACACTAAGTAAAGTCCCCAAAGCGTCCAGTAATATCCCCCACAGCCCCCATTAAGAAGTCCCCCAGAGACCTCTATAATGTTCCCCACAGCCCTGACTAAGAAATCCCCCACAGTGCCCAGTGATGCCCCCACAGCCCCCTAATGTCCTCACAGCCCAATGTAATCTCCCCAGTGCTCCTTGTAATGTCCCCCTCAGCCCCCAATAATGTTTCTATAGCCCTACAAATGTCCTCACAGCCCCCCAAATGTCTTCACAGCCCCGATGTCCGCCACAGCCCTCTGTAATAATCCCCAGAGCCCCCTGTAATGACCCCCAGAGCCCACTGTAATGTTTCCCTCAGCCCCCTTTAATGTCTCCACAGCCTCCCAAAAGTCTTCACAGCAACCAGTATTGTGCCCAAAACTCCCTGTAATGTCCCCCATATCCCCTCAATGTCTTCACAGCCCCCTGTAATGTTCCCCACAGCCCCCAGTAATGTGCCCAACAGTCCCCCAAAAGTATTCACAGCCCCCTGTAATGTTCCCCACAGCACCCAATAATGTTCCCACAGCCGGCAGTGATATTCCCATGGTCGTCTGTAATGGCCCCCACAGCCCCCAGTAATGTCCCCAACATCTCCCCAAAGTTTTGCAACCCACAGTAATGTCCCTAAAGCCATATTTAATGTCCACAACAACTCCTCCTATGTATTCACAGCACCCAGTAATGTCCCCTAAGCCCCCAATAATGTCCTCACAGAGCCACCTCAAATGTCACCACCCCTTGTCATGTTCCATAGAGCCACTAGTAATGCCAACTTCCCTCAGTGTGCCCCCCTTGCATAATTAAAAAAAAAACAATTATATTCACCCCTAGATCTCCTAGCTTCTCCCTGTTCACTGTAAGACACAGGAGCGTTGACGTCATCACCTTGCGTCTCCCGGCAGCTGTAGTGAGTTGCTTGAAGCAGGAGACGCTGTGTGATCACATCTCCTGCTCCATGTAGTGGGGAACGGAGCTGATGGCTCCCTAACCACTACAGTGCTCATCGCTCTGAGGACCTAGCGATGCCCCTGGTTGGAGTGCCAGTGTTATAACCAATTGTACCTATATCCTCCTATATATGCACCTATATTATAGCCTACCTATATTCATATGCTCTTCAAGTAGAGTGTGAAGAACTGCAGGTGTGTTAAAAGGTGTAAAACAGGAAATAAGGAGCAGGGTTTTGCTGTTGGTGATAGAGCTGGTGTTGCAGGGAGAGCGAGTATCACATCTTTGCCGGCTACAACTTCCTCTGATACAATCAGATACAGGGTTTGCAGCAATCCTTAAGGCCACAATAGCACTTTCAGAATGGAGAGGCCATATGGAGTAGTTGCATTGGTAAATCACATGGCAAACAGTGCCTCAAGTTGAATCAGAATGTCTTCAAGCCTCTCCATCCGTGCAGCTCTCCACCTCACTCCCATTCATAATGGCGTGGTTGTCTCAGCAACAAATTATGGAGCAGTCATTAATGCTCTATGGTGACTCGCTCATCTGGGATTCTGTGGACCATCCATCTGCCCCTGCCCGAGTTGCAGACATAGAGTTGGCAGATGCCCAAAAAGTTGTCTTGGAGGGCATCTTCTTAACTGCCCACTGAGTTAATGTATTGTCTACTACTTTTATGTTTTATGAAAAGTGCTGTGATTTTATACTTTAGTGGAGGAAAACACATTTGTGATCCCCGTGATAAAGTGAATGGGCCTCAAGCTTTGTGTACCAGGGAACATAGCAAACATTTAAAGCTCTCTTTGAAAACTTTTTTTCCCAACTGTGAAAAGTGTGGTGAGGCCATTGCCGTATCCGTTTCTAATCTGCTTCTAAGATTGAAGCTTGACACAAAGAAAACTGTAATTTGAACTGTTATGCTTTTGAACTTGGCATTTTGTTGTAGCTCCCTTTTTGATTTTTTTCACACTCTTAATATTTAATACATGAGGAAAATGCATTAGGTCGTACTAAAACTCATCTGTCTGGGCAAAAGACCACCCACCTCCCAGGAGCTGTGGACAAGGTTCCAGGAGCGGATAGAGGTGGTGTGTGACAATGGGTGGAACCTAGTAGCAGCCTTGGGCCTAGACAAATTTATACACATCTCTTGCTTGGCCCATTTGCTCATCTTTGTGGTGCTGATTGCCTTTTTGCACTGAAAATAACATAACCACCCACAACCTTGTATACAGTCTAGATGGAATGACACTTTACATATGCTGGAAAGGGTGTGAGAGAGAAAGTAGGTAATAGTTAAATTCCAGCTATAGAATGCCTGGGTGAATCAAAAGTAGTGACCATCAAGACTTCACTGCCAATGAGTGGGCCTCCATAAGTGACATTTATTCCGTTCTGCAGGGCTTTCAATAATCCATCATTATGGTCAGCACTGATGACGCCATTGTCAATGCTACCATCCTAATCTTCAATCCATAAGGAGGATATAATTGGGGCACAGGAGAGAAGAGGAGTTCTCTTTTCAGCAGGGTAGCACTCAACATAGCTCGAGGGTGTCACTGGAACATGGCTCTGGGCGACGCAAATGAAAAGACACCTAACACCAAAAACAGCTTGTCCTTGCCTCTTTGCAGCCTGGCTCACATGTGATGCTACATTCTCCAGTGAGTACACTGTACAATATGGGATCTCAATAGGGTTTTGAGATATCATTGTTTCTTATTGTTGCCATTGTTAAGGGTTTGTTTTGCTTTTTTAGAATGCCACTTAGGACCATGTATCCATTTTCTTTACATAAAATTGATTACAATATGTTTCAAGTAATTATATGGGCTAATTATGATCCTTTCGGTTTTCTTCTAAATGCCCCTGTAGGAATGTGTTCAAAACTTAAGTCTGTTAAGAACAAAAGTATTTTGCTACTTACCTGTCTCTCCTGTGCTGATCCGATTTAGGTATGTTTTTAGCTATTAAAACATGTTTTTAGATGTAAGTCCGGTAGGGCTCTCCACTGGGGGTGTGGCTGTTGCTATCCCGTGACCTTTGCCACGTGATCCTGACGTCACACGCCGTGAGGGAGCGCGGTTTTCAAGAGCTAAGAGCTCTTGTGTAGATGAACCATTATTAAGCTCATCTGAGCGAAACGCGTATTTTTTTTACCCCGTGTTACCATGTACTTCTGTGCACTCTGCCGTGTGATATGCTTTTAAGAGGAACAAATAAAATGGATGATTTTTAATACTAAGACTGTCTCCTGAAGAGCTGGTCTTTCTAAATATGTATGAAACCCTGTATTGTGTAATCCAAATATGCATGTATGCAGCTATGCATGCATTTTAGAAACAAGCAACAAGTAAGGAAGAATCTAACAAAACAGCAAGCCAGCCTAGTAATTCG
Source organism: Engystomops pustulosus (assembly GCF_040894005.1). Classification (NCBI taxonomy): domain Eukaryota; kingdom Metazoa; phylum Chordata; class Amphibia; order Anura; family Leptodactylidae; genus Engystomops; species Engystomops pustulosus. Next base: position 56,211,037 of record NC_092414.1, on the reverse strand, counting down.
TAAATGTCTGTTCTATAAATGTATTGTATTGTCAAACATATGTAACTACATGCTGGCCACTAAGTACAAAATAATTCCCCCACCACGGGGATCAATAAAGTTGTATTGCATCATATCTACTCCGTGCTAGTCACTTGACAGTAACAAACGTCGTCAAGTGGGTATTACTTGTATACAAAATAATAAAAACATTTTTAGTATGTCAGTGTGCTTGGTTTACAATCCTTCATCCTGGTGGTAGGTGTCCTTTTAAGATATTGTTAAGATTAAAAGAAAAATGTTTTTTCACTCTCTTCCACACTCCTATCTCCATCTTAATCAATACAATTTCCCATTGCGTCTTCTACCACAGTGACAATAACTGCATCAGTCAGGGAAAGGTGAGTGTGACGAGGGACATATTTTTTTCCCAGCGTGTCTTGTCAATGAGTGACAATTTCTATGTATTGATACCAATAGCATCTTCTAGCACAGTGACATTAACAGCATTTTAGTTGTATTTAATTGTTTAATTACTTATTGCTTTACTTTATTATTTTTTGCTACTATATTAAGTACTTGTCAATGAGTGACAATTTCTATGTATTGATACCAACAGCATCTTATAGCACAGTAAGAATTATTTAGTATTGATACCATAGCGTCTTCTAGCACAGTAACATTAACAGCATTTTAGTTGTATTTAATTGTTTAATTACTTATTGCTTTACTTTATTATTTTTTGCTACTATATTAAGTACCGTATATACTCGAGTATAAGCCGACCCGAGTATAAGCCGAAACCCCTAATTTCAACACAAAAAAATGGGAAAACCTATTGACTCGAGTATAAGCCGAGGGTGGGAAATGCATTGGTTACGGCCTCCCAGTATATAGTCTGCCAGCACCTGTAGCATACAGCATGCCCAACCCCTGTAGCATACAGCCTGCCCAGCCCCTGTAGTAGGAAAAAAATAACACTGTACTCATCTTTCCGACATCCCCCATAGGTCCTCTTCTGTCTCAGACTGTCTCAGACAGAAGAGGACCTACAGGTGATGTCAGAAAGGTGAGTTTTGACTTTATTTTTTAGTTGACTCGAGTATAAGCCGAGTTAGGGTTTTTGAGCACAAATCTTGTGTTGAAAAATTAGGCTTATACTCGAGTATATAAGGTACTTTCTCTGGCCCATTTCTGGAAGAGCAATTGTCCTGTTATTAGCCTAATTTTGCAGCCCTGTTTCCCTTTTACTCCCATTATATAAATATTTTTGGGTCTTTAAGTGCCAGTCCCATTGATTTCAATGGGGTTTCGATTTGGGTTGCAGTTTGGTTCATTTCCAGGTCCCTGAACCAAGTTTTATAACTGGAAATATGTGGATATTCCAAAGCACATTATGATACCCAACATCTTTGGCTATCTACTGTAAAATGTCTTGGATAAGAAAATTTTTTTAATGATTTTATGCACCATCAATATCGAAATGTTTTCCAAATGTCCAGGTAAAGGTTACTAATGTGTAATATAATACCATTAATACTATTTGACCAAGCATTTTAATGTCCTTTGTCCAGAAAAGTAACGACCAATCTGTAGAATATGGAATTAACAGTGGTAAAAATGTTGACTCTGCTTGTTATTTTCCCATTGGGGCACTGAGCATTACAACAATTTCATGAATTATTTCCTCTCAATGATGCTAAAGAGAAGCAAGTAAATAGCTACATTAGCATTTAGTGGTAAAGCAAATAACTAGCATGGCCATTTCCACTTAGTATGATTTAAATATGACGGCCTTTTCGAATTGCAAATAGCAGATGTTAAACTATACATGAAACATTATTCTGACTTTAATGACTAGCATAAACCAGTCAGGCAGAACTTTAAGAGGGTTGGATGTGTCATATTTTTAATCAACTGGATGTTTATATTAGGTTTACTGCACCATTTCAATGCAACGATGGAAAAACAGATAATCTTAGGCTTTAACATTTCGATTTGCAATGTTAAAAAAATATATAAAAATATATGCAAAACTGGAAACTGTTATAAATTTCACTGTTTTGGTTCGGTTTCACTGTGAAATGAGAAAAGTTGATGGATATATTCAACTGTCAAGAGTATATTTAGTGCCTAGATGATCGCACAGATGACAATCTGCAACTTGTGCATCACATGCAAAAAGGCATTTTTCTGGACCTTGAGAGTACTACAGTACTGTACATTGTTGCTACAGTATAATAAAATGTCATTTTCTTTTAGCTCTGAATATAGAGTTATTTAAACCTCAATTCAGTGTTCCAAAACATTTAGGAGTCAATTCTTTGATTTAAAGTGAAAGTCCAATAATATTTTTTTCCCAGAAATCAATAGCTTTTGAGATGTAGGCCAACTTTTTCTATTATGTTTATTATATATGCCCAGTAGTTTCTTTACTATCGTTCTCAGTTGAGCATGTCCATGCGGTAGCTGTCTCTTCTGCCTGTGCTACTTTTAAAACCATAATTTGTGTACTCAAGAAACTCTATAGATTCTAACTAGGGTTAGGGGAGGGACTACTTTTCTGTACTCACTCTGTAGAAAGGGAAAGTCACATGATTTTGCTCTCTGTGTACAGCTAAGTAAAGAGCCTTGTGTCTGTGTAGATTGGTGAAAGTCAAAGTTAAATAATATTGAGGTAAAAGGTCTCCCTTGTTCTCAGTCCCTCCATCCAAGACTGTTATCCTATAGAATTTTCTCTGTCAATCTCTCTATGCACCTCAAGCTTTATCATAGACTCCTCACTCCTTTGCAGCAACCCTCCCCCAGTTCCTGCTCTTCAACATCGATACCACCCAATAAACCACTGACGGATTTAAAGTGGCTGCCTTATGAATACATGTCCCCACCTTTCTATGTTTTAGTAGGAGGAAAAATAACAAAGACAAAGTTACTAAATCTTGAGTAGTTCAAAACTGTCTAGCCTTACTTCAAATCTCCTTTAATTTGGCTTAGTTTACTTTTGTTTTTACTTTTTATGCACTGTAGCCAAAAGTCACGCCCCTGTTTAAGGATCACATCCTTTTCAATTGGTAGTAGTAAAAAAAAGGTGTAAAAACTGTACACAGCCATTAAAAACATGGGACACTGCATTTAGGACAGTATTTTTGGTCAAAATTACTTCTTACTTCCTCTATTTACTACCTTTATTTAGCTCTTGTAAATATATAGACAAAATAGATTGATCGCCTCTGGGAGTCAACTCTGTACCCAATAATACATTAAAACCTTTCAAAAATCTTCTATAATGGCAATATGTTCAAAAACACAACATTAAACATTGATGTTTAAGACTGCTGTTTTGGAAATGGATGATATGGAAATGGAAAGGACACACAGACGGTGATCCCTAAAACTAGACCCACCAGCTGTCTCCACCTGTTTGCCTTTCCTACCCTAGATGGTGACTACTTTTTGAACAGGACAAACAAACAAAATGAAGAATAGTCTTACAAGTATAGGTCAAACCCAAGAGGAAAATCTACAGTAGTAAAGGATCAAGATACGGACTGAAGGTTATAAACCAAGCAGGGATGAGAATAACTGGGAAATGGGCAGATAATTCTCTCATGAGATATCAGAGACCCAGTCCAGAGAGTGATTGGACCGTTACCCTGATTGCCAAACAAACCAGACTAGAAGAGGAGAGTAAAAAAAGTGGATGAAGCATTACATATAGCTTAACCAGGAGACAAAACCAAACAGGAGACATATAGATGTGGTGGAAATCAATTATGTTAGCGAGAAAAGTAAGGACTTTCTCAGACTAGTGAAGGACAGAATGAAAACTTACTACAAAATCACATTCAGCAGCTGCTCACCTTCTGACTTAAGTTACGGGTAAAGGATGGTGCAGAAGACCAAGAAGTCAAAGATGTAACATGATGGTTGATCTACATACACTATCCTTGAGTAAATTATTCAAATTGTAATAAAAACTGAGGTCTACTGCGGAAATATCAAAGCATTATTGTTGCTTTTTATATGGAGCATTTAAAAATATCAAACAGCATAATATTTCCATTTAGAAGCCTGAGTAGCAAGATATTTTCATTGCTAGTAAGAATTATGAAGGAAATCTCCATAATACTTTATAGCGTATCATGTTTAATGAAAGCAAATTCCAATTTTAATCCTTTTCTTTCTTATCAAGCAACATTTACAAGAAGAATGACTTGATGATTATAGTAATAGTACATTATATTGTACATTTCTTTAACAAACCTTCAAAGTATTTAAAGTTTAAGCCAAGAATAATAAGTGCAAAGGCAATAGATAAGATAAAATGTAATGCAATACACAGTTAATCCTGAGAGAAGAACATGATACTGTAGAACTTTACTTTCTATGTAGATTTTATTCTTTACTTGGAATGACTTATTTTCAGCCAGACATTTATATCAATTCTAAATGTAATGCTCCTTATTAACTTAAGTGGAATATGAATACTGAGGTATGTGAGAAATATATTTAACACATAAGTAAACCTTTGGAACAATTTTTTTAAACAGAGGAATGAATAGTGCAGATGATGGTAGTAACTTTGTAATAGTCATTAAGTTAAACCTACTGTAATTTGTGGCTTTCACATGCAATAAATTGATCTCTTCCATAATAAACTGAGATACTTTTACATTGCATTGTATTATCACTGACAGGTAGCCTATTAGACAAGTCATCTTAATTAGGGCCTTAGCAATATTGCAGACCTGGGGGCAGTAGAAAATCATGTGGTTGTCATGGAATTTATTGGCACACATGATCTTTGGGTTCCGATAGGATGAAAAACGAAGCCATCTTCATCAGAATGTCCAGTAGAAGAAACTCTTTTGTGACCGGAGCTCAAAAACGAAAAAGACGATCCATGCAGGTTTCCTCCTTATTTGTGCACCAAACACAAGGGATCACTTTCAGGGATAAGTCACCATTCAGACCAGAAACCGTCAATATTTTCACTCCTGTCCTAGTCTCCTCCACTCACTGCATATGAGAGACATATCCAGACATAGGGGGTCATTTACTAAGGGCCCGATTCGCGTTTTCCCGACGTGTTACCCGAATATTTCCGATTTGCGCCGATTGTACCTGAATTGCCCAGGGATTGTGGCGCACGCGATCGGATTGTGGCGCATCGGCGCCGGCATGCGCGCGACGGAAATCGGGGGCGTGGCCGAACGGAAACCCGACGTATTCGGAAAAACCGCCGCATTTAAAAACCGAAAAAGTGTCGCTTGGGGAGCGCTTACCTTCACCTGGTCCGAGGTGGTGCATTCTGGCGCGATGAGATGACTTTCAGCGCAGCAGCGCCACCTGGTGGACGGCGGAAGAACTACATTCATAAATCCCGGCCGGACCCGAATCCAGAGCAGAGAACGCGCCGCTGGATCGCGACTGGACCGGGTAAGTAAATGTGCCCCATAGTGTAGACAGTTTCAAACTTTTAAAACTTTTATTTCCAGTTATCTACTCACATATGTAGATAAAAAATGCGCATATCACAAATGTTTTAAAAGTTTGAAACTGTCTACACTATGTCTGGATATGTCTCTTATATGCAGTGAGTGGAGGAGACTAGGACAGGAGTGAAAATATTGACGGTTTCTGGTCTGATGGTGACTTATCCCTGAAAGTGATCCCTTGTGTTTGGTGCACAAATAAGGAGGAAACCTGCATGGATCGTCTTTTTCGTTTTTGAGCTCCGGTCACAAAAGAGTTTCTTCTACTGGATTATTGAATAGTGGATGTTTGCTGGATCCATCTAGGACCGTTAAGGACAGCTCATAAGAGGGAAGGTGCAGCACCATGCAAAAAAATTTTTTGTTGGTTTCTACAATCTTCATCAGAATGTGTTTAGAACCCAGTGAATATCAATGACAACAGGATCTAATGGGTTAAACAGCCTGAATAGGATCTTCCTTTGATCCTGGCTGTTAGAGTAGCTGTCTGGCAATCACAAGAACAAAAGGAACCCCATCTGTGTGACTGCTGTTGTAAAGGCATGTGTGACATTAAAGCATTGTTACAAAAAAAATTCAATAAAATGAGATTGCAATTATATAACGTAACAGAGAATAAAGCTGACATTATGACTTTTATTCCACAGCAAGGATCAAGATTGGGGTTGGGACCCATCACAAATGATAAGATTATGACCTTGTATGTATATGCCAATCTTACGAACACCAGCAAAGGACCTCTGTTTATAAATGTCACAAATTAGGGGTACATTCACCGCCTTTCCAGTCGGGCATGCATACTGCTTGCGTTGGAGAGGACGAGGAGGTGACCCCTCCACCCTTAATAGGGTGCACACATGGGGATAGATAGAGAATGCTCTATCTTTTTTCCGTGTACGGTGTGGCACCGTACCGCCACCAGGGCCACCATTGAGGTCTATGGGGAAGTATATGCGGCCGCATATACTAAGGATATTTTTTTAACTTAACCAAAAATTATAGGCACTAAATATTTTTACAAGCCAGAATAAATTATATAGAATGTAATTAAATGGTTAGGCCACTATTTAACATGAATTGCGTGTCTGCCTTAATAATAATCCCTGTATGTTCATCAATTGATTCAACCTCACTGATATTTACTTTAGTCCTGTCTGTAAACGTTCAGTAAATCTTTGTTTACATGTCTCTGCACTGATAAATAGGAAGGACCTGCAGCAGGACTGCGCATCTTGCTTCCCATCTTTCCCTGTGTAGGTCAGTGAGATGGATTGTGGGAAAAAAAGACACAGTGGAGCTCGCCAGTACAATAGACTGAAGGAGAAACAGGATGTTGTGCATTTATGCAGGATATACGAGAACAGTATGGTGATAACAGGAAAAGGCTGAAGCTCTCAAACTAGGCAAAGATACCTACAAATACAGAAATATGTCTAATGGAACAGATTTATTGAAAAGTGGCCAACCCCTTTAACACTAGTCTATAGGTAGTGCATCTAAAAACACATTAGCAATAAATACTATGACCTGTAAAAGGATAAAAAGTACAATGAAAACAACAACAAAAAATGTTAATCTATGTCCTTTGATATTCTATTTTTATTGACTATCCAGAAATTTTAAGACAGTTGGCAACCTATTACCTAAATAATGGTTTCCAAAGCAAGCAACAAAATCAAGCAATCATAAAAAATGAAAAAAAAAAAACCCTTTATCTTATGTAGTTTAGTGGGATTTAAGAATAACTTCACAAATTGACTTACTAGACAAGCAGGCATGCAGTTTTCTGTAGAATACGTATATTTTTATTTAATGTACTCATTTAATAACATGCAAACTAGGTTCAATCTATCCTGTAACAAAGTGTTCTATTTCTGTCTACTAAGTGAATCTAATGAAATCTGGATGATTTCTGCTATTGATTGGTACAAATGTGGCTTAATGGCAGAATCATTACTTTTTTAATCTTAAAACTGCCAGCCTGTACTATTTCCCACTGAACCTTGGGTACCTCAATTAAGCAGTGTCATTACTAATTGTTTTTGAAGTCAAGCTACCATATAGCTAGTTCAAAAAGTTTAGCTTGTCATGATGATCTTTACAACTAGACTTTTTTCAATTGTTCTGACAAACATACATTTAATTTTCCGCACATTACACATCCAAGAATTGATGGCTTGCTAATCTGATTAATGGAGTACACAGCAGATAAATTGATGTGCACGAGAAACTTTTACAATTTTTAAATTAAAATAACACATTGAAAAGTGTTTTACTGTTTTATTTATTCATACTTTGAACTAAAACAACCTTAAATATAAGAAATTAAGAATGAATAAGAAATGGAAGAATCACTTCATTCTGTATCTGTGACATGGGAGGGGTGGGCTGAGGGAAAGGGGTATCCTGGCAAACTGGAGCTTGTAGGAGAAGGTTGTGCATAAGCAAAGGAAAGGAATAGACAGACTGAATCTTACACAGATTTGAGTTGGTCAAACCAAATAACAAGAACAAAACAGAGAATACCACCAGAATACCAATAAAACTTTTGTTTATATCCGATAAAAACACCAATGTGAGCCAAATGATGATGACAAATTATAAAATGCCCAAGGACAATTAGGGGAGATAGGAGAGAAAACATGAGCTCAATTTCTGGTGCCTATTGGGTATTACCCTAAAAAAATGACACCACCCACAGCTACATACACCAAAGTATGAAAAAGTTATTAGTGCCAGAAGCTGGCAAAATACATAGATGTTTTTTTATGAATCCATAAAATCCAAGCCCACACCGATTTCACTGCATTTGAATTGTTTTTCTTGCTTCCCAGTACATGGCATCTAATACGAAATTCCACCACTATGAAGTTCAATTTGTTACGCAGAGGACAAACTATCACAGAGCTCTGTAAATGGAAAAATTAAAAAAATATAGATTTTTGAAGGTGGGGAGTGAAAAATGAAAACGCAAAAACGAAAAAGGGCCGAGACAGAAAGGGGTTTAACTTTCGCAGTTTTAGAGAGGTGCTCCCAGACCTTCTTTCTTTTCAATGATTTCCGTAACTGAATATTCTTTATTCTATGGTGGGTAGCTTATTTATATTATGTTGTGTATGTTGCCTGGCAGTATTTCTATTTGTGCAGGTGCTTAATTTTTTAATCATTTATTTACAAACTTATTCTTCCTTGAACTTTTATTCTCTATGTATTTGACTCGACCAAGATAGTTAGAGTTCTATGTCTATGTTGGGAAGGGGTTGCTAGGGCTTTTGCCATTGTGTAGAATTTTTCGCTAATAGACTATTACTGTAAACTACATGTATTTTAATACTCCTGTGGTATTTCAGCGAATTATACTTGATTTGTAATATTGATATGTATTGATTTGTAGGATTGATATATAGTATTGAGTTGCCGGATTATAAGGGTGCGCCGGATTAGCCAGCGCCAATTAGGAGGGCGCTAGCCCTTTAAGTCAGGAGGAGTCGGTGCACGCGCCTTTGCAGCGAAAGTGCGCAGCCAAGATGTAGGAGGCGTGTGGCCTGGACGGGACCACACCCTGGAGCCTGGAGAGTAAGTACGGGCTAGGGGGGAAAAGTTATTTACAAAAAAGGTCCCTAGGGACCTCACTGAGACCCATTGGTCTGAAACTTAACTTTTAATATTATTAAAGAACAATAAAAGGTTTTATTTGATTGCTTAAACCTATTAAAGACACACACTTAAAATTCTACAAATCAATGGCGTTGGAATGTATTATTAATTGTCAACAAGTCCAAGTAGGAGTTAGCTTTTGTGTTAATCCAAATGCAGGGAGAACCACCAGGGGTCGCCAGAGGTATAGTTCTAGTTCACCTATGTGTTAGGTATGTAACACCGTAACATTACTTATTAAATCTGCAACATTGTTGTTGCGACTGTGTTCATAGGTACTATAATGTACTACTGCTGAAAGAATTCAAAGCCAATGCTTGCTGGTGCCCAACGGAAGGACCTCCCAATCTATAAAGTCTTTTGTACACACTCCTCACTTACTAACTAATAAAAGACAGGAAGACTCATCCCTAACAGCCATCTCATTGCTATCTAAAAAGTTAGATTATAGCCCCCCCCCCCCCCAGACATGTTTTGCCAAGACGATAGCGTCCTCAGGGGTGCCGGGGAAACGCCACACAGCAGAGCGCGGGTGTACCCGTCATCCGCGACATAGATCGTGGGGACACCCGTGACATTTAGTTATTTGACCATTGGTGGACTTTTTCTGTGTATGTTTTCTTTTTAATGGATTTGTTTAAAATTGATAGTTTGTTTTCCTTTATTTTGTGTTATATGCAAATTAGTAGACATAATTCAACTTTTGACGAGAATAAACAAGTTTTTTCCCAAGCAGCCATTGAGCCACGCCTCCTTGTTTTGACTGACAGCTTAGTGTGTCTTCAAATCTCAACCTGAGCAGACAGGAAGTCCACCTTCCTCTCCTTACCAGAATGCTGTCTCTCTCACTTGCTTGGTGCATTTAGCAGTGAGCACTGTGTCGGACAGTACAGATCTTCTCACCATTTCACAAACACAGGATTTCACAGGGCCAAGTGGTGGCTGATGGAACTACATGCTAGTGGGTGGAGCCCACATAGACAAAGGAGAAAAAAAGTTTGAATGATTTTACTGGAGGGAGGTGGAAGATTTAAGCAAAGAAAAGTGTGCTGCACTTTTCAACAAAGGCACAGTGGCGGGTGGGGAAGGGGTGAGCAAGGTTCTTGTGCCTGTTCTTGATGAAAGGTTCCCTGGCAGATTACATGACCTTAATTAACCCCTTAACGCTCAGCGTCCGATATATCGGACGCTGAGCTCAATGACTTAGCGCTCAGCGTCCGATATATCGGACGCTGAGCCCATGCCGGTTCAGCTCAAGATCTGAGCCGAACCGGCATCGGGAAACACGGGGTGCCGGCTGTAACTAATAGCCGGCACCCCAGTGTAACACCCGCGATCGGAGTTGACTCCGATCGCGGGTGCTTAACCCGTTAAATGCCGCGGTCAGCGCGACCGCGGCATCTAACATGCCTCTGGGGGGTCTTTCCCCCACGATCGGCCCCCCCGAACCGTTTTCGGGGGGCGCCGATCGATGCTATAGTAACTCTGGGGTCCGATCTGGACCCCAGAGTTACTTGCTAGAATTGCCAGTAAGATGGCGTCTGTGACGTCATCTTACTGGCACAGTGCCAGCCTATGCAAGTGTATAGGCTGACACTGATAATACTCTGCAATACATGAGTATTGCAGAATATTATCATGAAGAAGCAATCAGAAGATTGCTTCTTCATGTCCCATGGTATAAAAGTGAAAAAGTAAAAAAAAAAATGTTATTCAATAAAAAAATAAAGTAATAAATCACTAAAAATGCCCCAAACCCCCAAAACATATAAAGAGACATATAACTAAAAAAAAAGTCTAAATCATAACACAAACCCCACATATATAGTATCACCGCGTCCGTAACAACCCGTAGAATAAAAGTAAATCATTATTGAACCCCCACGATAAACGCCGTAAAAAAAACTGCTATAAACCTTCCAAAAATTATGATTTTTAGCTATTCAATCCCACAAAAAATGCTATAAAATGCGATCAAAAAACCATGTGTACTCCAACATGATACTGTTGCAAATTACAACATGTCCCGCAAAAAATAAGCCATCAACCAGCTCCGTAGCCAAAAAAGTAACAATGTTATGCCACTTGGAAGACGGCAATACATAAATGATAGATTTTTCCCCACATTAGGGTTTTGTTTGACAAATTTAGTAAAACGTAAGAAAATATATTCAAGTCTGGTATCCCCGTAATCGTATCGACCCATAGAATAAAGATAACATGATTATTAGTCTATACGGTGAACACCAAAAAAAAAAGAGTAAAAAATCCAGTACAGAATTGATGCTTTTCTACTCCTGCCCTCAAAAAAAGTTCCTAAATTTTCAACAATAGGTGATACCAACCCCAAAATGGTAACAATGGAAAAAGCATCTCATCGCGCAAAAAAAATGGCATCACATGGCCCCAATAACGCAAAAGCGAAAATTTTATAGCCTTCAAAAGGGGCCAATGAGGAAACTAAAATCCTGGCAGCTGCAGGGCGCTCCTTCCATTCTGCGTCTCGCTGTGCGCCCATAAAACAAGTAACGGCCACATGTGGGGGGTCTTTGTACTCAGGAGAAATTGCAGAACAAATTGTATGGTGGGTTTTCTCTTTTTATATTTTGGAAATGTGTAAATTTTAGGGCTAAATGAACGTATAAGGGAACAATTTGACCATTCTAAATTTCACCTCCATTTTGATTCAATTACTATGAAGATCTCAAGGGGTTAACAATCTTCGTAAAAGCTGTTTCTGATAGCTTGAGGGGTGCAGATTTGAAAATGGGTAGATTATATAGGGGGTTTTGATGCTAAATATGTAAAATTTCATTCCAAACTGTATTTATCCCCAAAATAGTCAATTCTGAAAATCCGGAAAAGCGATATTCTTTTTGTAAGCCGCGTGACATCAAAATAAATTATCCAGACATTTCAAAAATTATGAAAATGTAAAGTAGACAAATGGGAAATGTTATTCAGCAACTTATTTAGGTGGTAAATCTATCTGTCTGGAAACGCAATGATTTTGAATTTCGAAAATGGCAAATTTTTCAAAAAATTTATCATATTTTCTTTTTTTTTGTAAATAAACGCAAAACTTATCAGCCAAAATTTACCACTAAAATGAAGTACAACATGTGGGGAAAAAACAATCTCAGAATCGTTTTGATAAGTAACAGTGTTCAAAAGTTATAACCATATAAAGCGACGCAAGTCAGAATCCAAAAAAATCGGGCTGAGCCTTAACCTGCAAAATGGCTGCGTCCTTAAGGGGTTAACCCCTTAAGGACGCAGCCATTTTACAGCTTAAGGCTCAGCCCGATTTTTTGGATTCTGACTTGCTTCGCTTTATATGGTTATAACTTTTGAACACTGTTACTTATCAAAACGATTCTGAGATTGTTTTTTCCCCACATGTTGTACTTCATTTTAGTGGTAAATTTTGGCAGATAAGTTTTGCGTTTATTTACAAAAAAAAGAAAATGTGATGAATTTTTTGAAAAATTTGCCATTTTCGAAATTCTAAATCATCACGTTTTCAGGCAGATAGATTTACCAGCTAAATAAGTTGCTGAATAACATTTCCCATTTGTCTACTTTACGTTTTCATAATTTCTGAAATGTCTGGATAATTTATTTTGACGTCACGCGGCTTGCAAATAGAATATCGCTTTTCCGGATTTTCAGAATTGACTATTTTGGGGATAAATACAGTTTTGAATGAAATTTTACATATTTAGCATCAAAACCCCCTATATAACCAACCCATTTTCAAATCTGCACCCCTCAAGCTATCAGAAACAGCTTTTACGAAGATTGTTAACCCCTTGAGATCTTCATAGTAATTGAATCAAAATGGAGGTGAAATTTAGAATGGTCATATTGTTCCCTTATACGTTCATTTAGCACCAAAATTTACACATTTCCAAAATATAAAAAGAGAAAACCCACCATACAATTTGTTCTGCAATTTCTCCTGAGTACAAAGACCCCCCACATGTGGCCGTTACTTGTTTTATGGGGGCACAGCGAGGCGCAGAATGGAAGGAGCGCCCTGCAGCTGCCAGGATTTTAGTTTCCTCATTGGCCCCTTTTGAAGGCTATAAAATTTTCGCTTTTGCGTTATTGGGGCCATGTGACGGCATTTTTTTTGCGGGATAAGATGCTTTTTCCATTGTTACCATTTTGGGGTTGGTATCACCTATTGTTGAAAATTTAGGAACTTTTTTTGAGGGCAGGAGTAGAAAAGCATCAATTCTGTACTGGATTTTTGACTTTTTTTTTTTTGGTGTTCACCGTATAGACTAATAGTCATGTTATCTTTATTCTATGGGTTGATACGATTACGGGGATACCAGACATGAATATATTTTCTTACGTTTTACTAAATTTGTCAAACAAAACCCTAATGTGGGGAAAAATCTATAATTTTTGTATTGCCATCTTCCAAGTGGCATAACTTTGTTACGTTTTTGGCTACGGAGCTGGTTGATGGCTTGTTTTTTGCGGGACATGTTGTACTTTGCACCGGTATCATGTCTGAGTACATATGGTTTTTTGGTCGCATTTTATATCATTTTTTGTGGGATTGAAAAGGTAAAAATCATAATTTTTGGAGGGTTTATAACAGTTTTTTTTTACGGCGTTTATCGTGGGGGTTCAATAATGATTTACTTTTATTCTACGGGTTGTTACGGACGCGGTGATACTATATATGTGGGGTTTGTGTTATGATTTAGACTTTTTTTTTGAGTTATATGTCTCTTTATATGTTTTGGGGGTTTGGGGCATTTTTAGTGATTTATGACTTTATTTTTTTATTGAATAACTTTTTTTTTTACTTTTTCACTTTTATACCATGGGACATGAAGAAGCAATCTTCTGATTGCTTCTTCATGATAATATTCTGCAATACTCATGTATTGCAGAGTATTATCAGTGTCAGCCTATGCACTTGCATAGGCTGGCACTTTGCCAGTAAGATGACGTCACAGACGCCATCTTACTGGCAATTCTTGCTAGTAACTCTGGGGTCCAGATCGGACCCCAGAGTTACTATAGCAACGATCGGCGCCCCCCGAAAACGGTTCGGGGGGGCCGATCGTGGGGGAAAGACCCCCCAGATACTTGTTAGATGCCGCGGTCGCGCTGACCGCGGCATCTAACGGGTTAAGCACCCGCGATCGGAGACAACTCCGATCGCGGGTGTTACACTGGGGTGCCGGCTATTAGTTACAGCCGGCACCCCGTGTTTCCCGATGCCGGTTCGGCTCTGATCCAGAGCCGAGCCGGCATAGGAGCCGTGGCGGATATATCCGCCACTGAGCGCTAAGTCACTGCGCTCCGTGGCGGATATATCCGCCGCGGAGCGCGAAGGGGTTAATAATCTTGAGGATAGAATAAGGAGTTAAGCATCTCTCTTTGCAGATGTTGTAACACTAAAAATTGAGCTTGAAAAGGAAAGTCAGGATAAGAATCAGTTGGCAACGTGGGCAAGTATAACGTGGGCAACTTAAAGGGAATACCCCTTTAAGTTGAAAGACATCTACCATAAAATCCAGTCACCGTGACTGTGGTAATATTCTGATTTGTGTTATTCACGGCCTCCTTCCTCCTAAAATCAAATTTTAAAATGATGCTTACGCTCACCGCCCCAACGGTGTGCTGAATCTTCCTTTGCTGCCCATGAGATGACAGCAGGCATGGGATGGGGAAGTGCTGGGAAAGCAGGGGGGAGAGTGAGACAGTATAACAGCCTGTGAAGCCAGGCAATGTCCCCCATAGTACTTCTGGCTCATTAGCATTATGAAAAAGTAGATTTTTAGAAGGAGGCCATGGATAACAAATATATGAAGATTATTACAGTCATAGTAATTGGATCTATAAGTAAATGCCCCTGGTTTTTCATGCTGGATTGTGAAGAACGATTTAATTTAAAGGAAACCTGCATTCTAAAATTTTTATACTCTGGTTTCAGGTTTCTTATATTAACAAGCCTTGGATACACTTTCTCAGTTTTAATTTATATTCCGATAGTACAACTGATAATTTAGCCAAATAATATTCCAGGCATTCAGTTTATGTCACAGCTGTCAAATGAAGACCTGTCACTTCTTAATTAACCTTTCACAGTGGGGAAAGAGTAAAGGTTGCAGGAAAAAAAAGTCTTTGGACCTTATGGACGTTGTTTTGAAATGGTAAAAAATATATACAATTTATTTCAGGTGATGCATTTTTAGTGATGATCCCACCTGTTACATAACCCCACAGGTGATAGTAGACAGGTGTGACATGTACTCATAGATTCTTAATTTTTTCAAGGTTTTGGTCCCTCAATGACCAATCTAAACTTTTACTAATTAAAGAGCTAATTTGCTGTAGTTACTTTTTGCTATATATGATGTAGAATTTAGGAACAGCATACTTGTGTTTTTGTCTGGTTCGGGCTAAGGTTAATGGGGAAGATAATGCAAAAAATGTATCATATTACTATTAATTAATAGCATTGAAAAGTTTGTTTTTCTTACTGCCTGAATGAATAATAAAAATGTCTACAGCAGGTAGAAACAGATCCATATATTTGTCCGATCCCACACATTGCACGGGAAAAAAGTGCTTGCATCATCCAGAAATATGATGCAAGGACTCCCTTGAGCCGGTAAAACGACAACATTGATACTGTATTAGGAATCTAGTTGTTCAGTGATTTGCACATATCCCTTGCTGAGCCATCATTTTCCATGTGTGCTTTAACATTCCAGTTGTTTTCTACTGATTAGTGAAAAACATTTAGAGACCTGTGGATGCAGATTACAGAAGGAGATAGAAGTCTATGGAATGCCAAAAAAACCTGATAACACATACATTTTTTTACTGCTAAGGCTGGTAAACCCAGTGTTATGTCACGTTGTTGCCCCCTCACTGGACTAAAGTGCTGATGTGAAAAAGTGATATGTTCAGAGCTAGTGCAGCAATCGGCGAGACTTGGATATAGACAGTTTAACAAGTTCTCGCCCTTGTAAATTGATAGGCACTGCACTTGAACATTAAAAAGAGGATAAATGCAAGGTTATGGTTTAGGTCCTGTTGTGGACCATGCTAGCCTGCCTATTCTGCCTAATATACCCTATGTCTGACGCGTTTCTGCAGCCCCTCTATTAGGGAGCTGTGTCATCAGAGACATATGGATGCATAGAAGCTGTGCGGCGCACCAGATGCGCAATGGACATGCAATAGTGTGAATCCACCCTCAGCCAGACAAAGAGTCCTCACATCATATTTCTGTTTGTTGCAAGGACTCCCATCCTGGGCAATGTGTGCAATTTGTGGGATCGAAACAATGTAAGGGTCCGTTTCAAATGGCTAAAGGTGTATATCAATGGAACTTTCCTAAATCGGGCACATCCCCATAGCAGATACCTCTAAACCAATCAAAGGCCCAAGTAATGATATCAACACAAATTGTCAAAAAGAAATGTGCAAAATATTAAATTGTTTTTTGGGGTTAGGGTTGTAACAGTGTTCACAATGCAGAAAAAAATAAAATGCTACATTTTTATAATGGGTGAGTACTGTACAACAATATGACATTTATGGAGTTATTTCTTATGATGTAATTTGGAATGCCTTATTCAGACACCTTTTATACAGCATTCTCATCAATGAAGCCATGTAAGGGCTCGTTTTTGGGGGCAGCTGTAGATTTTTGTTCCTCAATGTCTAGGTTTCTTTATTTTATGTTTAAATTAGGGACAAGGGAAGTTTAGAATTTTAAATTACCGTAACTTTTTCTTTTCTAATTATATTTTTTATAAACCAAAGAATGTAGCCATGTAAGTTTGTTTTTTTCCCTTCCTCTAAGTCAACACTGTTAGATTCATAGGTGGTGTGGGAGATTTGGCCCAGTAGAGACCGTGGTAGCGGGGTGCTGTGATGCAGTTCAAGACAGTGACACCAAAGTACAGTCCAAAACAGGTCTCGCCTGCGTTTATTGTAGCAGGAACAAAATAAAACAGCCTTTACATTCAGGCATTAAACAAACAAAATCCTACCCGTCAGGGTGCTAACTATACAGGTGTTCACTAACTCACCACTAACAAAATCACTTGGCTGCTCCAGGCACAGAGGTCAGGGCTGTGTGCTCTCCAGCCTCCTTCCAGAGAGAGACAACACTTCCAGCTCTGCTGAGCGGTTTAAAAAAAAAGACTGATTGGGCTGCTCCCATCACCTGTGTCCAAGGTGCTGGACACCCAACCGCAGCACTAAGGCCTTGCATAATAGCAAAACCTAGGGGAAACATACCGCCCATCCACAGTTAACCCCTTCAGTGTCTCACATACCCTCCCCCTCTGTTTGACCCTGTGGGGGCGAACACTTTTGGCCATCAGACAGTGGGTACGGGATAGGGCATCGGCATTCCCATGCAGCTTTCCCGATGTTCTACCGTGAATTTGAAATTCTGCAACATTAGGAACCACCTTGTGACCCTGGCGTTCCTCTCTTTGGCCTGACTCATCCAGGTGAGGGGAGAGTGATCGGTCACTAGTGTAAACAGTCGCCCTATCAAGTAATACCTCAGGGATTCCAGAGCCCATTTGATCGCCAAGCACTCCCTCTCAACTATACTGTAGTTCTTCTCAGGAGGTGTGAGCTTGCGGCTCAGGAATGTCACGGGATGTTCCTCACCCTCAACTACTTGGGACAGGACAGCCCCTAAGCCCACGTCAGAAGCGTCAGTCTGCACAATAAAGGTCTTGGTGAAGTCAGGGGTGATTAGTACCGGTCCCTTGCACAAAACCATCTTAAGTCGCTGAAACGCCCCCTCAGCCTCTTCACTCCACTTTACCATCACCGCCCTGCTACCCTTGGTCAGGTCAGTCAGGGGTGCCGCTATGGTAGCAAAATCGGGGATAAATCGGCGATAATAGCCCACTATGCCTAGGAAAGCCCTCACTTGCTTCTTGCTCATAGGTCGTGGCCACTGCTGGATCGCCTCCACTTTATTTACTTGGGGTTTGATGACACCTCGCCCAATACGGTACCCCAGGTAACGGGCCTCTTTCAGACCCAGAGCACATTTTGGGGGGTTCGCTGTCAACCCTGCTGCCCTCAGGGAGTCTACCACTGCTTGCACCTTGGCCAGGTGACTCTCCCAATCGTTACTATAAACTATGATGTCATCCAGATAGGCCGAGGCATATCTCCGGTGAGGTTTTAGCACGAGATCCATTAACCTCTGGAATGTGGCGGGAGCCCCATGTAGCCCAAAGGGGAGTACCACGTACTGAAAAAGCCCATCAGGGGTAACAAAAGCGGTCTTCTCTTTGGCCCTGTCAGTAAGGGGTACCTGCCAATACCCTTTCGTCAGGTCAAGGGTGGAGAAGAACCTAGCCTGTCCAAGTCGTTCTATCAACTCGTCAACCCTGGGCATGGGATAAGAATCAAATTTGGACACCTCGTTCAACTTCCTAAAGTCATTGCAGAACCGTAGGGAACCATCAGGTTTGGGAATCAACACAATAGGACTCGACCAGTCACTTTTAGACTCCTCGATAACCCCCAGGTCTAACATCTGCCTGACTTCTTCGGATATGGCTTTCCGGCGCGCTTCCGGGACCCGGTAGGGTTTTTGGTGTACCCGGATGTGGGGTTCGGTTACGATGTCATGCTTGATGACTGAAGTACGTCCCGGTAACTTAGAGAACACATCCACATTTCGGAGCACAAACTCCTTCGCTTCCTGAATCTGGGCCCTGGAGAGGGACTCCGGGATCTGTACTTCAGGCACCTTGGCATCGGGTACACCTACCTTCGGTGTCACCTTCTTGGGGACAGACGCTTTTTCTACTCCCACGGCTATCAGGGACTCTCTTTCCCTCCATGGCTTTAGGAGGTTCACGTGGTATATCTGTTCGGGTTTCCTCCTCCCCGGCTGAGATACCTTGTAGTTAACCTCCCCCACTTTCTCCATGACCTCATATGGTCCTTGCCATTTTGCCAAGAACTTGCTCTCAACGGTGGGCACCAGAACTAGCACTCTGTCGCCTGGGTTAAAGGTCCTGAGTCTGGCTGACCTATTGTAGACCCTAGACTGGGCCTCTTGTGCCGTTGTCATGTGCTCCTTTACAAAGGGCATTACCGCCGCTATGCGGTCCTGCATAAGGGAGACGTGTTCTATCACACTACGGTGGGGGGTCCTCTCCTGTTCCCAGGTCTCCTTGGCTATATCCAAAAGCCCACGTGGGGAACGGCCATATAACAGCTCAAAGGGTGAGAAACCCGTGGAGGACTGGGGAACTTCACGTATGGCAAACATCAAATAGGGCAACAAACAATCCCAGTCCTTCCCATCCTTGCTGACCACCCTCTTTAGCATCCCCTTCAAGGTCTTGTTAAACCTCTCGACTAGGCCATCTGTCTGAGGATGATACACAGAGGTGCGGAGCTGTTTAACCTGCAGTAACTTACACATCTCCTTCATTACCCTAGACATGAATGGGGTACCCTGGTCAGTCAAGATTTCCTTGGGGAGGCCTGTGCGTGAGAATACCTGGAACAGCTCCCTAGCAATATTTTTGGAGGAGGTGTTCCTTAATGGAATCGCCTCGGGATACCGCGTAGCGTAGTCCAGGATAACCAGGATGTATTGGTGCCCCCTTGAGAATTTGACTATCGGGCCAACCAGATCCATTGCAATCCGCTCAAATGGCACCTCTATGATTGGTAGCGGGACCAAAGGACTCCTGAAGTGGGACACCCCGGGGCAGTAAGTTGACACTCAGGGCAGGAGCTACAATACCGGTTTACCTCCTCCCACACCCTGGGCCAGAAAAATCTCTGCAGGATCCTCTCCCGGGTCTTCTCAGCACCTAAGTGCCCTCCCAGCACATGTTTGTATGCCAACTCTAGCACCAGCCTACGGTGAGATTGGGGTACTACAAGTTGCTCAACCTCCTCACCCCGTATCTGGTCAACCCTGTATAACAGCTCCCCAACAATCACCATTCGGGGGTATATTTTGTCAGCCCCTGGTATTTGGAGTACCCCATTTATCACCTTAACATTCTCCCGTGCTTTAAACAAGGTAGGGTCCTGTAGCTGTGCAGCCCCAAAATTCTCACGGGAAAACTCAAGGTCCGGCATGTCGGCCACCTCCTCGTGGCCCTCGACCTCACCAGCTAGGACCTCTAGGGGAGAGAATTCATCACATGGGGTCACCCCTACTGCTGGTGTGGGTACATCGGCCTCAAAGGGTTCAGGGGCCAAGGCCGGACATACCTGACGTCCATTATCTGCAACAGCACCTGAGGTGGGTCTTCGTCTCCAGAGGTCCCAAAACACCGGTAAGTCTCTGCCGATAATAGCCTCATGAAACAGGGTCCCCACCACCCCCACTTCATGGGTAATAGTACCACAAGGTGTATGTAGGTTGATGACAGCAGTGGGATATTCGCGAGTGTCCCCATGTATACACAACACTCCCACTTTACCCCCACTGTACAGTCCAGGATCAACCAAAGTTCCCCGCACCAGGGTAACCAGACTCCCTGAGTCTAGCAAGGCTTCCACCGTGTGACCACCGATTGTGACCATACACACTTGGGGTTCTGCATCCGTGACTGACTCGGCAGCCAGAACCGGCCGGGCAAACAGTGACATTCGCCGGGTCTGGTTGCAGTCCATTGGCTCCACTGACAGGGGACAGTTGGCAGCAATATGGCCCATTTCATGGCATCGCCAGCACTGGATACGGCTATGACCTCGGTCACGAGCCTCACTGGGTTTCTGTGTATCCAAGCCCCCCAGTGTACCCCCTCCCAACCTGACCTGTTTCCCTTTTTCTGCAGTAGCAGTCCTACCAGATGTTTTAATGGCCTTGTCACTGGCACTGCTTCGTGTGGGAGGGATAAGTAGAAGATCCTCCGTAGCCCGATATCTCTCTACTAGGGACACGAGTTCCTCAGCATTTGTGGGACCGGCCTGTCCAACCCACCGCTGGAGCCGAGAGGGCAGAGAACGGGTGAACTTGTCAAGAACCACTCTCTCGACCATCTGTGCTGGGGTGCAGTCATCGGGTTGTAGCCACTTCTGGACAAGATGGATCAGGTCATGCATTTGGGAGCGCGGGGGTAGTTTTTCAGAGTATGCCCACTGGTGGACCCGGCTGGAACGAACTTGAACGGTGACCCCAAGACGAGCCAGAATCTCCGCCTTTAGCTGGGGGTACTCACGGGCCTCCGTTTCACTCAGGTCGTAGTAGGCCTTCTGCGATTCGCCGGTCAGGAACGGTGCCAGGACATCTGCCCACTGCTCAGCTGGTAACTCCTCTCGCTCAGCTACTCGCTCAAACACAGTGAGATAAGCCTCCACGTCGTCGGTCGCCCTCATCTTTTGTAAAGCCTTCTGCACTGCAGCCCGTGCGGAGCGCTGGACAACCGGGTACCCTTGCAAACCAGTATGGGACCCCTCAGTAGTCGTCGCTTGCTGTGCTGCCATAACGCCAGAAAACTTCTCCATCATCAGCTGGAACATGGCTCGGGACTCTGCCTGCTGTTGCTGTAGCATGGCTTGCTGCTGGCGGAACCTCTCCTCCTGCTGCTGGAGCATGGCTTGCTGCTGGCGGGACCTCTCCTCCTGCTGCTGGAGCATGGCTTGCTGCAGCTGTCGATTAGCCTGGGACTCTTCCTGCTGCTGCTGCCGATAAGCTCTGGCCTCCTCCTGCTGCTGGCGGGATCTCTCCTCCTGCTGCTGGAGCATGGCTTTAATAAAGTCCTCCATCTTGGCTTTATCCTGCAATTTGCCTGCTGCTTTCACCCAGGCCATGCAATGTTGCAGGATGTAGCGAGCCTTTCAGGTGTGTGTCTTTTTGAACTGCCCGCAATCCGAAGCACCATATGTGGGAGATTTGGCCCAGTAGAGACCGTGGTAGCGGGGTGCTGTGATGCAGTTCAAGACAGTGACACCAAAGTACAGTCCAAAACAGGTCTCGCCTGCGTTTATTGTAGCAGCAAAATAAAACAGCCTTTACATTCAGGCATTAAACAAACAAAATCCTACCCGTCAGGGTGCTAACTATACAGGTGTTCACTAACTCACCACTAACAAAATCACTTGGCTGCTCCAGGCACAGAGGTCAGGGCTGTGTGCTCTCCAGCCTCCTTCCAGAGAGAGACAACACTTCCAGCTCTGCTGAGCGGTTTAAAAAAAAAGACTGATTGGGCTGCTCCCATCACCTGTGTCCAAGGTGCTGGACACCCAACCGCAGCACTAAGGCCTTGCATAATAGCAAAACCTAGGGGAAACATACCGCCCATCCACAGTTAACCCCTTCAGTGTCTCACAGTGGTTATTGATGAACCTTATGAATCCAATGGAAGGAATATATTGAACACGAGTCTTAATATTTTCCTCCCACCGACGCTCTGCAGCTCAAATCTACTAAGAAACACCTGCCTCTTAGTAGATCTGGAAGCTAGGTCAGACTAGTTTAGACTGGGTCTTACCTAAGGGGGAGGTTCAGCTACAGTCACCATGGGATTTCTGGTAAAGACTGATAAATATTGGCCAAAATGCCATGCCCGGAGGAATTCCAAGAAGACTGTTCGAAAGGCCAGAGAACTGGTAGACAAGGCAAAGTATATTCTCCAATTTGCTTTGTTTTACTGTTACATTTACTAACTTCTTTTCCCACCTAGTTTGCTACAATATTTGAAAATGGCACATCATATTATGATGTGTTATGAAGACAAACACATTTGTCCAATATTGTACATGCAGTAAATACAGTGAAACAACCCGTGAGACTAGTTATTTTAGTCACTTTATGTAAGAGTTGCTTTAGGACTACAGCTGGCAGACAACTGCATTCATATCTCATTCGCCCTATGGATGTGATTTTTAAATTGATTCAGTGTCAAGTAAAGCACTAGGATCTGATGTAATATATAAAGATAATTTGATATCACTGGAATTGCTCTCTAGAGTTTTTACATTTGGAAGCTCAAAATATTCATTGGCAATTCAAAGCTCTGGCAGTGTTTTCTGGATTTAAAATTGTATTTCTTCAGCCATCGCTTTGTATTTAATATGTTTATCTTTGCTTAGGAGACAGACTCCGTTTCACATTTTTCATATATTTTACTAAGCCTTGCTGTTTTCAGTGTACTGATTCCTGGAATCTATTGCCTGAAAAGCACTGCTAGTATATCTAATATATAAATAAAAGTACATTCTATTGATGCTCTACCTTATGTGCCCATTATGGCATTTATCCTGTTTTCTTTTAATATACAATACAATACTAGTAAATATTTATTAGCAGAAAAAAAAACAAGTGGGTTCTTGCAAAGTAATATGTATGATAATTATATAATTTAATTAATATGTGATGACGCTATACTACAGTAGTTTTTTTTATCTTCTTTTTAACACCATAGAGTTAAACTTTCTTTTTCAGAGCACCAACTACAGAAGAACACTAACTAACCTTTTTGAGGAGCTGCATAGGTCCACATCTCACATGGCAAAATCTGTTAGTCAGGTACTGCACAAATCGGGTAGTTATGGAAGAGTAGAAGTGCCATTTAGAGTAGGGAGTCCCTTTTACTATGTAGGGGTCACAGCAAGCATATGGATAAAGAACCACCAGAATGAGATAAGACTAGAGATGAGCGAGCACTAAAATGCTCGGGTGCTCGTTACTCGAGCCGAACATTTCCTGATGCTCGAGTGCTCGTTTCGAGTAACGAGCCCCATTGAAATCAATGGGAGACCAGAGCATTTTTCTGTAAAATTACAAACTGAACGAGCACAGTGAAAGAACACAGTGCAGAACAGATTGCAGATGTTCGGGAACATCTGCGATCTGTTCCGGAGACACGCGTGCAGAACAGTGTTCTCCGCAATAGTATTTGAAGAACAATATGTGTGAAGAACAACTTGCAGATGTTTGGAAACATCTGCAAGTTGTTCTTCACACATATTGTTCTTCAAATACTATTGCGGAGAACACCGTTCTGCACGCGTGTCTCCGGGACATCTGCGATCTGCTCTGGAGACACCCGTGCAGAACGGTTGGTTACAGAGGGTTACAGAGGGTTATGTTGCCAACAGAGGGTTATGACATATATTGTGGATTATAGCCTATCCCTTGTTTGCACTTCTTGCAGCACATCAATTTTTAGCCCATTCCTACATCTGTTGCCACATAACCTTATGCATTTTCTAAGAGATACTTATTCTGCACATTTTCCCAATTGCTTTCTGCTGGAGAAAGTCACAGTTGAGCTAAAACATTGCATTGGTGAATACTAGAATATATTCAATAACATTTTACCTACTAATAACTAATCAACTATATTTAAGAGCTAAAGTATCTTTTACTTGCTGAACAATCACTAATTCGCAACAACATATAGACTACCAAACTGAAGATCACACTCCCCACACTAACAGAAGTTATTCTCTTTAGCTGGAAATTTACACATAAACATGATAAGTCCTCAATATCAATAAACTGCTCATCGCCGGAGACATTGGACATCTGGGGTAACAACAACTCTGATCACAGGTGCTAACCTGTTAAATGCGATTTAACAGGTTAGCACCTGTGATCAGATTGACAACCGATTGACAACCCCTTGCAGCGTTCTCAGGGAGGGGAATTATCATTGCTATGGCAACTCGTCAGGGGTCGAAGCCACAGAGAGGTAGTGATACACGTGGGGCAGTGGCTCCCCCCAGTCTGAACACATTGGTGATGTTATATGGTTTACTTACTACTATTTGTTGTTACCTGCACATCTGTATCTGTTGCCAATATGTCCCTATTTTGTCTTGACCTAGACTTAAGCGGGGGTGAGCTCACCAGCCACCTGATATTATAGGTGACTGCTTGTGATGTGTATTATGTATATTTTTAAGCAGGAAGGGGGGCCCCATTCAGAAGTTTGCTACAGAGCCCTGCTAGATATGCCTCTATCTAATTTGTTATATCTTTTTTTTATACAGTGTCAATATGTTTCCCAAATTGTGTGTGTGGGGAGGCAGAAAACCCAAGCTGGCAAAAAAGATTCTCTATATACACAGGACGGCTGAAGGGCTGGGGGTCCTTGACATTAGAAACTACTATAGGGCTTCAAACCTTGCTAAAGTAGTGCAATGGTGGCAGGGTAATACTGAACTCCCATGGGTGCAAACTGAACAATCACTAATACGCAACAACATATGGAATACCTCACTTAAGATCACACTTCCCACACTAACAGAAGGGAAATTTACACATAAACGTTGTGAGCATTGATTCCCTCCTAATTTAGAAGATCTTCCTATCAAGATTATAGAACAGGCACTTGAGGATCATAAGTTATTACAATGGAAGGAGAAGGGTATAACTACAACGGCTAATTTGTGCTCAGGTGGTACTGTGTGTCCTTTCACTGAAATATGTGCTAATTTCAACACTTCGAGTAGGGATATCTGTCTTTCACACTTCGGTGAAATTTGATGCCAAATTAGTCTCTATTGTTTCATTAGAAAGTAGGGAGCTTAAACTCTTTTATGTACATCTATCGGATCACATGATCTTCCACATTGAAACTTACCAATATGGCACTCAAAAGCAAATCCAGAAGGCATACACTTCATCTTCCTATCTTTGCTGGAGTAATTGTGGTGCCATAGGAAACCTACTGCACATAAGGTGGGAATGCCCAGTGATCCAGTCTTTCTGGGTAAAAGTTGGTCCTGTACATGCACTTTCACTGTAGGTGCACTAGAAGGTATCCTACTCCATCCATTAATGAATGTAATCGTAGGTTTTCATCAGGTGAAAAATTGCTTGTATATTAGTGTCGGCCAGAAAATCTTCTAACGTTTCAGCAAAACTCTTACCTTTGTCAAACTATAAAAAATATATACAGTAAAATTGTATTTACAAAATATGTATGTAATATATACAAGACATACAAAATACTGAATTAATGTTATGGGAAGAGATGGGCGAATTTTTCGATTCAACGAGATTGACAAATTTTCTGACTAAATTCGATTCGACCTGAACTGAATCATGACAAATCACTTTAAAAACCAGGTATTTCCTGGCTGCAGAAAGCTTGTAGGGTATTGTAGAACGTTGTGCTATGCTCAAATCTGCATAGGGAGTGTGGTTTGGTCTTCAAACAATGCTGTGTTTTAGTATGACATGCACATGACAGCCGCCACTCTTAGAATCGCTTCACTCTTCAATTGAATGGGCATTTACAAGGGCCAACTTGACCAAAAAAGTGAAGCGGGAACACAGCCTGACAACGTAACATCTGTGCCAGCTCAAAAGAACTGAGCTGAGGCCCATGATCTGACTATGCATCAAGGAGTGCACTCTTTTTACACTGACATCAGATGATTCCATAGATTACAACAGAACCTATCTATTATACACCAAGACATGTAGAAATACCCAAAAGAGTGTAGAGGGTGTCGGCAGTAATTTTGCATTGATGTCGCTGATCATTTTGCCCTTCTTTTCATCCATCAGTGTCCACTTTCAAGCGGTCAATAATCCATCAGTATTGCTAAAGCCAAAAACAAACAGGAGTTGATCATAGATGGGATTTCATTCCTTCTGACAGATGAAATGAAGGGGAAAACAAAACCTAGTGGCAACATCATAGAGTGGTGGAGAGTGAAAACAGAATTATGGAAATCACAGGGTGTTCCAGGGAGACAGCAGTTAGTTGGCAGCAGCATGAGTGGCACAATGAGAAATAATTGAGGTGGAAGAAACATCGTAGGCCACAGAGTGTCAGAATGAAAGAGAGTGGAGGTGGCAGCAGCAGCATAATGAGGTCAGAGAGTGCACAATGACAAATTCTGGAGCTGTCAGCAACATGGTAGGCCACAGTGTGGCACAATGACAAAGTGTGGAGGTGGTGGCAGCAGCAGGAGGTCAGAGAGTGGCATAATGACAAATTCTGGAGGTGGCAGCAACATGGTAGGCCACAGAGTGGCACATTGACAAAGTGTGGAGCTGGCGGCAGCAGCAGGAGGTCAGAGAGTGGCACAATAACAGTGTGTGTAGGTGGACGGCAGCAGTAGCAATGACAGATTGTGGAGGTGGGTGACAGTTCGAGTCCCTGGTAAAGATGGTGCAAAGCAGATGGAGCAACTGGTAGCAGATGTGTGGCATCAGGTGGGTGGCAGAATCAGAATAGTGGCTGAGGCAGGTGGTTAGATTGTAGACTCATTTCTCAATGTTTGGGGAAGATGTCATGGCTGATCTAATCTGATGCATGAGGCATTGGTGTGTTGAAGCCCGGGCCGATCCACGCCTGATTCATCTTGTCAAAGGTCGGCCTCTCCACATTACGGGTGGACAAGCGGGTTCTCCTTGGGTTAACGAGGGCCCCGCCCCACAGAACACCCGCTCTGATGCCACACTGAGTGACTACACTGCACTGAGTGACTAGGAACGCCGCTGCCTCACTGAGCCCCTGTGCCACTGCTCACTTGGACCTGCGAAACGGGTTTTGTATACCTTGCGGCCGTTTGGTGCTAGATTTCCTTTAAGTCCTACTGTGTAAGATACACATATATTTGCTGTCTCTGCTTACTCTCAGCTTGTGTTGGATACTGGTTTTGTAACAAACATATAAAGCAGTAATGTATGCATTGTTAGATTGTTATTAAGTTGTTTTAAAAAAAAAATCTCAAAAACCTATTGAAATTAAAGGGTTTAAGCATCATTGACTTTAAGCTTAACATAAAAGACATGTAACACACAGCATCGATGGGAATAAGATATCAGAAATCCTCTAGTTACAATACAGTACTATAATTTTCTTGTGATACTTCTATTTGCATTATATACTTATTATCCATTAGACCATATTTGTTCTCAATTACAGTACATGAAAAAAAAGATTTGTGTCAGCAATTGCAATAACTTTTTGATTGTTTATAGAGAAATGATCACTGGCACAAGAAAATGAAGAACCAACTCCATAAAATAATGTAATACATTCAAATTCAAGGGAAAAAAACATACAACTCTTTATAATTTGAAATGAATATTGAAATTGTGTTTTATGTACAACTACAATTTTTTGGATTAATGACATCTGTAAGAGTGTATGTCACTTACATTCATGTATAAACAGTATGTAGAATTATTTTTATATTTTATGACTGGGATATATCATACAAACTTATAACAAAATTAAAATTACATAATAGGTTGTGTTCATTTACAAAATAACCTATATATATATATACATACATACATGTATACAAATATATAAATTAATGTACACTCTGCAACCCATCTTGACAGAAACAACTGAAATGTAGATATTTTTGCTAATTTATCTAACAAGAATAACTAAAATATCACATGTACATAAACATTCAGACCCTTTGCTGTGACACTCATATTTAACTCACATGCTTTATGTTTATGTTTATGAAATTCAACCAAGAAGCAGAAGGTATTGGATGAGGAAGGGACTTAAAGAAAGTAATTCTATATTATAACATAACATATATGTTTTTTTAATGTAAAAAGTAGAGATGAGTATAAGAGTCCAGTTCAGTTACAATATTTCTTTAACTCTAGTTAAGATTTTTACAAATTATGTAAAGTGATAAGTCACAGATACATTGGAAATGCAATCTATCAATAGGGACCTGTGTTTGTTTGTTAGTTAATTGATTACCATAAAATCACATGCTATGACTAAGGGCCATGTAAGGGCCTCCATGCACTTATCTGTTTGAAAAAAGTTTTTATTTTTGAAGAATAAAGTTGGATATGTTTAACAGTGCCAGATGACCTCCATTTCTATTTTTGGACTACTGAAAATCTGTAACCCTCGCTCTGGGCATTCTAATTTAAGCTCTATGTGCACCATCTTCCCTTGCTGGTCAAACTGTTTGTCTGCTAGCTTCTGTTCAGTGATTTTGCTATTCTGTGTCATTCTGTTTTTTTTATACTGGCTACATCCTTGGCTATTCTCCCTTCTATTCGATTCTGTACTTTACCTGCCATCTAGTTTGTCTTGTTACATGTTTTCACCTTGGTACAGAATGGGAACAATGCCCAGTTATTAGCCATTGTTAAGGGTGGATCCATTAAGTAGACATGGACAGTTTTGGGGGCTGAGAATCAGGTCTCAGTATAAACCATTTTCTTTCATTGATATATACACCACTGCAGTTTACTGAACAAAAAAATAATACAGTTAAAGTGCCGTGCATAAATATTCATACTTTTACTGATCTAATAAAAAACATGTAAATTATGTCAGCCAACATAAAAATCCATAATATAAAATAGTTGGAAATGGAATGATTTACATAGAGTGAAACAAAACATACTTTTTGTCTTCACTTTCTATAAAGCAAAAGAATATAAAATAATTTTATATTAAAGTCCACTGGAAAGCAAATTAATTCAAGTACGTAGCTCAATATAGTGAAACAATGTTCAACACAACCTATTTGAAAAAGTTCTAAACCACTTTACAATGTCAATGATCAGCATTTCTTACAGTTACAGGATCATCTGCCCATAGAGTAACAAGATAATAACGTAGAACACAGAATATCCTGCTGTGCCTATTGCATTTATCATCTTCCATAGATTAAAGATCAAAAAAGTAATTTGCTTTGGGATTTTGGAGACACAAAACAGGATGTTAGGGTACATTTGGAATAAGAATAAGTGACCTAAATCAGACAATACAAACCACTCCTTTTGAGGTTTTGGAAATGTGATTTAATATTGAAGAACGTGTTAGGATGAAATGAAACTGTAATTCATTACATTTCTAATTCAAACTGAACTGTTATTTTGGGCTGTAATTGTAAAAAATATATAGAGTTATTCACAAAAAAGTATGCCAAAATTTTTGTATTGCAGGAGGCACAGAGGGGAATGAAGTTCTTAGGTAGTGGGGGAGTGGGGATAGACATAGGTAGGTAGTGTAGGGGTGGTAGTATGAAGTAAAAGCTTGTAAAGCTAAAGAACACAGGGGCTTTGGTAACATCCCTCATAGCTCTTCTGGCTCATTAGCTTAATTTTAAAAGTTGATTTTAGAAAGAAGGTGGCAATGAATAACAAATACAAGAAAGTTACCACAGTCACAGTGCCTGGATCTATGAGTAACTATTACTGTAGATTTCCTTTCACTAAACAGTTGCATTACATTTGAATGCCTTCCTATAAAACAAATACTGCAGACCTTGACTTCTAGTTTTTACCCTCTACTGATGAACAAACGATAGAGGCATTACCCTAGTAAATCTGTTAGATCTTGGTCCTGCAATTATCAAGGAGCAAGTGATTTAAGGCGCAGTCACCTGCCTATTCTGCACTACAGCTCCAAAGCCCTCTGAACTGATTAATGACTTATGTGATTTAATGACACTCAAAAATAGATTAGAGAACTTGGGGAGTCTTTAGTGCCGACAGGACAAGATGCTGCACATACTATTAAAATTACAGAACAATGAAGCTAGTGATTCAAGTGCCAGGGAGATAAGGATCAAAAGCAACACTCTTACAGGGTGCTGATGGCTGATGTTTTGGTATTTTTTCCCAAGTGTGGGTTTTACAGACATATATTCAAGTGATATCCCCTTGGGCAACCTCTAAGAGCATTTCCCTGTAACCTTCCCCCAAGTGTTCACCCTTTTACCCTCTTAACAGAAATATAGACTTCACTTGGAGCAGGTGGTTTAAGTGTGAACTGGAGCGGAGTCCAATCTTAATCCGAATATAAGTCGAAGCCACCAATAGAAATCAAGTTCAAAGCAAAGTACACTCCTTTGCATAGAACTGACAAGCCAAGAACTTTATCTCTCGAGCATCTTCCAGTGGGCTATTCTGGCTCATTAGCACAATTTTAACATTAAAGAGGTAAGGAGGCCATAGATAGGTATAAGAAGACTAGCACAGTCCCAATGCCTTGATCGATGAGTAAGTGTCCCTTCTTTATCATGCCTGATTTTCATGGTAGATTTTAGTTAGTATTATTATTTTTAATTGATCGGAAAGATGAAGACTGTAAGATGAGAAGGCAGAAGACTTTCCCTGCTACAAGGCATGATTAAGTAGGATTTTTAAAAAAAATAATGGTGGCATACAATACAAAAATATATTTGCAATACATTTTAAAGATTTCAATTTTTTAATCTACAGTATTTAATAAAATTCCTTTAAACTATTTTTTAAGAAGACATCCAATAATTACTAAGTTGGACAGTATTTGAAGAAAAAACATTACACTACAGTATTACTGTATATTTATTTTCATCATATGTTTCATTGATAGATTCTTTCACAGGGAATGCAAGCATCATTGTTGCTTTCTTCATGGTTGACTTTAAGATAATAAACAATGTATAACTTCCTTCCTTTTTACCATCAGTGTTTTATTACAATATGGGATAATGCAGATCAGATGGAGAAAATGTAACTGCATAGAATATTTTATTTTTAAATAAATACATTAAAAATATTTGAGAAAAGAAAGAATTTGCAAAGTTTAGAGTTGCAAAAACTGTCTGGAGGTAGAGCAGTTTAGATGAAATGAGTAGGGCACAAGGTGGGATTAGCATACCAGTTTGCAAAATTTGCATTCATGTGACACAAATGATTTTGCAAATTAGCAGCAATTACCTGTATGATTCATCACCTCATCTAAGACTTTTAGGTTGGTACAAAATTTGAATAGATGTCAAGCACTCTTTAGAAATGTGATATTAACCCTCTTGTACTAAAGATTAAAATTCACAGTTGCTCCTTTTTCTTTCCTCCAACTTGTATATTTGTGTTGCTTTAATTAACACTTTAATCCCTTTAAGACAATAGGGCATATTTATAGAAATAGTTGCAATTGAAAGCGGTGCAGTGTGTTTAAGTGACAAAAATGATTTTCCAAGGTCAAAATACATAGAATATTCCCAAAAATGGCAAGCAAAGATTTCCTTTTCTCTGTATTCACTAAACATGCAGAGTATTTAGCATTTTGCTTTTGATTTTAAAATTGTGTTTGGTCAAGACACATGCTGTATCACATACAAAGCAGCACAAACTAGTAAGGTTGGAAACAGAGCCCTTATGTACTATAGTGTCATGCAGGATTAGATGTGCTGCTGCTATGTGTATGGGGTTATTCATTCCTAGGAACACATTAGGGCTTATTTACTAAGGGTCCCGCGGCCACATTTCCATTGGGTTTTCCGATGTTTTTGGGGATCACGTGATTTTTGGGGATCGTGATTGTGTGACGCATGTGATCAGATTATGTCACAATTGTGCTGGCTTTGATGCGACACAAATTGGGGGGCGGGCTGTGGAATGGTCTGACGGATTCTGACAAACTGCAGGATTTAACTTCAAAATTGTGTCGTAAGCCAAGCAATGACATGCACCAGGAGAAAGATGGTGAACTCCGGCGGACCAGAGCGGGGGAGCGACACATGCAAGATATTGGGCGCACGATCTTAGTGAATCGCACCAGACTGCCTGATCGGCGGACACTCCGGACCTCGTGAACTCAAGTGGCCGGGTAAATAAATGTGCCCCATTGAGTGAGGTTGTATTGCTTATAGGCTATGCTACCATTGGAAGTGATAACACAGGCTTACTGAAGCACTACTGCTGCTTTGAGCAGATGATCGGTTGGGCCGCCAAATTATGAACCTGATTCATCCAACATTGAGGACCTACCGTATACTAAAGATAGGCCATCTTTTTTTTAAATTGAAGTTTTATTTTCTGGTTCTAAATGGTGGATTCTATATGACTTCAAATATTTGTGTTGCAATATATTAATATAAAGTACCTCAAATTAGCATTGCTCAAGCTCTTTGCAATCTAAAGGAAAGGGGACAAAAGCTGATTATTCAGACTTCAATTCCTGAAACCCCAAACAATAATAACTACTGGGTTTTAATAAGTCATGGAGGAGTGCTGCTACTTTACTTATCCAACATGCCTCTACAAAAAGTAGTAAAGTGCTGTGCTTAGGCAGCTTAAGCATTCCCATAAATACTATAATTTGATTCCTGCATGACCCATTACTCCATTCATATCTTGAATATAGAACCTATTTTTTTGCAACAGGTGATATATAACTGTGATATATAATGCAAGGAGATTCTGCAAGCAGCACCTACACTGTAGTCATGTGTACAATGTCTGCTGTTTAGTGAAGAAACAGGAACTCCTTGCATCATATATTTTTAATGTAAGGAGTCTCTCCCCAGCCGTGTTGTCTTAATTCAAGCATCCTAGGAATTAGTATTGTGTTGCATAGCAATCGAGTTCAGAAAAAAAAATTTAAAATATGACATGACTGGAGAAACTAAGTGTAGTAAAGCAATACAGTTAAACAAGAGCATAACATAGCTTTTTAAACTGTATCCTGTATATATGGGCACAGCTCCTTACTACTACCCCTATATTGTATATATGGGCACAGCTCAGTACTACTACCCCTATCCGGTATATAAGGACACAGCTCAGTACTACTATTCATATCCTCTATATATGGGCACAGCTCATTACTACTATCCCTATACTGTATATATGAGCCCATCTCAGTACTAGTAATAAAAAAGCTAAGTTGATTGATATAAATCGAAGTGTTTCACAAAAAACACCCTGTTGTAAACTTAAAGAGAACCTGTCACCCACAAGTCTTTTTGGACTGGTGTTTCAAATTGCCCTATATAATTACTGTTTGTTACCATATTTTAAAAATAAAGTTTATATACACCTTGGTATGGGGCCCTTGATGCTGTCAGTGAATCTGGAGTAGTACATCCTGTCTTCACTGCACAAGCACTGTAGGTACACAGTGGGGCACCTGTATCATAGTTTTTCGGCTGCCACTTTTTCAAGTTTTCTGAAACTTCCTGCAGAAGAAAAAGGGTGGTCTAGATTGCCTAGATCAAAATGCCAGCATAAACCTAAGAGTCACAAACAAATGAGCAGGTAAAGATAAACTAAAACCTCCACTGGTCTAAGGCCGTGTTCACACGTGGTATTTGTATTGCAAAATAAATGCAAAGAAAATTTGTGTCTTGTCAATCACAGACAGAGGAAGATGCCGATACAGATTTCACAGAAGAGGTCTGGAACTTTATTTTATCATAGTAACACTCCACTTGTGAGAGACACAATCTAAGGCTGCATTCACACTGCCGTTGCCTGCCGTACCGTACCGGGCAACGGCAGTGCATGGGGAGAGAAGGAGAGCGCGACTCACCCCCGCCCCTCTCCATAGGAAGTTATGGCGCACGGCGCCGTACTACGTAGAAAGATAGGACATGTCCTATCTTTTTCCGGGGCATGGAGCGGTACGGCGCCGTGCGGCCATTGCTGTCTATGGGGGACATATATCGGCCGTATATACGTCCCCCATACGGCAGTGTCAATGTAGCCTAAGGCCTCTTTCACACTTGCGTTGCAGATCATGTAAGAGTCTGATGAGGGTGCGATCAGTAAATATTATACCCAGGGGCGTTGCTAGGGTCACAAAATATCTGGGGAACGGACCCCAATGCATACATACCAAATTCTCAGTTGCATCCCCTTTTGTACATACCCCCCATGCACTTGCCCCTAAAACAACTGTACTTAAACGGAACTGTACAGCTACATAACACTGTAGAAATGCTTACCTATTATATCCAGAGAAGTAGTTGTTCATATTCTCCATTAAGACCACCATCACTATTTCTCTCCTTCCAGCCATGTGCTGTCCCAATGTAGATTACCACACAGACATGTTCTGCAATTTTATATTGTCCCTAAATCTTTGTCCCCTAACTCTTCAACTAAATAATATATTAGAGCCACACATAAAGTCCTCCTAAAAATCTAGTAACACACAAATAATGCTCCCTAGTGTAACACGTTATAAAATCTTCAGTTGTATACCACCCATTTTACAATTAAGCCACAATTGTGATGGCCCCACACAGTGTAGGTCACCAAACTGGGTTCCACACCCCTTTCTTGTGGTCCACACCCATTTCTTGTGACACTTAATAAAGCCCCCACAGTGTGTCACCCATAATGATCCTTAAATATGGGCTTACATGTAACAATGCCATCCACTCTTAGTAATAGAGCCACACACAGTAAGTGCTCCCTATACTCACTAATAGCCCCCTACACACTTATAAATAGCCCCCCACACTCAATTTCCCACATTTAGTAATAGCTCCCACTCTTAGTAATAGCCCTTCCATACTCACAATTTGTCTCTCATTCAGTAATAGCCACCTCACTATTAACCCCCTACACCCACTAATAGCCAAACAACCACTTATCACCTCCACATTCAGAATAGACCCCTCACACTCATTAATAGCCCCCAAATTTAATAAGAGTCCCACACTCAGTAGTAGCCCTCCAATTGCTAATAATCCTCTACACTCAATGACCGCCCCCTACACACTAATAGCCCCCCAAATTCAGTAATAGCTCTCCACTTGCTAATATCCCTCCACTTTCTAATAGCCTCCATACATTTAAAAATAGTCCCCCACACTACCTTATAACTCCCCCACTCAGTGATAGTCCCCTTTCACTCACTAAAAGACACCACATAGCCCCCTCACTAATAGCCACAAACACACTCAGTAATATAAGCAACTTATTGCCTCTACCTACTAAGGGATAGCCCGACAACACTCAGAAATAGCCTCCACTTTCCCCAAAACCCCATATGCACACTGTATAGTTAAAAAAAACTTCCCTCTCTTCCCTCGTGATTTCCTCTTTTCCTCCATCTGCACAGCGCCTCCTGCTCCAGGCTGCTTGAAGCAGGAGACACGTTGGACACGTTGGAATGCCATTGCTTCTTGCAGCGCTCATTGTTCTTTTATAATGCCGTGTGGGCTCTGTAGTGGAGCAGAACGCTAAAAGCACTCCCACTACAGTAATCCTTTCTATAAGCATCCAAAAATGTAAAAATAGATGACAGCGGAGAAAGCCAGCAGACAACATTCAGGAGCTTGTGCCCCAAATCTTTTGACCAAATGACACTCCTGATTAGATCCAATTTGTCCAGGAATAAAAAATTATGTATGGCTGGGGGACTGGGTGTAGAAAACAACAAACCTCTCATAATCCCCTCTCTCTGTACTTCCATTCGCCCTTTGCTCATCCCATGGGGGTGTTCCTACCTAAGCCGTGTGTGAGAGAGCACCACAGACCTCTGTTTAGAAACAGAAGCCGGCATTGATGACTTCTCAGCCAAGCTTTGAGAACCTGTGCTTAAACCAGAGAATAGATGCAAATAGAAATTGGTCATATACATAAAGTAGCTCGAGGAGTTTTTTTAAAACAGGTAAATCAAAGTTTTGTGCTCAGGTATTAATATTGAGATGCCAACCATTTTTGGGGCTTAATTTTTTGGTTCTCTCTGAAGTATTTTCTCTGAATTATTTGCAGGTGTTATTTTTATGCTAGGGGATATTTTTATAACAATGAAAAGACATTGTAGCACATTAGTCATTAGAGCTACTACCTGCAACCCGTGACTTCATAACAACCATCTGTTAAAATAAAAAAAAAATAAAAACAAATGTAGATTCCAGATGCTTGTATAACACAAAAATCTATGTTTAAGCTAATTAACAGTTATTTAGAATAATTTTCAGCCATTATAATTATATTTATTTCACATGTATATGGCTTTTCTTAAACCGTATTAAAGGTTATATTTTTTGTTTTTGTTTCCAAATGTATCCATTTCAGAATAATTTGGAAAAAAGTGGAAACTGAAATATCAATAAAAACAAACACCCCTTGTTACTTTGTATTGTTCTCATTTAAATGACAGAAGTGTCTTGCATTTGCTTTCCAGTCTTGTTTTTAAGAAATTGAGTTTTGGCTAAGATTTCTCTAAAGACTTCTTCATAATATAGCATTGGGCTTTGACTTCATGTAAACATTGACTCCTGTCAAATCTAACAAGTGATTTAGTTAAACAATGTAGAACACGGTTAGATGAACAGCATATGGCCGCATAGGAACAAGTCAGTTTAAAGTATTTCCCCTGACTCCAGACTAATTTTTATATTGCTTAACTGCACAGCATCTTAACACTTTAACTGCTGTACTTTTGATAAAACGAAACATAGTGGATGTGGATCATAATTAAGTGATAATTAAATAAATATTGTATACAATAATGGTGATGTTTGATAATTTGAGACTCCCAATCTATATCTAAAAGTGTAATGCAGAATGTAAAGATTTGCTAACAGCAAAGTCCCTGACATGCAACCTTACCCCTTTCTACATGTCTTAACTCATTACTAACAGAGATCGTTTGCTTTTTGATACCAACACACTAACCTCCCCACCCAAGCGCACAAACAGTACTTTCTCATACAATATGTATGTCCCCTGGAGGTATTTTTAACAAATTTCTATGTTGCACCGTAAACAATAAATAATCTTTTATACTTTCGTGAGAAGCAATCAGATGACAATCATCCAACCCCACCTCCTCCAGGCAGATAACTGTGCCTCATGCTGGCAAATAACCCCTTCGTCTTTCACTCAATTTTCTCTACCCACTCCATGCCTCTGCGTGGGAAAAAACGCATGAAGGACTCCCAGACTACAAGAAATAAGATTCTCTGGTCTGATCTGATGGAGATGGAACCATTTAGTGTTAATTCTAAGCGGTATTTGTGGAGAAAACCAGGCACTGCTCATCACCTGCCAAATACAATCCCAAAAGTGAAACATGGTGATGGCAGCTTCATGCTATGGGGAGGTTTTTAAGCTGGATGACTGGTTGCAATTGAAGGAAAGGTCAATGTGGCCAAGTACAGAGATATCTGGGATGAATACCCAGATTTGCACAGAAGAATAGCAGAGGATCCCCAAATCAAGGTGTGAAAAACTTGTAGCATCAATCCCAAGAAGACTCTTCTTCTTAATACTGAGCAAAGAGTCTGAATACTTATGACCATGTGATATTTCAGTTTTTCTTGTTTAATAAATTAGCAAAAATATCTATATTTCTGTTTTTTTTCTCCAAGGGGCAGAGTCTACATTAATAAGCAAAGGAAAATAACTTTTTTAATCTTTCTAATTGGCCCATATATAGTAAGATGATGGGAGGTTTCTAAAATTAGCAGTGTGATTATAGCCAAATTACTGAAGATATCTGATGTGGTCTGCTCTTACATGAGCCCAGCTCTATAACAACAAATGACTAATGCTTCTTCTTATCAGCAATCTAGTCAACTAGAGATTATTCTCTTGTGCAACATAAAAATGATGCACATTTATAAACAAAAATTTAGAAAATATGTACTGAATGTTATCTTTTTACATAACGTGAAAATATGTACTATAGATGTACTATATATGCCTTTCCCTCAGCACATCCAGTCTTCTTTGGTTAAACTTGACATACGTTGTTTTTTTTTTAACCATACTATGTAACTACTGTATGTCACAGATAAGCTTTTGTAAAACAATACCCAATTTACCATATTAGTACATAGTGAACAAGTTTCCAGTGCAAGACACAAGTGCCCGCAGCCTGATCCTTTTGTTGTATCTTTGACAAATGAGTTTTGCTCATCTATGTTTCAGATCAATCTGATTCCTAAAACCCCATATTATGCATTAAAATTTGTTTTATAAATAATGTTCTCGGAGCCAAACATATTTTCCGTGGCATACATAACACACACACACATACACAGAACTCGAAATAGAATTCACTTGAATGTAACTTTCCATTTATCATCCTTAAGCATGTGTTTAATCCTTTTCTCTCGCTATAAGTATTTCTGTCCATTTGAAATAATTCTAGTTTCTTGTACGACTGGTTAAGTATGTCATAAACATCACTAAGGGGATTTACATTAAATCCTATCTGAAGTGATTTGTACACTATGCAGCATAGCAGATAAATGATTAACTTTTAGTTTTTATGCTTCGAACAAGTGCCAAATTCCCCAATTCTTATATTTTTGTATATATTTGATATGTTATAAACAAAATAAATGGAAATGTACAAAAAGTATGTAAGTTGTTATAATAAACAGTAAATAATAATGTTAAATCATAGCTCGGATGTCATAATGACTTTTACCAAAGTGTCACAATATTGGCTTTGTTCTGTTCATCTTTAAAGGGATGATTGCCTCTTTAAATATGACCAGAACAAAGCCAATATTGTGTTCCTTATCTTTTCCTTTCCAGATTTATTTAATTTTGTGTTTCAAAAATCTTCTTCAGCCATAGTTAAGTGAGTGGAGACTAAACTCTTCCTGTATCTGCCCCAAAGCTTAGTTAAATTTAGTCTTCAAAGGATGATTTGGGTTTTAAGTAATTTAGCAGTAAATACAGTAAGAAACCAACATGCAAATCAACTGAGCACTGCATAGTGAGCAAACAGGATTTAAATAGTGAGTAACTTGTTAGCTTTCATCACATGGAAGATAACAGATAATTTAATAAATAGTAGAAACCATCTATGAGTGAAATAGTTACATGAAGTTTATAGTCTGTTCTGTGTAAGCACTAAGGGTTAATAGTAGTGATGTGTGAATCCAAACTTCACAGTTTGGGTCCATACCGAATTTGGTGGGTTTGGCACCCGCAAAAATGGACAAGCGCTGTGGGTTGAGATCTGAGTTGACGAAAAAGTATCAAGCTGCTTGATTGACTGCCAATCAAGCTCTTTGCAGCCACTTAGCATGTGCAAAGTTGATCAACACCCCAAAAGCTATTGATTATTTTGTTGTAATTTAAGTCGGGGGCTTCAAACCATATCCAGCCACATATTTGCGCCCTTTAGAAAAATGATGTGATCTGTGACTACACATTTTCTAAAGTACCAACAGGATGTTTGAGGTAGTCTGCTTCACATATTCTATCACTTTTTTGGGTGCATCTTAACCAGTGATATTGACTGGATGCAGATCTCATCTGTATCTTAATGTAGTTGGAAAAAACCCTGCCAAAAATGTAAAATATTAAAGGTCCTGTTAGCCTGATATCTTTTTTAAGTATCTATTTTTGAACAACTATGTACCATAGGATATAACAACACAATTAAGGGGAGAGGGACATTATATATGTGATTGGAAAGTGGAAAAATTAATTTTTCTTTTACAGTGTTTTCATGCAAATGTACTACTGGCACCTTGTTTCTATAGTATGTGTGCCTAAATTATTGGAAATAGTTTTGTGCAGGATGTGGCTAGTGTTAGGGAAAACAGAGGGACTTTAACATAACTGTCCCTATTTTAGCCTATTATAAAGCTAGTAATCTATAAAAAGCAAAACTTCAGAGCCACAGACCTGAGTGTCTCATCAGTAAGTACCTTCACAACATTAATGATGTTATAATACTGCTAAAAAAAGACAGGATCCATATGCATTGCACTGAGGCCAAAATAGTAAAAAATGCTCATTTTATAGTACAGAACCCGCTGCTGGGTTCTTTGGTAGTCATATCTAGGGGGAATGAGAGTGAGGTCATATGAAAAAGCTCTGTCTATGTATCTAGAAGAGCTGAATGTGTTCAGTGCTGTGGCTACAGATGTCTCCTACATAGATTAGTGAGATAAAAGATCTCCCCTGTTCCCTATCATTCCCCCCATCCCAGTCTGTAATTGTACAGACCTTTCTCTGTCTCTCTCTCTTCACCTCATGCTGATCCCCCTCCCCCACTTTGTACTTGGCACTTTGTGCATCAAAGCTATTAACCCATAGAACACACACAGCACAGACTATACACTTCAAGTAACTGTTTTACTTCTGATTTCTACCATTTATTACATGTCCCATGCTCCTCCATGTGATGAAAGGCTAGTTAATGTACATTGTGCAGCGTTCAGTTGATTTACTTGTAGGGATCTCACTGGCTTTACTGCTAAATTGCTAACTGAGAAAACACAATGGGGCAGATTTACTTATCCGGTCCTGTCATGATCCCGTGGTGCATTGTCTGATGAGGATTCAGGTCTGCCATGAATCACTAAGATCGTGCGCCTGAGTTCCTGCATCCATCGCTTCCCCCGATTCCTGTTGTGTGCAAGCTGCCGCCGATGCGCCAAAATCCAATCATGTGTGACAAAATCCCGGGGCAATTTGGCGCAAAACGGAAATCGTTGGGAAACCCAACGGAAAATGCGCTCCGTGGACCCTTATTAAATGAGCCCCAAAATATCATGGTTACTTTGGGAAGAAAGAATTGGACTCAACTTAAGGGCAGATACAGGAAGAGGTTAGTTCAACAGAAAGATTTTTGTTGAACACTTGAAGATCAGAGATAGAAAATACTTTGGAAAGGAAAGGGCAAGTAACACAATATGGGCATTGCTCTATTTGTTTTTAAAGAGGGGATAATAAATGCCAATTTAGTAAATTCACTATAACTTAAGCAGTACACTTTACATGTGTATGCCTTGATGGGAATGCTCCTTAATAGATACATACTTGTGCCAGATATCACATCCTGTTGGTACCCCAGATTCAAAACTGCTATCGAGTAACTATGCACAATACAGGATTACCACATTGTTGTGCTGACAACATTATGAGAGCAAGCATGCCACAGGAGGGCATCTAATACCTCACGAGAGCCTGTCAGTCTGACAAATAGAATGGGATCCATGTTAGCTCCTAGCTTCTCCTTGTGGAAAACACTTATGAATATAATACTGCAACAATCATAAAATTACACAATATTTACTTTTTAAACTGCAGTTGGGATGTACTGAAATATGAACAAATATGAAATCCTCTGTTAATATCCAAGATTGTGTTAAATGAAGATAAATATTTACAACCTTAAAAACTAATTTTATTTGGATGTATTTATCCACATTTTTAGACTGCAGATCTGACTCACACTACTGTGTTTATTGTGCTTGGTCGTAGTGATGCTTTGCATAAAAGTTTATTTATACTTCTTCAAAGAGGTAAATGTGCTGAATATGAACTTGTCAATGAAGAACACAGTGTGACATTGCCACCTTGCTATTTTGCATTTGATGGGTATGCACTATTCCCAAAGCTATTGCTTCTTCAGTTTGCTGATTTATTCCTGTAGACAATGGATCAAGAATTCCCTAAGCCACAGCTTATGTAGCATCAGCATGTTGTGTGATCGGATATTAGAACTCCTGCCAAAATTTGGTGAACATTCACCCATACAAGGTAATATTTTATATTTCTAGTCAGTAACCCCTTAAGAACCCAGCACAATTTCCCCTCAAGGACCCAGTCCGATTTTTCAAATCTGCCATGTGTCACTTTATGCAACCATAACTTTAGAACGCTTTAACTTACCAAGGTGATTTTCAGATTTTTCTGTTTTTTGTGACTTGTTGTACTTCTATTTTGGTTAAAATGTTTTGAATTTATTTATGAAAGTTAAAAATTGAGGGAAAATTTTGAAAAATTGGCAACTTTCAGATTTCTCAATGTTATACTCATCATTCAGTTCAGTTAACTTCCAAAATATGTTACCAACCAACACTAACCATGTGTCTGCTTTATTTTGACATATTTTTTTATGTTATTTTAGAAAATTTAAGATTTCATTATTTTAGAGGCTTAATTATATTTATAGAGGTTTTAAAAACTCTATTTATTATAAACTCCCCACAAAGAACCAAATTTTTAATTTGTATCCCTTTAACTATTCAAAACAGTCCTTGTTAAGCTTGCTAACCGTTTAAGCATCCGACATGATATAAAGCAAAATGAGAAAACATATCTCAGATTTTGTTGTGCAGTTT
This sequence comes from Engystomops pustulosus, assembly GCF_040894005.1. NCBI lineage: Eukaryota > Metazoa > Chordata > Amphibia > Anura > Leptodactylidae > Engystomops > Engystomops pustulosus. The sequence continues at coordinate 56,168,123 of NC_092414.1, read as the reverse complement.
CTCTCGAGCATGGCAATACATGGCAAACATGTGGAAGTGGTCCCATAAGAGTGCGCAGAAGAGAAGGAGCACTATCATTCTTTTGGAGGGCAAATTTTGCTAAAACAAATAGCAGGCTCTATGTGGCATTTGCTGAGCTTATAATATACCAGAACAAGAGAAGCCCCTAAAAAGTGACCCTATTTGAAAACTTAACCCCTCCATCAGTATAGTAACACTATTTTGGTGTGGCTATACCCCATTGATTACATTAACTTCCTTGGTGGGAATGCAAACACAAATCTATTCTGATGCTGATTTTTTACTTTTATTTTTGTCTTATACACCGTATAGACCTCAAACAACTTGCCTGGTGGTTTGCCAAGCTTTTTGCTGTCTGACAGTGTATAACTAGTGGTAATTTTATTATCTGTTGCCCATACCATTCAGTTAGGATAACTGTGGATTTTGTTATACATCATATATCGTAGATATCATGTTATTTATGTTTATGTTGGTACGATTACGAAAATATCCTATTTACATAGCATTTTTATGTTTGAATATTTGGTAGGATAAGAAAGCATTTGGAGAGAAAATCTCTTGCAAAATGTGTTTGCCATTGAACAAGCGATCATCTGATCACTTGTTCAAACTAATACACTTCAATACTGATGTATGGTGGTGTATTAGAGTAGTCAGTCTATGCAGATGCATAGGATGGCATGCACAGTGACAGATCCTGTTGAAAACATGATTGGTCACTCAACAGTTGAAGACAGATTGGGGGTCCTTGATCAGACCCTGGGGCTGCCATGGAGTCTATATGCACGCCCCTCTCGGAAACCTAGCGTGCAGGGGCAGGTGAGGAAGGCCTGTAGATGCCATGGTCATGTTTGGCTACATCACCTAAAACCAGGAGTGTCCATGAGCTGCACTGTTAAGTGTCATGTTTGGGTTTTGCCTACGGAGCTTAACAGGTCAACTGCCCCAATCCTGGCAGCATGGATGACTAGACTAGACACGCGTTGACTAGACTAAACATTGTATTAGTTGTTGAGTATGGGATTTGATAGCTTTTATAATGCAGTGTGATACTATAAAGCATATTGCATAGCATTTATTTTACCTCTAGCTGCCATGGTATCTTACAGAACAATTCAGGGAACAGAATAATCTGCTCTATTCTATCAAACCACTAAGATAACATGTGGACATCACTACCAAGTTATAACCAATAAAGGGATCCATTTTTTTTTAGCATAGAAGGTCCTAAATAGTCACAATTCCTGGTGCATGACCAGGAATTGCAACTATTTTAACTCTTACACTAACTTCATGCAAAGTGGGCATGCATGAAGGGGCAGTGCTCAGCTGTGGGCTGCTCCTGCCCTAGACACTATATATAGGCTGGGCCTGGTGTAGAATTACCTGACATTATGCTGGCCACCACATATATGAGGAAGATGGAGCCTATAAAAATATATGTTGCTGCAGGAGGGATGAGGTTTCATGTTACACTGACACACCATGAGCCAGAACATAATAAAAACCCTGATAGTGTAAAAGGAGTTACATAATTTGGATATTTGATGTACATCTTTATGGAGATCTAAGTGTAATATAGCATTACTTTATGTCTTGAATCTTATCATAAAGCCCTATTTTTGTTTCAATCATTTTTATTGGGGTTTTCAATTTAAACACATATATGACCAGTAATGCAATAAAGTCGGTATTACATGTTACAATAGTGTTGTGTAGCATTCCATTCACCCTCAATAAATGCTTTAATACAATTATAATTTGTCTTTGAGTCATTTCGTCTGCATGCAAACATGCTACTCTGAATATAATGTTGTTCATGCAATTATCCATATTCCATACTTGTTAATACGTTCGGATTAGACTACCGTTCAAGTAGTACCGATGTACCAAAGTATCTAAGCATTCTGTCTTTACTGTTACTAACACGTCTCAACAGAGACTAAACAACATAAATTAACAAGTGTTTCACAGGGTTCATATGATTGTGGTGCTGGGTATAAATTAGCGTAGACATGAATTAAAGATCTGTGCAAGGGAGTTAAGATACAAATTCCCAATCCCTTATATACCTTACATTATTATTGTCTCAAAAGATGGGTGTGAAATCCATGGTTCCCAAATGCATGATATTGGCTGGTGTTTTAATAAGCCATAAGCCAAACACTTCTCGTAATTGAATATAGTGTTGATTTCCCTTAGGTTATTTTTGGAGGCTCCTCCTCTTTCCAGTGTCGGGTGATAATTACCCTTGCAATTGTAAATAGTTTACATAGTAGGATTCTTGCCGGAAAGGGGAATTCTGTTATCCCTAGGTGGAGAAGGGCTTGCGCTGCATTAAGTGTAGGCAGATGCGAGAACATTTGTTTTAGAATCTTATATACCTCCTCCCAAAATCTTTGTATCTTAGGGCAACCCCACATTATATGGTAGAGAGAACCATTCCCTCCACATGATCTCCAGCAGTAGGAGGAGGAGCCAGGATATAAAGCCCTATTTTTAAAGGTCTGAAATAATTTATTAGTACTTTTTAGCCATAAAATTAATTTGGGGGAATAAAAAATAAATAAATAAAAATTATTTGCCTTCCTTAATATTCTCCTCGCTAGTACATGACAGTAAAATAAATGTAGAAGTTCGGCCTTTTGATAAATGTTTTATAGCAATCAACCTGATCTATATTAAACTGCTCTAGATATATAACCTGCACAAGATATTGTAGATTCCTTTGCACCACCCTGCCCACTTTTTACAAAATTGGTGTCAGGGGCAGTAAACCATCAAAATGTTGCAACTGCCTCATTATGTGCCTAGAACTTTTTCATTCAGTCAATGACAGAAAACTGGTGTACAAGGCACGATAAATCTGCTTCTTTGACTCATTTACATATAATCTGTAGGAAGACAGAGATACTGCCTCTTCTCTACTCACTGGATCCATGCTTGACAGATTTCAGCTATGGTATGGGCATCCCAGCTGTAACTACAAACAAAATTGTGGTCTGAATAAAGTAGTTAACACCTAAAATGTGTGGTCATGTTTCTCAAAACTAATAAATTGTTATTAGAAAACCTAGTACCATTAGAAAAGAAAACAATATAAATTAGAAGCTAGACACAATTGTCAACCTTTCTCAGAATTGTTCTGATGGGATCAGGTTTCAGGCTTTTTTGCCGGAAAACCACACCCAGAGCTGTCTGTGATTGACAGCTCCATTTCTGCTCTGGGGAAAGCTGGATGTGTCTTTGAACTTGTTTTGTCTGCAGCTGCGGTCTGAGTGATAGAAGTCTCCTGTGATCTTTAGTGCTCTTGCGGTTCTTGCCAGATTAAGTAGGTCTCTGTATTCTTGTAGGGTAATTCAGGAACCCTTAGTTAGGTTCCAGATAGCGGGTTCGCCCTTGTCAGAGTGGTTTATCTTCTGCAGGCAGAGCCTTAGCCTGCAGGGACGTTGCAGGGTGAGTTCACCCCCATGTACCTAGTCTGACAGCTAGTGCCAAGCCTGGTTGTGGTTTCGTGGTTGTTGGACAGGTACTGACAACCTTATAGTGGACCAGGTGCTATACATGTATCTATAAATATATGTAGCCCATATTTACTGATCACAAATTGTTTCTGAAATGGTATAAATCTGTACCAAACAACATGTGATGGAGCCCTTGATAGAATGTTTCAGAAAAAAAACCTGGAGCAAACATACAGAAATGGTGGGCAGCACAAGGAAGGCACTGCATCTGTTTATCTTTAAAAACTCTATTTTATTCACACTACGTTTTTCGGCTCAATACCTGAGCCTTTGTCAGAAAAAAAATGTTGGATCCATCTGGCATCAGTTTTCCTTCAGCATTTCTTACCCACATCACAGGAAAACTAATATAAGCATTAGGTATTTGTAAACACACTCTAATTTATTTTTAATTCTTTAAGTCTATAAATCTTGGCAAACTTATAAATAAATATTATGTTTCAAATATCATTTTTTTAATCTAATTTCAGCATTCTTAAAAGTAGAGATGAGCGGACCTGAACTTCCCATTTGGGTTATGCTCACAAGACCCAGACATATTGCCTGATTGTCAACTGAACAGCCAATCTGAAAAATTAACACTCCTAGCTACTAGCCTTAGCTGTGATTGGCCAAGGGAACACTTGCTAGGGGCATTAATATGCTGGATTGGCTGTTCTACAGCCATTCCGATTATATGTCCGGGTTCTTACAGACATATTGGGGCACATTTACTAAAAACAGTGCAAACTGCATGTGTAATGTGCAGTGGGCACCAGATTCAGGATTGCTGGCGCACTTTCTTCATCAATCAGGTGCCCTCTGCAATGCTCCAACAGAGTGCACAACTTTTTTTTTGATGCACCTTTGACTTGTAAATGTGCCCCATTAAGTCCATTTGTCTCTACCAAGAACTTCATTATTATTCAAACTTATTCACAAATATGTGGCTACAACAAATAAAAGTTAAAATGAATGTATTCTTCTAAAAAGGTAAAAATAATTTATGATGATGGGAATGCATTGCAATCATAAAATTTGACCTCGTTTTATTTATTTACTATAAATTCTTAATGAAGCTGCCATTTTTAAACACAAGCAAATTATGGCTGTCATATTCAACAATCTCATTAATATCATCCTCTTTTTTTAATGTAGATTAAAATCAAGATCTTGGATAATTCCCAGTATGCAGAGCATCCTCCAAATACATTTCAAAAAGTGACCTTCAAAACAGGCTTTTACTATTTCTGACACTAATTGAATCTGACACCACAATGCAGTAAAAGGACAAGTCCAATACTGCAAACAATTTTAAACTTTATTATCTGTAATATTTGCATATTGAGGTGCTGAATTACACCTCATTCATAAGGAGCCCAGTCTTGGCAAGGTAATGACTTCCTGATTATCTGTCTTCGAATGATGAATGAAATGAATATGTAGCCATCAAATAGAATATAAAATGAGAAGCTTACAGTGCAAAGCCTTATCTATGTGCATGTTTATGGGGAAAATATTCACATAATATCATCAGACAGCAGATATTCTATAATAAATTCACCTTACATTTGATACAAGTACTATAGATCATGGCATAACGAAATATCTTACATTTACCTTATTTGTTCACTTTATAACATTTTCTGCAAATATATTTTCTATACTATGTATTTTTTTTTACTTAAAATTTTCTTTCCAAAATCGTGCATTTGAATTTTGTAAAAATCCCGGAAATATTTTGTGTGCCAATGAAATATACATGGAGTTCCTTTCCTCAAATATAATCCCTTACAAAAATCCTTTCCATCGTGCCACTTCTGAAGTATAGAAAACTGTCACTACTCAGATAAATCCACTAATCTACCTCTCTTTCTGATGCATTCGCTATTTATAAAGTAAAGGTTTAGTGTGGATGTTTTCGTATATTTTTTTCTGGTTCCTGGGAAGTGTCATAAATCTGATGGCTTCAACCAGTGATTTCTCTTTTCAAATTCAACAAAGACCTACAGACCAAAAACATCTATGTAAGAGGTTTACAGAGTGCATCCCCTGCTGACACTCTTCTCCAAGGTAATCCTGAGGAATGACAGCATGGGCATCATAAATAACATTGTTGAAAAAGCTTCTTGCTTGGCAAAATGATTTTAGATTCTGTGTAACAATGTACAGCTACAACAGATGTCTGCTTTTGTAGTCCATTGCCGATGCAGTAAGTTATGTCATCATATTCCTTGCTGAGGATTACAGAGTAAGTCATTTCTATATACGGTACTAGATTTGTGCTCGGTACACATATATTCCTATAATAATCTATAATTGAATTTATTCTAAAGCCTAGCTTACTGTACATCTATGCATATAAAATTATAGCCTATCTATGGGGGAGATTTATCATTAGGTCGGCTCTTTGTGATAGTTCTATGTCTGCCTTAGGCCCCTTCCACAATTGCGTTGCAGATCACGTCAGAGTCGTGATCATAGTTTGGTCAGTGAAAAACTGACATTTTGCATCAGAGTTCAATCAGTTTTTAAAAACGCATTGCACTTGCGTTGGACTTGCAGGTGTCTCAGAGTGCAATGCGTTTTTGATGCATCTCCATAGACTTGTATGGTGCGTTTTTCACGCACGTGACTTGCAAAAGTAGAGCATGCTGAGATTTAAACGCGCCTTTAAAAAAATGCACGTGTGTGCGTGAAAAAAATGCAAGTCTGAAAAAGCCTGATGATCACCATGGGTCTGAGTGCAATGCAAGTTCTGCGCATCAGAAGCATGCGCAGAACACGCTCGTGAAAAAACGCAAGTGTGGAAGAGGCCTTAGGAGCAATACAATGCAATACAATCTTTATATTTTGGAAATTTGGATATTTGAGTTCTTATTTGTTGTGGCACGAGTTGCTCTTTACAGAGACTATTTATGAGATTTTATTAACTCTTACCTGGTGGAAGAAAAGGAATTCATGAATTCTTGCTTTGGATTTTTAGAATGTAAAGAATGTTATGGGATGAAAGGAATTACAAAAACAGATTGGCTAAATTATTAAATGTTTCAGTTTGTATTTTTACAGGTTATGATTTTATAGTGTTTTCATAAGCAGACTGATATGTTCAGTAAAGAATTCCAAAGATTCACAACAATCCTGTAGGCAAGATTGGTTTTGATAATAGATAAAAGCAGCCTAGGTTCTTCAACCTAGTCCTGTTGGCCTGGACAGAGAAAGCTTAACCCCTAATCTTATAGTTGCTGCTTGATTTGCATAAAAGGGATATGCAGAAAAAAAAAACACGTTTTATGGGAAGTCTTATAAGAGAACTGTCTACTTAATTTGTTTTGAATCTTTTATGACAAATGTAAGGTAAGATTATCATTGGAAGGTCCCACTCAGGACAGGAATCAGCTAGGGTTAACTTTAAACAAGGATAGCTTTTACAGATATTGGAAAAGGTATTTATGGAGGTGTCACATATATGACAGGTTTTGTAAAAGACTACATCAAATTTTTGTTTAAATAGAAAAAAATGTAATTAACCATAACAAAGCCTTAGAAGAAACAATGAGGCTGGAGACAGAGTGGTAGTTAGTAGAGTAAATCAGGAATAGAGTTAAGGTCCCCATTAGGTAGAAATTCATGGAATAAGTCTTAGATCTTGTTTCCTCCCACGCTCTCTGTGCACATTCAGTTGATCACCGTGTATATGTTTGTGGGGGAGTCACGGAACACATCTGTCAAATAAACACATATTTGGCTCATAACTAAGTCATATGTATAGCCAGATTACAGAACAGCAGCAGTAGATTGTGTGTAAAGAATCCTGCATTGAAACACAGCAGCATTTCATACACTTACAATATTAGAACAGAGACAACTATTTTTCTTTGCCTTACCACATACTGAAAATTAAAAAACATGAAGACATTCCCAGTGTTAAATGTATAAAATACAAAATGCTAAATTCATTGCCATCTGTTTCACAAATAAAAGGAACATAATCAACACATTTAGTATCTAAAGAACCTTTGGTTGTATGGCTTGTCGTAATAAAAGCACCAACCAAATCTATTCAATTCTTTAACAAGAAGGATATAGAATAATGCCATTTAATTAGTCTTGATATACAGCTTAATGGGGACATAATAAGAGGTAGTGTATTCTAAAATCAATTATCTTGTTCTTTTTAATAAGAGCAACTAATTAGTTGGAAAATCACTACAATTCCCCTTTATCCTGCAGTGTTAACATCTTTTTGAATTGTGACCATGTGCTTACTTTAGATATAAGCAGCAATATATCTCTCTATCATACTTAGCTATTTTTAAAACTCCCATAAAAGCAGATGGAGAGTGTTGCCCATGCAGAGAATACGCCTCTAATAAATTGACACTTTTTAGTGTTTTCTCACTTTCTGACTGGCTCAGCGGCCATAATAAAAGAATGACACATCTGTCTTTAAGAAGCCAATTACCAGGGTAGGAAGAACAAGAGTGATACATCTCAGTTGTTAGGTATTCATGAACACAGACAGCTTAGAGTTGTATGTGTTAAGGCCATTGTGTTCTGCATGTATTTTGCCGCTGGTTTTGAAAATTTTGGAGGCTTAAACACCACTTTTATAAAATGGATAAGCAGGGTTTGGATTCCCTGGCCAACCAAACTTCCTATCTGACCCAAAATTCTGGCCTCCAGACCTGTAGCTCATTGAGGGAGGATTGTATTTCATTGGGGGCTTCTATAATAAAATTTCTTAGTTGGTCGTATTTTATATTTCTTTTAAGGGGGGCCCTGTCTATCATTTTATTTCTAGTGGAGTATCTCTTATTTGTTAATTTATAAATATAATACAGCCACAACATGAATAACCTAAATCATGTAAAGTAGAGTACAGTAGCTGAATTATATCTCCAGCCCCTGCATCAAATAAACACAGATTATATATAATACAATTCATTTGGGGAGGGGGGTGCAATTTGTTTAGCACCTTAATGACATGTGATGTACCAGGAGTCTCATGTGATGTACCATGAGTCTATGAGCCCACTCCATGTATAGTGGGTGAAAGCTACATTATGCATCTATTGTAATACCCATGTCCGAAACTCACAATCAGTGTTGGCAACTATTTACTGCCACATTTAAACTTGATTGTGGCACATAAGCAATGGCACACATGCATGCTGCCATCTCAGATCCTTCTATGACAGCCATGGAACCCTTGGTTAGGGTCCTGGCGGCCATAGCAATCAGCCTATGCCATCACATGGGAGCTCGTTGTTTGTTGCTATGTCAGCCAGAATCCTAATCGAGGGTACCATGGCTGCCATAGTAGGATTTGTAAAGGAGCCTGCCATTAGCAGACTCTTTCAAAGATCCAGTAATTTTACAATATACTACAATACAGTAGTATACTATTACAGTAATGTTATTGGCATCAGAATAAGGTGAAACACAGAAATTTGTTTCCTTTCAAGGGTTTTAATATTTTTTTAAAAAATCTATTAAAACCTTATAAAACCCATGTAAATTTGATATTCTCGTGATCATACTTACCCAAAGAATAAAGTAGAGGTGTTATTTAGAGCTCACAGTGAAAGCTGTTATAATTTATTTGTGTGGAGGCACATATATCACATGATTAACTAGGGGTTCTCTGGTGGAAACTATATATATTTCAAATTATTCAATGGATAGTATAATTAATTACAGATTATATAGACCTTTAGTTTAAAGTGTATAATTTATATTCAAAGGGATGGTATTGGTCAATATATGCAGGTGCAGTTTGGTCAGTTGTGGTTTAAGAAGTATGTGTTATTTAGGAGCACAGTTTTGATCTCCAGGATACATTATACTGCAAATTAAAAACAATTTGATCAAAAAGTAACTAAAAAGCTCTAGTTTGTTTTGTAAATGTAGAAGAGTGACAACAAATCATTGTAAAATGTGTTGTCCAGTTATTTTTTCTCTCCCAATGTTGGCTTAGTTCTATTGTATCCCTTCATTTTTTTCTTTTTTGTTTGCCCCATTCCACCGTGTTTTTAAATTAGCAGGAAACTGTATATAGTGGCCGTCTACTTCCTCTCAGCCAGTGTCTTTGACCACATGGAATAGTGAGTATTCAAGACCTGTTTACATATTGTGAGCATTTGCTGATGGGGACCCGGGGCCCAGGGGATATGCCGGCCAGTATGGGTGCTGGGGGGCAACTGGGTCTTGGTCCCTGCTGGTGTTGTGTTGCAGTGGTGGTGGACGCCATGTGATACCGCACCTAATAACATAGGGACCCACTAGAATGAGGTCACTGTGAAATGGTTATTGGCCTAATGCAATTTGATCAAAATAGAACTAAGATTCTCAAGTTTGTTTTGTAAATGTAACCTAGTGGCATTTTACCACCATCTTTGGGGTTTTGCCATGTTCAAATTTTGGAACTAAATGACTGTATTATTTTATGAAATAACATCAACATATCTTTCATTGAAAAACTTTAGGGGTTATTTAACTTCCTAAATGCAGTTTTGTATATTTTGATAAATAAAGTTTCTAAAAAGTAGTTTATAATGGGGACTTTTTATTATATAGTCCTATCAAAAGTCACTTCCAACTACACTGATCCCTCAAGAAGTAGATTTTGGGGATTTTCATGAAAATCTAACAAATTGCTCTTAAAGTTATAGGAGGAGATTTATCTTTAGTCCTATGTAGCTTCTTGGGGTATAATTGTCGCAAATTTTTGCGCAAGCGTTTTTGCAGGGTTTTTTGCAAGCAAAAAAACGCAACTCTAAAGTCACGCAATGGTGGAAAAAATACACCACAGAGTGTGCAACACCGCATTTATCAACTGAGAATTTTCAAAATAAAGCAAATTTTATTGCAAAACTACACCACATAGGAGGTGGTGCATGTGGGTCTATCTCAAACTTGCACAATTTTAAGTTTTTGCTCAATTTCAAAGTTTTTGCTCAAATATTATGTTTGAGTTATCTGAAAATTTAATGTGCAAAAACATCGCAAAAATTGAGCAGATGTTAAACATACATGTGACTGGTGCAATATGTTCACATAGAGCACACACAACTGAAACTCAAGTCAGAATTTCGGATCTAGGTGCAGCTTATATACCCTGCAAATAAAACCCTCAACTGCTGCTACAAATGGTGCGACATATACACACTACCATTTTGGGGAAGATTGTCATGAGGAGCAATGATCCTCCCCAAAATGACAGCTCACATGCACCGGCGAAGACTAAATGCCATTTTGTGGCTTGATGCCTGCGATCACTGCTGACAGAGGTTCTAGTACAAACAAAGACCCATACAGAATTTTCAAGTTTGGGTTTGGCTGAATCCAAACTTCTCAGTAACATTCATTATAACACTTCTAACACCCTAAAATTTAAAGGATGTTTTAAAAATTATGTTAACACAAATCATATGATAATTTTAAATTTTTTTATTGATTGGGGTGGTATCGCTGTCTTGAAAGCAGCAATTTCCAATTTTGGAAATGGCATCAATTTTGCTAAATTTCCATTTTTTCATAAATATTTTATTTTCCAAAGTTTATATTTTTAAATATTTATGCTAGGGCGCGCGGTAACTTCTCAAAATTTAAAGGGCCAGCGCGCCATTAATTGGCGCTGGCCATTTTGCAGAATCTATTTAAGCCTGCCTCTTCCTGCTAGCCCCTGCCGGATCTTCGTGCCTAGCGCCCTAGAGAAAGCTTTTCTGATGCCTTATGCTCTTCTTGTGAATTCCCGTTGTGACCCTGGTTCCGTTTCTGACATTGCTCCTTTGCCGCCTGCCCTGACCTGTTGCTACGTCTCTGACTCCGAACCTGTGCTGCCTGTCCTGACCTCCTGCCTGTCCCCGACTACGAGATTGCCTGTCGTTTCTGTACCTCGACCTTGGCTGCCACTGCGGACAATTCACGCCTGTGGAACGACCTGGTGGTACCACGCCGCAGCTTGTCTAACCCGCTTTGCGGCGGGCTCTGGTGAAAACCGGGTACCACTTAGACTTTGGTCCCAGGTAGTGGCTTGTGCCATCGTCTGCAGTGGTTCAGAGGATCCACAACCTCACGGACCCTGACACCAACCTAACAGTCCATTAGTATTTTCATGTCAGCGGCCATCTGTCATCAATGCGGGGAGACCCTGTATCAGTGTTTAGATAGACTGACTGAACATGAATATCTTAGTCTAGTCTACTATTAACTTAGTGTATCATGATCCCTGTTGAATGTAATCAGGAAACGCGTCGGATCAAATAAATTGTTTATAGGAGAGATAGTTAGTCTATCAGAGCAGCACTATACAGTCCAGACATGAAAATACTAATGGACTGTTAGGTTGGCAACTCAGACTACCCATATTATCCACAAGTTTGCAGCCTCCTCTGCATATCTAACTGGTCCCAGACTGGAACAGTGACTATTTACCTGCAGTCTGGGTTTTTAAATTTCGCCTGTTTTGTACACTCAATGGTGTCAGGTTAACACTGTGGTTACACTATCTATGTATCTTTAACATTAACATTTTAATAATCTAATTTAATAAAGGTTAAGTTTTAACCAATCTATACTCCCTGTATCTCCCCTCAGTGAAAAGATAATACAATTTTAAAAGATTTAAAATAAAAGATTGTCTCCAAATTATTTTATATTAAGTAAAATTGTGAAGAATTTTTTTTTAAAAAGCCATATAAGTGCAGTATGTCTGTAATCGTGGCAACCCACAGAATATAAATAACAAATTATTATTATTAATTTATAGAGCACCATTAATTTCATGGTGTTGTACGATCTGCAAGATTATATGTGGGGCTGTATTGACTGATGAGCTCAGAGGTATATGGAGGGAACAGCTTATGGACACTTAGTATGTCATGGGTGGTAAAATAAAGCAGTTTACCACCACATATAGGGTATAGGTACTTTCAGGAGGAATTGGGTATCAAACTTTGTGGAGTTTTTTGTCATTCAATCCATTGTGAATATCTAATTTTCCATCCAAAATTAATATTTTGTCCAAAAATATTACAATTTATAGACCAGGCCTCCATTTTGTTTTGACCCCTATAAAACACCTTAAGAGTTAACAACTTCATACGTTGAGGGGTGTAGTTTCCATAATGGGGTAATTTACGAGTCATGCTATTATTTAGGCCTTTCGTAGTCAATAGAAAGTTTGTCATGTCCCTATAAATACAAGTTTTGGCAATGTGGAAAATGGTAGCCAAATACTAAGCCTCATAACATTCTAGTGAAATATGTGGAATCTTATAAAAAAAAACATGCCAACATAAAAAAGCCACATGGGAAAACAATCTCAAAATCCCCTGAATTTGTAATAGTGTCCCAAAGCTATAACCACTTATAGTGACACAGGACAGATTTGAAAAATGGGGCCATGTCCTTGAGGCTAAAATAGTCCTGAAGGGGTTAATTCTGAAGGTGCATAAACACAAATACCATTCAATGTCCAAACATCTGTGTGCAAATCTTACAGGACATCACCAAGCACCAAGATGTCAACTTAAGATGCCACCACTGGACTCTAGAGTGGCAACGTGTTCTGTAAAATGGCAAAGCATGCTTCTTTATCTGGCCATGTCGGATGTCATAAAAGCAAATTTAAGTATGTGTTCCAATATTTGCACATCGTTTCTTCAAGCACCATGTTCACATATATTCTTGCTCATTTTACTTGTGGGCTCTGGGGTAAATTCAACAGTAGTGATGATCAGACACTGACCTGAACCCCCACAAGTAGCACCATGATCAGTGCTGGCACCGATCGCTGGTGTTAACTTTTTAAATACTGTTGGCAAAGCCACCAGCTTTATTTTAGTCCATGTAATGCCTGTGCACTGGCTTTAATATGACAGTGGCACTAACTGCCGCCATGTTTGGGAGGCTTGTTGTTCCCGGTAATGTCATCAGGGAGTGACAATCATCACCAAAATGGACACATGCAACATTGATTTGATTTAATGCCCGCGATCAGTGACATCTCTAACAGGTAAGGTTGTTGAGCCAATCCAGACCCAACTTTTGATGATTGGCAGGGAAGTTGAGACAAAATTTGACCCAAACTTTGTGGTTCGAGTCTAACTTAAATCCATCCAACGGCATGTTTGTGGTATATCTACAGGGACAGTAGTAAGCAGTAGAAAGGCTTGGATCTCAAAATCTCATAAACCATGTATAGAACTGCCTGTGTCTTGTTCCTTACCCATCCTCTGCATAATGTATTGTTGCCTTCTGTTTCTGTGTAGTTATTAGTTAAACTTTGACAATTTAGAAATTCTGGAATTTGGATGCAGCATAACCATATCAGCAAGCCAGGCATCCCTTAATATATGATTTGGTAACTCTCTATTCCACAAAAAGAAGTAAATAAAGGGAAAAAAACAAATGTGAGGATCCAATGAGGATCCAGTAAGGAAGTAAAAACTTTGCTTATAATCTGTGCAGTACAGAACAAGAGATCATCTTGCATTCATTTCAACAACAATGGAACAATGCAGACCGAGGATATTGATGTCAACAGCATGAAGTGAAGCTCAACATTCTGGTACTTTGGTCTATCGATTGAGAAATACTTCTTATATATCATTAAACATGAACCCTGAAAGTATATTCTACCATTTCCTAACCCATTCTCCTAGTTTTTCTGGATCTGGTCTTTGTATTTGATTTATGTACACACTTATCTACATATTCTAGTGAAAGAACTGTGAGTTCTGACGACTCAGCTAATCCACTCTTGTAATTCATCCAGTATTTGGAGTCCAAACCTAACAGTTTTCTTTAAAGATAGTTATTTGAGGTTGATTATAGCTATTTTCTTTGATAATCTCTGAAAAGTCTTCGAAAATAAAGTGTTTTGGTAAAACATTTTGACAAAATAGTACTTTGCAAGGTGTAGAAACCATATAAAAATACAGCAGATAAGTTAAAATGTTAAAAACAAATATCAGCTAAAAATGGACATGTTAATATATGTTATATGTAAAACATGCTATCATTGTTTTTGATTGATATTTTTATTTAGATTTTTGCACACTCAAGACCCTTAGAAAACCCAAACAGATTAAAATGATGGTTCTATTGATTTTTTTCAGCCTGTAAATGTAAAGGTACAATTATATTAATGCTCTACAGTAGTAATAATAAAATGTTATCAGAATATTTTGTTCAGTTGTTCTTTTTACAGTCATGTGATGAAACACTTTACATAATGGGGCATATTTATCATTAGGCACATTAGCATCATAAGCTTTTTAGAGGTCTTGTGCATTTTAGATCGATCATAGTGACAGCTTCATAAATGTGGCACATGAGGTTTTATTGCTTGGTGTGGATATTAACTAAAGATTTAAACTAAAAAGGCACACATTTGTTTCAACTAACTAAAGATTTTTCCTATGCTGCTGAGGGAATGGGGTGGATTTGTGCCTACTTTTTGAAAGTTGTACTTTATAAAACTAACATAAGATTTTCCTCAATAAGCTCTGCATTATGTTTAGAAAAACATACCGGGGGAGATTTATTAAGCGCTGGCGCCAGTGCTTGATGTCTACTTCTGTGCTTTCCATTGCACCAGATTAATCAATAGGCACTAGCCTATCGATACATAGAATTGAAAAATAATAGCAAGTGCAGCGGCATGGGCCTGGAATGTCCTCCGCCAGCCCACTACAAAGTCCAGCATGCCCTACTCAATGCCCCTTGAAGCCCACTTGGGTGGAGGTGGCATAAATCTCCCGAACTATGTTATCCAGGCTTGGAAACTTGTATTAGCTAAATCTCTTCAACAGAAGAATGTTAATAACCTTAATACAGTTTTATGGAATAATATTTTAGATCCTGATTGCGTACAATCAAGTAATCCAAAGAAAGAAGATAAAGAAATCCTGTGGTTTGTTTGGTGTGAGGATTTCCTTACCAAGACTGATTCAATCCCTGTAAGGGCCATTAGTTTTGGGGAATTTAGGCCGCAATAGAGGGGGGGTGCTGTAAATAGGGTTATTTTGCTAGTTTAGTGGTAAGTCTACTGTGCATTTGTCTATGGAGGTTAAGTTCAGGAGAAGGTATACCAAGTGTTATATCTCCACCACCTTCAATAAATGGGCTCTGCCCAGGAAAGTCAGGGTTGATTTTTTCCTTAAATTCAGACTGTTTTCCAGCTTAATGTATAAGGAGACAAATTCTTGTTATATAATTGTGAAGTATAGCGTGTGAATATGATTTCCAGGTAATATATAGACTAAGGTTACCAATTTAGGGGAATTTCTGTAGCCCAGATAGGTTTGTGTGGCTCTCTAATGGGAGAGACCTTAATAATAAATCCCACTATCCAAATCTTTTTTCAATCGTTGTAGGGGTGCTAAGGTGAGTCCAGGGATTCCAACACCTTACTCTCCTCTTTATAAATCCAGAAACCCTTAAAAATTGGAAAGTTGGCTAGATGGTGAAGTAATAGGTCAGAGGCAAATTATAGCAGCCCTGTTTCTCCCCCTGAAGATAGCAGTCGAAGGGTTGTTCATGCCATTAATAGTTAGCACAGTGGAAGCCTAATCGTGGGTCAATTTTATAAAATCTTGAAAGACATTGCTAAACCCACGCTGGGCAAGGAATGCACATGACGTTTTGCTAAATACTTTTGTGGCATCTAACCATTCACCACATGAATTTTTCTGATCGACTGTCGTCCCTCAAAAATCTCCTCAGGTTGGAACAAAGGAACGGACTGGAACGCAGGATACACAGGAATGCAGGATACACAGGAACACAGGAACACAGAATACACAGGAACACAGGATACACAGGAACACAGGATACACAGGAGGGCTTTCTCTTTAGGGAAATGGTTTGAAGATCCGGCGGGGAATGATGGGAGCCACCGGATTAAATGCAGCCCCGGAAGTGGCCAGCAGCAATCAAAGGTGCGCTGGCCTTTTAAATCTTGCAGTACTGCTGCAAGCACGCCCTAGTCTGGATGTGAGCAGGAGCGTGGAGAGGTGAGTCCACGGGAGCGGGGTTGGGGCAGTCGAGAGGGGCAAGGGTGCACCCACGATCCAAGGTATGGATCGCAGGGGTGCCCGTGACAGTACCCCCCTCCCCAGTAGGCCTCCTCCTCTTCTTCTTGGTCCCAAGAAACCTCTGGAGGAGAGTATGATACAGTTATATTGCAGTATATGGTAGGAAGGATCTGACAATCCAGGGTTAATGTACCCTAGAGGGTCTAAAAAAAACAGTAAAAAAAAAAATTATGAATATTAAAAATTCAAATCACCCCCCTTTCCCTTTACATGACATATAAAATGTAATAAAAAGTTATCACAGTCCTCAAAATGGTAGCAATGAAAACATCAGCTAATTTTGCAAAAAATTACATATCATGCAGCTCTGTACACCAAAGTATGAAAAAGTTATTAGCATCAGAAGATGACAAATTTTTCCTTTTTGTACACATGTGTCACGTCTGCGCCTGCTGTCTCCTCTAACCGTGCTGGTAGGATTAGGAGACACTGAGTTTATCATCATTCTGCAGAGTGAACTAGGTCCTATGCTGTCTGACCTGATGTCTGCCACTCCCCTCACTGAGTCTGTCTTGCAAGAGTTAATACTGTGATCTGTAATTGTTGCTCCTTCCACCTGTGGCAGGGCTAAGTTCCCTATAAGTCTCCAGTGTTGCTTTGACTCCTTGCTGGTCAAACTGCTATCTTGCTGTATTTCTAGCTCTCTTGTATTTCTGACTTCTGGTTTCTGAATTATTGCCTGTTTATTGACTAGTCTATTTGGATTGTGATTTGGTTATTGATATTCCCGCTGTTGCCGATTCGGATTGTTTACCTCGCCTTATTGTGTTTGTTTGTCTGTATTGTTACGTGTTCACACCTTACCCAGGGAGGGAACATCGCCCAGTTATTGGCCTCCGTTTAGGGGGGACCCAATAAGTAGGTAGGGACAGATTGGGGGTCTCAGTGTCAGGGCTCACTGTCCTTGTTTGTGTCCTGCCATTACAACATTTGTTTAATTTTTGAAAATGTATTTAATATATAAATTTGGTATCAAACCAAATCTTACCAAACCAAAGAATAAATCAGATGTGTTATTTGGAGCGCAGAGTATAAGACCACTCAGAGTAGCCGGCAGCTCACGGGCGGCCAATGTATCTTTGACCTGTGAAGACAGTCCCTTTTTAAAGGTTGCAGATAAGGCCGCGTCATTCCAAGAAAGTTCAGATGCCAAGGTGCAGAACTTGACCATGTATTCACGCACAGATGAGTCTCTTTGGTATATAGGTTCAGTTGCGCCAATTCTGCTGTGGAGGCACATGCGGGTTCCTCAAACACGGACCAGAACTCAGCCAGGAAAGTAGTTTGGGTGGCCGTAACTGGATCGTTCCTGTCCCACAGAGGAGTACTTATCAGGCATATATAGAGCCAAGGTTCTGGTGCCGATGAACAAGCCAGGATGACAGGAGAAGTCGCAGGGGTAGATGCTGGAACTGCCACAGGAGTGGTCACAGGAGCCTGAGGATGAGGCCTAATAGTTCTCCTTGGGCCTCAATCTGCTGCGACTGCCAGGCGACAACACTGAAAAGTTCAGCCAGTATCTGACATGGCTCCTTGGCGGGGTCCATGGCCGGATCTTACTGTCACAGTTCATAGGGCTGGATCTTACTGTCAGGGCTGTCAGTCTGTGGACCCTCTGGACCACTGTGGGAGATTGTACTAGCACCTGGGACCGGAGTCTAAGCGGCACTTGGTCTTCACCAGAGCCCGCCGCAAAGCGGGATGGGCTTGCTGCGGCGGGATACCACCAGGTTGTTCCACAGGTGCGACTAGCCCGTGGTGGCTGCCAAGGTAGTAATACAGGAGACAGTCTGTACCCGGTGTGACGGCAGGAGAATAGCACAGGAAGACACACTAGGATTCACGTCAGGAATCGCAGGAGCTGGCACACAGATCAGGAACACAGGAATGGACTGGCACACAGGAACGCAGGATAGGAACGGATTGGCACACAGGAATGCAGGAACACAGGAATGGACTGGCACACAGTCGTGCAGAAACACAGGAACAGACTGGCACACAGGAACGCAGAAATCGCAGGACGCAAGAATCACAGGAATCACAAGGGAGCTTTCTCTTCAGGGGAAGTTTGAAGATCCATCAAGGGTCACAGGAAGAAGCAGGAATTTATATCAGGCCAGCGCCAATTATTGGCGCGCTGGCCCTTTAAATCTTAGCGAGCTGGCGCGCCCCGAGCCACGGGAGCAGCGGATATCGTCACTGGAGCCAGGGGAGGTAAGCGCTGCCAGGGGAGAGACACGGGTGCCACCAGGTTGTTTCACAGGTGCGACTAGCCCACGGTGGCAGCCAAGATAGTAATTCAGGCGACTGTCTGTACCCAGGGTGATGGCGGAAGACTCACACAAGGACTCACATCAGGAATCACAGGAGCTGGCACACAGATCAGGAACACAGGAATGGACTGGAACGCAGGATACACAAGAATGCCGGACACACAGGAACGCAGGATACACAGGAACGCAGGATACACAGGAGGGCTTTCTCTTCAGGGAAATGGCTTGAAGATCCACAGAATGATAGGAGCGGGGCTGGGGCAGCGGAGAGGGGCTGCCTGTGACAAAAAATTGTCAATTATGGATGGTGTTTTCTATAGTTGTGTTATCTTTTAGTGTATTATTGTAATCTATCTCGACAAGGACATTGTACAAGATTTTGCAATTGTTCATGCTTGTGGGTGTTTCCTGGTAGTTGTGCCAGTGTTTCATTTTAGTCTGGCCTTGCTCCTACTACAGCATACTTAACTGTTTCTTTTGACCCAAATGGAAATATTTCCAATTGCACAATAATGTTATCATTTTGCATGGCTTAATAATATGGATTGACTCATTGACAAATACAGGACATAGTTTTCAGTAGAGTGAATTGTTAGAAAATTCAGAATGAACACTGTTGCCTTAGTTAAGTGCTGATCAAAATTCAGAATTTTCTTTTGGCTGACATCCAGTCTAATACTCAAAGGATATGCACATTGTTTGAGAGTTTGGTGAAAAGCCAGAAAAAAAAATCTTTAGCTTTACAGCTGTCAGACTTTGTTACATCCAACTTGGTGCTAAATTTCCAATTCCGTTTTTTTAAAGGTCATGTAAGAATAAGTAACAATCTTAGCATTAAAATTTTTTAGTCTTTACAGAAATATATTTATAAAGATTAACATAGAAACTTTTTAGGTTTATTTTGTTTTTATTGTAGCCCCTTCATAACTAGCATATATATCTAGGCATTAGTATTTTGTTTATCAATCACCATCAACAACTAAGGCCATAATCTGCAGAGACTTGAAATTTAGTGTTTTTGCTGCATTTCCTTTCGGAGCTCCTTCATATTTCATTAAACCTCACAATGCTGAATGGGTCTCTTTTTACCGTTAAAAATGTTTACATCTCACTCTTTTAGTAGGCTCATTTTCAGATATGCTACTGTATAAAAATAGGCATATAATGCAATTGGAAAGGTAGCATTATACAATGCACTGTAATATATAGGATATAACCTGAGGCGCCTCTGTACAGACTCTGTAAATTTCCACTGTAAAAATTATGTTTTATAGAAGAATTCTGATTAATATAAAAGTATATGGAATGTAGTCACAAGGATCCAGTTTAGTTGCTGACCATATATAGCCGCCTACTCACACACAGACACACACATGCACCAAGCACATGACATGGTGAAATAGAGCTTAACCATGTACAGTATATTATGTTATCACATGTGCATGTTTCATTGTGCAACATAATCAACACAATCCATTAACAGGCAACAGATTTAGATGTATCAAGCTGTCTAAACCAGAATTCTGGAGTAATCTGCAATAATATCTGAAATGCCTTGTGTATTTATAAAAAGTTTTAGACCATTTTCTGACACTTTGTTATTATTATTTATTTATAGAGCACAATTAATTCAATGGTGCTGAACATTATATTAAGACAAGAACATATACAAAAATAGAAAGATATGTAGCTTAAGACTTCTTGCCCATGAGCGAGTGCAAAAATCGCTTCATGTGCAGAAGGGATCTTTTGACCCAAACTTCAGATCACTGGAATTAACAGACATGCTGAGTTCAATCCTGTGATCAGAGGTCGGGGGTTGGTAGATTTTCACTGACTGCACTAACTTGTGGGCAAAAGGCATAACACTGAGAAGCGAGGATTACCTCGCTTAGTTTTTATGACAGCTGGTCAACAATTATTAACAATCTTATATATCAGTTTGAATATTTATTTCTGCTACAGGATAGGGCTGGTTCAGTAAAGAAGTATGGTCAATAAAAAAGGTGTCTTACTCCTAAAGTTATGAGCCAAATCTAATTGCTGGTGATATAAGATAATTGGGCAAGAGAATCAGAGTCCATGATTAAAAAAGAAACTTTAATTACTGGTGCTAAAAAAAAGTGGTTTATTTGGGTTTCTGTGCTGTAGAAAAAAATTGGATCATAGGAAAAATTGTGGGACATGTGAAAACAAGGTGGACCAGGACAGAATGCCACATTCTGTTCGATTTATTATAAACTGTACCAGAAAACCAGCACAGGTTAAAGCTGAAGTCTAGAAAATAATTCTGCTGCAAGTGATGTAACAGAATTATTAAATGACCAAAATCAGGATAAATCAGTGTTACTGCAGTGTACATTGCCATGGAGTGCATCAAACTAATAGAGTGCACAATGTTTGAGTGACTTTCTTCTTAAAAACTCATAATGGTAAATATAGAGTATGACATGTACTCTTTAATATAAATTCTGTCCTGACCAACAAACTCTAATACCAGGAAAATAATTAAAAAATATATGCTTTAACTATATAGACATAAAGTGAGACAGAGAGTTTAGCATTTAAACTCAGAACTTAATGTGTAACTGTAAAGTTACATGACAAAAAATAGTTTTAGTACAGCTGGACATAGCCTTTGACAACAATTTCAACAATACTTATATCATGCTTCCTATCGTGAGATATAGCCTGATTCTATATAAAATCCTCTCTCCTTCTATTGAAGTGGCCGGGCACTTCCTGGTTGTGACATCAGCCAAGAGCATTGAGGCCAGAGCAATGAGGGCATGCACGTGAATGTGCACAAGCAGCACAGCCTCTCAAAACACAGAATTAGTGTTACTGCTTGTACAGAGATCTAGTGCAAAGCAAGACAGCACAAAGCAGATATATTAAAACGTATCCACCACTTTGGATGATGCAACCATGCTGGGCTATGAAAGTAACATAATCTGGAAGATGTTAAGCTGTTTGACAACATGCTGGTAGTGGTTATAAGGTCAATTTCTATGTTCCCTTTAAATCTACACACTTGGAGCTATTTACTGGAATGTGACAGGAGCAAGATTTTGTTTCTCTTTCCCAAGTATAGCCAGGGGCATTGCTAGGGTTGTTCAAGATCCAAGGCACAGGTTCAAATGCATATGTACTGCATTTTCAGTAGTTTCCACTTCTGTACAAAACCCCCCTAACACATGCTTATGCCAAAAACAATTATACAACTACAGAAAACACAGGATAAAACTCTACATACTCCATCAAATGACTGGGGCAAATTTACTTACCAGGTCCTGTCGCGATCCCGCACTGCATTGTCTGACGAGGATTCGGGTCTGCGATTCATTAAGGTCGTGCGTCCAATTTCCTGAATGTGACGCTTCCGCGCCGAGGTCTGCCGGAGTTCACCTTCTTGTTCCCGGTGCTTGTAAGTGTGTGTCTTGCGACACAATTCTAAATGTCAAATCTTGCGTGTAGTCCGAATTAGTCGGGTTGTCCAACGGCCACACTCCCCCCCAGATTTCTGTCGCATGCAAACAGAAATCGCCGGAAACTTGGTGAAAATGCGCTGTGCAGACCCTTAGTAAATGAGCCCCAATGTGTTCTCAGATAGAAGTTGTACTCTATCTCCTCCATTAGACCCAGCATCGCCATGTGTCCTCTTCCAGCCATGTGTCTTCCCTCTAGTGTTTACCATACAGACATTTTATGTTCTTCATTGACCCTAGATCTTGATTCCATAAAAATGTTATCCTTCTGCTTGTTCTAACACTCTCCACCAAATTCTTTAATAGACCTACACAGAAAGTCCTCCTGAAAATACACAAATAATGAATGCTTCATCGAATAACATGTATCAAAAGCCCCAGCCCCCCATTCTAGGTCCTACTAAATAATGCCTCCCCTACTGAATAATTCTCCCATACTACTTAAGTCTCCCCAGTGTATAATGCCCCCACAACCCCCAGCAATGTCCCTACAGCTCCCAGTAAGTAAATTCCCCACAACACTAGTGTATAATGTCACTCACTAGTATATGATGCCCCCACAGCTCCCAGTAAGTATTCTGAGCCACAGCCCCTCACATATAATGTCCCTCACAGCCCCCAGTAAGTTCTTCCCCCATAGCCTCCAGCATATAAAATGTGACCCACATCCACAGTCCGATTTGCTCTGTGCTTTACCTCTCACAATGTAAAAAAAAAAATAAACACCAATACTCAACTGTCATTCCTTTTCATTTTTGCCTCTTCTCCTCTTTTCTGTGTGCAGGATAGGGTGGTAACCACATTATACCGGGCCTCCTGCTCCCGGCAGCTGTACCAATCTGCTTTGAGCAGGAGGTGCAGTGTAATGACATTAATGTGCTCTATTCAGGTGTGCACAGAGCTGACGTACTCAGATACAGATAGAGGTGAGCATGGAGTGACCTGCCCGGGCAGTGGGACAAGAGTCCTGCTGAGTTGGGACTGCAATCTTCCATAGCTGTAGGCATTTGTCACCTGCTGCCCCAAAGCTATGTTGGCAGTATTAAAGGGTTTATATATTTTTAAATTTACTGAATGCCCTTTTATCTGTACATAAATAGTAAGTGATGAAATCGTCCACTGGAGTAGTACATTCATACATTTCAGCTGTTTTTAAGATTTCTAAAGATGATTTTTCCAACAAATTGAGACTTTCAACTTATATACACTCACCGGCCACTTTATTAGGTACACCTGTCCAACTGCTCGTTAACATTTAATTTCTAATCAGCCAATCACATGGCGGCAACTCAGTGCATTTAGGCATGTAGACATGGTCAAGACAATCTCCTGCAGTTCAAACCGAGCATCAGTATGGGGAAGAAAGGTGATTTGAGTGCCTTTGAACTCAAACTATGAACTATGGCATGGTTGTTGGTGCCAGAAGGGCTGGTCTGAGTATTTCAGAAACTGCTGATCTACTGGGATTTTCACGCACAACCATCTCTAGGGTTTACAGAGAATGGTCCAAAAAAGAAAAAACATCCAGTGAGTGGCAGTTCTGTGGGTGGAAATGCCTTGTTGATGCCAGAGGTCAGAGGAGAATGGGCAGACTGGTTTGAGCTGATAGAAAGGCAACAGTGACTCAAATCGCCACCCGTTACAACCAAGGTAGGCAGAAGAGCATCTCTGAAAGCACAGTATGTCCAACTTTGAGGCAGATGGGCTACAGCAGCAGAAGACCACACCGGGTGCCACTCCTTTCAGCTAAGAACAGGAAACTGAGGCTACAATTTGCACAAGCTCATCGAAATTGGACAGTAGAAGATTGGAAAAACGTTGCCTGGTCTGATGAGTCTCGATTTCTGCTGCGACATTCGGATGGTAGGGTCAGAATTTGGCATCAACAACATGAAAGCATGGATCTATCCTGCCTTGTATCAACAGTTCAGGCTGGTGGTGGTGGTGTCATGGTGTTGGGAATATTTTCTTGGCACTCTTTGGGCCCCTTGGTACCAATTGAGTATCGTTACAACGCCACAGCCTATCTGAGTATTGTTGCTGACCATGTCCATCCCTTTATGACCACAATGTACCCAACATCTGATGGCTACTTTCAGCAGGATAATGCGCCATGTCATAAAGCTGGAATCATCTCAGACTGGTTTCTTGAACATGACAATGAGTTCACTGTACTCAAATGGCCTCCACAGTCACCAGATCTCAATCCAATAGAGCATCTTTGGGATGTGGTGGAACGGGAGATTTGCATCATGGATGTGCAGCCGACAAATCTGCCGCAACTGTGTAATGCCATCATGTCAATATGGACCAAAATCTCTGAGGAATGCTTCCAGCACCTTGTTGAATCTATGCCACGAAGAATTGAGGCAGTTCTGAAGGCAAAAGGGTGTTCAACCCGTTACTAGCATGGTGTACCTAATAAAGTGGCCGATGAGTGTATCATCTTTCTCATTTCAAACAGGATTAGTAGTGATTAGAGCTACAGAATACATATCTTTTTTATTATTATTATTTGATACTCTGCAACAAATACCTCACAGTCAGAAAAAGACAGACATGGGAAGACTGAGAAAGATAAGCGATACCTACCAATACATTAAGGAATAACATTCAGAACTGAAAGCAAATCACTTCCAAAAAGACAAAAAGTCAGCATGTTACTCAGAAATAGTTGTGCAATGAAATAATCACCATAAGATTGAATAGGAAAGATAAGCTCCCCATAATTGTGAAACTGAACAGCAGAGGAAGTCTTCTTGCCAATGGTGGCACAGGTTTTTCTAGTCCTCAGAGACGTGACATGCTTAACCAGACTGTAGACCTGCCAGAACATCAGAGAAGCTGAAGACGGCCATAGAACATGCCTTGTATGTCTTAAAGCACAATCATTAAACAAAAGCATTAGCGCCTATTTATGTGATGTTTGGTATTTGCTGCTCCATGATAATGTTGCGACCCCTCCGATTCAGCATCAAGAGGCTGAATTGGGAGGCCGGCTGTGCAGCATCTATTTCTGTTGTGTGAAGCTGGTCTACAGGGATGTCCACATGGGACCGCCATGAAGAACTGAAATGTTCCACAAGTTCTATGATAAGGCTGCAGAAAAGTGGGGCATGTAAATTACCAGTCTAGTACCTGAGATTGGTTTGCTAAAAATTTTATCTACATCTACAAGTTCCAGTGATCAAAGTTTAAAGCCAGCAACAAATAATTTACTGCAGAAAGTTTCCAAAGCAAGAGTTTAAGTCTGTGGCCTATCAGCAGTGATAAATATAGCAGAAACCATCAGCCACTTTTGGATGGTATTTGCCACAGCAACGTTAAACGGAATCCCCTGCTAAATTTTTCTTGTAGATATTAACACCACTTCCATCCCATGTCTCCCCCTCTGGGTTAAAAACACAAAACAGGTGCAAATCTGATAATTACCCCTTATGTCTGTGCATTCTCTAATCCTGGTTTTGATTTTTCAGTTATGACCTGGCATACTGGCGGAGATCTAGAAAGAGCAAAGTTAGACTAGACACTCTGATGTAGTATAAGGCTGTGGAGTCATACTTAGCATCTCCTATTATTTGCTTTCCGGCAGGAAACTGTACTAAAATTTTGTAGCATTTACATAGTTGTCTATAGTCAGGAATGTACCTAAAAAGTTCTAGGGGGGGGGGGTAATTTTGTATTTGCAGCAGTTTAATGCATTTCCCCTATGCTATGAGACATTTGCCTATATTCATGTGTATTCCAATGCTGATCTTTTGGGCAATATTTTCAATCATTAAATCTTCCAATGCCCTCTTTGCATGGTATGTAGGAGCATATGCCATAGGTGTGTTTACTAGACTGCACAGGTACCTAAAATCTCATATGTGGTGCTAGGAGTCCCGATGGGGTCACAGCTCAACACTGAAATCTTGTTTTCTGTAAAAAACAGTAATCCTAAAGGGAGCAATATAAGAGAGTTCAGGGGCAAGGCTTTCTCCTTAATACATGTCTATAGACTTAATGTGCCTATGGGAAGTGCATTTTGATCTTTAATAAAATTAAATTAAAAAGGAGTATAAGCCTGTTATTTGTTTAGATTCCTTTTTCCATTATACTTCGCTCTTAAGATACACTCCTAGAGCAAAAGGAAAAAGTGATAAATCTCAGGTGAAATATTACATAATTCTGTTGGAGAGAATACCAGATTGTCTGATACTATATGTGCAAGTGGATATCCCTCGGCTACATGCTTATGGCTTTCATGTCATCTTAAGACTCCTTTTCTTGTCCGACTTGGAAATATGTCTTGGCTGCCAGTATATACAGTATGTTAGAAGGACTTTAAATTTGTAGAGGACCACAATCTTACATGAATAAAATACATTAACATGGACTTGCTTGAGAAACTGCTTGGTGTCAAATGATTAGGACATGTATACTGTACAAGGCATGTAATTGACTGTAGAGACTACCAATTAACAGGCATGGGAGACTCTTACAGGCTCCCAGCTGTCATGTCAGCTGACCCGCAGCCACCAATGATGTCACTGGAGACAAGGTCAGTGCTGTTGCAACAGTTGCTTGCTGTAAAACACAGCCTTTCTATATACTCTTAATGATGAGTAAATCAGTCATGAAAAGGTTAGCGCTGATGCCTTTTTTCCGATCTTTGCATTACTTCCAACCTACTAAAACATAACTTTTTTTCATTTACCGAAATAAATTAGGGCTTGTCGTCTGCAGGAAAAATTGGACTATTTACACATTTCCTTGCATATACATATCAAATAACAGATTACCTTTAGATTTTCAATCTGTAAGATCTGAGACCAAATGTATGCAGTTTCAATTTTGCCCTCCAACCCACCTAACCCCTGAGAATTGTCATAGAAATGTTGAAAAGTCCTCTTTCCCTGCCTACTTGCTGGGCAAGCGCAAAATTGTAGGCTACAACCAAACACTGTTTCTTACTCTAGGTACATACAAAGAAGAGTAGGAGAGACAAATAAACATAAGACAGACAATTGGGAAAATTCAGACAAGCTGGGTAAAGATTGTGGCAATGTACAGACAACTAAGGCAGACTAATGGTAAGGTTTAGGCAAAAGGTCAGAATCTCAGCAATATACAACAACATATATCAGAATCACACAAGCCAGAAAGACAAACTAATTAACAGGCACAACATTTCATCACAGGTGAGTATTTATGCAGTGCCTGGATGAAGCCCCGGGAGGTGCTTTGTTTGGACATCCATCACTCTAACTGGGACTTGTGAGAGAGAGATTACTGACTTATCACCCACAGAGCCTTCACCTTCTCAGCCCAGAGAACTAATCTACAGAGCTTATCTTGCAGTAGGTCTCACAGATCTACTTTAAAGGGAACCTGTCACCCGAATGCTATATTTATCAGGAGACAGGTTGCTTTAGATAAACCACTGTATATATCAAATAAGTTATAAAATAGACAACTTTTGTCTGCTTTGTAATATATTCACTGGACTCCTGGCTCCTGCACCCCCCTTCCCCCATATCCTTTGCTGGCAGCGAGATGCCAAAGGGAGAGATTGTCTGCAGTGAGATGATACATCATCAGGGGAATGGAGGGGCAGGATCTAGGAGTTACAAGCAGAGCAGTGAATATATTATAGAGCAGCCGGAAGTTATCATTTGATATTTTCCTCTTTTGGACTCGGCTGAAGAATTTGCCTTTGAGCTAGGTAAGGTTTCACATAATTTATTTCAAACACCATTGAAAACATATTTGGCATATACAGTACTTTGTCTATAGAAACCTGTCCGTTGATAACAACAGCACGCTGGGGACAGGTTCCCATTCAGTGAGTTTATTTTAACATTGAGGCTCAGATCACCTGGATCTATCTAGCTATCGATCCATCTATTTCGAGCATATTTATTTATCTCTCATGTCTCTGGCTCTTTTACAGCAAAAAGATATTATTTTGGATTTAAATTTATAAACCCTAAGCTTTTTATGTTTTTTATAATGGCATATATTTATGGCCAGTGTACAATTATTCTAATGTTAACTTAAATGTAAGGTTCCTTCTGTTTCATCTGAAAACTTGCCAATGTTTGAAATTGAGAAAAAATTCACAATGTTATACTACACCATTACCCTTATCTCTCTAAAAACATGTTTGTCAAAATAATACAATTTGGCAAGCTTTCTGTTTATTCATCTCTTTTTGAACAAACATATCCTCTGTGCAGAAGAAAACAAGCTTATTATTTTTAATATCATTGTTAAATACAGCATCAGTCATCTAGTTAAGGGATTTCAATTTAAACATTTTTCATATATACATATATTTCTATTTGAATATGTGTATACACATATAAGTGCATACATCTCTATACAGATGAGGTAGCATTGCTGTATGATGAATTTTTTGTATGAAAATACTTATCTTTAATGTGAATCTCAGCATAATGGAGAGACAAAACATAGAACTGGCAGAGCCAAATTATGAGCTTTTCACTAGTGACTTGTTTACTCAGAGTTTAAAGGATCAAAGTGATCTATGCTATGCAGTAATAGACCCACTTTAGTATGTGGTTCCAGTTAAACATTGGACTATTTTACTTATGATTTATTTTTTTATTTGCAATTAAAATGTTTCTTATTTTTACAATCATTTTATGGCAATAGATTTTGATGCACTTTATAGCAATTTAATGAATAACATGGTGATATGGGCTACAAAATATCCTTGTTAAAACCAAATCTAAACTAAAATGGAAAATTTAAGAAACAATATCACAAATAAGATTTTTCTCTTATTGTGTTATTGTGTTATTTCGCGACACAAATCAGGGGCGTGGCCGTCGGACAACACGACTGATTCGGACTAAGCACCGGATTTAACATTAAAAATTGTGTTACAAGCCAGGCACTTACATGCACCGGGAAGAAGATGGTGGACCTGACCGGGGAGCGACACATGCAGGAAATTGGACGCACAAATCTTAATGAATCGCGGCAGCTCCAAATTCTCGTTGGACAACTCACCTCGGGGATCGCAACAGGACAGGTAAGTAAATGTGCCCCAATGTGTGCTTCACAGAGCAGCAACGAACACAGACAGCTGAAATTCTTCCTTGCAATCCCAGCCTTGGTGCATCCACATCAGGATACCTTCAGGAAACAATGATCAACCTAGGAAGGTCCACTTGGTCAGGTATTCAGCACTGTTAGAAATAAAACTGCAACAGTGTGATACCGCCAAAAGAGAAATTTTAAAAGAAAAGTTTTTTTATTCTACTCACAAAATGAGCATTAAAATAGGCCTTTCAAAATATAAAATCAGCATCTCTTTGAAGACATATGATTCAAGTTTTGCCTTTTTTTTCGGCGCCAATTATCGATGCACTAGTCCTTTAAATCTTACAGAGCTGGCACATGTGCCCTAGGAGATTGGATCATGCATGCCGGACTGCGGGGAGCGAGGAGACCACCGCTGGAGCTGGGAGAGCTGGGGCACTGCAAGGCACATTTAACGTGTGTCTGTGACGATTTGGGTCTCAGGGGCACCTGTGACAATTTCCCATATGTTTAATTTTCATTTTCATAATTTTTGAAATGTCAGAATAATTTTGATGTCATGTGGCTTACAAATTTAATATTGGTTTTTTGTATTTTTCGAATTTACTATTTTGGGGATAATTACTATTTTGAATGAAATTTTAAAAAAAATTAGCATTAAAAAACCTTTAATATATCAACCCATTTTCAAATCTGCATCCCTCAAGCTATCAGAAACAACTTTTAGGAAGATTTTGAACCGCTTGAGGTCTTCATAGTAATTAAATCAAAATTAAGGTCAAATTTAGAATGGTCATATTTTGTTGGTCATATGTCCATTTAACCCTAAAATGTACACATTTCCAAAAGATAAAAGAGAAAAATGAATCTTAAAAATTTGTTCTATAATTTCTCCTGAGTACAGGGCCGTTACTTGTTTTAAGGGCACACAGTGAGGCGCAGAAGGGAGGGAGGGAGGGCCCTGCAGCTGCCAGGATTTTTGTTTACTCATTTCTCATCAGCTACTTCATCAGATGGGTGATCCGACCTCAGGACCTGCCATAGGAGTGATGGCCCCCCAGATGGTGCGTGGGGCCGATCTTGAAGGAAAGACCCCTGGCATGTGAATTAAACTCCTGCGATCGGAGCCCAATCCAACCGCGGGTATTACAATGCGTTATCTGCTACTGGCTCCAGCTGACATCCAATGTATCCCAATGCCGCCTCGGTTCGATCTCGAGCTGAGCCAGCAACAGCTCCGAGTCAGATATATCAACCGCTGAGCACTAAGTCACTGTCCACAGTGGCGGATATATCCGCCGTGGAGCAGGAAGGGGTTAATTCCAGGGGTGTTGTACAATCAGTAAGGGGTTCACATACAATACATTAAGACAAAAACAGGTACAAAATACAAAACTACATTGATCAGGAGACAAGATGGATGAGGATCCTGCCCATGAGGGTGGAGACATGAGGTAAGGGAGCAGTGCAGTTAATGTGCATTGTAAGGGAACTTGAACTGGTGGGTTTTCAGGTTACGTTTGGAAAGGGGGAGCAATCTGACACATTTTGCTAGAGAGTTGCAGAGTATGGGAGATGCGAGGGAGATGTCCTGGATGCTGTTGTGAGAAGAGCAGATGGTGATGGAGTGAAGCTGAAGGTCCCGTGAGGAACAGATATTACGTGTGGGGTGTTATTGCCTGATGAGTTCAGAGATATATGGAGGGGACATGCTGTGGATGCCTTTGCAGGTCATGGTTAGTATTTTAAATTGAATTAGCTGCGCAGAGAGAGATGCAGATGCAGAGGAAATTCAAGGAGACAGATGGATTAGCCGGGCTGCAGAGTAAAGGATAGGAGGGTTATTAGAGAGTTAGCTTGGAGACCACAGAGAAGAGTATTGCAGTAGTCCAAGCGAGAGAAGATTAGGGCATGGACTAGTAATTTTGTAGACTCTGGATTGAGGAAGGGTCAAATGCGAGAGATGTTCTAGAGATGGAGGTGGCAGGTTATATTAAGGGACCATGTGTGAGGCTTAAAGGATAGGGCAGAGTCAACGGTGGCTCCAAGGCAGGGCCAGATTAAGGTTGGTGCAAAATATAGTGGGGGCCCCCATTGAATGTAGTCCAGACAGTGAACAGCAATCACTATATACTGCTTCCCAGCAATCACTATATACAGCACAGAGTGTTCCCTATATTCAGCGCCTAGTATTCACTATATACAGCGCCCAGTATTCACTATATACAGCTCCAAGTAATTACTATATACAGCTCCCCCAGCAATCACTATATACAGCCCCCAACATTACCTATATACAGCTCTCCCAGCAATCCCTGTATACAACTCCCAGTAACCAATATATACAGCCTCCCCGGAAACGACTATATACAGCTCCCCCAGCAATTGCTGTATACAGTCCCCCAGCAATACCTATATAGAACCCCCCAATATTATCTATATACAACTCCCCTATAAAAA
The DNA here is from genome assembly GCF_040894005.1 of Engystomops pustulosus. Taxonomy (NCBI): domain Eukaryota; kingdom Metazoa; phylum Chordata; class Amphibia; order Anura; family Leptodactylidae; genus Engystomops; species Engystomops pustulosus. Next base: position 56,136,216 of record NC_092414.1, on the reverse strand, counting down.
TTATATACAGCCTCCCTATAACTATGTACTGTTCCCCTACAATAACTATATACAGTCCCCTATAATAACTTTATAGAGCCTCCCTATGATAACTATATACAGCCCCCTATAACTATATAAAGTCCCCCTTTAATAACTATTTATAGCCTCCTTATGATAACTATTTACAGACTCCTATTATATATATATATAGATAGATATATATACAATCCCTCTATAATAACTATATACAGTCCTAGGTAAAATAATAAAATTGTACTCAACTTTCATCATACCCCCGATGTGCGCCGACTGGAGGCGTACCAAGATGGCGGCAGCAGCAGCAGGGTGCCACCATCTTTGCATACCTCCCATCGTCTATGGCAGAGCAGGGAACATATTGTTCCCTCGTTCTGTTGTAGACTTAAGTCGGGGCACATCGGCTGGATATGGCCCAGGGGGCCCCTTTAAAGGGCAATGTGGTGGGGGCACAGGGCTTCCCCCCCCCCCTATAATCCGACCCTTCTCCAAGGCAACAGACTTTAGGGAACGGGGAGAGTGTGGAGCCATGAATTGTGATGGTTAAGTCAGGTGGGAGGGATGTGTTAGGTGGAGGAAAGATTATAAATTCTATTTTGTCAATAATATAGAACAAGGGTTTTCCTCCTTGCATCCACGTCCTTTAGAAGTACTCTCAATATATCAAACAGACAATGAGAACAGTACCTTTCTATCTCACCTACGTCAAGGTAGAAGACTTTTCTGCGTGCCTGTTCTCACAGTGTTCCCACGGTGTAGCGTTCTGGCAGGATGGACTTGCTGGTTTGATCGCGCAGTGCTAGGTGGATTGCAGTGCAGGTTTCTGGTCTTCAGGCTCGGAAACCACACTGCTCCACTATCGTTCCGCTCAAATCCACATGGACCCCAATAGGAAACAGACAAAGGGCAAATAGTGCAACAGGGTTTTTTAAACTATTAAAAAATCTTTTTAATGGACATACTCACAAAAATTCTATTTAAAATAGGCCTCGTAAAAACAAAGATTTGCACGTCCGGCGCTTCCGGGGCTTTTCAACATGCATACAGTATCACTTTTTATAGCTCCATTCAACCTATAATTAACCCCTACGACATCATACTTCATGTTACTTATAAAACCTGGCTATATCAAATTTATATTATGTTTATTTGAAAGAAATATCCATAGAGATGACAATAAAAATAAAAATAATAACAAAAAAACATAGAAAAAAAACCAAACATGTTTAAGCCGAGTTTTTCAGTACAAAAAAATGTACTGAAAATCCTCAACTCCGCTTATACACGAGTCAACACACGAGCCCAGTACTAAAAAAAAAACTTATATACTCACCCTCCGGTGGCCCCGATGTCAGCGCAGCTCCTCTTCTGTCTTCTGCGCCTGTCTTCTTTCTTCTGCATCAGGCTGCAGGGCGTGGCCATGTTTCTTCTCGGCCAGTGCAGAGTATGACGTCAGCAGCGGCCACGTCATAGTATGTGCCTGCCGTCCGGGAACAAACATGGCCGCGCTCTGCAGCCTGATACAGAAGAAAGAAGACAGGCAAGGAAGACAGAAGAGCAGCCGCACTGACATCTGGGGAGCCGCCCTGCGCATCGGGGCTGCCGGATGGTGAGTATATAAGTTTTTTTTTTTTTTAGTGCTGGGCTGGCTGTATACTACTGGGGGCAAGCTGCGCTGGCTGTATACTACACAGGGCAGGCTGGGCTGGCTGTATACTACTGGGGGCCGGCTGAGCTGGCTGTATACCACTGAGGGCAGGCTGGGCTGGCTGTATACTACACGGGGCAGGCTGGGCTGGCTGTATACTACAGGGGGCTAGCTTGGCTGGCTGTATACTACAGGGGGCAGGCTGGACTGGCTGGATACTACAGGGTGCAGGCTGGGCTGGCTTTATACTACAGAGGGCAGGCTGGGCTGGCTGTATACAACAGGAGGAAGGCTGGGCTTGCTGTATACTACAAGGGGCAAGCTGCGCTGGCGGTATACTACAGAGGGCAGGCTGGGCTGGCTGTATACAACAGGAGGAAGGCTGGGCTTGCTGTATACTACAAGGGGCAAGCTGCGCTGGCGGTATACTACAGGGGGCAGGCTGGGCTGGCTGAATACTACAGGGGGAAGGCTGTATACTACAGGCTGCTGGCTGTATACTACTGGGGACAGGCTGGGTTGGCTGTATACTATAGGGGGTTGGCTATATACTACTGGGGACTTGCTGGCTATATACTAGGGTGGTCTGTGACCAATGCATTTCCCTCCCTCGGATTATACTCGAGTCATAAGGTAAAATTAGGGGTCTTGGCTTATACTCGGGTCGGCTTATACTCGAGTATATACGGTACGTAATTATGTCTCCATGTCCTTCAATATTTGGATCTATTTTATTCCCCGCTAATTTCCTACTGTATACTTACAGTCTTAATCAAGTGATGATTTTTATGGAATTGCTATAGAAAACATTTGATTTCAAAGTCTGCATTGAGGCCAAAAGTAACGTCTTTAATTGAAAGATCTCTCTGTCTAATCTTTTCCCCTTTTTCCCTGTTTCCTATTGGTGTACGTGTGGATTCAAGCGGAACGATAGTGAAGCAGTGTGGTTTCCGAGCCGGAAGCCCGGAGACCTGCACTGCTATCTGCCTAGCACTGCGCGATCAAACCAGCAAGTCCACCTGCCGGAACGATACACCGTGGGAACAGGCACACAGAAAAGTCTTCTACCTCGACCTAGGTGCATGACCTGTGAGATAGAAAGGTACTGTTCTCATTGACTGTTTTATATATCGAGAGTACTTCTGAAGGACGTGGATGCAGAGAAAAAAAACCTTGTAGTATATTCTTGACTAAAATGGAATATTGGACCTCTATTCCATTTGCCCCCTTCTCTTGCGCTGTCATAGTGTATTTTGCAACCAACCTGTTGTTTCAAAAATTGTTGTTTTTATTGTTTTGTCCATAAGTTTTAGAAAATGGGAAGAGAAAAAGGAGGTTATGGCTGACAGACAATCTGGAATTCTTGCTGGAAGAGAGGAGTTATGTGTACCAGAAATATAGATCTGTGTGTGTCGTCTGCATAAGAATGGTATTGGAAGCCATGGGACATAATTAGGTGTCCCAGGCCAGAGGTGTAGGTGGTGAAGAGCAGGGTTTCAAGGACAGCGCCCTGTGGTGGTTACCATACCATCTCCATGCTGTAGCTTCACAGGATGTTACACTGTGCAGGAGCACATATCACCCTCTCTCTGGTGCCTCGGGACTTCCTCCTCTCTGTTCTTTTTGTACTTTCACATGGTGGTTGGGGGGGGGAGAATGTGTAGTGTAACAGCCTGTGAAACTACAGCAATGAGAGGCTCTGGTAATGCCAACCAGAGTCCTTCTGGCTCATTAGCATTATTATAAAAGTTGATTTTAGAAGGAAGGACGCCATGTATAACAAATATAAGAAGATTACCACTGTCACAATGCATGGGAATATGAGTAAGTGCTCCTACTTTATTCATGCTTGATTTTGATGGTAGATTCCCTTTCAATGATTATGCAGCATTGTATTAAAATGTAAAGCTTTTGAATAATAGAAAGAAATGCTAATATCTTAAAACTAAGACACATGTAATGCAAGCTCAATACAAGTGTCAGAAAGAAAATAAAAATAATAAGTAAAGCATATGTTGAAGCGTAACCAGTCTTCTCTGTAATGTCTCAATAAGACAGCTAGATTGCAAATATGTCAACAAAAGGGCAGAAACCTCTGCAAACATATTTTTATGAGGCAGGTTAAACTATGGGTAATTCAAGTATTGAAATGTCAATGTGAATGCAGTCTTACAGCACGTGCTATTTTCAAAAGGCATTTCAATAAATAGGTAAAAGTATGTTATAAAGCTTTCAGAATGTTTTTCAAAGTAAGTCAAGCCCATAGAACAAATTTATTTCTTTATACTTCAATGTTTTGCAATGTTACAAAGGCTTAATATATCCGACATGTTATGAACTAAAAGAAATACATTTATATAAAAACAATAATAGCACTTTTCAATATATATTCATCTTTAAACAAAAAAACACAATATTGTGCAGAAGCTGCACAGATTTGAGCAAAACTCAACCATGACATGTCTTTTTCTACATGTTAAAGTAAAACACATATTTTTATGCTCACATGGAGAATTTTTTTGAGAAGAAAAAGTGGAGCCAATTTGAACTGTGTGTATGAGCGCACATAATCCAGTATTCTATTAGTATTAGAATACTGTATAGGTTGTGTTACTTCTCTTAAAGAAGAAGAAAAATCAGCTAGATAAAAACAAAGTTCTTGCAGGATTTTACCATCTTGAAATCTTCTGAGTGAATAGGACCTAAAATTAGGACTTTGTTTTGGTCAGTGATTTGCATTGGCTATGGTGAGTAAATTCCAGAAGTGGGTTAAAAAAACTAAGAGCATATGCAAATATTTTCATCATACCTTATCTTTGCAGTCAGATGGGGCGAGCTAGGGGCGTCGCTAGGTCAAAAGTTGCCCCGGATCTTTTGGCTCGAGCCCCGGATCTCCCCTGCGCATCCTCCTCTCTCTCATCACGATCTCCACAGATCGTGATGAGAAGGAGTGCAGTCACTGTTTTCCCCAGCAGGGGCTGCAGCCTCTGGAGGAATAATACTCTGAAGGACCTGTGATGATGTTATGGTCACATGACCTGCCGGGGAAACACACAGTGAACACATAGACCTGCATCATTGAGGTAAGTGGGGCTGTGTGGGGGACATTACCTACAAGGGGGGGGCTGTGTGGGGGCACATTAGCTACTGTGGGGGCTTTGTGGGAGACATTACTTACTGGGGGGGGGCTGTGTGGGGGACATTACTTACTGTGGGTCCTGTGTGGGAGACATTACTTACTGGGGGGGGGGCTGTGTGTGGGCACATTACTTACTGGGGGGGGGGCTGTGTGTGGGCACATTACTTACTGGGGGGGGGGGCTGAGTGGGGGACATTAGCTACTGGGGGGCTGTGTGGGGGACATTACCTACTGGGGTGGCTGTGTGGGGGCACATTAGCTACTGAGGGTAGCTGTGTGGGGGCACATTAGCTACTGAGGGTAGCTGTGTGGGGGCACATTAGCTACTGAGGGTAGCTGTGTGGGGGCAAATTAGCTACTGAGGGTAGCTGTGTGGGGGCACATTAGCTACTGAGGGTAGCTGTGTGGGGGCACATTAGCTACTGAGGGTAGCTGTGTGGGGGCACATTAGCTACTGAGGGTAGCTGTGTGGGGGCACATTAGCTACTGAGGGTAGCTGTGTGGGGGCACATTAGCTACTGAGGGTAGCTGTGTGGGGGCACATTAGCTACTGAGGGTAGCTGTGTGGAGAACATTTTGGGGGTGGTAGATGTATGGGGGTCATTGCTTTGTGGCTGTGTGGGGGACATTTCTTGGGGCGTGTTCACACGTGGCACTAGAACAGGCCTCAGTTTGATCTCATTTGCGTTTCTAGTGAGACCAGTGTGATGGGTAACAAGCTCCTGGGGTTTAAATGCAAGCCTTACAGTATTTGGGGGAGATTGTTGGGGGCAGCAGCAGGATAACACTGTCCAAGATGTAGGGACAATGGGGAACATAAGATGTGGTGATGTCTAATGGAGAAGATGGAGGACGTGTCACCTGCAGTCACTGGAGGGAAAAAGTAGGGGTTTCTCCTGTGGTTTCTGTAGCTGTATACACTGTCAGGTTGTTATTGGCACAAGCACATGTGAGGGGGTTATGTACAGGGGGGGCATTACTAAAAGTCTGATACACATGCATTGGGGCCCGTGCCCCGGATTTTTTTCCACCCTAGCAACGCCCCTGGGGCGAGCAGGTAAGTTTGAGACATTTACCATCAGTAAATCTGATTAAAGATGTCCTTTAAACAATTGCTTCATCTTTGAAACCATTGGGGAGATTTATATTCTCTCTTTCTGCTTTTCAAGACAGTCTTATTTCTTTTTTGTCTTTTTTATCAGTCAAATTTGTCTTAGTTGGATCTTCCTCAGTCTAACATATCTGCCTAGTGTGGAGGATGAGACTTTTTTAAAAAATAAAAAGTTGCTAATTTTTGCCCAAAAAAGCTGCAAAAATTGTGAATCCACCCAAAAGCTTTGCACCATAAGTTGTAGTGCAAATATGGAAAAGTTTGAAAGAAAAATAAAGATAAATTTCCCCCAATAAATGCTTCTCTTTGCCATACTAGTCAGAAAAGTGTCTAATGCGCTTAATAAATTTGGTGAAAAGGACATGAGAATGTTTAACTACTTAGATTGACAAAGTGTCTTCAAAATTCTTATAACTAATACTTGTATCATTATTACTTTCAAGAGAGGAATCTGTTTTTTATTTTTTTTATTTTTTACTGTGTTTGCTATGACAGAGAATTTCAAAGTCTTACCCCTCTTACATTAAAGAATCCTTCTATGACAATAGGGAAAATCTCTTTCCATTAGATGTTAAAAAGAATTTTATTGTACATATTGTACCATATTCCTAATGTTTAATAACTGGCAAACTCAAAGAAATAATAATGTAACAAGAATGCTGTCATAACTCTATAAATGGTTGGGAACACTATGAAGTATTTTATGGATTTGGCTTGACATGCAGTGAAAATTTCTATCACAACAATCCCTCTACAGAAAAAAAAAATTGTGGCACACCAATAACATGTATCCTTTGGCTTTAGACGTAACAGATTTGTGTGTGATAAAATGTTTAGCTTGATATACTGGGAATTAATTGATTAATTCTTTGTCTTGAAATTTTGTGTGAATTTTCAAATGTGATTGCAACTACAAATAACTGCAAAAGGGCCCGGAAAATATAATATAATAAGGTCAGCTTACTTCTCTTTATATTTCTTGTATATTATTCCTTCTTTTATACTTTGACTTCAGTTGAAAAAATTATTTAAAACAAGCAGGCAAAAAGGAAAGTTTTGTTGATAGTTTCTATTCCCTTTTAGAATCTTCATGAAGTTTTGTTGTTTTTGGGTGTAAGACAATGGGGCACATTTACTTACCTGGTCCCTGCACAATCCCGGAGGTGCGTTGTCTGCATCTGCTGCTATTCATGAAGATCGTGCGCCCGAGTTCCTGCATGTGTCACTTCCCCGCTGAGGTCCACCGGAGTTCACCTTCTTCTTCCCGGTGCATGTAAGTGCATGGCTTGCGACACAAATTGCTTTGTTAAAACCCGCGCGTAGTCCGAATCCGTCGGATCGTCCAATGGCCCGCCCCATGTTTTGTGTTGTGTGAAAGCCGGCCCTGAGGCGCCAAAATCTGTTCGCATTTGCCAAAAACCCTTTCTAAATGCAGTGCACCTCGGAAATCGTCAGGTATTCTGATAATAGTGCGAACTGCGGACCCTTAGTAAATGAGCCCCAATGTCCTTGATAGGCTTAGCTTGAGTGAGTCCGTGTACTACTGTATCTGCAGGGCTTACAGATATTTATGGTATTGCAACAGGGGAAAACTTTAAGGTACAACTTTTACAACTGTAACTACTATATGTTTGTAGCTTACAATGTAAAAATGTTATATTCTATATCATAAGCATAATGAAAAAAATGTAAAGCATATCTCGTGTGAAATAATTTAAAGGGATTCTCAATGAATTGTGAAAAATTCCAGTGTGGGACTGGGCAGAGGGGCCAAAAAGAAAAATATAGTTTCCTGCTCTTGCATCTTACCAAGTCCTCTAATCACTCTGATCCTCGACACCTCAACATAACATTGGCAAAAATCCATGGGTTCTGGCCTTCTCAGACCAGAGGACATTACTTGTTATAAAAGAGAAAGTGTCCGAGTGGTTCTTTGATACTAATCATAAATCTGTCACATAGTAAATTCACGACTCTTACAATTATTGTCAAGTCAGTAATATTTTAATTTTTGATTTTTGGAAATGCAAGGAATGGTTTAATTTGTAGCAAAGTATGTAGAATCAATTAGTTCATCTCCAGATAATTATAATTGTTATCACTCATAGCCTGGTTCTGAAGCAAAAGGGATTAAATTTTATAAAATTGTTAACAGTGTATTTTAATTGTTCATTTCCCATGATTCATTCTGTTCCCCATGTATTAAAATGTAGGTCATCCAGACAAAAGTTTATTTTAACATCTACACTATAAATTTATATACTTAGGTCATAGATACGTAAAATACATTAAAAATATTATAAGGTGCTACATGTGCCCTATACAATTGCAGTGACAATGATTGCAGTGACAGGATGTGCCACTGTATGAGCCAAGTGTAGAAGTTATGGGAAACAAAAATGGCAAATTCTGGCTAGAGAAAGTATTCCTGGTAATGAATACAAAAGTATCAATAGATTGAAAGGAACTGTAAACACTTACATAACCTACATATGACTTTTTGGAATTTTTTAAATTCTGTAACATATACTTACCATGTGGTGGTAACATGGGATCATGACGTGGTAGCATTATCTGTCCATTTCAAGGTGGTTTGTTTGATAATCTTGTGTGTGTTTTAACCACAGTATTTGAATTGGTTGCATGTGAAGTGGTACTGTTTCATAATTGTATAATTAATCCCTTAAAGGGAACCTACCACCACGAATCTACCTATAAAGGTAGATCGGGTGGTAGGTGGATGTAAGGGACGTGAGGAGAGCTCTTTTTAGAGCTAATCCTCACGTCCCCGCTAACTTTTGGGAAACTTTATTAACCTAATATGTAAATTTAGTTATGCGGCTACTTGGGCGTGGAGTAGCCGGCACGAAGCTACACAGCGCGGCTACTCCACGCCGCCGCTCGCCATATTACTCCGCCTACCCTGTTGTGTGCGGCGCGCAGCTCCTCGTAGCTGCACGCCCTCGTCTGACAAGCCAGCTAATGCGCATGCGCAGTAGCTCCGGCCTCGGATCTGGGACTGCTCAGCCGGCGTTCTGCGCATGCGCAGAACGCCATCATATCGGACGAGGGCGCGCAGCTACGAGGAGCTGCGCGCCGGACACAACAGGGTAGGAGGAGTAATGTGGCTACTGGGGCGTGGAGTAGCCGCGCTGTGTAGCCTCGTACCGGCTACTCCACGCCCCAGTAGCCGCATAACTAAATTTACATATTAGGTTAATAAAGTTTCCCAAAAGTTAGCGGGGACGTGAGGATTAGCTCTAAAAAGAGCTCTCCTCACGTCCCTTACATCCACCTACCACCCGATCTACCTTTATAGGTAGATTCGTGGTGGTAGGTTCTCTTTAAGGCACCATGGCTAGTGATAAGCGGGCCTGAACATTGATGGTTTGGGTCTATGAATGTGGACCTCAGCCATTGAATTTGGATGATTGTGACTGTGTTCATGTTGCAGAATTGTGCCACAGACAGAATTGTAATGCACGTCAGTAATAAATGTGGCGCAAACTTCAACTAAGCACTAAAACACCCCGTTAGGTGCACTTTTTGGCGCAGACACTTTACAAATACATGTACAAGCAGTTTGTACTTTCTTTTCAGTGCAAAGTCAGACAGAAAACTGGCGCAGACACATTAATAAGTATGGGCCAGTGTGTCTCTTTCATTTTAAAATGACAAACTACTCTTGTAAAAACAGCCGTTACCATGATAAGGATACATAAGGACACATCATTTAAATTCATTACACTCATTAATCTAACAAATTATATCCGTTTAAACTTTCATTTATATGCAGTAAATTGAGTTTTAAAACATTTCTAGTGTACAAGATACAAAAGAAAGGTTAAAAACATTCAAAGTAACCTTTGTAAAAGAGAGCACTTTACAATTAGACAGCAATAATATTATCATGAGGATAGGCATGGAGGTAATTAAATACCATTATTCTTGTCAATGGTTTATTTATACTTACAGAAAAGACTATTAAAGAGGAACAAAAAGCAGAAAAGACCAAACAATGTGCATCACAAAGTGATATGCATGAAGTCAGCAGAGAAGTTGAATTGCAGTCACACGTCTTGTAGGTTAAAGCTTTATTCTTACCTATTTGCATAAATTTATCAGTTTTATGTAGTGTAGATTGGAATAGGCTAAGAAGTAAAATGATTTAACCTTAAAACAAAGGACAAACAGACTGATTGCATTCAGTGGCAATAGATCACTATCAAGCTTTATTCATTTCACAAAGAAGCAAATCTAGTTTATTCCTTTGAATTTCCTTTTTATGAGTGGTCACATTTATAGTAGGAATCAAATTTGCTGGGGAGTTTTAAGAGCTGGCTTATTATAGTCACATTGTGTATGATAGACATGAAGAATATGGCTATGTTAAAACTCCAGATAATTGGTAATTAAACCATGATTAACGTTTAAGATCCAGAATCCCCTTGCTAAGATTAGTTCCAGATGTCTTTATTGAGGTTTTTTACAGTACAACATGCTCTTTATTTTCTAATCACTCATTTTCAATGCATTTTATTGTGTATTATTCTTTGAGTCTTTATATCATTTCCCTTTACTTTGCATTTCTTCCCCTTTCATCAATAAAAAAAGAGAGTTAAGGTCACCTTCAGTTCATATGCCCAACATTATTGAAGCATAATGAAAGAAATGTGAAATTCTATTGAGGCTCTTTAGAACTAATGAAAATGATCAATTTGTTAAACAGCTGCATTTCATTTTTGTTTGTGAATAACAGAATAGCTTTTATAAATAGGGACTAAATGCATAGACATGTATGAATGCTAATTAGCTCATTTTTAGGTATTATTTGGAAATGCGTTGAGCTAAGCAAGTTGTGTATTTTAAAGTTATGGTATATAAAGAAAAATGCTAGTATAAATGCCCTGAAAAGTTATAAAGGGTTAGATGTGGCATCAACGTAGATTTAGGAATGATTTTGTGTGGTTTACAAAGGAGCTAAAATGCAATGATAAAAACACAGCTAAAAGCTCAGTTTGTAGGAATCTACGAATTGTAAACTGTATATGTTCTAGGGAATGGGTCAGCCACCCAGCAACAACTAATGGGTGCTAGCGGCTGCCTTCTGTAAATTCTGTCGGTGAACTAAAAAGTGAGCTCTCTACTCATGCACGCTCCACCTCAGAATTTTTTCCCAGAAGGCTCGGTGGCCTAACGTTTTCCCTAAGAACATGTTTCAGATACTAAGACTTGTCAGACCTGCATACCGTCACGAGAGGCATAGAAGTGTTTGTTTCTTTCTGTCACCCTTTCCGTTTTTTGGGGGGTAAAGAAATCAAGATTGCAAAATCTCATGCAATATCTCTTTACTGAGTTTTCAAGCATTCCACTTGTCATCACTCTACTTGATGTATGTTTTTTTTTTTTTTAAGGAACAGCAACATATAACTGGAACTGATACAAAGTCCAGTCACAGAAGAGATGGATGCTTGCTACTCTGCTCTCGCAAGGTTATTTATTAACTTCTGTTGCATCCAGTTGCGAAGATGATTTCTGAATGATTTTACCATTGGAATGGAATTTTAATGATTATGTTCCCTCAGAGACACTACTTTATATCTTAAACTTCTATAGGGATGGGAGGGTTGGAGCTGTTGCTGGGTGGCTGACCTATTCCCTAAAACAAATGCAGAGATTCCTGCACACTGAGCTTTGTTTTTCGGGAGGCAGCCACCCAGCACCAGCTAATTGGTAGATTAGGAAACACCGCAATAATGCTTTACGAATGTATCTTTGTAGTATTTGTGGAATTAAGTTTGAGTGAGGGAAGACATATAGGTCCCGGAGACCCTGCCCCAGAAAGGATAGTGCATACACTTTCAATGCCCTTGGAGAACACATTCTCTCTGCAAACACTTCTGACTCAACTGATGGATCATTTCTGAGTATTGGGAGTGAGTGCTATTGTTGCTAGCGATAATTGTGTCTGGAGAAGGTGTCTGCAATCTAATTGGATTTTCCTGGAACATAATGAGCTCTTAAGTCTATGTTCCTTTCAACTGCCCAAATCCATAAGTTTAGGGCCTCAAGCATAACTGCCTGGATCATGTTCCCCCCATTTATATATATAGTGGCCATTTTGGGCTGAGGCTCCAAGTTGAGGCCTTTAGGGTTCAATAGCTTTTGTCATAGGGAATATTAAGGTTGGCCTCCTCAGTCCTGGAATGTCTGCTATCTAACACCCCATGTATGTATAACTGTAATACATCTACTCCTTTCTCCAATGGCTTCACCTATGATATCACTAATATGGAAAAAAATGTTTTTCCTAAATGGTTGATCCCATTTGACCTTTCTACCATTGTATTTATCACTAAATCACCAAACTATTAATTGGTTCTCCAATATACTGTACTCACTAAGATTGCTCTTTATATATCTTATATGGTAAATTAAAACTTGTTAGGGACATCTCACATCTCTGATAGGACTTCTGTTATTTCCTTAAGTTTGTTTTAGAGCCAAAAGCAGGTGCTGTCAAACACACAGAACCAAAAATCACTGGAAAGCACCTGCTTTGTGTATTTGACCTCTCCTGGATTTAGCTTAAAGTAACTGAAGAAAATAACTGAGGACATAAGGAAGATGTGAACTTGCCCTTAAATTCATAAAAAAGTAATTTTTTTATATAAATAATTCATATCAATTTTAAAAAAGTAACTTTTTGGCATTGGGATTTTAAAAAAGTATTTTTTGCAACTACCTGATATGAACTCTACATTTCTACCATGGATCATTTAATTGTATCAATATACCGTAGGTAACAAGAAAGCAAGCTAAACAAGCTTGTTAAAAACCTAGCACTGTACCTGTGGTATAAAAACCATTTAATGTAATTTTCTGTCTGTAAGTCATTAAATGTTGCCATTTCCAAGTTCACTGACTCATAGCATTCATGTTACTAAGCAACTAACGCACAAATACTGTGCCTTTATGTTTCTCAGGCATGAAAACTTTAAAGTCCGTAACCCTAACAATTCAATGCGCACCGATATGAAAGATGAACATGGTTTCTAGTTTATATGGAATTCTTGGCTTTTTATTTTTATTTAGAATGTGAACAGAATATTTACACAAATAATTATGTACAAATAAGTACAAGCAGTATTTCAGGATTGCAGATAGCAACCGGCAGTAGCAAAGTTGGTCTTTCTAATACTTATTTTATTTTGGCTTGAATTCTTTAAATTACTGTTGGCAGATTTGCCAGAAGGAGGCCTGCACAGATTACAGCTCGTTCAAAGCTTAGCTGCCAGAACAATAATTGAACACAATGTTCACAATGCATTTCTCTAACTTTTAGATCCTTGGCTAAGACCTTCATTTTGTTGTTTTATTTTTTTTCCTTTCTTCCATCTCTTCAAAGCATATCTTAAAATTTCATGTTGGTAAAGGGAAAAGCAAAATTCTAAAGTATATACTTATAAATACAAATATAATACAAACCAATCCACCTTATTTTACATATAGATAGACAACTTGAAACATGACTTGGGTAGTCAGCCAAACCAGAACCAACCATTTGGAGACAGTTTCATCTTAACAGTTTTACAATTTTTCTAACTGTATCCAGTTTAAAATTCTCTACAATCGTGTATATTCTTATCTGATTGTTGCCACTACTAAAAGAGGTTATTCTAATAATACCATTAACTATTAATGTAATTTTTGTCTTTTAAACTTCAAAATCTTAAATTATGCATTGAACATGTAGACATTATTTCGTCATTATTTCGTCACCACTCATAAGTGAAGTTCTGTAAGTGCCAATTACTTTCTGCCGCAATGGGTCCTTTCTAGGCAGTAGGATGTATAAGCAACCCTATTTAAAACTTGTAAATCTACATCTAAATATCTTAAGAGGGTATTTTCAGTCCAATAGTTCAATCTATTCTGGTAGCACAAGCAGAACCTTTACATCATAATTTCAATGGGCAAAGGTTTTTAGACCCACCGTGTCACCAAAATCACTTAGCTTAGTGCCACTCCAAAGTGTTGTCCAAGCGAATTAGTTTAACCCCCTATAACTCGACATTGCTTTGCAGGTTACTTCCCTTTTGAGTAAGTGTGTTATACTTAGGTAGCAGCTGAAGGTCGGTGTAGAGGTACTGGTACATAAACAGCACAGAGTTTTACAAAGAATGTTCAGGAAATTCATGCAAGAGCAAGAAGAGTTTTAGAAAAGTTTTGTTTCAGTTCAAACAGTAGGTCACAGTGGGAAGTACAGAGTTGTCTGGGGAAGTTTATTAATGATGCAAAGTAGCCCTTTAAAAATTGGCAGGCAGGCTGGCGTGCTCTAGGCCAGTTGGGACGACACAGGTGACTTGGAAGTCTGGCAACCTAAGGAGAATGTCTTTGTTTCTAATTATAAATGCAATCAAAAAATTTCTAATCTATTCCATGTGAAACCAGACCAACCCTAAACTCATTTCAAACAAACTACTTTTAAGAAAAACTATACAGATGTACAATTTTCTACATTTTTGTTGTGTAACTTCGAACATAATATTAGGATTGGCCTATCGTTAAGTTCATTGGCTAATGTAAAAATAGTTTTTTTTTTACTTTGTTTTTTAAATATAGAGACATAAAAAGAATTTGAGCACTGCATTCACAATATATAAAGTGTCTCTAAATAGAAAAAAAATAAACAAACAGCTTATTGTATCTCGTCATACTATTTATGTTATCACAACTTAAGGCTAAAAAAATATACAGCTGTAATCAATTATGATACCTAGGTGTATTGTAAAATAGATCACGAGTAGAAGAAAGAATCATAAGTTCTAAAAGTAAACAAGAAACCAAATAAAAAAAAGTAATAATAAATAAGAGACCTGTCATTCTAGTGCATTATTTTTCTTGACATTAACTTCAGCATCAGTTCAGCAAATTACTAGTTTCAGAGTGAGACTGACATGTTTACACAGTTAATATGACAGTTATATAAAATATGTGTTAGTGATTGCATGACAAACATTTGCAAAAATGGCATTTACCAAGAAAATCTAAGTTGACAGATTACTTATAGGTTTTTTTAATGATGTATTTCTCTTTATGTGTGATTCCACTGGATTAAAGATTACATTAAGTTGACGTTTTATATCCCAGTAAATGGTACATATCGGTTTATGTATAAAGGGTACATATAGTTTTGAGTGTGGATCATTCTATCACATTTTCACCACTGATGTCAAATGTGTTTATGTTTTTAACCCCTTAACGCTCTGCGCCGTAGCTCTACGGCGCAGAGGTATAAGGGATGTATGAAGAGGGCTCACGGGCTGAGGGCTCACGGGCTTTTGCATAATGCATAAAACCCCCACCGCTAATAACCGCGGTCGGTGCTAGCACCGATCGCGGCTATTAACCCCCCCCCCCCCGACTTTGCCGGCGGCATTTAAAAGACGGCGGCGCGCGGGCGCCGCCATCTTTTTTTCGATCGCCACGCCCCCGAACGTCATCGGGGGGCGGTGATCGGTTACCATGGTAGCCTCGTGTCTTCTTTTGACACAAGGCTATCTGGCAGCTGCAGATTCGTTACAATGAGCCAGTGGCTCATTGTAATGAATGTGCTGCAAAAATGCCATATATTGCAATACAGAAGTATTGCAGTATATGGTAGCAGCGATCTGACCATCTAGGGTTAATGTACCCTAGATGGTCTAAAAGACAGTGAAAAAAAAAATAAAAAAAAAAAGTTTAAAAAATAAAAAAAATTAATAAAATATTAAAAGTTCAAATCACCCCCCTTTCCCTAGAACTGATATAAAACATAATAAACAGTAAAAATCACAAACATATTAGGTATCAACGCGTCCCAAAATGCCCGATCTATCAAAATATAAAAACGGTTATGGCCGGCGGTGACCTCCGAGGCGGGAAATGGCGCCCAAATGTCCGAAATGCGACTTTTACACCTTTTTACATCACATAAAAAATGAAATAAAAAATGATCAAAATGTCGCACAGACCTCAAAATGGTAGCAATGAAAACGTCGCTTCATTTCGCAAAAAATGACCCCTCACATATTTCCGTGCGCCAAAGTATGAAAAAGTTATTAGCGTTAGAAGATGGCAAAAAATTTTTTTTCTTTTTTGTACACATTCGTTTAATTTTTGAAAATGTATTAAAACACAATAAAACCTATACAAATTTGGTATCACCGCGATCGCACCAAACCAAAGAATAAAGTAGGCGTGTTATTTGGAGCGAAGAGTGAAAGTCGTAAAAACTGAGCCCACAAGAACGTGACGCACGTGCGGTTTTTTTTCAATTTTTCCACATTTGGAATTTTTTTTCAGCTTCGCAGTACACGGCATGTTAAAATAAATAACATTACGGGAAACTAAAATTTGTTACGCACAAAATAAGCCCTCACACAGGTCTGTACACGGAAAAATGAAAAAGTTATGGATTTTTGAAGTTGGAGAGCGAGAAATGAGCCGAAAAACCCTCCGTCCTTAAGGGGTTAAACATAAATTACAGTATTTGTATACAGCAACCCGTTACCAGAAAATAGCCCTTGTTTATTGAGCATTTTCAGATTGATTCTTCTGGAAATATTCTCGGGTGATTCTCTATTAGCAAGATCATGTCTTTCAATTTGCACTACAGTCTATAGTAGCATTGATTCTACCCCTGTTCAATGAGCCCAGGCAATCATTTTCTACCTATTGTTACTGCACAGGACAATAATGCAGTAGGTATCATTGTGTATACCCTAGGATTGAAGCTAATCCTTCTTTGCGTGTTTAACAGCATCCAAGCTGTCGCTACATTGGAGTGCAGCCAGCTGCATATTGAATGAACAACCGCGCATGTGGGGGGATTGCTGAGAGCCAGGTTACATCATAAGTAGTGTTGAGTGGGTTAAAACTGCCAAACTTGGGTCAGTACTGAATTTGGTGCCACGACCCCTGAAGCTGAATAGCGGTCACCATTTGTGCTGTGGGATCGTGTTTTGGGAAAAATAACCAAGCTGGTTGATTGAATACTGAGCAGCCAGTTCTCAGCCCCTAAACAACCACAAGTATTTCCTCTGTGGGCACGGCTGTTAATGTCCAGAAGGCATATGTGACTGTGATGTATAAGAGCAGAGTCACATGTCCAGACACCATTTCAGAAAGGAGACAGAGCTAGGGAGAGGTTGTTGCTCTACATAGGGTCAGCCAGACTGGAAAAAATGTAAAATACTTGTCACTCGGCATTAGTAAAATTGGGAGCCCAAGTAGGCTACCACAACATACTTATTCATGTAGAAAAAAGTTGGTACTCCGTAAGAGAGAAGATTGGAGTATTATCTCTTTTTTTTCAGGTGAAAATAGTGTAGCAATCCAAATAGTATATGCAACATTGCGGTCTTTAACAAATCAGACCTTCATTAGGCACTAAACAAAGACAACAAATACTTAATATAAATTAAAGGCCAATAATGTGATGCACAGGTATACAGTGACATGAACAATCAGCTGGTTTGGTAGTATTCATGTAGCTGCAAATGAACATGTATTGCTATTGATTTGGCGGTAAAGTTGCAAAGAAAACAGAGGTAGGTGTTACAAACCAGGGGAACAAGGACAGTAAGTATCTGGAATGCTGTGATAATATTGGTATTTTCATGTGGGTCCAAAGGCTCTTCAACAATGCCCAGTGGATAAATCCAAATACATATAGAAAGCAGGATCTATTTTTAACAGGACCAACTCGTGACATCCCGGAGAAATTGTGAGTATATGCATACATTATGCATGAAGAAACCAGGATACAGACTAGATATGAAAAATATTTTTCATATACAGGAACAGATAATTATATTGTAGAAGGAGGATCAGACATATGATATGGGCTATACTTAACAGGTTGCAATGTACATATGGGAAGATATGAGAAGAATGTGGTGCTATGACCAATATGGCGTTCAGGAGAATGGAAAGATTAGGATAAACTGCTTCTTCCATGGGGAAAGGGCTAACACATAGTCACAGATATAAAAAGACAGGAGAACCAATGGCAGACGTAATACACACCTGGTAAGTAGAAGCAATTAGGAACACATGCCACGGAGGCTGGCATAATAATTCACCATGCCGCTCAGATGCAGTAGGAGCTGGCTGTGATTAGGGAGCTGTGGAAATCTGAAATAATTACCCATTTTAGGACACTGTAAAGAACTTCATTAAGCTACTTTAGAGTGCTATGGTGTAGGAAGAAAACCGACAGGGACATGGCCTTGGTGCTGCTGCTGGTGATGGTGGTGATGGAAATTTTTTTAATTGTTTAGAGTGTACTTAACACTCTTAGTCATGGCATGAAGAGCATATATTAGTGGGGAGGTTGATGTGGAATGTGTTTTTCAGGGAACAACCATGCAAAAAATCTACAGGATTTAACCGTAATGTTGTCATGATCAATAAAAGCAATAAAATACAAATACATCTAAATAAGTTTAGATATATATATATGAAAATAGACAATTTCATATACAGAAATATATATATTTTGCAGTATACTGTTGTTACTATACAAAGAACACAATTAAGTCTGCCTGCATATTGAGACCTAGGTGTAAACACAGACGCTACTATCTGTTATCTGTTCAGCGCCTTCATATCAAAGCAAGTTTGTGCATGTGCGGCATTGGAAACACCATTCCACATTCATAGTAAGAAAAAACAAACAGCACGATATGTGTATTTGGGATGCTATGTTAACTACAGGTTTCAGCATTCCCTGTCTCCAATTTTGTAGTGAGACATGGGCTGCTTTCATATTGCGTTACTTTAGGGTGAAGGGTTAACTTATATATTGCATTTAGAGATGAGCGAGCACTAAAATGCTCGGGTGCTCGTTATTCGAGACGAACTTTTCCAGATGCTCGAGTGCTCGTCTCGAATAACGAGCCCCATTGAAGTCAATGGGAGACTCAAGCATTTTTCAAAGGGACCATGGTTCGGGAATAAAATGTGTTAATTAATTGAAAAAGAATGTCTTCTGATAAGTTAGCAGATGTATGCAAACATCTGCAATCTATTCTTCACTGTTCCGCGCGTATATTATCTCCCGACAAGTTAGCAGATGTGAAGAACAGTGAACACAGGATCATTTAAGTGAAAAACACAGTGAAGAATAGATTGCAGATGTTCGGCACATCTGCTTACTTGTCGGGAGATACGCTGTCTCCGTGCCCCGCTGTCTCCGTGCCCCGCTGTCTCCGTGCCCCGCTGTCTCCGTGCCCCGCTGTCTCCGTGCCCCGATGTCTCCGTGCCCCGCTGTCTCCGTGCCCCGCTGTCTCCGTGCCCCGCTGTCTCCGTGCCCCGCTGTCTCCGTGCCCTGATGTCTCCGTGCCCCGATGTCTCCGTGCCCCGATGTCTCCGTGCCGCTCCGTGCCGCTCCCCGATGTCTCCGTGCAACGATGTCTCCGTGCGGCTCCCCGCCGCTCCCCGATGTCTCCGTGCTCCGCTGTCTCCGTGCCCCGCTGTCTCCGTGCCCCGCTGTCTCCGTGCCCCGCTGTCTCTGTGCCCCGCTGTCTCCGTGCCCCGCTGTCTCCGTGCCCCGCTGTCTCCGTGCCCCGCTGTCTCCGTGCCCCGATGTCTCCGTGCCCCGCTGTCTCCGTGCCCTGATGTCTCCGTGCCCTGATGTCTCCGTGCCCCGATGTCTCCGTGCCCCGATGTCTCCGTGCCGCTCCGTGCCGCTGCCTGATGTCTCCATGCTGCCGCTGCCCCATGTCTTCGTGCTGCCGCTGCCCCATGTCTCCGTGCTGCTCCACGGTGTCTCTGTGCTGCTCCCCGGTGTCTCTGTGCTGCTCCTCGTTGTCTCTGTCCTGCTCACCGTGTTCTGCAATGTGTTCTTCACACACATATATTGTTCTTCACACACTATTTTGTTCGCACCGTTCCGCGCGTATCTCCCGACAAGTAAGCAGATGTGCCGAACATCTGTAATCTATTCTTCACTGTGTTTTTCACTTTGTTTTTCACTTAAATGATCCTGTGGTCACTGTGTTCACTGTTTTTATTCTATTCTTCATTGTTCTTCACTGTGTTTTTTTAATTAAATGCTCGATCTCGAGCAGGAGAAATACTCGTCCGAGCAACGAGCCGTTACGAGTACCTTAATACTCGAACGAGCATCAAGCTCGGACGAGTATACTCGCTCATCTCTAATTGCATTCAATGTTATATTTAGTATTTCCAAATTATGCACGAAGGGGCTTTAACAATGAAATAAGAATTCATGTTTATAGTTGAGGGCATTTGGAATTCTTGTATTTAGATGGAAGATCCAAAATGCCTCCCTGTTTCGTAACACTGCTTGTTTATTTTCCCCTCTTTTATCTGTATACACCTGTTCTATTGCATATGTTTTAAAGCTAGAAACATTGCAATTATGTATCTCCACAAAAATGTTTTACTGCTCCAGATACATTCCTCTTATTAAATCCTTCTTTTTTTGCTATTAGCAATGTCTCTAAGATGTTCAGTTAAATGTTCTTTGAATTTATGTATGGTGCAACCCACATACATTCATTTACAGATTTTTCAGCAAATAAAGTAAACAATGTAATAATGCACAGATGAGTACCACATGTGAATAATCCCTTGGTAGTAAACCATGTAATTCTGTGTTCAGATTTATTCAGAAACACACTGGGAGAAATAAGGTTGCCTATCGTGGGCAGTTTCTTAGACACTATTTTACAACCATTTTGTAGGATGTTAGCTAATTTTTTGTCCTCTATAAGAATTGGTAAGTATTTTTCTACAATGGTTTTAATCTGAGGAGCTTTGATCTTTTGTTTATTTTTTTATCTCTGTCAGGGGACTTTTGTTCTTATTTTTATGTTTATTTTTATACAGGAGCACATCTCTCTCCTTTTTGTCAATTATGTTGTCCAATTTGGATATTTCCTCTCTAAGCGTTATACAATTCTGTTTACTTTTATATTGTAATCATGGGGGTTGCTGCAGTTTTTTTTGGCCCTAGTTAATTCCCCCACGGGGATAGCTTTGATCGTGTGGTTTGGGTGGGAGCTACAAGCATGTAACAATGTGTTCCCATATGTCCTTTTTCTTTGTGTTTTAGTTTAAATTATAATACAGCATCTCAATTGCTACTGTGTGTGGAATACTAGTATATAAAGATGTTGCATCACATCCTATCCATCTAAAATTAGATGACCAGGTCATTGTATCCATAGACCTGAGGATATCCGCGGGATATTGTAGGTAACCAGGTGTCCTCTAGCCATTCACAGGCTCCCACATTAATCGACTATATACCCAATATAATGGGGCTCATTGGGGTTGGAACCATACATTTATGTATTTTTGATAAGGTGCGAGTATAGGGAAGCTAGGATGTGATATTTTAAGATATTTCTAAGTTTTTTGTGAAATTACACCCAAAGCCACCCCATCTTCCAAAACTTGAGTTTAGAATAAGGAACAGTTGGATCTCCTGAGAGTGTACTGTATGAATCACGATGCCCCAACAGTTTTTCAATTAGTGTTCTATTCTACACCAAGTGCCAAAGCTATACACTTCCTTTTTAGCTTCTGACGTCAAAGCCTTGACGCATTACTTTGACCTGAGGTGAGCCTTTGACATATTTATGTTCAATTCATGCTGTATGATGTTCAAACCATCAGGGGCCAGAGTCTGTAGAGTGTGAATCAAGAAGGATTATTTCTTCTTCAGTAGGGTGATGCGATCACCCCCTCGCCTTGGGGTGTCCACTCTGTCAATCACCTGGAATTTCAGTTGATTGACTGAATGTCCGGTGCTTGCAAAGTGGGCGGGGACGGGCAACCAGAGGTTTGATGTCCGTATGGTGGAGTTATGTTTTGAGATGCATTTGCGTACGTGCTGGGTAGTTTCCCCGACGTAGGCGAGACCGCAAGGACATTTTATTAGATAGATAACATAGCCATAACTGGAGCCATGTCTGAGTCTCACACTGAGACCAGAACGTGGATGCCATACAGCTGAGGTCCTCTCCTCCAACCTAACAAGCACTTTTTACAAGTACAATCTGGTAAGTCTTTTCTGGTAGACCCAGAGACTTATAGTAGCTTGCTGCCTCCTACCTATATAGCATATATCAGACTTAGATCAGCTCCCAGACAGAGGGTAACTAACCACTGCTACATATCTGTATCCTCCTATCTACCATTACTAGATGATTAACCACTCTGTATTTATGTTTTCAGTTTCTGCCTATGTGATGCAAACAACTATTTTGCACAGTGCTAATCTCATAGGACATCAGATGTCTACAAAGAAGTCCTTTCTGCACATTTGAACAAGATTATTTTCCTATGTTTTTTGACACCCTTTGTATTTCCTGTATTTACATATCTGATCATATTGTACCATGTCTAATCTTTGTACACTTAGTAATCATACTGTCTGTATTATTCACAGCATCTGAATCAGGTCATTTTTGACCGAAACGTCATGCTATTCTGTGGATTTGTACAAAAATAAAAAGCAATTTTTATTCAAATTTGATTGAGTGCCATCTTCCATTATTTATGCATGAATGGGGCTGGGACCCTAGTTTGGCACTATCTACTACACAAGGAGTGCTGTGAAATTCATGTTATTTATTTAAGCTCAAGTTGTGGTCCTGAATAAGAGCATTTCCAAGTTGCTGGCCTTTGAAATGTTCCCATTCAGTCTGGGGGAGATGGACAGATTTAAATATTGAATCATGGCAGCTGTCCCTCAGTATGAAGTTCCCAGCCACCAATAGATTTCCCAGCAGGTCATTCTCACCCTGCAACAACAGGTTTTAGAAAAAATCAGGTGTGCACTATGCAACACTAAGATTACTGAGGCTGGGCATGCTACTTCTCCTTAAAGGGAACCTGTCATCAGGACATAGAGAATAGTGTACAGATTGCCAAAGAGTTTATTGACTATTTTTTTTTTTTCTTGTCTCGAGTTAAGCCAAGTTTTAGTTTTTCAGCACATTTTTTGTGCTGAATAACTTGGCTTATACTCGAGTATATACGGTATATTCTTGTATGTAAGAATGTTTTAAATAAATGTCACTTTAGGGAAGAAACTACAAAGGGGTGAGTTCTATTCGATTTCTCTACTATTGCAAGTCATGTTGAAACGCTGGGCTAAAGACCACACAAGAGCTGTGAACAGGGATTAGATAGGAACAAACAGACACTATTTTATAAGTGAAATTTCATTTTGCTTATGCTGAAAATGGTGTGTAAGCAGCAGCCAATTGTTGATTTCCCGATCCAGAATGCCTGGGTGAGTAAAAGTAGTGACCAACAGCACCGATGCCTGGGCTGCTATAAGGGGCCTGACGGAAGAATAGCCCCATGTCTTTTGATTTAACCTGTGCCACTAAAATGGTCAGTGCTGATGACACCATCATCATCACTACTATCCCTATCTTTCACCTGCTCTAAAATGCTCTTCTGACCATAAGAGAGAATCTAATGGTGGCACAGGAGAAAGAAGAAAAGGAACAAGTGTCTGACCAATCCACATGTGGCCCTCCACTTGGGTTGCTGGACCAGTCGTCAGACACGGCAGTGACCAGCTAGAGGATGCTTTTGAAGGAGGAAGAGGAGGATGATGAGGGAGAGTTTTCCTCAGAGTAGGGTGAAACTTGGAGTAGCTTTCTGGTCTCAATAGACCCTGGCTGGAGATATTCAGTATATCGGAGGAGGAGGATAAGGAGAGACCTCCCACTGAGGACAGCTTGTCCTTGCCTCTGGGAAGTCTGGCCCACATGAGCCACCATATTCTCCAGTGCCTGCGCAATGACACCATGCTGAATCCATGCTACAGCAGATCATCCTTTATTCCACTAGTATTGAAAGCACCAGCACACATTGATGCAGGCACTACTGGACAGAGCTCTCATCTGATGAAACAGGAATGCAACAGTAACACAAGCATGGAGAGTGAGCATGACCACAATGATGATTGTCATGTTCAAATCTCTTCACCTCCACCAACATCCAATATGGCATGTAGTACCAGGAGGCACACTGTGACTAGCATGGGGGGAAGATTCTCTGTTCACAGGTCTCCTCATACTGAAGGATGGGCCCATTTAATTTCTGGGTTCCCCACTGCTGGTGGCATCATTACTGACAAGAGGATATGGTTATCTACAGCTCTCTGGCTGGCTTGAAGAAAAATGGAGGCAGGGACTAAGCTTGCTAGGGGCTTGAATAATTATTAGACAACAGAGTCCGAAGCAATACTGGTGATGCACCCTAGAGCCCCTCTGGTTCATTAGCATAATTACATTTTTAAATTTTTTTTTTAGATAAACTGGACCATGGAAGGGATTTATATTATATGTAATAACATATATAACAGATTCAGAATTAGAATTAGAATGCTTTATATTATAGGAATGTGCATATATACATATTTTTGTTGTTTACAAACATTTTTAGTGTCACTATAAATATCCTATAGTAAAATCACTGACAATCGAGGATGTCATAGGTCACTGATGGTGAACCTATGGCACTCAAGCCCTCACTGTTGGCCAACGGCTGTTGCTCCAACACAAGATTTACTAGTCAAGATATTGTCCAGCACCCCAGGAAGCCTAGGAATTGGCACACTGAGCACTATTTTATACAATCACATCATTGGCTCTGTTGTTGTAGTTGCCACTTTGTAATAATTAAGTGTGTTTTGGGTCACAGTTTGGGCTCTTTTTTTTTTTTTTTTCAATCCTCTCGCTTTGTAGACTTTTTTGGTCATATTTTGCTCCCCATCATCAAAAATCTTATTCACTTTTCTATGTAGAGAGCTGTGTGAGGGCATATTTTTGGCTTAACAAATTGTACTTTGCAGTGACATTATTTATTATTCCATGCCATGTTCTGGGAAGCTGGAAAAAAATTCCAAATGTGATGAAAGTGGTGAAAAAATGCATTTGCATTACTTTCTTGTAGGCTCAGTTTGCCAGCACAGATGCCCGACCACCTGCCCTGCCACATACCCACACAGTCGTCCACCCAAAAAGCACATACCTTTATATGTATGTATAGTATGCATATTTGTTGTATGTGTGTATATGTAGTATATACTGTATGTGTTTGTTTGCCGTTTGTGTGTATAAGCTGTATATACTGTATGGGGCATATTTATCAGGACCTCTGCGCACCGCCAGTGGCGCAGAGGCCCTGAAATAATCGCAAATGCTAGCTTATTGCTAGCTTTTGCGATTATTTTCCCCAATCCGCCACCTTCACGCCAGTGGGGCGTGAAGGGGGGGGCGCGGCCGGCCGAGCGGGAGGCGCGGCCGGACGGGAGTGGGCCGGCGTGGGGCGTTACTGTCCCCGTGCCTGCGCACTCGCTGCTGTCGGCGACTTTTCATAGGTGAGAAGTCACCGGCTGCGTTTTTTTTCTACGCCCTGCCTGGCGTAGGATAAACGCTGCGCAAATGCCATCCCGATACATCAAGAGGCAGAAGCCTCTTGACGTATCGGGCTGCGAGTTCGCAGCGGCGGTGCGATCATATGCTGGCGCACGAGCGCCAGCGTATGATAAACATCCCCCTAGGTCTGTATGTGTGTATATATGGTGAGTGTATACAGCATGTCTAAGTGTATGACATATGCATACTATATGTATGTATATAATGTGTATACAGTATGTGTGTTTATGATGTGTATATACTGTAAGAGTTCTTATATACTAGAACAGTGTTTAAATGTACTTAAATGTGTGCATATGAGTGTGTACATGTATGTATGTTTAGAGCTTTGTGTAAGTATGTACATGTGTGTATATATGAGTGTATAAATCTGTGTGATTGTCTGAACATGTGTCTACAAATATGTATATATTTTTTAAGGATAATGAGGGTGACATGCAGAAATCTGCTATGGGGCCCAGCCACTTCTATTTACGCCCCTGCTGTTGCAAGAATGCACTAGTAAATACTTTAGATGCAGTGTTTATAAATGAATGTAGTCATCCGACTCTGACATTCCAAAGTACTAAACTGTAAGTCTACACTTACCTGTAAGCAAGAAATATGTTATAGTAGTCACAGGGTTCTTCATTGCAATGACATGGCTACAACATTACTTGCTTAATATTTTACAGTCCCAGTTACAGAAAAGTAAAGAGTAATGCCTTACGTATGCAACTGAAATAGTGACGTTCACAAGGTCACAATCTTCTGCCTGTCTGATGTGAATTGGGGTAATTATTAAATTATTCAATGCAATTTCTTATTACATAGTTTATTGTTTTAGGTGATGATTTACGGCTTCCCATATAAATATTCCCTGTCATTAAACAAAGAAAAGTTTTAAAATGAGACTTCTTACTCCATCAAGTAGTTGTACAATATCACCAAAAGAAGCATGATTTATAATTCATTTCAGTGCAGGGAAAAGAACATAACTCATTTTAAATATGAATTATCCTTACTGGTAAAAGCAATTTTCTCTTACATTGATTGCTAAAATAAAGGTTTATGGTAATGGACAGAATCTGCATCAGGTAATGAGGGTAACACATGAGGTGAGCCCTAAGATTCCCAGAATTTGTATTCACAGATATAGAAGGGGATATTTGTGGTAATATTTTAGCTTAATAAATATTTTACAGTGTTGTAAAATAAACCATACAGATCTATTGACTGAATATAGGATATAGAGGGACCTCATGAAACATAGTGTGGACACAGATTATATATGTATATACACACATACATTAAATATACATACACACACTGGAGATCAAAATAAATGAACAATGAATGATAACTTTTTATGATAATTTTTTTTTTTTTAAGAATTAATGTAAACTCCATTGATCAACATTTGAAGGATATTTTGTAAGGGGTACACAATGCTACTAGAACCCTGACCTGGAGCAGGAGCACACCCCCAGTAACAGCTGCAATCAGTGCTAGCATCAAATATAGTGGGTGTTAAGTGTTTAAATGGCATTGGCAAAGTCAATAGCGTCACTCAAATCGATGCTGCGCATGTGCACAGGCACCAATGTGCTGCCATTTTGGGGAGACAGGTCAAATTGAGTGTTGATGGCTGCATTCAGGCTTCTGCTTTGAATGACGTCAGCCACAGGACATCAGTGGTCTCTCCCACTGCTCTGGTGCGATTTTTGTCCTCTCTTCTTCCAGGCACTTCTACAGTTCTGTGACTGTTTTGGGTTTCTTGGCCATAATTTGGTCACAAAGAATAATATATAGAAATATATTGGGTATGGATCAGGACTCTTTTTATGTAATGCCATGCATGAAAATTCCAGGTTGTTCAAAAGAATGCGAAAGTGGTGACCTAATCAACCATAGCAAGAGAAGTTGTTTGTTCCAAGTGTGTGATTTTTCGAATATTGTTTATTTACAATATCAGAAACTCAAATTCGGCATGGAAGGAGGGGAAAGGAATACCCCCCAAGAGACATTCTTAAAAATTGGTTTAAACATGTATGTGTTCTACTTTTTACCAAAACATTCCCACATACTGATAAAAACATGGCTGTGTAAATCATTCCATCAAAAAGCATTACATTCATTGTTGCTGTTCATTTAAAAGTAAATGGACCACACATGGCCACTGTTTTGAATGTATTTTATGAATAGTTTCTTATGACAAGTATTGTTTGAATATGTGCATTTATCAATGTACCCTGTAATGCATGGTTTTATAAGCTGATCACTATGCTTACCTCATACTTACACACTATTTTTACGCACTTTCAGAATTTTATTTTTAAACCCGAAGAAGGGGAAATCCTTCCCGAAACGCGTTGTCCCTATACTGTTGACCTGTACCTAACATATGCACTGATCAATAAATGTTTGCTAAAAATCAGTGTTTTATGTATTGACACACACTTGATTGTGTATAATAGAATATATGTTCGTTTTACAAAGCTTTACCCGACCAGCAGCGCAGAACCACATCTGGTAAAACCACATCTGATTTCTCTAAAAAAGAAAAACAGAACATTTTGAAGTTTGAAAATAGCAAATTTTTTTCAAAAGGTTTACCGAATTCACCTTTTGTCATAAATAAATGTTAAATATATGAACCAAAATTTCCAACTATTTTGAAGAACAAAATGTAACGGAAAGAAAACTCAAAAACACTTGGGTAAATTAAAGCCTTTTAAATTTATAACCTGATAAAGTGGCACATGCTGGTTTTGAAAAATAGGCCTTGGTCATCAAGGCGCAAATGAGCTTGGTTACTTAGGGGTCAAACAAGAGAAACCGGAAGATCACATGATCATATCATCATATTATATCATATCACATGAATCTTTGTGCAGTATTGAGTAGAAGCACCTTTTGAGCTAGTACAGCCATGAGTCGTCTTGGAAATGATGCAGCAAGTGTTTCACACCTAGATTTGGGGATCCTATGCCATACTTCCTTGCAGATCCTCTCCAGTTCCCTCAGGCTTGATGGTGGACATTGGTGGAAGCCATTTTCATGTCTCTATAGAGATGCTTATTTGCGTTTAGGTCAGGGTTCTGCCTGGGCCTGGGTTGTTCTGAAGCCAATGCTTTGTTATTTTAGCTGTGTCCTTAGTGTCATTGTCTTGGTGGAAGGTGAACCTTCAGTCCAGGTTTAGAGGTCTAGAGCACTCTAAAAGAGGTTTTTATCCGGGATATTTCTGTACTTGGCCACATTCATCTTTCCTTCAATTGCAACCATTCATCCTGTCCCTGCAGCCAAAAAAACACCCTCATAGCAAAATGCTGCAACCACCATGATTGGGATTGTATTTGGCAGGTGAGGAGCAGTGCCTTATTTTCTCCACACATATCACTTAAAATTGATACAAAAAAGTTTCATTTCATCAGAGAATCTTATTTATCATAGTCTGGGAGTCCTTCATGTTTTTTTTTTTTTGTTTTGTTTTTTTTTTCACAAACGGAATGCTGGCTTGCAAGTGTCTTGCACTGAGTAGAGGTTTCTGTTGGCACACTCTGCCATAAATCCCTGACTGGTGGAGGGCTGCAGTGATAGTTGACTTTGTGAAACTTTTTCCCATCTCCTCCTGCATCTGTGGAGCTCTGCCATAGTGATCTTGGGGTTCTTCTTTACATTTCTCATCAAGGCTCCTTCCATTCATGGATTATGGAGGCCACTGTGCTCTTAAAAAACCTTGAATTCTGCAGAAATTCTTCAACAGGAAGGAAATGACCATCCCCACTGGTTACAGCCTGCCAATCATTCCAAAAATCCAGGATCCTGAAAAAAGGATGTACCAAAATCCCTTGGCAGCCTATATGATTTCTACCAGTCACTGTCTCACAATATATATATATATATATATAAGTATAGAAGAAATAGTCGCAGCACTCAAATAAATTTTAGGTATGGGTGCACATCCAGGGGCCAGGACGAGAGGTCCCAAAAATACTTAATCTTCCAAAAAAACGGCAGCACTCCAAAGGCTTGTGTAAAAAGAAGTGTAGTTTATTCCAACATGTGCCAAGCTACGTTTCGGCTCCCATGGCCTGGAGCCCTTCTCATGGCTTGAGAAAGGCTCCAGGCCATGGGAGCCGAAACGTAGCTTGGCACATGTTGGAATAAACTACACTTCTTTTTACACAAGCCTTTGGAGTGCTGCCGTTTTTTTGGAAGATTATATATATATATATGACACACATTTTGTTATAGACCTTTCCCAATTTACAATATTTAAGGAAAGATATCAGCGGAACCTTTTATGTGATACTATTTCTTAGTCTGTCATTTCCAAGAACAAAATGAAAATAATTTCGAGAAACAAAAAAGGACCTTGTGCTTAACATGAATTAGCTTGTCAGCAATGAATATTATAATAGCTTTGGCCTGCTTTCAACTTAAGTCTTTTAATATGCCTAAATATAGGTAGATACTGTACAGTTATAGTTTCAGTTAAAAGTGTAATTATTTCTATGTATATACAAGATGAAACTCTTGATATGAAACAACTTCAGTGGTTTATAGGAAACATCCCATAATTTCATCTTTAATCTTAACATCCTATGAAAGAACGTACAAAGTTGGGCTAGGAGAATCTTTTTAAGTACAAAATGTAGTTTAAATAGTATAAAATATTAGTCTTTCTCATTTTCTATGCCTGAACCTGTAGTTTGTCTTGGACATTTATCAGTGCTTCTACAACAGTTCTCTGGCGTAGGTACAACAAAATAATTGCACTGCAAGAAATTAGAATTATTTTGCGATTGCGCCATTCCTGTCCTATGCCTGAGAAAATTCCCACTGGCCGGAAGCATTCTCCATATAATATGAATATTTTTCTGGCATGTCATTGGTTTGTTGGTTTTTTTTGAGTATTTTTATATGCTGTGTCCACACCATGGTGTTCAGCTCCTCTGGTCATCATATAGTCACTAATCCCTTGAGGTCAAGTGACTGTGTAACCTAAGTGGGAGGTGTATATAGGAGAAGCACTCTGATGGTGGGTGTCATGTTTGGACACAAAATATTGAATGAGGGCTCTCCGTTACAGAGACACGTAGGTATAGTGTCTACTGTCTCACAACCTCCCCCCCCGCAAGTGCTAATAAATGGTCTAGGGACGGAAGACCAAATGATGTCACACTGATGTGCAATTCTTAGTAATAGCCGTACACACATGGTAAATAGGAAAGGACTGTTGCTACACACACATCATTCCACTATCTCTCATTTACTGCCTGTGTCTGTTATACAGGAGCAAATGGGGGAGAGGAACACCATGGCTGCATGGCGGTGTGCCATTTACTATATGCTGAAGAAACGTCTAGAGTCTAGATTTGGGCATCTTTAACTGCACATTAACCCACTATGCATCACACAACTTTGGACACTATTCACATTATGGTTTTAATAGATAAATTCTTTTTTATAAATAAAGCATATAATACCCTCCCATCCTGCATATGCAATGCTGGGAATAGGGACGGGCCACCTTGGCCGGCTGGAAGCTGAGCGTAACTGAACGTTTGTTTACATGGAACGGAAAGATGGCATTGTGGGACGTCAGTAGGGAGGGACCAAGGAGAAAAGTAAATGTTAATTGGACTTTTTAATTTCAAGTTTATTTTCAATTGAAAGAATAATCAGAGATAAATAGAGAGAGATTGGTATAGGGATATATTTTCATGTTTTGGATATCTAATGAAATCTAAGATACTCATAAGACAATCATTTTTTCTTTCATTTATTTCTCATTTTAGTCAACAGATAATGTGTTCCATTTTCATATTCATGCATATAATAAATCAAGCAGAAGTGTTACTATAGTGATTGCAGGCTTCAACTTGTGATGGTAACAGAAACTAGTGGTAAAATTTAGAAAATAATAGCCTTTGATAAGTTCTTTGTATTGTTTTGAGGTTGAATATAATTAGTATGGAAGAAATTCTAACAAAAACCACGTCTTATAGAATAGAAAATGGTCAGACAGGACTAGACTTCAGGTATATTTAACCGATTGACAGTGTCTATTTTATTTGATATAACATCTCTGAATAGATCATTTACATGTCCTGTACACAATATGTGTCTTATGTGAGATATACCTCTTTTGAACAGGTTTTGAGATAGGCTTTTCTCTTTTAAGATGAAACAGACAATCTGACTGACAGCATGGGAGACCATAAGGTCAAGGTGGCTGAGTTATAGAGTCCATCTGTTACCTTGGCAAATGTTTTCATGAAGAAATTAATGGCTTTGTAAATTCCAGTTTAATCACAAAAAGCGCTACTAGAAAACATTCGCATTAAGAATGTTCCACAGAAATCCAGCTGTTATAATTGCCTTCACAAAAGAAATCATGCAAAAAGTAGCACCATGTTTCTTAACAACATTGATTTAACTGTCAAGGTATACAAACTACTTGAAAATGCTTCTTGTCTAATCATCTCGCATTGATATACAGTAACTGCATACTTCCCAATTATCTCTTTTCGGAGGCCCAACATTGCCTTGCTACTTTGATCCTTTTATTCTTTTCTTTCTAATGTGTAACTTCTTTTATGTTGTGAGAAAACAGTTTTAGTTAAAGATGGGCTTTTCACAATCCATGCATTAAAATTAACATAATATTTGATTTTACTTCGGATTTGTTGCTAATATGATCTTTTATTCTTCTTTCAAAATAATTTCACCTTAATCCAACATAAAATGGTAGATATGAGCAAAACATGGGCGGCTAAGTGGTTAGCACTACAGTCTTGCAGCGCTGGGGTCCTGGGTTCAAGTCCCATCCAGGTCAACATCTTCAAAGAGATTGTATGTTCTCTCTGTGTCTTCATGGGGTTCCTCCGTGTCCTCCAATTTACTCACACACTCCAAAACATGCTGGTAGGTTGGTTAGGTTGTGAGCCCCATTGGGGACAGGGGCTGATTTTGCATGCTATGTGCAGCACTGAGTAATCTGTGTACGCTAAATAAATAAAGGAATTATTATTATATTTCTTTAAAGTCTTTAGTCTTGTGGTATTTGTGGGTGGTTCTGTTTCTTGTAAAATCCACAGAGGTTTATAAACAGAAAAGCACCCACAGGTAACTCACTGCTTTGTCTTATTTTGTATGAAACTGCCTTTGCCCACCAGCTAAGGGCATGAGACCAATGAAATTCTTGTGGTCAGTTAAATTTGCATAATCTTGCATAATTGTTAAAGTGTTTTATGGAAAAGATTGGAAAATGCAATTAAGTGTAAGGGTCATTGCAAAAAATATTGTGATTTAAACACATATTACCTAACTCTCCCTATGAAAAAAGGGGGAAAAATGTTTCCTTATCGAGAAAATATAGGGGTTCCTAAGACCTAAGTCCATTACAAATGAATTATTCTTCACAAAAAAGAATGCAATTACCGTGAGACATCGTTATATTTATTATGCTATCCGAGTTCTATTCTTGGTTCTTTTGTATGTTGGACAAATAAGAAATTTTAACTAAAGTAGACCTAACTGAAAAGTAGCCATTCATATACAACAACTACATTTCAAAGTGGAATTAAGATAAAGATAAGAGTTTTTACATCATAAAACGGTCATACAATGACATAAAGTAAAAATCCCCATACAAACTCCACATAAATGCTATTGCTGAATCTGCAGCAAAAATTAAATCATTATTGAACCTGCACATTGAATAATGTAAAAATAATTAAAAAACACTAAAAATTATATTTATTACCATTTCATCCCACATAAAAAGCAATAAAAAGTGATCAAAAGAATGCATCTGTTCCAACATGGCACTGGTGTAAAGTACATTGGGGCAGATTTATCAAGCTGTCTGAAAGTCAGAATATTTCTAGTTGCCGATGGCAACCGATCACAGCTCCCCTTTAAAATATTCATGATTCATGAAAGCTGTGCTGTGTGGTTGCCATGGGCAACTAGAAATATTATGACTTTCAGACAGCTTGATAAATCTGCCCCATTATGTTTGACAGCAAACAAGCCCACAACCAGGTCCATGTACAAAAAAAATAATCTGTTATGCCACCTGGAAGGTAGTGATAAAAAAATATTTTTTTCCCTACATTAACATTTATTCTTCCAAATTAATAAAACACAAGAATTATAGAAAAAATATATTGACATAGTCTTACTGACCCATAGAAAAAGGATAAAATGTTCCTTTGACTATATGTTGAACAGCAAAACAAAATGTCAAAAATCAATAACAGTGTCCCCAAAACATTAATACATTTTTATCAATAAGGCATAGCTCCCCCTCCCAAAAAAATTTAAAATAAAAAGAAAAGAAATAAATCAATAAAATGCCCTATGGTCAAAAATGATCAAAATAATGTATTGTTCCAAATTGGCACTTGTGTAAAGTACATTATGTCTCACAGCAAACAAGCCCACAACCAGCTCAATGAACAAAAAAATAAAAGTGTTATGCCTCTTGGAAGGTAGTGATGCAAAAATTATTTTTTCCTACAGTTTACTGGTGGTAGAGTGCCCCAATTAGAATGCTCGTTCAGTCTAGGGCTTTGGGGGACCATTGTTTGCATGTTTTCTGAATTCCTTATTAACAAAATAATAACTTTTCATGACAGTCGGTGGTGCCCAGGCTGATGAAGACTTTTATTTTCTGCACACCCCCACTGCAAGCCTCCGCCTGCTCCTGGCCGGAGAAATAGGAAAGAGCACGAGCCCTGTTATCTCCATGCCCTCTGATGTCACCGGCCGGATCTTAATTTCCCAGACAGAAGCAGGAGGAGGCTTGCAGCAGCAAACACAAATTAAAAGCCGGGCAAGCTGAGAGGCGCTTGAGCGCCATAAGCATGAGCGCGTCAGGCTGTTTTAAAAAGCTATTATTTCATTAATAAAGAAGACAGAAAAGGTGTTAAAGAAGTCTGATTATGACACTCTACCTATAGATGTTCTTTAAGTTTATTCTGCAAAATTAATAAAACATAGAAATTTATATTGGCATAATCTGACACATAGAAGGATAAATGTTCCTTTGACTATACATTGAACATAAAAACAAAATGTCAAAAATCAATAAGTGTCCCCAAAAAGTTAATACATTTCTATCAATAAGGTGCAGCTACCCCAAAATAGTATCTCCGCAAAAAAGATTCCATCCCATAAAAAATAAGACTACAAATGGCCAGATTGACAGAAAAATACTTTATAGCTCACAAAAGTACCCATTGAAAAAAAAATTAAAAGCCACCCAATCCTGTAGGGTAAAACTTCCCTTTCCTTATGGGCTTTGCTGTGTGCCTATATATCCCCGTACTCACTAAAAAATGTCACATTTTACGAGGGTTTTTTCTTTTGTGAATGTGTATGGGTAAATGAATATACTACTGGAAAAATGAGTCCATGAGACCATTCAAAATTTCACTTCCAGTATGTTTTAATTACCAAAATCACTTTGGTAAGTTAAAGTATTCAAAAGTTCAAAGTGACAGATGTAAGATTACCAAAAAAGGGGCTTAGCATTAAGTTAGAAAATAACAGTGACCTTAAGGGGTTAAGACTATAGTTGTTGTTGCTAGTGCATAATATTATTACGAGCTACCATAATCTAATTTTAGATTAAATTTTCCCATAGTGGAAGTATTTTATGGTTGAAATGCCTTTAGATCTTTGTGTTTTATAATGGTTGATTTTGATGGTGAATTTCCTTTAATGTGTATGACCACCTTAATTATCACTCTCATGGTCAGGCATTACAAAAATTACTCCTTACCCCATTTTTTAAATGATCTTCTTTTACCCAGTGATATTCACTTCACCTATCTCCTTTTCATGTCTTAGTTAAAATCAAAATCTTGTTTGCCTTGCTTATGAACAGTTCTGAACACTAACTAAAGTAGTAACATAATGAGAAGATATATGTTTACTAAAAAACAACACTATGACATTGAATTAATTCACAAAAGGTCTCTCTAATTCCGTATGTGCCCCTGAAACCACCTTCAAGAAAGCGATCAGTTTAAAATGTTAACAATACTTCATCTTATAAGCAGCATCCCTTCTTGAGATATGAAGACATCATAAAAGATTTTGATTTAAAATGTAATAAAATGCATATTAATATGTGGCATTTTGAACAAGTTTGAATGATTTGCAGCTGCATCCGAACAAGTTATATCTTCTGTTAAGTTATTTGCTTCATTTCTCATTTCCCTTCTTTGTATCCCCATTAGTGTAAATTCAGAGCGGCTTCAACAGAGTATGCTAGGAATACTGGGCCAGCAGACACCCACAACATCAAAGTGATATAAAACTGTTAGATGAGCCGGCCAGACCAACTTTAAACAGCACTTTGACATTGCAGTGTATTGATATCACTCACATCCAATTAAGGAAGCTGAGGCAATATCTGTTCAGTATGTATAGCCGTTTTTCATCCTTGACACTCCTCGTTTAAGAACATTTTATTACCAAATGATGTTACCATCATAAGTGAAACTTCTGACTCTGTAAAATATGTCAAATTAATAATTAAATGAATAGGTAACAGAAAATTCTTAAAGAGGACCTTTCACCATATTGCACATGTGAAGATTATCATACCATCCTTCTAGGAGAGACAAAAGAGCACTCCAATAGTGTGTTACCCTCATTATATTTGGATTTATTGTGATGTAGTGATACACTCACCTTTTGGAGTTGTGCAGGTAGGGCACAACTCCTATTGATGCTTGGTATGAGACTCAATGCCGCTGCCTCGTTCCGCTGCTGGCTCCCCAAAGGTCCATGTGCAGTAACTTGAAGAATAAACTTGAAGAATAAAATAGCATCCAGGAAGGGTGCGTTGCTCTCCTATTTGGAACGTTTGTAAAGGAATCGGCGCTGGCTTGCTCAAAAAGGACGTTTTTTTTTTTTTAAAAGTTTCTTTTATTTAAGCCAATTATGGCAATAAAATATAAAAAAATTAAAACAATAAAAGGAATGACGCGTTCTGAGCGCTTCATCAGATTCATGTGATTGTATATACAGTCTTAGAATATATAGAGGTCTTTTGAGCAAGCCAGCGCCGATTCCTTTAAAAACGTTCCAAATAGGAGAGCAACGCACCCTTCCTGGATGCTATTCGTTTATTCCCAGTTTCTGACCATTTTAATCTGTGTTTGGTCAAAGAGGAGGAGCTGGGGCTGGGGGCGTGTGTTATGCTACTTATCTCTCATACTGTCCAATCAGTGGCAGGAAATGTCAGAAAAGCTATTATGTCAGAGCTGCAATTTTTTTCCATGTTCATCTGTGTTTACACACATTCTGCTAATATTCTGTTGACACTGCGTTTACATAATCTCAATGCATTCACATTGCGTGGACATTCCGTTTACATCGCAAATAAGTTTTGATAGCAAATGCCATAGACGCAATGTAAATGCAAACATAAAACATGATTTAAAAGTAACCTTTACATGGTGTTTGTGCTAATATCACATTTATGTGTCATTTGCATTTTACATGGTGTTTGTATAGAGTTTTGGGCCATTTGAATTGAATTTGCACTTATGTGGTGTTTGCTTTTGTCGTGTTAGCTTCACACTGACGCTTCCATGGCGTTTGTGTCACATTGACGCTTGCATGGAATTTGCTTCATAGTTACATTTATGCAGCGCTTGCGTTACGCTTTTGCGGATTTGCATCAAATGTATGTTTACGCAGCATTTTCGCTGCATTTGATTGAAGTTTATGCTTGTACAGTGTTTGTGTTACACTTTTGCAGCATTTGTATTACACTTTTACATTTGCGTTGCATTCACTTGCCTCACATTTACATTTATGTTTGCACCATTTGTGGCACGTTTATACTTAAACAGAAAATCTGTGTATGCGTAAATACACCTCAAACTCTTTATATGTCGAGTTGTTGCATTGTGTTTAAGCTTAAGTGATATTTGCCTTTGCGTCATGTTTACGCTTATGCAGCATTTGTGTTTATGTTGAGTTTGAATAGTGTTTATGCTTACATAAATGGCGCTTGCGTTTACAGTGGATTTACACTTCCCTGTCCATCACATTTGCATTTACACTTACATTTACATGCCGTTTGCATTTATGTCTTGTTTGCATCACTTTTACGCTTATGTGGTATATGAATTAATGTCTTGTTTGCACTTACGTTTAAATAGCGTTTGCGTTTATATTGCATGCGTGTTTACAATGCGTGTTGCAATTTGTCATTTTGTTACAACGCAATGTCAACAGAATATTAGAATGTGTGTGAACAAAGCCTTTAGATGCACATAGAGAAATTACATCTCACTACTGACAGTATGAGACAAGATTAGCATAACACACGCCCCCCAGCCCCAACTCCTCCTCTCTGACAAAACATAGATTATAATCATCAGATCTCGGGACTAATAACTCCGGAACCGTGTGGACTAGAAGGAAAATTCAAAGTGCCCGTGAATCTGTGTAGCAGCCCCTACAGAATGACCTGACATTTATAACTTACCTTACATATTTATTTGGAACTACAGAGTAACAATTGCACATGATTATCCCCCCAACCATATTTATGTGTGATCTAATACACTAACAGTGCTATCTATGCCCTCTCACACATAAATAGCCCACTCTTAGTCCTTGTGAAAACTACATGCCTGAGCATTTTGGGCCCCCAATTAGATACCATCAACCAGTTATAGTGTGCCCCACTTAGTAATAGTTATGCCTTGTTCCCTCACTCATGAATTGAAGGGGCTGTCCAGACATCAGAAGTTATCCTCAATTAAAAGCATAGGGAGTAACTTCTGAATCGGAGAAGCTTCAAAAGCTGTGCCCTCAATGCTGTGCTCAGCAACCTTTTGCCGCTCTCAATTGAATGGAGTGACAGGGCACATTAGTGGGAATGGGATCCCTGTTTTCCTGTTTCATGGGTGTCATCCTCGTGATCAGTGTTAGACACTCACTTATTAGGAAGTTATGCCCTATACTGTGGATTGGGGATAACTTCATAAGTTGGGACAACCCATTTAAGTAATAGTTCCTCTTAGTGCTCCCACTCAAAAGATTGCTTCAAATCAGTAGCCTTCACCCAATACATGAATAGTACTCAATATATAATAAAAGTATTGAATCCCTTATCCTTGTTCCCTTAAGGAATGGAAATACTCCATTGCAGGTCTGTTGGTCATTGTAGGTCTGTAGCCTATGCCAAAATAATGATGGTAAAGTTATAATAAATTATATAATGCAAGATTGTTTGTACTTTAAATAATTAACCCCATAACACAATATGACTTAAGAATAAATATATCAGTATATGCACTTCCGGTACCGTTTGGCGGAGCTCATGGCAGTTTTTGGCCTGATACAAAGGGTCACAGTGATGTATTGCAGAAGATGAAGAAATAGAACTTCAATACTGCAGCTCAAATATCCAACAATTCTCTTTCCAAGCTTTTGCATAATGGTTCCAACACCAAGATAAATTGCAGAAAGCAGGCCACCATTCAGGCAATCATGCGTTTTCTTCTTTTATCCTTTAAATCTTCTTTAGCTTAAAATTTAACAGGAGCACATAGCATAGCCTGTAGATTTAAAATAATAGCTTTCATTTTAGTCTACTCACTATTTGTATTTCACAAAATCCTTATGTATTTCAGTTTAGTCACTCAACATGCCACTCAACTTGAGTTTCCCATAAAAGCTTTGCCCTAGACATGACTTAGAACTAAACATCATCTTTTTCCAAAGGTCACGGATGAAGTTAAAAGTCAGCACTAGGACACGTCAGATATGTCGAACAGTGTAAAATATTCTGGTAACATTTCTGATATTAATGGGGTAATAGAATCCCACAGAAACATGGGCAAAATAGAGAGGGGTACATTATCATAAGTCTGACTTGGTCCCTTTATTTTTTTTTGGGAGGGGGGGGGGTCAGATGTATTTTAGCAGTTTTTCCCTAATGATATACGTGATGATTAGTGAATGCGCAACATTTTAAAAGAAAATTCTCAAATTACCACATGCCCCTTGAAAAGTCACAAAAATAAAGAAAGAGGCAAGAAAAAAAGTTTACAAGTGCCCCAGAAAATGTATGCATATCTTCCCTTTGCACTTAATTGTACCTACAGCATCGGTGCTGCATGTGGTGCTAACCATCAAGCCTTTCCTTAAGTATGTCCTTCACAGGAGCACATTAAATTTTAAAAACAAAATCTGCCCAGAGACAAATATAAAATTCTCACATTACATCTTTTAAATTCACAATCCAAAAGTTATTTGAAAATGAATTTATTAAAAAAGTCAGGTGACTCCATGCCTAAATTGTAAACCTTCTAATCTCCTTTATTATACCCAATTTATTAAGTTGCTTTCCAGTAGTTTCCCAACACAGATCTTAATTTTACTGAAAACCTAGTAGGAAATAAGTGATAATCTGAACAATGAACAAGTCACAGGTGACTTATGCGGCTCATTTTCCTGTGTGGGTATTAATAGAAATACATAAGAAATATTAAATTGCATTGAAATGAAATTCCATAAATGATCAGTTCTAACACAACAGTTTCATCTTTTTTGCTACTACACAAAGATCACAAAGCATGTTATTCGATTTAAATTTAATGTGAATGCATTACTCTCCTGACAAATGCATTAGGCTGAAATCTACTGCGCTCATGTTGGAGCATCTCAATTTTTTTGCCTCTTTAAGCAGAACCTGTGTTTTATTACATTTGACAAGGAACACAAACATTTTTTAAATAAAGCTAATTCAGGACGTCACATCTGCAGCCGTGCCTTAAATCAGTAGAACATTTGGAGTCAAGATGACAAGTGCCTAAAGGTTTGTTCTATGTACACAATGTTAACGAAAATGTGCTTGTCACCTCTTGTAAACACCTCCCCACGTTTTTCCAACGTAACAAACAAGACATTGGGTACAAGGTCGAGGTAGGAATGAGAGCATTTATATGGCACTCAATTATGTACACATAAAATTCTGAAGATCCATACATACTGTACATTGTTAGGTACAATGCTTTGAGTAAATTAGCATCATTATCATAACTTTAGCATACCCTGATTCTTTCTCTGTAAGAGAAATGTTTTGGTAATTTGGGAGTGTTATTGATATCTTTTTCCTTTAAAGAATTCCACAATTGTGTGCCACTAACATGATTATATCATTTTACTTCATTTCAATATACACTTCAATAAACACTATTGCCACTTAAGATGGGGATGGAAATGGGTTTAGCTTGTGTAATATTTATTTAACCCTAGTGTGGATTTATCACACTGTGGCACATTTTACTAAAAACAGTGCAAACTACACTGTTCTCCATTAGGACATAGGACAGCCATAGGATACCAACAAAGCTTAATACATTGAAAGGTTTTACAATCAGAGGAACATAAGGGTGAGAATCAAACCCACCTACAGTAGATATAGAAAATATTCAGACCCCTTTAAATTTTACACTCTTTGTTTCATTGCAGCCAGTAGGTAAGATAAAAGCAGTTCTTTTTTTGCTCATTAATGTACACTCTATCCTGACATTTCTATCTACAGAAATGTAGATGTGTTTGCTAATTTATTAGACAAGGAAAGCTGAAATATACTTATATTTAACACATATGTTGTCCATTTCCTTCTGATCCTCCATGAGATGGTTCTACTCCTTTATTGGAGTCCAGCTGTGTTTAATTTAACTGAATGGACTTAATTATGAAAGGAACACACCAGTCTATATAAAACCCCACAACTCACAGTGCACATGAGGTCTAAGGAACTGCCCAAGGAGCTCAGAGACAGAATTGAGACAATGCACAGATCTGCCCAAGGGTACAAAAGGATAACTTCTGACCTCAGGGTACCTAAGGGCAATGAGGCCTCCAGAACTTTTTGACCTGGCAGTCCAGCCAAACTAAGAAATAATTGGAGAAGAACCTTGGTGAGAGAGGTAAAGAAGAACCCCAAGATCACTGTGGCAGAACTCCAGAGATGTACCAGTGAGATGGGAAAAAGTTCCCCGAAGTTAATTCTCACCGCAGCTCTCCACCAGTCAGAGATTTATAGCACAGTGTGGTGACAGAAGCCTATGCCAAGTGCAAGACATATGAATGCCTGCATACAGTTTGCAAAAAACACATAAAAAGACTTCCAGACTATAAGAAATAACATTGTCTAGTCTGATAAGAGAAAGATTGAACTTTTTGGTGTTAATTATAAGTGATATGATCACCAAAAACAACCCTAACAGTGAAACATGGTGGTATCAGCGTCATGCTATGGGGTTGTTTTTCAGCTGTATGGACAGGATGACTGGTTGCCAAGTACAGAGCTATCCTGGATGAAAACCTCTTTCAGATTTTCTATGGACCTCTGAACCTAGGCTGAGGATTCATCTTCCAACAAGACAATGACCCTAAGCACACTAAACACCAGGCGAAAATAACAAAACAGTGGCTTCAGAACAACTCTGTGACCATTCTTGACTGGCTCAACCAGAGCCCTGAACTAACCCCAATTGAGCATCGCTGGTGAGACTTGAAAATGGCTTCCACCAATGTTCACCATCAAACCTGAGGGAACTGGAGAGTATGTGCAAGGAATAATGGCAGATGATCCCTAAACCTAGGTGTGAAATACTTTATGCATCATTCCCAAGAAGACTTATGGCTGTATAAGCTTAAAAGGTGCCACTACTCAATTCTGAGCAAAGGGTAAGGGTTAAAAATGGCATGTTCAAAAATTAAACGAATGTGTACGGAAAAAAATAATCCGGCATCTTCTTGATATTTTCTGATACTTTGGTGTTCTGACTTGTGTGAAGTAACATTTTGATCACCTTCATTACATTTTTTTATGTGACGTAAAATGGTGTTAAAGTGGCGTTTCTGGCATTTTGGTGATATTTTCCATTATGGAGTTCATTGCCGCCAATATCCATTTTTATATTTTGATAGATTGCCCATTTTGAGACCTGGTTTGTTACATTTTATATCAGTTCAAGTGATAGGAGAGTCATTAGAGTTTTTAGTTTTTGTATTTTTTTTTACTTTTTAAAAACTTTTTTTTTTATTTACAATTTCTTAGACCCTGTAGGGTACTTTAACCCTAAAGGATCTGATTGTTCCTACCATATGTTGCAATATTGCAATACTACTCCAATGCTGGCATTTTTGTACACTGGCTCATTGTAATGAAACTGCAGAAACAAGAGAGCCTCGGGTCTGACGAGGTATGAAAAGGGCTCAGCCCCTGATCTCTTCTCCATATACCCTCCACACCTCTGCGCCAGACATGTATGTTGCAGATTTTGACAAGGTTAATAATCACAATTAATGGTAGGACCAACAATGGCCGAATGTAATTCAGATAACAGATAACACAAATTCATCTCATTCAGAGGAAGTGGAAGGATTCATTGTTACCACAGGTCAGACACATCCGACAATATTCTATCACAAAAGAGATCATTATATATTTTGTACTTTAAATGGAATTATAAATATATATCATAGGTACTTGTCATTTTTCTAAAGTCATATGTTTCTGAAGGAAAGTATTGACCTATGAATATTAAGGCTTTTATTGTGAGCATTGAAAAAAATTGTATGTAAAGATTTTTGAATAAAAATCAAGAGAGAAAATAATCAAATGATAAGCTTAACCATTCTAACAAACCGGGATTCATTCTTGGTGATAGACATTTTATTTTTCTTTACTCTTATCATAGTCAATTGTCTATAAGCCGGAGATGAAACCTTTACAACAAAAAAACTGCAGAATAACGAAAAAGAAAAGGTCAAGTGAAAAGTCAAGTCTATCTGGTAGCTTGCATTTCCTTTCGTTATAGCAGCTGACAACATTTTGATCTCTTTCATGAGGCATCTGTAATTCTGTATCAATGTCTAACTCTGATGTAAATCTAGATTCCGCTGTGAACTACCTGCTGGAATTAAAGCTTGGTATTTTGCCCAAGGCAACTCTACCAATGTCATAAACAAAATCGCTATTGTCTTTCTAAACTATTAATAGTCAATAGAGAATCCAGAGATTATAGCATTAAATACAGCACTTTCTTTATAGTTCCCTATGACTTTGTACACTTTATTAAGATAAAAAGAAAAAAGAAAAACTATTGAAATATGCATCCTGTTATAACGGGTCCTAGTTGTGTCAGAGGAGCATTTTATTTGCATCTCTTGAAAGTACAAAACTATGAAATAATGCAAAATTTCAGATTAGCTTAGCTATGAACTAGAAAAAATATTGCTACAAATAGCAGCCTTCCTCTCAAAGAGTTTTGTAAGCCCATATTTTAAAAATTTCTTAACCTTTACAGCTGCAAAAACTCCTCAGGTATACAACTATACAGAGTATTTTGCAAGGAAATCCTGGACTGCAGAAAGTATCTTTACTTTTTAAAAATAATCTAAATTGCCCATTTTTCAGTTTCACCATCAGCATTATTTTTTCTGATATTAGGGTCTTGCAATTTGCTGTAGTAGTCGGTCACAGACTGGCCAATAGCAAAGACCAAAAGCTCTGCAGGAGCTGTATCAATGTTGTGGACCAATTAGTTAAGAAAATCCCTACCAATTTGCTTCACTGTTACATTAAAGAAAACTAAATAAAATAAAGAACACAACTAAATTTTAGTCAAATTATAAACAAATACCATACAGAATAGAGCATATTTGGAATCCTTATTTGTTCTTTCAATAGGTATGGAAATCTGTGTTGAAAAAGTATATATTCATTTGTTCACATGAATGCTAAATCAAAGTACTGTATAGACTTGTGTATAGGTTGAGTTTTTCAGCACAATTTTTGTACTAAAAAAGCCCCACTGGTATATAAACTTATATACACTGCTCAAAAAAATGAAGGGAACACTGAAATAACACATCCTAGATCTGAATGAATGAAATATAGGAGGGCAACTACCCAACAGTAAAACCGCTACCTCTGCCTTTGTGCAAGGAGGAACAGCACCGCCAGAGCCCTGCAAAATGACCTCAAGCAGGCCACTTATGTGCATGTGTCTGCACGGTTAGAAACCGACTCCATGAGGATGGTATGAGGGCCCCACATCAACAAATTGGGGTTGTGCTCACAGCCCAACACCATGCAGGACCATGCTTAGCATTTGCCAGAGAACACTAGGATTGGCAAATTTGCCACTGGCACCCTGTACCCTTCACAGA
Source organism: Engystomops pustulosus (assembly GCF_040894005.1). Taxonomy (NCBI): domain Eukaryota; kingdom Metazoa; phylum Chordata; class Amphibia; order Anura; family Leptodactylidae; genus Engystomops; species Engystomops pustulosus. The sequence continues at coordinate 56,091,604 of NC_092414.1, read as the reverse complement.
TTAAAGTAGGTTCACACTGAGCACATGTGACAGACAAAACAGAGTATGTAGACGCCATGGTGAGCAATCTGCTGCCTGCAATATCCTTCAGGATAACTGGCTTGCCAGTGGATCAGTAATGGTGTGGGGTGGCATTTCTTTGGAGGGCCGTAAAGCCCTCCATGAGCTTGCCAGAGGTAGCCTGAGTATCATTAGATACCAAGATGAGATCCTCAGACCCCTTGTGAGACCAAATTCTGGTGCAATTGGCCCTGGGTTCCTACTAGTGGAGGACATTGCTAGACCTCATGTGGTTGGAGTGTGTCATCAGTTCCTGCAAGATGAAGGCACTGCAGCTATAGACTGGCCCACTCGCTCCCAAGAGCTGAATACAAATAAGCACATCTGGGACATCATGTGTTGCTTCATTGCACTACAGACTTTCCAGAAGTTAATGGATGCTTTAGTCCAGGTCTGGGAGGAGATCCCTCAGGATACCGTCAACCTTATCAGGAGCACGGCGTGGCACTTTTGGCATGTGGACGCCACACACAATACTGAGTCTCATTTTGCCTTTATAGACATTACATCACTAATCATCAGCCTGAAGTGTGTTTTTCTACTTCAATTTCGTGGGTGACTCAAAATCCAGACACCATTGGTTATATTTGATTTCCATTGATGATTTTTTTGTGATTTTGTTAACAGCACATTCAACTTTGTACAGAACAAAGCATCCTGGCATCTCCTAGCTCCTCTCGGCAGTGCGGGTAGAGACCCGTCCATGACTATAATGTTAGCAGGAGTCGCCACCACCAGGTCATAATGTGTGTGCAGGCAGAGCACATAGAAGTATCTTGGTCCACATTGCCAGGAGGAGAAGAGGAGCTGCAGAGTGCGACGCAGGAAAGTATATATGTTTATAATTTTACTGGGGCATAGCTGTTGGGTATTTCATCAGTGTGAGGTCCATAGCTATTGGGCATTTTATTAGTGCAGAGGCATGGCTGCTGTGCATTTCATTAGTGTGGGGGTCATGCCTGCAGGGCAATTCAATAGTGTGGGGGGCCATGGCTGTTGGGCATTTCATTATTGAGAGGGCCATGGCTGCAGGGCATTTCATTATTGAGGGGGCTCTGCTGGACATTTTACTAATGAGTGGAGGCTTCTGGACATTTCATTGATGAGGGGAGGCTGCTGTACTTCTTATTAGTGAAGGAGGCTACTAATGAATATTTTATTAAAGATTAGCGGCTGCATTTACCATCCGAGGCTTATACTTGATCCAATATGTTTTCCTAGTTTTTTTGGTAAATATGGGTGCCTCGACTTATACTCTGGTTGGCTTATATTCAAGTATATACAGTGAATTATATTATCTGTAAACTGCATCTTTTTGTCTTAAATTCAGAGCTTATTTTAGCCCTTAAAAGGTATCCATTTTAGTATTTTTACATGTGTTGGCTTCTTTCACTAGGACAGTAATAATTTGAAATAGAAAAAAAGTCTGAATCACCCAGAAATTTTTTTTTAAATCAGATCTTTTTTTATTGGGGTTTTTCAAAAACAAACAACGCACACCCACAACTCCCATTTTCAAACTTAACCGCTGTGTTGCGCCGCGTGTAAACCACATTCTCGTTTAATAGCATCCTTCTACTATATTTAGGAATTCTTTCCTGGTAGGGGCTATCGGCTGTATCCACCTTGCTGCTATTGTTTTGCGTGCCATATAGAGGAGCCTATGTACCGCTAATTTCCCCGCCCCATCATCGGCATCTCATCCATACACCCCAGGATGCAGACTAAAGCATTTCGGGGAAGTGTTACCTCATACACTCTGTCAATAATGTCTAGAACGGTTGCCCAGAACCCTTGAATCCTTGGACATGTCCACATCATATGGAGCATATCCGCCAGTTCCTCTCTACACTTGGGGCATTCCGCTTCCTGGCGTGCCCCTATTTTACATAAGAATTTGGGTGTCCTGTACACCCTGTGCACAATATAAACTTGTGACAGCCATGTTGCTTCCCTAGAGAGCATTGTGGAATAGCCTCAAGCACTGATTGCCATTGCTCATCAGAAATATCTCCTATATCTGTGGTCCACCTATTGCGAACCCGAAGCGGAAAGCCATCAAGAAATTTACACAGCAGTAATTGGTACAATAACGAAATGAGCCCAGTCGCATAATCATTCTTAGCTATGTTCAGTAATAGTGCATCCCTTTGAGGTGTCATAACAACAGATTGGGACTGCTTTTCAAAAGCATGTTTTAGCTGTAGATATCTAAAGAAATCTCTGTTCCCCACTGGGATGTCCTCTTGAATTTGTTGAAAGGACTTTATGGCTTCAGATATTAGTTGGGTCACTCGTACCATACCTACTCTTTCCCAAAAGACCAACCCTTCTAAGTTTTGGAACTCTTTTAGAGAGGGGTTGTGCCACAGGGGTGAATATTCAGTGAGTCCTTGAACCCCCCTCAATTGTTTCACCTTCCCCCAGACATTATATATCATGGAGAGTGTAGGAATAAGGTTTTGTCCTCTCTTAAATTTACCACCCTCCAATGCCAACAGCAGGTTCCCAGCACTCAAATGGTGACCTATCATACCGGCTGCAATAGACCGTGCCCCATCTTCGCCCCATCCTTGGAGGTGTTGTCCCTGGGCTGCTAAATAGTACAACCATGGGTTTGGGAGTGCCAACCCCCCATCTGTTTTGGGCCTCTGCAGAGTCTCCAGCCTGATCCTTGGTTGTCCCTTTCCCCAAATCAAATCTCTAAACAGGGCATTGATCCTATGGAATCTGGCAAGCGGAAACCAAACCGGGGAGTTGTGTAGTATATACAACAGTTGTGGCATTGCTACCATTTTAATTAGGTTTGTACGGCCTATTACTGTTATAGAAAGTTTACACCAAGCTACAATTTTAGACTTAAATTTTTGAACCAGGGGGGAAAGGTTTAATTCCTCAAAGTCCCCAACCTTAGCTGTAACCTGTATGCCTAGGTACCAAAACTGACGAACCACAGGGATAACTGAAAGATTCTCCTCCAAGGCCCCCTCCAACGGATCCACAGGTAAGATAGCCGACTTATGCCAGTTTATGGTGAGCCCAGACAGACTCCCGAATCTCTTCAACAATTGCAGTACTGCACGTAGAGATGGACCTGTGTCTCCTAGAAACAACAAGGCGTCACCCGCATGTAGTGCAATTTTACTGTGCAGTACACCATACTTAAAACCCACCACATCAGGCTCGATGCATATCGCTGCAGTCAAGGGTTCGACAGCTATTGCAAATAGCAATGGCGACAGGGGGTATCCCTGCCTTGTCCCACGGTATAGCCTGAATGGTTTTGTCAGTGCCCCATTTGCCTGCACACGAGCCATAGGGTTAGAATATAGTACCTTGACCCATGATATAAAACCATGGCCAAAACCCATACTCTGCATTGTAAGCCATAAAAAATGCCATTCTGTGCTGTCGAACGCCTTGGCTGTGTCGAACGACAATATAGCCCTATTTCCGGTATTGTCAGAGGGAATCTGGAGACTCAGAAAGAGCCGTCTAATATTGATGGAAGTGGACTTTTTGGGCATAAAACCCGTCTGGTCCGAGTGTATGATGGACGTTATGACCTTCACTAATCGGTTTGAGAGGGCCTTAGCGAGGATCTTCACATCTGCAGGAACAAGGGATATGGGTCTGTATGAATCCGGTGATGTGGGATCTTTGTCTTCCTTTGGGATTACCACTATGGTGGCCTCCCGCATCGTGGGGGGTAATATCCCCTTTTCTAAGGAGTCTGTGAATACCTGTAACAGTTCAGGAAGGAGTACATCACTATACTTTTTATATATTTCAGCTGGCAATCCGTCTATCCCGGGAGCCTTCTCATTAGCCATTGACCCTACCGCCTCTTCTAATTCCTCTACCGTCAATGGGGCATCTAGTGCAATTCTGTCAGTCTCTGATAACCTTGGCAGGTCTAATTCAGATATAAACTCTAGTATCTCGTCATCTGACGGATTTGCGTGGGACTTGTATAGTGAGGAATAGAAGTCCTCCAAGACTTCCAGTATACCATCTGTATCTAACCTCTGTTGCCCCCCATTATCTTTCAACATTGGGATATGTGAGGTCCCTTGCTGGGCTTTAGTAATTACTGACAACAGGTATCCAACTTTTTCCCCTTCCTCAAAATAGCGCCCTTTAGCGAATGCCCTCTTTCTATTCGCCACCTCTAACAGGTGAGAGTTCAATGTGTTTTGAGCTTTATGTATACGGTTCTGAGTCTGTGGAGTGGGATTATTAATAAACGCCTCCTCCGCTTGCCTCATTTCCAAGTGTACTGCCGTGTCCGCGCTATTTCCACCCCTGTGGCCACTGCTGGTGTCGCTAGCCAAAAAGGATTAAGTTTCCATATTCTATTCTGAGCCCGTGGGTCCTCATATATTTTAAGTGGGACAACTAGTGGAGAGTGATCAGACAGGGATCTAGCAAGATATTCTATTTCCCTTACCCAAGGTAGGATACCCGAGTTACCTAGGGCTAGGTCTATCCTGGACAAGGAAGAGTAAGTGGAGGAGCAACAAGAGTACACCCGGTCCTCTGGGTGCTGCAGCCGCCAAATATCAGATAAGCCCACTTCCGCTAATAGGATTCCAAAAGGGGTGAACTCTTGTTGTACAGGTACATTATTCATTCTACCCAGAAATGTTTAAACACTGTTTAACCTGTTACTATCCCAGGTTTTACCCCACTTAAACTATGTGTCCTATGAGATATTTTTTCTAGAATTAATTCTTTTATATTAAATCTCAACTGTTAACCTCTAAACAAATCTCCCCCAAAGTCAGGCAAATATGACTCTTCTCATCACATTTTTAAATGCAATGAAAAAGGGAATTCTAGAAAGGACATTTCATTCAGTATCTGGTAGTGTTAGTAATTAAATGGAGTAAAAACTGGTGACAGGTTCTCTATAAAGGAACACTCCAGTCACAACTGATTCTTTGAATTATATATTGTGCAGCACATGAACAGAGGAGCAGGCTCTAGCCTTTAGTAGAGTGTTCCTTTGAATACCAGAACAGGGATTTGCAAAGAGAGTAATGTGTAATGAATCTGAATGGAGCACTAGAAAAATCATCCCTTCATTCATTGTCATTGATAGCTGAGTACTGCACTTGCACAATGATAAAGACAGACAACAAAGGCAATATCAAACAAACTGGTAAGAATCAAGGTGGAGATGAGGTACACAATCAACAAACAAGAAAATAGCTAAAAAAAACCAGACAAAAGTTGGAAATTTAGCAATCAATGAAAATACAGGTGAGTATAATTTGCAGGACACTACATATAATGGTCACCAATTTGCTCTCAAATAGAGACCACATGGCATGGTAAGCATTCAAGACCTGCTCACACAGGATCAGTTCAGGATCTGTTCTTTCTGTGGTGCGGTTCTGATGAGGACCTGGGTGCTGGGGAGCTGCTGGGTCTCTGGTCCCTCCTGCTGCTCTGTTGGTGTGGTGGCAGTGAGGGTGGACACCATATGATGCTGCAACCAATGGTGTAGGGACCCACTAAATTGAGGGCTTATGCAATTTGATTAAAATGTAATTTAAGAACCTTGACTTCATTTTGTCAATGCTGCTTACCGGCAATAGATCATTTTATAATGGTTGGATGCTCGGTTTTGATCTTTCACTCTCCAAATGTTGGTATAGTTAAGATTTCTTTTTCATGGTCTAATTCCAAGGGATAAAGAGTACTTGTATGTCCAACACATGAACAAGATATATTTTAATGCTCTGGAAGTAAATAGTTCCTATCAATGACAGCAGGTGAATATCCTGAGAACTGTGAAATTGACAAATGTTGAGTTAAATCTTTAATTGTTTTATATACAACCAAAAGTATTAGTAACTGAAACAAACCTACAACCTCACAACCTACTGCATGTCATGGATGAAATATATTGCTAAACATATGCACAACAATTGCTCCCGTGTCTCTCCATAATGTGTCATTATGCTGTCACCCAACTTTCTACTTTCTGGGCCTAAGGAAACCTCTGTTGAGGCAAGTTTAGTTGCACATCTATCTTAACGTTAAAAAAAAATGTAATGAAGGCCGGACCAAAAACTTTAAATATAAAGCATTAAACAAGTTTTTAATCTTCTTGAAATTTATTATCTATCTATCTATAGATATAACTAATACCCACTGTACATCTACGTCTGCACTATTCATAACATAGTGGCGATTGGCACCAAATACATAATTTGAGTACTGTAAATGTATTATAAATGACCTGGAATGATGGGATGTAAAACAAAGCCCTGAAAAATAATCTAAAACTACCATAAATTTGTGTGTTGTTAATTACATTCTTTCGAATTCATTCTTTACACTTGTTGATGTGAATACATATTTGCATATTACAGCTTGAAATTATCTTTGCATTGTGTTTTGCTATGTTAAATTCAGTTTTACACGTACACATACAGATATAGATGTCATAATTCTGCAAATCTTTAATTGTGTCCAAAGCGGATATGTAAATGAGAATAGATGTAATATTATTAGACATTGGCCCAGATTTATCAAAAATACTGCAAACTATGCAAATTGCCTTTGGTGTGTGCGGGTAGCGTCAGATTCAGGCATTGTGGTGTATGTTCTTTATGAATATGGCGCCCCCTGCACTGCTCCGACAGAGTGTGCCAACTTTTTTTGGTCCACCTTTAACATAGGGCATGCAAAACACTGCATGCTAAATGTGGCACACGGTTCAACTGTGCACAGGAGCGTCCCTTTATGTGCCGAATTTTGTGTTGCGACGGGCATAGTACATCCGTAACACAAATGTGCACAGTCAGACAGAAAACTGGCACAAATGTTTTAATAAATTGGGTCCTGTTAAATAATGGCACAGTGGAATCTGTTGCATTTTTGTTGTGTTGTCCTGATACTTTAAATCAGAGAATTCAAAAACTGTACACATCATCTGTCTATGTAACTTACAGTATAATATTTTCCTTCTGCAGTACAGAAGCTAAACATTTTGATCATTTAGTTTGTCACTTTGTTTTGAATTAGTGAAAAGTTCTGAAAGGACTGATGAAAATTGCCTTTCTAGCAGCTTGACCTTCAACGGGATCTCTGAGACAATGGAGCCTATTTTCATGTGATTTGCATGTGATCATTTTCTTTTGAATTCCCTATAATTGCAGAGCTGCATGTGTGCTATCACTGTCATGAGGAGTCCTCCTTTTATGATTTGAGAAATTAGACAAAGGTGACTAATTTTCTACCTTCAATTATTAATTCAATTTCTAGATTTGAGGGTCAAATCACAACAAATGGTATTTTTAGTATTTTTTTTTAAGATTTCATTAGTATAAATGCATCAAAATTCTAACTTACTTCTATTTCTCAATATCATATTTTTCAGCATCACATCTTTCCTTTTTTTTAATTAAATTGAAAATATTTGTAATCTATCGATCATATAATTTTACCCCATTAAACTACTTGTACCCTCAGGTAAGGTATGAAATATCTTTCCTAGAATTCCTTCATTTGTGCAAGGTTTCACCCATTTACCTTTAAATCTCCGCCAAAGTCATGTGAAAATCAGTATAGAAAGTTATATTTTATCTGAGAATAGTTTAATTTAGAGGCTGAAGAAGGAGTATCACTTCAGATACTCATGTCTTAGATAAAAATCTCACCACTAAGATCAATCCAGTTCCCACCCATTTAACTGACAGTATCTCTAAAATAAATGTTCAGAAACCAGTCTCTGCTGCCCAATCGAGGATCGCAAAAGAGATGGCGACACCCAAGTGCCACTGTCTTTTAAATGCAGCCAAAGGAAATAGAAGAGTTAACAACTAGGTCTAAGAGGTTGAAGTGCTAAAAGCTTTAAGCGCTACATTTCACATAAATGAGGGCATGTAAAAGGATATTTTATGCTCTGTCAGGAATGAACATATTACCAAATCCAGTAAGACTCTAACATGTAAATCCACTAAACACTGCACAGTATGGTACTGGATCTTTATAGTGACTAGTCTAGCAGCTTTCATCAAATGCAGGAGCATGTACCCTATAATAAGCATAAGAAACTAGCAGTGAAACAGTTTCATGAAGTAGTCTGTGTTGTGTGAGCACTAAGGGTTAACAGACTCCCTGTGAAGAAGCTGGGTGTGTGGGGGCAGAGAAGGTTTAGGGAGAGACAGATAAAGCTATACAGCATCACAGACGGAGATGGTATCGACTGGTATGGAAAAGGGGAGATCTTGTATCTCACTATTCTGTATAGGAGTCTACTGCATCCATGGACAGGCACAAGGCTCTTTTTCTAGCTACAAATATAAGGAGTCAATTCATTATGGCCTTTCAAACAGAAAACTAGCAGTGTCTTTTTTTCTCTTTTTCCTTTCTTAGCCTCTTGTTCCTAAATTGGTGAAGTATCAGTGCCACAATATTGGTGTTTTCCAACGTTCTCAACTTTTTTGAGGTTTAAAATTTGGGCGCCGTTTGTTTGTGGCTTGTTTTTTGGTGCACTCTTTAGTCCATTTGCCAATTTATTAATCTCTTGCACCACAAACTTACATCCCACTGAAAAATATAGCACCACCCTTAGAGAACATCAGCAGCCCCACCCCTCCAGCACTAAAAAAAATCTGTCCAGATTCTTGTCTAAACTCTCTGACTGTGCTGCTTATGTCTTTTAGACCGTAGAGAACTGCCACTACAGGAGAATGCATCCGGAGAATGCAAAGCAACTGCTGGACATAGGTAAAGAAAGTAAGAAGCAAAGTTTTCCTTTAACCTAAAAGTGTTAGGCAGGAGTGATTCTACAAGAACCCAACAGCCCTTCTTAGGGCTACAATAACGTTATACTTTTTTTTTTTTAATTTGCTTGTGGCTGGGCTTGCTGGCACAATTAGTGCAGCTAGTAGCATATTGTGAGGAATTTGCTGGGAGACCTGTGACCGTTGTGTTTAGCTCTTAGTGACACGCATATCCACCTCAAACACCAAAGTGGGACAATTTATTAGGGGTTTGATTAGAATTAGGCAGATTCTGCTGATTTATTTTTTTTTTACCTTTATTTCATTTTATAGCTCAAACTCATCTTGCAAAGTAGTGTGCTCTCATTGTAGGCTACAAAATAGCCATAGGAGAACCCCAACTGCTTACTTAGACCTACAATAGCGTTATATTTTCCTTTTTTTTGTTTGCTTGTGGCTGGGCTTGCTGGCACTAGTAGTGCAGCTAGTACCATACTGTGAGGAATTTGCTGGGAGACCTGCGACCGTTGTGTTTAGCTCTTAGTGACACGCATATCCACCTCAAACACCAAAGTGGGACAATTTATTAGGGGTTTGAGTAGAATTAGGCAGAGTCTGCTGATTTTTTTTTTTTTTTCTGTATTTCATTTTATAGCTCAAACTCCTCTTGCAAAGCAGTGTGCTCTCATTGTAGGCTACAAAATAGCCATAGGAGAACCTCAACGGCTTACTTAGACCTACAATAGCGTTATATTTTCCTTTTTTTTGTTTGCTTGTGGCTGGGCTTGCTGGCACTAGTAGTGCAGCTAGTACCATACTGTGAGGAATTTGCTGGGAGACCTGCGACCGTTGTGTTTAGCTCTTAGTGACACGCATATCCACCTCAAACACGGAAGTGGGACAATTTATTAGGGGTTTGATTAGAATTAGGCAGAGCCTGCTGATTTATTTTATTTTTTTTACCTTTATTTCATTTTATAGCTCAAACTCATCTTTCAAAGCACAAAATCCAGTTGTGTGTTGTCAGTGTAGGTTAGAAACTAGCCATAGCAATAGGATAGCATCGTTTTGTAAAAAAAAAATGTTTAACCCGAGGGCTAGGGGTAGAGGACGAGGGCGTGGACGTGGGCGTCCAACTACTGCAGGGGTCAGAGGCCGTGGTCCTGGGCGGGGTGAGACACCACCTGCTGATGGGGGAGCAGGGGAACGCCGCAGAGGTACACTCCCTAGGTTCATCATGTCTCAAGTTACTGGGACTCGTGGTAGAGCACTGTTGAGGCCAGAACAGTGCGAAGAGGTGATGTCGTGGATTGCGGACAATGCTTCTAGCCATTTGTCCACCAGTCAGTCTTCCACGCAGTCCACCCATGTCACCGAAATCGGCACTCCTCCAGCTCCTCCACCTCAGCCTCCTTCCCCCCAGTCTGCCCCCTCCCACCAAAATTTGGCATTTGAACCGGCATACTCTGAGGAACTGTTTTCTGGACCCTTCCCACAGTCACAAACCACTTGTCCTGCTGCTGCTGAGCTATTTTCCGATGCCCAGGTTTTCCACCAGTCGCAGTCTGTGGGTGATGATGACATTATTCACGTAGTGGAAGAAGTGTGTAAAGAGGTGTCGGACAATGAGGAGACACAGTTGTCAGACAGTGGTGAAGTTGTTGTCAGGGCAGGAAGTCCGAGGGGGGAGCAGACTGAGGGATTGGAGGATGATGAGGTGACAGACCCAAGCTGGGTTGATAGGCCGGGTGAACACAGTGCTTCTGAGACGGAGGCGAGTCCTATAGCAGAACAGGTTGGAAGACGCAGAGGCAGGGCCAGAGCTGGTGCATCAGCGCCAAATGTTGCCCGTAGTCAAGCTCCCGTGGCGAGGGCTAGATTTTCAGAAGTCTGGAGGTTCTTTAAAGAAACACCGGATGACCGACGGACTGTGGTGTGCAACCTTTGCCAAACCAGGATCAGCAGGGGTTCCACCACTACTAGCTTAACTACCATCAGTATGCGCAGGCATCTGAATGCTAAACACCCCACTCAATGGCACCAAGCCCGTTCACCTCTGGCTGGGCACACCACTGCTCCTTCCCCTGTGTCATCTGCTAGTCAGCCCCCTGCCCAGGACCCCGGCCCAAACACCTCCCGTGCGAAAACCCCATCTTCGCCTCCACGATCCTCCAAAGCATCCACCAGCGTTCAGCTCTTTATACCCCAGACGCTGGAGCGCAAAAGGAGGTATAGCGCAACCCACCCACACTCCCAAGCCCTCAACGTCCACATCTCCAAGTTGCTTAGCCTGGAGATGCTGCCCTATAGGCTGGTAGAGACCGAGGCCTTTCGAAACCTCATGGCGGCGGCCGCCCCTCGGTATTCGGTCCCCAGCCGCCACTACTTTTCCCGATGTGCCGTCCCAGCCCTGCACAAGCACGTGTCAGAGAACATCCTCCGTGCCCTGACCAACGCCGTTTCTGACAAGGTCCACCAGACCACGGACACGTGGACGAGTGCTGCCGGGAAGGGCCACTATATATCGCTGACGGCACATTGGGTTAACTTGGTGGAGGCTGGGACCGAGTCTGACCCTGGGGCTGGTCATATACTGCCGACGCCGAGGATTGCGGGGCCTACCTCGGTCCAGGTCTCAGAGGCCTACTATGCCTCCTCCTCCTCCCACCCCTCCTCCACCTCCTCCTCTGAATTACCATCCGTGGGCATGGCGCCATCAGTCGGTAGCTCTAGGCACAGCAGCAGTGCCATTGCTAAGCGACAGCAGGCGGTGCTCAAACTGCTGAGCCTAGGCGATAAAAGGCACGCCGCCCAAGAGTTATTACAGGGCATCACGGCGCAGACTGATCTGTGGCTGGCACCGCTGAACCTGAAGCCAGGCATGGTTGTGTGTGACAATGGCCGTAACCTGGTGGCGGCTCTGCAACTCGGCAGACTGACACATGTGCCATGCCTGGCCCATGTGTTAGATCTCATAGTTCAGCGTTTACTCAAGACATACCTCAAGGACATAGCTCAAGGTGCGCCGCATCTGTGCGCATTTCAGGAAGTCCAGCACAGATGCTGCCACTCTCAGGGCAGCGCAGCACCGCCTCCAACTGCCCGCTCACCGACTATTGTGCGACGTGCCCACGAGGTGGAATTCAACACTAACCATGTTATCCAGAGTTTACCAGCAGCGCAGAGCGATTGTAGACTGCCAGATGTCAACTTCCACCAGAACTGGTAGTCAGGTCAGTCAGCTTCCTCAAGTCTACAATGAGGAGTGGACATGGATGTCTGATATCTGTCAGGTGCTGAGTAACTTTGAGGAGTCAACACAGATGGTCAGTGGTGATGCCGCCATCATCAGCCTCACCATCCCGCTGCTTGGCCTGTTGAAAAACTCTCTGGTCAGCATGAAGTCGGAAGCTTTGCGCTTGTCACAATAGACGGGGGAAGAAGATTCCCTTGTTGATAGCCAAAGCACCCTTAGGTCTGTTTCTCAGTGCATATCGGAGGAGGTGGAGGAGGATGAGGAGGAGAATGTTGGCGAGACAGAAGAGGGGACCTTTGTTCAGTCCTTCACTGTTCAGCGTGTATGGGCAGAAGAAGAGGAGTTGGAGGAGTTGGAGGAGGAGCAAATGGACAGTCAGGCCAGTGAGGGGAGTGAATTCTTGCGCATTGGGACTCTGGCGCATATGGCAGATTTCATGCTAAGCTGCCTATCCCGTGAACCTCGCGTTCAAAGAATTTATTCCAGCACCGATTACTGGGTATTCACTCTCCTGGACCCACGGTACAAGCAAAATCTTTCCACTCTCATCCCTGGAGAGGAAAGGAGTGTGAGAATGCATGAATACCAGCAGGCCCTGGTGCACAAGCTGAAACAGTATTTCCCTTCTGACAGCGCTAGCGGCAGAGTGCGTAGTTCTGCGGGACAAGTAGCGAGGGAGAGTAGGCGACCAGGCAGCTTGTCCAGCACTGGCAGGGGTACGCTTTACAAGGCCTTTGCCATTTTTATGTCACCCCAGCAAGACACTGTCACCTGTCCCCAGTCTCGGCAGAGTAGGGCTGATCTTTACAGAAAGATGGTGAGGGAGTACGTAGCTGACCATACCATCGTCCTAAATGATCACACAGCTCCCTACAACTACTGGGTTACAAAGCTGGACATGTGGCACGAACTGGCGCTGTACGCCTTGGAGGTTCTTGCCTGCCCTGCCGCTAGCGTGTTGTCCGAGCGGGTTTTTAGTGCAGCTGGTGGCATCATCACCGATAAGCGTACACGCCTGTCGACTGACAGCGCTGACAGGCTGACGCTTATCAAGATGAATAAAGCCTGGATTTCCCCGCATTTCCATTCTCCACCAGGTGAAAGAAGCTGAACCTGAATAATATATGCACTCCTCCTCCTCATTGTCCTCCTTCTCCTCCTCTTTGTACACTAAAGCAGAGGAAACTGGCTATTTTTTTGCCAGGGCCAACTGGCTCTGGCTATAGTACTCTATGCATTTAATTTTTCTGGAGGGCCAACTACCCTGTCCTCTGTTTTAAACAATTTTTGGGAGTGCCACATACAGGCACACAATCTATATAATATTTTTCTGGAGGACCAGCTACCTGCTCCTCTGGTTTGAAAACTTTTTTGGACTGCCACATATAGGCACTCAATTTATTTAATCTTTTTGGAGGACCAGCTACCTGCTCCTCTGGTTTGAAAACTTTTTTGGACTGCCACATACAGGCACTCAATCTATGTAATTTTTCTGGAGGACCAGCTACCTGCTCCTCTGGTTTGAAAACTTTTTGGACTGCCACATACAGGCACTATCCAAATTAAATTGTCTCCATAGCAGCCTCCACACATCGTCTTTTTAGCTGCCTTCACACGTTGTCTCCATTGCTACCTCCACACGTCATCGCCATAGCTGCCTCCAAAAGTAGTCCATATAGCTGCCTCCATACATGGTCCCCTTATCAAACGAGCTGTGTCAGGCAGAATTTTGGGTTGTTTTCATGGCTTCCATGTTAACTTTGTCGCCACCCTGCTGTGTAATCCACAAAATATACTGGCAAACTTTTATCATTTACCAATATTATTTCAGCGCTTCTTGCGCATCTGTTTACATTCCCCTCACCCGCCATATCCTAAACTTATAAGAACGCTACCACACTTGATCTTATACAAAAGGTTCTTAGAAGTGCTGTTTGGGGAGTAGCCTAGAGACAGGGGCTTGGATTGGCGAAAGCTCGCCTGGCAGCGGAGCGCCAGCTCCATCCCAAAATCCAACTAACATAGTTTTAACTGCAGCACCTTTAATCTACTACTAGTTCACTGCCTCCATACATGGTCCCCTAATCAAACGAGCTGTGTCGGGCAGAATTTTGGGTTGTTTTCATGGCTTCCTCATCAAACTTGTTAACTTTGTCGCCACCCTGCTGTGTAATCCACAAAATATACTGGCAAACTTTTATCATTTACCGATTTTATCATTTTACCTCCTTTGGTTCCTCTCTGCCACCCATTGGTTTTAAACCTGAGTCCATTTGGGGTATGTTGCCAAGACACTCTCTTGCCTGCCGCTGCTGCCGCTGCCTCTGCATAGTCCCCTATAGTGTCAGGGTCAATTATTGGATGTTTTAGATGCTATCTAGCCTCATTCGGTCACTCTGTCATTGCCATGCTGTTGCCCATAGTTTTGGTGCTTTTTCCTGTCCATTTCCGTGGTGTTTCCATCCTTTTCTGAGGTTCCCAGGTGCTTGGCCAAGCTTCCCTGTGCAGATCCTTGGTCCCCTTGAAAAATGGGAAAAGTTTGTCTCGAATATTGAGTACATGAGCATTTTAGTGCTCGCTCATCTCTAATTCTGACTTCTTTTGCTATCAAAGCAGAATGGGGGGGGGGGTAAGCGCCCAGTACCACCACAAATCAGCTGTTCTAAGCATCTCCAAATCAGAGAATGAAACAGGAAGTAGATATCTCCATTTACTGTGAAGTGGTCAAACCAGGTTACTGCAGGTAAGTTCACATTCATTTTACAGGCAACTAAGCTGCAGTGACTCAATGACACCAACTCAAAAAAAACAGAACCATCTGCTTTGTGTTCCATTCCCTGTCTATCAGCTGCTGAGGGCAGCTGAATGGGTGTTTGATCCCTCATATTCTGATATTGTTGATCAAGAGAGTAATTTTGGCCTAGAATAAAATACCCCTTACTTAGGTGATTATGCAGTAAATTTTTGATATGTGTCAGAATATTAAAAAACTAGTGCAGTTATTCGCCTCAACATTGTCTATTTAGATCCTGTTCATATTATTTTTACTAATCTTTCAATATGCTTTATATGAGCAAATACTGTATTATGTTCATGCTTTAAAAAAACAATAGCTATAAATGAAAAAAGAATTGCCGTTGCAGAATTATTGTAGCTATATTCAAAATTTAGAACAAGCCTGCCTTTGATTGAGGATGAAAAAATCCATTACATTGCTAGAAAATTGATTCACTTTACACAAACACAGATGCCTAAATAATATGCTTCCATCTTGTATTATAAGCTATTAATGCTTATTTGTCAATCTGCTTAAATTACAAATGAAAATCAACCACTACATGCAAATGAACTTGGATTTTGTTATAGAATGAGACAAAGTACATATTGGACACATCAGTAATTCAAAAAGAGTTGAAAATAAATGCTAATTCCTTCAATTTTTAAACAGAAGAGTAATCCAATTAAAACAACTAAATACAGCAGGTTCTGTGAAAGTGGAAAATTAAGAATGTGAAATAGTCAAGGGATACAAGCAGTGATTAAATGAATACACAGTGGCTATAAAATCTTACTATTAGATACAATGGAGAAACACTGTGAAAAAAATAAATAAAAATAGCTTCTTGAGTGTGCAGTTTCTTCTTTCTTTTCTTTGAATGTAATTTCATAGTAATGTGCACTAATGTTGATAACTGAATCATAACTTCCAGCATGTAGAAACACTAATCATATATACTCAAGTATAAGCCGAAGGTTCCTAATTTTATTAAAAAAAAAAAAAAAAACAGGGAAAACCTATTGACTCGAATATAAGCCATCACCCAGCCTACCTGCCACCAGTATATAGTCTACCAGCCCACAGCTATTAAGCCCACCCCAGTATATAGCTATTCAACCCACCCCCAGTATTCAGCTATTCAACCCGCCCCCACTATATAGCCAGCCAGCCTGCCCCCAGTACATAGCCATCCAGCCCCCTGCCTCCTAGTATATAGCCAGCCAGTCTCAGTAAAAAGCCGGTCGCTGCCCCAGTAAATAGGCAGCCAGCACCCTGCCACCAGTATATAGCCTGCCAGCCTACCTGCCCCCAGTATATATCCTGCCAGCCCCAGTATATGGCTAGTCACCCAACCCACAGTATATACCCAGTTAGCCAGCCCCCAGTATAA
Source organism: Engystomops pustulosus (assembly GCF_040894005.1). Classification (NCBI taxonomy): domain Eukaryota; kingdom Metazoa; phylum Chordata; class Amphibia; order Anura; family Leptodactylidae; genus Engystomops; species Engystomops pustulosus. The sequence continues at coordinate 56,075,378 of NC_092414.1, read as the reverse complement.
CAGTTAGCCGGCCCCCAATAATTAGACAGTCATCTGGCCCCCAGTAGTCATCCAGCCTCCAGTATATAGCTTGTCAGTCAACCCCCAGTCTATAACTAGTCAGCCAGCCCTCAGTATATATGTCATGTCTGCGCCTGCTCGCTCCTCTTTCCGTGCTGGTAGGATTAGGAGACACTGAGTCTGTCATCTTCCTGCAGTCTGAATTAGGTTCTATGGCTGTCTGACCTGATGTTTGCCACACCCTTCTCTAATTCTGTCTTGCAACGGTTAACACTGTGGACCTGTAATTGCTTACTCCTTCCACCTGTGGCAGGTTCCCTATAAGTGTCCAGCTTAGCTTTGACTTCTTGCTGGTCAAACTGCTATCTTGCTGTGTTCACTAGCTTCTCCTGTATTCTCTGATTTCTGGTTTCTGATTTCTTGCTTGTGTCTCGACTACTCTATTTGGATTGTGATTTGGTCATTGTTATTCCTCGCTGCTGCCAACTCGGATTGTATACCTTGCCTTATTGTGTTTGTCTGTATTGTTACTTGTTCACACCTTACCCAGGGAGGGAATGTCGCTCAGCTATTGGCCTCCATTTAGCGGGGGACCCAATAAGTAGGTAGGGATAGATTGGGGGTCTCAGTGTCAGGGCTCACCGTTCTTGTTTGTGTCCTGCTATTACAATATAACTATCCAGCCTTCCCCAAGTATATAGCCATCCAGCTTACCCCATTTTACAGTATAGCCAGCCTGACCCCAATATGTTGTCAGCCAGTACATAAAAAATGTAAACTCAATACTAACCTTTCCAACAAAGGGTCCTATTCTTTCTTCCTGTGCTCCAGTAGCGGCAGGTTGGTACACACTGACAGCCATTTGCTTACATCATAGTGTGTGTGCTGGCCATGATAGCTCTTGCGCTGGCTGCACACACACTAGATGTCAGTAGCCGCTGACGTCATAGTGTGTATGCCACCAGCATGCATTTACCTGCCGCTGCTGGAAGAAAGAAAAGTACCTGGGGTGGGGGGTGTAGGAAAGATACTGATTTCTTTTTTTTCCCACTCGAGTATAAGCCGAGTTTGAGTTTTTCAGGACATTTTTTTGTGCTGAAAAACCCGCCTTATGATTATGATATGAGTATATACATTAATTGTATACATAATATGTATCTTCAGATGCCAATTGGTGTTTAACTGTCAACACAGAATAATCTATGGATCAGTCTCCGAATACCTACTTAGGCTTGGTTAACATGTTGTTTTCACAATACCTACTGACTTACTGCCTCATAAATGATATACCAACTAGGTAAATAGAAAATCCAAAGCAAGGAAGCGCCCTCTAATGTAGACCAACGTATAAAATACTATACCATCGTCACCTTGAAACAGCTGACCAACAGTCTTTGGTTGGGTTCAGTGTTGAGAGTGCCAGTGAATTGTGGCTGGAACAGCACCAAGGGATCATAGGAAATATAAACTGAGTCCACACAATAGCTTGTTTGGTTAAAGTTAGTTTATTAGGAAGACACGTTTTGCAGATCTAAAGTTATAATGCAAGGTTATAGTATGCTTTAAAAATAATTATAAAACATCACATAAAAATAATAATACAAAAATAAAATAAGAGGACACACATTAAATGACAAATAATAAATATAAATATTAGTTAAAGGGGGGGGGGCAGTCAAATGCCACTTGGTGGCAGTAGAGATAAATGTAACAAGTTTTTCTGGTATATAATAGTTTGCAATAGTGAGGAATAGATAAGTAAATATAAAATAATGATTAAATAAACAAAACCATGGATAACTTGATAGCAAATTAAGGAATAATTCAATAAATGACAAATAGATGAATGAAAAAAAGGAACAATTAAATAAATGTTAGCTCTTGGTCCAGTAGTTTGCTGAATGTGTAATTTATTGTTTTACTTGCTCTCCAGAAGCTGGAGTGCTGCTGTGGGGGTGGACAGTCAGTGTTTGCTCCTAGTTCCCAGGAATTTAATGTCTGGTTGCGCAGGAGATTCAGGGAAGAGGCGCAATGGTGAATTGCACTTGCTTCAAGGATGGTGCTGTTGGCATCAGAGTGAGCTGATTAAATGCAGAGACTGGGCGGCTCGGGTGAGCTGTCCAAGGCTGTGGTGCTGAAAATTGGCCAGGATTCTTTGTAATGTGAAATTATGTTTTGATGGAGATTTGTTGGCTGCTTGGTAAGTTGATGATAAAATCTAAGGTTTTATTTTGGAGGTATGGATAGGTGTTTATATGGAATTGCTTGAATTTGGGGAATGCTTGTTTATATGTGTGCTATATATTGATAATTGAATTGATGTGGGGATTCAAGGATTACGTCTGTTGCCATGTTGGCAAATTACTGTTCTTGGAAAAAATATTATATTTCAGTGAGTGGGGTAGATTGATTGAGGATTGATTGTTAGCATATATGGGGTTATATATTGTTGGGAAAGGACTAAATTACAATTGGGTAGGGATTGTAGGATGGGATGTTGAAAAATAGAGGATATAATTTAGTGTTGAATGGAATTTAGGAATATTTAGTCATTGTTCAAATATGTTTTGTGGATTGGATGGAGGTGTATGGTGTATATTGTTTGTATATGTAGTGTTAGTAGGATGATTGATAAAGCTGTGTGTTTATGGATGTAATTATAAGGTGAGTAGTCTTTGATGGAGCTGGAAGGAGTGTGTTTGGTATGGTTGCTTAGGGCCATGGTGTGAGGTTTGATTTTTGAAAATGCATATGGGGGAGGAAAAGATAGAATGGGTTAAGTGATAGATTCAACCATTTAATCCAGACCTGGGGGGATCAGAATTTTGAATTTATAAATCCAGTAGGATTCTGTGATAGCATTTGTATAATTCTTCCCCTATACTGGATGCCACACGGATCCTTTAAGTGGGTAAATGACATAGGTCATGTGGTTTTTGATTCCGAAGACCTCCCCCTGTTATATTACTTTGTACCTCCTTCGTTCCATGAGTTAGGTCTAAGCAACAAAGGCATTTGTTGGAGCATCTATAGTGTTTTCAAATTTTTCTCAGGTTTACTCCCATTAAGGTTTTTTTTGTCCCCTTAAAGGGATATTCTCATCTGGGCACTTACATTCAGTTTCATTAATCTGCCATATGTAAATATTTCTTTAATTAGATGTTATTAAAAAAAATGTTCCTGTGTGAAGATAATTTCTCATATACGTAGTGATATGGTCCCTTAGAAACGAGATTGGTTCCTCGGATACGGCCACCTCTGATGGATTGAGTGTACCAAGAAACAAAAGGTTATTGTATATAAAATGTCTGGGAGTTACTACATGTCGCACAGCCGTCCAGTGGTAATGATTGCTGAATCCTGGTGGTCAGGCAGGACTCTATAGCGCAAGTCCGGCCAACGCTGCCAGAGTGTGACGTGGTCGTATCCGAGGAAGCCATCTGGTTTCTAAGGGACAACATGAGTACATTTATGAGAAATTATCTTCACACAGGAACATTTTTTTTAATTAACATCCAATTGAAGAAATATTTACATAAGGCAAATGAATTTAATTAAATGTAAATGGCCAGATGGGAATACCCCTTTAAGCCTACTTGGTGCAAGAAAGGTATTGAGATTTTTGTTTCTTCTGTATGTGATCTGTGGTCTTGGTGGTAAGTTCAGGAGGTTCGGCTCGGCCTATAAAATGTGCCAATGCACGGCTAGTATATGGCAGATCTGGGGATGTGCTGCATTGTATTGAGTAATGAAATTGCAGTTTTTTGTTTCTTTTCTTTTGGTCTTTGCTGAGGTCAGTGGGTTCACTAAATTTTTTTGTGCAAGTAGATTTGTTTTTTTTTCTTCAAAGATTCTTCTAGTAGTTTAGGACGATAGCCTTTTAGCTCGAAGCTGTCTCTTAGTACCTTGGATTGGTCCTTGAAGTCTTCTGTGTTTGTGCAGTTTTTTCTAGTCTTAAGAATTGGTTGAATGGTATGTTTGTGAGCCAGGGTTTGCTATGTGCACTTCTGAAATTGATGTAACTGTTGGTGTCGACCTTTTTGAAGTGAGTTTTTATTTTGATCTCTTTGCTTGTTTTATAAATGACTTGGTCCAGGTAGTCAACTTTTTTAACAGAGATGGTGTGGTTTAAGGAAAGATTTTTTTTTTTTTAATTCAAAAATTATATTAATTTTTCAGCCTCTGTTTTGCTTGCATACCATATAAGAAACAAATCATTGATGTGATTGTAATACACAACATGATTTTTGAAGGGGATGTCCACACTGACGTAAATGGCTTTGAATGAGTGCATAAAAAGATTTGCAAAGTGTGTTCCCATTGCCATCTCCCATAATTATTAAAAGTATTTTCCTTCAAAGGTGAACACTTTGTGGGTTAAAATGAAGTGTATAGATTTCAGGAGGAATTCTAATTGGTTGTCTGGTAAAGTCGTGTCTCTCTTTAGGGAGCCAGAAATAGCTTGTAGGGCAAAATCATGCAGGATCATGCGTGAGAGATCACTTGATAGTAGTGATCTCTCGTATAAGTTGTGTAGAGTCTTTCAGACGCACTTATTGCAGGCACTACTGGATGAGTTCCCATCCCACATTGAGAATCAATTGACAGCATGAGGAGGAAATCCTTAAGTCTGAACACCAAGAGCATCTTCAACCAGAGGAAGGGTTTGTGGTTTTCCATTACATCATTTATCACAGAGAGAATAACAGGGTCTAAACATCCAAAGCACCTTTATCCAAAGTAAGAGGAATGGTTTATGATTTTCTCTTTTTACTGCAGAGAGAATAATTGGGTCTAAACCACCAAATCGCCTTTTACCACTGTGACATATATGATATATATATTTTTTTTTTGTTTTTTTATTACCTACTCCCATTTTACAGCCATTTAATGGGGTTCATGTTCTGGTCAAAGTTTAGCTGCCCAAAGTCAGGGCCAAGAAGTGAATATTGTCACGACAAGCCTGTCAAACCCAAATTTCAAGCAACCAGCGGCTGTGGGGAGATTGGGGGGTACGAGCAGTAGCAGCTCCATCAGCAGCAGCTTAAGTCTGGAGTCCTTAATAAGCAGCTTTCTTCACCCTTCTAGTGAGGAGGGTGGCCACCACCAGCAGGAGCAGCAGAACATGGAGCAGACCCTGCCCCAGCAGGTGGTGGCCTACTTGTACAGTACTCTACCAACCCAGGTAGAGTCTCCCCTGGACTACTGGGCAGCCAAACTTGATGTTTGGCCGCAACTTGCATCAGAGAAGCTGTCCTGCCCGTCCAGTAGTGGAAATCAGAGTGGGTGTTCAGTGCAGCGGGGGCCATCATTACCCCAAGGAGAACCCTCTTGTACACCCGTAATGTGGAGAGATTGACCTTTGACACGATAAATCAGGCGTGGATCGTCCAGGATTTCAACACACCAATGCCTTATGCGGCAGATTAGATCAGCCATGACGCCTCCCCCAAACGGTGAGAAATGAGTCTGGATTCTAACTACCTGCCTTGGCAACTATTCTGATGCTGCCAACAGCTTGATGCCACACATCTTCTGCCAGTTGCTCCATCTGCCTCCCACCATCTTTACTAGGGACTGTAATTGTCAACCACCTCCACACTCTGTCATTGTACTACTTTCTAACCTCCTCCTGCTGCTTCTGGCATTTCCACAGTCTATTATTTTGCCACTCTGTGGCCTACCATGTTGCTGCTACTTTCTAGAATGTGTCATTGTGCCACTCTCTGACCTCCTGCTGCCACTGCCGCCTCCACACTCCTAACATTGTGCTACACTGTGGCCTACCATGTTGCTGCTACCTCACAAATTTTTATTGTGCCACTCTCTGACCTCATGCTGCTGCTGCCACTGCCACCTGCACGCTCTAACATTGTGCCACACTGTGAACTACCATGTTGCTGCCACCTCCCGAATTTTTTATTGTGCCATTCTCTGACCTCATGATGCTGCTGCTGCCATTGCCGCCACCACACTCTAACATTATGCCACACTGTGGCCTACCATGTTGCTGCCACCTAAAAAATTTGTCATCGTGCCACTCTCTGACCTCATGCCGCAGCTGTTTCTGCTGCCACTGTCACCTTTGAAGTTCTTTTTTTTGGCAAAAACATAATATTTTCAGGGAAATTGTAATGGATGATGCATGTGGCATCTCTAATCTTCCAATTTAAATTAAAAATTTCAACTTCAAATTCATTTTGCCACCCTGTGTCCTACGATGTTGCTGCCACCTTCATAATGTGTTAATTTTGGCCTACTCATGCTGCTGCCAACTGACCGCTGTCTCCCTGGAACACTCCAGGGAGTGCCACTATGCCACTATGTTTGGTTTCCCCTTCATTTCATCGGTCAGAAGGAATTAAAAGCTTCAGGATTGAAAGCCAAAAGCAGGAGGGGATACAGAACACAGAGGACATGCAAATATCACATTTACTGTTCATCTCTGTTCTGGATCCGCTTTAGCAATACTGATGGATTAGTGACCGAAAGCGGACACTGACAGATGAAAAGAAGGGCAAAATGATCAATGACAGCGCTGCAAAGTTACTGTCGACAACCTCTGCACTCTTTTTTGGGGGGTTCTACATGTATCCACGTTTAAGAGAAAAGGTTCTCTCGTCACCTATGGAATCATTTGATGTCCCTGGAAAAAGAGTGAACTATGTTATAGTGGTATCTTGGCCCCAGCTTAGTTCTTTCGAGCTGGCACAGACGTTACCTTGTCAGGCTGCGTTCCCGCTTTGCTTATTTGGGGAAGTTGGCCCTGTAAGTGCTCATGGAATTGAAGAGTGAAGACATTCTAATAGTGGCAGCTGTCATGTGTGTGTCATACTAAAACACAGCATTGTTTGAAGACCAAACCATGCTCCCTATGCATGGCACAATGTTCTACAACATCCAGGCTCTCTGCAGGAAGGGAATACCTGTTTTTTAACTTAATCTTAAACTCATCATGATTCAATTTGGGCCGAATCAAATTTTCTAATTCTGTAAACTCGGCAAATCAAATTTACTTATGGTAATATGCACCTTGCATCAGTTTTGGTGTCTGCTAGTCCACCTGGATCAGCTGTGTAATGGATCCTTTATTCTTGGAGGTGCACCTAGTGTTCCCCTTGGCTCAGTCATCTCTGCCATCAGGAGCTCTGTGAAGAATATCTACTTAGATATTGCCATCTGAGGAGGCAGATCTCGGGGCACAGTGGGTTCACACCCCTTGCACCATGACAATTTGGAGTATTGTTAACAGTTCAGACACTTGGTTATCAGTCCAGATGTTATAAGACAATGGACATTGAGAACAATGATAGCCCTTTTCTCTGTGCATTACCATTGCACGTTATTAGGAACTTTACTGGGAATCCCCTTTAACAGGTGATTTGTTTTCACTGAGCACCGTTGTTACAGTTTGCATTTGATGTCTCAGACTCAGTGTTGCAGTAAATAGGTCTTTGTACAATATATCCTGATAAGGCATTGGTAGAAATCTTTGATTGTATAAAACTTCGGGACAGACATGTGAAATCAAGTCATCTAAATAAATTTACAGGGATTCAGATGTTCTTTCTTTTTTATATTTGAAGTCAGTGGTGGGGGGCAGCTATGGGTCTTCTGTGGTGTTAGTTGCTTTATGAAAAGGTCAGTGCCGCAGATAGCTCTCTACGTGCTTATTCAGTCAGGCAGTGAAGCCACATCCCCTATGCTTATGGTTTTTACTTAATTAAGGGATACAAATTAAAGATAAATTCAACACTACTAAGTAGAGATGAGTGAGCATACTCATCCGAGCTTGATCCTCGTTCGAGTATTAGCGTACTCGAAATGGCTCGTTGCTCGGACGAGTATTTAGCCTGCTTGAGATCGAGCTTTTACTTAAGGAAACACAGTAAAGAACAGTGAAGAACATGGTGAAACAGTGAACACAGTGAACACAGGATCATTTAAGTGAAGAACACATTGCAGATGTTTCCGTACATCTGCTAACTTATCGAAGACACGCATGCTGAACGGTGTTCTTCACATTAGTATGTGAAGAACAATATGTGTGAAGAACACATTGCAGATGTTTCCGTACATCTGTTAACTTATCAGAAGACATTAGTGCCGAACGGTATTCTTCACATTAGTATGTGAAGAACAATATGTGTAAAGAAGACATTGCAGATGTTTAACATGGGTCATTCTCCTTTTTGAAGTTCCATGAATATTCCATTGAATAAAAAAAATGAAGAAACAGGACTGACTTCCTTATTTCTCAATAAAATTACACATTTTATTGCAGAGCCTTGGTCCCCTTGAAAAATGCTCGAGTCTCCCATTGACTTCAATGGGGTTCGTTATTCGATACGAGCACTCGAGCATCGGGAAAAGTTTGACTTGAGTAACAAGCACTTGAGCATTTTAGTGCTCACTCAACTCTATTACTAAGTATTCCACCCTAATATGCACTATCCATTATCATATGTGTTGCTGTTTTTTTTTAAAGAAAGCAGCCATCTTTTTAAGTCCCAGAAAATCCCTTTTAACTCTGGCTGTTAGTGTTGAGTGGTAAACTCTTTATATCGGCCTGGCAAAATCGCAGGGTGGCACCATTTGGGGAGGTTTGTCGCACCCTGATCAGGAGTATCAAAATAGCAGCTTATGGTGGCTGCAATACTTTCAATAGTGCTGGTGACTTTGCCAGCAATGATCACAGGTGTCACTGATTAGGGTCTGGGTTTCGTACCTTTACAGGTTTTTAAACCTTCAAGTATGGGGGGAAGTCCAAGTAGATGCTTAGGTAATTAGTGTCTGGAGGTGACCTGTCTCTGAATTGCTGAGTGGTGTCAGGAGAAATTCAGGAAGTCAAGTGCAGCATGGTCCAAGAGCATCAGTTATTGTGAAGTGGTGAGTAAACATTTATTATTTTACTGGACCCCTTTAGAGTCTGTTATGTTCTGCTTTTGATTCATGTAGAAAAGACTACATGTCTAGAGAGGTAAATCAATTATTCAATAATTGAAGATCAGTTAGTAGAGAACAGCAGTAAGCAGAGAATAGAGTTCCTACGGTTGTTAATAGAATGCAATCAAAAAGTAAAAGCACTCCTTCTATTCATCTATTTGAGAATTATACAAAAATCTAAAAGAAAATGCTTGTTTATTTAAAATACCGAGAGAGGAATGCATTAGGTGGTTCACAATATCTAGCTACAGTTCCCGTGCTCCTTTTCATAACCTTCCAGCAATGTGCAATATGTGGCCTTGAATGTTCCTGTAGGCAAATTACTGTATGTTCAAGGATAAACTGAAAATGAACATAAAATAAACAACTTCATTACATAGATAATTTCTCATATATTAAATCGTAAAGTTTAATTTGCCTTATGGTGAGCAATTAAAAAAGGAATTGCAAAGTCCCAATGCTCTCATGCCGGTGCAAAGCAAAGCCCTCACAGAATTTTCAAGAACAGTTGGACATGTAATAATTGGACATGCTTGTTCTTTTTAAATTGGCTTCTGGAGACTATATCTCCAATTTTGATTTGCAATTTGTGCGCTCTGGTTTTTAATACTAGCTTGCCGCATACAGAGAAGCTCAATAGAAGTATGTGTGGTAATAGATTAATAAAATTAGGTTTCATACAATTAAGCATATATAGTCTTCATATTTCGAAATAGAAATTGTGCTTAACCCCTAAACAACCATTGTAATATTGTTTTTGTGTTGAGTGTCCAGAACTTTTTGTCATTTTTTTGACCCTCACCTTCTAAATGTTAAGCTAAGGGAGTACTTTGGTTAGAAGTGACCTTGAAAGGTCTATGTAGTAGAAAACCCTAATATATCACCTCACTTTTGAAACTGCACCCCTCAAAATATTTTTCATTTATTTACACTTTTATGAAGTATTTAGCCCCCACATATGCCACCATATATTGCGCACCATTTTGCTTTTGGGATGCTGAAATAGTTTTCTGGTGCCTGGATCTATATGAGAAGCCCCTGAGGTCTCAGGAGAATGAAAACCCCTCAACAAGTGACACAACTTTGTAAACTACTCACAAGTAGGAATTAAACAAGGTTTGCTTGAGTTTTCTCCGGGTCCTCCGCTTTAGTCCCGCACTCCAAAACATACTGGTAGATTGATTAGATTGTGGGCTCCATGGGGACAGAAACTGATTTGGCAAGCTCTATGTAGCGCTGTAAAGTCTGTGTGCACTATATAAGGAATTATAATTATTATAGTGAGCATTTTGTCCCCACAGATGCTGTATATCATAGAAATAGGCCATTGAATTAGAAAAAATTACTGCAACACTGACCCTAAAATTTTCAATTGAGCAAAATGAGTAGTAAATTTTCTGTTAAATGTTGGTTACTGGTAAAAAGGAGCTGCCAGGAATCTTTGTTATGCTTTACCAGAAATTGATTGAATAAAGAGAGGCTTTCAACACCATTTTTGATGTTTCATAGGGGATCTCCCACTCTTTCTTCCAGTGTTTTAATTGTCCTTCCAATGTAATGCTTGGTGCAAGAGCATTCTTTTAGGTTACTATTTTGTATTTCCATCAATTTACATTAAAATACAGCTCTGTGTAAACATGTGAACAAGCTCTAAGGATTACATAGTGTAGTTCCCATTACCATTTTCTACACAATAATTGTATTATCTTAAAAGTGCTACAACCAGAACTGGCATATGCTTCATGTAACCTTGGCTTGCTTAGTCATGGAGTCTCTTTACTTACATGTGCAGTTTGCATTGTAAAGCATTGGACATGTAGTGCAGTGGAGATGTGTTATTCTGGACAAAACCAGATATTTGTATTACAAGTTTTTAACAAAGCATCCTGATGTTGTGACAATTTAAGACAAACCAATAAACACAAATGAAATGACACCCGAGGCTGTCTCATTTTAGCCCATCTACTACAATGTGTGATTTGGAAACAGGAGGCGTGACCTCCAAAATGTCACAGGATGCTGAATTCTCAGTGAAAGACTTACATGTGTGTCTACAGAAATGAACACTGAAATGCTGGTCAAGATGACTTAAGATAGGTACTACTTCAGCTTTTATTGTTGTTTGTACTAAATGAAGGATTCCAAATAAATGTGAATAAGAATTTTTCTAAGTAGCTTGAAGTTGTGGTGAATATTTTCTTATGTGGATTGAGGACTTCTGGCTAATTTCTGGCTAATATATACCAAAGTGAGTGCTGTATGTTGAATTGTCTTTAACTATCACCTTGTAAATAGTTAAGTATTGAAATAATAGAAAAAGATACTTATGGAATTAGCCAGCTAATTCATTGGACAATGTACAGGCAGTCCTCAATTTAAGGACACCTGACTTACAGACAACCCCTAGTTATAGACAGACCTATCTGCCCACTGTGACCTCTGGTGAAGCTCTCTAGTTGCTTTACTTTAGTCTGAGGCTGCGATAATCTTACATGGACTACTAGTTCAAATCAATTTCTCACCTGGGGATCAATAAAATAAGGTGTCTGCAATGAAGTTTTATTGATAATCCTTTGTCCCATGACAGCACAAAATTTTGAAAATACAACTGGGTCAAAAATAAAAAAATTTGTCTGCAGTTACAATAAGAAAATATACTTGTTCCGACTTACTTAGAAATTCAACTTAAGTACAAACCTAAAGAAACTATCTTGTACGTAACCTGCAGACTGCCTGCATTTGTATTGTGCAAGTTCACAGTGTAATGCACTATCTTACCACACTGTGAACATACCAGTTGACCGTAGTGAAAATTATAGCTTGTCTTCCTGCCTGGATTTTTCATATCAACTCTTGATACCAGAGACTGAAAATTGAAAAGTCGTGTACATAAGGCCTAACTTAGATTACCAAGGTTTCTTTGACATGAGAGTTCAGAAACCAATTTGTTTCCTATGCTGTATATTATTTACCATACTGCTATGATTTAAAAAATGAGCATTCCCTGAATGCCACAAAATAAGTAGGTAATGGATATTACTTAAATGCCCCCAGTTTTAATTTCTTCTAAAATTGCCCTCAATTTACTCACTTAGTAGAGAAATTTAATCCACATTCTTTATACATGCATACATATTTACAGAAGAATAGAGATTTACTGTAGCTCTAACTATCATGACATTAAAGTTTCAAATCAAACCAAGCAATGTAAAGCAGCTTTCAGAGAGATAAGCATTTACTAAAATGATAATTGAACTCTGTGTTTTAGAGAATGGAAACTATGGTTGGTGAGTTTTGAAGTCAAAAGGCAAACATTATTTAAACTAAGCTATGAGAAAATGTATTTAGCATTCAAAAATGAAATAATAGTAATTACTGGGGCTTACACAAATCCATGAAGAGAAAGAGTTGCTTAAGATATACAAATATAATTTACTGCAATGCTGGATAATGCACACACATTGAGAAGCTAAGGAAGGGAACATTAAAAATAATTTTTGTTTACTGTGGGAAAGCCAGTAACTATTGGTATTTATCCAGTCTGATACTTTTCATTTTATAAAATACTTGCAAGGAGAATTCATTGTTATTGTGAATCTTCTAGTTTTAAAACCTGCTGAGATTGTATGAGCTGAATTCCTCTCAACTATGCTTCAAAGGCAAGCGTACTGAAGCTGGACATCATGTGTCATCTACAAAGAACTAATAGAGGAAACGTGGTTTGCTTCTTTATGGGCATGCAAAGTTTTTAGGTTTGTCTTCTATGCACTTTGAAGACATAACTAATTATTTATATATTGTTAAATGCACAAGGTGAACATAATAGATATATTTCTTGAATCCCTGTCTTATGACCAATGAAATTAAACTTCTTTTTTTTTTTTAACAATTTGTCACTATTTTATTTTTTTATTTAAAGGCACTATTATTATCAGATACCTGTCCATCAAGCAATGCAACCATAACCAAACTCGGTGCAAGCTGTCAGAATGCATAAGCAGTGGAAAACTCACCCCCTGTGGACAATCTTACCCATTGTATGTAAATAAATAAACTTATTCTTTTTTGGAGTTGAGCCAGTGCCTTCTGTCGTGGATACTCTAATCCGGTGGTCAACGCCCAAGTTATAGTCTGTATTTTTAAGTCTTATACGCAACCAGCCCACCGTGTTGGGAACCGGAACTTTCCTCTTTCGGTTAAGGGAGCTGCAGACTGTGTTTGTAGTTTCAGAATTGAGAAAACCCTGGAATACCTACCCTGGGGTTTAGAATCCCAGATCGATCTGTAGGAGGAAGGAACTTAAAAAAAAACGAACCTTTATACTCACCTACTTGTGAATCTAATTAGGCACATCAAACTCACATCTTAAAATCCCATGCCAGCACTCATGATGCTGCAAGTGAGGCTGGGATAATTGGTTTTGTAACGCCTGCTTGAAAAAAAAATCACACAGGGCGATTTGGGACACTAAACCACTGGTCCCTAAGGACCTATGTTTGGGTTACTTTCCCAAATTGCCATAACAGTTTCCTTTTTTACTACAACACAAAGTTAGTTTACACTGTAAGATTCATTTTTTTCATTAAAAAAAATCAACTTTTGCCAATAATGTTCAGCCCTTACAAAGATCCTTTTGTTAAGAAACAATGTTGAAGTAACAATGGGTAATTCTGTACTATTTGTGATATTGCAAATCCATTCCTTTTTGATGTTTCATGCTTCTGATCTGGGACGGTAGTTTCGAAGAAACTAATTGGTCCAAATTACATCTTTTCTGCATAGTCAGTCATCTTCTAACTACTGTACACTTACACATTCAGAGAACATCACTTTAGACTGTCTAATTTCCCTGGAGATTTAGTAAGAGAAAAAAAAATAGTTGTCTTGTTAAGTAGTTTTTTTCTCTCTTTAGCTTTGTTCTTCTTACAGAAAGATACCATTTTGTTTTTCTTTTACGCTCTATACATATTATCACATCACACTGGCATTTCATTTATGTAGCTGTGCCAGTACATAAGGTATGTTGCAAATTATTACAGAATTATTGATTTGACCATTTTGCACATTTGAACAAAAAATACATTATCATACAACCATATAAAAAACTTGAACTTTTAATTTAACTACTTTGAACTTGACAAATAAGGGGTCAAGAAGGGTAACTGCTTCTTTTGGGTATTAACCATTCCAATAGTTAAGTAATTTATCATTCAGCAAAGAGCACTTTATGAAACCTGTAGGAATGTTTAAAACCATCTCATACTGTACATCCTTTACTGCACTATTCACAAGCAGCATGTGCTCCCACCAATTTTAGCACACAACGTTCTTACCAATCAGGCCCTCAACTGTGATGGATCATTTGTAAGACTTGTTTCCTGATACAAAAGTCCTCTTTAGAACCCCTTCCCACTAAGTCTCCTGGACACAACTCAAATAACATTCTTATTGTCAATAGTAGCCAATAGGGTCTCCCATAACTATGTGAACGATGGGTGAAACAGGAGCAATTAATGTGTGTGGCCAATATTCATTGCTCCCCAATCCTCGATTGCTCCAAACACATCACTACAGCATGGCTTCTAGAGCTGTTGTGAGGAAAGTTGGGGTACAGGTATATATTTTATGTCTAGTCTTGGGTCTGTTTTTGTTAGGATTCAACACCAGAAACAAAGTTTCATCAAGTAGCTTTGAACCCTAAAGTACTGATGATTATGGATGGTTGCTTTCTAGATCCTGTTGATAGATTCTTGGTCTTGGTCTGTATCAACGCTCAAGACCAATTCACTCACACAGATCTGATCTCAAGTGTATGGGTTTTCTCATGATATAGGTCACTGGCATCACCTGCTCTATGCCCTGTGGATGGCAGGACCTGTATCATAAGGGGGAGTGAATAAATTAAAAGGCAAGTTGATCTGAGGTACACAGGTGAAGTATCCTTTAAAGAAGTACTGTAGAAATTTGTTTTCCATATTTTTGAACCCCTCATGTATTTGCAATGTAGATAGAAATTCAGAGAAAAACTATTGTGTTTCTTTTGTACAGCTTCCCTGATTTTTATATACTTTGCATGGCCCTAACTGTGATTGTAAAATTAAGCAAAACCTAGATTTTTTTCTTACCCTTTAAATGACACACTATAACTGTATATCTGGTACTGTTAAAAATGCAGGTGTCTGCTGTAATGCTATTGACTGCTGGACACTTATGTATTTTTGCATAGAGGTTGCTATAATGGTCACTTGAGTTCTTTTAAAGGTTTCGTAAAGTGCAAAAAATTTAATAAACTTTAAATTAAAGGAAAAAAATAAAAAAGGAAAATACCTTTCCCAGTTACCTGAAGACATGTAAATATAAATAAAATCGAGATCATATTTGATATATTTGATATTTAATATCAAAAACTACAAACTGTAAAAATGTTACAGTTTAGCTCATACTTAGAAAGCCGTTTTGTCATCCATAACAATTTAAAAGTGACAGTTCAAAACAGTATTTTTTTTTAAGATTTAAGGAAATCTACCACTAGGATCAAGGATTGTAAACCAAGCAAGCTGACATACTGGTGTGTGCCCCCTCTGGCAGGATCCTCTCTTTTTTTAGCTTCTTATACCCTTGTTATTACAAAAAATATGCTT
The DNA here is from genome assembly GCF_040894005.1 of Engystomops pustulosus. Lineage (NCBI taxonomy): Eukaryota > Metazoa > Chordata > Amphibia > Anura > Leptodactylidae > Engystomops > Engystomops pustulosus. The sequence goes on along the minus strand of NC_092414.1, from coordinate 56,059,791 downwards.
TCAAATTATGCAAATGAGCCTAAGGGGCTCCTGGTTCCATAGCGGTTAATTGAAAATGCCTCCTGTAAAAAAAAAGACACAACAAATCTGTATAAATTTCAAATCTCCATGAATATACTGACCCTCTACAATAAAGTTGATTTGTCATTTGAGATGTTAAAGATCCATTGGTATTAATACAGATTTTATTTTAAACTTAGACAAAATTATATTCCGAAAGATATAATTTAGTTGTAATAATTTAATTCCACTCAGAATAAATTCACAGCAATAAAGCTGTTAATTTGACAGACAAAACATTTAGGGAAAACTATTTGAAAATATCAAATGCGATTGAAAACCCCCAAAGGGAAGATATTTCCATCACAAAGTATTTCCCTTTTGAAAAAATCTTTGAAGTTGGTCAGTCTGCGTCAGTTACTAAAATCACTTCACAATTTCTTTTTCAAATTAATATTTTGAATAATTTTGGGGGCTTGAAATGTTTACAAGGAGACAGTCAGCAGTATAAAGTACTCAAAAGACTCAAGAGATTACACAATTTAGCCTCATAGCCTTTTTAGTTTTCATTTTGAAGATTCATCAATTAGAATATTAAATCTACACTTTTCACATGTAGCAGATATTATATATAGAGATAGTATAACACCAAAAGATCCTTTGATTATATTAATTAAATATATAAACTTTATTATACTGTCTTATTCTACTTTATTATTTGTATTTCCTTTCTAGTATTGGTGATACATAAAGTTTATGACACAATTACATTTTATATTACGATTCTTGCATCAAACTAAAAGAACATAGAATGGAGGAATTAATCCAATTCTACAAATGCCCTAATTTGAAAAAAATTTCACACCACCAAACTGGTTAAATTTGACTTGACTATTATATGTTCAAAATTTACATGCTCCGCATTTAAAGTTGCATTTAGGGACACCCTTGTCCAACCAAGTCGAGTGTGGAGTGGAGAATCTGCTCTGTATTAATGCTCTTTCTGACTGTAAGGCAACGTCTAAATGACACACAAGGGTGTTTCGTAACCAGTTCCCTAAATTTTATACATATAATAGTCAACTCAAATTTATCCAGTTTGGTGGAGTGACACAAAAAGTAGACTCCTCTATCTCCTGTAAATCAACTTATGTAGTGCACATGGTGTTTTCCCCTGTAGATTTTTTTACATTGGGAGGACCACACGCAGACTATATATTAGATTTAGGGAGCATTTTAAATCTATCAGTTCAGGACATGGCTGTCCCCAACTCATTGAACATGTCAGAAGTTGTCATGAAGGGAACCCTGAGGTGTTGAGGTTTGCCGGGATCCAACAGGTCAAAATGGATCCCCTTGGAGGAGACAGGAATCGGGATTTGATGGAACAGGGTATCTGGGATTGAATGTTTTTCTTTGAATATTTCCCTCCCTTGGTTATTAAGTCTATTAGATCGATGTAGGTAAATATGTGAAACAAACCGGTACCATATGCTTAGTAATGTCATCATTAATACATATATTGATAGATGTTCCCTGGATGTAATCTGCTGTTGTTGTTTTTATTCTGCACTGATTACGATTTTAATGTGTTCAGATATATCGCACGTTGTATGTTGATATATTTACACTGTTTCCTTGACGACATCCGCCAGCGTCAACGGCTTGAGAAAGCGCTAGGAAGCGCGTAACGGACTGTCTCCAGGCCCCGCTCCTTCCCTGTACTATGCACCTACAATAAAGGATTCCCACACGTAATGGTGAGTGCCGCTCTTTCTTTCCTTACCTCAAACTTACATAATTTTGACAATGATAACTTACTTATGCTACCTTCTTGCATGTAAAAGCACCCACAATTATAATTGTGCTGTATGCTAAATTTGAGCGGAACTCAAGGTTTGTAAATTATTTAAAAAAAAAAAAAGATCTTGTGACAGAAGCTGGCATACAGCATAGCCACAGGTGCTGCAGAGGCATGTGATGAGGGATTCTTCCCAGCTACATTAGTTATAAATATGGTCTCTGCCAAGTCCTGACCAGTGATCAATATAGAACTGTAAAGCTTCATTGGGAAAGGGCACCACTAAATTCAATATCCATTGGATTCAGCTGAATTGAAGTAAGCAATGGGGTAAGTGTGATTGAAGTGTTATGGAGGTTAGACTTGCCTTGCAACCAATTATAATCTTCAAGGGGCCTGTGTTAATAGTATCATAGAATATAAGGTTGGAAAAAAACACAGATCCATCAATCCAAACTATAAGATTAAACAATTGTTTTTTTCTTATAAGTGTAAAAAATGCGCCCTTTAAAGGGAGGGAATGTTTTAACCAAGTGCTAAAGCCCATTGCATTTGGCTTGATTTCAAATATTATATTAAACCTTATTGATCTTGGGTTCTTTGTGTGTTATTAAATAGTGTGTAAAGATTGTGGATTGTTGTTCAGATATTTTTTTATATTTAGTACAAGGTAACCAAATCCAGTGCTCAAGTGGCATCTTTCTAGTATAAGTTCATCACCTATTTTACAGTATGTACATTTAATGTACAGTATTAACCCAATGTACAATAAAATAATAATTTACAAAATATTCCCTCTACCAGTGCTTGCCAGGTATTAAATGTTTTTTTCTAATAGGCATTCCAAAAGATTCCAATGAAAGGAATAGTGGAAGCTGTTTGACATGGATGTTCAACGTATATTTACATATGAGACTTGTCAATGCCAAATTACAAGAAGCACAAAAGGAGTTTCAAAGCTTTCATCTATTTTGTTACTTATCACTATAGCTTTGCCACCCAACAGCTTAAAGAAAGTGATTAGCTGAAGGAAAATGAACATGATATGATATTTGTCAATTCTGCGTATTGATTTTACCAGTTGCTGAACAGTTGCTATCACTTCAACTTTAGTTTTAGTTGATTGGATTAATTGAGCTTGAAAGCAATTTTCACAATCAGATTAATAACTGTATTTTAATAGAAATTTAGGTTGGTAGTTAGAATGTGCAGAAGGCATGACGTATTTAAAGTGCTAATTAAAGTAATGCCCAGAACCGTTGTATATGGAGGAAAATACCTAGTGGTATAATGTCTGCAGAATTCTAACTTAACTATTCAGATTTTATTGACATGTACCTTATAGATTACTGTTATTTTACTGCTGATGAATATCCAGCGTAATTCAAATGCAAATCATAGATAACTGCAAGTACAAGAATTAACTAAATTTCTTTCATTAAGATGATGAGGATGAGAATTCAAACAGTGGTTCATATCTATTTATATCAAGTTTTTAAATGAAGTGGAACAAAACTAAAACCTCTTTCTAAAGTATTTTTCAGAAGTTACACATTTTGTGAAGTTAACAGTGTAAATGGTATAGATTAAAGTCCCCACCCACACCCCAATTAGTCTTCCAACCAGAATGTTATTGTTTTAAAGGACACATGTCATCATTGTTTGTTTTGTCTTATTTATACCACTTAAATAGATCCTTATTTAAATTTGTTTTCTGACCACTATCCTGGGGGCTGCCATCTTGTTTGTGCTCTAGTAACAGCATTTATATACATTGTGGCACCCATAGGCAACAACGGTCTAGAGCTGACTTACTGGGTTCTATGGAGGGTTTTCTAGAATTGCAACTCCTTACTTGGGTAATGGCAGACAGGAAACGTGGTCAGTAGTCATAGGTTAGTCTGTACACATGAGGAGCTTGGTTTCAAAGGAGGGTATGGTAGTCAGGAGGAAGTCAGTGGTTGTTGTATAGAAGAACGGTGTCAGTTTTCGGGAAGGAGGCAGATATTGGAGTCAGGAAGAAGCCAGTACTCATTGCACAATAGAAGTCAATAGCAGAAGGGGAGGAGACACAAGCTACATTACAGGCTGGGACAACAATAATCTTGCAAGAAAGAAAGTACAAGTCTGGGTTTAAGTCTAGGTGTTGAATAAAGGAAGGGGTAAAGCAAAACAGGGTAACAGGAACTGAAAACTGGAGGATCAGGAACTAGGCTAAAGTTCAGGACAGGATCTATCCAGTAGTCTGACTGTAGTCTCCTCCTTCCATGATTTCCTCTGGACATCTATTGGGATGTTTTTTCTGGATTTCTCGGATGAAAACTATTTTTAAGCATAGGGGCATGAATGTTATTTTCTGGTTGAAGGTGGCTTATTTCTTCTTGAAAAGGGGTTTTCATTAAATGGTTTGAGCAATGACACATTGAACTCCGGATACATCTTCAGACTGTTGGGAAGTTTTCAATGTACAAATACCTCCTGACCGGACAATACAAGTATCTCTCCAAAGATATTTTTATATCTAGGACTGTTATCAGGACAAGTGGCAATTCCTTTACGCCTGATGGAGAGGCACTTCTACCATCACCATAGACAAAGGTTCATTAATGTGAGAGCAGTGAGACTATGGAAGGAGGTTGTTACGGCGGCTACTTTATACATGTTTAAAAGAGGCCTGGATGCCTTTCTGGAGAGCAAAAACATCACAGGTTAATGGGGAAAGAACTTTTGTTTAATTCTTAAAATTTGAATTTGAAGGACTTGCATCTTTTTTAGCTCTATATATTAAGATAGTACATATAAATATTGTGGTTAAATTATCATTTTCCATAACATTCTTTTATCCTTTGACAAGGGTAATCTAATTCAAATATTTATTTTTGGTCTAATTTTCCCAATTAAAGTATCAATATTTAATTTAGTGTAATCTCCTACTTTTGTATTTGTGGTTATCACCAGATATTTAAAGGTTCGGCCCCTTTCTAAAATGTAAAAATCCTGCACTTTCAGTGATTCACAACTATCAATAGGGCAAATAATTGACACTTGGCAGTTTATTTCTGTCTCTGACAGAGCACCAAACTCCTTTATAACATTAATAGCCTTGGGGACCGAGATTCCCTTAAGCATAGCAGAATATCAATTGCGTACAACATCATCTTGTCCCGGGGTTGCCCACAGCCACTACCCACTATCCCTGTTTGTGTTTTTTATCGAACCTTTGGTTATTAGGATCAAACAGCAGAGGTGATAGGGGATAGCCCTGTCTGGTCCCCTGGGACAAAGGAAATTCTCCATTAATCTTAGTACAAGCTCTTAGATCACCACATAATATCTTTAACCCCTCCACAAATCTATCTCCTAGTCCAAATCTCTTAAGTATTTCCCAGAGGAAGATCCACTCCACCCTGTCGAATGCCTTTAAGGCATCTATAGAAAGAATGTAGTGGTCCAATGGTATTAGCAAAAAGCCATTACAGGTTCATCCTAGTATTTCGACCCTGTATGAAACTATTGATCTATATGAATAAGCTCTGGTATAATTTTCTTCATCTGATGTGCAATAGCCTTAGCCAAAATTTTCACATCTGAATGTGATCGGGCAGTAACTCTATTTTCCCAATGAATCTTTATTCTTTTTCATTATTAAAATATATATCAGTCTCATACAGGGAACTAGGAAATACACCAATATCTTGAAACCTTTTCCAGACTTTAACTAATAGAGGAAGCAATACTTTCCCAAATCTCTTATATATGTCCAATGGCAGTCCATCTTTTCAGGGAGAGGTGCCAATACTAGACAAATGAACTGTCTTTTACAGTTCTGAGAAATGTAGGGGAGCTTGCAACTTCTCCCTATCTACCATACAGATACTTGAAGATTCCATTGTATTTAGATATGATCAAATATCATTGTCAGTGGCCACAAGATTCAAAGAGTATAGTCCAAAATGGTATATGTGTACACACCTTTCATATGTCTTATTACTTCTCCTTTATCATTATAAATCGTATCTATTCTTATTTTCTCTTGCTGTGTTATTCTCACAGTGGGATTAATAGTTAAATAGCGAATAACTTCTGTTGAGCTTCATATGCTAATTGAGCTTTCTAAATTTCTAGGTGGTAAAATGGATCCTTTAACCTAACACCATTTATTTTTCCTCCACTATAAGTTTTAGCAAAGTTCTTTTGCATGGAACCTCTTACGAGTAGTGAATATTTGCTTTGAAAGAATGCCCCTAAGAAAAGATTTTACAGAATCCCAAATCATCAAAGGATTTGAATAGAAAACATTCCTATCGACAAATTCCTTAAGTTCGCAAATAATTTTATCTTTGTTTCCAATAAGCCCAAGCTAGTGTGGATTAAGTTTCCATCCCTGCCATGCATTCTTAATAAAAAGGGTAACTCTAAAGTCTATAACCACTAGAGGGTGGTCAGATTTTTCTATTATCATACCTTATAATATGATCAACAAAAAAACCTATTAGCTAATACTATATCTATACATGATGAGGATTTGTGGGTTCTAATATAACATGAAAATGGTGGGATTGTACCCTTGAATTTTCTCCACACATCAACAAAGCTTACTTAGTTACAAAACAAAAACAGACCTTTATTATTCGTAATACTCCCTAGAACTACTAGCAGTAGTTCTATCTAATTCATTTTGATTTTAATTCTGTGTCCTGATTGGTGTGCTCTATAGCAGTCTATATATTTGGTATCTTTAAAACCATCATAAATAAAAAAGTATAACCCTACAGAGGCTGTGATCATGGTGACTGCGACGTCTATTGGGCAGTTCTGGTTGCTCTACCAGCCGCTCTGCATCTTTCGTGTAAAGCACTTAGCTGCCGACTGCTTTCATAGCAGCCCTGGGGTCCTATGAAGGTCCTCAGGACTGTCAACAGTAGGTGCCTGTTAGATTGTGCTTTCAAAACAATCTAACACTGTGCCTATTAGGCTATGCAGAATGCATAGGATCTCGAAAGTAATATACTGTAATACATTAGTATTGGAGTATATTACATTGAACAAGTCATGAAATGATCCCTTATTCATGCCCATACTGGGACAATGTAAAACAGTCCAAACATATTTTTTTAAAATAATAAAGATCTTCTAATGCCCCATGAAATATACAAATCAAATTTTACATACAAAATGTAAAAATCACCACAAAACACTACATATTGGGTATCACCACATCTGTAAAAACCATAGAATGAAATGAAATTATAATTGGAACCATATGATGAATGCTGTGAAAAAGATTTTTAACGCCTTACCAACACGTGACGTACTACTATGCAATGCGTTGGGTACGGGTGAATGGAGAGGGCTCACTTTCCATAGCCGGTAAGTCTTTGCTGCATATTGCAGCAAACACTTACCAGTAACACCCGCCATCTGTGTTAACCCGATGTTATCCCGTCCATGCCCTGGGCGCCGCCATCTTTGTGAAGATCGCTGCTCTATGACACAATCGAGGAGCACATTGTAATGGAGAAAGAGGAAAATCCCAATAAACTGCCATATAGTAGTATACCATTAAATGGTAGGATCAATTGATGAATTTTTTTGTACAGGAGGTTTTAATTTTTGTAAATGTATGAAATCATTATGAAAACTATACAAATTTGGCACCGACCCAAAGAATAAGGTAGACATGTCATTTTGGGTGCACAGTAAAAATCGTAAAAAATTACCAATTTCACTGCAGGTGACTATCTGCCTGAAAAATAAAAATTGTAGAACTTTGAAAATGAAGAATTTTTCAGAAATTTCTGCCTCATTTTCATTTTTTTATAGCTAAACACAAAAGATATCATCCAAATTTTTCAACTACTTTGAAGTTAAAATATGTCACAAGAAAACAATCTTAACCCCTTAAGGACGGAGGGTTTTTCGGCTCATTTCTCGCTCTCCAACTTCAAAAATCCATAACTTTTTAATTTTTCCGTGTACAGACCTGTGTGAGGGCTTATTTTGTGCGTAACAAATTTTACTTTCCTGTAATGTTATTTATTTTAACATGCCATGTACTGCGAAGCTGAAAAAAAAAACGCACGTGCGTCACGTTCTTGTGGGCTCAGTTTTTACGACTTTCACTCTTCGCTCCAAATAACATGCCTACTTTATTCTTTGGTTCGGTGTGATCGCGGTGATACCAAATTTATATAGGTTTTATTGTGTTTTAATACATTTTCAAAAATTAAACGAATGTGTACAAAAAAGAAAAAAAAATTTTTGCCATCTTCTGACGCTAATAACTTTTTCATACTTTGGCGCACGGAAATGTGTGAGGGGTCATTTTTTGCGAAATGAAGCGACGTTTTCATTGCTACCATTTTGAGGTCTGTTCGACATTTTTATAATTTTTTATTTCATTTTTTATGTTATGTAAAAAGGTGTAAAAGTCGCATTTCGGACATTTGGGCGCCATTTCCCGCCTCGGAGGTCACCGCCGGCTGTAACCGTTTTTATATTTTGATAGATCGGGCATTTTGAGACGCGGCGATACCTAATATGTTTGTGATTTTTACTGTTTATTATGTTTTATATCAGTTCTAGGGAAAGGGGGGTGATTTGAATTTTTAATATTTTATTAATTTTTTTTATTTTTTAAACTTTTTTTTCTTTTTTTTTTCACTATCTTTTAGACCATCTAGGGTACATTAACCCTAGATGGTCAGATCGCTGCTACCATATACTGCAATACTTCTGTATTGCAATATATGGCATTTTTGCAGCACATTTTTGCAGCCAGTGGCTCATTGTAATGAATCTGCAGATGCCAGATAGCCTCGTGTCAAAAGAAGACATGAGGCTACCATGGCAACCGATCGCCGCGCGCTGCCGTCTTTTAAATGCCGCGGTGGGGGTTTTATGCATTATGCAAAAACCCCCACCTTTGTATGAAGAGGACTCAGCGCGTGAGCCCTCTTCATACATCCCTTATACCTCTGCGCCATAGAGCTACGGCGCAGAGCGTTAAGGGGTTAAAATACCATAGATATGTTAAAGCTATTATTGTCATTAAATGGGGTGCATTGAATATAATATTTTTCCTACTGTTCACAATATCTTCCCTTCATAATTTCAAACAGGGCTCTATATAGAGCATTAATCATTTAAGGGGGTAATTGTATACAATATAATTTAGTAGGAGGTTATGTGTTAACCTGGCATTAATACCCAGGATCGTATTCCGGGTGTTTCACCCCTTAAACACCATGGTTGAAAATGGACCAACTGTCTAACTGGCTGAAGATGGAGCACACTGTGCAGGGTGCCGAAGGTGTTTCACAGCAGCCAGGGGTTCAGTTGAAGACCCCAGGGCTGCTCAGAATAGTAAACTTTTAAGGCAAACCAGAAACCTGTTAGGTATAATATAATGAACTGCATAAATAGTGCAGTGCATTATATAAGAGATTGTGAGTGTCCCCTTGTTAGATAGAATATAATGCACAGCACTACATAAGTAAAATTATGTACATTTTGTACCTTCATACCTGTTTCAACCGAGGCTACAAAACTATTTTATGTTATATGGGATGTTTACCATTAAACAAAAAACAATGCTCGAATTCACATTTTTTAGTCATCCTTCTCACAAAAAAATTATATTTATTGCAATCAAAATACTTTATGAACCCCTTGTATGTCAAATAAGATGTAAAGGTTTTTTTTTTTTGCAAAAAATAAGCCCTCACAAAGCCCCACTGAGAAAAAGCTTCAAAAGTTATGCCACTTGGAATGTAGCAATGCAAAATATTTTTTTTCTACCCAAAAGTATTTCATTTTGCAAAGGAAGGTTATTAAAAAAAAAACCCTATAAATTTGTATTGCTGCATGCGTATTAACCCAGATACCTATTTTTTAAGGTTATTTATGTGCAATGATAAAGGTAGAAAAACAATTAAAAATGACATTTTGTCCCCAAAAACAAGACTACATGCAACCAAAGTGACAAAATACAAAAGTTATAGTTTGGTGATGACAATGACGCAAGAAGCTGAAAAATGTCCTGGACATCAACATGTAAAACAGGAACGCAGATAAGGGTTTAAGACAATTGATGCTTAGTACTAGATTTGCCTGCACTAGCCGATTTGAGCACTAAACTAATGGGTCACAGTGCTAAGAAAAGCTGTCCTGGCATAATATGAAGACTATAGGGTTATTTATCATGGTTAGCACTCATGTGCTGGTGTATGGTCTCTTAATGTATCTGGCGTGCACTTTTGTGGTGTAGTAGCCTGCCACTTTTGTGGCAAAAAAATCCCGATAAGTACCCTCCTTAGTTTCATCTATATGTGGATCACAGATAAAAATAATATAGTGGCTGCTGACCAACGATTCACATCTGGGAAGAGGAAGTTCATGGCCTCCTAGCTTGGTTCTAAGCTGAAAGTCACAGGGCCACCAAAATGGACAAAAAGGCTATTGCGCTAATAGGAAACTTTTTATTCCATGTGCTTTTCTCAATGTTGTCCACTACTTCTACTGAATGTTAAATATTAAACTGATAATGTCTCAAAATGAAAGTGTGATCTGAATTAGTAAATTCCACTCTATGTAGTATGTCCCATGTACAGTATGGAAGCTATAACATCTATTCACCAACTACAATTTCTGCGACAACTAAGAATTCTAGAGCATGAAAAATCTAAATTTACATGCTCTAATGGTATCATTTCTCACACACTGTTCTAATAACTTATGTGAAGTCTGTTGAAAAGTTAGTCGTGCTTTTAGTATTACTAACATTATAAATGTTTTATTATAGAATTAAGCCAGTTGTAACATTAAACAACTAATATAATTGTTAAGATCTCAAAATAAAATGTAATATGGAAAAAACGAATGTCCAAAAGTTCTATGAAGTTCTATGAATACACGTGGGTCACCTTTTGATACCTCTGCTTTATTAAAGATTGTATCTACCATTTTCATTATTAAACATAAAATGATATTTCAGGGCTGCATTTAAAAGCATCTGAAGGGCAAATCAAGAGGAATGCGGTGGGAACAAGGTGAGTAATTAATGAAAAAGATTTCAATTTGTTTAGTCAAACGAAGAATCAAAAGAGACGCTTTTGTAGATGAAGTGGATTTCCCTCTTTTCCACCTTGTGTTTCTCTTGGGTATTTTTGATTCAATTAAATAACTTGTCTTACATCTAGAAACTCATGGCTAATTTGTGCAGAAAATAGCTTGAAAATGCATTTCATGTGAGAATGTGTTTCATTTACTGTATGGTATGTGTTATTTTACTGTATGGTTTGTGTCTCATAATTAAGTTGATGCTTAAGTTTAGCAAAAAAGTTCAGCAGTTTTGGCACTGTTTGTCCTTTGGACATCAGTAAATTACTCAAGCTTTTTAATAGTAGAATACCCAGTAGATTTGGGGGCAGGGTGTACAATATATTAAACAATATATTAAGCATTTTTAATGATGACCCATCTCTGTGCCCCAGAATAGAAATAGTTATCTAGAGGTTCTTAACCTGGAGGGCTCAATGCAAGACACATCTGTTTGATATTTAAAAGGACATTATTATTTTCTCATCAGTATTATTCATACTTAGCGAGACTTACTTATTAAAAGGGATATATTGCAATACACTAAAATGAACTACTTAACAACATGTACAATTGGGAGCTGAGCCCTTTCCAGACACCCGAGGAGATATTTATCTTTGTAGTTATATCAGTTTTTTGCTACACAAATGTATTCGAGTTATCTAAACTGTCAATTTGTGAAAAATTAGTGACATTGGTCAACCTACCACACATTTCACATTTTGCTAGGTACACCTGATTTATCAAGTGAATATGCATGTTTTTAATAGGTTTTTAAAATGTAATTTGGCACAAATTTTCCCTGAATACGAAAAAAATAGTCCCTTTAATGCGACTTTTCAGCAAATCCATCGCAGACATTAACATAGCATTAACATACTAAAGCTGAGCCTCAATGGGGGCAGCAGGCACATCTCAGAGGTTCTGATATATTAGTTATCCAGCATCTGAACATACATCAAATCTAATGAATATGAAATATTCCATATGTTTAAAGTCAAAATGTTTGAATTGTGGCTTCTACAACATCTTGTTACTTATGCAAATTGCACAAAAAGTGAGAAAATGTTTATATATTCCCCAAAAGTATATCAATTAAGTATATCAAGCTATAGCATGGCTTGTAAAAAAATGACAACTTACAAAGCTCCATACACAGGTATATAAAATGTCAAAATATGGAAAATAATAATTTTAACAATTTTTTTTTTATTTTTGAAAAAAAAAATAATGCATAACAAAAATCGGTATCTTCATGATCATACTGACCAAAAGTATTAAGGTGCATAATAAAAAATTGTTAGAACAGTAAGATAATGGCACACCTTTTTTTCTGCTATATATGAAATATTTCCAGTTTCATTGTATGTTTCACTGAATATTTAATGGTGCCTAGAAAGTAAAAAGTGTACCTTTGATAACAAGTAGAAGGTAGAAAGTCGAAAACAGAAATGCGACAAGAGAAAAGATCCAAGTCTTTAAGAGATTAATATTACACTGAATTATGTATCCTGAAATTCAAAGTTCACCCAAAACTCAAAACAATCATTAATATTTGGTTGAAATTTTCCTTTTTTAAATCAAGCATTTTTTATTGAATTTGTTAACTAGAAGACAAAAACTACAAATAAACATCCCACATAATGTTAGAATAAGTGGATAGAAAGAAGCAACTACCTGATGATCACAAATGACATGATGAACAATATACAATTCTAAAAAACAAGGGAGACCTCCAATGTGCTAATACAAGCAAGATAATAGTACAGTGATATGTTGATGTCCAGGAGCAAACAGTAGAAGGGGTGAATCACATCAGTTGTGTTCCGTGTGTAGCACTCATCTTCCAAACCAATATCACCTGTATCATGTGGGCAGCTGAATGCATCTCTTCCCAGCTCTTTTCCTTCAGCACGTGCTAATCATGGCATAATATAGACATCAGTCCTCCCAAAGAGGTATACTAATAGAAATTATGCAATGCAGAGATGTATTGCAAAAATGGAAACTATATAGCACAAAATGTTGCTGCCACATCAAGTTTTTCAGTTGTATAATGAAAACACCTGCATGGTAAGTATCTAAAAATGTATTATATAATAAATGCCCTCTCCACAGTAGACTGCTGTACAATGACTCTACTTGCTGGAATTCCAAAGCTTATCCACCTGCCCCAGTAGCAGAGCTAGAGTTCCAAGATTCCCAACTTTCAGGAGAGACATATAATGATAATGAAACCAATGATTGACTTTCTGCCATGTACAGACGGAGGCGGAGGGTATTGGTGAGGGCTAAGTGCTAGAGAAAGTGAGGAGTGCTGATGAGGTCCTACACCTGGTAGGACCAACAATGGTAGAAGTTGGTGATACTTTTGAGGAAGAGGTGCTGGCCAAGAATCCACTGGCAGTCGATAGATAAAGTAAAAGGGTGCCAAGGCACAGTGGTCAGTCCATAGCCAAGTTTTTGACTGCCACTGCCTCCTCCCAGTGACCCAGGCCATCCCACAGGATGTTTGCAACTTTCCATTTTTTCACATAATGCAGAAGACTGAAAATGTGTAATTTGCATGCTGTGTCACCATTCCATAAAGCGTGGCTATTGCCTTAATCTGAGCACCTCCATCATCATGCCTGTCTACACCATCTGTTCATCTCTCCATTCCCTAAATAATGGAGAGAGAGCAAAAGTTCCATTCCAAATTGCTGGCCTTTTCAATGCACCCAGTCTGTCTGGCGGAGATGGACAGCTTTAGAGATCTGATGGCTGCAGCTTTCACACAATATGAAGTTCCTAGCAATCACTACCTTTTCCGGCAGGCATAACTTGCCCTTCACCAAAAGATTAAGGACAAAATCTAATGTGCACTTTTCAATGCTATTATTCCCGACATGCACCTCAATACTTACATGTGGACCAGTGGGCACGGTCAGAGGTGTTGCATCTACCCACTGGGTTAATGTAGCGGTGGCTGATCCCAAGACAGGAGGTGCTCTGACTCACATTCCGCCCCAACCGAGAATTTCCAGACAACATACCATGCCTCCAGTTGCCTCCTAGTCAACTTCCTCCTCTCCCACTTCATTATCCAGTAAGCACAGCACCTCATCTGTCTGGGCAAAAGAGGACAAACTAACAGGGAGCTGTGGACTGGAATCCAGAAGTAGGAAGAGTAGTGGTTGCTGCCAATGAACCTCAAACTTGGGAAGGTTGTGTGTGACACTGGCTGAAACTTTGTAGCCGCTTTAAGCCGAGTCAAGTTGATGCAGTCACATGTATTGCACTTGTGCTTTATTTGGTGGTGTAAAGTTTTCTGGATAACTATACAGACCTGCCTGCAATGAGAGTAAGTTTGTTACATTACTTCTTTAATCCTCTATGTAAATAACTGGGTTGGAACACTGAGAGCACCTTCAACCTATGTGAAATAGTATTTAAAGCAACTCTACCATTTGTTTACATGCACTGTGAGACCAAACATACCTAGAGAATGCTGTAGCTACACTGACCAAACATATGTTGTTTAAGCTCTGATCCGTGTTTATTTTGCTCAAAAAACTATTATAAAATTGAGGACCTTGGGAAAGCTGGGTTGCATTCTGGCTGCCGTTCGCAAACACATTACACTGAGCTTCCTGAACTGTCCAGACAGGACTAATCGACCTGAGTTCGATGACTCATAGCAGCTGGGGGTTGGTTCAGTGATTGATTACTTCTTCCTGTCAACAGAGTGATTACATCATTCTCTTGAGCAGTGCATATTTAGTGTAAGAGGGGAAGCCCTGAGCCAGCCACAGTAGAGACATAGCCTCATTATCATTTTAAAATAGTTTTTTCAGCAAAATCACTCAATTTAGAATTAAAACAAGATATGTTTCTGTATCATTGTAGCTACAGCATTATCAAGATATGTTTTGTTCACAACGCATGAAAACAAATGTTAGGTTTCCTTTTATAATATTCTTTTTTTATTTTTTCTTTTATAATTTTTTTTATTATTATTTTAAATGCTTTACTTAGCCTATTTTGGGCAGGGTAACTGCCCTTTTACTCCCTCCATTTTTTAGCTCTCTAGCATTTACTACAAACATTTTACAGCCATTTTGATTTGGCAAGCTCTGTGGAGCGCTGCATAATCTGTAGGTGCTATATAAAGAATCATTGTTATTATTATTATTCTTTTTGTGTGTTTAAATCCGAATCCTTTTCGACTTCACTGGGGTTTGTGTTGAAATTCAACTTGAAATTCGGACGAATCTGTCAAACCAAACTTTGAACAACCTGCTCATTACTACTCTTAAGATACTACTGCTACACTACCTTAGTGCATATGGCTAGGTTAGGTTTCTGATAATTGCAGAAGCCATCAACTCACTCATTTTTGTAACGTTAAATATGAAATTGAATGGAACCTACTCAGACACATCATACAGAAACTTCAGGCTCAATTCTTGATAGTAGAGGCATAAGCAGACAGACCATCCATTCAAATAATATGAATTCTAATAAACATCCAAAACCGGTGTAAATGTTTCCTTAGACCCCCAAGAAGTGCAATGGCCACTATCATTTATTTCATTTGATTAAATAGGTTCCAAATCAGAAAGACGCCAATGTGGTACTGCCAGACATTCTCCTGGAAAAAGTAAGTACAGTGGATCCTCAAGATCAACCTATTGCTACAAAAAAATTGACAAAGACACCAGATAAAGATCCCAAACTGGTGTCAATTATTTTTAACCCCTTTGTGCACCATTGCATACTATAATGTTGTGGTGCTGCAGGCTATTTTTGTAGGGACTTAATGGAAACCCACTGTAGTCATATGTATTACTAAAAGAGAAAATTAATGGCATCATATTACATACCATAGAGCCCATAATAATTGAAAATGCTATAATGTGCAATTTACTTAAGGAAATCACTGCTTATAAAATACAAAACAGGGAAATTATACACTTATTCTTCTCATATGAGCACTACTGTTGGAGAGACATGAGGCCTACATGCAGGTCTGAAATTATAATGGAGAAGTAAAGAGTGGTTGGAGCTCTACAAAGAGGTAAAAATTGGGGTTAGTTTATCAAGTTGGCTTGTGACAACTGAAAGATACCATCAGTACGGTGAGTAACCTTTCAATATCATTTTCATTGTATATAAAGTTGGAGCGCTGACAACTTTTATTATTAAGACTGCATATACCCATACTTCTACAGGACAAGTTTTTTTATCCGATTTTCAATTTTTATTTTAGCAAGGGTACTTGAATGAATACTAGTATTTCATGTTATCAGAAAGGTGTCATGGTATTGGAGTATTACAAATACGATATGTTGTAAAGGTTACAATACTAAAATGTCATGTATATGGATATCCTTTACCATATATCCTCAGGAATTATGATGTATATTCTATACACTCTATATTTAATATAATTATATGCGATGCAGCATTGCCAGTATCTTTTATTCTCTTTATTGTTGTTTTACTAAATACTTTTTTGGTACTCTCAATAGGTGCTTTACTATTTTATTTATTCACTTATTTGATTTAGTTTTTACCCTCGATACCAGGGGTAGGTATTGAGCATGTGAGTGTATTCATTCTCTCATTTTTGTAGTATGATATGGGGCTTTGAACGTTAGGTGCGATTTTTCACATTTTCATAAAAAATGCAAAATCATGTGTATTGAGGTATCTGCTCAGGTTTCAACTTTGAGAGGCCTAAATAAAATTTAAACCCCATAAATCACCCCATTATAGAGACGACACCCCTCAAGGAACGTATAACAACTTTTGTAAAGTTTGTTAACCCTTCAATTGTTTTACAGGGTTAAAACAAAATCGGATGCAATTTTGAAATTACATTTTTTTTGGCTAAATGTTCTCAGTGAATAAAATACCAAAATGCTCCACGAAGTTTGATACCCAATCTCTCCCGAGTATAATAATACCCCACATGTGGTGGTACCCTGCCGTATGTGCACATGCCAGGGCATTGAAGGGAAGCTGCCCCATTCACAGCAGATTATGCATTGTCCCTTTATAAAGGCTATACAATCTTTATTTTTTGGCAATTTGGACATATAAGGGCTTATTTTTTGCGACATGAGATGCACTTTACAAATACTTCATTTTAGTGGGTCATTAGCTATATTATATTATACGATATACTAAATACTATATTATCTTTATTCTATAGATCACTATGATTATGGTGAGATCTCATTTATATCGTTTTTACTAATAAGAAAGCAAAAGTCCAAAGATCAGCTCACCTCCATGCCAATTCACCCCCTTGCTCGGATCGGAAAAGCCCCACAGACTCCAGGCACGAACATGAACTGTTAGAAATACCACAGGCGCTTCAGGAGAGTATGGTGCAGCAAAATTCCTTCTTTATTATATTCCAGTAAAAGCATATCTTTCCATTATGACATAGTGCATAGGTGTACAAGACACGGCATCCCAGGAGATCGACCTACGTGTTTTGCTTATGAAAGCTTAGTCATGGTCTACCATACTCTCCTGAAGCACCAGTGGTATTTCTAATAATATAGTTTTTTTCTATATTTTTAAACTTTTACTGGAAAAACTAATATAAAGAGAATCTCATTTGTTTTTGTATCGTCATCTTTTCTTTATCTTCATCTTTATACTTTAATATTTTTTGGTTGACAGAGCTGGTTTAGGGCTCATTTGTTATGTGTTGAGTTGTCTTTCAGTGGTACCAAATATGTGGGGTTTTTTTGGCGATTTTCTGTTTTTTTTATTAGATGTGTATAGGGAATGTTTATGTTTAGGGGACTTTAACTTCATTTCATTAATTCTTTTTATTAAAAAGGGTTTTTATTAAGTGTTTTTAACTTTTTTTCTTTACTTTTACAGTTTGCCTTGAACAAGTGATCCTCTGATCAAGCTCTTCTTCACCTAACACAGTGTAATACAGATGCATTAAACTGTGTTATGTAACACACTGAGCTACTGCGTTAGAAGCATGATGTAATAGTATTGCAAAATGCGAGAACGAACCTCCCCCATGCAGTACTATTAAGTCAAATATGTTTTTAAAAAGTTAGAAAAAAGGAACAAACCCAAATGGCTAATTTATTGCCCTCCAAGATAACTTAAACAAGCTCAACCCACCCCCTCCGCAAAAAAACATGACCCCATTGGCTCTTCTGATGATTTAGAGTGAAAATTAAGTGTAGTGATCTGAGGTGAAGCTGAAAGCTTTTAATTAATTAGTATTTGATAGTTTTAATGAATTCTGATCACTTTGTAGAGATTTCTTTTCACAATTACATCTTGCATTTTGTTTTTAGACTGAACAATATAAAACAGACTAATTAAACCTATTGTGATTCATTTATTTACAATAAGAAGATAAAAATGTCAGATGGAAGTTTACACCTTTTAATGGTATGCATGTAAGAGTTTAGAAAGACCAATTATAGTATTTGTAGTTGGATCAGCATAAAACAAAGTAAAAAGTACACTAATGGCACTTAAAAAATACAATTCCAAATGAAAGTATCAGACATTGAAGGTCATCCATTGATTTACTTTTATATAAAGTAATATGTATATGTCAAGATGTAATTTTAAAAAAATACTGAATAAAAACTTTAGCATTGAATCAGTGATTATGTGTTCATTAGAACAATATGCAAACAAAAAAAATCTGTGAATATTCATCATAAAGCAACCTCTATAGTATTCTTATAGTTATATAATAAAAAAATAAAAAAGGACCTTCTCTGCAAATAATACAGTTTGAAGTTTCCAATGTATTTTCCCCCACTTAAGTACACTTTCAGTTCTAAATAGTGCACAAAAAAAATGTCATCATCATCTAATCAAACTTTATTAGCAACCCATAGACCATAAGATATTTCCAAGTACAGCCATTATACAATTAAAAATTCAAATAACTTTTTCATCTTTCTAAAAATGTAATAAAAAGTGATCTAAAGCATTTTATCTTGCAAAAAAATGACACCACCCACATCTCTGTACAATGAAGTATGAAAAAGTTATTATCCCCAGAATGTGGCAAAATGAAGAATTCTGCTTTTGTATAGGAGGTTTTAATTTTGGTTAATATATGAAAGCATAAAACCTGTATAAATTTTGTATCCCCATGATTGTACCAACTCAAAGAATAAAGAAGACATGTAATTTGGGGTGCACAATGAAAGCCGTAAAATCCAATCCCACAAGAAAATGGCGCAAATGTATTTTATACACCAATTTTACTGAATTTGAATTATTTTTCCTGCTTCCCAGTACAAGGTATAGAATATTAAATACTGTCACTATGAAGCACAATTTATTACACAGAAAACAAGCCCACACACAGGGATGTGAAAAGGGGTTGGCGTTAAGGGGTTAAACAGACTATATTGCAATACAAATATTCAGACAATAAGTATAGGGCAGTGATGGCGAACCTTTTAGAGAGCAAGTGCCCAAACTACAACAAAAAAACTCGTTTTTTTATTTCTAAGTGCCAACATGGCAATTTACACAACAACTTATTGCTTACTGCTTTTTCAAATCTTTCAATCGCATTGGGGTCCTGAGGACATCAATACAACAGAAAGCGGAGAAATTAAGATTATTATTGTAGCTTCCCTCCAGGGTCCACTGTACAGGAAGAATTGCAGGGCCCATGGCAGGAGCTTAAATTATAATCCAGCCCTGTGCACATCTTTTCAGTTGTAGGCAGCCAAGGTGTTGGTTTAAAATAGTACTGAGTGCACAATGTCCTTTTTGGGCTTGGACTGCAGAAGGAGGCAATGGGTCCTTTCTTATAAACTCTATGCTGAGGGTGCCTGGAGACATGGGTGCCCTTAGAGAGGACTCTGAGTGCCACCTCTGGCACCCATGCCATAGATTCGCCACCACTGGTATAGGGTAGAAGAATAATGGAAAGATTAAGAATTGGCTAAGAATCTTTAAATGGCCTGGGGTAGGAAACCCAGTGCCCCAACAACACTCAGCAATTAAGAAATAATCAGTAATAAGTAATAAGTATACAAACTTAGGGTGATAATGCCTTTGTAGCTATGCAATACCAGTTATAACATGTATAACTTTAGTTTGGAAAATACACACTTCAGGGCACATTTACTAAGAACAGTTCAAACTGTGCTATGTGCAGTATGCCTGTGTAGTGTGCAGAGAGCACCAGATACCGTATTTCTGGTGCACGTTCTGCATGAATCGTGCACCCACTGCACTGCCCCAGCACTCCTTTTTTGGGGGGGTGAACCTTTGGTGAATTCTGTCAGACTTTGCAAATCAAATCTGGTGCACAGTTCTTCTGAGCACCGGAATGCCAATTTGAGTGAAGAAATTTGTGTTGTGTTTCATGAAGACTAGTGCAGCTGTGGCACAAAAGCATCATGTTTGACACAAATGTGGTGCAGACACTTCCTAAATAGCTGTGCAAGCAGTTTGCACTAGAATGAACATTCAAAGTCCGACAGAAAACTGGCCTTAGTAAATGTGCCCCTACTTGTTCACACTACAGACTTAGATCAATAATCCATAAAAGAAGAATGGTGGATCTAATCCCATGGATAAAGAGATCAGTGTAACATGCATTGACATCTAAAAGGTACAGTGCGTGGTTTGTGGGGGGTATTCCATTGTGACTCAATATTCTATTAGAAAAATTGCAGACATCGTGATTATGGTATGTATCAAGAGAGGGATAGATTCTCATGATTAAGGACATAGGGGCACATTTACTAATGGCCTCTATCTGACCTTGCACATTCTTTCTAGTGCAAACTGCTCGCACAGGTATATAAGAAGTGTCTGAGACACTTTTGTATCGCACATGACCATTTTGTGTCACAGCTGCACTTGAGACACAAATTAAGGGCATTCCAGAGCTTATTGTGACCATGTGCCAGATTTATCATGCTAATTTAGACATATGTATGTTACAAGCCCTATGTTAAAGGTGCACCACAAAAAGGTTGGAGAACTCTCTCGGGCCAGTGCAGAAAGCGCCAGATTAATGATTTCTGGCACCCATTCTTCCTTAATCTGGGGAACCTTGCATTATACATAGGCAAACCCACTTTTAGTGCAGTTTTCACCACTCTTAGTAAATGTGCCCCATAGTTTTGCCCTTACACAAATCCCTGGTCTGACCACACATGGAATATTGTGTACAATTTTGGGCACCAGAGTATACAAAGGACATAGTAGAGCTGGAACGGGTGCAGAGGAGAGCAACCAGGATTATTAGGGGAATGGGAGAACAATGATAGATTACTGAACTTGGGGTTATTCACCTCAGAAAAAAGACCTGAATGGGCAGTACAAGGATGTCTCCAGAGATCTTTTTATACCTAGGTTTGTGTCCAGGACAAGGGGATATCATCTACAGCTAGAGGAAAGGTGCTTCTACTATTGCCATAAACAGGGATTCTTTGCTGTAAGAGCAGTAAAACTATGGGACTCTCTACCATAGGAGCTTGTTATGGCTGATACTTTGTACATGTTCAAGAGGGACATGGGTGCCTTTCTCGAAAACAAAAAATACCTACTGCTTAGACAGATTATAGTTCCTGAGCCCACTGTGGCATAGTATGTCACATGTTGGAAAGAGGAGTAACATTGCTGTGGGTTAGACACCAGAAGATCAGCTTTGGTTAATTGCTAGCAACTAACAGTCACAGTAAAGTGTATGGGATTCACAGGAATCAGCACAAAAAAAGCTGCAAATAACACATTGCTAATTTTAAATCCAGAACATGTAAACTATTTTGGTTTCCATTATGTGTATTGGAGAATTTTGCAAAAATTTATATTTTTACTATAATATAGTGAGCATGTCTATCACACTACAATCTCTTCCTAGGCATCTTGACCTAAGTGCATCTCAACTTACCAACTTTCGGGATTGAGCATCCCCTACTGCAGCACCTTTTATTCACTAACTTTACTGTTCTGTAACAGTCCTGGTCAGGTCAGAAGAGGTCAGAAGAGACGTATGGTCACAAATCAGCTGAGGGAGTAGTAGCCATCATTTTTCTATATTTATTTGTTTGCAACTTAACTTAAGCTTGGCCTGTACCTAAGCCATTTGCATCATAACATTCCTCTGTAGACATGGTCAATGGAAAGCATAATTTACGCCTACAAACTACACTCACAAAATGCAATTAGAATCTTGAAAATAAATTTTCTCTGTAAAAGACTTATAGCCTTAAGTATTGTGCTCACTCAACTGAAAAGAAGAGATTATTATATTGAAAAACAAATGTATTAAAATATTTAGATGTAAAACTGTAAAACAGCTTGGTAATTTGAGTATGGAAAATGTAACACATAAGTACTCATATAAAAGACACACCCAGCAGAGGGCACTAAATGCACATAATTCCCATGAGGTTTCTAAACTACCCTTTTTTCCATCCTTCTAATGGAAGCATTTACTGTATAGTATTGTTTTCCTTTATCAAAATTGAATGTAAATGTTCTATATTATATTGTTTTATTTTTTTTATGTTCATTGAATAGCAAAGTTTTCATATCCATTAGCATACATTAAGTTTTTATGCAACAATCTGGACACATTTAATAAAGTTTTCAGTATGAAATTGTTTGTCTCAGTATATGTCATGGCAAGATCATATTGTTAAAGTAAATGGTGAGTACATTTTTCCAACAGGCTAAACTTTCTTAAAATGTATTGTCTTCTTACGCCTGTCACAAACAATAAGTAATAAATGTGGAAAAAAGGTAAACTCCTTACACTAAAATTTAAATGGACAAAGTCAATGGGGGGAAATCAGGAAGTCACTTTGGCCAGACTTCAGCTGTAATTCTGTCAATATACACCTTTATGAAGGCTTTAAGGCCATTTTCCCTCCTTTTCTGACTTGTCCGACAAAGAGGCCATGGCCTTCCCAAAAACTGGCATGGCCAGGCAGAAAAAATGCCTGTGCACCAAAAAAACGGAGAAGGGTGCAGCAGATTATGTTTTAGACCAGCTAAAAGCAGGTCTAAAAGTAGAACTCAATAGTCTTAAACTATAATAGATTAATCTACACAAAGATAAATTTCTCACAGCAAAACACTGCTGTTCCCTAGCTCTGCACTGTCAGATAATACGGCACATTAAAGGGGTGTTCCCATTTCAGCAAATTAATGTTTACATAACTGTATCCTTAAACTTAATTTTTATAGGTTTTTTGAGCAGTTAAGTGACTTACCAAGTTATCAGATGCAAACTAAAACTTACTACATCTGTATGCAGATGGTAGTGTATAGTAGTGTAGTGATAGATAGTATAGTAGATTCCACGCTGAATTTGAATCAGATGATCCCTGAATGCATAAATCCTTGAGCGAAAAAAGTTAGAGAAAAAAATTTACAAAAGTTACTGAAGAAAAAATACATCCACTACCTCAAGAGTTTTACTTGACAGTATCAGCATTTTCTTCAAGAGATATTTTTGTTTTCAACATCACAAAAAAGTGTTGTTTTTAGGCTACTTGAAGGCTACGGAAGTCTGGCTAATTTAGTCATGTGATCATTATCTAGCAAGCCATCACAAATAGGGGACATACATGTTGGGCAACCATGTGCTGACTATGTTTATCTGCAGCCTCAATAACTTCTATGGGACTTGCCAGGCCAAGAATAGGACCTGCTCTGGGTTCTTCCCTTAGGGCCAAGGGGATGATCCTATAAAAATACATGAGCAAATCATACTAGCTCCATTTTTCTTGCTGTGAAATTCTATCATGAAGTCAACTTTACATCATCTAATGAAACCAGAAGACCAAATTATTTTCTCTATTAAAGCAATACCTTTGGAAGGGAAATGCATTCCATACTAAATAGTGACCAAGATGCACAAACTTCATGATCGCCTTCTGGTGGCCCAGTCTGACACTCTTGTGGTGTGACCTACAGTTAACCAAATGTGTTTGGTCCTAGAGGGAAAACAGCAAAAAAAATAGCTATAAGGGTTAGTTAAGTTCACTCCTCAAGTTCACTCCAGGAGAAAGTAAGTGTTATGGCCTATGTTCTGAATAAAAGCCAAGTTTATGCTAATCCGAATGAAGGGCATGTAAGTCAAAATCCACAAAGGCAAATAGCAGATTTTGACCTGATGTTTGAAACAGATTTTTCACCAGAAAATCAAATATTACAGTATGAGTATGGGCTTACATTTTCTGTTCTGTACATAGCCATAGTACAACTCATTCAAATGATTGACAGCAGCTCAGACATGGAAACTGAGTAAAGTGACTTGTAAATGAAGTATAGATCCACCAGCAATGTAAAGTCTTCCTTGAAGGCCCTCCAAGGGTTCTTTTTTCTAACAATCTATTTTTTTTCCAGTTACAGTATAAGCTATATACAGTAATGAGGACCATCCAGTTCGGTAAACTCTTCTTTAGTCTGGTGAAAATAATGATCAGCAAATTGGAGTTTTACTATTATGGGGTTAATATCACAAAATTGTCCCCACAAGGGATTTTATTGTATGAGTGCATTTTAATGTATGTCTTTTTAATGTTTATGTCCCTCTTGATTAACAGTAATGGGCATATTTTCTTGTAATATCACAGTTCTTTTTCTATTGAAACTCCTCCTCTTAATTTTCACTGTAATAAGGGAAAATATTTCATTGTTCAGAAAATATAAATTTTATACAAAAAGAATGTATTATCTACATTTATTTAGATACTATGTATTTTCTCTCGTATTCTTTTATGGAATCTTACTCCCACTTCAATTTATTGAATTTAAAAATGTAACTTTTCTTTTCCAGGCTGTATCCATACATACATGCCTCAGTATTTATTTATAGCATTCATTATTGAACCAATGCATGTCTGAATTTTTGTAGATTTATATCAATGAGACATTTATAAGCACCGTAACAGATCCGCAAAAACGTAATATTTCACACATTTCAACAACACATCTTGTATATACAGTGACATCAATGAGCAACACTCATATACCTTAGATAGTAAAGTCTTTTAAAGTCTTTTAGTGGTCAGTTGTTCTTTAAAACAGGGAATCCAGAGGAGCACATTACAAGCAGGTGAGGTCAGGCACAGTATATGCCTGTCTTTTATATTTTAAATGTATATCAATATGGGAATAAGGGTGACCTATAGATAAACAATAAAAAAATGAGAGTTTAGTTTTGTCAACCAAAAACTAAATATATAAGTTATGTTTCTTAGATCATGATTAAAGGTGTTTGCCACTGTCAGAAAACTTTACCAGGTTAATACACTTTTAGGGTCATCCATAAAGTATTTACCCTGGTAAAGTTTCTGTAAAGCTGGCAGAACTTCCTGTGCCCTACTGTCTCGAAGCGGATGGATGAAGCCATGCAGATGGTACCAGCGCTATGGTAGTCAGATGGTAGTCAGCTCCAAACTTCTCCCACCTGACAGTGGACCGGCCAGCCGTGCTCGGAGGGCCCAAGGCAAAGGCATATACTTGCAAAGAAGAAAACTGAAGAAAACTCCAGCGCAGGCTCCTTGGTCTTTATAAAAGTAACTTTTCTTTATTCATCATACAGCATAGACGTACATCAGGTAAAGCACAATAGGTTCTGATCTACGCGTTTCTGCTAAAAAGCCTTAGTCTACATCAAGACTAGGGCTTTTTAGCTGAAACGCGTAGATCAGAACCTAGTGGGGCACATTTACTTACCCGGTCCAGTCGCGATCCAGCGGCGGGTTCTCCGGCGCTGATTCGGGTTCTGCCGGGATTTACTAAGGTCCGTGCGCCGATATTCACCAGGTGTCGCTGCTGCGCCGAGGTCCGCCGAAGTTCACCTGCTTTTTTCCGGTGTATGTGAGTGCTTGATCTTGCGACACAAATGGCTTTTTAAATTCTGTGGTTTTTCCGAATCCTTCGGGTTGTCCGGTGGCCACGCCACCCGATTTCTGTCGCGCGAAAGTCGGCGCGATTGCGCCAAAAATCAATCGCGTGCGCCACAATCCAGTGAAATACAGCGCAAAGCGGAAATATTCGGGAAAAACCCGACGGATTCGCGGCTGCGGACCCTTAGTAAATGTGCCCCATTGTGTTTTACCCGATGTACGTCTATGCTGTATGCTGAATAAAGAAAAGTTGCTTTTATAAAGATCAAGGAACCTGCGCTGGAGTTTTCTTCCTTTTTCTACATTGAAGAAACTGGTACAGTTTTGTGAAAGTTGCAGACCCCTGTAATCTTTTAAGTTTTTTTCTAATTATAACAACATACATGTATATTTTCAAAAAAAGGACAAGGTAGTCAGCTCACTCATGTAAAGTTGTATATGAGGAAAATCTGTGGAGTAGGGTACACGGAAAGTAGTGACGCTGCGATGATCCCCTGTTGTAATTCACAAGATATTGATAGTAAAACTTCATATATATTCTATATATGTTAAAATTAACATGCAATGTGTAGTTCTGTAGCCAACCTACATGTTTCGAACATGTTTCGACGTGTAAAGACACATAATTAATTGTCATATTAGCACTTTTTATTATATTTTTCTTTCATTATTTTTTGTCACCCCCTTTTTCCTATCAGTGTGTGTTCTCATTTGTCTGCAGATATACATATAACCTAGTGTGGGTCTTACCGACTTTAGGTACAGTGGAACGCATATTCTCTGTTTCTTCGGGCATTTCCAGCCGAGTGAAACGCACGAGCATACTTCTGGTCTGCGTTGCGCATGACCGGATATTGTATCAGCGTGGAGCGGAGGCGGGTGGGCTGGGCCTAGACGACACGGCCGGTACATATAAACATATCGCTCAGCATGTGCCAGTTCCCCTGACGAAGCCCGCAAGCTGGGCAATACGCGTGGGGCACCTTCTCCTCCCCATTTACAGTAATGTAGTCTCTGCACTTATCACATTGCACTTTACCTTTACCGGACCTTATGTTAATACTGTACACCTGTATGTCACTTTTTATTAATTCCTGGTCCTGGGTATATTTGTAAATTTTTACATATTGATCATGTATTTCTTGGAACACTACTTACCTGGTTATATTTTTGTGTGATATTTCCTTTGTCATCTATCATGTGTCTGCTTGGGGAGTTCTTGTGATATGTACCCACATTTTGGGTTTTTAAGTGTTTTTATGTTATTCTAAATAAAGTTTCATATGTCTTTCATACACATCTCTTTCTTTATTTCTTATGTAACATGTTTCGAACATTCATATCCAGTTCTTAGTCTTGCTCTGCATAGGTCATCTACAGAACTATGCATTGCGTGTTAATTTTAACATTTATGGAATAAATATAAAGTATCAACAATTAATTATCTGGAGTGCTGGATAAATGTGTATTACCTGTACTTAGTAGTCACATTCAACCAGGACAAAGTTGGTAAGCTCAAAACTAGTTCACCTTTTAAAGCAAAAGTATATTATATTTTAGCCATACAAACTTGTAGACATTTATTTGAGCAAAGAAATAATGCTATTACTGACACTGATTCAGACTTAGTGACACTGACCCAGACTTACCATAATGGATATGTTTGTCATTTAACATATTTATGACCAGACACAGTCCTTCTCTGTCTATAACTGTAGACTGCCCTGATGTGAATTGATATTGACCAAAATGTACAGTACCATTAGCTCAGTGTCCATTCAAAGTCAATTTATACAGCAACTTATCATTGATTGCATTTCAGTTGTATAAATTTTTTAAAACATAAAACAACAACAATAAAAATGTACTTTCAAATTCCCACTGCGGAAGACCCATCCCCTGCTATCATATCTCACAGATCTATAATAAAACGGTTGCAGAAAAGATAAGGGGTTTAATATTTTAGCAAGTCTTATTAACATGATGTACCAGATGGTTTACAGTTACATGGTTAATGAACCTGGAAACTACACAATAGATCAAATTCAAATTTTTTCTCATTATAATTGCAATAAAAACAAGAAAAATGAACTCGCTTTTCAGAGAAAAACACAAATATTAAAAGGCGCATCTGACTACACCAGAAATTGCCTCCACAAAGTTCAGGTTCTCCTTATGCTTAAAGAAAAATAAAATAAAGCTTTTTTAATGTATTTTCCCCCTTTTATTTTATAGCTGTGGTTGTTAGTATGAATATATCAATGCTGACTAGCCTTTTAGACACATATCTAACGTTAAGCATACCATTGTTTAAGTGTGTGGCTCTACTCGCTCAATGTTATCTAATTGAATAATCAATCTAGCCACTCTCTTGAGAATATAAACCATCATGGAATAAGTTGAGCATGGCTGGACAGTCTCTTCAACATTCTTCTAAGCGTGCGATTACTGACTGTGACTGGGAAGATAAAGCGTCTAATCTAAACTTTTCAATATATTAACAGTACAAGTACTATATCTCACATCACTTCCAACACCTCTTACATTATAGTCACATGCAGTTTTTTTAAGCTGTGCCCACACTGAAGGTTACAAATAGCTCACAGCCAGGAATTGTTAATTTTTTTTTTTTCCTACGACACCCCCACCCTAATTTGGCATTGCAAGGCAGAAATCTGAGCTTGCAGGCTATAGCAGAATTCTACACAAGACAGGACCTAATGTAGATTTCATTTGAATGCCTCTTACTGTATCGGGTGCATTGTATACCAGCTGGAGAAAATCATGACCAACGTTTTCGGGTTTTGAACGACTGCAACAGTTTTTTTTTTCAACAGGGGTCTGCACTGGGATTGTGTCACACGCGATCGGATTTTGGCGTAGCTGCGTTGGAAATTCGGGGGCATGGCGTTTGTTGATCCGACTTATTCGGACTGAGCACGGGATTTAACTTTCACATTGTTTCAAGAGACAATGCACCTACATGCACCACGAAAAGAAGGTGAAGTCCGTCAGACCTGAGCAGGGAACAATCTTAGTGAATCGCGGCAGAGTGCATTCTCGTCGGATAATGCACTTTCGGGGAACTTCATCGGACAGGTAAGTAAATGTGCCCCACAGTGTTTAATTTAGACATTTTGGACAGTCTTTATTCTAGATACTAAAGTCACAGAGCTTTGAGATAATTCCTCTTTCAGCGAGTGTCTTCAGAAAACTGTGGCACCTCTATAAAAGGATTGACCTGTCTACAAACATGAGTTGCTGGCTCATATGAGTACAAACAAGAGTGGCTGGCTCAAAAATATGTTTGCCCATATTTGTTTAAAAATGTATTCATGTTGTGATATAATTTATTTGTCATGCTATCCTTATATCTGCCTTCCCATAACTGAGTGTCATACACAGATCCTGTCCATAACACTGTTATACACAGCTCCCCACATAACAATATGTCATACACAGATAATGTCCATTACAGTGCTATTCACAGCTCCCCACATAACAAAGTGTCAATCACAGATCTCCCCTTTAACAGTGTAATTCCTTGCTAATGAGGTCTTTACTAATTTCTGTAGTGCCCCTTTTAGAGCCAACACCCCCATTTTCTATGTGCTCAGCTACCCTATGGTAATACTAGGTGGCCATTTATTGTCCATAGAGGGTGTTTATACAGGCATTCAGGCATTTAATTCTATTCTGATATCCAATTATTAACCTATTTGTCTTATTCATGTTATAAACTACCTGGCATTAATGCCGTCTGCCCTAATGGGTATAGGCTCTGCCCTGAGTTCTGGGTCTTAGTCTTCTGCTACTAGAGAAATGACAGAGAGATATACACAGGCACACCTATCTGTGCTTCTGATGCAGCAAAGATGACATAGCTCAAAGCCAAGAATCTGAACTGGAACCAGCCCCTGGACATCCATTGCATGTCATCAGAATGTAAAGTTGCACTGCCTGTCACTGCTCCTGACCTGTTTGCAAGTATTACAATAAAGGGGCTGAAATTTGGCTGGCTAACATTTTGGGCCTCCCCTTTAACATCAGCCTGGACCCATCATATACACTGGGAGTGCCCCAGAGGGAAACTTGCTACCACACGGCTCCTCTCTTCTTGCTACTGGCCCTGATTGGTGTGGAAGAGGCCTACACCAGCTACCATGAAATCTGTGGCTAGGCCACAACCAAAGCAGCCACTCATCTCCTGGTTCACATCTTCCCCTATACACTGTCAGGCACTGTGGGGATGTTGCAAAAGTAGTTTGTAACCCAGATATCCTGCCTATAACAATGTGTCCTCCACAGATCCACTTCTCCATAACACTGTGTCATACACAGATCCTGTCCGTAACAGTGTCATTACTGAGGTCCTTATAACAATGAGTCATCCACAGATCTACACCCCCATATTAGTGTATCAACAGATCTTCCTTTCATAGCAATATGTAATCCACAGATCCGACAATAACACTGTGACACCCACAGATTTCCCCTAACATAATAATGTTCTATTGGTCCCAGTAGACCTCTGACTTTGTTATTGGGTACACCTTTATAGCATTTGATTAATACTATTGTTTATACTATTGAGTGAATGAGGGCACCATAAGGTCACTGTGGAGACTTCATTTAATATGTTTTAGGGCTCTTCCTTGGATCTCTTACCATTCTAACAACATTTCTGCTGTACTCAATTTTTAATACCGAAATAAGCTACAGAATTGGGGCAAATGTAGCAAATAAAATAATGCATTGAATAGAACATTAAAAAATGGTTTCAAAACTAATATAATGAAAGTAAATAACTGCAGAATGAAAAATCTTTGTTAACACCTTAATGACAAGGCCTAAAATGGCCTTAAGGACACAGCACTTTTTTTGTTTTTCCCGGCTTGAATTACAAAAGACATTACTTTCTTAATTCTCATCCTCATCCTGGCATATGAGGGCTTGTTTTTTGAGGTAAGAATTGTATTTTCCGATGGGTTAATTTTTATGATAAAAACTGCGTAATGATTCAATTTTTTAACTGTTTCTTGCAGCTGAACAGAATAAAACAGCTCTTTTGCCTCTTGTTTTGTAAGTAAAACTTTTATGCAGTTCACCATACAGTATAATAAACATGATAAAATTATTCTATAGTTTGATTAAGGGGACACCAAACATATACAGTTTTTTTTTTGTTTTACTTCTTTAGCAAATAAAAAACCTTAAAGGAAACCTACCACTTAAAAGTGGTAGGTTTAGACACATATACATGGCACCAGCTCAGGGTGAGCTGGTGCCAGAGCATATTTTTGTTAGGGGAACAAAGCCCCTATCGCCGTTTTATCAGTTATATTAACTTATAACTCGGCCCACCGCACTTGGGCATGGCGCACCATGCGCGTGTCCGTGCGTGCGCCGGATTCTAAAGTGCTGGAGAGCCGGTGACGTCACCGAGCTCCCCGGCACACGCGCGCCTGCACAACTTAGCACAGCCTGTTTCCCCGTGCTAAGTTGCGCAGGCGCGCGTGTGCCGGGGAGGCCGGGGCGACCTAGATTGTCCTTATGTTTAAACGGCCCACTAATTTGGACAATCTATTTCATCCTATGTCATCAAGTAGTTAATATTACAAAGTACAACATTTTAAAAAGGCAGATAGTAATAGGATATTACAACCCCAAAGGAAGCAACATTTGCAAAACAGGTGTTGAAGTTGGGGTACCTGCCTGTGGTTGTCATTTATCCTCCTGTTTAAGCTTTTACTATTTCATACTTTCCTAGTATTTGACTATGCTCACTGGTTTTATATTTATTCCCTTAGAAAAGTGGTATTTTGGTAAGTCCAGCACTCCATTAGCGCTTTCCTATCACTATCTGATTACAGCTAGATAACAGGGCAGTTTCTGGTTGCTTTGCTGTACAGGGCAAATCTCTAATATCAACTCCCCCCCAACTCATTAAAATATATAACATGTACCCCGTTTTTGCAAAAACGGTCGACCAACTAAATTAAAAATATTAGGGACATGCATTTATAAATGGATTATAGTGTATGCAGCAATATCCCACTAAGTTAACGTAGACAGTGCTCCCCCCAAATTAATGATAGTGTTCCAACTTTAAGCAAAATCTGCAGAGTCTTTCAAATTATAGTATGTGTAATATATTATTATAATACCCATTTGCATATGGTGTAACGAATGTATAGTGTATGCATTATGAATAGAGATGAGCGAGTATACTTGTCCGAGCTTGATGCTCATTCGAGTATTAGCGTACTTGAAACGGCTCATTGCTTGGATGAGTATTTCACCTGCTCAATATTGAGCTTTCACATAAGGAAACACAGTGAAGAAAAGTGAAGAACACATTGAAAACAGTGAACACAGGATCATTTAAGTGAAGATTTCAGTGAAGAACACATTGCAGATGTTTCCATACATCTGCTAACTTATCAGAAGACATTAGTACAGAAAGGTGTTCTTCACAATAGTATGTGAAGAACAATATGTGTGAAGAACACATTGCAGATGTTTAACATGGGTCATTCTCCTTTTTGAAGTTCCACAAATATTCCATTGAATAAAAAAATGAAGAAACAGGACTGACTTCCTTATTTCTCAATTACACATTTTATTGCAGAGCCTTGGTCCCGTGGAAAAATGCTCGAGTCTCCCATTGACTTCAATGGGGTTCGTTATTCGAAACGAGCACTCAGGCATTGGGAAAAGTTTGACTCGAGTAACGAACACTCAAGCATTTTAGTAGTCGCTCATCTCTAATTATGAACTTTTATTGATTATAATAAAGAAGATACTTTTTATTTGATTGAGTACTGGAGCGCAATTTCCTTTTATACATGTTTGGCACTTGCTTCGAGGCGGCGATCCGTGCACCAGTTGTAAAAGTGAGGGCTAGGTGAGCTGGGGATTTTCATATATACCGTATATACTCAGGTATAAGCCAAGTTTTTCAGCACAAAAACGTCGACTTGAGCATAAACAAAGCACCTAATTTTACAAAAAAAATTGTGAAAATGTATTAAGCTTGTATGCATTACGTATAAGCTTAGGGTAAGAAATCCATTGGTCACAGCCTCTCTCACTTATGAAATGCACAGCAGCCTCCTCCAGCATAAAGGGTTGCCCTCCACGCTGCACAAGTATACTGATATAGGTATTCATCACACTGCCTTCCAGTATATAAATATTGATCCCACTCTCCCCCAGTATATAGCTATCCAGCACACTGGCTACACAGTACATAGGTAGCCCCAGAACACCGCCCCACAGAATTTAGCTAGCCAGAATAGTGTCCCCTATATATAGGTAACCAGCACACTGCCCTCCAGTATATCGTTGGCCAGCACACTGACCTACAGTATATAGGTAGCCAGCACACTGTCCCTAGTATAAAGGTAGCCAGCAGACTGCCCCTAGTATTT
Source organism: Engystomops pustulosus (assembly GCF_040894005.1). Classification (NCBI taxonomy): domain Eukaryota; kingdom Metazoa; phylum Chordata; class Amphibia; order Anura; family Leptodactylidae; genus Engystomops; species Engystomops pustulosus. The sequence continues at coordinate 56,026,576 of NC_092414.1, read as the reverse complement.
AAGTAGCCAGCACACTGCCCCCAGTATGTAGGTAGCCAGCAAAGTGCTCCCAGCATATAGGTAGCCAGCACACTGTCCACCGGTATATAAGTAGCCAGCAAAGCACACTCCATGCCAATAAATAGGTAGCTAGCTCACTGCCCCTCAAAGTAAAAAGGTAGCCCAGGAAATAAAAAAACTCAGTACTCACCTTTCGGTGCTCCCCGCAACTCCTCTTCTCCCTGAGATTTCCTCAGCAGTAGTTCATCAGAGCCAGGTCTGTGCAGTCTGAAATCATGAGACAGAAACACTGACACATCATATCGTGTGTGCTGGTAAGACATGTGGACCTAGCTATGCCCATGCTACTGCTGAGGAATAGCAGGGTGAAAAGGAGTAGCTGGGAGAGCCAGAAGGTGAGTAGTGAGTTAATTTTTTATGCACTGAGGGCAGTGTGAGATTGCTGGCATTTCCCGTTCCCTTACCTGTTGCTCCTGTTTGAAGAAACAGACACATTTTTGAATATGCTATCCATAATTGACGTTTACAATATCCATAAGTTTCTGACTCATTTTGTAACCCGTTGTATACATTGCCACAGCATTTGTTATACATTAATCCTACAAAACAAAACCCATCATTACCAAGTCCTTAAATAGTAGAAACAGAGGTCAGTCTACTGAGGCACTTATTTCTTGCAGCACATATAGAAAAATGCCACCTGACTCTGCTGTCTTGTCTATTTTTGTCATCTTTAAACAAGTCTCTTCAGCTATTGTATTCAGGTGACATTTCATGCCAGGTTAACTTTATCACTATTATTTCACCTTTATTTCACCTGCCATTATATTTATCCTCAAATACCTTAAGTAAGAGGAAACTTTCTTTAGCAATAAATATGGCTTCACTTTTGTTATTTTTTATTGTTTATTGAGTGTCTTGAAGCTGGGCTCTAAAGCAAAATCAATACAAGGCCCCTGAATTATGTATTCTTCAATGTTCTGGTCACTTTGTATAAGAAAAAAAAAGCTTCATTGCATTCTCCAGTGATATAAAGCTCAAGATGTATACTTAGACATCACCTTGAGGAAAGTGGGTTCAGAAGTGAGTGTGGTAACATAATTGCATCTACCTGTCACAGGTAACAGAGAGCTTAGGGAAGGCCTTTTCCCTGATTTCAAGGTTTCCGTAAAGTCAAATCCGATTACATCATCACCACTTGTGCAAGGTCACAGAAAGCTCAGGGCAGGCCTTTTCCCTAAATAAGTGACTGGATTCTGACTATGGTAGATGGGGGATGGGGTGATTTTTTTGGTGTTTGTCTGTGCCATCCTGAACCTAGACTCTGCTCTGAGCTTTCTATGACCTGCTCAGGATTCGGTGTGGCTTTCAGAAGAAAAAGAGCAATTGGATGTGCCTACAAGAGTAAGGTAAGTATTATCTCTTATTTATTTATTTACTTTTATCTAAGGAGCCTCAGACAGGCAATATGAGGATAATGTTCATTATGGGGGGAGGGGGGCAGTAATTTTATTAGGTGCTTATTTTACTATCTTGGCTAATGTATGGGTAAGGTTATTATAATGGCTTCTGTGGGGGAACCGTTCTTGTTTTATCTCAATGGCTACTTTGATGGTACTACAGTATTACTTTATTACTGTGGGAGCACCATTGTTTATTGACCAATTTGATCTTATATAGTATATTCTCTCTTAAAAAGGAGTAACTAAAAGTTAATCAATGAGTTATGTGTATGTAAAAATGAGTTAGGCCCTACAGCTATGTACAAGAAGTAACAATATGGCAAAACAAAAAAATCTTTGCAAAAAATGTCCATGTAGAGTTTAAAATGGATAAAGCATAGAAAATAAGACTGCAGAAATATAAGTTAAAAAAAAGCTTGATTTAAAACAATTACCAATCGTCAGTCTGTTTTCCTGCTTTACCCAAAGTAATTCATTTTCAGTGTTTAAACCTGCATTAAAAATGAGGCTAAAGCAGTTAACAAGAATATTTCCATCCGAAGCTTTGCTAGAGAACATATGTGTGACATAAAATCACTTAGGATGTCTGCAATATTAATCCTGAAATGCTGAGTACATTTATTCAGCTACTTTACATGCTGGGATGATATGGAACAATCAGAAATACAAGACTTTATAAAGAACATTAATGATTATGCTTTTTTCAGCTTGGTCAAATTTGGCTCTATAATTACTGAAACATTAATTTAATTGCACTTTTTCCTCACAAAAGTATCCCGGAGAAGGCATTGGCAAGCATTTGTTTCTTACTTTGGTTGTTTACATTTAAGTTGTTTTTTTGGAACCAGAGATTTTCCAAAGTAAACATTGAGCTACAACAGTCAGTTCAAACATTTTACATACTATAAGATTCATAGCATATGTCTCATGTGGAAAACTGCTAATTGAATAGTGTATATACCTATAACCATTTACAATGAAGGCAGTAGGTGAATACACCACTGCTGCAGCATTTGGATGGTGTTATAAGATCTCTTTGAAATCAAATGTCCCTCACTGTTTATCCAAAAATGCACCACAATTTAATGAAGACCAATCACATCAACTGACCCTCCATAACATTGAACAATTCCTCATAAAACAAATCAAATTTAATATTATTACATGCTAAAAATAACTCTTGGTAGACAGACACCCAACCCAAACCACGGATGGACAAATATATAAACAAAACCACAAACATTTCATGACAAGGTTTCTATAGGTTTCAAAGCTAGTCATTTTCTGAAACACAACTCTACACATGTCTAGCAGAGGAAGAAGTAAGGATGGACACATAAGAATTATTTTTTAGTACATACTTTTACTCTCCAACAAGAAAAGTTCTAGTTTAACTTCATATAAACTCCATAAAACATTGTGCATGCCAACAAACACAAACTGTGGCCGGTGTAACAGAGTAGGTCTGAGAATGTGGCACATAGAGGGCATGGGTGCATCTTATTCTGCAGCAAAGGGAAATGTAAAATTCTAGCCTTGATAAATCTGCCCCAGATAATGAATTAAATTGAGCCACAAACTTTATATCCCTCCAACTGGTGTGCAAAAAAAGTTAAACATTCCAAAAAAAACCCCATGAATTAACTTCCTATGCTTTCTCAAAGCAAAGAACCTACTTCATATAATAGACAGTTGGTCAGCCTTCTGTTCCTCAGATTCTAGTAAATGTATATAGATATTGGGGCACATTTACTTACCCGTCCTGCCACAATCCCCAAGGTGCATTGTCTGACGAAGATTTGGAGCTGCTGCGATTCACTAAGATCGTGTGTCCAATTTCCTGCATGTGTCGCTTCCCCCCTCAGGTCCGCCGGAGTTCACCATCTTCTTCCCGGTGCATGTAAGTACATTGCTTGCGACACAATTTTGAATGTTAAGTCCCGCGCTTAGTCCGAATCAGTTGGGGTTTCCAACAGCCACACCTCTGATTTGTGTTGCACTAAAGTCATTGCGATTGTGCCAAAATCCATTTGCGTGTGCCAAAAACCCCAGTTAAATGCGGCGCGAAACAGAAAAAGTCAGGAATCCCCTATTTGACACCTGTTACCAAATTTCTTGTTTCCTAAAATCTGTCTTTATCTATCTGCTGCGTACAGATTTCTGAAGGCTTTCAGAAACATTATTCACTACATGACAAAGAAGGAGAAGGAAAATGGATATAGAATCTGTTTTAAATAGTAACATTTTTGCGCAAAACTTACCATCTTTCTTATGTCGAAAAAAAGGGTTTAAAGTTTTGTTATGCTCTATGGATGGTCCATGCATAACACAAACTTAGTCTTATTAAAAAATAAATAGGTAACGCTTATTCTCTTTATTAGGATCAAATAAAAAAATAAGGGTGAAAAATTCAGCAAGGCCTAGAGGCCCTTGTCACAAAATGGTTATAAATAGTAAAATTGTATAATATCATAGTATATTAGTAAATCAAGTTTTTGTTTCCTTTTTTTATGCACGGGCATACATTAGATTTGTGTCTACAAATATAAAATATTATAGAATTTAGCATGTTATTGTGTAATGAGTCCATAATATTTTAGCCGCTAGGGTATTTGATTGACTGCTGTTAGTGGGAGTTCTCTTCCCTGCTAGAGCTCTTAATCTTTTTGGGATCCTGCAGAAGCAAAATTATTTGATGTATAAAAAACCCTTTGATATTACAAGTTGTATTTAACATTTCAAGGTTCATTTGAAGCGGCTCTGCTCAGTGAACTGCACGGGCATACAAGGGAACATACAGTATCAAACCAAAACTCTCCTGCACTTAAAATGATATTGGGTAAAATAACCTAACAACTGAAAGTAATTGGCAAACTATGATTTAACCAGATAAATATACAACTTACACAACGCAGGGAAATCTGCGGTGAGACTTCTGAAGAGGTAAAGCACACTGTATTTAAAAGATGGAAGGAACATTACAGGAGAGAGAAAGGTGAATGCTGGTTGTCGCCTGCCTGTAAAAGGCACAAATTTACTAAAATAAAAAACGCATTCAGGGTCTGTCAAATCTGATATTGCTTAAAAGAAACATGATTAAAACAAATTTAATACAGTTATTAAATTTTTTCTGTATTGGAAGTGGTTAATCTGCTTCAGCAAATACAACTAAGCTTGTATAATAGAAATTAGCATCATTGCAGTAATATAGTAAGATACAAATTAATAAGTATCAGTTATTAACTTTGGCCAGAGCCTCTTGTTGCTGTCATTCAGTGTAAACTATTTATGTTAACCCCTCAAGGACGCTCATTTCTTGCTCTCCACCTTCAAACATTTGATATTTATTGTGTACTGAAAAGTTCTAAAATTTTCCAATATACTTTCTGTATCAATTCTAGCGGATACTAACGGCTCCTTCATGTCCATCACATACCATGGACAGATTTCTATCCACTAGAAGTAAACATGGAAGCTTCCTATACAATGGAAGCAAGCAGAGATCTAGTAAACTGTGAGGAATTGATGCAGAATGTATATTGGAAAATTGTATAATTTTCAATTACACAAGGAATGTCAATTAAAGAGTGGACAACCCCTTTAACTTTCGTGGTAGCTTCTTGAAGCTACAGTGATGATAAGGTTGCATTATACTATAGCTGTGTTGACAATAAAGCATACATAGTAGTGCAAAGTCAGAAACATAGACATTTTAGTTAGTATCATCAATAACAATTAGAGATGGGCAAATCGATTCTAACGATTCTAAATTTGTTTAGAATTTCAGAAAACCTTCAATTCGTCACAAATCCGAAGTTTACAGTGACTTGTGGGAACAAATTTCGAATTGAAAAAAAAAATCCCCCCTTTATTAGCAAAATGGCCAAGAGCACTACGTGTTACATGGGGCAGAGAACTCTGGGAAAAAGAAAGGAACATGGCAGTAGTATTCCCCACTGTATGGTCATAATGTCTCTCACTGTATGGCGGTAGTGTTCCTCACTGTATGCCAGTAGTGTCCTCACTGTATGGGGGTAGTGTTCCTCACTGTATTGGGGTAGTGTTCCTCACTGTATGGTGGTAGTGTCCCTCACTGTATGGGGGTAGTGTTCCTCACTGTGTGGGGGTAGTGTTCCTCACTGTATGGCAATAGTGTTCCTCACTGTATGGGGGTAGTGTTCCTCACTGTGTGGGGGTAGTGTTCCTCACTGTATGGCAATAGTGTTCCTCACTGTATGACGGTAGTGTTCCTCACTGTATAGCGGTAGTGTCCCTCACTGTATGCCAGTAGTGTCCTCACTGTATGGGGGTAGTGTTCCTCACTGTATTGGGGTAGTGTTCCTCACTGTATGGCGGTAGTGTCCCTCACTGTATGCCAGTAGTGTCCTCACTGTACGGGGGTAGTGTTCCTCTCTGTATGGCGGTAGTGTTCCTCACTGTATTGGGGTAGTGCTCCTCACTGTATAGCAGTAGTGCCCCTCACTGTATGGCGGTAGGGATACCAATATGCAATATGCAGCAAAGACTTACCGGCTATGGAGAGGGCCTGTGAGCCCTCTGCATGCACCCGCACCCGGCATGTGATGTACTGTTACGTCACATGCCATGATGTTGAATCAAATTTTTTACTAATTCGTCCATCTCTAATAACAATGAATAGTCTAATCCGATCTATTTACATAACCCACATTGGTATTTAATTTTAGGTTTAAAAGTCATAGTAAAAGAAGTTACTACAAGATGACTACAGGATAAGTCAAGTTATATTAGATAGACCACTAATGCTGCTAGATGTGTGTCAAACCTGAGGGCTAAACTTGTGAGATGTCACAATGCTTTTTCCTTTGAGGTAGAGAAGATCTGCATCTTATACTGTGTGTTGTAAAAAAAAAACCTAAATAAAAACAAGTGCATTCTTTTTGGGAACTCCACACCTGACGAAAGCTCCCACTCGGAGCCAAAACGTGTTGTGCATTAACCAATAAAATAGTCAACTCTGATTACTGGATGATGCAGCGCCCTCCCATACAAGAAAAAATTACACCGTATACCACTATAGAACCTAAATAGAAATGTAAGTATGTTTCACTTTTTTGGGGAATTTAATGGAAGTTTTCTGTGAGTAGTCTCACAATTGCTATAGGTTCGCCAACAATGTCTGGTCGGGGTCTGACCACTCCTACCATATACAAGCTGCCATGGGAACAGATCGTCACCCCTGATGAGGTCACTGTGAGGGACAATTCTATCCAAAATGGGGTGTACACATGTATTTGACTGCAACCAAATCAAGGTCCCTATTACATTTGTGTACATGAAGCCTGAATACTATAACTTTAATATCAGCGAAATAATCATTTTATTCAAATCACTATTTATAACAATTAAAAAGTACAAGCTACATGAATATTAGGAACACATACAAGGTCATAATCTTTACCTCAACTAACCATGTATAATATTTAATAAATACATGAAATGCTGCCAATATACAATATTTACAGAAATGCTTTAAATTAATTACCTGGCTAGGATATGCTCATTAAAAATATGACAATGACATTTGTTTGCAAAGTGGTTCTTTTGGTACAAGCCAATTATTTCAGCATAAAGGTATAAAGAAAGAGCAGGAAGCAATATATCAGTATATGTTATTCACAGAAGGTATGGTAGCAGTTCTGAGATGCTATGCAGACTATCACTGCCTCTTTGAACTATCTACATATTATGTTCCCAAATCCTGCCACTAATCCTGCCACTGTCAAAAGTAACTCAAGTCTGTTGGGTCAATGGTGTCTCTAAAACCAAGATCTCACTGTTAGGGACCCAGAAAATGCAGTTACAACTAAGGATGAGATGACCCAAACCAGCATTGTTTATCAAGAAGTCCTGGTTCAGGTCAGTTGTCCAGATTCACCCCCACTGCAAGCAAACTGTATAAATGCTGCTGGCTAAGCCAGCATGCGTGATGCCATGTAAGTCCATGTGTATGCTACAATTTTTCCTAGGGTATGATTTTCCACAGGCATTTCTGGTGTGTGTGTGTGGGGGGGGGGATTTATGGAACCAAACTTTCAGGATTGGTGGAACCAAACTTTCAGGATTGGGGTTGACCAAATTCAGCTAAAAGAGTCTGCTTATTCCTAGTTATAACATCAACATCTAAGACGTTACATATCGTTTTCTATATGCATTCAAAGGATCCTCTGCAATGGAATGCTCAAGTGCTACAATATCTCCAGCAACAATATACTCTGATACGCTGCTATCACACTATGTGCAGGAATATGTTCCCCTGCAGAATAACTACAATGAACCACACAATGAGCTCTGGCCAGTGACCACCCACATACTGTACATACTCTGAAATGGGCCTATATATTCTCACTTACACTATATTTTATATCCCCAGAAATCAAATCATTTAAAAGATATGTTATTAATATTTGTATCCATAAAAGTCCTGTACTTAAAGGAAATCTACCACCAGAATGAAGGATTGTAAACCAAGCACACTGACATATTGGTCCCCTATAGCAGGAACTGTTTTTTTTTCTTAAAAAGGTGTTTTAAAAATATGCAAATGAGTCTGAGAGGCTCCAGAATCCATAGGTGTTTATGGAGCCGGGAGCCCCTCAGGCTCAATTGCATAATTTTGAAAGCCTTTTTTCTCAAAAACAAGGGCATGGGGAGCTTGAAGAAAAGTGGATCCCGCCAAAAGAGGTGCACACTAGTATGTCAGTGAGCTTGGTTTACAATCCTTAATCCTGGTGGTAGATGTCCTTTAAATGACATTACAAATTCTGAACAAATTATACTAAGATGCTGATCAGAGTGATCACTATGGCTTTCTTGAGACTTAATTTCTTGCTTGCATATTATCTTAAGATTTTGTTAGCATTCCCTTGCTTTTAATATGCTTCATCAAAGTCTTAAATCTTTAAATTGTAATCCTTCATTCACATTTTCAATATTTGCTCTCCCTACTACACTTATGTATATTTTATTATATTCATTATTCAAACTTAAACACATAACTTGGCAATAATATTTTAAACCTCATTTCTCTTCCTTATCATTTACTACATGAAAACTTTGCAGTGCTTGCAGCTACAGTGTAGATCATTGCAACATCTAAAAAAGTGCAAAATCATGTCTTCCGATCTGAGAAATATAAATGCATAACAGTCTTCAACTTTATGTACTGAATCTGACCTTATCAAGGTACTGTAGAGTTCAAGATGGAAGAGTGTAGATTTGAGAGTTAAATCTTGCATACATTATTTTATTGGTATTTAAAATTTTCAATGTTTGTTTTGCGTTAAATATATTTTGCACAAAAAATGTGTTACTTTTTTTATCGAGTCTGAATTACTATACATATATTTTGTATAAGACATCCAAGTGTTGTAGTAAATGTAAGTTTGAAAAAGTATTTATTATAGAGTATTATCTCCTAATCTCAACATAATTTTGAATATGGTTGTGATTTTTGTACATTACTTTTTTGTGATGTAGAATGTATAGTATATTTCTTTTTTATTTGGTATTTAACTTCATGTTAGAACAGCAAGAGTAGCACTGTACAGCTTCACTTGGATAGTATTATACACAGGTTCTTATCTCTTTTAAGGGGAAAGCATTTTCATCTTGCTACGTCTTACAGCTGGGTTGTATGTCGCAGGTGTTGTTGGAGTAAAAGATGGCGGATCTGTGTTCAGTAGCTCCATATATACTTATTTCTCACTCAATTTAGTGCGGGTTATACTAGCTTTTAAGTATCCTCTATTGTGTGTTTTTCTGAGTTTTCTGATCCTTGCTTGGTCCTTTTGACTATTCTATTTTCCTTCCATTTCTGTACCTTGCCGCCATCTAGGTTTTGACCTGATTAACCTGAGCTCACATTTGTCTGCCTGTCTCTATATTTGTTTATATACTCTGCACACATCCCTGTCGTCCAGCTGCACCTTGGGGTTTATCACAACCAAGAGATTGTGGGAATGACAGATCTTGTTAATTGCATGGGCCAAGCATCATAACAAGAGATTTGGGGGGAATTGGAAGAGGATTTAAAACAACTCAGAGTATTAAGGTCAAAAATTCTTAGCAAGCTTTAGTGAATGCTGAAAATGTTAACATTTTTAAAAAGCTTGATCTATTGTATTGTTATTCCTTGGATTCAGCTGGTGTCACCCATAGCTATGCAGATAACCTGGATGATGAACTTGCATGCATGAGCTTTCCTGAGAGTTGTGCAAGGGAATGGGAATGAGGGGTGTATACTAGAGCATGCAGGAGGTGTGCATAATTATCAGCAGAGGGAGCACATATTTATTAGCAAAGGGAGAACTGTGAGACATCCATAGGAGCCTAATTTGAAAAGTTTAAAAATTTAGGTTTTTTTTAGGGCTAATGCAGTTTTTATCGTAAATCAGGGTGAAAATGCAGACCAGTAAGTATGGTTGATTAAAATCATGGCTATACAAGTTGTTGATCACTATGTGCAAACTTGACTGTTTCCCTCTGTGTGTCTCCTTTAGACCTCTGGATTGATCAAATTAGGACCCAATTAACAATGATATCTCCAGAAGAAATATTCTTAGTAGCTTTTTTCGTTCAAATACTTTTTATTAGAAATTTTTTAACAAGTTAAGATGTACATTACATTATATCGCATCTGTATGAACAAGCAAGTTCTTTATAAATCTTATCCACCTATATGATGACTTAGTAGCTTTTAATTCTATGTGTCCTTTAGGTTAATGGAAGCAAAGTGAAATACACCTGTCAGATACCTGTCCAGCAAAAAGTGCAACCACAACCAGACTTGGCACAACTATCAGACTGGGTAAGGAGTGGCAAACTCACCTTAGTGCAAGGGACAGGGAAAGCTTACTTTGTATAGCAGCTGTTAGATGGTGGAGTGGACAGGTAACAAAAAGTCAGAGGCCACTCTACAAACAAGGACACAGAGGGATGAACAAAAATACACACAAACAAGCAAAGTCATACAGAAAACTAAGATGGCTGCAAAGCACAGAATCAAATCACTAGAGAGAGATTGAGAAAAAAAAAGTAGGTAAAGAGTTGGATACAGGTAGTGGGGTTTTGGGGAGAAGAAGATCATCCCCAAAGTGTGTATACCGGGGCCAAATGTAAGGCACTCTGTACGGTCACCCCTCACTAATAACACACTGGTCCTAAATAACCAATATCGAAAAAACTTTTACCCCTCAAAAGAGGGGAGAGAAAGGACCAACTGAGAGGATGCATGTGAAACAAGAAATCTTTATTGTTGACATTATACATTTAAAATTACAATAAAAAACATAAAGTGGTGGAATACAGAAAAATACGGAGCGATCCAATTTGGACAGAAAGGAGTAATATGTATTGAAATAGAAAACAACCTGGGTAGGAGATAAGCCCAGTAGATATGGGGTGGCTATTTGTAGATGGTATTTGTAATATACCCTGTGGTGATTAGCATACAAAATCATGTTTGCTCTTACCAGGCAGTATGGGTGTTTGGAAGCCCTGTCAGTAACCAGCTGAATGGCAATTGCCTTGCTCTTATGCGTTCTAGCTCTGTCATCCATATATATTTATATGCCCAGACAGCAGCAAGCCACAAGCAAGGAACATTAAGTAAAAACATTAAGCACTTAATATAAAAGAGTTAGCCAGAAACATATCTACCCGGTTGTGGGTTTCACTGTGTATCTTCTTCTGTGGCCCCTCCAGCTATTTTAATGAACTATTCCAAGTATTATAAAAAAAACAATGAGATATGTGCTGCCAAGAAAAAGTCATACTTAGATTTGGAGGTATTAGCTTGATATATGAACATTGCAGTTGATGTTCTTGGTGTCCCTATGTGACCACCCAGATCTGTTACCAGTTTAGTTTACTATTATAATTTATCCCCAAATCATTTCAATATAATATCAAATCATGATATGAAAAGTCTTAAAAACCTGCCAATCACACATTCTTCAGTCTCCCTTTACAGAATGGGAGACTATGTTTAGACTATAAACATATAAAGCTGCTCTACTTGAAATTCACACCAAAAGGAAAGGAAGAAAGCATCAGTATGTGCAGCTCTACTTCCGCTTCTACTTTGCAACCTAGAATATCACAATATCAGAGTAAGCTCAATGGTTGAGGGCCACAGGATGCAGCCTCTGTGCTCAGGTTCCTTTATGTTTTTTTCTTTTTTAACACTGATAACATTTTTTCTGTGCAGTTCTCGGTAACAGTCTTGCTCCCTGAGAAAGATAAATGGATATTTCCCTTGCAATCATACATATTTACAGAAAATAAACTATGCTTGCTATATCTTTTTACAGACCTATTGCCTCAAACCGATGCGCTCTGTGACTTTGTTTTTTTTCAATCTCAGACTGCTCTACAGTTTATAAAAATAGTTTTATCAATTGTACAGTTATTCCTATTTTAATTATCTCTATTTATCCATTTATATCCATCTCTCTATATACATGATTTTATTTTCTAGTAATAAAGTATGAATTTATTTTCTAGTGTTAAGAAATGAATTGGGAGAATGAATATCTTTTGTGTCCACAGAATCTTTTTTTTTTTTCGGTTCAATGCTCAAATAGATGGTGTGGTTGATACACCATTTAAATTGGTAACTGAATTTCTCATCAGGTGTTAGGGAGAGCTAATCCTTAATACCTTTAAGGCAAGGCCAAACCATCATCAAAATAAGTAAAAAAAATTCTAGCAAGTAGAATGACTAACCTACACAACAGAGATTCCTCCATTATTAAACAGTCTTCAATCACATTCAGACCCAAGGTCTCCAATGCATAAGTCCTTATTATAGAAAGGGCCTCTCATTGTAACAGTACATTGTATTTATCTCCATTCTGAATTAAATAATGCTCTTAATCCCTACAAAAGTCGGGAAAGGAGGATTACTATAATGATAGCCTAGATCCCATGTGTATCCTCAAGCAGCACAAATGTTCACAGATTCTTTTATATAGTGCACATACAGCCTTCCTTGTGTAATAGGATCAACATGGACAGAAAAGGGCAAAGACTAGAAAAGTCTGATATTAGTAACAAAATTCTTACATTACAGAACCTGGTTATAACATATCAGTTATTATCAACCAAGGACAATCATAACAAAAAATGTATCACATCAAAGCTCACAATGAAGAATATGACATGAAAATATTTTATTTTACAACCACCTGAAGAAATACATCCAAATTTCTATGTTTTAAAGCTAGACATGGCTAAACCAGTGAACAAGCACTTCTATTTTTTGCATCACCCCTTCTCCTTCCATATATTGCAAGCTTGGCTGAGCAGGGCTTTCAATCCTTAAAGAGGACCTGTCACCCCAAATTAGAACCCTTATCCAAACATACCTAATGAATCTACTCCCCGGCCCCTTTCTAATGCTGCCCATTTCAAAGTCCTGGCATTATTCAAACTTTAGTAATCGGCGCTATAGCATATGACACATAACATACTTGATGTCCGATCGACGGACAAGCAGTCCAGCTTATTCATTAGGGGGCCGTCCAGGCACTCCTCTTCTCCACAGGCCACCACTCCCCCAGTTCTTTTCCTAAGCACTAGATGCCGGCGATTGTAGCATCCAGTGCGCAAGTGCTGCAGTCTTCATGCTCTCGGCACTTACTGCGCATGCGCAGCTTGTCGATTAGAGCACGGGGGAGTGGCGGTCTGTGGAGAAGATTAGTGCCTGGATGGCTCCCTAATGAATAAGCTGGACTGCTTGTCTGTCGATCGGACATCAAGTATGTTAGGTGTCATATGCTATAGCGCCGATTACTAAAGTTTGATTAATGCCAGGACTTTGAAATGGGCAGCATTAGAAAGGGGCCGGGGAGTAGATACATTAGGTATGTTTGGATGGGGGCACTAATTTGGGGTGACAGGTCCTCTTTAAATGGGTATTCCCATCTGGGCATTCACATTTAATTAAATTCATTTGCCATATGTAAACATTTCTACAATCGGATGTTATTAAAAAATTTGTTCCTGTGTGAAGATAATTTCCATTAAATGTTTCCATATTATCCCTTAGAAACAATATAGCTTCCACGGATACGACCACATCACACGCTGGCAGCGGTGGCCAGACATGCGCTATTGAGTCCTGCCGGACCTCCTGGATTCAGCAATCATTACCACAGGACGGCTGTATGCACTAACTCCCGGACATTACATATACAAAAACCTTTTTGTTTCTTTGTGCAATCCCTCCAGCAGAGGTGGCCGTATCCAGGGACATAGTCTTGTTTCTAAGGGACCATATGACTACATTTATGAGAAATTATCTTCACACAGGAAAACTTTTTGTAATAACATCTGATGTATATATATGGCAGATTAATGAAACTGAATGTGAATGCCCAGACGAGAATACCCCTTTAAGTTTAAGTTGTTTATTATTACTCTGCTTTCTAATTTTGATTACATCTGGAATTTTGGAATGTGTTATGATTATTTTAGTATTATTATTATTATTAAATAAAATATGTTATACATATAGTGCAATTAATCACTGGATATATGATATGGTAGGATTTACAAAGTGTGTCTCTCCTCTCAACCTTCTCTGCTTTCTAGCCCTAAATATAAAGAACATTGTTAATATATTAGTTTCACATATTTTAATGTTTCACTAATTATCATACTAGGACACCATTTATAAACCAGATATTTAGGAAAATAGTCAGGAAAATGCATTCATCTTTATATCTTGATCAATATTTACTATAGTAGTCATTAAAGGGGTGCCAACTATTAAAGTTTATATGGTTAGAGGAAAAGACAGAAGTTCCAGCAATCTGAAAAGACTTACAAAAAGCTGTTAAGACATGGCCAAAAATGTAATTCTAATCCATTATAAAACACATAGTGAGTGCAAACATGGACACAAAAAGACCAAAAACACAGGACAAAAAGTGCAGCAGTAACGCATTTTGGGCTATTAGTTCCTAGTGCTTAGTCATACCTAACATGCTGAAGCTTGCGGTGGATTTAAATAATGAGAGTGTTCAATGTGAAATTGTGAGTTTCTGGCGCGTGTAATGCACCCCTCTTGAAAGGTGGAGACCTAGCTCAATAACGTAACTCATATAGGTACATATATGAATATAATAATGTTTATAAAAAATATAATAAATCATGTATATGATTGAGCCCTTTAGGGTAACGGATGTCTAAACTAAGTATCCAGAATGCTTCTCTAGATAACAGGGTTTTCTTCCAATACCTTCCTCTATTGGGACAGGACACCTGTTCGATGGCTATAACAAACATGCCACTTATAGATCCTGCATGGACTTCTTTGAAATGTTTAGAGTTTTTGGGTACTAGTAATAGTACTGAGATTTGCACCAGTGATGTGCTCACAGATTCTGTCTTTCAGTTTACGCACAGTGTAACCGACGTGGTGCAAGGAACATTTTGAGCGTTGAATTAAGTATACTACGTAGGTTGACTCACAATTCATGTAAGATTTAACGTTACATGAGACATTAGTGCTAAGTGAAGAAAATTATGTTTCTTTACACATGTACTTGCAAATGTTGCAGTGATTACCACCGCAGCAGTAACTTCCTTTTGTTTGCAGCCAAGAACCTTTAGGCTTTTTGTCAGAAAAGGTGTTGGGAGATAAAATGTCCCCTAAAATCTTTGCTCTTATAGATACATAGGAAACCCCCTTGGATAACATGTTTTTTTAGGGTAGGTTCATGTTGGAGAATAGGTAAGTGTTTCTTAATAATTTCTATAATGGCATAGAATTGTGTACTGTATTGAGTACTAAATATTAGTTGAGTTGCTTCCCTTGTGGTCACTGTTTTTGGTTGGAAATAGGATGTCCGTGACTTTTTATTTACTATGTTTATGGCTCTTCTGCAGGAATTTTTTGTGTATCCCCTTGCTTTGAGTCTCCATGTGATAACGTGACATTCTTGTTTAAAACTATTGTCTGTCATGCAGGCGCGTTTTGCTTTGACAAACTCTCCAATAGGAAGATTTTTGACTGTATGTGGGGCATGACAGCTTGATGCATGGAGCAATGTGTTACTAGATATTTTGTTATGAAATAATGAGGTATGAACCTTTTTAGTTGTATTATCTCCTGTGAGTAAAATATCTAAGAAAGAAATTCCTTTGATCTGATATTCATGGGTACATTTTGAATTGAAGGAATTCTTGTAAATGAAATCAATAAAGTGACTGACTGTCAACTATTTAAGTTGTTCCCTTTTGAAAAGATAGGGTATAAAAGCTTATATGTGCTGATCTTACTGCTGAGACCCCTATTGATCACAAGAACAAGGACCAATTCTCACTAATGGTTTGTGAGGCAGGACAATCATGATTACTGCTCTATTCAGTTGTATGGGTGTGTAGAGAATTGGCATAGCACTCGGCTATCACTGGCACTGACATATTGCAGACACTGAATCTGAGTGAGAAATATGCTTTACAATTTCTTGCACTCCCATACTATAGAATATAGTAAAATGATGCATAATTGTCTGTTAGATCCAGCCATTATTGAGAACCGGACCCACGTCATAGAAAAGTCCAAAACGGCACTGCTATATCGTACAAAGATGGCGGGTGTCAGCCAAAGAAGCCAGGTAGTGAGCTTCACATCCAATAATTCAAAATAAATGGCAGCACATCCAAAACTGAGTCAAAAAATCAAGTAAGATGTTTTCCATGTATTTGTTTCATGTATTATTCCATGAAATATTCTTAGCTCAACAGATGTATAATACATAGACAAAAGCATTGGCACCACTGACATTGGTGATTATGATTTTCTTTGAGGTAACAAGATGTCCCACTCTTCTGGAAAGGCAACTGAAGTATTTCAGGAGCATTTTTGCCCATTCATCCAGAAGAACATTTGTGTGGTTAGAACATGATGTCGGGCAAGACTGACTGCTAATGTCAATTCTTGCTCTCACACACAAAACACAAACTTTACTTTGTGGGGTGTAGTGATGCTCAGCTTTCCCTTACAAATTAGAAAATACACAAATATCAGAAATGTATTGGTAAAATGAAGAATTCAGATTTCCCTTCCCTAGAAGTAAAAGCCTAAGTCTCCACCTAACTCCATAGTTAGGCAGGTAATGTTCTCTTGGGCTTGCATTCAGCTTCCATTAGGCTCATGGTACAATTTTGGTATTCATGGTGCAATGTGAGTATCTGTCTTTAAATCTAGAGTTTTTTTTTAATATGGCATTTTTAGTTTGTCCAACTTTATTTAGTCTATATCCTGAGTTGTGGCAATTTTTGTGATATTTTTATACTGCAAGGGTATTTCAGTCACATACTAAAGAAGTTAAAGTCACCCTACCAGGCACATTCTCTACAACCTTACAAAATGGTTGTTTATTCAAGAAAGGAAAAATACATTTTTTGTTTCAGCTAGAGATTTAATTTTTAAAGTGAATGTTGCCAAAACCCAGGATTTAACCAATGACTACTGAGCAGAATAGTAAAAATTTGGGTGTGACTGAAACTAATTTTAAAGCCCTGTTTGGGTACACAATCCATGCCCAAACCATTAACAGCCGTGATTGACACCAGCACTGTTTGTTAAGCGTTTACCCAGTGTCTGTTCTGGCCCTGACATACTGGCAGCACTGCACACCCTCCTTTTGGGGGGGATCATTGCTCCCCCAAAATGGGTTTAGCCATTAAATCGCTGTTAGTACCTTTACCAGGGGCATTTAAACAGTTAATACCCACAATCAGTGCTGGGGGGCTCCAATGCACAAGAATTCACTCTAATGAACTCCTAAATCATAGACTGTAAGCTCGAGCAGTGTGCTCACTTCTAATGTTCCATATGACTGTTTGTACTCTGCAATGTTTTTTTTTTTTAATTTGTATATGTTCCCTATGATTTGTAAGACAACATATTATTATTATTGTTATTAATTATCATTGTTAATCAACTGAGGTCAAAATAGCTTAGCTGGGAGTTCATTGTTGTGAAGGAACCAACTAGTATTTTAACTAGGGGTTAAATTATTTTTTCTTGCTCTGTGAAATCTCACTAAAGCTCTTTAGCCCCTTTACTACTCTAACCGTGTAAATGCTATGTATACTCATATTCATCTGCATCATACAATCATATTTCTGCAGACTTTATGCAATGTCTTTTATTTGCATTTTATTACAGCTCTAGCCTTACTTGTCCAGCGTGCCGCCAGATTCGATATTGCATAATAATGAACTGCATATTGATTGGTCAGTTCTATGCAAGTTCATTCTAGCACCTTTCATATTTGCTAAGAGCTACTTACTATTAAACATTCTTTATGATTCTGTAGTAAATGTGGAATCACAATGGAGTTTATAATGATTAGAATTAATATCAGCATTTTGCTTTAAGCAAATATAAAATTTTACTTTAGAAGTCTGAGTTGTAGTTAAGATTTTGGGACTAAAATTTGGAATGGGGTATTATAATTATGTCATGCATACATCCTGACTAACAATATTTTCTTCTCCCACTTATTGATCACAGTGGGGCAGATTTACTTACCCGGTCCATTCGCGATCCTGTGGGGCGTTCTCTGCGGTGGATTCGGGTCCGGCCAGGATTCATTAAGGTAGTTCCTCCGCCGTCCACCAGGTGGCGCTGCTGCATCGAAGAGCATCGGAACACACTGGAGTACACCGAGCCGGGCTGAGTGAAGGTAAGTGCAAGCTCCGCAACACATTTTTTTTATAAATGCGGCGGTTTTTCGAATCCGTCTGGTTTTCGTTCGGCCACGCCCCCCGATTTCAGTCGCATGCATACCAGTGCCGATGCGCCACAATCTGATCACATTTGCCAAAATCCCGGGACATTCAGGGGAAATCGACACAAATCGGAAATATTCGGGTAACACGTCGGGAAAACGTGAATCGGGCCCTTAGTAAATGACCCCCATTGTATGTCACCTGCCACAACAAGGTGACCTCATACAAGGTGGTTCCTATGCTAAATCTGTCTGAGGCTGTTGTCAAATGGAGCCCTAGAGACCTATCTGCATGAGGTTGTTATTTTAGACTCAGTCGGATCAAAATATGTGCTTAGACCTTCACATTTTATACAAAACCTATAGCATAAAAAGAATTAATGCTGCAGGTTTAGAATCAGCAGCATGTCAGTTAAGTATTACCACTTCTCTCTTCAATTGACATTACTTTGTTGACTGTGGGAGTGCAGTATAGTATAGAGCAAGCTCTGGAGGGGACAAATATTCATAGTAAAATAAAGCATTAAATAATATCCAAATAAAGAAACCACACAAAAAAGCAAAAAGATCATTAAAGGTTACCTGTTTGTCCAAGACTGTATTATTTATCAAAATTACTGTTACCTAACTGGAAATCTATTTGTTAGTTTGCAAATAATTAAAAAAAAAATCATGTTACACTACAGTTAAAAACAGGTTATTTTACTCATTGTAACAACTCTAAAAAAAAAAGAAAAAATCCCAACAAAAACTTAAATATTAAATAGACCAATGTGTACCACAAAGGGAATTAAATAAATACATAAAAAATAAAACAAAGAAAACTTGGCATTCATCCATCACACCAGCAAAAGGGCTAAAAGAAGTGTTGGGTCATTTAGACATGTTCTTGTGTTGTCATAAAGGGGTTATTGGAAATGTTTTCATGGCAGTTTAAGCACAACTATAAGCGTATTACGTATTCAAACTATGAAACAAAAGCAGCATCAGCTATAAAAGTATAACCCCTTGGCAAAAATTGGGGCCAAAAACATGTGTTAGGTCGATTGTGGGGCAGCGTTCCTCCACAGTGGTTTCTCCTTTATCTTTTACGGGTTATTTCATCATCTTACCATTTTTAGCAGCATATGCACTTTCTCATTATTATGCAACTCTTGTTAACTCTATACTACTGCTGTACACCGCAATTGTACTTTATAGTCTGTAATCCATCTCTGTAAAGGGTATTGTATGCATTGAGCATTATTGTTATATTGTTACTGCTGCTGCCCTGTTCTTATCAGTGGACATATCCTTTGGATCTATATATAAGATTTGTATATAATATAAAATAAAGGGCCACATGTATCACTCGTTTTTTCTGTTGTTTTAGCGCCTTTTCAGTCAGGCGCACCATTTTTGCGATTAAACGCCAAACTAGCTTTCCCTTGTCTATCTTACCAGTCCAGATGTTTTGCTGCGCCTAATGATATTCATCACTTGCAACGTTTTCATTTAGGCGCAAAAACGGGCGCAAAAACACTCCAGCCCAAAGGTGGCGTTATCTGAGAAGAAAGCACTGAGCCCCTTTGCAGAACAGCTCATTTCTAGCAGCAAAGCTCAGCCAGACACTAGAAGAGATAATAGATACATTAGATACTCTGCAGACAGGAGCTGCAGACTCTATTTACAGTTCATCACCTTCTATTTACAAAACATTCTGCAAACTCCTGAGCTCCCAGCAAGAGAGCTAAGAACTTTGCACAAGTTTGCAGAAGTTTGCAGAATGTTGCAGATACGACATACAAGTGTCCCCCATGTAATTCTGCACAGTATCACCAGTGTGTCTGAGGAGGATACTGTGCAGAATTACAGGGGTGCAGCAGGAGACCAGCACTGGGGGATCCCCTCCAGGAGAAGCCCCTGCTGAGGAGGTAACTGGATGCTGGGTGTCACACACCTGGGTGCTGCTGTGGGTGTTACCTTCATTCTGGGATGTGGGAGAAGCAGAATGGAGCTTGTAGCAGGATAACATGTAAGTGCCTGAATATAACATTGCGCCTAAACTGCGCCAAAATTGCGCCTAAACTGTTTTAAAGTAAAGTGATTAATAAGAGGCAGAAAATATACTTATCACAGATGGTTGTAGCTTGTGATAATTCTGGCAAAACAGAGCGCCAGAATTTAGGCGCAACTACTACACTTAGGCGCACAAAAGTGATAAATGTGGCCCAAAGTATGTATTTTTTTTATTGACTATCTTCTCTTTTGTATTTTTTGGTGTTTATAGAAGACAAAAAACACTACTTTTATCGACCACTCAAAAAGATTTTAAAATTTCTAATTTTCATAGCCTATTGTATTTTTATAAACAAGTTATAGTAATAGTTTTATTATTAAGATAAAAACTAACATTTATTAATAAATATAGGAAAACATGCTGACACAAAGCTACAATTTTTATAGCTTTTTTTTTTTGCTCTGGCTACATATTGAATAAAGACTTTTACAGTTACATATCACACCTCAAGTCACTTTGATTAGCTTTTTATGCAATGAATTTCTTACAAATGAAAAAAACATGTAGAGTATTACATTTCCCTGTCAACACATTTAAGGCTGAGTCAGTAACATGCACACTTCAACAAAAATAAGAATGGAAACATGGCACAGAGCTCCATTTTCCTTTCTTACTTCAAAGGAAAATAATACTTTTGGTATACATCATTTTACACCGTAATAAAAATTACAGACATCACAGACAGGTACAAAATCTATTCTTTTGTTTTACAACCTGCAATTGCTAGAATTAGAGAAAACTTTCCCTCTGTAAACTGTCATTGTCTAAATTGTTGTTACCACTGGAAGTTTTCCTTTATCTTGCTTTTATTTTTAGCAGCAAGGCACAACAAAATACCGCATTTGTAAAGGGCTTTTCTACTTTATATTGCAGAGTAATTTTAGACACAACAGAAGGGCTGTAATTCCCACAACAAACACTGCTTTGTTTTCCATGATTAAGACTTTTGCTATTTTATGACTTGGAATGCATAATTTGTAAATATCTATTTAACCATATTTTTTAGGTAGAGGAGTGGCTTTACTATGTAGTCTTAAGCCTCCTTGCATCATAGAAGGCTATAACTCTAATTATAGCATGTTTTTAGAGTATAGGTTAAAGTTAGAGTAAACAGATGGTCTTTTATTTTAGAAATTGATAACATAAACAAATTGTAAAGCCTAAATATCCTTTTTGGTCTCATCTATAAGACCAATTAATGCATCTGCACTGGCACCTTTCAACTAGAGATGAACAAATTATTGAAGGTTCATTTTTCTAAAGATTTGGTTAAGGTAAGAATCAAATCAGTCCAAACTGATGTCACTCCAATTGCTCTGGAAATGCGTATATAACCCCTTCTACTGCTTTCAAACACAGATTTTTCATGCAAATAACATTTTCTTTCACTTTTTTTATGGCACTCACTGTGCACACGAACTAACCTCTCCCCTTTATTTTTTTGAAGTCAGCACAATCACATGGACATCAAATTTACATAGGTTTTATTGTGTTTTAAGAGATGGAATATTCTGAGGTCAATAACTTTTTCATACTATAGGGAGCTGTCATATTTTGCGGGAAAAGATGACGTTTTTCAATGCTACAATTTTGGGACTGTACAATCTTTATAGGTTTTTGTTTATTTTCATAATTGTGTCGAAGGATATGGGGCGATTTAAACTAAGGTTTTATTAAATTATTTTTACACTTTTATCATTTATTTTTTTACATTTTTACAACCCACTAGGGTACTTTAACCCTCAGCCTGTGAGCCCTCATCATACACGACGTGTGTCAGGAAGGGGTAGATACTAATGGACATGGCCTCATTAGACTGACATCTTTTATATGGGGGTTGGGACAGTTGTGGGCCACTGGTGCCTGCGCTTTATGCCTATAGGAAGATCTCCCCCCCCCCCCCCTGCTGCTTTGATTGGCCCAGTCTATTCCACCACCTCCATAATGACAAGGTCACCTGTCTTCCAACTAAGAGAGGATGTGACACAGCCATCACCACTCCCAAGCCTGTCCACACCATCCGTTCACCTCTCCATCGCCTAAATCATGGACAGAAAGTAAAAGTTTGGCATATCGCACACATAAGCTCAGATCCTGAATAACAGCATTTCCAAATTGCTGACCTTTGTATGAGTTCAGGCTGGTGGAGACATACAATTTTAAAGATCTGATGGCAACAGCTGTTCCAGTATGAAGTTCCCTGCTGACAAACTTTTCCCAGCAGGCAGTCACAGTCCTGGGCCACATGAATAACTATATGCTGCAGTGCCTGCTTACTGACACCCAAGTTGTCCAAATAATCAAAAGTGCTGAATTCTGGGTGGCTCTACACTGCTGGATTCACTCCTGCTGGATTCACTGTAAAATGAGTATAAGTGCTCAGTGACAGCATGAGGAGGAGAAAGAAGTCAACAATGCAGTAGGAACACTAGCATGTTCAGAATGGTAAAGGATTATTGGTCTACACATCTCCTGGTAATGAAGGATGGATCTTCCCCATTTAATTTCTGGGTTGAAAATTTGGACACATGAGGGTATTTATTTATTTATTCTGATGGATCTTCCCCATTTAATTTCTGGGTTGAAAATTTGGACACATGAGGGTATTTATTTATTTATTCTGAGGTCAATAACTTTTTCATACTATAGGGAGCTGTCATATTTTGCGGGAAAAGATGACGTTTTTCAATGCTACAATTTTGGGACTGTACAATCTTTTGATCACTTTATAGGTTTTTGTTTATTTTCATAATTGTGTCGAAGGATATGGGGCGATTTAAACTAAGGTTTTTATTAAATTATTTTTACCCTTTTATCATTTATTTTTTTACATTTTTACAACCCACTAGGGTACTTTAACCCTCAGCCTGTGAGCCCTCATCATACACGACGTGTGTCAGGAAGGGGTAGATACTAATGGACATGGCCTCACTAGACTGACATCTTTTATATGGGGGTTGGGACAGCTGTGGGCCACTGGTGCCTGCGCTTTATGCCTATAGGAAGATCTGGCTCCCCCCCCCCTGCTGCTTTGATTGGCCCAGTCTATTCCACCACCTCCATAATGACAAGGTCACCTGTCTTCCAACTAAGAGAGGATGTGACACAGCCATCACCACTACCAAGCCTGTCCACACCATCCGTTCACCTCTCCATCGCCTAAATCATGGACAGAAAGTAAAAGTTTGGCATATCGCACACATAAGCTCAGATCCTGAATAACAGCATTTCCAAATTGCTGACCTTTGTCACTAGATTATCACTAGATTGATTTTTTTTATATATATTTTTAAGGTTTCATAAATTCATTATCCTTAGTCCTCCAGAAAAAAAATCAATATGTACATATACTTCAACCCCCTGAACCAATAACATACGACAATCCCCCTAATTATTTTATAAATATGCATCATATACTGCACTCTACAATTAATTAATATAGAGACCATCTAAGGCAGGTTTTACATGATTCATCTGCATTGTGTTTTGAAACCAGCAAGAACATCATACAAAGTGCTTCACAAACACAAATGTATAAGTAACAACATGTGATTTGTCTTTTTTTAACACACGTCACAAAACTCATAAGTGTTAGGGAATGCATATCAAAAACAAAGCAAATATATCATGTGAGGGCAGCCACAATAAGATATTGTATCCTCTTATTCATATATACCAGCCCATTTAGTCATTATATATAACTATTTTTTATACAGCACCCCCCATATACAGTTCCCCTGGGTTTCTTATATACAGCCCCTCACATACAGTTCCCTCTGTTGCATTATATACAGCTACTCTATATCCAGTTTCCCCCGATTCATTAAATACAGCTCCTCCACTTTTTTACATACAGCCATCATATACTGCTCCCTTCAGTTTCATAATATACAGCCTCCATATATAGTTTTTCTTGTTTCCTTATATACAGTCCCTTATATATAGGCCCCCTACTTTCATTGTGTACAACCCACATATACACTCACCGGCCACTTTATTAGGTACACCATGCTAGTAACGGGTTGGACACCATTTTGCCTTCAGAACTGCCTCAATTCTTCGTGGCATAGATTCAACAAGGTGCTGGAAGCATTCCTCAGAGATTTTGGTCCATATTGACATGATGGCATCACACAGTTGCCGCAGATTTGTCGGCTGCACATTCATGATGCTATTCTCCCGTTCCACCACATCCCGAAGATGCTCTATTGGATTGAGATCTGGTGACTGTGGAGGCCATTTGAGTACAGTGAACTCATTGTCATGTTCAAGAAACCAGTCTGAGATGATTCCAGCTTTATGACATGGCGCATTATCCTGCTGAAAGTAGCCATCAGATGTTGGGTACATTGTGGTCATAAAGGGATGGACATGGTCAGCAACAATACTCAGGTAGGCTGTGGCGTTGCAACGATGCTCAATTGGTACCAAGGGGCCCAAAGAGTGCCAAGAAAATATTCCCCACACCATGACACCACCACCACCAGCCTGAACCGTTACAAGGCAGGATGGATCCATGCTTTCATGTTGTTGACGCCAAATTCTGTCCCTACCATCCGAGTGTCGCAGCAGAAATCAAGACTCATCAGACCAGGCAACGTTTTTCCAATCTTCTACTGTCCAATTTCGATGAGCTTGTGCAAATTATAGCCTCAGTTTCCTGTTCTTAGCTGAAAGGAGTGGCACCCGCTGTGGTCTTCTGCTGCTGTAGCCCATCTGCCTCAAAGTTCGACGTACTGTGCGTTCAGAGATTCTCTTCTGCCTACCTTGGTTGTAACGGGTGGCGATTTGAGTCACTGTTGCCTTTCTATCAGCTCGAACCAGTCCGCCCATTCTCCTCTGACCTCTGGCATCAACAAGGCATTTCCGCCCACAGAACTGGCGCTCACTGGATGTTTTTTCTTTTTCGGACCATTCTCTGTAAACCCTAGATATGGTTGTGCGTGAAAATCCCAGTAGATCAGCAGTTTCTGAAATACTCAGACCAGCCCTTCTGGCACCAACAACCATGCCACGTTCAAAGGCACTCAAATCACCTTTCCTCCCCATACTGATGCTCGGTTTGAACTGCAGGAGATTGTCTTGACCATGTCTAAATGCCTAAATTGCTGCCATGTGATTGGCTGATTAGAAATTAAGTGTTAACAAGCAGTTGGACAGGTGTACCTGATAAAGTGGCCGGTGAGTGTACGTCTTTCCCTATTTCATTACATACAGATCAGCCCAATTTATTATTTACATGCCCTAAACAGAGATCCCCTCAGGTTTCAATATAAACAGCCCCCCATACACTGCCCCCCTTTAGGTTTCAATATATACAGCCACCAAACACAGCTCACTCAAATTTCATTATATACTGTACAGCACATTATATATGTATACACCCACCCCCACCATAATGTATCATATGGAACAAGTTAGACAAGCATTCAGCACAAGGATTGCCCAGACAGCACATCCCCCACCCCATAAGACTACGAGATCTACTGAACAGTCTAAGCTATCTGGAGCACATGCAGCTGCTATACCTTTGCAAGGTCAGCGTAGAGCCAGCGATGAAGTGTAAAGCCCTAAAGCAGAGTCACACACGAACCAGCAGGTTGATATCTCCGGGTCATAGGTCAGTCACGGGTCATTTCACATGTTGGCAGGAGGAAACTTTGAACACTGTTTGTATTGCAGTATTAACTAGTTTCTCTGCACACTGACAGTGTCTTAAACTTCTTGAAGATATTCACATACAGGGCCCTGCATGTTCTGTCAGTGGTGCTGCAGCCTGCATGTGATATCTCAGCAGCGCCACTGACTTATATATAATAGAGGGAGGTCATATTTTTACTTTGGGGATTTGGATGGTTATGGGCCAATTGAAGACCCAATTGAAGACCCAGGGTTAACGGCCATACCACCTATATCTGCCATTGACCACAGTAAAAGGAAGGGTGTGTGGTTCTCCCATTGTTTATTTTATCGCTTTGAGAATGACTGGATCTGAACACTCAGAGCGCCTTTTACCACCGTGAGGTTAAAAGAAGCAATGGGAAAATCACACACCCTTCCTCTTACTGTTGTTAAAGGCACTCTGGTAGTTCAGACCTAGTTAGTCATTCTCAAAGTGGTAAAAGCAGCACTGGGAAAATAATAAAACCTTCTTTTCCCTGTAGTACAAGGCTCTTATTTTTAACCACACACCCTTTCTGCTATGAGAATGACTAACTGGGTCTAGACACCAGGACACCTTGTGAGAAGAAGGGTTACTTTAGCCCATTGTAACAGGGCTATAGACTGAAGTGTCCCCCTCCATTTTTCAGCCCTCTCACCCTTACTGGCCTATTTTATAGCCAATTTGTGGCTGTTAAAATCTGGGTCCCCATTTATTTCAATGGGTTTCATGTTCTGGGTCAAAGTTCAGGCACCAAAATAAATTTTGTAGGGGCCAACCCATTCATTTCTAATGACAGAGCAATATTATAGGGTTTATCAGGTTTTTATTGGGATTTCAGAATTTTGACAAAATAGCATTTCTGACTATAAAGCCTCCTTTAAAATACATGAATAGAAAGGTAAAAATGGTAATGTGAATAGAGCCTGACATTGATAAGCGTATAAAACATTTTCATATGGCTAAAGAAAGAGCAGTACTTTGCTTTCTAAAGGGTATGGCTCAAAATAATTTGGCTGACAAGATGATGAGTCAGAATAAAGAACAATATGAACTGTATTTTTAGCATGACTTAATATAGATCTAGGGCAACCATGGAAAGGTACATTTAATATACTAAGTCATGGTAACTCTTTAAACTGAAAATCGTAGTGAATGTAGTACTAAAGAATCATAGCTCCCCGCAGCTCCTGTTCTATAGAAGAAAGAAAGGGAAATTATACAATCTATTTATACCTGAAATGTATATGTACAGCAAAACATGATGTTCTAAACGTAGTGAAGGTTTTGTACCCATACAGTTTGAACGCATATGTGAAAACAATTACATACTTTCTTCAAGGTGTTGATGATACAGGAAAAGTAATATTCAAACAATGGAATTTAGAAGATATGCTATATAGTGTACACAGCTATAGTGTATTATACAGGGGTTAAACACCTCACTGTAGGTAGTGTGTGATATTGCAACTAAGATCCATCGATTTCTATAGAGCTGAACTGCAATACCAGCACAAACCAACAAACTCTTAAATGTATGTTCCAAGGGAAATCTGTTTGGACATTCCACTTAAAGGGTAACCTCCTGAGTAATAAAAACCTAATTTTGCTCCAGTTGTCCCTGGGAATCATTTCTCAAAGTATTTTGCCTCTTGGTCCCCAATTAGTACCTTTTTTGGCCCTTAGCAATCATGGTTTCCAGCTCTGAAAGGAACTACAATCAGCAAGATTGAGGGGCACGACCTGCCTCCTGTGAGCTCATCACAAGCACGTGCTGCTGACCAATGAATGGGGGGTTGCAGAGCATTTCATGAATAGGTGGGGGGGGGTTGCAGAGCATTTCATGAATAGGAAGCTTTAGAGAATTTCATTGGGGGGGTTGCAGAGCATTTCATTAGGGGTCTGCAGAGCATTTCATTTGGGGGGTGCAAGGCAATTGATTAGCGGGCTGAAGAGCATTTTTATAGGGGAGTTGCAGAGCATTTCATTACTAGGGGGCTGATGCAGGGCATTTTATTGGGGAGTCTCCTTGACATCACATT
Source organism: Engystomops pustulosus (assembly GCF_040894005.1). NCBI lineage: Eukaryota > Metazoa > Chordata > Amphibia > Anura > Leptodactylidae > Engystomops > Engystomops pustulosus. The sequence goes on along the minus strand of NC_092414.1, from coordinate 55,998,560 downwards.
ACTGGGGATGGCTGCTGCCATGACATTATTGGGGGAGAATGCTGGGCATTACACGCATCCTAGGCTTAAATTTGAGTCAATAAGTTTTCCTAGTTATTTGTGGAAAAATTAGGGGCCTTGGCTTATACTCAGATTGGCTTATACTCAAGTATACACTGTAATTATATTATAGAAGGGGAACTTCACCATTGTTAGCAACTTCCAACTCTTTGAACTAATAGATTCAAGTTGTTGATTCAAGTTTAGTTGGAATTTTATCTGTAGCCCCCCACTGGTCAATATTTTCAGACCTTCACTGTCCACTGCATTCCAGAAACACCCACATAATAGTAGAGAGTCTTACATGCTTATTGGTGCTGATGCATCCTGCCATGTGAGCAAGAGTTTTTTCTTTCAAGGCATGAAAAATGTACAATATATGGTTTACGGTATGGAATTGTGTCTTCTTGCACATTTAGAGCCTAATATTGGGAGCAGCATTTGGCCAGGATATAAATAACGTGCACAGGCTATAGTAAAAATATTCACCAACATGGACCTGGCATAGATGTTGATGCTGGCTCATGAGTGTCACACATTACACACAGCACATTCTTAATACATATACTGAAACTCTGCTTAGTCATTTCTTGAAAGAACTGCAGAAAGAACCACTGTTTTGCAACTAATATATAAATCTGAGTGTATGTGTGTATATGTATGTATGTCTGCTAAAGGAATCTGTTGCATTTACAATCACCAAATGTTTCACAGCCGCTTCCTGTGACCCAGAGAACATTGTCAAAATTTTCACTTAACATTTTCCAAAATACACTTATTAACCACCATATACAGGAGCCATTGTCTGCTGCTGCTGTGGCAGTTAGAAGCTGAGCCGTGATTGGTTGCTATTTTGCCAAAGGTCATTAATATGAGCTCTGAGCTTTGATTGGTTACTATAGTTAAAGAGGATAAGCAGTGGCGTAACTAGGAATGAGTGGGCCCCATAGCAAACTTTTGACTGGGGCCCTCCCACCCCCAACCACAGCACCTCTTCTGCCCGTTTTGCACATCTATAAGCATCCATATATAATGCCCGTTGTCAGGCCTGCCACACAGAATGCACACCTTGCAGATGATCAAAAACCTTGTATTATATCAAAATATGATGCAATGACTTCTCTTCTGACAGCCAGACTGCAGATAATACAGTTTATACAGTGCTGGTGCTGCATTCTGTCCGGATGATGAAAAGTCCTTGCATCATAGTTTGAAATAATACAAGGATTTTTATCCTCTTCAAGATGTGGGTCTGTGGGACCAGGCCGACATACAGGCCTGTATCCACAGGCTGAACGAGTCAAGGGACCATTTCACAGCCTCCCCTCACTAATAACATGTCCAGCAGCAGCCTCCCCTCACTAATAACATTTACATCAGTGGCCTCCTCTTACTAATACCATGTACATCAGCGACCTCCCTCACTAATAACATGTTATTAGCAGCCTCTATTTACAAATAACATGCCCCAGCAGCCTCCATTTACAAATAAAATGCCCCAGCAGCCTCTCTTTACAAATAACATGCCCCAGCAGCCGTTCTTTACAAATAACATGCCCCAGCAGCCGTTCTTTACAAATAACATGCCCCAGCAGCCGTTCTTTACAAATAACAAGGCCCAGCAGCCGTTCTTTACAAATAACATGCCCCAGCAGCCTCCCTTTACAAATAGCATGCACCATCAGCCTCTCTTTACTAATAAAATGACCCAGCAGCAGCACCTCTTTACATGTAAAATGTTCCGGCAGCCTCCATTTACAAATAAAATGTCCCAGAAGCCTCCCTTCACATATAATAAACTTATATACTCACTCTCTAATGATTGTGTCCTCTTCCCTGTGTCTTTACTGAAGTGGTGCCTTGGCTCCTCCAGGCCGCAGTGTGCACCTCTGGTTACGTGACTGATGTGACCTGATGTCAGATCCCATCAGTCACATTACAAAGGGCGTGCAGTGCAGCCTGGAGGAGATACAGACAGCCGATGAGGTGCCGGCCATGTAAGCAGGGGGCAAGAACACAGGGGCGGGGTGGCAGGAACACAAGGGCGGTGGGGACAGCAAGTGGGGCGGGATGATTGCTGTGTTGCGCCATATAGTAGGGCTCAGGCGGCAGTCGGAACTGGTTGGGAAATGCATCGCAGTTGTCTGCAGACATTGTAAATTTGCCGTCACCTGGGTCCCTGAAGATCTAGAGCCCCGTAGAAAATCACTATGGCTGCTATGGTGGTAGTTACGCTACTGAGTATAAGACAGCTTGCATGTGAGATAATATGGAGACATACGGAGACAAAGACAGACAAAGAGAGAAAGTAAAAAACAGTCAGAGAGAGACAGACAGCTCTGGGACGCATCCATTTTCCAAGCTGCAGTCTCATTTCACTTGATAATGGAGTTATAAACTCTGAAATGCATTGTGACTGGAGATATTAAATAAACTTTTACATCCACTCCATGACATAAACTGTGTATGCCTATTCTGACAGTTCCCAATACCTCCCTAAAGACAGGCAGAGACAGTCAAAGACAGACAATCAAAGGCAGACAGAGAGATACAGAGACAGTCAGAGAGCGAGCCGGGAGCTACCTTTTCAAAGGGTCATTAAAGATAAATACTTATAATCGACTTAAAAACATTACTTTTGCTGTGTTGCTTAATTAATTTTTTAAATTAAATTTACCACATTTATGACATGTTGTACCACCTTACTTATCATTATACAGATTCAGAGCCTGAGCTACTTAGAAACTTTGAATTTTATTAATTTGAAGATCTTTATACTTTTGTTGTATGGAATGTTACTCTGGGATCTTCATGGACACACGTCAGAAAAAGGTTATAGATGGGCTTTATTGTTGTGGCAAAATCCATATTCTTCAGTGCATCTAAAACATTCATATATTGACAAATATCTTCTATTGTTCTTTATGCAGCAAAACCAAACAGTACTGGCTGCTTAGTTATACAATAATAAATCTTCTGACCTAAACCAATCACTTTCCGTATAGGCCAACATGACATTTGAACTTCCTATGCACCAAGTGCCTTAAATAATTTAAAATGAGTTAAGTGTCAGTTTTTATTATTATAATGATAGTAATAATTCTGAGTGCATAATTACCTTAAGTGCTTCTCTGAGGTCAATTTTATATAGACTTATACTAGATAATGATTTTCTTTTTGCAGTATTATAATGGAGTTACAATATTCTTAGTATAAATATACTGTATTGAGAGGAGGAGAACAAAATATAGGCAAAAACTTTAGCACAAAGTTGACATGCCTTTAGTGTGAATAACATTTTTTTTATTACAATTAAAACATATTTTGTCACAAGCCCCCCTTCTTGTGCTGCAGATTCACAGGGGTAAAGTTACAGCAGAAAAGAGCTTTGGTAATATCTTTAATAAGCAGAATTTAAAAGTTGATTTTAGAAGGAAGGAGGCCATGGATCTATGAATCTATAAGTAAGGTTTATCATGATGGATTTTGACAGTAGATTTCCTTAAAAGATGACAAAAAAGCTAATTAAAAAAAAAATTTTCAAATGTCTGCTAATTATATAAACAAAATACATATATTATACATGTATAATTAATAAAACTACCCTTTCAAACTAAGGTCTCACAGGAGGAGCAAAAAAATCTTCTGTGCAGAAATTTGTGTCGCATGAAGAATTGTGCAGCCGTGCTACAAAACGGTCAGGTGAGACACATATGAGGCGCAGACGCTTCGCTTGCATTAAAAAAATATGCAAAATCCACCAGAGAACTGTAGCACAGCCGTTTGAAAGGTGTTGGTGAATACCAGGATTAGACAGTGGATTTATAAGAATTTAATTGAATAAAACTTGAAGTAGTTTCAGAATTTGGCTGGACCATTGGGATATTTGTTAAAATGGAGTACAGCCCTTAGAAAATGTGCTTCACTTTTATTTATACTGTTTAAGGTCTCCATAAACTTGACCGGTCGATCTGTAAAAATCAGTACAATACTTTTAGGCATAATACAAAACATGTAAACAATTATATATTTATCTTACAAATAAAAAATTTGGAAAAGAAACCAACAATTTGTAAACATCAGTAGGTTCATCTGTACAATATTGACAAAGCAGAAGAGGACAGGACATAATATTAAATGAAGATTCAAAACAAGATGAAAGAAAATGAAAAGAATAATACAGGTAGTAATAATAGTATTCACATGTTGCTTGAGCACATCTAGTGTTCGTGCAAAACAGCAGTTGTTTTACTTTATATTTAGAAGTTTTAGGATTATCTATTTTATACAAACACAAAAGCTCTGACACAGTGAATTAGACATACTTAAGAATATAAAATGTTCCCTGAAGCGCTATAAAAATTATTATTTTCTAATGCTGGTGATAGATCATGTCATGCATTTCTGAGGATGTTTGCACAATTCTAGCAATAGCAGAGAAAGCAATATTCAGGCACTTGCCACTTTATTTGCTTTAACTTGATGTATTGATTTTGAGAATGTGCTCTCTTCTTTGTCAATGAGACTCGTTTATGGAGAATTTGCCTACATCTGCTGAAACAAGACACAGAGCAACCAAAAAAAAAATGTTTATTCAACCTGAATCCATTCTGTGACTTATCTTGGGTAACACAGAAATAAATTTACCTCTTTACTATCCAAATTATAATGATGAGCAAACCCAATGACAGAATGACTTTGGAAAACCTTTGGTTATTAACTGATGATAAAGATTTTTAAAAACACACTTAATGCTTTAATTCAAAGTAATAATATCTCGCCCACATGGTTTGTAATCACAAAAAAAAAAAAATGGTGGCGTACCCGGAGCTGAGGTTACATGGCATGACTACTCCACGCCCCAGTAGCCTCCTTGTTCCTCCTACCTGAAATCTTCGGTGGGCAGTTCCTCGTAGCAAAAAAGTGCAGGGATGTGTGGATTAGCCCTTAAAATGGCTTTCCTAACGTCCTATTGATCCACCTATTGATGTAACTTTACTTGTGGTGGTAGGTTCGCTTCAAGCTTTTGAATCACACATTTTTCTCTCAAAAAAATTGCTAATTTTTCAATTTTCTAATTTTAAATATTCTTTTTATGTAGTCTTGGGACCCAAATAAGCTAATAACTAACAAAATCAAATAAAAATGACCACATTTCTATTTTTAATTCTTAATTTCCTAAAGTCTAACAGCAAATTTCCATAATATAAAGATAACTTTCCAAAATGATGTTTTTTTAGGATCAACATTTGTACCCAATTCATTTTCATAAAATGTATAAAATGAGCCAAAAAAATAAAAATATTCATTGCTTATATTAAAATATGGTTTTAGCCCACACATTTTTCTTTTTCAATAAAATGATAAGAGCTATGTTTGATCGCTGCAGATCTGTCAACAAGGATTCTTAGTGATCACATGAACAAGAGCCCAAAAATCTACTTAAGTAACCTACTGTATACAAGGTAGTAAATAAGGCATTGTTCTCCTTGTCCCACCCTGGAAAACTTATTTGAATATTTCCCAGAATTCACCTAATAGCTATAAGTCTCTACATGCCTGCAAGATGGCCTTAACTGGCAATGCCTTCATAAGGAGAGCTCCTTCCTGGCCCTAGTCAATAGCCTCTCACCCAGCTAAACCTGTTCCATACACTGTACTGAAGAGCTACAACAACGTTAAAATCTGTTCCTTCTAGAATAAATATACTGGTTTGTCTCTAATCCCACATCATGTCATTAAGCTTCCTGAAAGTTGTGCTTGATGTTAAGGGGGCTGCATGGTTTTCCTTGTACCATCCTGGAAAATTTATTTGCATGTTTCCCAGAATTCCCAAGTGGTGCATTAACTATAAGTGTAGTCTTAATTGGCAAAGTCTCCCCAAGTGCTCTCACTACATGACTCTACAGTATATGAATGCAGCATTGGTGTCCATTCTAGTTCAGTGCTTCTTTCACTGGGACTTCCAGCACAGCTAGGTTTTACAGACCTTCAGAAGTTAACAAAGCACAGAACATAAAATATAAACATCAGTGTTCCATTTGTATGGAGCACTGCAGGGTACTTGTGGGCCCCCTTTCTTGTGATCAATGGGTGTCAGAATGTTCAGATCTACAGATGATCACACATTTATAAATGGGTTAGTAGGAAAAACATTTTAATACATTTGCTTCTGCAATTGGCATATTTTAGAAAAATAATTACATTTTTTGAACATTGGATGCACATATTTGCTTTTGTGATATTTTTTTACTCTCTTTCAGAGAGTAAAAGAGGTAAAAGAGAGAGGTAGAAAACATTTGATATTTTCTATGTATCACATTTAAATTATAGCATATAAGACTAGCCTGCTTTATAGTAAAATTAAGTTGAGTATTTGTAAATAATCACAGATAAATAAAGTTTTGGAAGTATTATTTTTGGAAGTGCTGAAATGTATTTCCTCTTCGAAATGATAAAATCTATATCAAATGCACTATGGTGTTCTGTTTTAATCTTTTCATAGTACTCCGGATATCCAAATTATTTTATGAGACCTGTGTGCTCCATAAAAAAGGGGGAACAAAAACTATCAAATGAAATAACTGAATAAGCAGAAAATAAAAAAAATAATATTTAACAAATTAAGCAGTCAATTAGAACAAGGCAAAAAAGGTAAACATTTAATTAGCTTATGTATGAGTAATTTTCTGCATGCTCTTAGTGCATTTTGTTTCTTAATTTGCATTTAATTTCTTCTGGATTACAAAGTAAATATAATAACAGACACAAAGCAACATGTTAAGAAAAGAAATGAAATATAGAAAAGTATCTTGATGCTTCTAAATGATAGTAACAAACATAAAATAAAGAAATATGAAATACAATTTTCGATGCTGGATTAGACCAGGCCCTAAAAAAGAACACAAGGGAATTTATCATACAGTTTAACCCAGTTGCACCCCAAAATCAGAACTATAACCTCTAACTGGAACCCCTAGCAACTGGAACCCCTAGAACTATAACGTTCTAACTGGAACCCCTAGCAACTTTTTTTTGGTGCACCTTCAACATAGTGCATGCTACACAATTCTGTTAGACACTGCAAGATAAATGTTGGCCCATGGTCTGACTGTGCACCACAATGCCCATTTTATTGCCAAATTTTGTGGCACGTCGGGTATAATGCCACTGTGACCTAATGGGCTAGGTATACTCTAGACCAGAGGTCCCCAACCTTTTTTGCACCAGGGACCGGCTTTAAGCTAGACCAGTTTTCCATGGCCCGGTGGGGGCGGGGCTTTGGTCATATGGGGTGGGGTTATGGAGGGGTGGAGCTTATAATATAAGATATCAGGGAGTGTCCGGACCAGATCCATCATATCGGTTTGGTGTAAAAATAAAGCAATACAAAATGCATACAGCGTATCGCCATGTAGTATAAAATGCATACAGCGTATCGCCATGTAGTATAAAATGCATACAGCGTATCACCATGTAGTATAAAATGCATACAGCGTATCGCCATGTAGTATAAAATGCATACAGCGTATCGCCATGTAGTATAAAATGCATACAGCGTATCGCCATGTAGTATAAAATGCATACAGCGTATCGCCATGTAGTATAAAATGCATACAGCATATCGCCATGTAGTATAAAATGCATACAACGTATCGCCATGTAGTATAAAATGCATACAGAATACCGCCATGTAGTATAAAATGCATACAGAATACCGCCATGTAGTATAAAATGCATACAGAATACCGCCATGTAGTATAAAATGCATCCAGCGTGCCACCAAGTATTATAAAATAGATACAATGTACCGCCAAGTAGTATAAAATGCATACCGAGTACTGCCATGTAGTACAAAATATAAGCCCTGATAAATATCACAAATGCTGCATATACATACAGCATATATACACATAAACAAACAGTAGATACAGCATACACACACACACACACATACATATATACACACACATATACATATATACAAACACATATATATACACACACATATTACATATATTTACACATATATACACATATTACACATATATACACATATTACACATATATATGCAAAGATAAAGTAATCTTACCTCTCTATTGTGTTCCTGGAAATTTCGGTGCCTTGTCCTGCAGCGGTGGTGGCGCGGTGAGGTAGCCGGGAGCGGGTAGGTCGTGAGAGCCGGGAGGCTAGGGAGCCTGGAGCTTAAGCGGGGGCAGGGGGAGCAGGGAGCCGGGAGCCTGGAGGGGTGGCGGGGACGTTAGCGGAGCCGGGTTAAGACGGGAGTGAAAGGGGAGCCGGGAGCCGGAAGCGGGTAGGTGAAGAACCGAGAGCGGGGGGGCAGAGGGAGCGGTAGGGGAGCGTGGAGCTTCAGCAGGGGCAGGGAGCCGAGAGCCGGGAGCGGGGGGCAGAGGGAGCGGAGAGCGGAGGGAGCGTGGAGCTTCAGCAGGGGCAGGGAGCCGAGAGCCGGAAGCGGGGGGCAGAGGGAGCGGAGAGCGGAGGGAGTGGTAGGGGAGCATGGAGCTTCAGCAGGGGCAGGGAGCTGAGAGCCGGGAGCGGGGGGCAGAGGGAGCGGAGAGCGGAGGGAGCGTGGAGCTTCAGCAGGGAGCGGGGGGCAGAGGGAGCGGAGAGCGGAGGGAGCGGTAGGGGAGCGTGGAGCTTCAGCAGGGAGCCGAGAGCCGGGAGCGGAGGGAGCGGTAGGGGCGCGTGGAGCTTCAGCAGGGAGCCGAGAGCGGGGAGCGGAGGGAGCGGAAAGCTCGCAGCAGTAGCGGCCCCGCACAGCGGGCACATCACGTCTTGTACCGGGGGGAGGCAGAAGTTCCCCCGCGGGCGCTCCCGGGGCCCCGTGTGTTGTGTGAGGTGCGGAGATGAACCGCAGGACCTTGGCCTTCAGAGGCGGCTGCTCTCTGTGGACGAGGCCTCGGCCTGGAGCCTGAGCCGACAACTCAACGGGGGGAGCGGAGCCGCGGCCCCCTGCGCGGACCGGCTGATAAACTGCAACGGCCCGGTCCTGGTCCGCGGACCGGCGGTTGGGGACCTCTGCTCTAGACCTCTTGGTTTTGACAGGGTCTATCATTTATCATTACAATCCAATAGTTACTAGATAGATTACTAGATATGTACACAATGGGGGTCATTTATCATACACTGGCGTTTGTGCATATTCGCAGGGCCTGGTGTAGAAATAAACGCAGCCGGCAAATTAAAAGAATGTGCAAAGATAAAAAATAGCACAGGGGTATTAATTAATGTGGCCCATGAACTGAACATTACAAACATAGAAGCATAGTCAACAAATACTGGTCAGAACCAAAAGGACAATACAGTGCAGAATAAATAAACAAAACCGACATCAAGATAAAGGCAAAGGGTCAAGGTATCAAAGATACAGAAGTAAAGATAATTGCCAGTTAGATCAAATATAGACTCATAGCAAACATGGATGAAATGGCAGGCAAACCTTTTATGAGATGTCTACAAGGTTATTGGACCAGATGTCTGACAATCATACAAGGCAAACCAGAAGGGGAGAAATGTAAATAGAGGAAGATTCTGTCCAATTTCGCTTACATAACTGTTTACAACCCAGAGCAAAATCAACAGGAGACAACACAGGTGTGGTAGAAATCAATTAAGATAGTCTTGAAAGGAAAATAGCAATGTTTAGACTTATAACGACAGAACCTAAGCAAAGGACGAAATCACACTCATCACTGCATCTTCAGCCATATTTTATAGACTGAGAATGGCGCTAAAGTACAAACAGGCACAGAGCTCACAAAAGTCCAAGGGAAGGTCAATACAAGATGATCAGGAAACAAAGCTGAAGTCTGGAATCAAAAGTTACGGTTTAGGGGTATTCACATTCAGAAAGATCATTCCAATATAGATTGATCTCCCGTAGACTGAAAGGAAATCTACCCTTTTATGCATTATGAACCAAACATACCTTAAGAATTTTGCAGCTACACTGAGGCAGAAATATATCTTGTTTAATCCCTGAGCTCAGTGGTTTTATAAAATTAGGACCTTGAGACTCTGTTGCTCCAGTGGCTGCCCCGACGCTCTCCTTTTACCCTAATTATGCCCTGCTCCAACCTTGTCCTGCCCAGCAAAAGCAGAGAATACATCATCACTGTGTTGTCCTTTACAGACAGAAGTGGTCAATTGCTGCACCATCCCCTAGTCATCTAGCTCAGGTTGATTAGTCCTGTCAGGCAGCTCCTGTGTATGTGAAATTAATGAGTTTATGTATGTGTTTACATTAATGTGTTTATGTGAAAGTAATGTGTTTAAGTACGCCAGCAAGCAGCAAGAGTGCCCCCAGCTTCTCCAAGGTCCTGGATTTTATAATTGTTTTATGAGCAAAACCACTTGTTTCAGGGATTAAACAAGATATGTTTCTGCATCAATGTATCTACAGCATTCTCAATGCATAAAAACAAATGGTAGATTTCCTTTAAAGGGGTTGTCCCAAGTTTAGAAGTTAACCCCTATACACAGGATGGGGGATAACAAAGTAATCTTTGTTGGTCAGACTGCTATAATCCCTACCTACCACAAGAATGGTACCACATTAACTGCAGAATGATGGTTAATGCAATTCAGAGCTGAATGTATCACTACAGGTGGAATATGTAGCAAATGTAGCAGTATGAGGAACAGGGAAAGTGCTTCCTTTAGGGCAGTATGCAGATGCACACAAAGTGTTTATGATCCCAATGTTGCTGAGATGCAGGACTTTTCTTCCACATCCGTTTCATGTTTTGCTGGGCAGAATTTTATCCTTGAGTCACTACCACCTAGCGGGAGAAGGCCCACTCCGCTCCCATCTAAAAGCACATCAGCAGCATTAGGAGTGAACTAAATATAATCATCAGTCTGATTCCCACCTCTGTTTATGTCACTGCTGCATATGCATAAACATTTAGAAGATTACTTCTTGTTTTTGCTATTTTCATATATTCTGTATATGAAATATTTAAATATTAGGTGCTGTGTTCTTCTACTATAGTAAATTACTAATACCGGTCATACTTTCTCTGCAAAATTCTAGATTAAGATTTTACATTTCGACAAGAGTGACAAAATGAAAGCTTTCTAACAGAACATTACTTAAGGAATTACAATGCATCAGACGGCTTGCAATGATTTCACCATTGTTTCACACAGCTATGATAAAATTTTGGAGGCTAAAAGCCCGATATAGAGCAAATTGTGCCAACCCAGTAGTGCCACAGGAGTGAAAAGAGCATATTACAGAATAACGCTGTTATGAAATACACTGTTTCATAAACTCCTGCTCATCTTATATATATATGGGATGTTGCATAATATCTATATATATTATGCAACATCCCCCACCAGAGCCTAGCCATTTCTTGTGGCCTGGAGGCATGGAGGAGTGGCTAGCTAGTGTGGCCTTGAGCACGCTGTTGTCACGGTGCTTGGTATGGGGACCAGAGGGCTGACCTATAGTCTGGCAGGTTTCAAGCAGGTGGCATGTGCAGGAAATATGGAGGGAGAGGCTGATGCAATGGTCTCTCCCTGGGGCAACCACTTAGTTGTCTGTAGGATGAATCCATGGATGATGGATGGGGAAGCCCGTGGTGATAACAGTCGTATCTAGGGATCAGATCACTACAGCTTTTTATTGAACTGCGATAATGATAACAGCAGATTCCTTAAGCTGGAAAGGTCATAGAAAGTCGGTCCGGAGGAAAGGTACACAGAGCATCATAGTAAATGAAGGCTAGGCTGGTTCAGGTGGAACTGAGTCCAACTGGTGGACGCTGCAGTTCTGGGTTTAAGTCTCCAGACTTGCCCTGTGTGCTAGGCAGTAGGCCTGAGGCACTAGAAGTTCCTGGGATTAGTTGCAACACTGAAGGTGTGCTGCTCTCTCTCTCTCTCTCTCTCTCTCTCGACTCTGAAGTCTGAACAGACAGAATTAGCCTGAACTCTGTGCTCTCACTCAGCAGGGGCTTATATACTCCCCCTGGTCAGGTGGTAGCACCTCTCCAATGATCATTCTCTTGCGTAACAGAAACATCATTGGATAATTACAGTTAATTGTTTCCTTGCCAGGCAGTATATACTGCTGCAATTACACTAAGTTCTCCTTGCATTATCTTCTGAATGAGTTGTGCAGGCTCACGAGATAGAACCTGACATGGAGAGGGCGATATTCGCAACTACCACCTTGCCTATGCGTTGGCAAGGGTGTTGCATATATATACACACACACACAGTATATATAAATAAACTAGAAATAATAACAGTTATAAACACATAGCAAAAACATTGTTGCATATAGTAGGTGTGTAGAGATGAGCGAAACAGTTTGTTGATTCATAGATTTAAGTACATAATATGCAAAAGGGTCCATTTATAAAAATCAGAGTTCTATTCTCACACATCTATGCAAATCATTAAAACATACAAAAACATGTGCATATATTCAAAATCTGGATTAAAAACATTTAAAAATAGCCCCATATAAGACAAAACACAAACCTCACTCACAATAGCCTTGGTCAGAGAATGTTGAAGATTATATCCTAGCATGCATTCAGGTACAGAATCAAATCCGAATACTTTCGGATTTGCTTGAGAAAAATCTTCTATAAATGTAGAATGGATCTGTTGAAATGTCTATTGACACTGGAAATTGGCCTAATAAACCACTACTGATATTTTGTCACAAATCTAAACAGCTTCTAGATCATATTTTCTTTCATGGCCTGTTGTGGTGGCATCATCCACAAAATCAACTTTGAAGTGAGATGTAAACTGGTTTTATGAAGTCAAGGAGAAGGTGAGTGATGTGGACATTTATGTAATGGGAACTCTGCTCTGGATATTTCTCTAAAGGGTGGATCTGCTGTGGACTTTTCATTAAAGGGGAGCCAGTAAGGGCTGTGGGGGTGCTAAGCCCTGTCCATAGCTGGTAAGTCTTTGTTGCATATTGCAGGAAAGACTTACCGGTAACACTCGTGATCGGTGCTAGCAGGGATCGCGGGTATTATCCCGTCGATTGCTGTCGGCAGCTTCAAAAAGATGGCAGCACATGGGCGCCACCATCTCGGTGACGATCAACGCTCCCTGTGAAGTTAAAAAAATATATTAAAAAATAAATTATATAAAAATATATAATAAAAATACTAAAAATTCAAATTACCCCCTTTCCCGAGAACTGATATAAATGAACAGTAAATATCATAAACACATTAGGTATCGCTGTGTCTGAAAATGCCCGATCTATCAAAATATAATGACGGTTTTTCAATGCGTTTAATTAGGTAATGGAAAATAGCGGCGAAAGTAAAAAATGGCACTTTTTTGCCAGTTTGAAAAATATGAAAATTCAATAAAAAGTGAGCAAAAGGTCGTACAGGCCTAAAAATGGTAGAAAAATCCAAGCCCACAAGAGAACAGCGCAAATGCGTGTTTTCTCCATTTTCACTAAATTTGGAATCCAAGTGAACGGCATGGAGCTGTGTGGTGGCTTATTTTCTGCGTAACAAATTGTACTTCGTAGTGATGGTATTTAATATTCCATGGCGTGTACTGGGAAGCGGGAAAAAAATTCCAAATGCAGTGAAAATGGTGATAAACCACATTTGCGACGTTTTCTTATGGGCTTGGATTTTACAGCTTTCACTCTGCGTCCTAAATGACATGTCTACTTTATTCTTTGGGTCGGTACAATCCCGTGGATACCAAATTTGTATAGGTTTTATAATGTTTTCATACATGTTTTCATACATTCATACAAAAAATTAAAACCTCCTGTACAAAATATATTTTTTTTATTTTGCCATCTTCTGGCGCCAATAACCTTTTCATACTTTGGTGTACGGAGCTGTGGGTAATGTCATTTTTTGTGAATTTTGATGGCGTTTTCATTGCTAGCACCGATTGCGGGTGTTACCGGTAAGCCTTTGCTGCAATTTGCTCTATGGAGAGGGCTCGGCCCGCGAGCCCTCTCCATGCACCGGGACCCGGTGCGCGCCGTACTAGTACGGCACGCGTCGGGAAGGGGTTAAGTGTAAAAATAAAAAAGTTATAGATTTTTGAAGGTTAGATTTTTGTGGAATCCCTCCACCTTCTACCCCCTGACCTGATACATGGACAGTGATTTGTTATTAATTACCGAAACGCGTAAGCTTTGATGCTATTTTTTATTCCTTATGCTGTGTCATGTATCATTGTGTCTTTTTTAATGGATTCCAAATAAATTTTGTTACATTTTATCCTAAAACTGACGTCTGATGTCCAGCTGGAAATAGTTTCTTTTTCATGTTAAACGCTGCTTGCACCTGTGACCGGGGTTGTCCGTGCTGGAGTGTCCAGAGTCAAGACAAAGAGGAATGTTTAAACGGAGAGGGTGAGCTGATTTCACAAGAGCTTTTTTGTGATTGTTTTTTGAGTGATTTGTTATACTGCCATCAGATTGGACTTGACTATTAATGCATGAGGGAGTCTCCATACTTTTTAATTCTGTATATGGTGGTTGTTTGTTTGAATGTATGATGCATGGGCCCATGATAGTATGTATGTGTTGATTGGTGGGGTGATATATTATATGTTCTATAGTATTTTATAGTATATTATTTGCTATAGGTTAGTTCATTATTTTTAGATGTCCTATTTTATAATTATTTCTTACTTGTTTATGAATTGTTTGTATTCCAATTTTTTGTACTTAAACATTTTTTTTTCATATTTTGCCATAGAATTTCTTATACAATAATGTGGGTCACATACACTGATTTTTATATTGTTATCTTACATTATTTTCACTTGTCTGTACAACCTCTTTCTATGTACATTACCCTTTTTTTCATGTATATTCTATATAATTTTGTGTTTTGTTTTCTTTATACATATGATCTGCACATTCTTATATATACCACTTTTGTAATCTATGAATTTTGCTGCTATATTTATTTGCAATGTAGGTTTTTATTCCATCCCCCGCATCCCCGGTTTGTGCGTGCATTCAGTGAACAAGTTTGTTTACTTTTTAGAACACGGGGACTCATTTCTCTGTTGCACCACATTGAGTGCTTGATGCTGGAGGTGAGCTCATTTAACACACTACCAACACATGGGATCTTCCTTTATGAATGGACGCACCACACCATACAGATACCCCTGAGCAAGCTACAGCAGGTGGCGATATGAGTGGGGCGTTTATCACCAGCTCCCTCTAGTGTGACATTTACTGCACAGGTAATACTTGCTTATCCTTTGATTTAGGTTAGCACTGTAGGACCATCTATTTATTTATTCTGGCTTGTATACACTTATACTCTATACAAAAATTATTTTCTTTTTTGCAATCTTCTTGAATTATATATTGGTACCTTATTGTCCCTAGCCCACTGTGTAATTCCTTATAGGATAATATTGCTTTATTTCTTTCTGTGTTACATAAGGCTTTAGCCTCTATTGGGAGCTGGTGGTTCCAGGATCACTAACACTATCATATGTTTGGTTTCCTGTGGTAGCTTATTTTGTGACTCTGTTCACATTTTTTTTATGGTTTTTATTCTTTTGTTTGTGTTGTGGTGGTTTTGATATATTAAGAAAGAATTTATTGTCTTGGTCATTTGGCATGTATCTTTTCTTTTTTCTTGTGGTTCTATACTTTTATGTGTCTGGATAGATTACTCTTAGGATTTGTGTGTATGTATATGTTGAGTTCTATATATGTTTACATGTTTTTTTACCAGGAGGGGTAGTTTTATATATACTTCCCTATAGAGAAGGTGTGTTGTTTATTTGCCGCACCTGGCTAACCCAACTGCTTCTTGGTTGTACATTTTTTAACATGTCCATGAATTTTGTTTCAGGATAGCCTAATTCTTGTTATTTTTCTAATAAAGTATCATTTGTTTATATACTATGTGCTGCCTTATTGATACTCTTTTCTTGTGGCATAAGTATTCATTATTAGTGTGTTGGCAACCTCTTATATTAGTTTTGCAAGAGACCATTTATGCATGTAAGATTTTTGAAGGTAGAGAGTGAAAAATGGAAATGAAAAAACAAAAAAAGCCAGGTCATTAACCCCTTAACGCTGCAGCCCTTTTTCATTTTTGCGTTTTCATTTTTCACTCCCCACCTTTAAAAATCTATAACGCATGTATTCAGCTCGTTATATCACATATCTCTAATTGCTCTATGTGTGACATCAAACAACCATGGACAAATTTCTATGTACTGGAAGTTAATATATAAGCTTTCTAGAAAATTGGGACTAATTGATACAGAAAGTATATTGAAAAATGGTAGAACTTTTCACTACACAAACTTTATCAATATTTCCTAAAAGTGGACAACCCCTTTAATCCTAGATTTCCTTTTAGGAGCATAGCGTTTGTCATTTTTAAAACCGGATCACAGAAAAAGCTATCAACATATTTTTAATGTTTATACACACCCCATCTGTCTTTAACCCCTTAGCGCTCTGCGCCGTAGCTGTACTGCGGTGAGTCCTGCGAATAGCGCTCAGCGCAGTACAGCTACTGCACAGTGACAATGCCGGTTCAGCTCTACACAGGAGCCGAACCGGCATCAGTGGTCGCGGGATGTCAGTGGTAATCTACCGCTGACATCCCCGGCTCCCCGCAGTGGGCTCCGATCGCGGGTGTTTAACCCGTTAAATGCTGAAGTCAACGCGACCGTGGCAGTTAACATGCCTTCCGGGGGTTTTTCCCCCACGATCAGCGCCGAACGCTGCTATGGCATCTCTGGAGTCCAGTCAGGAGATGCCCGAGATGCCTGAAGGCAGTGCCTTTAAGATGCTGTCTGTGATGACATCTTAAAGGCATAGTGTCAGCCTATGCATGTGCATAGGATGACACTGCTAATACCCTGCAATACATAAGTATTGCAGAGTATTTACATGAACAAGCAATCAGATGATTGCTTGTTCATGTCCCATGGTGGATCAAGTAAAAAAAAATGTTTTTCAATAAAAAATGACTTTATAAATCACTAAAAATGTCCATAAGCCCCAAAACATATCGAGACATAAAACGCTCCAAAAAGTCTATTTCATAACACAAACCCCACATGTATACTAACACCACGTCCATAACAATCTGTAGAATAAAACTAAATAACTATTGAACCCGTACGATGAACGCTGTAAAAAAAAACTTAAAAAACCTGCCAAAAATTACGATTTTTTTACCTATCAAATCCCACTAAAAATGCAATACAAAGTGTTTAACAATACATATGTACTCCATAATGATACTGGTGCAAAGTACAGCATATCCTGCAAAAAACAAGCCATCAACCAGCTCTGTAGCCAAAAACGTAACAATGTTATGCCACTTAGAAGACAGCAATGCACAAATGATAGATTTATTAGGGTTTTATTTGGCAAATTTAGTAAAACATAAGAAAAAATATTCATGTCTGGTATCTCCGTAATCGTATCGACTCATAGAATAAAGATAACATGATTATTGGGCTATATGGTGAACACGAAAAAAAAAGTAAAAAATCCAGTACAGAATTGATGCTGGAAAAAGCATCTCATCCCGCAAAAAAAAATGCCGTCACATGGCCACAATAACGCAAAAGCGAATATTTTATAGCCTGCAAAAGGGGCCAATGAGGAAACTAAAATCCTGGCAGCTGCAGGGCGCTCCTTCCCTCCTGTGCCTCGCTGTGCACCCATGAAACAAGTAACAACCACATGAGGGGGGTCTCTGTACTCAGGATAAATTGTAGAACAAATTGTATGGTGGGTTTTCTCTTTTTTATCTTTTGGAAATGTGTAAATTTTAGGGCTAAATGAACATATAACCGACACAATTTGACCATTCTAAATTTCACCTCCATTTTGATTCAATTACTGTTTCTGATAGCTTGACGGGTGCAGATTTGAAAATGGGTTGATTATATAGGGGGTTTTAATGCTAAATATGTAAAATTTAATTTCAAACTGTTTTTATCCCCAAAATAGTCAATTCTGAAAATATGGAAAATTGCTATTCGATTTGTAAGCCACGTGACGTAAAATAAATTATCCAGACATTTCAAAAATTATGAAAATGTAAAGTAGAACTATGTGAAATGTTATTTAGGTGGTAAATCTATCTGCCTGAAAACGCGATGATTTCGAAAATGGCAAATTTTTCTAAAAATTCAACCTTTTTTTATTTTTTTTGTAAATAAACGCACAACTTATCAGCCAAAATTTACCACTATAATGAAGTACAACATGTGGGGAAAAAAACAGTCTCAGAATTGTTTAGATAAGTAACAGTGTTCAAAAGTTATAACCATATAAAGAGACGCAGGTCAGAATCTAAATAATCGGACTGAACCTTAAGCTACAAAATGGCTGCGTCCTTAAGGGGTTAATGGAAATCAACCATTTAAAAAAAGCAGGATATTCACCTACACTCCTCCTCATTCAGATGCTGTCCTCCTCTAAGGTTGACACGCCGGGATCAAAGAGAAAAATAGAAAGTTATAAAAAAACAGCACGGGGACAAGATGTCCGGCGCTCCAGACTGCTAATCAAGAACACCCTTGCCACCTCCCTCTCCCATGCTTGGAAAGAGAGGCAATGCCATGAAAGAGGCATAAGCATAGGAGAGGGAGCTGCAGGGGCGTGCATAATTAGCAGCCTTGAGTGCCAGACATCTCATTCCCGCGCTCCATGCTGCTTTTTAACTTGCTTTTCTAGGTGATCCAGGTGTGTCAAGCTAAGTGGAGGACAGCACCTAAATCAGAATGAAGATGAGTGTAGGAGACTACCCTTGAATGTTTTTTTCTTTTTTTAAATGGTTAATTTTCTTTAAAGAAACTGTAAAGGTTTTTTGTTTTTGAAAAATCAATAGCTCTTGGGACGTAAAACAACTTTGCCTCTTATCTTTATAACCTATATACAGTAGTTTCATTGCTATAACCCTCAGATTACCTTAGTGCTGCAATGGCTGCCTCCTCTCCATGTGCTCATAAGCCCTGGAATCTTTCAGAGAAACAAAGTGTAAACTAACTACGGATTCATGAGAGGGGAGCGGCTGCTGCTCCCTGCTCACAGATGAAGAGGTCATGTAACAGTGAATGCAGCAGAGCTGGATGGTATGCAGATGTTAAAGTGCAAAGAATAGTGAGGTACAAGATCTCCCTGTTCTGCCTTCATCTTAGTCTGTGATTCTTCGGAAATTTTCTCTGTCTGTCTCTGCTCTTCTCATGGCTCACTCCCCCCCCACCTTGTGATCGGCAGTATCAGCTCTGCCAGATAAGCTATTAACCCTTAGTGCTCACACGACACAGGCTTAAGATTGCATTTACTAAGGATTTCTACCAATTATTACATGCTCCCAGCTCCTCCATGTGATGGAAGCTGCAAGGCTGTCACCATATACACTCACCGGCCACTTTATTAGGTACACCTGTCCAACTGCTCGTTTACACTTAATTTCTAATTGGCCAATCACATGGCGGCAACTCAGTGCATTTAGGCATGTAGACATGGTCAAGACAATCTCCTGCAGTTCAAACTGAGCATCAGTATGGGGAAGAAAGGTGATTTGAGTGCCTTTGAACGTGGCATGGTTGTTGGTGCCAGAAGGGCTGGTCTGAGTATTTCAGAAACTGCTGATCTACTGGGATTTTCACGCACAACCATCTCTAGGGTTTACAGAGAATGGTCCGAAAAAGAAAAAACATCCAGTGAGCGGCAGTTCTGTGGGCGGTAATGCCTTGTTGATGCCAGAGGTCAGAGGAGAATGGGCAGACTGGTTCGAGCTGATACAAAGGCAACAGTGACTCAAATCGCCACCCGTTACAACCAAGGTAGGCAGAAGAGCATCTCTGAACGCACAGTACGTTGAACTTTGAGGCAGATGGGCTACAGCAGCAGAAGACCACACCGGGTGCCACTCCTTTCAGCTAAGAACAGGAAACTGAGGCTACAATTTGCACGAGCTCATCCAAATTGGACAGTAGAAGATTGGAAAAATGTTGCCTGGTCTGATGAGTCTCGATTTCCATAACGTCCCCCATGACGGCCCACTAGGAGGATGACCCTTGACCTCTGTAGGGACAGGAAGCAGAGAGGTTAAAAGCCTCCCCCCACATCCTCCCGCCAGTGTCTTCCTGTCCCTACAGGGGTCAGGTCAAGAGAGGGTCTCTCTCCTCCTAAGGGGGGGGGGGGACGTTTTGAAAAAAAAAAAAAAAAAACGGAGAAGGATCTCCATACTCTCCACGCCTTACCTGGGGTTACGCCGACTGCGGTCCAAGTTCCCCTCCGGACAGATCCTCGGTTAGCCCGGCGGCTGCGGGCTCTCCCTGGAAGTTATCTTCGTTCCGGCTGGCGTCCTCTCCGGCGGGCTGGTCACCAGACTCTCGCGCGGACGCAGGAAACTACGTTTCCCAGAATTCCCCCTGTTCGATGACGACTTCCGGTCGCGACCGGAAGTGACCGCGGACCGGGCGCGGGACGCAGTAGGAGCCACCGACAGGGGGATGGGCTCCCCATGCAGGTATTTAAATCCTCAAATAGCGGGTAGTCAGTTGGTCTGAGGTCTATGACTCGTTTTCTTCTTGGCCGGCCGTCCCAGACATCATAATGGCTGATGAGGCAGACTTGGGCCTACTCCACCCCCCGGTGCACGTGAGTGGTGCTGTATGGCAACATATACAACTGTTTTTTGTGTGAGCTCCAAGTCATTGTCTCCTTGCCTTCCTTCCCTAGGAGCAAGTTTCTAAGGGGAAAGGCAAGGAAGAGAAACCAGGAAAGGAAAAGAGTAGAGAAAAACCTGAAAAAAGCAGGATTCCTGTTAAAAAATGCAGTATGTGCTTCCGTACACTACTAGAGGGCTATAAGAAACCGATCTGCAGACTCTGCATAGAAGAATTCATGCGGGAGGAGAAAACGTCTTTTATGGACGAGCTTAAGTCCTTTATAGACGAGAAGGTGGTTTCTTCAGTGGCGGCGGCTACGCAGGGAGCCCCACCCCCACGTAAGAAAGCTCGGATAGTATCGGCTTCCTCCTCAGAGGAAGAAGAGGGGTGTATTTCAGACTCTCCCTCCTGCTCTCTGGCGGGAGACCAGGATCATCAGGATCGTGAGCAAGCAACATGTTCCCGCTACTTATTCCAAAATGAGGATCTGGACGATCTTCTGAAAGCTATGAGAGATACATTGAACCTCGAGGACGAGGAACCCCCTCTTTCTCGCGAAGATGAACTATTTGGGGGACTCAAAGCCAGGAAACAGCGTGTCTTTCCCCTCAATGATACCCTTAGGGGTCTAATTAGTCAGGAATGGAGAGACCCTGAGAGGAAAATCGCGGTCTCTAAGAATTTCAGGAAACGCTTAGTCTTCGACCCTGAAGAGTCAAAGGATTGGGACTCGTTCCCCAAAGTTGATGTACAGGTTTCCAAGGTCTCTAGGAAGATGGACCTGCCCTTTGAAGATTCGGCTCAGTTAAGAGACCCAATGGACAGGAAATCAGAAGCCCTTTTAAAGAAAGCGTGGGAAACTTCCATGCTAAGCCTAAAATCGAACTTAGGAGCCACTTCGGTAGCAAGAACACTATATTTCTGGCTGGGGAAATTAGAGTCCCATATCCGGGAGGGTACTCCCAGAGAAGACTTACTGGAAAGCATACCATTGTTAAGATCTGCTACTGCCTTCCTTGCTGACGCATCTGCCGAAGGAATAAGGTTTGCTGCAAAAGAAGGAGCTCTTACCAATGCCACCAGGAGGGCCTTATGGCTGAAACAGTGGAGCGGGGACATCCGCTCTAAATCCAAATTGTGCAGCATTCCTTTCTCCGGAGACTTTGTGTTCGGACCCGAATTGGACGCTATACTCGAAAAGGCGTCCGACAGAAAAAGGGGATTTCCAGAGTCCAAAACAGTACCCAAGAAATCTTCCTTTCGTCCTTTTAGGAACACCGGAGAGACTTACCGTGGCAAAGGTAAGCAAGGACGGTGGAGTTATCCCAAAGGAGGAAGGGGAAGGGGGTTCCTTTTCTCTAACCTCCCAGAGGGTCCAGGAAACAAGAAACAATGACGCCAGAGTGGGGGGGCGTCTCCTGGGATTCCTATCCCAGTGGACAAAGGTCACCTCGAATCCCTGGGTACTATCTATCTTGGAATCAGGCTACAGGATAGAATTCTCATCACCCCCCCCTTCTCCAAGGTTTGTCGCTCCCTTACCCTCTCTCTCTCATTCTACACATTCCTTCATTTGGCAGGAAGTATTTCATCTAATCCACATGGGAGTGGTGGTGCCGGTCCCTCAAGAACAAGAAAAATTGGGATTCTACTCCCCGTTGTTCCTTGTCAAAAAACCAGACGGATCAAATCGCCTAATTATCAACTTGAAAGAGCTAAACCGCTTCATCGTTTACAGAAGATTTCGCATGGAGTCGGTAAGAACAGCTACCCAACTTATTCACACAGGCTCCTATATGTGCACTTTAGATCTAAAAGACGCATATTACCATGTACCTATTCACCCCTCATCTCAGAGATTCCTAAGATTCTCGGTTCTCTCTCCCGAGGGCTCTGTCTTACACTTTCAATTCCGTGCACTTCCATTCGGTATTTCATCGGCTCCAAGGGTCTTTACCAAGATCATGGTGGAGGTGGTAGCCTTTTTAAGACTACAAGACATATCAATCATCCCTTACCTAGACGATTTGCTAATTATAGGGAAAGACAAACAAAAACTAATCTTGGCAAGAGAGTCTTCCCTAAGAATTTTAACAGAGTTGGGGTGGTTAATCAACCTGAAAAAATCAAGTTTAGTACCCTCCACTCGAAAGACCTTTCTAGGGATCATTCTAGACTCAACTCACCAAATGTCTTTTCTTCCTCAGGAGAAAATATCCAACATAAGGCATCAGATTCGTTCATTCAGACGGAAGGACTCTGTACCAGTCAGACAGGCGATGAAGATCCTGGGGCTCCTCACAGCATGCCTACCTGCGGTCGCCTGGAGTCAGAGCCATACTCGGATCCTTCAGAGTTGGATCCTAACCTTCTGGAACAGGAAGTCTTCAGGTCTAGACAAGAAGATCCGGATTCCTTCCTTTGTAAAGAGGGACCTGCTGTGGTGGATGGAATCAAGGAACCTAGAGAAAGGAGTATGTTGGCACCACCTCCCAACCATCACCATAGTGACGGACGCAAGCAGCTCAGGCTGGGGAGCAATCCTTCCTTCCCACTACGAGCAGGGGTCCTGGACTCTAGCCCAAGCAAAAAGCAGCTCAAACTACAGGGAGTTAAGAGCGGTCTGGGAAGCGCTAAGATCGAACACAGCCTATCTGAGGGATCATCATATCCACATTCTCTCGGACAACGTCTCGACAGTGTCCTATTTAAGGAGACAAGGGGGTACAAGATCTCCAGTATTATCGAGTCTGGCTCGTACCATCTTCCAGTGGGCGGAAGAAAACATCCTTTCCATCTCTGCCACCCATTTGAAGGGATCCCTCAACAGAGAAGCGGATTATCTCAGCAGGAGAGAGATCCTACCGAACGAATGGTGTCTCAACCAGGAAATCTTCCTACATCTAACCAGCGTCTGGGGCATGCCCCAAATAGACCTATTCGCCACGAGGGAGAATTCAAAATGCCAACAATACTTCTCTCTGGAGGCCGGCGAGTCCAGAGATCACTTGGACGCGTTCAGCCATCGTTGGAGCGGAAGTCTTATGTATGCCTTTCCCCCAATTCCCCTAATTGCGAGAGTACTCAGGAAAATCTTGCTCGACCGGTCAAGGGTGATCCTGATCTGCCCAAACTGGCCAAAAAGAAGCTGGTACCCACTGCTGAGGTCCCTATCTGTCCAGCAACCCTTTATTCTACCGATTCAGAAGGACCTGCTATACCAAGGTCCGATTTTCCATCCCGATCCAGGAAGACTCCGTCTGGCGGCTTGGATCCTGAGTTCGAGTTCCTAAGGTCCCAAGGTCTCTCTCGGGCCGTAATAACTACGTTGAAGGCAAGTAGGAAAAAGGTTACTTTCGCCATATACCATAAGATATGGAAAAAGTTTGTGACCTTTTGTGGGGCTAATCCCCCCTCTCAGTCTAACCCAAATATTTTACAGGTACTAGACTTCCTGCAAAAAGGACTAGAAATTGGTCTTTCTACTAGCACTTTGAAAGTCCAAATTTCGGCTCTGAGCGCATTCTTCGACCAACCCCTGGCGGACCACAGGTGGGTCAAAAGATTTATTGCTGCTGCAAATAGAATTAGGCCTCAGGTTCTGAAACGGGTTCCCTCCTGGGATCTCTCCCTGGTTCTGGATGCTCTCTCCAGGCCTCCCTTTGAGCCTTTAAAAGACGCTAGTATAAAAAACCTAACCTTAAAAACTTCCTTATTAGTAGCTGTGACCTCAGCTAGAAGGCTGGGGGAACTCCAAGCCATTTCTATTAGAGAACCCTATATGTGTATTCTCCCTGACAGGATAACTTTGACTCTGGATCCAAGCTTTGTTCCTAAAGTGGCGTCCAGGTTTCACAAGAACCAAGAAATAATTCTTCCATCATTCTACGGGAATCCTTCTTCAAGCAAGGAATTGGAGTGGCATTCCCTGGATGTAAGGCGCTCGGTCTTAGAGTACTTAAAAGCTACGAAACCTTGGCGCAAAGATCACAATCTCTTTGTTCAGTTTCAGGGGAAGAACAAAGGGGTAAAGGCATCCAAAACCACGATCGCCAGATGGTTAAAGACTGCCATAGCCTCCTGTTACACAGAACAAGGGAAGGAAGTTCCTCCTAACCTTAAAGCCCATTCCACCAGAGCCATATCCGCCTCCTGGGCAGAGAAGAGGGGCGCTTCTCTTGAACAAATCTGCAGAGCCGCCACCTGGGTTTCTTCATCCACCTTTGCAAAACACTATCGGCTGGACTTACCCAACTCACAGGATCTCGCCTTCGGTCAGAAGGTTCTCCAGGCTGTGGTCCCACCCTAACTCTACTAATTTTGTAGATCTCCTAGTGGGCCGTCATGGGGGACGTTATGGAAATTGTGAATTAGACTCACCGGTAATTCGGTTTCCATCTAGTCCTCCATGACGGCCTATATATTTTTCCCTCCCATGTTTCTTTCACTTCTTTGAAAATTCTGTATGTGATTCTAACAAGACAGAATAAAAATATGTTGTATCTTCCACCGGTGTAGTTATTTGGTAGACACTGGCGGGAGGATGTGGGGGGAGGCTTTTAACCTCTCTGCTTCCTGTCCCTACAGAGGTCAAGGGTCATCCTCCTAGTGGGCCGTCATGGAGGACTAGATGGAAACCGAATTACCGGTGAGTCTAATTCACAATTTCTGCTGCGACATTCGGATGGTAGGGTCAGAATTTGGCGTCAACAACATGAAAGCATGGATCCATCCTGCCTTGTATCAACGGTTCAGGCTGGTGGTGGTGTCATGGTGTGGGGAATATTTTCTTGGCACTCTTTGGGCCCCTTGGTACCAATTGAGCATCGTTGCAATGCCAAAGCCTATCTGAGTATTGTTGCTGACCATGTCCATCCCTTTATGACCACAATGTACCCAACATCTGATGGCTACTTTCAGCAGGATAATGCGCCATGTCATAAAGCTGGAATCATCTCAGACTGGTTTCTTGAACATGACAATGAGTTCACTGTACTCAAATGGCCTCCGCAGTCACCAGATCTCAATCCAATAGAACATCTTTGGGATGTGGTGGAATGGGAGATTCGCATCATGGATGTGCAGCCGACAAATCTGTGGCAACTGTGTGATGCCATCATGTCAATATGGACCAAAATCTCTGAGGAATGCTTCCAGCACCTTGTTGAATCTATGCCACGAAGAATTGAGGCAGTTCTGAAGGCAAAAGGGGGTCCAACCCGTTACTAGCATGGTGTACCTAATAAAGTGGCCGGTGAGTGTATATCCTGTATGTGCAATGTTCAGTGGATTTACTTGTGTGAAACTAAATAGATTTAATGCTAAGTTACTTTGAAAGAGAACAGAAGGCATCATGAGATCTGGGGGAAGCTAGCTGGCCTCAGCTTGAGGGCATAGACTGACAGATATTAGCCTCCGCCCACTTCACCTCTAGTGAGAAAGATTTTTGTCTAACACTTTCAGAACAGAAAATGCCATAACTTTGGAAAGAAAGGGCAGCACAATGTAGGCCTCGTTCTGTTTGTTTTGAAAGGGGGAATCACATACAATAATTTGGTAAAATGACTATAGCTTTACAGTTACACCTTAAGCCTCTTATCATTGTTGTAATTCTACAGTTGGGTCTATTATTCATGCTAGCATGGCTTGCACATCCTGCTTTTTGACATCTCACTTCCTCTGCACCAACTTAGACTGTGCAGTCCATGTTTGACCACAGTACCTTAAGTGTTAAACACCTGGGATCGGAGCTTTCCAATCAAGGTATTAGTGCCAGTGCTTGTCTGCCATAACATAGCTCTTGCAGCATGCAATCTCCTGCCATATTCTTCTGATGTTGCACTGTGGAAAGTCGCCTCAGAAGAAATATCCGCAATGACTGCAGTAAAAATACAATATGGTGGTCATTAAGTGGATAGAATTCTTGTTGTGCTAAAAATCTTCTCCCCTTTTTTTGTCTCCCCTCTCAGTATACATTTCTTTTATTTACAATGAAGTTGCTATAAATTTTCCTCTAGTCAATGGGTAACTTGTATCTATATATTAATGAAGAAGAGGCAGCTTGTATATCCACAAAGATTTAATGTAAGATTTTTTTGATAAAGTTTAAGGTTAAAACACACATAATATACACTCACCGGCCACTTTATTAGGTACACCATGCTAGTAACGGGTTGGACCCCCTTTTGCCTTCAGAACTGCCTCAATTCTTCGTGGCATAGATTCAACAAGGTGCTGGAAGCTTTCCTCAGAGATTTTGGTCCATATTGACATGATGGCATCACATAGTTGCCGTAGATTTGTCGGCTGCACATCCATGATGCGAATCTCCCGTTCCACCACATCCCAAAGATGCTCTATTGGATTGAGATCTGGTGACTGTGGAGGCCATTTGAGTACAGTGAACTCATTGTCATGTTCAAGAAACCAGTCTGAGATGATTCCAGCTTTATGATATTGCGCATTATCCTGCTGAAAGTAGCCATCAGATGTTGGGTACATTGTGGTCATAAAGGGATGGACATGGTCAGCAACAATACTCAGGTAGGCTGTGGCGTTGCAACGATGCTCAATTGGTACCAAGGGGCCCAAAGAGTGCCAAGAAAATATTCCCCACACCATGACACCACCACCACCAGCCTGAACCGTTGATACAAGGCAGGATGGATCCATGCTTTCATGTTGTTGACGCCAAATTCTGACCCTACCATCCGAATGTCGCAGCAGAAATCGAGACTCCTCAGACCAGGCAACATTTTTCCAATCTTCTACTGTCCAATTTCGATGAGCTTGTGCAAATTTTAGCCTCAGTTTCCTGTTTTTAGCTGAAAGGAGTGGCACCCGGTGTGGTCTTCTGCTGCTGTAGCCCATCTGCCTCAAAGTTTGACGTACTGTGCATTCAGAGATGCTCTTCTGCCTACCTTGGTTGTAACGGGTGGTGATTTGAGTCACTGTTGCCTTTCTATCAGCTCGAATCAGTCTGCCCATTCTCCTCTGACCTCTGGCATCAACAAGGCATTTCCGCCCACAGAACTGCCGCTCACTGGATGTTTTTTCTTTTTCGGACCATTCTCTGTAAACCCTAGAGATGGTTGTGCGGGAAAATCCCAGTAGATCAGCAGTTTCTGAAATACTCAGACCAGCCCTTCTGGCACCAACAACCATGCCACGTTCAAAGGCACTCAAATCACCTTTCTTCCCCATACTGATGCTCAGTTTGAACTGCAGGAGATTGTCTTGACCATGTCTACATGCCTAAATGCACTGAGTTGCCGCCATGTGATTGGCTGATTAGAAATTAAGTGTTAACGAGCTGTTGGACAGGTGTACCTAATAAAGTGGCCGGTGAGTGTATATGTATAATGTGAAATAGTATTTTTTTTTTTTCTTAATGAAACTGAAAAATCCTCATTTTTATTATATTACTAGCTTTATTTGTATTTATTGTGAGAAGATTCTTAACTTCTTGCTCGTCAGACAAAAGTTTCAAGATTTATAGGATATTCCTAATATTTGAGACTGACTTGCAATAGTTTAATGCTGGGATCTTAAACCAAAACTACTGACAGCCACAACTGGAATTTAGGCATTAGCTGCATTTTATTGCGTGAATGATTTCAACTCAATATTAAGTATTACATTCACAGTGATGGAATATCTGAAAAGCTGTGTAATATATTGCATCTTCCATTTCAGATGCAATTTACAAGCCTAAAATGCTAATTACAGCAGTAAATATGCAGTCTACAGTACGTTATTAATCTTTCATGGACTGCTGTTTATATATTGCTCTTGCTCTTCCTTTTGTAATTTGTATTCACCATGTCATTTAAGACAGGACACAATGGTATAATCTTCCAAAAAGAAGGAAGAGAAGGATCTAGTGGGGACTTCCAGAAGTACCTGATCTGAACTACCTGGTTATTGAAATATTAGTCCAAATATATCAAAAGTGCCTTTGTACAGTTAGCCGCATTTATGTGCAGGTTGCACCAGATAATTCAATACTGGTGCAAAGAAAAACAAGTAAAGACCTCCAAAGACTTGTTCGCTACAGTTATTGATATTAACAATTCAACTGTATGGTGCAGGCTTATGGAAGTTAGTTGGAGGGCAACAAATCAAAGAAACAACTTCTGACATCTTCAATGGAGGCAAAATAACTCACATGGGCAAAAGATTATAAATGTTGGACAACTAGCCAGTGGAAATAGGTAATTTTCGGTGATGAAACCCATCTATTTGTTCAAGGGTACTGAGCAAATTTTGAAGAAACAAATATTAACCATTGCAAGCTGATAAAGGGAAGTGTGTAAAGGCCAAAAAATCTACACAAATCATTATTAAGCATTGACACCACATAACATAAGATTAAAAGCACCTAAAAAGTACATTAGTACATCCCACCATGACCCATGTATAAGACCACAATAGATCCATACATATCACATTGCACCAATAAAAAATAAATATATTGCCTTTTGTCCCATATAAATGAATTAGTGTGAACAATAAACCATACAAAATGTTGTTGGAATCAATAAATGTAGTTCCCACATGAGAGAATGCATATAACACTGATGGAACAGATGGCACACTCTTTTGGAATACAAAATAGCTGATCAGCGGTACATAATTACCAATCCATGAAATTTGTAACAAGCAGAGTTTTATCAGAGAGCAATGTGGGCAAAATACCCCACGCGTTTCGTCGCTGTGAGTGACTTCCTCAGGGGGCCATATCAGCCGAACTCCTGCCCGAAATATATACATGTGTACTCCTCCCCAGGTTGAGATTATAGCCAATTAATGCCTCCAGCTTACCCATTTCCGCACGCTGTTTCTATGCACCTGTGTAACAACAATCGGCCTTACGTATTCTTGCGAGGATGATGAGTTTGTCATGTGACCTATAACCTATAAGTTGCGCAAGACTTGTGGGCCAGCGACATAGTACATGCGTACAACAATGTATTGAGTCCTGTTATCAACAACATCCATTCCTTATGAGCAGGCGCCCGTTCTTATTCGCAGTATGCAGAGGTAAACCGCAAAAAACATAAAAGAATTTCTCAAATTAATGATGCGTTGATCAAATCCCCAGAGTATTCTGTAGACAACAGAGAAATGCCAATTACAACCCAGATCAAGTTGATGCAATGTGATATGTATGGATCTATTGTGGTTTTATACATGGGTCATGGTCAGATGTACTAATATACTTTTTAGGTGTTTTTAATCTTATGTTATGTGTTGTCAATTCTTAATAAAGATTTGTGTAGATTTTTTTTTGGCCTTTACACACTTCCCTTTGTCTTTTGTTGGTACCATTTGATTGCTACAATAGTGTGTTGGCCGCTTTTTGTTACCATAAATTACCCTTTAGCTGTGCAGGTTTCTTTGTGTGCAGGTAACCATTGCAAGCTGATCATATTCAACAAACTGTAAAACACCCACAAAAACAGATGATTGGGGGCTTTTTTACAGCTGGTGGTACAGGGGGCTTATTTCCTGTTGAAGGTATGATGAATTCATTCAAATACAGAGATTTTAAAATGTTTTATGGTGTCATTCATGTGTAAATTTGAAGGGACATTCCAACAAGATTTGGCTCCATGCTACAATTCCATGCAACAAGTTTTGAAGAAATTCCTGAAAGAAAACAAAGTAAAAGTGTGGAATATTGTGAAAAGACTTCTTGGCAAAACTAAAGAATGCATGATAAACTGTGCCATACAACTGTGGTTCCATGATGAAAAATGTAAGAATTTATGCAAAAACTTGTTAATCAATGCCAAAACACATTAAAAATCTCATATCTGCTAAAGGATATATTTCTTACTAAGATTAGTATTTAACAGTGCAGTATAACATGTTCTTATTAAAAACATGTTTTTAAGCTTTGTCCCATTAGATTTGCACAGCACTGTATATTGTCATGCAAATGCTTAGAGAAGGCATCTTTGTAATGCAGGTGTGATGCGCTTATACAACCTGTCTTCAGTGAAAATGAAGTCCCTGGTGACAGGTTCCCTATAACTGAATTGTGTCACAAAACCGTTTTAACTGTTTCACTGTATTCACCCTTTCACTCACACACAAGGACCTGGACTTCTTTGCGGGGGTTCACCATGTTGCTGCTTAGTGAGTAGTTTCAGTTTTGGTGAAAGCTGGCTGGTGCAGAACGGGTGGCACCAGAGCATAGCACAGTGTCACATAGGAAGATGCAGTGTTGGAATATAATATAAGCAGTTTGGGCCCCAGCCCAAGGCCCAGGTTTTTATTTTTTTTTTCATCCCATGACCATCCAACCACCCAACCATCCACCATATTTTATACTTGGAAGGACCTTCACCCATGAAATTCTCAAAGATCTGTACCTGCTTTCAATTTACATGTACACGAGAACCACAGATGAAAAGAGGCAGAAGGACACATCTTCCATTCCACGAGAATCCTGAGTCTCGTACCATATGTAGGAAGTGAATTTATATAACCCAGGGTCCATGGCAGTCTTGATCCATCGCTGGTAGTACGGATAATAGATAATCTGAGGTTGGAGCAGGCAGAGCTTTGTAAGCAGTCACAGTTCAGAACATAGGTCAGAGAAGATTGAGAAAGTCCAAAAGGAAGCCAAAGATATAAAAGAAGGAACATAGAAAAAAATAATCTTAGAAGCAAACTAGTGTGTAGGGTACTTTTGCTTAGGTACAGTAGCTTCAGGGAAGTTCCCTTGCGTGGCCCATATATTCATGAAATTGGCTTGGGCCAGAGTTAAATGTCTTAAAATTTTCAAAAACCCAGTGGTAAAAATAAGAGCATTTCATCCATGGCATGAAAAGTTTGTGTCATATGTAGCTGGAGTACACCAGTGAGCAAATCCTGGCATCTTAAAATTACTAAATCAATTAGACTATTATACAATTACAATTAATTGTAATATTTTTTTTTCTTTTCTTAAGCAAAGGGAGTACAGATCCACACTGCAGGAAGTAATGGTGAACTCTAGAAATGAATAGACTGCTGGATATTTGGTTACAATTAGAGATGAGCGAGTATACTCGTCCGAGTATACTGCTCGGTCGAGTATTAGCATACTCGGACCGGCTCGTTACTCGGACGAGTATCTCGCCGGCTCGAGATCGAGCATTAAATTAAGTGAAGAACAGTATTTTTATTACATAATTAAATAACCCAGATGTTTACTGATGTTTTGCTTGTAAGAACACATTGAAATAACACTATTCTTCACTTTCCAGGTGTTTGCGCGTGTCTCCCGCTAAGTTAGGAGATGTTCGGAACATCTGGAATGTGAAGAATAGTGTTATTTCAATGTGTCCTGCACTTAAATGTTCGTGTTTTCACTGTTTTTAATGTTTTAATTCTATTCTTCACTTTGCAGCTGTGCGCGCGTATCTCCTGAACTTTTCTTATTTCCACATCTAAATAGTGTACCATTTGAGTATTTTTCTCTACGGAGAACTCTGCGGAGGGTATGACACTTATTCAGATAACAAATAAATTCATCTAGGCTTTGTTCCGAGCCCTTCCATAACAAACAGACATCGTCCACATATCTCGTCCATAATACAATGGACTCCGACCACTGTCATGCAGGTGGGGGGGGGGGAGGTGTCGAGGAAACGGCCCCAAACCATTCTATTCTTCACAGTTGGGAAAAGGGCTTGGTGTTGATTTACAATGGCATTTTCTTACTGTCGTATGGAGCTCAACATTTTATAAAAGTGTATAATAAAATTAGTAGCTTGTAAAAGTAAACAAAAGCTTAACACAAGGTAAAATTTTGTAATTACTGTTGCGTTCATTTACATTTTAAATTCTTAGCAAAAAACGCAATAAAATTATTTTCAAAGACTTTTGGTAATTATATAATCTTGTCTATAGGACAAATTATATCTGGAGCACGTACGGTAGTGTGTGTCATGAAAAATTCTAATGTGCACTCCAGTGTCTTTGACAGCATTGCAGATAATTGGAGTCTTGAGTCATGAGGTTATAATGGCCTAAAGTAACCACTGAGATAATTCTTTTTGCATTTGTTTGATATTTATAGCTTCACTTGACGGAAAAAAGTATCTCCTTCAAATGGTTTGTGATACATGTTACCAATTTGTGTTACCATGTTTGCACTACAGAGATCCCACATAGATATGTAAATGGCTACAATATTATACAACACTTTTTTTTGTACATGTATTATTGTACATAACACATAAAGATCAGCTCAAACACATACACTATATGTGCACAAATCTCTAGACAGCAACAAACAGAATGTGCAAGTCAATATTTACCGTCAGATAGAAAAATAATATGAGATGCAGTACATTCCACATGACACAATCTGTTCATAGATCTTGCTTGGTTTGGAGGAGGCATAGTCCTGGATGATGCATTAGAAACAAATATTTTAATAGTACAAAGTGTACGACATGCAGTAGAATGGGATGTCAGTGGAAATTGTAACTGTGCTGAAACAATTACTGGAAGTAAATAGCCAGTGGGCGTCATTTACTTATCGTTCATTTTCCAGCTTCAGCCAGAGTTCCACCTTTCCCTAAAATTCCAGCAATAATTTTATCTTGCCATAATTTAAATATAATTCATTTTTTTACGCTTTTGAATTTGTTTCTGAAACCTTTGAATGGCTGCATACAACTGAGTCATTGGAGCTGTCTGAGGTGCTGAAGTGCTGGTCCTAGTAGTGGTAAGGGCTGTCCGAGGTCCTGAAGTTCCAGTCCTGTGGGTTATAGAATCTGCTTGAGGAGCTGAAGCTTTAGTACTGCTGTCTGTGCTAAATCTAATTGAGCTAAACTAAATCTCTAGGACTGATAATTCTAGGTGCTGTCACACACGTTGAAGGACTGCTATTAGAGACATAGAGGAGGTTTTTGGTAGCTGCTTCCCAGCTCAGCAGATCAGTGATCTCTATTAACAAAGCATCATGGTATTTCACTCTATATCAAAGGTTGTATGTGCAATGATATTTGAGGAGTAAGGGCATGCTCATAAGAGCTTACAAGCTATTAGTAAATATAGGCAACACAAGATGTGATAGTATTGCTATTTTTCATGCCAATCATAATATTACACATAAGTGCATGGTTAACTTTTAAATATCAGGATTGTTGGGCCTCAGTGAACATCTAAATTCAGCTATTCTGCCTTTTAGCTATAATCAACAACATGGTTAGAGATGAGTAAAAGTCTGGATCTATCTGATCACAACCAAGGTTTCTCCAATTGAACCCCCCCCCTCCCCTCCGTAGTCCAATAAAACACAGGTGTTTATAAAAATCTCTTCTCTCACTTTATTACCTTTTTTATTTTATCTTTATTTTTTTAATTTTCCCTCGCCCATCCTAAACTCTGGGATTAGTAAGTGCAGTACTGTAGAATACCACAGTTTTAAAAGATTCACCCAATGTGAAATAGAAAAGATTCAGATTACTGTAAAATTGCTTAGGCTGTTTCCATTATATATCCCTAACATCTATGTGTTTTTTTTTTTGTTTGTTTTTTTTCTTTGAACCACCAGTATGCATATAAGCATGTATACATGTGTGCATATGTTTAAACAAATTCTAAACTGAATAAAACTTCTAGTGGTACTTGTATAAAGTGATATATTACATATTTTAAGTAAAAAAGTGACTATTGCCAACTTTTATGTGAAAGTACAACATGTTATTTGTTGGGACAAATGAGGTACCTTTAGAGTCACTGGGAAACATGGCAACATGATTTGAAAAAAAAATTACGTCTTCTTTGTGCAGTTTTGACTTTCTACCATTATGTAGTAAAACAGACATGGATTAGGATTTCTTCAAATTGGTCATAAAGGCAGGCCTCCAAGGATCTTCAGGTACAGAGTATAGGACAGTGATGGCGAACCTTTTAGAGACTGAGTGCCCAAACTACAACAAAGACCCGCATATTTATCGCAAAGTGCCAACACAGAAATTCAATTTGTGATCTATACTCCCTTCTCTGTCACAGATTTCATTGATACCAGCACCTGAGGACACCAATAAAGCAGAAAATAGTCCCAGGTACAGCTGTCACTTTAAAATAGCTCTGTGCACAGTAAGTCCTGGACTGTCTGGGACTGCAGGAAGATACCTGGAGTCCTCTCTGGTAATGGCCTGGGTGCCCACAGAAAGGGCTCCGAGTGCCACCTCTGGCACCAGTGCCATAGGTTAGCCATCACTGGTATAGGACATATTCTACATTTCCACTGAGAGAAAAAACTGTTGTGGATGATTATAGAAAGTAAATTGTGGCAGGAATGACATAAAAAAGTAATAGCAAGCCAAAAGGAAAAGAGAATTAGTAAAAACAATATATAGTCCTGGAGGAGAGTAGAAACATTTAGCCATGGTAGTTAACAATTAGGATGCAGAAAGTTTCATCTACAGAGTAATGGCTACCCAGACTTAATGCAGATGCAGCAACCATTGAATCATAT
Organism: Engystomops pustulosus; assembly: GCF_040894005.1. NCBI lineage: Eukaryota > Metazoa > Chordata > Amphibia > Anura > Leptodactylidae > Engystomops > Engystomops pustulosus. The sequence goes on along the minus strand of NC_092414.1, from coordinate 55,963,371 downwards.
AGGAACTGAACCTGCAGCGATCTGAATGATTGATATACTATAGACGGAGTTATGTGTTTCCAATTGTGTCCTGTTCTGCCACCTGATTGGCAGGTTTTGCACCTTCACTGATAACTCCCATCTAAAACAAATAGATCTGGATTAAAAAAAAAATAAACAAATGAAAAAGAAAAATCTGACGTGGCTGAATGGTATCTAAACTTCACTGGGGATCAAGCAATTGTGAGACAGTAAAGTGAATTAAAAAGTGTAAGGATTGTACTCAAAGTTTTTACAACCAGATAAACTGCAGAATTATAATCAAATATTTATATTCATGTATTAAGACTCGGAGGAATGAAAACAAATATTTAGGAAATAGATAGTGAAATGGCAAAATCTCAATTAATATTAGGGTTAAATTGCAGGATTTGAATTGATTGTGTACCATGAATAAAAGCGTGCAGGGATGATAGTGTTGGTTCAGCACAGAGAGAGTTAAACTGCATGGTCTTCCATAGATATGCACTAGGAATTAGGATAGGAAAATAAAGGTTCAGTAAAGAGATAGTGAAGCAGCAGAATGTGGATTGATTGTGTTCCTATTGTGGCCTCTTCTCTCGGAGACATCCTCCCTGGCCTGGACGCACAGTGGTAGCTCCCAATCTGCTATGTATGTGAATGCTGAGGCTGCGAGCCCGGGGATTGGACGTCCTCCCCATTCAGTCTGCGCCCTGGCTTGATTGAATACACAGAGCTGCAACGGCTGCTTCCTTCACTCGTCTGTCACTGTGTACTGTAGTAATAAGGAGGCTGTGAACACGTTCCTGGATTGCAGACAAGCTGCTTTGACTTTCTGGCCACTGTGGGATATTCTTTTGCTGTGTAACTACTGGAAAATTAGAACGTGGGAGAGGGACAGAAGGATAGAAGTTACCGCATAGAATTGAAATAAAGAAGCTGCAGGATAAGCTGGTAATATTAATATCTCCCTGTGTTTGAAAGCTGAAATGCATATTTCTGTTACTAGGTAGATGAAAAGCTCTCAGGCTCATTTTTTTTATCTGTTACTACTGTATGTTGCTTTCATCCCTAGAGCGTTTCAAGTCCATGTGCACTAATAGTGTACAGCTCAGGAATGAGGGAGAAGGGGACTTTGGGAAGTGCACAGTTACCTGTGTAGTGTTTGGGTGACATTGATGTGAAGGGGTCTCTTTGTTCCTATGATTGTGATCCTCATTGATTGTAGTTCTGCGTGTCAGTGTATACAGTATTATATGTGAAGGGGAAAGGAGTCATCTGTATTCTCAATTAAATAAGAAGAATGCTGTTTTACATCATTGCAGCAGGAGGCAATAATAGATAACATTACTGTTTGGAAATAAGGATGAAGATATAAGTGCTTTAGTGCATCTCATACCGGTACATCTCACTTACGTCCGTAATGATGTAGTCATTAAATAGCAATTTGTAATAAATTCAAGACTTGAAAGGTAGAGAACCATGTATTGCTTCGTCTGTCCAGAAACTGCTAAGAAAATGTGCTGGGTTCTAATAAGTGGCCTGTAAGGGTTAAAAAAGTTAGAAACTTTTCATTGTTAGATGGAGTGGATGTCTGTAAGATCACTTATATGGACATATATTTATACACACAGATCTAATGGGCATCATCTGTACAATTGGCGCTGTGCTGGATATTGCGCCACGCTGCGCCAGGCTATTTGTTGCCTGTATATCACTTTTGTTAATTAGAACACAAACCCAATGGCAGTCAGTTCAGCCGTATCACACTTTTCTGCAGGTAGCAAAATAATCAATAAATAATGACAGGTTTATGCTGTTCAAAAAACAAATCAATGATGTTTACAGTTGTAAAATTTCTGTTAACTAAGATGTTATGGATCGAGGGAAAAGGTTCCTACCATCTAAACAAATTAAGCATTTCTCTTCTGCCATAGTACTACTTAGAGTTGTTCTGTTACCATCATTAAAAGGAACATGTCATTAGGCTTTAGGCCCATAAGCTGTCACCAGCCCATTATCCAGGACAGTGTCAGGTCCTTTGATATTCTAGGAGATTCAGCTTTATGCAGAAAAAGAACTTTAAATACTGGGTTTAAATTATCTGTAAATAAGAGATGGACAGAGAAGGGTCATGCCAGGATATCCCTTTATGGATTGATCGATTGATATCCCATAGACAGGTACATCATCACAAGTCAACTGTGTGGTGCCAGCTGTTTAAAGGGCATTTTGAAAGCTGGCGAACAATGTATTTATTTGGGTTTCTAGGCATAAGATTGGTTATTGGTCACCAATGATTTGTTGCATGTACTGGGGGCAAAACATAGAGCAGGTAGTCCTAGAGAGTTCACACTTCAAACAAATAACTAATTAAGTGTCTAGAAAACCCTATCATAAGTTGGTCTTGTGGGACATTATTACTGCCCATCTAGAAAATCCAAAAATGACTCTCTCATTTTTTGTGACTCCTAACAGGTCATTGTATTATTTAAGAGTTCTTTTTTTATTTCTTGACTAATAAATTCATGCACCCCGTATACTATTTTTTTATTTTTTTTTCTACTTTCAGGTGATCAGTCCTGGACAATGTACTCCAGCCCAGGACTGACCATGTGACAGAAAAGAGCCATATTGTACGTAATTACAATTTGGTTGCTGGCAATAAATCTAAACTGTACCCTTTTAAAGGGAACCTGTCATCAGGAAGGTAATTTTTACACGGTGACATATTCCAATAGCCTCTGGAATGTTAATTTTAAAAATGCCTTCACAGCACATCCTTCCGGTGATTTTTGAATTGTCTCATTAACATTACCTGCCTCCCTGTCAACAGTGTCTTGTGAGTCCCATGTGGGGGGCAATTCAAATGAGAATTGCCTGTGGCAGTGATCTAACATAAGGAGAGGCTGACGCTGGGCAGTAAGTGAGGATAAGGGAGGATACACCCTCCATCCCTGGGATACACACTGCTGGAAGGGAGCCATGTAATGTTAAAAAATCTATTTAAAACCACTCAAATTATTCAGATGCACCACAAAGGCATATTTGAAATCAACATGGCTTAAGGTGTCATCATGTAAAAATAACCTCCCTAATGACATATTCCCTTTTAGTTCTGCAAGGGCATCAGCTTTATACATTTTATATTAGGCACCTTCCTTTCCTTGTATTTCCCTAATCAATAAAATTGAAAAACATATTCCCTAATTTAAAAAAAAAAGGCATTTCGAAACACATCTGGTTTGCCAGACTGGGTTTGGCATATTACCCCATCCAAGTTGAGGAAGAAGGAAAGACTTAAAGGGTATTGGTAAGTTGAGTGGCATGTCCTCTTTTAGGTTGTTTTACAGATTATAGTGTTGGCTAATGGTTAGGATAGTTTTTTTTTTTCTTTATCAAATGTGAAGGCATCCAACACCAGAGAGGGACTCATACCATGTGTTAAGAGCAGTCGCCAGTGTCAACTAGTATGGGGAACCTGATCTTCACTCCCATTCCTGTAAACAAAAAATAACTTTACTCTGTTGCTCTATGTCCTGTTGCAGAGGGGATGGGACTTATACTGAACAATATTTCAATTTGTTACATGACAGCAATGCCCATAATTTAAACTCTGACAGGGACTCCTTGGTGCACACTCAATCGGCCCTCTACTTCTTTGTCCACTTAAAGGAAATCTACTATCAGGAATCTACTTACTTTGTAGATCCTAAAGGTATGATCCCCAAATCTAACTCGTCCATAATCAACTTTTATTATTTTCTAAAACATGACCAACTTTTTTATTTTATGCTAATTGGCTGCAGAGGCTTTTCGGGCATGGTGTAGGTTCTGGGAGCTTCAGGGCCAGGGCAACTTCCCACCCTGAGTAGCCTCTGCAGAGCTGCCTCCTGTAAATGGGGCACAAATCAGCAGCCAGAGGGTGGCTCTGCACATGTGCAGAAGCTCCTGGTGCCTCTGCTCATTTCAGACAGCAATGTGGTGAAAGCCACTCTCCTTGCATGGCCCATTCCACTGTGTCCACAGGCGGAATGGATATACTCTGGGGTGGCTCTGCAGAGGCTACATGGGGCATGGAGTAGCGTCAAGCTCAAATTGAAAAGCTGCATGATAGGCTGCTGAGCAGAGTCCATCAACCAGCTTTTCACACCCACCGCTAACACCCATGATCGGTGCTAGCATAAATATTGGTATACCTTCAATAGCAATTCCACTGGTGTTTCTGCAGAAACCAAGAGCAAAACATTTTTAAGTTTCTCTGCCAACATCAATTGGTGCTGAAGGGAGTAACTATTTAAACCTGCATTATGGATTTATAATTGTTTTTAAATGCTATAGTAAAATGTGCAGAAGTTTTAACCATTCCTCACCAGCTGTCACTATAGTGGCATTTGAAACTTCTCACACTATAAAATAACTTTCTCAGTTAGACGAGGAAAAAAATCTATTCAGAGATGTATGAAAGAAAAAAATCACAATTTCTTGCTTTGTTCATCCTAATTGAACATTTTATTATACTGACTCCCATTTGGAGAAGGAGTTGGCATGAATTCACTGCTACTCTGAAATAACTGAATTATGGCCTGTGGTAGATATATTCAATATTTTTCATTTGATAATGTAATGAAATCTCAAATTCAGATACTTCACTTTATAAAGAAAAAGATTCATCAAAACATTCTCTGTTGGGAAGCAGTTTTTCTGTTTTATGATACAGTCCGATAAGCTACTGTATCTAACTAAACTAGTGTATCTAACTAGTGATTTTCTAAGGTCTATAGGAGATCTTTGAAAGCATGAAGCGAGATAAGGTGGTTATGTTTGTATTGTATTTTTACCCATCTTTGTAACAAATTTCAAGGGAGGCTATTGGCTATTAATTCACCATGCAGGAAATACCATTATTGCATTGGAAGGTTTCCAAACATATTTTTTTCTATTTTCATATTTTCTGTCATTTTAAAGGAAGTATTGTATTTTAATTTACTTGATCAAATAAATGTAAATGAGCTTCTCTAAGCCAGGGCATTGCTTATTGGTGCTCTGCTTGGTTGTGCATAGCACCATCCTTTACACAATTCTTGAAATCACGCTGTAGAATGAGGGATTAAAAAGAAGATATGGGAACACAAATAATCATGGCCAATTCATTTATAGGAGGACAAACATCTTTGAAACATAGGGTTTGTCAAGAAAACGTCTAACATGCTCTACAGAATGGTTTCCCTATGTATAGTGTCCTGAAAACTTCTGTCCTGAAAAGCTTTTTTATATTTCATTATTGGATATCAAATAATAAAGGATAAGTGGACCCACTCATACCTACCTATAACACCCACAATCAGTGTGTGTGTACGCCAACCGAGGATAGTTGTTCCCTGGGATGTCAGTGGGGAGTGGCGATCCTAGAGTAAATGGTGGTGTGCATGTGCCAGTGGCATGTAAAGAATTAAAACCTGCAAACATACCAGTACCAATCGTCAGGTCTGAGCTGAAGCCAAACCCAAACTTCTGGCTGAGGTCCAGATTCAGAAACCTAAACATTGCAGTTTGTCACTATGAATAATAAAAAGATTTGTATCCATATAAGACAGTTTTACTAAATGTTTTTATATTTCATGCTTCCCCTATAACGAAAGCTGGTGGTCCAAATAAGTCTAGTCGATTTCTGTAAGGTGTTACATGAAATTTATGTACTGATTTGATCACTTTCAGCAAAGTTTAACTTAATGATTTAAGTTCATTTAAATAATAGGTGATTTTTGTACATTAATTTTCCGTGCAAAATACAACTAAAATCAGAAATACTGTGCAAACTGCAGCCTGGAGATAATTATTTTTTATAATATATTGTCAACATGTACACAGCACTATACTATTCAAAGGAAACTTGCACAATGAAAATGTAACCGAGTAACAAGAGACCAAAGAGTTTGGTTTGCAAATGCTTAGTAATATAAGAAAAAACTGGGATGACACAGAAAAAAAGTAGTTTTTTTTTTTTTTTTTAAATGGTCCTGCCAAGAGGGAAAATATGTTACATAAAGGTATACTCGGACAGTATCTGTGCATGTGGAGATATAAAGGGCATAAGGTTGAAAGAGGTAGGTGTGAACAGACTAAGATCTAAGTAATATTGTATGGGAGTGGTCTTCAACCGTTTATGTAGATTACATAATAATTTTTCTAGGAATTGGAGAGGGAGTTGTGGTGGAAGGGGGATGCAAGCTTTTGTAGGCAGATGTTTAGGGGCGGTTACTGGTACTTGAGGATGCAGTTTCTGACTGATTGGTGGAGGTATCTGGCGACCCGACTTCTGCTCGTCACACCTCAAACGGTCAACAGCATCCGTATCTGTGCTTGTACCTTGACAGTAAAAGTGATTGGAATGCGGGTCTGTCTATAAGAAAATGCTGAATCTTTTTTCTGGGTGGGGAAAATCCCAAAGATCTGATGCATCATGAGGAAACTCTTGAAAATGGCATTGGGAAGTATGAAGAAAGCTTCTGAGATCATCGGAAAAAATGTAAAGCATACGCAAGGAGATGGGAATGAAAAGTGAGAGGACTAATAACAAGGTGGACAATTGTAGAGTGCTTTGCTTCTTAGAGACGCTTGTTACTCATACCTCCTTCATCTTGCTAATTTTTAATGTGTATTCAACAATATTAAAGGCATTTTTTTTATTTGTCTACTAATTTGTGCAGAAAAAAAGTTGGTTTTATTGATAGTTCAGTGTTTCTTCTGGAAATGAATAATGGTGGTGAATATGTACATTTGTGAAACTGAGCTTCTGATTCCAGATGATATTGTTATATTAAAGACTACTGTAGACTTGGAAGGATCTATGGTACATGAATCAGAAAATGTCAAAAACGTTGGCAAAGTATTGCAAGTCCAAGAAAATTGGGCACGTTTACTATTGTCCTTGTGCCACTTTTCTGTAGGATTTTGTACTTTTATTTGCAAACTGCTTGCACATGTATTTAAGAAGTGTCTGCACCACATGTGTTGAACGCAATCCTTTTGTGTTGCGGCAAAACTATTCTTCACACTACATAAATTTGGGTGCACAGTCGGACCGCACACCACATTTATCATGCAGAGTTTGACAGAAATGTGTTGCATCACCTGTTAAAAGGTGCACAAAAAAAGTTGGTGCACTCGGTGACAGATTCAAGAAGCACGGGCGCCTCAAATCATGAATCTGTCGCCCACTGCACACTAAATACTGCAGTTTGCACTGTTTTTAGTAAATGTGCCTCAATTTGTTGCCTCTTATGAAGCTTTTTTGAAACTGCCATGCTGGTGGCCTCATCTAATAATATTGCAAACGGCCAATTTTCAGTACCTCCTTATTAGCCGGTGTTACAGTTCACTCAGGTTTTTACCTTATTGCCGATTCCCTTTGTCACTAAGAGCCAGATAATTAATAATTAAAATTGGATTTGTGGTTAAAGTAACCCCACCCTTTACATGTCTTATTGCTTTTTAGAAAATAATCAGAATGGGATTTTTTTAATGCTATGTTTGCTAGCCATAAAATCACAATTCTTCTGTATCCCGAACAGTACATGTGCCCCGCTATCAAGCTAATACATGCACATGCCAATTTTATTGAACATGGGTCATTGTTCCCTGTCCAAAAATATCTCCCAAGTTTCAGCATTGTTTACAGCATGTACTCTGAGCAAATTCTTAGTATATTCTATACTTGTGTCAATGGTTGTGAACTATAACTAGAGGGTTTGCGGCTTATTGAAATTTCTTCCCTAGCCATTCTGTACATACTAAACTGCAGCATAATATCCAATCTCAATTCTGTAATTAAACAGCATTAATTTGTATTTTGCAGCCTCGCATAATGTGTCTTTGGTTAGAATTTTCTATAGTATTTGGAAATTAGCAGCTAAAATGCTAATGAAAAGCTGTAAAGGAGAAAACTATTTATTTATACATAAGAAAACTGGGTTATTTCTGTGCAGAAGCATAAATGAAGCATCATGAGCCAATATCTGTACAGTGACTTTGTGGATAAAGCTACTTCCATTGTTAGAGGAGTCTAAGAAAGTAAACTGACACAAGGACTGTGGTGGTAACTGTAATGTACAGCAATGGTCTGACGTTGGTCCGTTATTACTTTTCCTAATATAGTTCTAGATAAAGCATCATATATTATGGATGCAGCATAGGAGGTTGTTATAAGGAACAGTGATATCCATAGATCTCTGGATAAAAAGATAGAAAGATTTACATTGTGTCAAGCCTTGTCAAGTAGCAATGTTTTCAATTTGATGTACAGTAGAGTTCCCATTAGACCAAACTGATGAGCCTTTGGGATGAATTGAAACAATGATTGCAAGTCGCAGTAGATCTTTTTATCCAGCATCAGTGCCTGACCTTACAAATGTTCATTCAGATGAATGGGCACACATTTTCAGATACACTAAAAAATCCTCTGGAAAGCATTTCAAGATGAGTGGGGCTATATCAAAGCAACAATCATACCATAATTTTATGAATGTCCATAAAGTGTACTTTCTACTTCATTTCATAATCTGAAAATATGAGGTTTTATTTGACTTTGTAGGGTTTTTTTGGCAAAAATTATTGAAGGTATGCCCATAAAATAAGCTCTTTATATCAGCTTGGTGAGGGTCCAACAGACAACCCCCACAGATGCAGCTCATAAATGGAAAATAAAACCGCTGATAGCTCCACACTCTGTGTGGTGGTCGGACCAGGTTCCTGCAGATCACATTACATAAATTGGAATAGGAGATAATTCAGTTGCCTGGCTGAGAACAACTAATCTCTGGGGTTGTTAGGTATTGGCCTTCCACCATTCTGATATTGAGGATGAGTTCCATGGTTATGTCTATCAAAGTTTCAGTCTGAAAACCCCCTCCACCTCTCCCACAGGGAGCTCTGAGCAGGGTGAACACAGCTCTAACTTTATAAGGAGTTGTGTTCCTGCAGTTTAGTTAAAAATTTTTAATTTCATTTTCATGTAAATCAAGTGAAAGTTCTGCAGGGGGCACCCGTAGAAGCTTGGAGACTGAAAGGGCTCTTGAAATAAATTCTCCCCCTCCCCCTCCCCAGAGCACTTTGCAGCAGCATAGAGTGCTCACTGTTGCTGCAAGATTTTGGCAGGGAGGGAGGGGGAGAGGGAGCAGAGGATGGGGAGCTGTGCTTCAGGGAATAGCTCTGAAGACTAGAAGGGTTCTAGTGATGGCCCCCAGAGAACTTGCACTTTATTTACATAAATTTTAAAGTAATTTTTTTTTTAACCAAACTACAGGAGCACTGCTCCTAATAAACTTATAGCTGTATTTACCCTGCTAAGAACCATCCAGTAACATTAAGGGTGAATACCACTATAAACCAGTGGTAGATATCTTAAAACTTGAAACCTGCCATCAGGTGCTTTTTATCTGGCTCCCCTATGTGTCCATAATGTTTTTTCTGCTAAAGAGCAGTGTCCCATGGGAGTGGACAGTGACAAGCGGTCTCTTCCCCCCCTACCCCCTCCATACTCTGGAAATCTATTTCCCATAAAATAAACAACCATTTTTCTCCTATTTAAAATAGACGCATAACGGAGCAATTTTCCCTCTGGCCACTTCCATGGGACACTGCTCTTCATATAGAGGTCAACTTTCGTCTAACTTTACTTTTTATGGGAAAAATTCAGTTTTATTGTAAAAACACTTTGCTAATGCGTACACTTTTCTATGTGGGGACATTGGGGGGGGGGGGGAGCCAGAAAAATTACTTCTGATGACAACTTCCCTTTAAAAATGAATTAATTTTAGTTAAATGTAATGTTCTTACATGTTTTAGGTAATACTTAAAGTCAGCAGTACACTTGTCTGTATAAAATTCAATTGTTATATTATTGCCCAATGCACATTGGCCTGTAATTTTTTACTAAATATAAAAATATTTTTGTTTTTTCTTTAACAGATTTTTTTTTTTTATAAAAAAAAAAGTTTTTTCTATTGTGAAATGTGCTTTTCTTTTATTTCCCAGTCTCCAATCAGCAGCAGTATATCATATTTAGGTAACTGTAGCCTGGGATGGGTTATGATTTTTTTTCTGTTACATCATTTGCTAAGCTTGCTTATAGGCAGTGCATCCTAGGATACCTTCTCTGCCAAGCACAGGGGAATATATGAGCTAGACATAGTTTTATTGCTCTTTTATGTGAGCAATGTAATGTCTTTGTATTTGTTTTAAGTGCCAGACTGGAACACTGGTTTCTCTAAAGTAATTTCCTAGCAATAATGCAAGATCTCATTATGCAATGTAATAATATTTTAGCAAAACATATGATATATTTCTATTTTTATTATTTTCCTATTTATTTTTAGAATGTGGAGTTGGCTAGAATCATATTTATACACCCATTATTTTAATAGAATCTATTGCATGTAGACCACTACAGTAAGCAGTTATTTGATCAAAATGAAGATCTGCAGATATTAACATTCAAGCCACCTGTGTTTTTTTATCATAAAAAAATAGCTCCAACTCAGTCATGATTTAAAATGACTTATCAAAGGATAGATTATCAATATTAAATTGGGTGTCTGACACCAGTACCAGGTGAACAAGGGAATAAAAGTTCAGAAATTGATGCTGTAATGCAATGCCAGATGCTGTTTATAGAAGAGGTTTGGGGTTTTTTTTGTTTGTTTTTTTGGGGGATGCATATTGGGCCTTGTATTCAAAACTCTTACAATTGCCATTTGTAAGGCTGAACTATGTTATGAAGGAACTCTCAGGGCATTTAGGACACTAAAGCAGAGGTTAGTTGGCCCTATGCTACATTCCCCCAATGTTTTAGTTCCGTGAGGGTTTATTTTCATATGCATTATAAAAAATATTCTAATCAGTCTGAAGTTCTTTGGGTGATGTAATCTGGCTCCAGTACATAAACTAAACCACTCATTGCATTTAAGTTTAGCCCACTGCCTCATAATCTCTTCAAATCTGGTGCCTGGATTTGCAATGCAGCTGCCAGAGTGATATGTTATCTAGTATTAGGAAATACAAAAGTGAGATTGCGCTCCTCTAAGGTAGATGAATCACAATTAAATGGTTCAGACACCTATTTATCCCTAAATTCTGGGGGGCCTTTCATTAAATTTCTGGGGGGTCTTTCATTAAATTTCTAGAAGGAGCTGCCCAACAAACTGTGTGTATACTGCACTTGGTGATCAGTATTTGGGTAGGGGTCAGTTCACCTTTCTCAGCTATACATGCCACATGCATTGATTTGATGAAAATTGTGTGTCTCTAAAACGCTTCATCAATAAAGCAACATATACCGTATATACTCAAGTATAAGCCGACCAGTGTATAAGCAGAGGCCAGTAATTTTGCCACAAATAACTGGAAAAACTTATTTTAAAAGCCTAGGGTGGGAATCACATTGGTCATGGCCTCCTCGAGTAATGAAATGCCAAGCGGCCTCCCCCAGTAATTGAATTCCCTGCAGCAGAACCCCTGGTAATAAAATGCCCTGCAACAGGGCCCCTAGTAATAATATACTATACAGCAGGGCCCCTATTAATGAAAGTCCCTGCAACAGAGCCCCTAGAAATGAAATTACCTACTGCCAGCCCCCCTAATTGATGATGCCCTGCCCTAATTGATGACTTTGTAGCCAGCCACCTTGCACCCAGCACCCAGCCCTGCACCCAGTCTTCCCATCTATGAAATGCCCTCATGTATAAGCCGCAATGGTATTGTTTAGCAAATTTATTGGGCTTAAAATCTTGGCTTATACATGGTGTGTGTGTGTGTGTGTATATATATATATAGTAAACTAATATTTATTTGGAAGGGTGGACACCTTCCCTGACTGATTACCATCCAGCTAGCACGGTTCCAGTTTCCCCTCCCTGGTCTCTGCAAGACCCATAAGTAGTGTGTGCAGGACTGTGAGGAAAAAGGAGAAACCGGCAACAGGTGAAGTGTTGGGCATAGCTGAAGTGCAGTGGAGGGGGTGTTCAATATGCCAAAGGGCCAGAACTGCCATGGTAGACCCCACAAAGTACTTCAGACTGATTTACTTATTTTTTAAAATTGTTTTATTTTAGGATTCAAAATTTGGATTATAAATGCATGCCTGGTTTAGTCAAGAGGTGAGCAAGAAGAAAATAATCTAAACTTGAGGGGATTTTTTTGCATGAAATAATCCCTTTAATGGGCTAGGCTATAATCTGACTAATTTTTACAACCCCTTTTTTAAAAGCACATTTTAAAATGTGTGAAACCACCCCCATGGCATACTTTTTATTGCATTTTTTTATTTATCTGTATGCCTTGTGCTTTATGTAGCTGCATTGAAAAGTTTTATCTGTGAGCATGAAATAAATAATTGCTGTGATTTGATTAAATTTTAGAAACATAAGAAACCTTTTTTTACTGCATTCCGGAAGAACTGATTGGATTGATGACCAACTAATTTTCTCAAATTATCCCTCCCACATTCAGCACAAATTTGTTTTATTCTTCTGTTCCTTATAAAGGCAGTAGTTGCACTTTTGGACTATTGTCTGAAAAAATACTCTGAAATGATGATTAGGACTTTGTGTAGGAGAAAGAAATTTAATAGCTGTTTAATGGGCACTTGTGGTAAAACAGATTGACAGAGTGGGTCAAATGGTAATTAATAGTTTTCTTTTGTTGTTATTAGACTATGTTGTTAATCTACTGTAACTGGTAGCTGAAAATATAGATGGGAAAAAATGTTAATCAATGCAAAGAGCCAAATCTAAACACTTACTCTTTCCTAAAATCCACCCACTTGCTAATGTAGGGAGAACTGGAAATTAGCAAAACGTGCCAGATTTTCCTTTGCATCCACTTGCGAGAGTTCCACTTTTTCATTGCTGGATTTTTATTATATTCAATAACAAACATAAAAATACTAAGTCAAGGGCATTTATCAGCAGAATAGTGAATGTGGCATAGTAACGATCTACAATCTGTTACACATTTCTGGCAAGATGCATTTGCAGCAATTATAAAGCAAGTGAAAAGCAATTTCTGAAGAGATTTTAAAGGGTTTACAATTATATCAAACGAGTTTGTTCAAGGAATCATAAATTTTCAGTGTGTTAAGGAGAATAAACTTTCTGCTGATAAGGATATAGTAGGATTTGTGCCACCTTATATTTGTAAAAGTTTGAGCCATTTTGAGTTTCCCTAAAGTGTATGTAAACATTGTATACATATGTTCACAAAACTTTGGCATAAAATAGTCAGGCACTGACACAAACTAATAATGTAATAATCAGTTTAAGTTTGATAACACTTAATGAAAATCAAATTTCACTGCTAAATGATGGCTGGAAAACATTTTTGAAATATAATGGAGTTCAGAAATATGTACAAAAACTTACACTAAAGAAATGTCTTCTTAAAACCACATAACTAACTCAAACAAAATGAAAAATGTATGTATGCATTCAGATTTTAAATTACCTTTCAAAAATTTTCCAAGAAGTAAAATGGGAAAAGAGATTACAGGTTTTTAACAGTTGGTAAAAAAGTCTTAGGTGCTAAACAGCTAAAAGAATGGGAGAAATTTATGACACCACTTTGACAAGACATCTTGAGTCATTTGTACCAAAAATAGCCTTTTGACAATCACCTAGGTGAAACAGGACAATCACAAAGACGGTCCCTTCCTACTCCAAAGTGCAGACACAAAACAAGACAAATATACAAACGGATAAACACAATACCAGTGGTAAACAATCCGGGTCACTACTGATATTAGCAGGGTCAGTTTTAGACAAAGTGCAGCCCTGGGCTAAACTAAAAGTGTGACCCCCAAAGTAAAACTATTTTATGAACCGTCACATTCAGTAAGAGGCTCCCTTTATCCCTGCACAATAATAACACTTCGTAGTTTGCACACAGGAGTATGGGGAGACACTCTGTGTCTGTGTGAATTGTCTGTGGCCAGGATATTTATAGCTAGACACAGAACTTCAGCCCCAGATGACTAGAGCAGAGCTCTGCACATCACAAGAGGTTAATTATTGGTGGACCAGAGCAGTACCAATAATGTAAGTGGCTTGGGCGCAGTCCTGGGCCCAAGCCCCTACCCCCCAAAAAAAACTTTACCAGTATCCAGTGTTCATTCAATTCATTCCAATTTATCCCAATATCTAAAATTTTTTCTTTAACAATATGGCAAAAATGCCCTTCAGATTATCTAAAGATACCACCGTTCTGGTGGATAAGGCATGTAAAACATCCCAAAACCAACAGTTTTATTAATTCTTTAATGCCTGCCCTACTATATATATAGTTTCCGCTATGATCGAGACTACGGCTGACGTCTCCACCAGGCTTAACCTGGTGGAGATATTATTCCACCAGAGGAGCTCATCTCCACATATACTAAGAGGCCTGTGCATATAAACACTGGGGATCAACATGTTAGGCTTAATAAATTCCTCCCTTTGTATATTGCTTGAATGAAAAGTGGCCCAAATAACCATACAAAAATACCAGATAAGAAATCACTTTGTGGAGTGCATCAGGCAGCACACACAATATTATGACAATTTGATGATTACAATTTAAAAGGTAATTGTTTCCCTTATCTGGTTCTGTGTCAAGACAGTCTTTTCAATACATTGATTTAGCTATATAGTGAGGAAGAGCTTCAAAATCATTAGTGCTTTATGTGAAATGTTACACAATATTGAAATCAATTATTGTTTTTTTTCTTGTAGATCTCAATTTATTGGATAACACTTCTATAGGTTTATATGTAAAGGAATCGCATTATTAAGTTAAGTCTAAACTTTTAATGCCTAAGTGAGTGGTGGTTGGGGCCTTTAAAGAAAGCACAGTTAGTGAGTCAGGGTTATGGACTTCCAAGACCTAATGATAAGCTAGCTAAGTAAAGGAAAACCCAATCTAATAAAAAATACTGTAAAACAAGTTGATAAAAGGTTACTTCTGACTATGAAAAAAGTTGTCAGAAAACAGTGCACCTGACCACTAACAAAAAAGCTACTCATAGGGAATTGAGAAACCAATACTTGAATCGGAAGCAGTACAATAGGTAGTCTGAGAAAAACATAGTACAAAGAGGATGTAGGAGGCAGCATGGTTCCTGGAATGTATTTTATATTGCATCAAAGTTGTTATCTGGTTGTGTAAATTTTCTTATTATTGTTCCCAGGTGTCTTAAAGTGGTAAAGAAGTATAAAAAAAACTAGGTCCATTTCCCTGGTCCTATGCAACACCATCCTTCAATGCTGGTCTCAGAAAAAATGTAATCTTGACATCACATTTCTGCTAAGGCCTCTGGCTGCAAGCTGTATGTTAATATGATCGTTTGTGAGCGGGTCCCAGAAGCTAGATGTTATACTAAGTCCCGGTGCGCTAAGTATCTAGCCGCAAGGACGTAGTATAACGTCCTGGTGCGCCTAGGGGTTAAAGTGTTTGCACCAGTTTTCTGTCTGACTTTGCACTGAAAACAATGTGCAAACTGCTTGCACATGTATTTATAAAGTGCCTGCACCAGTTCTTTGTCACGACTGCACTGTGTCTGACAAGACAGAAAAAATGTTATGCACTTGGGCCATGGAAACAAAAAGTATAATTATGTTCTAAACGGTCAATTACTTGGTAAAACTGGAGCTGAAAAGGACTTGGGGGTATTGGTGGATGGTAAACTTAATTTTAGTGACCAGAGCCAGGCGGCTGCTGCTAAAGCAAATAAAATAATGGGATGTATCAAGAGAGGAATAGATTCTCATGATAAAGACATAGTTTTGCCCTTATACAAATCCCTGGTCAGACCACACATGGAATATTGTGTACAGTTTTGGGCACCAGTGTATAAAAAGGATATAGTAGAGCTGGAACAGGTGCAGAGGAGAGCAACCAAGATTATTAGGGGAATGAGGGGATTAGAATACAATGACAGATTACAAAATTTGGGATTATTCAGTTTAGAAAAAAGACGACTGAGGGGAGACCTCATTACAATGTACAAATACCTGAACGGACAGTACAAGGATCTCTCCAAAGATCTTTTTATACCTAGGCCTGTGACCAGGACAAGGGGGCATCCTCTACGCCTAGAGGAGAGGCGATTCTACCATCAACATAGACAAAGGTTCTTTACTGTAAGAGCAGTGAGACTGTGGAACTCTCTGCCGCAGGAGGTTGTTATGGCGGACTCTATGTACATGTTCAAGAGAGGCCTGGATGCCTTTCTGGAGAGAAAAAATATCACGGGTTATGGGGATAAAACATTTATTTAATTCTTGAAGGTTGGACTTGATGGACTTGAGTCTCCTTCCAGCCTTATATACTATGATACTATGAATGTGCACTTAAAGGGTCGTGTTAGTGCTTTGTCGGACCGTGCACCACAATTCTGTCCGACATGAGCCATAATTTTCTGTGCCACAATTTTGCAGCATGAACAAAGTGCCCCAGAAAAGGTGCCCACTTCCTGAGCAGTGCAGGGGGCAGCAGATTAATGTACCAGTTTTAATGAATGTGGCACACTCTGCACTCTTCAGTCAAACAGCAATTAGTTCAGTTAGCACTAGTTTTGATAAATGTGGGCCATTGTGTGTGCCTCCATATGATATGCTGTCCTATCTATAGAAACCTTGGGGGAGTTCTATTATTACTTCTGATTTAAATTTCTCGTTCTCTCTCGCGAACCAAGACAGGCAACCTTTGTGCAAAAATGTTTGACCCTCTAAAAAAAAATTGCGTCTTCCATAGGCAGAGGTGCAATTTAATAATCCAACTAAGACAAATTAGACTTATTTGGAACTAAATAAGGAACTAGACTGACAGGAAACTAGAAAGAGAAAAAAATAAGGGGGGGATTTATATTATTTTACTTATTGTGATGCCACTACCTTTTTTTTTTTTTTATTAGGATAAAAGCAAATGGACCCACTTGTATTGTAACTTGAAGCTCCAGGGCTTCCCACAGGGAACATGGTAAAGGTACAATGTTACTGCTATGCTTCCAGCAGGATTGGTCGGTTATTCAGTTTGCATGGTGGGGAGCACTACAGAGATGGTGTAGAGCAATACTATTGAGAAAGTAAGATGGTTATCAAGGTAATGACTGCCACAACCACACAAAACATTGTAAAACATGAAATCCATATTATACATAAGATATAAAATAAAACAATGACCAAAGCCAGTAATTGAATTATAACACACCTAATTGTTGATGTCTCTCTATGTGTTATTAATTTTAAGCTCAATTTTAAGTCAATGCGGGACAGAGCAGGGAACTTGTTTTAATGGAAGCATAGCCTATTGGAAATTATGCACTGCAACGTTGGCCCAGGCGACCTCTCTCCTTCTCTTGCCTAAACAAATGAATACCATGCTTGGCACTGATAATGATAAAAACATTATTCCAAAATATAAGATAGCTGCCTGGATTAACCCTACATTTAATGGTTTCTTGAGCGTAATAGTAACATCCCTGCCAAAGTCATCCTCCGTTCTCAGAGTGTAGCTTAGGTGCAGTGGCGTAACCCGGAGAGACAGAGCCCCCTAGCAGGCTTCTGCATGGGGCCCCCCTTCTCACTTAAAAAATATACATATTAGTATACTCACACATGCGAGTTACAATCACGTATAAATAAACATGTGCATATAGACAGTGCCATATACATATCACGCGTATATGCTATATACGTATTATGCTGGGCATGTGCATGTAATGGTGCATATCCTCCATTCTTCATTGTGTCAGGTCAGATGATGGGGCACCCGACACTGTGGGCCCCATAGGGGCTGCTATGGCTGCTACCACTGTAATTACGCCCCTGCTTAGGTGGTCATTTCCATTTATGTTTTGGGTCTCTGAACTGTGGCTAAGGTTGCTTCTGTATTGTGATTGATTTAGCCATACCTAGCTCTCTGCAGCCCGGCCCTGTCTAGCAAGAGTTATTAGAAGGTATCTTTCATTTATCTTTCAGTGTGTCCCTGCTTTCTTGGTCTCTGTTTAGTCTCATTGCCTTGACACATTACTATGTCCTGGTGTGAACACCAGTCTATATCAGATTTCTTGTTATCTGTCCTCCTTAAAGTACGAATGAAACGCTCAACTCGCTGTAATTTGATAACAATAGTCGCATAAAAAATATCTTATCCGTCCTCTCCACCATCAAGCAGCTGTCAGACAAAATAAGTTGTCCCTGTCTCCTTGTAGGGTCTCTCGGGGTCCATTGGTCAGGTTCCTGATAGCAGGTTTTCCCTTTTCAGGGTGGCTTAACTGCTTTAGGCAGTTGAGAGCCTGCAGGGATGTCACAGGGTGATTTTGCCACCACTTACCCAGTCTGACAGCTTGCACCAAATCTGGTTGTGGTTTCCCTGTTTGCTGGATAGGTACATGACAGAAAGACGTTGGGGCACATTTATACTTGTCTGTCTATAGCTGTTGTTAGTCTCTCAGTGTTGTATTAGTCTCATTGCCTTGATGCATAACTGTGTTCTGGTGTGAACACTGGTCTCAGTTTTCCTGTTTTCTGTCCTCTCCACCATCAAGCAGCTGACAGACAAAGTAAGTTGCCCCTGTCACTTTGTAGGGTCTGTAAGCGTCAGTTGTTTAGGTTCCTGATAAAACATGTTTCTTGTATGACCGGATAGAGTACCTGTATTACTTTTATTCAGACTGTTAATTTACAATAACAACGTATCAAGGTCATACTAAATAAGGCATTTACAGTGTTAGAATCAACAAAACTGTGAAAAGTAGTAAGAACCGGAAGCCACACACACAGAAATGTAAATTTATTAGTCATTAGTTCAAATGTCAGAGGTTATTAAAGTATCTATATGGAACACAATCCATAACAATATAGAAAAAGCTTATTTCGATGTCAGTAAGCAGGATTTAGTATCTGTTATAAACTTGATGTGGTTATATTTTTTGCTGATCCCTTTTAACGCAGTGACAGTCTTTGGCTTTTTACATTTTTCTTCTAGAATTGAAGACGGTAAACTCCTTTTATATGCAAAGAAACAATTAAAAGAAAAATATAAAAACACACGGGAACTTGTCACAGTATGTTAATACTGAAGCTTTAGATACCATCAAGAAAAAATTGGAAAAAATGAGCATCTATTTTAGCAGTTATAACTGGATCATTATTCAAAAATAAATGATAAACTAGGCCTAGAAAGTTGTGTTTTATGATTCACATTCATTAGAGTTCTTTAGGCCATCTGCACATGGTCCAGATTACGTGTTAATTTTGGTGTAAAATCTTGCCTGAGGCTATGTTCACATCATATTTATATACTTCACTTTGGAAGCATTCCCAATGTACACTTACAGCAAAGGGATGCACCGTATCTCACTGATCAGCCCTTCCACCAAAAACCAAATACCGTATATACTCGAGTATAAGCCGACCCAAGTATAAGCCGAGGCCCCTAATTTTACCACAAAACCCTATTAAAACCTATATTATATTACTCGAGTATAAGACGAGTTTGGGTTTTCAGCAAATGTTTTTGTGCTGAAAAACTAGGGTAACTTCCTGCTGACGCTATTCAAGGTGTCTCAAATTGACTGTAACAACCACAGTGTACTTTCAGCAGAGGCTTGGGATGGATGAACTCCATCTGTGGCCCCCTATAGTTATGCCCTTGCCTGTCTCAGCACATGATATCATATCATATATTGATGAATGAACACTCACTAGATAAGCTGTCACAGAAAATTTAGATCAGCCTAAAATGAATTGGCTTTATCTCAATCCTTGCTCCTCATCGTTGAATCCAACTATATTGCAAAATTCAAAACGCTTGCCATTGAGCCATGTTATGAAGAAATTCATCCATTATTGCCCCATTGAGTGATTATATTGTTATAAGCCATTTTATGCTAATTCTAATTTGGGATTCATGACAGAAATAGGAGAAAAATATTAATTTGCAGCATTGGCTTTGTATAAATATTGCTAATTCAGATTTTGTGTCTGGCTTTTTTACTGTAATTATGTTAGATTTAATTCTTTCAATCTGTGTTTTCGTAGTAGAACACAAAGGAGGTACATGCTCATATGTTCTTTAGCTTTCCCATTTCTGCATTATTCTGTTGTAATTCTCTGAGCTTCTCTTTTGAGTCTTTCAATAAACCACTTTTCTCTGTCCTTGATGATACAAAATCACACATGCACTATTTCTGTGCAGTTATACAAGAGTTTCACAATACAACATAAAACATTGATATACAAGCCATGTGAGGTAAATGGCTTCTTCAAATATTAAAATGCATACACAGGAGCGACAAGTTGCCATGGGGCTCATAGAAAGCTGTGGCTAAAGTTTCTCTTTATCTTATGATTATTTTAGCCTAAATAATGTACAGGAATAATGCACAAAGTCATGCCAAAGTAATGGGATAGTGGACATAGTGATGTCAACAGTCAGACAATATTCACAATGATGTCACCATACAGGAAAAATGCAAAGAGGGATACAACAGGATTAGGATAATGCTCACAGTACAAAGACCTTCTACTGAGAGATATAATGCACAAATAAATAGGGTTAAGTTGCGGTAAAAGGGTAATGTCACAGCGCGAGAAGTACCCACATAGGGGCACATTTACTAGGGGCAGTGTACCTATTTTCTGTCGGATTTTGCACAATCTTTTGGTTGCAAACTGCTTTCACAGGTATTTAAGAAGTGTCTTCACCACAATTGTGTCACACACAACCATTTTGTGGCGCAGATACAATAGGGCTCATGCAACACAAATGGAGGGGCATTCCGGTGCTCAGTTGGACCATGCATCAGATTTATTAGAAGTTTGTTGCAAGCCCTATATTAAAGGTGCACCATAAAGTTGGTGAACTCTGTCAGGGCAGTGCAGGGAGCTCAAAATGAATGAAGAACGGGTGCCAGAAATCCTGAATCTGGCGCACCCTGCATTAATCACAGGCAAACTTTTAGAGCAGTATGCTACCACAAAAAACAGATAACCTGTAATGCAGACTATGATGGTTGGTAGCCTACAGGTGAGCAAATCAACCAAGATACAACTTGTAAAAGCTGAAATGAATTTTTCAAAAGATTCGGTTCAGGTTCGAACCCAATGGGTCTGAACCAATGTTGTTCTAAATGTCCACAAATTTGGTATACAACCCCCTCTACTACTCTAAAAACTACATCCAAAACTCCAATCTTGCTTCAATAATTTTTTACAATTACAATTTTTTTTATTTCAATCACCCATCATACACTTACTGAGCTCTGGGATGAATATTGGTATTAGCTACCATCATATTGAAAGATTCAATCACTGTGAATAAAAAAATATTTATTATATGCAAATTTAGATGCACGTTACACAAGGACAATAGTCTAAATAGATAAATCAAGATCTAAGTGCTTTGAACACATATGTAGGGTAGAGCATATTGTCAAACTTTGGTAATAAACTTGTGTTATGTTAACCCTCTGAATGCCAACAATAATTTTTTTGTCACTCACATGCTCCTGTAAAGGGTTCATTCTATATATACAAGTGAGATACCTGCATTGAACCAAAACTGGCATTATATAACACTGGCACACACACAAGTACTTACGTAATAAAGCACAATGGCTGCAAAACAACCCGTCTGACATCCACCCCAATGCTTGTTTAAACTGTACAGATTTTTCTCAAGAGTGGCACCTGCAAGCAGGGCATGGGTTAAAAACCGAACCTATCCAATAATCCAAGAAGATTCATATAAGCATGGCGCATGCTGGGATGCAAAGTAATTTTCCACCAAACCCAAATTTTAAAATGCTGGTTGGGTAACACACAATATCTGTTCTGGCACCTATCACAGGTATTAACTATTTAAATGCTGTTGGCAAAGTCACCAGCCGCATTTAAATCACTGCAGCCAGGCGCACACCGGCCCTAATATGACTGAGTGCTCCCCCCCAAGTTTGGTGAGGCTCGCCCCCAAAAAGGCGCCGCATGTAAGATTTAGTTCAGTTAGTTAATGAGTGAAAGGCTGTGTTAACAGTGGGAGGATGGGGGGTTGGTTGAGCTGTCCCTGGTCACAAACTTCTAATAAAGATTTAGGTCTACTCAACACCCTTCATTGGGCAACTCTTTTTCTGCTGGTTTGCCACCAGGATGTTGCATTGCATGTGTTTATAAGATCAAGATTTAAAGAAATTGGTCCTAGATCAAATTATACATGGAAGATAGAAATAAACTGGATGTTTGCATATTGTGTGAGGATTGCTTACTCATCCATACGTCTGCTGATATGAATTTCTAGCATTCATTTCCCATATTACACTATTATTATTATTTTATGTACTGAGTGTTTTTTATATAAAGGTGATCTTCTAGGTTTCATGGAATTCCAAAAAATTATAAATCTCAAAAAAGGTGTTATTAAATGAAAAAGTCCTCTTCAATGCTTCCATGTAAGATTTACCTTCAATCCACTTTAGATTCTATTTCAGTAATTGTCATTGTGTCACCTATTTCTGTAATGCCATCAATCACTTCAGAAAATGACGGGTGCAAGGGCAGTGAAATAATGAAAAACAAAAGTCTTAAAATACATGCTGCATGCTATGGTTTTCTCATCTATAAAACATGGTTCTTGTATGACCGGATAGATAGAGTACCGGTATAACTTTTATTCAGACTGTTAATTTACAATAACAACATATCAAGATCATACTAAATAAGGCATTTACAGTGTTAGAATCAATAAAACTGTGAAAAGTAGTAAGAACTGAATCCACACACAGAAATGTAAATCTATGTCATTAGTTAATTTGTACATATGTTAAAGTGTAAGTGAAAAAATGTTTTAAAGTATGTATATGGAACACCGCCCATTACAATAGAGAAAAAAGGATATTTCACTATCATTGAGCAGATTTTAGTATCTGTTATGATGTGATGATATTTCTTGTTGATCTCTTTAACGCAATGACAGGCTCTGGCTTTTTAAAAAATTTTTTCTAGAATTAAAGACTTATTTCTAGTTCACACCTTCATATGCATAGGAACACATGAGTCACAATATTTAAATATTTTACTGAAGCTTTAGATAGCATCAAGAAAAAATTGTTAAAAATGAGCATCTACTTTACAAATTACAACTTAATACTAACTAGAATTACCAATCATTATTTTAAAAAATAAAAGGTAAACTAGACCTAGAAAGTTGTGTTTTATGATTCTCATTCATTACAATTCTTTGGGCCATCAAAATTTTGGTGTGAAAATCTTCAGCCTGAGGCTACATTCACATCATGTTTATACACTTCACTTTGGAAGCATTCCCAATGTACACTTACAGTAAAGGGATGCAACGTATCTCACTGAACAGCCCTTCCACCAAAAAGCAAATGACTGGCTGTTGCGGCTATTTTGGGTGTCTCTGACTGTAACAATCACAATGTATTTTCAGCAGAGGCTGGGGATGGATACCATACAGTGACATCCATATACCATATGCTAGTATGGCCTCTGCTGCACATACAGTTTTTTTTACTCGGGATGAAAAATTATATTACCTGTTTCCCTTCTAGGAGTGTATAGTGAGTCCTGAGGGGTGGGGGCAGTTCATTCTTTCCAATTTCTCATCATCTGCCATCGTTGCCCACCTGACTATTGTGGATTTTTTATTGTGTAAAAAGTTTAATTCAGCCAATCCTGCATCAGTCATCCACTTTTTTTTTAATAAAAAAAGGGGCTTTCCATAATGGAGTTTTGAATAAAAAAAAAAAAATAATCAACCTGCTATATGAAATGAGTTGTTATGGTAATATAACTCCTTTAATGGAGTGTCAAAAATTATATTTTTAATTAGCAGAAGTATATTAACAAAATAATCTTTTTTTTTTTCTATACCTACATAATTGCTGGTCTTTGTTTGAATACAGGGAACACGTCAACAGCACATGAGTGCAGCAGCCTATCACTGGTCCCAGCTACGTTCAGCTGAGACACATTTTTTAAGCTGCTGCAGGAGAGAGATTTTCACATGATGTCAAGGCTTAAGTCTCTATTTAACCCCTTGCCGCAAATGCCAAAATAGTACGTTGGTGTGCTGGCACCGATCACGATTTAATGTATCTGGAACAGCATCTTGGTTGTCATTTTTGAACCCCGTGACGTCATCTGGTAGCAACAATCAGTTGCCATGAAATCCTTGCTTCTATATAGGACCTGATGACTTGTCATTTCTGCACATCTGTTGCATTCGGCACATTTTAGTAGATCGTGTACAAAAGCACCATATACTGTAGTATTGAAGTATATAGTAAGATTAAGCAGACCAACCTAGGGGTAAAGTACACTAGGGTTTCTAAAAATTGTAACTTAAAAAAAGTTCAAATCGCCCCTCTTTCCCAAAATGTCATGCAGTTCCACAATTGGTATCAATGTAAAGGTCATCACGTGCTGCAAAAAGCGACACCTTCTACAGCTCCATGCCAAAGTATGAAATGGTTATTAGCTTCAGAATATTTCAAAATAAACAAACTTTTTGTAAATCCTAATAAAACAATAATGTAAATGTAAATTTGGTATCCCTGTAATCGCACCGACCCAAAGAACAAAGCAAAGATATAATTTGGGTTGCACAGTGAAAACCATATAAACCAAGCCCACAAAAAAAATTATGCAAAAGTGTTTTTTCGTCAAGTTTTCTGCATTTGGAATTTTTTCCCACTTTCCAGTATACGGCATGGATTATTAAATATCACCACTAAGAAGTACAATTTTGGTTAGCAGAAAATAAACCCTTATAAAGCTCTGTACACAGAAAAGTAAAAAAAGTTATGGATTTTGAAATAAGGGGAGCAAAAAACGTCAAAGGGCATTGGTGTGAAAGGGTAAAAAAAAAAACAGTGATGCTAGACCGGAACATTACAAGCTGCAAGAATTTTCTTTGCGTTTTCAAAAGGTTAAGTGGCTAGTAATTTATAACAGAAATAACAGTGTATTACTGGAACTGAAATTGGCAAGTGCTGCATTACAGTATCTATGACCAAAACATTTTTACTATGATTTTAGATTTCCTGTATCTGATAAGCTTGGTGCAGTCGACATGTGTTGAGGTTACAGGTTACCATAGCTATATGAAGTTGCCAATGGCTGGATTTGTTTCATTGTAGAGATGGTGTACATTGCCATAAAATGGTAACTTGGTAATATAATGCAATACTTGGTGATATATATCTAGTTTGAATTCTTATTTTAGATATCAGTTCTGGCCGTAAAGTATATGTGGAGGAAATATTGCAAACAGAATCATAAATCTATATTGTGAAATATTTTGTTGGAATAGAGAATAAAAGCTGTGAGTTGTGACATTTTTCTGGTAATGCATATACGAAAACTGTTGGCAGTACAGCATGGATTATAATTACACTATATATTGGACTCAACAAATGCATTAATGAGTTTACAGAACTGTTGTCTATAACATTTGTTTTGGCACAGAATTTGGAATGTTTTTTCAAGCTTGTCAGTACATTTCATGAAATACATTATAGGGCTCCTAGAGTATGATCTGCCCTGCAGAAAACATATATTCATCTCTCTAAACATAAATTTTAGACCGCAAAAACAAAAAAAAAACAGAAAAACAGGGGTTTACGGTTTTACTTTATACACTTAGGCTACATTTACACTGATGTATGCCCGGGCAGGCATACGTCAGATGTAATGGAGAAGAGGAGGGATGATCTCTCCCCTCTTCATAGCGATCCATTGTGCATGGCCCGTATCACAGGGAAAGATAGGACATGTCCTATCTTTTCCCGTGTATGGAGCAGTACAGTGCTGTACCTTATCGCTCCATGAAGCCATCATTTTTTATGGGGCCATACATACATCCCCCATATTGTTGTGTCATGTAATACAGCTGTGTAATGTAGCCTTGGTTAGATATTCAATTTAGGGAGGATGGGTGCTTTTCTAATTTTAAGAGTGATGACTCATTGAAAGGATAGGCCATTAGTCTATGATGAGTAACAAAAACATCCAGCACTCTCTGATGAGTTAAAAACCTTGTTTAACAACTTTTTAAAAAATACATCAACCTAGGCCAACAAATCCCCATATTCTGGCATCTGTGGAGACAATAGACGTGTTTAAGCCTACATGGCCCTAATCATAGGTTAGACTATGATTTTACCTCATCGGAGAGTGGTGGACATTTTTGTTACATGTTGGATTCCTCCTGGGTCTCAGTCTGATCCATGCATGCCGTCACGAAGAGGAGGGTGAGTGAAGAGCTTGTATATTGACTTGTATTAGTGTATGATGGTAGTATCACCCAGTCCAGGGCTGCACCAAGCATTTTTGTTCCCTGAGGCAAAGTGTAAAGACACTTGCATCGCCATGATACAAGGAGTTGTACTGTGTGGAATCTGGTTTTCACAGACTGAGCAAGGTCACATGCCACTAGCCTAGATAATTCCTTGTGTGCTCTGCACTGCTGCTATAATTGTCCTATATAACTACACAAACTAGTGGGCAGTAAGGGAGGGAACTGTGTAATTGCTGCAGGATAACCACAATGAAAGCTAACCTGCAGCAATTAACAGTCACAGCACAGTGGAAGGGACTTATACCCCCATCCACATTCAGCATTAAAACCTGCAAGGTAAAAGTTATATGCTGCAGTTTGGAATCCAAAGCATGTCAATTGCGGCTGTTTCAATTCAACCATTGAATAGGCTGCCCTCCATATAGTGATAGTATGTCACTGGTCTTAAAGGGGGACTTATGCATTGATCACCTAAACTAAATATTAGCATAAAAGGGTCTGTGGACCTTTAAAATAAGTTATCATCAGGGTGGCCAGGTGCCACAAATATAATGATCTATCCTAAGGACAGAGCCATCAATATCCATAACTCTGAAAACGCTTTAGAGTAACCATACACAATGATTAACCCCGCTGTTTATCATGATACAAGCCATGATTGACTCGTTTTTGACAAATATAATGCCACTAATTTTTCACAGCACAGAGTTTGACCTCTGCATTACAAGGGTTGATTTATGCATTGTCTCGGCAGAAATAAGGGACATAAAAATTATATCCTGTGGATGAAACATTTTTTACGCAATATCCCAGATTTATTATGGCTTCTCCACTAGTTCTCTGGCGTAGAAACCATATCAATCTCCCTCTTCCTGCCACTTTTCAGGTTTCTACGACATACAAGCCACTATGGCGTATAAGTTCCAGTGAAGACTAGAACAAAAAAAAATCTGCCAGTTCCAACCTGGTCTACAGCTTTGAGTTAGAGTTTGCGCCCATATTTACCATTGGCCACAGTTAAGGCTGGAGTTATAAATGCCATTCTAAATAAATTCCCCCAATGTGTGTGTATGAGATTGTCATCAATTGAATGTGTGGAAGATTTGTGACATTTCTCTATGCAAATCCATAGGTCTTCCATCATGTTTCAACATATTTTGAGCTCATGGACAGACAGTGTGATCTACAGGCTATGACAAATATTGAATGTCATTTGCATGCACATGTATGTTACACACATATGCAAATGAACACATGACATATATTACACACATTCACACACGACACATATTACACACATTCACACGCACAACACATATTACATATATACATAGTATGCAGATGCATTACACATAATACAAAAAAGCATTATACTTTTTACTGACACATACAGTACAGACCAAAAATTTGGAAACTTTCTCATTCAAAGAGTTTTCCATATTTTCATGATTGCCTTGATTTTTCTTGTTCCCATAGATGTTTAGCACTTTTGGCCCTTTTGCCTTCGCTCTGTGGTTCAACTCACCCCAACCATCTCGATTGGGTTGAGGTCTGATGACTGTGGAGGCCAGGTCATCTGGCGTAGCACCCCATCACTCTCCTTCTTGGTCAAATAGCCCTTACACAGCCTGGAGGCATGTTTAGGGTCATTGTCTTGTTGAAAAATAAATGATGGTCCAACTAAACTCAAACCAGGTTGGAATAGCATGCTGCTGCAAGATGTTGAGGTAATCATGCTGGTTCAGTATGCCTTCAATTTTGAATAAATCCCCAACAGTGTCACCAGCAAAGCCCCCCCCCCACCCCCACACCATCATACCTCCCTCCTCCGTGCTTCACAGTGGGAACCAGGCATGTAGAGTCCATTAGTTCACCGACCGAGTGGCTGGAACCAAAGATCTTAAATTAGGTTATCCAGCACGCCAAATCCTTAGGGTAGTGGAGTTAAGAGCTGTGTATCCACCTGGCTTCTGCACAACACAACAGTTAGTCCCTACCCTATTGACATGGCACACCTGTGATGTGAAAACCTTTTCAGGTAACTACCTCTTGAAGCTCATTAAGAGAATGCCAAGAGTGTGCAAAGCAGTAATCAAAGCAAAGGTGGCTACTTTGAACAACCTACAATATAAGATATAATTTCAGTTGTTTCACACTTTTTTGTTATGTGTATAATTCATCGTTTTGATGCTTTCAGTGTGAAACTACAATTTTTATAGTCTTGAAAATATAGAAAATTGTTTGAATGAGAATGTGTGCCCAAACTTTTGGTCTGTATTATACATATATACAAATCTAATTTTACAAACCCATGCATTCATAAACTTCGCCCATTCTGCTCATCCTGATTGTAAGCTATATCACATTATAGTACAAGAGAAAGAATTAAGATGGTGCACAAAAGAGACTAAGGAAGTACATTGAGAGGGGGCAGTGGTGCACTGTACATGAAAGGACGATAGAGCAGGAGGCAACATGGAGAATATGAGTGAATATGGTATGGGGGAGATGCTGCTGATGACCATAGAAGTTTTCATAAACCGGTCTTGTGCCACCCCCTTTTGGGATAGAGCATACGGCCACTCAAGTCAGAATTATGTGTAGGCGTAGCACTATAATGAGGATAAGTCTTACAGCACCTCATGGTTGGTGAGGCACTAAAATGAGGATAGAAGTCTCACCATGGCTCATGGTAGGTGTGGCACTATAATGAGGATAGAAGTTTTACTGAACCTCTGTGTCGCACTGTAATGAGAATAGAAGTCTCACCATGGCTCATGGTAAGTGTGGAATTACGAAGAAAGAAGTTTCAGCATGCCTCGCGTTAGGTGCGGCATTGTAATCAGGCTTGAAGTCTCACCATACCTCATGGTAGGGGCAGCACTGTGATGACCATAGAACTCCTGTGAGATGAAGCCTGCTGCTTGCCAAAGCAGAAGTCTCACTTTGCTTCATGGTAGGAACAGCACTGACCCAGACCCTACACGATCAGCTGTTACTGAACTTTTAGGCTGTATGGAGCCGAAGAAAGATCCATAACACCATTGCTTAAATTATATCTACCACCTGGATGAAAGCCTGTAAGCAAATGAGCCTGAGGGGCTCCATTAAGATCTATGCAGCCTGGGGCCCATCAGGCTCATTTGCATACAGTCCTTCATTCTGGTGGTTTAGGTGTTTTAGCACAGCTTCCATTGAATCCCCCCACTTGGATACTGATGGCAAATCCTGTAAATTAGAAATCTGCATTAAAAAAAATTGAAAGCATTCTAAAACCCTCTGTAGTCTCTTGTAAGCAGTCATTCTTATTTTGTTCATGAACATTTTACACTATATTCTCCCATTTGTGGGAAAAAAGATTTCAGGTGAAAACTGCGTAAAAGTAGGATTTACCCGGTACTCCAACAGGGTGATCACATACTACTGTGATGCCACTATTGTTGGTTTCTGGAAGGAATTATAGTTTTGTATTAATCTCTATATTCTTGGAACAATAACTTTCATTATTTAGTACAAGCTCAATTTGTGTAGATGCCATAATCATAAATTTAATAACCATGAGAACATTTTGGCCGCATATGTTTGCCAAAATCGTTTATTTAAGACGTTTTTACAGACTTTCCACAATATGTTATTGAAAAAGACAAGTATGCTAAATTTGGCTTCCACCCCATATTCTATGTAAACGGCTAAAATGAATAAATTGGAGTTTGTGGTATTGAGATAAGCTTATTTAAAAGCTCTTTAAGTACAGTATTTAACGTGTACAGAAATGTTATCTAATGACTTAATGGAGAGTTTTTTACTCCAGTATTTCATGTTAAGGTCTCAAACTACTATTACAATAAAATAAAAAGGGAAAGTTTAACAGTAAAAATATTGGCCTTAGTACCAACATATTAGACAAAAATAAATTCTCCAAAACTCCATTAAAAAAAAAAAACTTGCATACATATAAAATAGCCTACCAAATGCAGCTTGCAATATACACTTTATTAGGTACACCTGTCCAACTGCTCGTTAACACTTAATTTCTAATCAGCCAATCACATGGCGGCAACTCAGTGCATTTAGGCATGTAGACATGGTCAAGACAATCTCCTGCAGTTCAAACCGAGCATCAGTATGGGGAAGAAAGGTGATTTGAATGCCTTTGAACGTGGCATGGTTGTTGGTGCCAGAAGGGCTGGTCTTAGTATTTCAGAAACTGCTGATTTATTGGGATTTTCACGCACAACCATCTCTAGGGTTTACAGAGAATGGTCAGAAAAAGAAAAAACATCCAGTGAGCGGCAGTTCTGTGGGCGGAAATGCCTTGTTGATGTCAGAGGAGAATGGGCAGACTGGTTCGAGCTGATAGAAAGGCAACAATGACTCAAATTGCCACCCGTTACAACCAAGGTAGGCAGAAGAGCATCTCTGAACGCAAAGTACGTCAAACTTTGAGGCAGATGGGCTACAGCAGCAGAAGACCACACCAGGTGCCACTCCTTTCAGCTAAGAGCAGGAAACTGAGGCTACAATTTTCAAAAGCTCATCGAAATTGAACAGTAGAAGATTGGAAAAACGTTGCCTGGTCTGATGAGTCCCGATTTCTGCTGCGACATTGGGATGGTAGGGTCAGAATTTGGCGTAAACAACATGAAAGCATGGATCCATCCTGCCTTGTATCAACAGTTCAGGCTGGTGGTGGTGGTGTCATGGTGTGGGGAATATTTTCTTGGCACTCTTTGGGCCCCTTGGTACCAATTGAGCATCGCTGCAACGCCACAGCCTACCTGAGTATTGTTGCTGACCATGTCCATCCCTTTATGACCACAATGTACCCAACATCTGATGGCTACTTTCAGCAGGATAATGCGCCATGTCATAAAGCTAGAATCATCCCAGACTGGTTTCTTGAACATGACAATGAGTTCACTGTACTCAATTGGCCTCCACAGTCACCAGATCTCAATCCAATAGAGCATCTTTGGGATGTGGTGGAACGGGAGATTCGCATCATGGATGTGCAGCGGACAAATCTGCGGTAACTGTGTGATGCCATCATGTCAATATGGACCAAAATCTCTGAGGAATGCTTCCAGCACCTTGTTGAATCTAATCCACGAAGAATTGAGGCAGTTCTGAAGGCAAAAGGGGGTCCAACCCGTTACTAGCATGGTGTACCTAATAAAGTGGCCGGTGAGTGTAGATATAAAGCTAAAATCTCAATAGCTACGAAAGGTTGGTCAAAGTGTGAAAAATAAAAGTTTAACTGTATAAACGATACGCAACACAGAGGAACAAGTATTGGTACACCTCTACTTATCATTGAAGGTAGGCGTTTCATTCATTTTCATAGGCAAAGGTTTATAAAGTCAAGAGCTTATCCATTCTGTCTTTGAAAACATTTAGGAAACAATGGAAATTTTTAACAAGCTCAATGAATTGTATTTTAATAGCATGTCGATGTGGCAACTGTGACATTTTTTTAGCAATGTCAACCCCGTAACGACCTGGCCCTTTTTTAGTTTTTTCACTTCCATTTTTCACTTGCCACCTTCAAAAATCTATAACTTTTTTATTTTTCCACATAAAGAGCTTTGTGATGGCTTGTTTTCTGCGTAAAAATTACACTTCATAATGACAGTATTTAATATTCCATGCTGTGCACTGGAAAGCACAAATGCAGTGAAAATGGTGAAAAAATGCATTGCGTCGTTTTCTTGTGGGCTTGGATTTTACAGCTTTAACTGTGCGCCCCAAATGACATGTCTACTTTATGCGTCAGTACGATTACGGAGATACCAAATTTGTGTAGATTTATACTGTTTTCATACATTCACAAAAATTAAAACCTCCTGTACAAAAATATTTGATTTTGCCATATTCTGGCGCCAATAACTTTTGCATACTTTTGTGTAAGGAGCTGTGGGTGGTGTCTTTTTTTGTGACTTTTGATGGCATTTTAATTGCTATCATTTTTAGAACTGTGAAACCTTTTGATCACTTTTATTGATATTTTATTTATTTTTTTTAAAAATATTTTTCAAAATAGCAAAGAGCCATTTTCAACTTTGGGCGCTATTTTTCATTACGGGTTAAACAAAGTGAAAAAACATTATTATATTTTGATAGATCGGGCATTTTCAGACTTGGTGATAACTAATGTCTTTATGATTTTTTCTGTTTATTAATATTTATATCAGTTCTAAGGGAAAGGGGGGTTTTTCATTATAATTTTGTATTACTTCTTTTTTTTTTTAAAATTTTTACTTTTACTATTTTTCCGACTACCTAGGGTACAGGTGGCAGTATATGGGGATTTTCCTCCTCATTCATTACAATGTGCACCGGTAAGCCTTTGCTGCAATATACAGCAAAGAGTTACCGGCTATGGAGAGGGATCGGCCGCAATATATAAAATCACTGCCCACTTTATTAGTTACACCATGCTAGTAACGGGTTGGATCCCCTTTTGCCTTCAGAAATGCCTCAATTCTTCATGGTATAGATTCAACAAGGTACTGGAAGCATTCCTCAGAGATTTTGGTCCATATTGACAAAATGGGGATCACACAGTTACCGGAGATTTGTCGGCTGCACATCCATGATGCAAATCTCCCGTTCCACCACATCCCAAAGATGCGCTATTGGATTGAGATCTGGTGACTGTGGAGGCCAATTGACCAGTCTGAGATGATTCCAGCTTTATGACATGGCGCATTATCCTGCTGAAAGTAGCCATCAGATGTTGGGTACATTGTGGTCATAAAGGGATGGACATGGTCAGCAACAATACTCAGGTAGGCTGTGGCGTTGCAGCGATGCTCAATTGGTACCAAGGGGCCCAAAGAGTGCCAAGAAAATATTCCCCACACCATGACACCAGCACCACCAGCCTGAACCGTTGATACAAGGCAGGATGGATCCATGCTTTCATGTTGTTGACGCCAAATTCTGACCCTACCATCCGAATGTCGCAGCAGAAATCGAGAATCATCAGATCAGGCAACGTTTTTCCAATCTTCTACTGTTCAATTTCAATGAGCTTGTGCAAATTGTAGCCTCAGTTTCCTGTTCTTAGCTGAAAGGAGTGGCACCCGGTGTGGTCTTCTGCTGCTGTAGCCCTTCTGCCTCAAAGTTCGACGTACTGTGCGTTCAGAGATGCTCTACTGCCTACCTTGGTTGTATCGGGTGGCGATTTGAGTCACTGTTGCCTTTCTATCAGCTCGAACCAGTCTGCCCATTCTCCTCTGACCTCTGGCATCAACAAGGCATTTCCGCCCACAGAACTGCCGCTCGCTGGATGTTTTTTCTTTTTCGGACCATTCTCTGTAAACCCTAGAGATGGTTGTGCGTGAAAATCCCAGTAGATCAGCAGTTTCTGAAACCATGCCACGTTCAAAGGCACTCAAATCATCTTTCTTCCCCATACTGATGCTCGGTTTGAACTGCAGGAGATTGTCTTGACCATGTCTACATGCCTAAATGCACTGAGTTGCTGCCATGTGATTGGCTGATTAGAAATTAAGTGTTAACAAGCAGTTGGACAGGTGTACCTAATAAAGTGGCTGGTGAGTGTATATGTATGTTAACTAGCCCAAAGAAAGAAAACTATACAAATCCATAAAACATGGAACTTTCCCTGGAAACAAGTGAAAAAGGGATATCAATGAACTGATTTGGTCATCACCAGTTAAATCATGACTTAACTTTAAACATTTACTATCCAATGAGTTCAACCTGCATCCAGTGGGCAGATGGATTCACATTGGCTTCATACCTGCTATAACAACAGATAAGGCATGTTACCCAAAGATTTTCATTTGACTTTCTCCAGTTAGTTGTCAAAATTGCTATCATTCTTCTTTCATAATGTATTTTTCCCTTTATTCCTTGTACACAAGTTTCATTTAGAACATCTGCCATATGGAGTCCTTTCCCCTGTCTTCTAAGTTGTCATGTATTTTTAAAACTATATATGTAGAACTTTCATGATGGCAGAAATATTCAGATAACACAATGTGGCCTGACTGCTGTGTTCATAATGGAGTGAAGAGTTTACAGTACAAGTGTATGATGTTTAATAGTAGCCAAACTGTAATATTAAGAATATATATATATATATATATATATATATATATATTTTATTAACGTTTGTATATAGTAAGGCAAAACTGTGTTTTAAAATGATCTAGGCTATCTTCATACAATTTAGATAACTGGCTGGACAACAAACTGCTGATGAATATAAATATATACTTTATCTAAAACTGTGTGGCCAGCTTAAGATTGTTTTTAATCAATCTTTATTAAATTTTCTCCACATTTGATACATTTACTCAAATACAGATTTATAGAAGAAGAGTACACTTTACCTTACATAAAAGGTACATAAAAAAGTACTCACGAAAAGACTTCTACCACCAGGATGAAGGATGGTAAACCAAGCACACGGACATACTGATGTATGCCCCCTCTGACAGGATCTGCTCTTCTTTTAGCTACTTAGAACCTTGTTTTTAAGAAAAAAAGGTTTTCTAAATCTGTGGAACTCCGGGCTCCACAAATGTCCATGGAGCTCGGAACCCCTCAGACTCATTTGCATAATTTTTAAAACCTTTATTTATTAAAAACAAAGGCATAAAAAGCTACAAGAAGAGTGGATCCTGTCAGAGGGCACCAGTATGTATGTGTGCTTGGTTTACAATCCTTCATCCTGGTGATCCTTTAAAGTTATTTTGTAAAATTTGTATATATGTCAAAAAGAAAAACCACTTCTCTATGCCTTTTTTCCTACTTATTTCACATATAGTCTGCAGTGTATCTGAAAGTCTTCTGTGATCCTTCCACTTCAGACAGATAGGGAGAGGCTCTTATACTCTTTCTATACCTTGAGTAAATTTTCCTTGATAATTCAGATCTCTGAGGTGATAAGATTTTTCAGATATTGTCTGTTGAAGAGGTTTTGCCCATGAAAGTGATGTTTACACAATTAAGTTAATTTTGAATCCCCTTACTTTACAATCTTGCTCTGTTTAATTGCAGTTTTACCTCCTGTAACTCAGTGGTGGTCCTTATAGCAGACACTTCATGATTTCTCTAGTGCTTTGAGATGCTGTGTGCTTAGATTATCATGGTACATGGTTTATCTACACTTTTATTTAGCTTCTGAACATTATACTAGTATCTGGCACATAGAAAAACATAGATGAGAAGGATCAGAGATGAGAGATAATTAGATCCAAGTGATGGATATAAAACACAATGGGACACATTTACAAAGGACCTTGTGTCAGTTTGTCAGACTTTGCAAGTTCTTTTAGGTGCAAACTGCTTGCACATGTATTCAAGGAGAGTCAGTGCCAAATATGTGTCGCACGTGACCCTTGTGTGCTGCGGCTGCACTATTCGTCATGCGACACACAATTTGTCACTGAAATGGGAGCTTTCCGGTGCCCAGCCAGACCATGCACCACATTTATCATGCAAAGTCTGACAAAATTGTGATGTATGCCCCATGTTATAGGTGCACCAGTAAAAAGGGGTGCACTCTGTTGGAGCAGTGCAGAGGGTGCCAGATTCCTGAAGAACTGGTGACACAAGTCAGGAATCTGGCACCCTCCGCTCACTACACAGTTAAACTACTTTCAGTGCAGTTTGCACTGTTTTTAGTAAATTCACCCCAATGAAACTCTTAGCTCTGCTACCTTATCTATAACACACAGTCAGCTCTGCTGAAAGGGGAGAATCTCTTCTTTCAAATGAATTTTGAATTGTGTTTCTAGGTGCCATGGATCCAAAGATATTCAGGTTTAAAGTGAGAATATCAGGTGCCATTTTTATATATAAAAATCAATCCCAACGGCAGTTTAACAGTTAATAGCTCAGTTTTCCTAATACTCAGAAACAAATTCATAGATGCATATAAAAAAGGAGACTCTCTTCTTTCTTAGGAAAAAAGAAGTGAGGTTCTATGTGTCACAGAGCCAGGGATACAGCCCCCTGAAGTGTAGCCCCCTCCAGATTCTTAGCCATCAGGCTACAGGGAGAATCCACTGCACACAGGAGCTGCTGCACCTCACAGATAATGGAATTAATCACTTTATAAGTTACTACATTTTGAGAAGGGATAATATCAACTAATATTTATGTTTTTAACCCTTCTCTATGCAGAACTATCTAAGAACACTCTTTTTCTCTTATTCCCTTTAATTAAGTGATCATATTTTTTTTTTTGCGAAAATTGACTGATACGATGAACTTTCGATCCTCTTCGCCTAATGTCACTACATATTAATACCGCAACCAGAACATGTCCACAAAGTTATATTTAACACCAAAAACACACACATGTTCTGGAATAAAGTTTTTATTTCACACCATCCTCCATTATTTACACCTATGTTATGACATTCTCACTCAGATTCTTATGAAGCGCGGAGGGTTCTGTTATTGTGCGGATAATACATTGGCGACATCTAAACGTGACTTTTATTATCTCATTAGCCTGGTGTGTGTGTGTGTGTGTGTGTATGTGTATGTATATATATATATATATATATATATATATATATATATATTATATTTGTGTCACCATTGTGTAAGGAGCATACAATGATACATCTGCGTAACGCTCAGTGCAATTTTCTGCAAAAATAGTTTGGTGTGCCCTGTGGATTTAACATTCCCTTTGCTACATATTTTGGTGAATATACACATGTGGGGTCTGTATGATCTCCTCACATCTTGCTGTTTTAGAAAGTATATTTTCTTTATGTAAGTATCTGGATTTGTACATATTTTAGAGGAAATTTTGAATGTTCATTGCCAATTGCATCGCCTGGTTGTCTGTTTTCAAAATTATATCGGTTTTATGGCGCCATTACTTTTTATTCTGTTTTATTGCTATATTTTGCAGGTTGTGACTGTCTTAAAATTTCTAGCTGAAAAGCAGATATCTAGTTATTACAGATTTGGTCATATTATGTGAATTATTTATGTGGACATATCAATATGGGACATTTGTGAACTCTACACAATTTTGCCATCAAAGTCAAATTTTAAGTATTTTTTTTATAAAATGTTTCAGTTTGGATCAAAATTGCATGAAAGCGCCTATGTCTATAAACCCTTAAATGCAATTTTGAAAATGGGACAAGTGTCTGCTAACATAAAATATGTGGTTTGTTGGGTTTACTTTGATTCTTTTTGCTGTAATTTTGATTTGATTTTAAAACGTCAAAATTGAAAAATTCCTCTGGTCAATAACGCAACAAAATATCCAGAAATGCCAGGGGGGGTGAAAGGGTTAATGCCCGTTGGTTTAATTACCGGGTGAAGATGCTTATTATCTATCTCCTGTCTAGTTATATATCTCCTATAATCTGGCCATTTATATATCTCGCTTTTTCTCTATCTATTTACTAATCAATCTTCTATTTCTCTTCTACTGTATTTATCTCTCATATCTACCTCCTGTATATATCATCTACTTTATTGTTCTGCATCTACAAATCTCTATCATCTTTCATATTTATCTTCTATCATAATTATAATTAATAATTCTTTATTTATATAGCGCACAGAGACTACGCAGCGCTGCACAGAGTTTTGCCAGATCAGTCCCTGTACCCATGGGACTCACAATCTATTCAACCTACCAGTAATTTTTGGGATTATGGGATTAAACCGAAGGTCCTGGAGGAAACCCACGCAAACACAGAGAGCACATACAAACTCTCTGCAGATGTTGACCAGTGCTGCAAGGCTGTAGTGCTAACCACTGAGCCACCGCGCTGCCCATCATTCTCCCTATCATCTATCTCCTATAAAATTCTCCAATATTGCAGTTTGTTTTACCATACTAAATGGAGCCTCTTGCTGACTGTGACTGGTCATAAAATATTTTTTTTTTTGGGGCCGCGCTTTTACTTTTGCCCAGGGCCCCACTTTGTCTAGAACCGGCCCTGGCTCTGCTATATGCCTACCTCCCAGATAAAGACCTGCATACATTATGGATAGGCCAGAATCCTGCTTCGCAGATGCGTATGCACAGCTGCAAGGAGCTGTGCGCTGAAGATGGCTTGGTAGGTGGATCACAAGAGGTTACTGAGGCGTGGAGTAGCGGTGCATTGTAGTATCAGCTCTAGGTACTCCATGACCCAGTAGCCTCTTTAGTGAATTTGCATATTAAGGCAATTTAAAATGATAAGATATGGGGTACTAAAGGATTATCCCTAAAATGGGTAGCCTACTATACAATAGATGAACCTACCACCCAATCTACCTTAATAGGTAGATGCGTGATGGTAGGTTTCCTTTATATAGAGTACTCCATTTATCACTTAGTTGAAAGATTTGGATAGAAGTATGAAATAATCTGTGGTATGAGATGCCATGATTGATGGATAGGATTAAAATAAGGTCTTTACTGAGCCTAATCGGCTAGAGGACTCCATGAGCAAATATGACTATAAAAATGAGATGTTTGAATTTATTTATTTGGACACCATCAGCTTGGTGCCAAAGGGGATCATTCAATGGATTTAATATACTCTGTATTCTTTGTTGTTCTGAATATTGAAAACTTACTCAGGAAAGGACAAAGTGTTGTATTATCTTGGTCTCCCAGGGGTAATTATTGCATGATTGATATTATTCTGTATCATATTTCTCTATGCCTTTGCTGATGCATTGATCTGGAACCTTTCATCTTAACCTCATTATAACAAAGGGAACTTCAGATACAGTAGATGTGCGCTAACTTCCAAAGGGAACAAATTCAAAGTCTGCTCTGGAGTAAACTATGGACATTTTCTGCAAAGTTTCACTTTTTTTTTATTTTTTGAGAACAGCTTTTTGTCTTTTTGCGTCAGAGACAAACATTGCTTTTCTGTTTTTAGTGTGTGTTACTTTAACTGTCATAGCTTTTTTGTATGTTGGGCTAGTGATGCACCTTTTTGCCCTTGTATTTGTTATTCATAAGCACTGCTGTTTTCTTTTTTTTTTCTTATAATTTTTGCCATTTAAAGATATTTTCGAGGTTGGCTTTTTATTCTGCTAAACTTGTGGTCCTACAACAAAATGTCAGTCATATTCTACCTTTTGATTTAGTTATTTGTTCTATCTTTTTACTTTTAATGTACATGTTCTTACACAGTACATTATATTATACAATATTTATATTAGTTATAACATTGGAAATTTTAGCAACTTACATTTTAATTTGTAGCATTTGCATTATTAGAATCCCAACTGTCCCCTCTTTTGCTACTATGGTATAGATTAAATTACAACTATTGATATGAGATACACACCGAACATCATGGGTTTGGGTCCCCGAACACAGAGTTAAGCTAGAAGTACATGTTCAGGTTCAGCATTCGGCTCGCTTATCAATGATCTTTCAGCCCCCAGCCATGCCTTGTAGCTGCGATCTGACAGGGGGAACACGTGACCTAGCTGAATAAGAGGTGGAGTCACGTGTCCCTGCGCCATTACAGGGGAATCTGCAGCTGGAGATGGGGGCAGTCAGACAAGGACTTAAAGTGGTATTCCCAACTCACTAAATGCCTTTTATTTAATTTATAAACTGTAGATAAAAATTTCTTCAATTGGTTGTAATTTACCTATATGGTGATCATTTACTGTATATCTGGTTTATATACCTTAGTTGCAGCCTCCAGCGGTCCTTAGATAATGCCTCCACCACACACCAGCAGAGGTGGCTGCACAGAGTGGGTTTTGTGACTTGCACAGGGCGCGATAATGTGAACTCGCCTAACTCACGCCTGCGCCATTCACGTTCTCCTGACATACTCGCTACTGCTTGCTCACTTGATAAGACGGGCCGCATGCGTGAGTAAGGAGCATTCACATAATCGCGTCCAGTGTCAGAAAACCCACTCTCTGTGTGCCTGCACAGCTTCTTCTTCTGGTATGTGGCGGAGGCATTATCTAAGGACAACTGGAGGCTGCAACTAAGGTATATAAGCCCCATATATAGTCAATAAACACCATAAAGGTACTTTTTTTTTTAAATTACAACCAATTTAATAGATTCATATCTATGGTTTAGAAATTAAATAAAAGGCACATAGTGAGTTGGGAATACCCATGGTGCCTTATAGTGCATTGACAATAACTGTAGCGCAATGTCGATAACCATATGTGTATACCTATAGTGTTATTAAGACAGTTACTGCTCTTGTAGAATTATAGAATCATATAGCAAAGTGATGGTAACTGCACATGTATATTCATAGCATCAGAGTGTACTGACAGTTACATCATGTGTATACTGCGTTATAGCTTATTAACAGTAACTGTGTATACAAATACCATTTTTTTTAAATTATTTCCTTTTTTTATTGTATACCATTATAAGTACTTTCCCTACCACATTTATTACACCATTTTTCCTCTACCCCTTACTACCTTGACTTTTACAATTTTTGGGCCACAAAGTTTGGGTTTCAAAGGGAGTTTGGGTTTGGACAGGGGTAAACCTTAACTTTCTGCTGCTTAAGGTGAGCTATGGAATGGTGCCCCCTCCAATTCAATCAAATTAAATATATCAGGTTATTTTTTGGGTATGTGGGTTCTCCATGCAGGGTCTCGCACTCATGCTGACATTCAGTGTTAAGAATTGCCACTTATAAGTATCTGCTTCATAGGAGGTGACTGCACCCCTGATACTGCCCAACATCTTGCTGCAGGTGGTCGTGCCTGAGGAAAGAGTCTCAACTCGCCTCATGGCTTGTGTACCCTACAGCTGTTGTATCCAAACTTCTCTGGGCTCAACACTAATTCCTTTGACTAAAAGGGAGAACCCAGGGATTGCCATTTACTTGTTGATTTAACCCCTTAAGGACATAGCCAGTATGTATCTTAATGTTTAAGCATTTTTTTTTTTTTTTTTTTTTTTAAATCTGACAAATGTCTCTTCCTGTGGTAATAACTTTTTAACATTAACTTTTTTAACTTTTTAAGATTGTTTTCTCGAGACATGTTAGTAGTATATTTTGCTGATGTTAGTTTTTTGGGAGTAAAAATTCAATGGTCTAGGACAGTGATGGGCAACCTTTTGAGCTTGGTGTGTCAAAATTCGCCAAAAAACCGAGCATAACTCGGGTGCTGTGTGACCTTTAGAAAAAACCTAATTTTGTAATAACATGTCCAGCAGCGGCCTCCCCTTATTAATAACATGTCCAGCAGCGGCCTCCCCTTATTAATAACATGTCCAGCAGCGGCCTCCCCTTATTAATAACATGTCCAGCAGCGGCCTCCCCTTATTAATAACATGTCCAGCAGCGGCCTCTCCTTATTAATAACATGTCCAGCAGCGGCCTCCCCTTATTAATAACATGTCCAGCAGCGGCCTCCCCTTATTAATAACATGTCCAGCAGCGGCCTCCCCTTATTAATAACATGTCCAGCAGCGGCCTCCCCTTATTAATAACATGTCCAGCAGCGGCCTCCCCTTATTAATAACATGTCCAGCAGCGGCCTCCCCTTATTAATAACATGTCCAGCAGCGGCCTCCCCTTATTAATAACATGTCCAGCAGCGGCCTCCCCTTATTAATAACATGTCCAGCAGCGGCCTCCCCTTATTAATAACATGTCCAGCAGCGGCCTCCCCTTATTAATAACATGTCCAGCAGCGGCCTCCCCTTATTAATAACATGTCCAGCAGCGGCCTCCCCTTATTAATAACATGTCCAGCAGTGGCCTCCCTTTACTACTAAAATACCCCTAGCGGCCTCCTTTTACTACTAAAATACCCTAGCGCCCTCCTTTTACTACTAAAATACCCCTAGCGCCCTCCTTTTACTACTAAAATACCCCTAGCGCCCTCCTTTTACTACTAAAATACCCCTAGCGCCCTCCTTTTACTACTAAAATACCCCTAGCGCCCTCCCTTTACTACTAAAATACCCCTAGCGCCCTCCCTTTACAAATAAAAAATACCCCTAGCGCCCTCCCTTTACAAATAAAAAATACCCCTAGCGCCCTCCCTTTACAAATAAAAAATACCCCTAGCGCCCTCCCTTTACAAATAAAAAATACCCCTAGCGCCCTCCCTTTACAAATAAAAAATACCCCTAGCGCCCTCCCTTTACAAATAAAAAATACCCCTAGGGCCCTCCCTTTACAAATAAAAAATACCCCTAGCGCCCTCCCTTTACAAATAAAAAATACATAAACACAGGGACGGGGGCGGGACATTAACATAGGGGTAGCACATTACTCTGGGGCAGCACATTACACAGGGAGGGGGGCAGACAGCGGGCGCTGGGCGGCCGCGTGTCAGAAAAAATGACTACGCGTGTCAGTGCTGACACGCGTGTCATAGGTTCGCCATCACTGGTCTAGGAAATATTTGAATAAAAAGTAAATTTTCAAAGTTTAAAATGTTCTACTTTTTATTAAAAAAAAAAGTCGTACCACAGTTTGTTTGTGTGTAAACCTTTTGCCATTTGTCTTCTTTATATTTCTGTAATGAAGAATTGAAGAAAGCTTTTGGTCACCAATTTGGTATTTAGTTTGTAAGTGCCCTATAAAGGCTTATGTACTATATACCCCAACATGTAACTTTAAATTTTATGAACTTAACATCTCAAACTTTTCAAATCAACATTTAGGAAGTCTGTTAACCCTTTAATTCTGTCTCAGGGAATTTTTACACTTTTTTGTACAATTTTTGGCTAATATTCTTATTTAGCCCTAAAATTTAAAAGGTAATAGAGGTAAATCACCCAATCACCTTTGTAACCCTTCAAATTGTGTGATCTTATGGTGGTGCATGCTGCCAAATCCCTGACTTCACGATTCAGTATAGCATACAAAAACCACCTTGCCGCACTCGAGGAATATCCACAGGAATCCATGCACATTAACTCGTGATCGTGATCGTCTTAATCATGATCCTATCTAGACTGGGGCAAAAGTCTCTTGACATAGACAAAGTTCTCATGAGCAGCAGACTTCCAGGTCAAATGATCAAAGCACATGACTACTTTCATGGTCCTGGTTTTTAGGGGCATGTTCCAATGGTAAATGAGGAGGAGAAGTCAAAGGGGACATCATCCCCACTAGCTGACTCTGTGTCAGAGGCCAGCATGTTTTATGCCTCCAACATAGCATTTGTCTTCTGAGACATTGTACATAGAAATATTGGACAATGTGCACCAAACTACATGGACAAGCCACTCAGCCAGTTAACAGAAAAATTCGATAATACGCACCAAACTACACGCATAAGTCGCACAGCTGGCACACAGAAAAAATGGATAATGTGCACCAAAGTACACAGACATGCCGCACAGATGGTACACGGAAAAATTTGATAAGTGCACCAGACTTCACCTAACAGGTGGTGCACTGGAAAAAAATATCAGGTGCAATTAAAAAAAACCTATGTGAACCTCTCAAAAATGCGCTGCAAATGCACCTATTTTGCCCTACAACACCATGACTACCACTAAAGATACTGTGAAGCACTATTCACACAACGCACTGAAAAGTACATCCTGTGCAGAACAATTAACACAGGGAACTGAAAAGTGCGTTTCGTTTCAGAAGGGAGATGGGGGGGGGGGGGGGGGAAGCAATACTAAACTAAAAAGGTACCACTTGAGAGCGCAACGGCACAGAAATTCACTTTTTGCCCAAAAATGCTGCACTCTTGACTGGCCAATGCCAGC
The DNA here is from genome assembly GCF_040894005.1 of Engystomops pustulosus. NCBI lineage: Eukaryota > Metazoa > Chordata > Amphibia > Anura > Leptodactylidae > Engystomops > Engystomops pustulosus. Next base: position 55,919,324 of record NC_092414.1, on the reverse strand, counting down.
GAAGGTTGGGGCTGGAGTGATTTGATTGGCTGGCAAACATCAGCAGGTGGTTTTGAATTAATTGAATATTCTTATTATACAATTTCTTCTGTACAAAGTTGAATGCGATGAGAAAATCGCAAAAAAATTCATCGATGGAAATCAAATGTATTAACCAATGGAGGCCTGGATTTGGAGACCCCCACAAAATTAAAGTGTAAAAGCACACTGCAGGCTGATCCAACTTTTATTTAATGTCCTTAAAACAAGTCAAAATGAGGCTCAGTATTTTTGTGGCCTTAACATGCCTGTATCAGCCCCCTACAACGCTTCAGCATGTTTCTGTTGAGGTTGTGGATGGTCTCTTGAAGGATTTCCTTCCACACCTGGACTAAAGCATCTGCCAACTCCTGGAAGTCTGTGGCGCAATGCGATGTCGGTGGATGGAGCGAGACATTGGGGGTCATTTACTAAGGGCCCGATTCGCGTTTTCCCGACGTGTTACCCGAATATTTCCGATTTGCGCCGCTTGTACATGAATTGCCCCGGGTTTTTGGCGCACGCGATCGGATTGTGGCGCATCGGGGCCGGCATGCGCGCGACAGAAATCGGGGGGGCGTGGCCGAACGAAAACCCGACGTATTCGGAAAAACCGCCGCATTTAAAAACCGAAAATGTGTCGCTTGGGGAGCGCTCACCTTCACCTTCTATGGGATGGTGCATTCCGGGGCGTTAAGATTATTTTCGGCGCTGCAGCGCCACCTGGTGGACGGCGGAGGAACTACCATCTTAAATCCCAGCCGGACCCGAATCCTGTGCAGAGAACGCGCCGCTGGATCGCGAATGGGCCGGGTAAGTAAATGTGCCCCATTATGTCCAAAATGTGCTCAACCGGATTCAGGTCTTGGGAATGAGAGGGACAGCCATAGCTTTTTTGGGCTGTGAGAACAGGCCCCATCTGTGGACATTTGCCCTCATACCATCCTCATAGACATGGTTTCTAGCTGTTTGTTGGGACACATGCACATTTGTACCCTGCTGGAGGTCATTTTGCAGGGCTATGGCAGTGCTCCTTCTGTTCCTCCTTGCACAAAGGCAGAGGTAACTGTCCTTCTGATGGGTTGTTACCCTTTTACTGTCCCCTCCCTGTAGTAGCAATGGACCCACATACACCACCTCCTATGTGGTGTAGTTTTGCGATTCAATTTGCATTCTTTTGAAAATTCTCAGTTGATAAATGTGGTGTTGCACACTCTGGTGTATTTTTTTCCGCCATTGTGTGACTTATTTCTCTCTAAAAAACCTGCAAAAAAACCAATGTTTGCGCAAAATTTGCGACAATTATACTCCAAGTAGGACTGATGATAAATTTCCCCCTATGTCTTAAACTCACTTACTCTTCCTGTCTATCAGTTACTCTCCCTGTCAGTCTCTCACTCACTGGCTGTCTCTCTCTGTCACATACTCACTCTTCCTGCCTGTCTCTGTCTCTCACCCTTTCACATACTATTCCTCTATGTCTCTCTGTCTGTCTCTCATTCACACTTAATGGCTGTCTGAGTGACAGAGAGACAGACAAGTAAGTTAGTAAAAGACACTCTCCCTGTCTGTCTCTCTGGCACTCACACTCCCTGTCTGTCTCTCTGGCAACTCACACTCCCTGTCTGTCTCTCTGGCAACTCACACTCCCTGTCTGTCTCTCTGGCAACTCACACTCCCTGTCTGTCTCTCTGGCAACTCACACTCCCTGTCTGTCTCTCTGGCAACTCACACTCCCTGTCTGTCTCTCTGGCAACTCACACTCCCTGTCTGTCTCTCTGGCAACTCACACTCCCTGTCTGTCTCTCTGGCAACTCACACTCCCTGTCTGTCTCTCTGGCAACTCACACTCCCTGTCTGTCTCTCTGGCAACTCACACTCCCTGTCTGTCTCTCTGGCAACTCACACTCCCTGTCTGTCTCTCTGGCAACTCACACTCCCTGTCTGTCTCTCTGGCAACTCACACTCCCTGTCTGTCTCTCTGGCAACTCACACTCCCTGTCTGTCTCTCTGGCAACTCACACTCCCTGTCTGTCTCTCTGGCAACTCACACTCCCTGTCTGTCTCTCTGGCAACTCACACTCCCTGTCTGTCTCTCTGGCAACTCACACTCCCTGTCTGTCTCTCTGGCAACTCACACTCCCTGTCTGTCTCTCTGGCAACTCACACTCCCTGTCTGTCTCTCTGGCAACTCACACTCCCTGTCTGTCTCTCTGGCAACTCACACTCCCTGTCTGTCTCTCTGGCAACTCACACTCCCTGTCTGTCTCTCTGGCAACTCACACTCCCTGTCTGTCTCTCTGGCAACTCACACTCCCTGTCTGTCTCTCTGGCAACTCACACTCCCTGTCTGTCTCTCTGGCAACTCACACTCCCTGTCTGTCTCTCTGGCAACTCACACTCCCTGTCTGTCTCTCTGGCAACTCACACTCCCTGTCTGTCTCTCTGGCAACTCACACTCCCTGTCTGTCTCTCTGGCAACTCACACTCCCTGTCTGTCTCTCTGGCAACTCACACTCCCTGTCTGTCTCTCTGGCAACTCACACTCCCTGTCTGTCTCTCTGGCAACTCACACTCCCTGTCTGTCTCTCTGGCAACTCACACTCCCTGTCTGTCTCTCTGGCAACTCACACTCCCTGTCTGTCTCTCTGGCAACTCACACTCCCTGTCTGTCTCTCTGGCAACTCACACTCCCTGTCTGTCTCTCTGGCAACTCACACTCCCTGTCTGTCTCTCTGGCAACTCACACTCCCTGTCTGTCTCTCTGGCAACTCACACTCCCTGTCTGTCTCTCTGGCAACTCACACTCCCTGTCTGTCTCTCTGGCAACTCACACTCCCTGTCTGTCTCTCTGGCAACTCACACTCCCTGTCTGTCTCTCTGGCAACTCACACTCCCTGTCTGTCTCTCTGGCAACTCACACTCCCTGTCTGTCTCTATCAATCTTACCTTACACATAAGCTCTTATAATCATCGCCTATAGTACCCAATCAAAGCTCACAGCTCATATTAATGACCTGTGGCAGGAGAGCTACCAATCAAGGCTCAGCTTCTCAGTAAATATATGTAGAGTTAATAAAATGTAGTAGACACAATATTAAATGAACTTACATATTCAGGAGAGTACGACAAAATATTGTATACTTCAGTGAAGAAGACACAGCCAAATCCAAATTTTACCCAAATTTCTACTCTTCCAGGAGCATATTTCTGTGGATTGTGAATGTTTCCTCCTGCTACTAGTCAGTTTTAATAATAAAGATATGTATACCAAAAGCTCTCTTTATCGGATTCTGGTTAAAACATCTTTCAAGCCTGTACAGGGCTCTTTATCAGTTATTATCAGTTGTTATGTGATAATTCACTAATTGAATTACAAACCGAACCGTGGCTGTGTGTCTTCATTGCACAACCCATAAAGGGGAGCACATTTCTTCAGCAACCTTTAATTTGTAAACTGGTTCACAATATATGTGCCATTGCCCACTCTCTTTCCTACCACAAACCTAAGGTCTATTGCTAACCACTGAGTTTGATGCATCAAACTCACAGCGTGTGCTGGCTGGAACGTCCATCCCTAACGCTTAGCAACCCAAAACTGAACACAACATGTAATTTCAGTTCTGGTTGCTGAGTATTCAGGATGGATGTTCCAGCAAGCACACAATGCAAGTGGATGCTTGTGGACTATAGGTCTAAGGGAAAATGTATTGCATTCCAATTAGACCTCATTTGCTTGAATGTAAATAACCTGCAATACCATATAAAGCCCATAAAGAGGACTATTACTGATTTTTTTTTTTTTTTTTTTTTTAATAGTAATTGACAAGCAATTTAAGTATCCAAATTGATATAGAAAATGAGTCATTCCCAAACATCAATTCAATTTACCATTTAAATTTAAGAGAAATTTTATTGTGACTACAAACTTTTGTGCTTGTGAATTTCAAGGTTTATTTTCTTTCGCACAGAAGGAGTGTAATAATTAGATTCTTCATGCATCCAGAAAATATACAGAATGTATATACACAGTGCTCAAGCGGTAGCAGAGTAAGTGATTTTCTCTGTCTGTGATGTTCCAACAAAAGGGAAAAAAGCCATATCAATAAAGAAATAAATGAAGTCTGTAATTGAATCCATTGTTACAAATCAAATGACGGCTTATTACATTGTTTGCAATATGTTGTATGGATTTAAATATGAAAAGCCTCTCAGACATTGATGCTTTCTTGTTTTCTTCTTTGACGTTGCTATTTTATTACTTAGGTAGAGTCGGTGATATAATTTGTTGTTGTGCTCCACCTAGTGTATTCCTATACACCATCATATTTTAAAGTAAGAGCTATGTAGGTATTTATATGATTCTATTTTCTTCTCTAGGTGTGATAGCTGCAGAAGATGAATCTGTCCCATTAATTTTGATGCTTCCTAGAAAGAAACCAGGCTGCATTAAAGCATCCAGTTTTTATTGTGAGTTTTATGTTCATCTTCGGCTCCACCAGCCGAAACTTAATGTACAATGTATGTTACAAATCTAGTCCTTTTTTGTGTTATGTCTGGTTTCAAATTAGCGTCCTTGGATTTTGTCCCTCTTGTGTGGAGAAAGTGCCTTTTGCCATTGCTCATATATTAAATCTGGTTCACCTCTAGTGTAATTAGATAAAAACTGGTATTATGAGGGCATACTGTAGCTTTAACCCCTTCACACTCACTGATGGATATATCCGTTAATGAGATATGAAGGGTTTATGCAAGGGCACATGGGCTGAGCCCTATATATACAGAGATGGGGTTTGCTGCATATTGCAGCAAACACCCATCACTGACACCCACGGTCTGTTCTAGCACGGAGTGCAGGTTTTAACCCTTTGTTTACCACTGGCAAAGACTCCAGCGGCATTTAAAATACTTAGGTGCATGGGCACCACCATCTTTGTTGAGATTGCCGCTCCCCATGATGTCATCGGGGGCACCGATCGGTTGCTATGAAAGCCTTGGGTCTTGGTCAGATTTAAAGCAGCATGGTTTCTGAAGATTCATTAAAGGTAGCAATGAGCCCAAGTGTCCGAAACTCAACTTTTACACCATTTTACATAACATAAAAATGTAATAAAACGTGATCAATAGATTGCATAGTCTGAAAAATAGTAGCAAAATAAATGCCAGCTCATCTTGCGAAAAATGCAACCTTACACAGCTCCATACACCAACGCATGAAAAAGTAATTAGCATCCAAAGATGGTGAAATAATTTGTTTTTGTATGTGTTTATATAAATTTGGTATCACTGTGATTTTACCAAACCAAAAAATAAAGCAGATGTTTTATTTACAGTGCATAGTGAAAGTCCTAAAAGCTAAAGCCACAAGAAAGGGACGCAAATGCATTTTTTCACCACTTTCACTACATTTGGAGGTTTTATTTACAGCTTTCCTGTACACAGCATGGAATAATAAATAATGGCACAGAATAGTAACATTTTATTATGCAGAAAATAAGCCCTGGAACAGTTTTGTACACAAAAAAAATTAAAAAGTTACAGAATTTTGAAGATGAAAAATGAGCGAAAAAAAAAGCCTGGGTCCTTTAAAGGTTAAAACCATTTCCTAAGAATATCCTGTATTTCTATTACTCTATAATAACTCTTGTATATTATACATTTTATTATAATAATTGCTTTCAAAGGGCTTCTCAATAAATGGATAAAACTATGCTAATACTATCATGTTGTCAGTCTTGGCCATCTTCTGGATGAATTCAGTTCTAGCACGGCAGGCAAATGAGCCATAATATAGGAGCATTTGTGTGCAGGTAACAGATACATTAGAGGATGTGGAAAGTGCTGTACTTTATCATGCTCGCTCTTCATGTAACATATTTTATTCAAGTTATACTGCTGTCTGTGTGCAGCCTCAGCTAATACATTGTGAACTGTATTCACCTTTTACATTTGAAATGTTTAATGGAAAATATTTCAAAGATTTTCATGACATTTCTTTTTCTAACAGACCTAATACACAAATTTAATTAGTGAAATCTGTTTTTAATTTTAATTTGCATTTTTAAAGCTAAAAACAAAAAAAAAGAAACTAATGCTGTATTTAGTATCCGGTCCTCATTTTGGCTTATACATTATGGTAAAAAATACTCTAATGTGCCAATAAGATATTGGAGGAGGCGCCCTAATATTTCCCTTGGTTGTGTTGGATTTGGGTCTCAAATAAGCAAACATAAAATGGAGCCACGGTGACACGGTGAGGCCGCCAGGTCGCACCATTAACGTGCTGCGCAGCCTATGTTCAAAATATAGCCCAGATTTGGGCTATAGACAGGAGATTTTAATTGGAATGAGAGTGGTGGGACCTTCCGATCAGCCGGGCTGCAAACAGCCCATTGATGTTACAAACATCTGTGTGCATATAGCCTTACTCAGAGGTTTCGGTCTCTTAGTAAATGTGGTGCTTAGTTCAAGCACCACAAACCAATTCCTGGTGGAGATTTCATTGGATTATGTTTTTGGCAGAGGCTATAGTAAATACAGTGGGCCAAGGCTTCACAAATTTTAGGTGATTTTATGAGGTTTTATTTTCAAAATACCATAGCCAAAATACCTAATTTTAACATAAAAAATTGGGAAAATCTATTAACTTGAGTATAAGCCAAGGGTGGGAAATACTTTAGTCACAGCTTCCACTCCATATACAGCCTGTCAGCCCCTGCCCCCCAGCATGTAGCCTGTCAGCCCCTGCCCCCCAGTATAAAGCCTGTCAGCCCCTACCCCCCAGTATAATGCCTGCCAGCCCATGCCCCCCAGTATAAAGCCTTCCAGCCCCTGCAGTATATAGCCAGCCCATCACCCCCCGAGTATGCCAAGACTTTAATAAAAAAAAAATTAACACTGTACTCCCCTTTCCAATGCTCCCATCAGGTCATCTTCTTGCTTTGGATGCTCAGCTGCCTTTTTGGGTCCTTCAGCTCCCCGCACACAGCCGGCACCCAAAATTTCTTTGCGCGCGCTGGCATAGCTGGGAACCTGGTGAGGAGCCAAAGAGGCACATGAGCATCCAAAGCAAGAAGAGGAACTGTGGGCGGTGTCGGAAAAGTGAGTACAGTGTTAATTTTTTTACAGACTCGAGTATAAGCAAAGTTAGGATTTTTTTCAGCACAATTTATATTTTTATTTATTATAATTATAATAATAATTATTGGTATCAGTATTATTCATGATTATGATGATGATCATGATAATTATTATTATATTATTATTCATATAATCTTATTTTTAGTAATTTTGAATCGGTTATGCTGTATGAGTTTATTTAACTTCAAAGAAACATGAGAAAAATTAAATATTAAACTCCTCTCTTACAGCCCTAGGCTGTTTGTGCTTAAGTTAAATGTGGCATGCAGTTTTTGTTCATAATTTTTTCAATCTCTCATTAAATATTGTATATTAAAGTAAAGCTTTTTTTCATAGCCATGTGCTATGGCAGGAAATATTTCTTAGCACCTATTTACATAATACTATCATTTACCTGTATCTTTTGTATCTATTTCGGTGCTAGTATTTCTATCAGACCGATAGAAAAACAATAAGGGACAATAAGATTTATTTTAACCCATTGTCGTCTAATCCAGTTTTTACCTTCCTTACCAGACTTTTTTTTTTTTTTTTTTAATAAAGTACAACTGTAAAGTACAAAAACTTTTGCCTAACTTTTCATTAAGCAAAAATAAGCAATTCTCTAATTTACTCTTATTAGCTATCCGCAGGTGTATAGCAGCTAGCAGAGGTTTTACCACGCACCCCAGGCTAATCTTCATTTGTCATTTTTGTCTAGTAACCGTGAGAAACTGTATGGAACAGCTACAGATTACAGGTTCCTTTAATGATGTCACAAACATGTGACTCATCACATGCTTCAGGTCATCCTAATACGTACATGCTGTTCTGCATGATTTGAAAGTCCTTAGTGTTCTGCCAAAAAACCTTTAGAGATGCCACAAGCATGTGATTCCTCACATGCCTCAGATCAGCCAATTACAAACATGCTGTTCCGTTTTGGCTTCATTGCCCTAAGCACAACCTAGAAGTGCCCACCTACATCAGGATTAGCCGAATCTGATTTAATAAGAAATAATGTTAAATTTACCAGATATATGTCAGGTTAGAAAGAAGCCAGCAGTATGATACAGGTAACATACAAATTGCTGTCAAAGGCTCTCTCCAGTTGTGCTAAAACTATTTTTTGTCAGTAACTTTACAGTTATGCTCTAAGAATCTGATTTGGCGGATATCTATTGTGACATTTGTTTAGTAATTAAAAAAAACTTTAGTTGGTGAAAAATGTTAAAAACCTCTTCCTTTTTAGATAGTTCGAGTGACTAACTTAAACATTTCTCAAATGTCTGCTTTATACTGGCACGGTTTATTTGAAGTGCAGTTTTTCACATTTTCATCAAATTTGAGAGACGGCACAACTTTCAAGTGACTTTGAGAGTCCTAAATAAAAGTAAAACCCTATAAATTACCTCATAAAACAACTTTCACGGGAGTCAAAATCAAATTGTGGTGCAATTCAGAATTTTTTTTTTTTTTTGAAGAATGCAATTGCCCACGTAAACTTATTGAAAACTTTGAATTCCCCTGAATAATAATGTAATTAGGTCCTCCATTTTTTCATTAAATCATTGTTATGTTTTCTTTTTCAGTTTTTTTTATGTAGGGATACTAAATATAGTGTAAAGGATTTGCGTAGAACTGAGTTAAGTATATTAGTCTGTCCCTCTAAAAGCATTTCAGTATCTCATGTGGCCCTTTGGGAAAATTAATTGCCCACCCTTGTTTTAGACAGTTGATAATTTATTACCATGTGACCACGTGAAGTCAGATATTTTTTTTATGAGACTTTGGTGACTTCAAGATGCACCAAATTTATGATTTCCAATTTTGCATCTTATTGAAGTTAAAATTCTGGTCTTCATAAATGATTATTTTCTCCATTTTGGTATTAAAAAAATAGAAAAAATAAATTTTGACCGGCACTCTCTTGTTAGTGTAAAATAATGCTTTATTGGTCCTGGATAAAAGCATTACTGGTGTACAGACATACAAAATATGTTGCCATCTAATTTCAGACCTACTTTGTTCCTTAGTCAGAGATAACAGAAATAAGCTGTTCACTAAGATGCCATTTGTAACGGAAATAGAATCAATTTCCATTATATTAGGTGTGGGTGCATGCATGACTTGCTAGTGAACGCCCCCAACAGCAAACAAATATGTATTAAAAAACACATGTAGAAAAAGCTAACTATGAACACATATAAGCAATTTAAAAGCAGATCATTCCTGACATTTAGACCTTTTGGAAAAATACAATCTTTCATGAGGATCCAAAATCCCCAAATCCTTCATGATTTAACAACTTTCTTCTTAAATCTCCTCCTGTATTGCTTACTTTAACCCTTTCAAGACCACTGAACTGAAAACCTAATACATCCCTGTAATGTTGATCTATAAAATGTTTAGCAGCATTTGATGGATTTCTGTACCATATTTTTGGACTATAAGGCACACAAAAAATCCTTTGATTTTATCATAAATAGTCCAGTGCGCCTTATATATGAACCGTACTTACAGACAACAGCTGCCTTGAACTGTGCACAGGTCTGCCACCTGATGGTCATTCATCCTTATAATCAGGCGTGCCTTATAATCTGGTGCGCCTTATATATGAACCTAGATGTTTTAGCAGGCATTTATTGATGGTGCGCCTTATAATCCGGTGCACCTTATAGTCCGAAAAATACAGTAATCTGTTTTTGTAGTTCCATTAAGATGCTCACTTATGCATTCCTTGAGCATTCACATGGTGCACCCTACATAGTCCAGGTTGCAGTTCACACATGTAATAAAATAAACTATAATACAAAAACATGCTGTGATTTACTGTATGTGAAAAATCTTTGTCAGCACCACCCTTGTCGACTGAGGAGGCTCTGCTTTTATCTCTGTGATTGACAAGCTTCACACTCCTCACCTGCTCTCTGTGATCTATAGATCTCTGAGCTCAGGACCAATCACTTTCGAGGCTGAAGTTTTGAAATCCCATACATAGCTCTTTCTACGCTTACTATTCTTCTTGTGATTTGTATATTTGATTCCTGGTATCCTGACTCCAGCTTTTGATTACTCTCCTGTCTAGATTTGCCCTATTTGTTGTGACCAAACCCTGTTGCCTTCTCTTCTCTGTTTTTATTGCACTGTTCTTATTGTGTTTTGCAATTTGGTGCAGGGAGAGTCCATTAACTTCCCACCATGTTACAGGCCACATTTTAGGGTCGTATCTAGTAAGTAGGTAGGACCAGTCTGGTGGGTTTAGAATTAGGGATCACTGTTCCTTTGCCATAATTTTCCCTTTCATACAAGGGATATATTTTGAATGTCCCTTGTTCTGGTTAATTTTGGCATAAAGTAAGCCAACAAAGGTGACGTGAGTTTAGGCTAGAAAGGTAAGTAAAAAGAGTAATTTCACATCTCATGCTACAGTTAAAATAAATCTTTTTTAAATATTGCAAAATTATTCATTGTAAAGTGCACTAAACTTAAAGTTAACCTCACCCCACAAGCTGCACTAGATATATCATATTTTGCTAGCATCGATTGCAGGTGCTATGTATAGGTGTTTGCTGCAGGGGGCACCGTTTTGAATCTTGCTTCAATAAGGTGCCGCCCCTAACATGGCGTATAAGACGACCCCCGAAAATATTTTGGGGGGTTAAAAGGTCATCTTATACACCAGAAAATATGGTACTTAGAGGCCTCTTTGGCTGGAATAACACTACATCTATAGCTGGTGCCAAGCAAAGCAGACTCCATGCCCACTTGGGTGGTGGAGGTGGCGAAGTTGAAAAATTGCGATGGATTCTACACCAGTTACCACATAGTAGATGGTGGTAGAAAACTGGTAAATTTACAAATTTTGGGGAGATTAACTGGTTTGCTTAGAATGCCAACCACTACATTTGCCATTTTTACAGAGATTTATCATACAACACAAGTCAATTAATTAGCTTTGACTGGAGTGTTCCTTTAAATAAATGCGTGACATTTTGAGACAGAGACTCAAACAGATAGGTGCGGTTTCTAATTGACAAAACATGTTTACAGTCCTTGAAATCACTTGTTCTTTCTCAAGGTATTAACTAGTTTTTTTCTATTTTAACCTCTGTTCTCCATTTGAAAGCTTGGCATTGTACTCTGCCAAGGACTGAAACAGATTTATTGTGTTGCACTCTTACAGACTATGTTTGTAAAGCTATGCAACGATTCATGGCTTTAGTTTGATTTTCCCACCTTAATAAAATCAGTGTTCTTTTGTGCCTTTTAATCTTGCCTAATAAAGCGAAGTGACTGCAATTTGGGGTCTGAAAAACTGGAAAGGATTTTTGTTGCTAGGCTTTCAGGATTTCAAGTTGATGTTTGTAGCAGTATTATCTCTGGAAGAACTGTATATGCATGCAGATGAGGGCATAGCTCATTTAGCAAAGGACAGCATTCTTTCAGTCTTTTGATCTCGTGCCCACTGGGAGACTAGAGGCAATGCCATAACTAATTCACTGAGTTCCGTTCGCACCCATAGTTTCACTTAAACAGCAGTTTGTTGTTAGAAGTTAAGATGATCATCCTGCTACAAGCACATTTGCTGCAGTTTATCATTCTTCAGAATGCTGTTCTGCACTTCTTTCTGCTTGGTTCCTGAATGGTTCACGCTTCACTTTTCTTGTTTGTGTAGTGGTCATCTTCTGCCAGCAATTCGCCCGTCTAACCTTTCTAAATAAAACATCAAGGTAATACATATGGGTGCACCCTTCAAACTGAAGTATTTTATTTATTATGTTGTACAACAGGATGCAGTTTCCAGAATCTCAAATGAGGTCAGTAGATAACTACCAAAACATCCTGTCTGTGGAGACATTTTTGTCCAAAACACAAACATAAATATTCCAACATAGTAAGGCATGTCTCTCACTGCATGGAAGCCCGAACCAAAAGAAGGCAGACCGAACAGTCCATATATGACCTTAGGCAGTCATAATTAATTTACTACTGTTTTGTTTCATTTACTGTATATTTCAGACATCCCAATCTATTACAAATCCACTGTACTAAAACAAAATAGCATAGATCTATCCGATAAAGAAAAACAAACCATATTATTTATTTAAAGAACTTACTAGGACATTCCTTCTGCAGAACTTATCATCTTTCTTCACAAAAAGGCAACTTTATGAAAATTGAAAAGGGAAACCTGTCTTGGCTTACAAAAATTATAAAAATATATCACCACACCACCGCCAGTGGAGAATATTGCTTTTCATTCCTAGTCATTCTAGATGTGCAACTATAGCAACATCACTAGACATGTTCTTTGAGATGTACACATATTATTTTGTTGAGCAGAGATCTGCTGGTGGTTCTACCAACATTTTGCTATCTTGGCAGGGCAAACAATTTCAAACTGGTTCAGAATGAACTAGACACTCAATGAAGAAGTGGTATTTACTGTATTAATGTATTTACCGTATTGAACCCCTGCTATTTCTGTTCCAGTACTTCCTCGATCTCGTACCGATATCTACTCATGTGCTCCTTGGTTCTTCTTGACACAGAATATGAATGTCAAGTAAATCACTGGATACAGTAGTCATTGGGTTATTGATTGGCTGAGGGGACATTTTCTGGCATTTTCTGTGCCCTAATAAGAAAAAATAGAGGCCAGCATTGTCAGATAATTTAAAATAAAAATGGATGTGTCTCACTACTCTTTTTAATTGCCGAACATTAAAGATTAACTGTAAAGGTTTTTCTTTTCCACAAATCAATAGCCCTTGGGATGTAAAAAAAAATTTGCCTTTTATCTTTGTTGAAACTGCAGCAGTTTCCTTGCTATAGATTATCTGAGTGCTACAGTGGCTGCTTCCACTCCCCCTGCTGTCAAGCCCTGGAGTCTGTAGTATTAAAAAACTCTACAAACTCTCTGGACTTCTGGGAGGGGAGGGGTGGCTGCTCAAAGAGGAGGAGGTCATGTGACAGAGCTCTCTCTCTGTGCATAGTAGAGCAGGATGCGTTCCAACACTATGGATATGTGTTCCAACAAGTTAGCAGATGTACGGAAACATCTGCAATGTGTTCTTCACTGTGTTCTTTCAGTGAAAACATCTGCAATGTGTTCTTCTTTAGTGTTCTTTCAATGTTTTCTTTCATTAAAAAATGCTCGAGTCTCCCATTGACTTCAATGGGGTTCGTTATTCGATACGAGCACTCGAGCATCGGAAAAGGTTTGAATCGAGTAACGAGCACTCGAGCATTTTAGTGCTTGCTTATCTCTAAAATTAGAATTTAAAAAACTAAAAACTCAAATCACTCCCTTTCCCTAGAACTAATATAAAAATAAACAGTAAAAATCATAAACAGTATATGGTAGGAACGATCTGACCATCTAGGGTTAATGTACCCTAGATGGTCTAAGAAATAGTGGAAAAAAAAAAGAAAAAAAAAAGTTTAAAAAATAAAAAAAATTTATAAAATATTAAAAATTCAAATCACCCCCCCCCCTTTCACTAGAACTGATATAAAACCTAATAAACAGTAAAAATCACAGACACATTAGCTATCTCCGCGTCCGAAAATGCCCAATCTATCAAAATATAATAACGGTTTTTCACTGAAGTAGAAAATAGCACTTTTTTTCCATTTTGAAAAATATAAAAAATTCAATAAAAAGTGATCAAAAGGTCATACAGTCTTTAAAATGATAGTAATGAAAACGCCATCAAAAGTTACAAAAAATGACACTACTCACAGCTCCGTACACCAATAAAAAGTTATTAGTGCCAGAAGATGGCAAAATATATATAGTTTTTTTTTTGTACAGGAAGTTGTAATTTTTGTAAATGTATGAAAACATTATAAAACCTATCCAAATTTATTATCACTACCGCCATACCGTGAGGAACACTACCGCCATACCGTGAGGAACACTACCGCCCCCAGTGAAGAATACAGCCCTACAGTGAGGGACATTTCCCAGAGTTCTTTGCCCCATGTAATACGTTGTGCTTGCGGCCATTTTGCTAATAAAGGGAAAAAAATTGAAATTCGTTCCCAAGAATCACTGTAAACTTCGAATTCGCTACGAATCAAAGCTTTCCTAAAATTCTAATTGAATTTAATATCGTTGGAATCGAATCGCCCATCACTAACCTCATGCTGAAGCCCTTACCCCAACCTTGCCATCAGCAGTATCAGCTCTGTACAGGGAAGCTAATAACTCTCACACAGCACATGTTATAGACTTTTTGTAACTAGTTCACTTCTGATTTCTTCCACATATTACATGTTCCCTTCTCGTCAATGTCATGGAAGCTGCCAGGCTAGTCCCCATATACATCCTGTATGTGCACTGTGCAGTTTGCAGTGGATTTACTTGTGGTAAACTAAATGGCTTTAATGCTAAATTACTTTGAGAGAGAACACAAGGTATGATGGGATCTGTGGACAAGCTAACTGGCCTCAGCTTGAGGGCATAGACAGGCAGACAGACATGAGTCTCCTCCCACTTCACTTCTGGTGAGAAAAATTGTCAAACACTTTCAGAACAGAAAGTAATTTTGGAAATAAAAGGGTGAGCAGCACAAAGTAGGTATCGTTCTGTTTGTTTTTAAAGGGGGAATCACATAAAATAAATTTATAAAATCTTATTATAACTTTACAGTTTATGCTAGTATAGATTCTAGAATAAAACATCCATTAGTTCTTCTATTGATGCATGTAATTCAACATAGTTTTCTAAATTTACAAAGCACCCTTAGACAATACCTGGGACAAGTGCCTAAATTATTTGAATAGGTGTAGCATAAAAGATACAAATGCAGAATATCAAGTTTAGGTGTAGCCTAACACTGGTTGTAATGGCGTACTACTGGGTCAGTGTATAAGGGCAGTGCATATATAAGAGAGAAAGTAGACCCATGTACTGGACTCTTTCTTGTCTGTGGGGGAATTTATTAGAGCTTGTGCACCTGAAAACTGACATACCAGCCTTGAAGAAAGGACAATAGTGGACATGCCTGATGGTATAGTGTGTCAGTGGGGGGCATTACTGCGCACTACCTGTAGCTGCTATGCCTCAATGCTACCCCAGGCCAGACTTGCGGCAGAATTTGATAAATCTCCCCTTTTGTCTGCTTCTTTGTCTATTTTCTTTTATAGTAATGAATTTGTAACCTTTCATCAGTGGCAAACTGAAAAGTTTTAATAAATTATATTATTGTGACACAAAATCATATATTTAATATTTTGATACAGCAGGTTTTTCGGATGCGGGAATACCTGACATATTTATAAATGTTTTGTTATGGATTTAAATGTTTTAGGGTGAAGGGGGTAATTTCAAGTCAATTTGAATATTTTTTGAGATTTGGACTACTTTTATAATTTATTTTAATATCATATGAATTTACTTTTTTGGAATTATACTGTGTCTCCTGCAGATTGCACTTTGGAAAACCTGAATAATGCATCAAACAACCATCATGTGTGAAGAGCCTTATTTATACATACTTAATAGCAGGGTAACTTACTATTACATCAAATGTTGATAATATTATGTAAAACATTTAATATTTTTTTTTTTTTTGCATTTTTGTACTTAATACTTTGGTATGTCCAAATACCCGGTGACTAGTTAATGCTTCTACTGTCAAATTTTAGTTGGATATTGTAACTCCATTTAATAATGATAAATCTTCTACCCATTTAGCATTTTGTTGCTTTGATGGAAATCTCCTCATATGTCGCTTTATAGAGTCTATTTAATAGAAATCACGAAAACGTGTTAAAATGGCTGCTCGATTGGCTTGGCAATCCACAACTCTAATTCAGCTTACGACCTTGATGTCACTATTGACATGTGAATCACAGTGAAAAAGGGAGGCAGTGACAGGGGTACCTTAGGGATTAACCGCACAACACTGTTTTCAGTGTAACATTGATTGATTTCATTGGGACAATAAAAGAAAAACACCTGGGAAAAGTGAATAAAATAAAACAGACAGAAGCTATCTGAGCCACAACACATATGCATGAACAGAGGAAATAATGGAGTGAATATGGCAATGTGTAGACATTGAAGATTATGTAATAGAGCATTGAGAAAATTATGTAATAGGATTTTTTATGTACATATTAGAATACCTTCGATATGGATGCCTAAATGCCTAACATTTTATTTCATTTTCAAATTCTTATTACTCCAATTGTATTGAGCATTATTCAGGTTGTCAAGTTTTTGTTGCACAAAATGGTGGGAATAGTGCAGCCGTCGAAGTTTCTCTATCTACTAAAGGAAAGGGAATTTCATTACTCTAGGTAGATTTCAGATGTGTAAACATACAGATCAACATACTGCCAAAAAAGTAAAGTTTAGCATGGTGTGTAGAGTTTAACATAGATAGATTTAAGACTATGGGGAACATTTTTTATTTATTTTTTTTTGTTTTGTTTTTGAAATGGTTTATAGATATAAACTTCATTGTATGTATGTGTCTAATTTAACATAGTGTATTTTGTGATAAATGTCTCCATGCTCTATGTTCTTTTGTTTGCGTTTGTTTTTTTATTCCTTCTAATTTGTCTTTATTCATGAATAGGTGTGGTTTATTTTATTAATCACATGTTGCGATTTTTTTTTAACATTGTGTTGGTTATTTTTGTTGAAAATAATCGCAATTTGCATTTTTATTAGTAAAAATAAAACACAAAAATGTATGTATGCTCCTTGAAACAAACCTAAAAAACACAAGGTAATAATTTGAACGTTATATTGTTAAAATCACTCCCAATTAAAAATATCCAAATGGTCATCAAAAAATGTAAAAAAATACATTATGTATTTGTTTGTAAAGGCAGGCCAATAACTACAAATATAGTAAATGTGACGATCAGCTCTAAATAGATCATCCTTGAAATTCACCCCTTAACGCCGCAGCCCTTTTTTCGTTTTTGCATTTTCATTTTTCACTCCCCACCTTCAAAAATCTATAACTTTTTTTATTTTTCCATGTACAGAGCTGTGTGATGGCTTATCTGCATAATAAATTACACTTCAAAAAGATGGTATTTAATATTCCATGCCATGTACTGGGAAGCTGGGAAAAAAATTTCAAATGCAGTGAAATTGGTAAAAAACACATTTGTGCCGTATTCTTGTGGGCTTTGGTTTTACGGATTTCACTGTATGCCCCGAATGACATGTCGATTACGGGGATAACACATTTGTAAAGGTTTTACAATGTTTTACAATGTTTTCATACATTTAAAAGAATTAAAACCTCCTGTACAAAATTTTTTATTGGATTTTGCCATCTTCTGGCGCTAATAACTTTTTGTACTTTGGTGTATGGAGACGTGGGTGGTGTAGTTTTTTGTGGATTTTGATGATGTTTACAATGTTATCACTTTCAGGACTGTTCAACCTTTTGATCAATTTTTATAGAAATTTTAATTTTTTCAAAATGGCAAAAAGGTGCCATTATCGACTTTGGGCACAAATTTATGTTAGATTTGCAATAATAAACTTTGTAGCAAGAAAGCCAATTACTGTGTCTTTACCAATGATAAACTCCAATGCAGTAAACCCCATTTCAGAACTTAATGTCTTAATGTTTTATTAACAACTTCCTGACAAGTGCCATACTATTACAGCGCAGTGTCGAGCCATGTGTATGGAGATGGCTTATGGGTATATTGCAGCAATTACCCACTAGTAACATCCGTGATCATTGCTGGTAGCAATTATGGGTGCCTTAGGCAAAGTTGCTGGAGTCACTTAAGTTGCATTGGTGCATGTGTGCTGCCAACACGGATTTTCTAGCCACCCCCATGTGACCTTGTGACCTTGGTTATGGCCTGGTCAATATGGCTTTGCAAACATCTTATCTTCAAGAGAGCGTGCCTATTACATTGTGGAAAACCATTTACACAACTGTGTGCTTTAGCCATGAGCTTGTCAGACAAACTGCGGCTAACTCATGGCCTCATAGCCTTCTGTTGGGCACATTCATGGCACATGCATGCACTGAGCCTTGCCATGAATGTGCCAGTATTCTTGCATTGACATCAGCAGTGCATGTGCATGAGGACTTAAAGTGGTATTCTCATCTGGGCACATTAAGTTTCATTAATCGGCCATATGTAAACATTAATAACAATTAGATGTTATTAAAAAAAATGTTCCTGTGTGAAGATAATTTCTCATAAATGTAGTCATATTGTCCCTTAGAAACGTGATGGCTTCCTCGGATACGGCCACCTCTGCTGGAGGGATTGCACAAAGAAACAAAAGGTTATTGTATATAAAATGTCCGGGAGTTACTAAATGTCGCACAGCCACCCTGTGGTAATGATTGCTGAATCCTGGTGGTCCGGCAGGACTCTATAGCGCAAGTCTGGCCACCGCTGCCAGTGTGAGGTGGTCGTATCCGAGGAAGCTATCTGGTTTCTAAGGGATAACATGACTACATTTATGAGAAATTATCTTCACACAGGGACATTTTTTTAATTAACATCCAATTGAAGAAATGTTTACATAAGGCAAATGAATTTAATTAAATGTAAATGCCCAGATGGGAAAACCCCTTTAAAGTGAGAGTTATTCTTCTACATGGATTATTCTTTTCCCCTCTTTTCCAACCCCAGAAAATCTACAAAATCGTTAAGATGTGCATTTAATTTAGTCAAAACAGAAAAGGAAAAGATATGAAACATTGTTACCAAAGAAATAAAAATAGAAAGGAAAAGTAAAAAAACAAATTACAAATGCCTTTGGATTATTTCATGCATTGTGTAGTGCATCCAGTAGAATAGAGACATTGTTTCACTTGAAAGAAGTAACATCTGGGAATGGTAGTGTTTTGAAGCTGTTTCATTCCAGACTACTTCAAAGTTAAAACTTTCACTGGGAAAGCAATATTTTGCAAGTGCGCTAACATAAAGAAGTGTTTGATAATAGTAAAGCTTTGCAGTATGTATCCAGGGTATGTACCGGTTTGTGCATCAGCAGGCAAATGTGCACAACCTATTGTGTGAGGTCACAAAACCTTCTTTAAGAAATGCAATATATAAAAATATAAAACAGAGTATTTTGTGTTTCTAAATCAATGGGGCTTTTATGTATGCTTGTGGTTTAAGATTTGAACATTAATTAACATTTTTAAACCTATTTGGAATCTATTTTTCTCGCTAAAAAGAACAATAATTAAACAACAAGTTTTTATTATTATTTTTTTTAAACTAAACAAACCGTACTCGCCTCTTCTCGGCCCCACCGAACCTGCACTGATGACTCTTCAGTCCTCTTAGTCTTTGTTTGCAGACTATAAATATAATAGAAATGCATCAGACGGATTCAGGAGTGGCAGCCTATCCAAACCTTAAATGAAGTAGACAGCAGTTGTAAGTGGAAGAAGTTTGCTATTTAATTAGTTGTTCTAATCTCAACCAAGCAAACATTCCACATAAGTACAGTATTTCACTGCATTTAGTTATTGCAGCGAGACTTTATTATTTATATAATTTATTTATAGATTGTTTAAGCGAATAACACAAGTATTCATTGCTTAGCATAGGTCATGTAATCTATCCTAATACATCTGACCTTATTCCCTGGGACCAGGACCAGAAACATCATGATTCCTTATGACAGTAGAAAACAAACTTATGTACCAGGAAAATGGTAGATTGTTAAAAATAAACTACATTATGAACATGCATACAAATGTCGAAATAGACGGGTGCCACAATGATGTTAATAGTACCGTATATTAACCTTGGAATTTAAACAGGGGAATATAGAAGCTTGTTAAATTTATTTCAGCTTATTATGTCTAGCCACAGGACACCTATAAAACATAACCTTTAATTTATTATTGCCACTTCATTTATTCATAGATGGAATTTGTTGTCTGGATTATTTTTCACAGATGTTTTTTTTTCAGGTGGGGGTTCTGTTGTGGTCTCTTTCACCAACCAGACCCGGGATTACGTTTTGTAATAATTCTCACCCTCAATTTTGTGTGTAAGGAGATGCATGAATATCCAAATGCCTAGGCAGTCATACATACGTGGGTATGTGAGAGGAGCAGGACCGGCTGGTGCCCACTGGTGCTGGCAGGGCCCACTCGATGCTGCAAGGGGAGTCCAACGGCTTCAACTCTTGAGAGGAGTATAATAATCATGCCGAGAACATTCATTCTCTGCATCATCAGTGGCTGTGTTCAAGCATTGCACTGGGTACCCATAGGAGCCCAAAACCTCCCAGGGTCGGGCAGCAGTATTAGGATATTCATGCAGCACTTTTTTCATTTTGTGGGAACAACTCTTTAGACAGTGTGCAGGCAGAAGGCAAGATAACTTGTCCCCTCTGTCCATTGACCCCGTAACCCTTTGTGAGGAGGCTCCAGAGGACAGAATGGTAGGAGTCAAGGTGCTGTGTGTTTGAGCTCTGTAGAAAGCAGTAGCAGTCATATACTCTTGCTGGTCTCCTTATCATGGGCACCCGGCTGGGACAGTGTTGGGTAATTGCAAAAGCTATAGTGTGTACAGTTATGGCAGAATGTAGTCTAAAAGGGATTGTGTCTGCCAACTGATGTCTGCCAATTACTTTCTCCCTCCTAGAGTGTAAATTATTGTCCGCTTTCTGCCCCCTAAAGATCACATCTTTACCTGTGTCTCACCTGTTCCACCAATTTTCAATGTTTCTCTTCCTTTCAACCCTCTGCCTCTTCCCAACATAACTATATTTGACAGGTCACCTTGCTTTCCAACTATTTTGTTGCTGTCAACCCATCAATGCTTCATTTTAAACATTAACCCTAAAGGGGGGTTCAAACGTGGTGTTTTGGAGGCATCAAAACGTGTGAATGCATGCGTTTGCATTTGGTTACTCTGTAAGCATTTTTCTTCATTGCTGGAAGTGTAGGCAGCTGTGTTGCCAAATGCATTGTAATATTCAAAAATGCATGTGTTCTGACGCATGCACCCTGACGGTATTTTCATACATGGTGTGTGCATCATTTGGGCATCGTTTTTCATGTTAGTAATGAAATAAAATGCTTTCAAAGCAGCTAAACACATGCTAAGTGTATGCAGCTGTGAAAGAGTTAACAAAGCTCTTTCAAACCAACCAAACTCCTGGTAACATGTAAAATGCATGGTCTAAGGAGAGGGGGCAAATGGTGGACCATAGGGCACATCTTCAGCCACAAAATTTGTGAGGTAAAGCAAAGGGGCTTGCTGAGATTCTGTTGCCCAGGGGCCTATTTAAATCTGGAGCTGCCCCTGGAGGGAGAGAGCAGGTTTTAGCAGCAGCTGCTGTTGGGGTATCAGAATCAAACGGATTGTGGTTATATAATCAAGATACCTGTGATCCCTCTTCATAAACCCTTCATAGCTCGCTAATGGATATATCCATCAGTGAGCATGAAGGGGTAAATTGCATATATGTAGCAAGCTTGTGTTTTTTTTTTTTTTACAGAATTTACATGTGTTTTGTACTGATACTGTATCTATATATTAAACTTGATTCTAATAAGAGATCATATGTGATAATTTAAAAACTTTGATTGTTAAGGGATAGGTCTAATGGTAGCCTTCATCCACACTCTTGTCTCAGGGCATATGGTAGTCCGCTTAATGTTACTGTAAAAATGATGAAAATCAGATGTAGTATCATGAGCACAGTTTCATGACCCAAAGATGCAAATGCCTTTTGCATGATCATGATACCTATTATACCCAGTAAAAGCTGGAGGCATCTACTTGATGACAGACTGAGGGATGTGTCCTCATCCAGTGCATCATTACACGTACACATACCTCAATATGCTTGTGTGCTGACTCCTGGCCTGTTTTCTGACTCTGAATCTGCTTTTCCTAACCAGACATGTTGGCTGGTTTTTGACTATGCACAAAATGTCTTCCCTGACTAAGAATTGTCCAATGACAACTACTCTGCCTATCCCTTTGGTACCATGTTATGACATGTTTTTAATCTGTTGCAACTGTAATATGCCTCTTCAAAGGCCAAATCCCTGGTGGAAATAGACAGGGTCATCTGTCCCAAATAATCATCTTGTAAGAAGCCAATGAATGTTTTAGATGCAAGTGAAGCTAGCTCTAAATGAGCTTTTCAGTAACTAATGATCATTTGTCAGGAGTTTTATAACATTAAATGACTGACAAGCTGTCATTTATCAGTTTCTGGAAACAGAATGTATTTGTCACTGTACTAAATGTGTTCTAGAAAGGTAACTAGTATCAGGTCTAGAAAGCTGTCTATTTCCAAGATTTCATTACCATCTCACATGTCATACATCATAAACTTACAGAAAATGGGTCGCAATTTTGTATTTTCAGCATGTGAAACAATGGATCAAACAGACAGAAAGACATGAACTTATGAAAATATGGGAAAATATGAACTTTATTCATTAAATCTCAAACATAGAAATTAAAAACGGTTAAAAATCCCATTGCTAGGGAAAACAGATCCAAGATCCCCCAGAGTCCAGCCCCAATATACAATACATATATCATATAACAAAAAAAATGATGGTAAAGGACAATAAAGCAAATGTAGCGTAGTGAGTAAAAATAAAAATCACATAACCAAAAAGGGATGCAGGGCTGGAGGAACCGGGAGATCACATGAGCTGGCTTCCTCAGGGGATAGTGGGTGAGAACAACTCACCTCCTTAAATATGAATCTGCTCTATGGACGCTGGATAGAGAAAGAACGCCCACTTCCGGTTTTCCAACCAGAAGTGAGGTAAATGGAACGCATCATGTGCTGAATGGAACGCACCATGCGTTCCAAATGGTTACGTGAGCGTGTCACAGAAAATGAAATAGAGACTGCCGAAAATTGTATAGAAAAGTCACAATAAAAGGTAATAGTGTGATACTCCCCTACAAGGGAGGTATAAATAGCATGGTGCTGAGTCAATGTAATGAATAGAATATATCCGTAGTAATTCATGACAAATGTCATACATCAATAATTTTTACAAGCTTAACAGTACTTTATTTACATATCTGTGATTGGTAATAATAGCTATTATAAGGCTCTCTTTTGCAAAGTACTGGCTTGTTTTCCTGTAGGTTCACAGGCTGTTACATTGCGCTGGAGCACTCTTCCTACTTATGGTGTCATGAAACTTTCTCTGCTGCAGTGAGATTACATCAGGGGGAAGTGCTGAGGGAGCAGAGGGGAGGATGAGACATTATAACTTCCTGTGAAGCTGCAGGATGGAGGAGCTCTGGTGGCATCCCCAGGAGCCCTTCTGTCTTATTATCATAGTTTTAAAAATTGACTCTAGAAAGAAGAAGGCCATGAATAACAAATATAAGATTACCATAGTCCCGATGCCTGGATCTATGAGATTTTGATGGTAGATTTCCATTAAGCTTGACAGTAGAAGAAAAACAGAAAATCGTTATAAAGTTTACAAAATGCCAACTCCTTATTCAGAACCTCATACAATTCTAGGGCAATATTCTGGCCTGAATAACAATTTATCTCTACCAAACAGAAAGGCAATAATGTCAATAAAGGAAAGAAGCGATTAATTAATAACTATGAGACAAGCATTATTGTAGGGCACAGGCTGACATTGTAGCTGTTCTCTGCTCTCTGCTTACTTTTGCTTGAAATTCATTTTAGTTCTAATAATATACTTGTTTGCATTGAGCTGGTTCTTCTATTACATCTCCTAGTGTGATCTTTAGAAATCATTTCCCTTTAGAGATATTCCTGTAAATCGCTAATAAGCGTTGTGCGACCTCTCTTTTATTTAAAACTAAATTATCTAGTTCAAGAAACAACAGGCACAAAAGGTGAGAGGTCAGCTATAATAAATAAATTGAGCTAACAAGAGTTAATACAGGCAGGAATTAACTGAAATACCAGCTGGACTTTTAGGCATTAGACAGTGTATATTAGCATTCTGCATTGGGCTTAAATATTGAAGAGTTCACAATAATAAAAAAAAAAATTCTAATTGTGGTATTCAGAAATGAATGCCAGTAATATAAAATGTGCTTAGGATTATAATGTGAGCTTTTGACATTAACAATTAATCCCTTGCTATCGAGTTATTGAGATGTCCAGAAGTTTGTCTGAAATGTCTCTCTGCCCCCACGGACTTAAAAAAATGAATATCTGGTGTGCCATGACAACAGAGAATTTTGGGTCAGAGAATTTAGAAATGGCTTCACTTTCTAATAAAAAATATTGTGTGACATAATACATAAAACATTATGATCCCACACAATTGTTTTTCATCCAAGTCCCAACCTTCTCACTATTACAACTTTAATAGAGTCAATGGGGCACAATTTTTACATTATTAGCTTAAGCTAAAATTGTTGCTATAATAAACTTCCTGCACTTTAAATTCCTCAGTTAATAGAATATTTTTCATGATAAAAAGGGGCATATTTTTCACACCTTAGTTCACATAATAAACCATAGACCATGGTTAAGAATTTTTAGGTAAAGGCGAAATGTGTCAGTAATTATGTTCCCTAATGTCCTAATATAGAAGAGTTAGTCTGCTACAACCTTGCTGAAGTGCTGGAGGTTTTTCCATGTTCTTTAAGTATTACCCTGCTTTAGCAATAACAATGTGTACCTGTATAGCAAGCAGCATCTAAGAGCAACAGGGTGAACTAGTGTTTTCATTTTCACAAAATAAACTAGGTATGGTTATGCCTCTATAGAAACATTGGAGGGGTTTATTATGGGTACTGCCATAAAATTGCCACAATTACTGGCACATGAGCAGGAATTCTGACTCCTCCGTCCCCATCACACCTCCTCCACACCAAGTGGTGAGGGAGGTGTGTGGAGTGTGCCTTGCTGGGGCACGGACGCCCCATAGTGGCACATTAGCAAAAGGGTATAGTGCAATTCTACGGCAGGCATGGTCTGGATAGAATAAATCCAGCACAGTTGTGCATCTGATATGCTAAGTGGTAAGAGCCTCGGGTGCAGAGCAGCAAGAACAATGTTCCGGCTTTTGATAATTTACCCCCATGTCCCTCTGTTTATAACAGAAAAAATTTGTTAAAATTCAGTTTTGGTGCCCCTTTGAACCACAACTTATTGATGAATATAGCTGAGGGCTACTAAATAATAAGTATGGGCTACTTTCTGTCCTGTAGGTTGTCAAACTGTAATCAATCGAATACAGTTTAAGGAGTTAAAGAAGCACCTGAGCAATATGTTATTTTACCTCTGTCCACCCTTATATCATTGTAATGAATACAAAAGAAGTAGAGAATGTAAGATCCACTCATTTTCCCATATTGCAGCCTCCATTCTGCTATGATCAGAAACCATATTGACTTTGAAATTTATCTTAATCTCTGTGCTGTATCAATTCCATAATTTATCAGCACTGTATTAAATTGGCAGTAGAGACTGCACCATCTGACTGTTGGGAGAACACTTTGGTTATCCTTAGTTTTGTTTGCTATGTCAATTCTTAGAGCTGCCATGTTTTAAATCATAACTGTGTGAAAGCAGTAACTGTGAGAAGTGCAAAGAGTCTAAATGCTACAGTTTAGGCAGTTGGATAATCCTGGAAGCCTGGTACCTGAAATGGTGATCTCTGTGAAATAGAAAATAGGTGTATGATTATCAGAGGGGGTGCCCTGTGAGGCTACATGACCATAAAACCTAACAAAAAAAACCCCAAAAGTAATATTTTATCAATTATGTACATTGAGTGTATATTAGGGTGTGGGTAATGGACCCTTCAGACATACTTGTCTGGCGCAAATTCACATCCAGGCAGGTTTGTCCAAATAAAAGTCCAAAGATTTATTTAAAACAGTCCAACAAGAACTCAACAAGCTTTCTTCGGCATAAATCAAAAATATAATGGGGCAGATTTACTTACCCGGTCCGTTCGCGATCCAGCGGCGTGTTTTCTGCGGTGGATTTGGGTCCGGACGGGATTCATCAAGGAAATTCCTCCGCCGTCCACTAGGTGGCGCTGCTGTGCTGAAAAGCATCTGAACGCACTCAACTTCACAGAGCCTGACCAAGTGAAGGTAAGCGTGTCCCAAGTGACACTTTTATTGTTTTAAATGCGGTGGGTTTTCCGAATCCGTCGGGTTTTCGCTCGACCACGCCCCCCCCCCCGGTTTCCGTTGCGTGCATGCCGGCGCCGATGCGCCACAATCCGATCGTGTGCGCCAAAATCCCGGGGCAATACTCGAATATTTCTGATTTGCGCCGATTTTCCCTGTAACACGTCGGGTAAACGTGAATCGGGCCCTTAGTAAATGACCCCCAATGTCCTTATTTTCAGGGTTGCAGTACAAAAGGAATAGTAATATTGCATGAGCATTTCTTTATCTAAGAGCCCTACAAACATCTATCGGGGAAGTGCTGAAAATCTTATATTCCATGGAAAACTTCTGAACAACTAGTTAAAGCACCTTGCAAACATGTTTCTTTTAATGCTTAAAATTTAGCTGCGGGCCATTCACTGACCATGTATACAATGCTTCTGTTTATGGATTATTGAAGCATGTGATATATTTGATATATTACACCTTCAAATGCATTCAGTGAAAATACTATAGAGAAACCACAAAGATCAATGAGCCATTTAGATTATGCATTGCAAATTCTGTTTGGAGGTGGTACACCAACGGTGAATACATCATAGGCAACACTCCAGTGTAAATGAACCCTTACATTTATGTCTGCTTGTGTGACATTGGCCATGACATACGCTATCTGTGCCAAATCAGCATTTTATATAGCAAACACTTCCTCGCTTTGTAATCTCCTGAATAATTTCTACATAGGTAATCGGGGCTTTAATACTAAAGAGAAAACATCATAGTTGCCTTGTTAAGAAAGAAGTAAAAAGAAAGGGGAGTAAATATGGAACATATTTGCCCCTAGTCAGGAAAAGCTGTTAGCTCTCTGTGGTAATAAATAACATCACAGAGAAACAAAAAAGCACAATACAATGAACAATAAAAAAAAATAGTAAAAAGGTTGTTTCCTGCTGCCTGAAGTGAACAGATGTGGATGGTTAATTTTTTGAACTTGCTATGAGATTATGGGAATTAAACATAGCCAATTCTATTACAATGAGTATTCTCATAACACTTGTGTTCAGCGATACCTTTCTATACAAGTGTATAAGCTATTTATTGAAATGCATTGCCAAAATAGCTTTCAGCTGCTGTTTAGAGGTGTAATTGATCTTTTAGAACAAATTCACATATTAATAAAGAGGTAAGAGATATTATCGCGTAGTTGAATCATTTCTGTTAAACATTTTGTGCCAGACATAAGGGGGTTTCACCCTTGGTTTGTCTAATGAAGTGAACACTGGAAAATGAATAGCTGATTAATTTGTTTGTCATTTGTAAAATTAATTGAATACTTTTTATGGGAATAAGAATAGACAAGCTTATTTATGTACTCATTGCTACAATTTTTTTTGTAGTGTCATGGGTGTTGAATGTTTTATAGATAATACTGTTTTTTAAAGCAACGGTTGTTTTTTGCTTTTTGGAACAAAATACGAAATGAACATGAAGAAAAAAAACTGGTTTACAATACAAAAAAACTGTTAGGATTTTATTCCCTTCTAAAGGAAATAAAGTACAGGCAGTCCCCGGGTTACATACAAGATAGGGTCTGTAGGTTTGTTCTTAAGTTGAATTTGTATGCAAGTCGGAACTGTATATTTTATCATTGTATTCCCACCAGAACTTTTTTGGTCTCTGTGACAATTGGATTTTAAAAATGTTGGATTGTCATAAGAACCACCTCTGATAACTGTTACAGCTGATCATTGTAGCCTAGGACTAAAGCACAATAAATTATCAATATCCAGTGGTCCGTTTGTAACTAGGGCTCGTATGTAAGTCGAGTGTTCTTAAGTAGGGGACCGCCTGTATTATAAACCATTGCCACTTACCCACATATCCAGACACTGTGACTGTGGTAATCCTTTTATATTTGTTATCTATGGCCTCCTTCTGTCTAAAAATCATCTTTTAAAATTATGCTAATGAACCTGAAGGACTTTAGCAGAGCCCCTCCATGCTGCAGGCTGTTACATTGCCACACTCCCTCTGCTTTCACAGTAGGATATGCAGACAAAAAAGTGGAGATTGGAGCACCCCTGGTCCTCTGGTGCTCACATACTCCTTAAGCAACACATTTTGGGGCTACCCCTGGCTCTTTCTCAAGCTTGCATTAAAATTGGTGTACACAAATTCCGTTCAGCATTTACCCATGCTGATATAGGGGTAGTTGACACCAAACTGAATGGATGATGTCGTTTTTACTCATTGTTGTGATATTGCAGTTCATTCATAAAGTGATGATGCCCACTTTGGTTTGAACTGAAAAAAACATACAAAAATGTTTCAGAATAAAGCAATAATGTTACCAACCTAAACCTGATAACTGATGTTAATAGATACTGACATTTTGCTGACACCATATTTTTATATTTGTGTAGCCAAAATCAACATTCTTTACCGAAATAACAGGAACCCATTTAAAAAAGAATTAATCCGACATATTATTAGTATAAATAAGTCCCATATAAGTCCCAAATAAGCCTACATGCAACACAAATTAGGGGGCGTGCCATTAGTCGGTCCGACTGACTCTCACCAAGCACCGTATTTAACTTGCAAATTGTGTCACACGCTGTATGGTAAAGGTGCACCACAAAATACATGGTGAACTCTGTCGGGCCAGTGCAGGGAAGTGACCGATTCATGATTTCAGGTGCACTATGTTAGTGAATCGCCGCACCAAGTATTATACATGGAAGTAGCACTTTTGATGCAGTTTCCGACTTTCTAAATAAATGTGCCCCTTTGTGTTAATCTATTCTAATAAAAGCTTAAAAAAGAGGAAGAGGTAGCCTTGAAATGTGTAGCTGCAGGATTTTTTATTTTATAATTTACTTGTTTATTTTAATGTTAACAATACATTTTTAAGATAAGAGTATCTACTCTTGAATCACAAGAAAGAGTGTGTGAGCACTAGAGGATGAGGAGCATTCCAATCTCCACTTTTATATCTGTATCTTCTGCAAGACTGGCTCAACTGTGTCTGGATGTTTTTTGAACAAAAACAGCTATCCGTAACTGAGTAGGTGATGTCACAGCGGATTAAACATGGACAGAACTTTTTTGCCAGTACCCGGAAGTAGCTACCGGCCGGGGCTATACTGGGACGAAGACGCAGAAAGGAGCTCGCTTAATTTTGTGGTGAATCACCATTTCAACCATCAGAAGGAGAAAGACTCCAGGTATTTGCAACTTTACTTGGACACTGTTGAGATTTCCGTTTGCAAGGAGCGCGGTTAACACGAGTTGATTGACTGTTTTATTGATAATACTTGCATTTTCAAAATTTTTTGCTGCAATGGGACCAATTATCACTGGGACTAAAAAAATTTGTCTGGAGCTACAATTATAAAAATATACAGTTCTGACTTGCAAACAAATTCAACTAAAGTACAAACCCAAGGATCCTATCTTGTACGTGACCTGGGGACTGCCTGTTCATGCAAAGCCGGTATATTTTTCCCAAGGTGATTTTAACTTTTCCAGCCATTTAATATAAAAATATTCTTCCTTTCCAATCAAAAATGGAGTTGTTAGGATTCAGTTTCAAAAAAGAAAGTAGGGAATTAACAATTACGGTCTTAATGATATTGATTTCTATCAAACGGTGTTCTGTTCTATACTCTACAAAAGAATTTAACACAGGTAGGCTATGCTTATATCTGTGGCATATCTGTCCATTATCTTACGCTGTAGAATGATAGACACCAACAGGGTCAAAAATGCCTAATTCACTATAATAGGGTTGTTTAGATTCAGGACATTTTCATGCAATGTTTTAATGGAATTGAACTTAGCCTTATTAATGTAATAACAGCTTTCACTGTTGAAAAAGACATTTGTCCATTAGTTTCAACAAGTCAAGTAAGAGCATGAGGGTTATTAACTTAAAAATTCATTTATCTTTGGTGAATGTATTTTATACAGTTAACCAAAAAAGTTTAGCAAAAAGATACATTTTCAATGTTTTGGCAGTGTTGGGTGTCCAACACTATAAAATCATACAGAATACTTATGGTCAGTAAATCATAGCAGATGCTTATAGTATGACAGAAAATCTTGGACTCAGATTTAGGGTTCTTTCACATTGTTTTTCAATGTTCAGTGATTTCCACAGACGCCTCACAAAGTCATTGATTTCTATGGTTATTTTCACTGATCCATTGTCCATGGAAAAAAATATGAAACATGTTCTATTTTTTCACTGATGCGGATCACAGAAGGCAAAATGGAGGTCTAAAGGGAGGCTGCACCAGAAGCTGGGGGTGTCGGCTGCATACTATAGCCGACACCAGGCTCTAACACCCACGATCAGAGATTCCTCTAATCGCAGGTGGTAACTACCTTACCGGGGTGTTCCGCTGCTCTGATTGCTTGTTAAAGCCAACCTGTTAAAAAATAAAAGTTTAAAACACTTAATAAAGTTTCTGTAATAAAAAGAATTAATTAAAGTGAAAGTCCCCTAAACTCTAAAATTGCCATATACACATCTTATAAAGTAAAATCACAAACCCACATACCGTATATATACTCGAGTATAAGCCGACCCGAGTATAAGCTGAGGCCCCTAATTTTACCACAAAATACTGGGAAAACCTATTGACTTGAGTATAAGCCGGGGTGGGAAATGCATTGGTCACAGCCTCCCCAGTATATAGCCTGCCAGACCCTGCCCCAGTGTATATAGCCTGCCAGACCCTGCCCCAGTGTATATAGCATGCCAGACCCTGCCCCAGTGTATATAGCCTGCCAGACCCTGCCCCAGTGTATATAGCCTGCCAGACCCTGCCCCTGTGTATATAGCCTGCCAGACCCTGCCCCTGTGTATATAGCCTGCCAGACCCTGCCCCAGTGTATATAGCATGCCAGACCCTGCCCCAGTGTATAAAGCCTGCCGCCGCTGCCGGACAGATCGCACAGAAGATATACAGGGGTCACTGGAAAGGTGAGTTTAGATATATTTATTTTTTTGACTCGGGTATAAGCCGAGTTTGGGTTTTTCAGCACATTTTTTGTGCTGAAAAACTAGGCTTATACTCGAGTATATAAGGTATTTGGTATTGCCGCATCCGAAACATTCTTGGACCCTCTGGTGAACACGATAAGAACAAAACCTTAACACTTGTCAAAATGAAAAATTTTTCATAAAATCCTTCAAAAAAATGTTCCAAAAAGTGATAGTTATGTGCGCCAAAATGGTACCACTGAAAAGGACAACTCAGCACATAAAAAATTAAGCCCTAAAGCAGCTCTGTCAAACAAAAAATATTAAAGTTGTCTCTCCGAAAAGATGGCGATACAAAAACAAATGAGATTTTCTTTATATTAGTTTTGTCCAGTAAAATTGTAAAAATTTATTTAAAAAACTATATAAATGTGGTATCACCGTAATCATGGTGATCTACAGAATAAAGATAATATAGTATTTTTAGTGTACGGTTTACAACCCCCAAGGTATACAAAAAGAAAGGAAACCAAAATTGACAATTTTCTTTTCCTCCATACTTCACGAGTTAATAAAATATCATCAATAAGCTACAGACCCACCAAAATGAAGTATTTGTAAAGTGCATCTCATGTTGCAAAAAATAAGCCCTAAGGCCCCTTCTACACTTGCGTTTTTCACGCGCATGCTATTGACGCGCAGAACCCATTGCACTCTGACCCATTGTAATCAATGGGCTTTTTCAGACTTGCATTTTTTTTTCTCACGCACACGCGCATGTTTTTTTAACGCATGTTTAAATCTCAGCATGCTCTACCTTTGCAAGTCACACGCGTGAAAAACGCATCATACTAGTCTATGGAGATGCATCAAAAATGCATTGCACTCTGAGACACATGCAAGTCCAATGCGTTTTTCAAGCATCAATTGCCATAGAAAAGATAGACCTCAGTCCTGTGTCCTTTTCACACATGTTATCTGTGTGTGAAAAACGCATTGAAATTGCATTGAAAACGTGCATGAAAAACAGACACTGACCAAACCCTGATCACACCCTGATCAAACTCTGATGTGATGTGCAACGCAAGTGTGGAAGGTGCCTTATATGTACAAATTGCCAAAAAATAAAGATTGTATAGCAAATATAAAAGGACAATGCATAATCTGCTCTGAATGGAGCAGCTTCCCTTCAATGCCCTGGCGTGTGCCCATACAGCAGGGTACTACCACATATGGGGTATTGTTATACTTGGAATAGATTGGGTTTCAAACTTTGTGGAGCAGTTTGGTATTTTATCCACTGAGAATGTGCACATTTTATGAAAAACACATTCATTTAGCCCAAAAAAATGTTAATTTCAAAATTGCATCCAATATTGTTTTAACCCCTACAAAACAATTAAAGGGCTAAACAAACTTAATAAAAGTTGTTTTACGTACGTTGAGGGGTGTCGTTTATATTGTTTGCGGTTTTACTTTTATTTAGGCCTCTTAAAGTCACTTGAAACCTGAACAGGTCCCTTAAAGTTTTTTTATGAAAAAGCCCCATATCATCCTACAAAAATGAGAGTATGCATAAAAAGAAACCATGTCCACATAAAGTAGACATTCGGTGAATGTTAGTTATTAAGTTTTTTATGTTATGACTGAGTGGGAAAAAGTAGAACATTTTTGAATTTCGAAAATCGAGAATTTTTCCAAATTTTCACCAAATATCTGATTTTCTCATAAATAAATGCAAAACATAGCACAAAAAATGTTCAACTAACATGAAGTACAAAGTGTCACTTGGATATGTTAAAGCGTTCCAAAGTTACAACCACTTATAGTGACACATGTCAGATTTGAAAAAATGGGTCGTGTCAGGGAGGTGAAAAGTGGCTTCAGCATTGAGGGGTTAATCGTTAATTTCAGCATATTTTTTAAGCTTACCAGTTTAATAGGTACTGTGGCTATTAGACCTTGAAATAAATATAAGGAATATGAGTGATTTAAAATTACAATCTTAGGCTACATTCAGACTGCCGTTGCCCACCGTACCGTAACACGGTGGGCACGGGGGAAGAGGAGGAGGTGAGGGCCACTCAACCCCTCCCATCTCCATAGGAATATATGGCGCACAGTGCCGTATTCCGTTGAAAGACAGGATATGACTTATCTTTCTATGGGGTATGGTGCAGTACGGTGCCGCACGTGTGCGGCACCATACTGCTCCCGTTGGGCGCCGTGCACCCATTGCCGTCTATGGGGGACGTATATCGGCTGTATATATGTTGGCTGTATATACATCTCCCATACAGTCATTTAAATGTAGCCTTACAAGAGAAATTAATGAAACAAAATTGCAAAATGAAAGTATCAAACATCGGTTCCTATTAACATACTTATTTTACATTTAGTGTAAAGACTTAGTTTATGTATCACCAGACGAAATCTAATCCCATTTCCAAGTTTTCAAAACAATTTTAAAAGTGATATAACTTGGCTCTTGGGGAAAAAGTTAATGAAGGCAATGCTGCATTGAATCCGAAGGTATGTTCTCATTAAGGGTTTGTTTTACTCATTTGTTCCATCAATATACTTTATGCTGCTTAAAGTTTTATTGGTGAGCTAACAGCATTACTACTTTGCAGCATGTTAACTTTGCCAGCACATTTGTAACCTAATGAAAACCTAATTTTAACCATGTAAGATTCCTCTGATCTGAACTGAAGAATATTTGATTATTATGCAAAGTTTTGATATCATCCTGTTACTGGTAATAGCTGAAAATCTTTTACTTTTATTCCTATCCAATATTTGCTTTTGACTACTAATTTTTTCATGTGGTAGATCAGCCCACATATTCAATATGATGTTTGTTATTTTCATGTAATCACTGAAGCATCAATTGGCAGTACAACCTTGATTTTCAATCCAAAATGTATTCAACTTGACAAATGCACAACTTAAAAAAATTATTTCTCCCATAGTTATCATTTTTTAAAAAGTAGTAGCATCTGCATACACTATTTAACAGTATTTTCAGCTGACAAACCCATAAGTTATGTCCATCTTTTCATCTGGTACTTGCCTGGACTGAAGTCCAAAGTCCATTGTCTAAAATAGATATATGGCACCAAGAATGTTGCAAGTAAAAACTTTATTTCAAGAAGTTATCAAAGAGTTAAGGATATAAGTGGTTCTGTACTAAAGGACTGCTGAAAACGTAATTTTCATTAACTCTACCTTTACATTTCATGACGGAAGCAACACCAGATACCAAAACATCCATATAGCAATGGACCACAGCTCATAAAAGGCTTCTGTCAAAGATCCAGAGTAAGGTTGAAAAATAAACAGATTTTTTTTTAAGAGAAAAGAACTATTTTAAACTTTTTTTTTTTTTTAATGTTCTGCCATCAGTATGCTCCTTTCAAACTTTGTCCACTCTGTTGCTGAGTGTATCTCCTCTGGTAACAGGAGGTTGGGGGCCGAGACATACTTGTGATCTCTCTGTGAAGTTCAGTTTAGTGTATCTATTTTCTACAAGTCCTCCTCCCCCACTTCTTGCAGGATTTTCTACTGTCAAAGCAGCTGCTGCTCCAACAACCCTCACCGATGCAGAGAGCAACTGATGACATCACAGCAGGGTCAGCTCCAGGTTTCACTAGGCCCTTGGGTGACAGAGCCTAAGTGGCCCCTATACAGTGAACTCATGTGGCGGCATTAAAAATACAGAAACTAAAATATTTTCCTGTTCCCTATCATTTTCCCTAGTTTATGATCCCCAAAATACCCCCTCATCATTGAATTATATATAGCTTTTGTTCTATTATATACAGCCAACACAAGGTTCTTTTATATGCAGCTCCCTTAAAAGTTAAATTGTATACAATCCCTCCCCCATAGATTCATTATAAGCAGACCCACCCACGAGATTTGCTGTGTGGGTCCCCCAGCATCTCTGGGCCCCGCCACTTGCCTGGGTATGCCTGGTGCTGATGCTGGTCCTGCATCACAGGCTCCTTCTTTCTCCAGTATTCTAGAATTACTATTTAGATTAGAGCCATTAATAAGATGGTGCTGTACAATCAGAAAGCCCTCTTTCATATTTGTGTTGCAGATCCCATCAGAGTGCAATGCATGAAAAACTGACATTTTTGCCTGAGTTTTTGGAAAGTCATTAGCATTTTTGCGTTTTTCATGGGCGTCTTTGCGTTTTAAATATTACATTTCTGGTGCCTTTTTCATGGGCGTGTTACAAATCACATGATTCTTTAGTTGGTACCCGCATGCCACTTCCTGCCTTTTTTTCACATCCCCTAAAAATCCACCCAAATAACACATAGCACTCGCTTTGCATTTGCATTGCGCAATGCGTTTTTGATGCATCTCCATAACCTTGCAAAAGTATAGCATTGCTTGGTTTTTGTGTGTATGAAAAAAAAACATGCACACGTGTGAAAAAAAAAAAAGAAAGAAAGAAACAGAGTGCATTGCGAGTTTGGAACGCAAAAACAAGTGTGAAAGAGGCCTAAGGTGTTCACATACATTACAAGACAAAAACAAACTACAAATACAAAACTACAAGGATCAGGAGACAAGCTTCTGGGCTCATAATATAGAAGGTAGTGAGCTGCTGGGAAGTGAGGGGAACAAACTATGACTCTGCAACACAATAAAAAAGCCAAATTCAAAAGCTAAGGGGGAACTGCACACAGTGAATACCGCCCAAGAAAATATTACTGCAAGATCAAGCGACCATTGAACATGCCCTAGAAGACAATGATGAAGGATTTCACTATGCCATAAAACTCTGGAACTCTTTATGGTAAATTTGTAACATGGGGTCTATGGAAGGGTCATTTGATGCTGGGGTCCTTTTTGGTTGAAAAAGCACTATTTTATGTAATGAACTCTAATGCAACAATTTTATCTAAAAGTACAATTAGATGTCTCTCTATTAGAAATGGCATCAGTAATATTTTATATTTCTAAAGCAAAAGCTTTTTACTCTGTGCTGTTCACTTTGCAAACTGATAATGTAGGATAAAAATGTCTGCGATAACTACATCCACTAACACATTGGCTATAAAACACCAAGGCCAATTATGTTTCCTGTACCTTAAAACGCACAACGTGAAAAATAAAATGAGTTTAAACTTTGTCCTTTGTCATAATATCCTATGGGATAAGATATAATTAGGGTAGAGTAAATGAAGCAGAAAGATTCAAGATAGAATTTACATAGCTCTATCTGTTTCCACTATGTGAGAGTCATGCTGATTCTCATACAATGAATATATGTATATACATTTACATAAATAAATATCCCATCAGGAGACCCTAAAAAAGCTAATTACAAGGGACAAGCTTTTCTTGTGGGTAGTACAGCATTAAGCAATAGTGGAACTTCAGTCTTTTAACATAAAAAAATTGCTATATGTAGCAGAAATTTTTTAAGCTTAAACGGATTTAAAGTGATGGGGGGGGGGTCTCTTGTATCCTTGTCATACCCCAAGATGACTAGAGCAGCGCTGACAGAGTTTGCCATAGAGATGAATGGAGCAGGCGGGGCATGCAAAGCAATGTGCCGACTATCCTCATTATTTCTATGTGTGGTCCCTCTTTGGGTGGTAGCGATGAGTATAAGGGATTTAATTGTAAAAATATTTTGATGTGGAGTTTAATTGGTTAAATGAGAATTAGCATTCCATAAATAGAAGATATTTTAATTGTGGACACACAATTGCCACTGACTAAAAGTTTAACCAATAGGAAGTTTGTGACAGAGTTACTTGTTTAACGCAAAATAGGGGAATTGATCAACTCACCTGTAGATAATTTTCTGCAAACTTTATAGCCCTCAAGCAAAGAGAGCATCAGCTTCAAGGTAAACAAACAGACTGCTGTCCAGCCCTGTTGTCCTAGAGGCCCTTCTTCAGTATGCTATTTCCACTAATAATGTCCCTCAGGGACAGGATTTTGATACAACAATTGTTTGTTGCATTGGAAGTTTAATTGTTAGTGTTTGTGAAAGGTTAAAATGATATGAGCATTGGAATATTTTAAAAATAATCTTGTGTTCCTCTCTTCTGTGAATCCATTGGCTATGGTTTTTTGGGTTTGTATACTGGCTGGGTTGTGTGCCAAGTGCCCTTGAGCATTTTTGTACTTTGGTACCTCAATTTTTTGCTCATTACAAATTACATATTACTGAAAAAGGTACTGTTAGTGGGCTTAAGGGGGCTAGAGTAGCGACAAGTTCACTTTCAATTGCACTATAACCAGGTAGTTTACATTTTCTTCAAATAGATCCAATATACACTTTATAATATATCCTAAAGCTGTCATCTGATAATTTTAATAATACTGTAAAATGCTATTTCGCGGCCCAAAACAGCAGATAGAATTAACCAATCAGATCTCTTTTCTAGAATTTATGATTAGTTTACAGTCCGAGACTCACCCATTAGCTGTATGTGCTTAGCAGAATTTCCCTGGGTTATTTACACAGGCATTTTAAATAATTAGCTCTGCAAATGTCACACCTTAAGGATTTTAGGTAGAATCCCTATCAGGTTGGGACAACCTCAGCAAACCAACAAATATGTTAAGTTAATTATTGCAATTTCATATTAAACTAATTGAATTAACATAATAACAAAAGCCTCGAAATCATGAGGTCATGCTGGTTTATGAAAAACAGGTAACTTGCAATACACTTACTTGCATGTAATTTCATATGACATTTCAAAAGACATCAGTCCATCAAGTTCAACCTATTAAATTAAGAAGGCAAAAACCCTGCAGGTCTGATGAACAAATCATTTGGCCCAAAGCAGGGAAATATGGAGAGGCAGACGAAAAGTAAGGATTGATTACCCGGAAGCAGAAGATAGCTTGGAGGGACAGTAGAGAGTTGGCTGGGAGACCACATAGAATAATATTGCAGTAGGAGATGATGAAGGTATGAACTAGCAACTTTGTTGAGGAAGGATCAGATGTTAAAGATTGGCCGACCCCTTTAATTTCTGACATTGGTTTGAGTTATGTGCTAAGGGCATTATGCCTCTCTAGTTTTTATCCTCACACACCTATACAGGGATCTAAAGTTTGCTATGTAGAGATTGCAAGGCTGCATTTTCTTCTGATGGTCGCATTGAGAACACAGAGACACTTGTGTGATAGACCAAGGGATCAGGAAAAACGAATGGTCAAGGTCAGTCTGAAGTAAAGACAATCTAGTGTAGATAAAACACAATCAAACTGTGGAAACCCTTATTTATCCCTATTGTGGAGGGGGGTTACCTTATAAAAGGTTCAGTTTACGCCTTTCAATACATATCTAGGAGGAGCTGCCCAACAGTCATAAATTGTGTGTTTACTGTACTCAGTGTTTAATGCTAGGTGAGACCAGGGACGGGTGACTGGAACAGCGCTAGCTGGATGGTAATAATTCAGGAAAGGTGTCCCCACTTCATAAATATTGGTTTATTGATGACGCGTTATGGAGACGCACAGTCTCCTTCTTCAGATCAATGCATTTAGCAAGTGTTGCTGAGGAAGGTGGACTAACAATAGTCTTTTGTAAACTAGACTTTTCATGTAGTTGTCCTTTTAAAAGTGCAGAGACACCTGTGTGATAGACCAAGGGATCAGGCAAACACATTTTCAAGGTCAGTCTGAAGTCAAGATAGGCAGTGTACAAGAAATGTTAGCGAACAGACAGATGGTCATGGCAGGCAGCACAGAAGCAGAAGCAAAGTGGGGTCATGAACCGAACAGCTTCACCATATAGCTGGATAAGACAAGCTAGGAACCTCTGCTCAGGTGTTGGGAACCAGGGCAGGTGGCACTACATAGACCCAGGTGTCTGCTGTAACACACACCAATGCTGGGGCACACAATGGCCCTATAAGATGTTGAGAGGGCCGAGGCATGCACCCTATTGGAGAAGGAGGAGCCATTAGGCCTGACAGAGGAGTGTACTTACTTCACTTGAATATAGATCAGGTTACTTACTTACTTCACTTGAATATAGATCAGGTTTACTGGGATGTTCACAAACAATGTAGCTGTAAGTAACCTTGTGACAGTCAACACATCCTAGGGAGGCACCCATCTCCAGGATTACAGAAACTATGGTTAGACTTCTGATAACTCTGTTGACCCGACAACTTTTTGATTCACCCTGAAAGTCTTTTGAATACTGTAGCATCTTATTCATCCTTTACCCTTATTTGGATCAAATATCTGAAGTCATTCTCTATAACAGTTCTCAGTAACATTCTGGTAAGCTTTTAGAAACCATCTTGGAATAACTTCCCCCTGGGAGTCTGATTCATTCTGCCACTCTGACTGTCAAATATAAATTGAATAGAGATATCTATTGCCTGCAGTTCCATAGTTCTAGTACAATTGTTTAACCAGCTGCTCCATTGAGTAATGGAAGCAAAACTCCTGTTTTCTTGATTGGTATAAAAATGTGCACTTCGGCAGGTAGTCTCACAATAGAGTATCTACTGAGTTTCTATATGTTGTCTGAATTTTAAAACGTTAAGTGACAGATTTTGATAAAACTTTTTCAAATTCCCATGACATTGCAAATTCTTTATCAAAACCACCAAATGAATTGACTTTGATACCTAATCAGAAATGTTTAGAGGGATGAAAGTGTAATACTGAGGATTTACAGATTTGTTTTCCTGTTAGACTTTCATGCAGAGGTTCCAACAATAATAATAATACGATTGCTAGAATTCTTCTGCTTGTCTTGCCTGAACATTCATATACATATGAAAGATTATATTTACCATGCCCGCTAACAACAATACATGTTTTGTGAGGTTAGCCTTGTTATCTTTGTAAGAAGATTAGTACAATTTTATCGGTAATTTCCAGTATTGCCTGCAAACGTTAATGCATTTTTCACCTTCAGTTAAAACGATCTTTTAAGTTAAAAAACTAACTATTGTATCAGCACAACAGGATACAGTATTAGAAAAAAATAAAAACAGCCTGTGATTATGTATATTTTTCTGTCTTAGTGGGTGATAATCTTTTATTCTTTTTATCCCATCAGTCATGTGACTTATAGGATGGAAATACAATTTCATCCCTTCTAAATTAGATTTTGCTTTGGCAAGAAATTACAGAATTTGCTTGTTTGATGTATTACGTTATACAGTGCAATTTTGTGGTTTGTAATTATTAAATGGCAAATGTATTATAGAATCTGGAAAGTAACTGTGTTATTAGAAGCATTGCCCTAACATGCACTATATTTTTATATATGAATCATTGAAATTAAGAGGTCAAAGAAATAACATCATTACCAACAGCAATGTATCTTCAGAGTACAAATGCCATCTAGTAATATTATCTTGTGGTTATTATATATATAGATATATGAAAAATATTATACAAAACCATATTTTTTATACAACTGTAAAGAAGACAGTCCAATCAGTGTTTTTAACTTACTACAATCAAGGCACATTCAGCAAACATGGTAACCCCACCTGTCAGAAGCCGTGTCTACCCAGTAGCCATGCAATTTGGAAGTTATACTTCTTACGTCTTGACAGCAAAATTGTGACATCATTTGCTACCATACCAAGTGACTGTGCCTTGATTGCGCCTGAACCATATTTAATTGGAAATATATTGGTTTTTCTCTTTGCTACACAATTAAATTTTTTTTATATTATTTTATCATTGCCTTATAGCTGTTTATAACATACAAAATGTGTCTGATGTGTAAATCATCAATAATAATTATCAAGCCTGGTACAGCAGGCTTTTAAATAGAAGGAATGAAAAAGTTGCCTACGTCTGGTGCGACAGAGAGGACGAGGGTTGACTATAGAAAAGCACGGTTTATGGGCCGTTTACATGGGGAAAG
The DNA here is from genome assembly GCF_040894005.1 of Engystomops pustulosus. Taxonomy (NCBI): domain Eukaryota; kingdom Metazoa; phylum Chordata; class Amphibia; order Anura; family Leptodactylidae; genus Engystomops; species Engystomops pustulosus. The sequence continues at coordinate 55,878,225 of NC_092414.1, read as the reverse complement.
ATATGACATGTCCTATCTTTTTTCCATGTACAAAGTGATACGGTGCCACATGTACAAACATCCCCTACATGGCCATGTGAATGCGGCCTTACACTTCTAACTTTGTGCCGTTTTTAAACCCTGACTGCCTTTTTTGTTAAGTGGATGTGGCGGGGCATAGGAAGGGCAGCGTATTGTGGAATAAATACAGGCTCACAACATTTTCTGTAATGTTACCTATAACAGCATTTATCATACATTTAACTGCAGTACAGATACATATTTGCGAAATTACGCACTTAAAATTGTACTTTTTTATACAATCATTTACCAAAGCCAGCAAAAAAAAAAAAAACCTTCCTGCTAAAAAGTACTTGTGCTGCTCTGGGCCAAGCAAGATAAGTAAGTGGCTATGAAGTTATATTCAACTGGTCATAAAATGTACTGTATTAGTGTAGATCCTTTCTTTACACCTTTTCTTATTCAGACTTATTCTTTTCTTATTCAGGTTTACTTTAAGGTTTGTAGATCTTATATTTTGTTATGCAGAAAGTAAGTTCCAAGAAATGTTTCTTTATACCTGTATATCTGAAATCTGCATATTTAAAGGGGCCTATCTTTTTCCATATTCCGGTGGCAACAACTAATGTCATATGGGAGCCTAGTGAGATGAGATGATAGGCTTTTAAACTTGCACTGACATATTAAATTTTCTTTAAAGCGCAACCTCCATTTGATATAATTTTTAGCCTTTACTAACATCAGGCTATTTCCTCCTATAAGAACCAAATTCCAGCCTGTACAGTGTGTGTCTATGGAGGCTGCCAAATCTCCCTTTGTTTAGTTAAACAGCACAGAGCACTTGATCATTGAAAATTGCTATATAAAATATCATACTACAGCCAGAGAGAGAGCAGAAAGGGTTAACACGCACAACTGTGCAACAAATAGGAGAGGAGAGAGACCCGTCTTCATTCTTGTAGACAGATTCTTGTAGACACACTTATCCTTACTTTGTAAAGAAACAGACTGATGATTTCTTATGAAAATGTTTACAACACTCTTCTCTACACAATATCATAAATTGTGAAATGACGGTTAAAGGAAACCTACCACTTGAAGTGGCAGGTTTCGGATGGAAATACCGAGCACCAGCTCAGGGTGAGCTGGTGCCGGAGCTTATTTTTGTTAGTGTTTTAAACCGCTGTATTGCGGTTTAAAACACTTTTTAAACTTTATAGCCGGCGCAGGGAGGTACATACAGCGGTTTAAAACAGTAACAAAAATAAGCTCCGGCACCAGCTCACCCTGAGCTGGTGCTCGGTATTTCCATCCGAAACCTGCCACTTCAAGTGGTAGGTTTCCTTTAAGCTTTAAAGGTAATTCTGTTATATATATTTTTTTTTCATTTACCCTCAGAGTGGATTCACACTGGCATTTTTTTTCTCTGAAGTCCTAATTTTGGCTTATTAACACATTATGGACATATAATGGTCCCTAATTTGGGCTTATGGACACAGATATGTTTTATCTTCTATGGCTTTAAGTGATTTTTTTTTACTGATGCTTTACTAAACTGTTCTTTTCAAGGTGCTTTTTCCACACTTTGAAAATCACTGAAATACAAATGTGAAAAAAAATGCCAGCGTTATAGGACATCTACCACCAGGATCAAGTATTGCAAACCAAGCACAATGACATACCGATGCGTGTCCTTTCTGGCAGGACCACCCTTATAAGCTTATTATGCCCTTGTTTTAAAGAAAAAAAGGCTTTACAAATTATGCAAATGAGTCAGAGAAACCCAAGGTTCCATTAACTCCTATAGACCCTAGAGCCCCTCAGGCTCATTTACATAATTTTAAAAGCTCCTTTTTGTAAAAACAAGGACATCCTGCCAGAGGATTCATCCTGGTGGTAGATGTCCTTTAAACAGCTCTTCGGATAAGTGATCATTATCAGATCAGCAGGGATCTGGCAACTAGACTCTCTGCCATCCAGTGGCCTGTAGTGGTCACCCAGTGGCATCTCAGAGGTCAATATTAATATATTATACTGCGCTGCATTACACTACACTACAGCTTCTTTACAACAAATGGCATGGTATTTCAAAGGAATTAAAGTAGCCACAGCACAAAACATATGTACAGTATTGGTCACTAAATGGATGGTGCTTCTAAATTTTGTGATATATTTTTATATCTTTTTGTTTGCTTTAAACCAATCCTCCTGCATAAAATCGATGTATGTATGTATGTATGTATGTATGTATGTATGTATGTGTTGTGATGAGTAATGGCCACCATAATAATTTTACTATAATAAATTATTATATGTAGCCTGCATCCTGATATTAGACTGTACATGTACCGTATTTTTCGGCCTATAAGGCGCACCAAAAATCCTTTAATTTTCTCAGAAATCAAAGGTGCGCCTTATAGGCCAGTGCGCCTTATATATGAACTTATACAGAAATGTACTACAGACAAGATGTACTGTACATTTACAAGTGTTTAATAGCTCCATCCCCAGAAATTTCCTGCACCTTCCCACACAGTATACAGGGTCCCTGGCTCCTGAAGTGCCCTGGCACCACAACTAACATTGTGCCCATCCTGCCCTCCCCTAGCACGGAGAGACCGGAGCCGCCATAGTGCCGACCACCAGGCAATCATCATCATCATCAGTAACCAATCCCCCATACCTGCCAGCCCTGTAACAGGGGAAAGAGAAGGAGCCACAGGGAACCCCACAGGAATAACACCCTGGCTGAGGAGGGAAGGAGAAGGGGCAGAGGGAGACCACTTAACCCCTGCTGCATCACCCTGCATTAACCCCCAGCAGCCCATACTTCTGAGATCAGAGCTCTCTGACACGCTGAAGACAAGTTTCCAGGGAAGTGTAGCTGCCTTGAACTGTGCACAGGTCTGCCACCTGCTGGTCATTTTTAGGTACTGCATTTGATCCTGCGCCTTATACTCCAGTGCGCCTTATATAAGAACCTAGATGTCTTAGCAGGCATTTATTAGAGGTGCGCCTTATAGTCCGGTGCGCCTTATAGGCCGAAAAATACGGTAGTTATATATTGTTTTCATAGTAAAATAGAAGACACTTGAACTCAGCTCATCTATGAACAATGGATTTTTTTCATAACTTTGTTCTCTTATTTTAAATTTGGTGAATCACTTCATGCTGAAGGGTTATTGTCTTCTTCAGAACCCAGCACCTGTTTGCTATGCCATGATTTTGATGAATATAATTCAGTGCTCAGAGGCCAGGATTCTGTTGCATAGTCATTCCTACTAGCAACATTGGCTCTTTGTAATTTAGATACATCAGAAACTAAGAATGAAACAAAATAATTTTGTGGAATGATAATGCATTTTCCACTAGATAAGAATTACAATAAATAAAATAAGCAATTATATAACTTAAAACACGTGGTGTACCACAAGCAGAAGTCTAATATTGCATTTCTATAATTGAATTTTAGCACTCTGCATGCGCTAGAGTTTTCAAACTCATTTTACAGGGACTATAGCAACTCCATCAGCTTGGTGGGGAGTCTACCAAAATAACGGGGATAAGAAATGAAATATTAATGATAAATTGCATATTTTACCTTGTTATATTGCATGAATTAATCTTAAACGGTTTGTCCCATTGTGCAGAAGAAATAAGTTGGCACTTGGCGGGGAACAACGTAGAAGTATAATCAAGCAGTATTCGTGTGGTGTGAGATTGACAAATTTTAGCTCCCATTGCCAATTGTATTCTGAGAACATCATAGCCTTGTGCAATTTAACATTCCTAATGATCTTCTGCCTCAGTAGAACTTGGTTTGGCAGTGATTTCTGTGAAGACAATGACACCATAATCAATCAGTTAATGATCAGTATTAGAAGGCGTTTGGGTGACTTGCATAAATACTCATTATATGGAGATGAATTTGTTGAGTACACCTTATTTAAATTTAACTTAATGGAGTTTATGTTAACCCTTTCTATCCCCACTCTGTCTCTGATAAATTATGTTTTTCCAGTTACATTTATTGAGTATTTGTGTTTCTTTATACTACTGATACTCGTTTGACACAATCTATAATCTATGACTGGCTTTTCTGAGGTCAGCAGGTCTGTTGAAAAAAAAAAAAAGTTGATTATATGGGTAGTAGAAAATTATTAGGGCCTTCTACAATTTCATTAATATGTTGGTTATCTGAACAGTGTTTCAACACTTAATTTAATTTTGGAGATGGGTTTGCATTAATAACATGTACAGACGGTCCCCGATTTAAGGACACCCAACTTACAGACCCCTAGTTACAGATGGACCTCTGCCCACTATGACCTCTGGTAAAGCTCTCTGGATGCTTTACTTTAGTCCCAGGCTGCAAAGTGTCTGTAGTGAACTTTTCTTGATTATTCTTGTTTCCATGACAGCACAAATATTGAAAATCCTAATTGGGATCACAGGGACAAAAATGTTTTTTTTTTCTTGAATTAAAATGATAAAATATACCACTTCTGCAATACAAATTCAGCTTACGTACGAGCCTTAAGAACCTACCGTATTTTTCGGACTATAAGGCGCACTAAAAATCTTTTGATTTTCTCAGAAATCAAAGGTCCTTATATATGAACCGTACTTACAGACAACAGCTGCCTTGAACTGTGCACAGGTCTGCCACCTGCTGGTCATTCATCCTTATAATCAGGTGCGCCTTATACTCCAGTGCGCCTTATATATGAACTTAGGCGGTTTAGCAGGCATTTATTGATTGTGCGCCTTATACTCCAGTATGCCTTATAGTCCGAAAAATACTGTATCTTGTGGACTGCATAGTAAGTAAATGTGCTACATTTTATATATTATTATAAAAAATGTTAATATTAAAGGAAACCTACCACTTGAAGTGGCAGGTTTCCGATGGCAATACCGAGCACCAGCTCAGGGTGAGCTGGTGCCGGAGCTTATTTTAGTTAGTTTTAAACCGCGGTATCGCGGTTTAAAACACTTTTTAAACTTTATAGCCGGCGAATGGATTTACACGCTCGGCGCTTACCATGCGAGCGGCTCTCATTCACTTCCTATGTAGCCGCGCGCACGGTAAGCGCCGAGCGCGTACCTGCCTGCGCCGGCTATAAAGTTTTAAAAAGTGTTTTAAACTGCGATACCGCGGTTTAAAACACTAACTAAAATAAGCTCCGGCACCAGCTCACCCTGAGCTGGTGCTCGGTATTGCCATCGGAAACCTGCCACTACAAGTGGTAGGTTTCCTTTAAACAGTTGCAAGAAACTTTTTTGGCTTTTGTTGTAAATTATTATGGTGTATATTCGAGTAGACAACTGCTATAGATGTAGTTTATTATGTTCACATTTCCATCTGTGGACCACACCTTAAGCTATCGCAATCCTATGTGCTTGAGGAATGAAAGTAGCGCACACGGATAGTCAAAGGACAGCATATAGACCAAAAAGCCATTTTATATGTGTCTCAGGGTCACAATGCGTTTTGGGGTTATGGAAGCCCCTTTTTTCAAGTGTTTGAGATTAAAAATAAAACAATATGTATGTGTAATATAAAAAAATAAAAGGGGATTTTCAAACCATTTCATGTATCTCATTTTTTATTTTTTTGTCTTGTGCAAAAGAGGCTTCCATAATGTGGTATGACCTTCAGTGTGGGCCATTCCTATCACTTTATTCATGCTGATCCAGACAAGTTTGGCAACTGTTAGCTGACAGCCCTACTTGGGACAGCATACTACACTTCCAAACCCAATCAGTTCTGCCTGCTTTACTGCACAACTTAAACTGTTGAGCCTTTTACCATTACCACCTCTTAAAAAATCCATAATTCTGAAAACGGCATCAGTACTCTATGAGCACCTGCCTTCTCTCATGCTCCAGGCCATTGCCAAAAGCATTATGGGGAGTAAAAGGACTATAATGGATACACTATAGTTAGAGTTTGCACACTGCAATCGCAGTGACACAGTAAGAGGAGAGCTGCTAAAAGATGGCCTGCCCATGTCTAACAGTTGTGAGAATGTTTCCCTGAAAGAGGTGCAGAACTAACAAAAGGCTGTCATCTTGTAGGTTGCCCATCACAGCTTCATTGTCTTAATGATGCTATTAGCAACTATCTCTTGAAGCAAATGCCTAAGTGTGTAAATTGAAAAATTGAGTAAAAAATAAGAGTGTGTGTGTGTCCCTCTGGAGTGTCACTGTGCTGAACAAAAATCTGTAAATACCAGAAATATAGATTTTATGATCCTCGCATACATAGACATCCAGTGAGGAAGGTACGTTGACATATGCACCATATATTCAGATACCCCGAATTTTGCCTGACGTCATCAAAACCATGGACTAATTTGTTATTTTTGCAACATGTTCATAATGTGCTCCCTTATAAATAGATTGATACATGCTTTTTATTTTCTATATGTTAGCCCCTTATTGATGTCCACCGGAATAGTACGGCATGAGTCGGCTTGGAGTAGGCTCACAGGCTTAGCCCTCTCCATAGCTGGTAAGCCTTTGCTGCATAGACTTAGCACCGATCACGGGTGTTAACCCGTTCATCATCACGGGCAAAGCTGCCGGTGGATTCAAAAAGATGGTGGCTCATGGGCTCTGCCATCTTGGTGAAGATCGTTGCTCCTCACGATGTCATCAGGAAACAATTACGCACAAAACAAGCAATCACAGAGCACTGTACATGTAGATGTTTGAGGGTGGCAAGTGAAAAATGGAAATGCAAAAACAAAAAAGGGCCAGGTCTTAAGGGGTTAATATATTGGGACTGAGGCCAAACAACATGTTTTAAGTAAAGCATTTTGTTGGTGGTTATATCCAGTGTCTAGAATTTTACTTAAAGGGGTATTCCCATTACAGAAAATTTGTCATTTTTTATGATAAATAGTTTATGATAAATATAATTTTCCAATATACTTTCTATATCAATTCCTTACAGTTTTCTAGATCTCTGCTTGCTGTCATTCTATAAAAAGCTTCTGTGTTTACTACTAGTGGACAGAAATCTGACCATGGTCACACAGGTGCATGGCTCGTTATACCCTACAGCTCTGATTACTCTTTGTGCACCTGTGAGACCTTTCACTCTTGGGTAAATTACGTCATCTTGCTATCCATGATTTCCACACATTGTCTACAATATATCCTTTGTGTGATATCACAGCATCCGCAATTTTTTTTCTAGTTTGTGGATTGTTTTTTTCTCAGCTGATTCTAGAAAGCCACGAGTCTAACTTTATCCAACCATATGTTTTTTTGAGCAGACTGGAGAGGTGGAGGGGTGAGTGCTCTCAATAGGGAAGCATGCTGCCGGGCCATGCGTATGGCTTAAGATGGAGCACACTCTATCTTTTATCTGGTGATGGCATTGTACGATGACACACGTGTATGGTGGGTGTACTGGGCACATATGGAGGCCATATGCTAGCTGCCTTTCATACTGCTAGCATAAGACCACCATATACAGTTTTGCCTTAAAAAGAAAAACAGTATAATTGTGGATGGGGAAACAATAGAGCTGATACAACTTGGTGCATCACAGTGTGATAATCTCGCCATTGCAAAAAAGATTAGATAAATGTGCAGTTCTACAGGTTTTTTTCTTTACCATTAAATGTTATATGTAATTGATGTGGTAAACCAATGTATAAAAAAATGTATTTCTGTACTTTACAAATTTCTGTTAGTTGTGAGGTTCTGTATTAGAAGTCATGTCATGAGCTCCAATTTAGTAAGTTGATGAGTACTTTGGCTCAATATTTATAACAGAAATCAATACAATATCTCTTTAGGGTTTATTGTCTTCAATATACATAGCCACTTGAATAAGACAGTGCAGGATATTTTAGCCTAGCAAAACAGAAATTGAGAATGAGTTACAAAGGATTATTTTTATTGACAATTCACAATAATTATGGAAGTTTAAGACTTTTTATTTTTAATCGGTCAGGCTGGTCATGTTTTTAGGGATGAAGAAAAGTATTGGAAAACCCCATCATTGTATGGGGGAGTTTTATTTGGATGTATACAATCCGGCTCCTTGCCATTCAGGCTGCCATTTCAGAAAGAATAGGTCTTTAAAAACAGGACTGACCTTTGTATCAGTGGCAAAAAAACTCTCTAAAGGACATTATCAGGAGATGCTCACATATTGTGGGCCAGGAGTGTCATGACATGGGTTTCTCTAACCTATAAGCTGTATGCAAGCCCAACATCACCAAGCTTAATGCCTACAGAATTAGAAATGATGACTTAAATATGACTATAAAGAGTATTTAATGCATACATGGGTTTTCCTTCTCTTATATGATAAAATCTTGATAGACACAATTTGTATGGCAAAAATTATATATATTAGTCCAGACATTGGAAAGTTTTCAAATATTTTTTTTGCATTTAAAATAATTTTCTCCTTCAAACTTTACTTTCATCAAAGAATGCTCCCATTGCCTTGATGGCCACTTTCCACGTACCATATGGTCAAGCTGCTCCCACAACAGCTCAATGTGGTTGAGATCTGGTGACTGGGCTGGCCACTCCATTACAGATAGAATACCAGCTGCCTGCTTCTTCTCTAATTAGTAGAATGAAATTGGCTCCAGTCAAGCGCTGTCCACAGGGTATGGCATGGCGTTGCAAAAAGGAGTGATATCCTTCCTTATTCAAAATCCCTTTGACCTTGTACAAATCTCCCACTTTACCTCCACCATGCTTGACAGATGGCATCAGGTACTCTTCCAGCATCTTTTCAGTGCGTCTCACAAAATTTCTACTGTGTGATCCAAACACCTAAAACTTAGACTTTTCTGTCCATTACACTTTTTTCCAATCTTCCTCTGTCCAATGTCCGTGTTATTTTGCCCATGTTAATCTTTTTCTTTTATTATGATATGGTTTCTTTCTTTGTAGGCGTTTGGCGGCTACTATTTGCAGCTGCCAGTTGCGGACCCATGAGGCGTCAGTTTCTCAAACAAGAGACTTGTCCTGTTATTTAGTTTTGCAGCAGGACCTCCCACTTCTCTTTTTACTCTGGTTAGAACTCATTTGTGCTCTCCTTTAAAGGAAGTAATACACACCATCATCAGTTTGGAAATCATCAGTTTCTTGGCAATATGTTGCATGGAATGGCCCTCATTTCTAAGAAGAAGAATAGACTGTCGAATTTCACTAAGTTTTCACCAGCCATTATGAGAGATTAATAGAACAAACAAATGTGATGCTCCAGATTCTCAACCGGCTCAAAGGAATGTAAGTTTTATAGCTTCACTTATCAGCAAAACTGTACATCCATTAGCCTTCTATAACATGTTAGAAAACACAATGTACCATTAAACCACTGGAGTGGTGGTTGTTGGCAATGGCCTATGTACACCTATGTAGATATTGCATTAAAAACCAGGTGTTTTTAGCTTACCACATAACAATTTATAGAGTGTATATAAGATTACTTTAATGTTAGCTTCAATGAAGAAAATTTTCAAAAATAAGGACATTTCTAAAGTGCTGGCCTCACATGGTTGTTAAAATATGTCTAAATCTAACTACGATTAGTTAAATAGTGCACTGCTTTTTGATGCAAATGGGAAATCTATTTTACTATAGCTCAAATATTCATACACTTTGAGGCACAGGCCGCCTAATGTATCCGTCCAGTGGCCATATCACTTGCTAAAACTATGGCAGGTCCAAAGTGGCATAGTTTTGTGCGCAGGCAATTTCTGTGCTGGCCCACTATGCTAGTGGCCCTGCCCCTCCAAGAACACATGGCGAAATGCAAAAATAATGACAATTTCTTGCGCATTGGAGTAGAAGAACTGATAAATGCCCCTGTACTGTCTTCTCCTCACACAATCTTCTGCTTCTTTCTCCTACTACCTGCTTTTCTTACAATAATCTCCAGGGACTCCTCCCCCCTTACCCTGGAACTTTCTTATGGTAGATAGCCCCCCTCCTTCCAAACCTTCAAATGTACCTTGAAAACCCATCTGTTTAGAATTGCCTACAACTAAAAATAACAACACTGTTACGCTCCCTCAGCTAATGTATCCATTTACCCTCCCATATAGATTGTGAGTTCTCATGGGCCAGCTCCTCCATCCACTTGATTGATATAGTTTTTTTTTTTACTTGTATTTAATGTCAATCCCTTATCAAACATACAGCACAATGTAATGGTGCTCATGTTATTAAAGGTGCATTTACACATTCTGAGTTTTTTTATTGCCATTTTGGATTGAAAAACAATGTGCAAATGTAAAAAGCAGGAAAATGGGTAAATGCTCCATATAAACTGGTAAGGTGAGTTACATCTTAGTTTACATCTATGATACAGATTTCCAGTATTCCCTTCTGTTATGGAGAATAGCAGGTGGAACACTGCTGGTAAATAGTAGTATTCTATCAATCAAGGTTCCTTTATTGTAACAGAAACCTACATTTCTTCTATTATTGTAATGGAAGTATGACAAAAGGGATCCTTCTTTACATACAAGTCTATTGTAAATAATGGTAATAGAAGGTTTCCATTCACCCTAAGTATTTGATTTCCATTATGCTCCTCCAAAGGAAATAACAGAAATCTGTATCAGATATGTGAATTTGGCCTTACCCTGATTATCTTATTACAATGGTGCCTGTCAAATAGGATATATAACCGAGCAGTTTGTTCATGTTGTTGTGTTGGAAACAGGAAAAAAACATTCATTGCGGGGAGTGAGCAGGTGCGGCATGACGTAACACGCCGCTTCCGTGGAGCCGTCCCGCCCCCTTCAGGCCGATGAACGCCAGCTGCCGTGACTAGGCTCCCTCGGTGCTATCTGGGAGCGTCCCTCGCATGGCGCACGGAGGGCATAGACGCCAACCCCTCGCTGCCGCGCAAGGCCGTTGCCACACACTGTCGTTGTCGGAGGCCGATACAACGAAACATTGACGCGACACAATTGACGCCGTGCGACTCATGGAGGAATAAGGCGCTGACTCTGCGCTGGAGTTAATTGGTCGCTGGCTCACTGGTCACTGCCCGCAGCTGTCTGCGCCCAGCGCTGCTGACATCTAAACCGCTGAGTAAAAGGAAAGTCGCAAGACAATCGTAACAGTGAGGCATCTGGATCCAAGGAGGGAAGCGTATCTCTGAACACAACAGCTCCCCTGCATATAGGAGAAGGACAGGAACGTGAGCCAATACCGTAGACCCGGCCGGAGAGGTGTTTGGTAACGTTGAATAACCCTTCTTGCGTTTACTCTGCACTTATGTCTAAGGCCTAGTCTATGGCCTAGTACTAACATTGCTATTTCATAAGTGTTTGGATGGATTGCGCCCTTGGACTTGCATTTTAGGATTCGTTATGACTTTTCACCATAGGCCCGGTATAACCTGGCCCTATTGAAGCTGCTGGCGGTTGCTTGGGTTTCAATAGCCCGATCTGGAAGCTGAGGCTGGCTATGAGTCAAAGACTCTGGACTGCATTAAGTTAGTCGTGTGGCATTGATACTGTTTGTAGGGGGAGAGCTCCCTGATAGACCTGGAAACTGGTCCCCAGTGCAACCTGGGTCATCTATGGCATGATTTCTGTTGTAATTTTATATACTACCGCTTTGCCCCCAATATAGTGTATTTATTTAAGTACACTGCTTTTGGGGAGAAAAAGGGTGCAAAGTAATACCTTAGCCAACTAACCCCGAGTTTTTTCAGTCCTGCACTTTGTACTCCTTGCAGGCAAAATGCCCCCTAAAGGTCCTCGTAAGTCATCTGGCGTCAGCTCCCCTCGAGAAAAGGCAGTAGCTACAAAATTAGATAAATATCTGAAATCTCCGCCAGGGAAACCGGCAAAAACAGCCAAAGAGGCTGAAGCCGGCTCAAGGTACTCTCCCCTTGAGACCGAGGGTGAGGAAACGCATGAGAATAATCCCGCCATTTGGGAGGAAATCCTCCAAGCAGTTAAAAAAACAAATGTGTCAATGGAGGGGTTAAATGAGCAGATGGCAGTTACGAGAAGTGAGATCTCGGCTATTAGGGAAGATCTCAACCAAATAAGAGGTCAAACTAAAGAGCAGGGAGAGAGAATATCCAAAATTGAAGGGGAGTCCCGAAAATTTCAAAAAACAATCTCCAAAATAGAGGTTGAGAATAAAGAGCTTCAAGCTAAAATAACCGACCTTGAAGACAGGTCCAGGAGGGGCAACATTCGTTTTATAGGGTTCCCTGAAGGGGCCGAACAAAGAGATACCGGCCAGTTTATCCAGGACTGGTTGGTCGGAGTTATGGGTGCAGAGAGCATTACCCCTACATTTATAGTGGAAAGGGCTCACCGGGTCCCGGGCCGCAGACCCATCCCTGGTGCACCCCCAAGACCTATCTTGGTCAAGATGCTATGCTCTAATGATAGAGACAAGGTCTTCAGGGTGCTACGTAATCTAGGGGAAACATTGTATGACGGGTCCAAAATCTCTGCATACCCGGACTACTCTAGGGCTACCATGATGAGAAGGAAGGAATTTAAGGAACTTAAGAAAAAACTAGCGGAAAAGGACCTTAAATACTCTTTAATATATCCAGCCAAACTGCGGGTAATTTTCCAGGGAAATACGTTCTTCTTTTCCTCTCCAGAAGAGGGCTTTAAATGGCTCGAGTCAAAGGGCCTATAAGGCGGTCACGATTGTTCCCTTGATATTAGACTTAACTAAATGGCCATGTTTGGGGGACGGGACAGGCTCCAGGGGTTTTGCTAGGGAAGAAGAGTACCACAACCAATGTTGGGTACATGTAGAGGGGGGGATTATGATTGGGGTGGTAGGAGGGTGGGTTGGGTGGTTGGGTCATTGTCGGGGTGGGTGGGCTGGGTGGTTGGGTCCCTGCCTGGGTTGTCCCTTTTTTTTTTTTTTTTTTCCTTCTCCTCTGTCCCCCCTCCCCCCTCCCACATATAAGATATGATTTCTATTATAACATGGAATGTTAGAGGTCTGGGAGAGAGGACCAAACGGTGTATTGTTTTTGACGTTATCCAAAGACACCTCCCAGCGATTGTGTGCTTACTTGAGACCCACCTTAGTCCCGACACGGTGAGAAGAATTGGCAGAAAATGGGCTACTAAAGAATACCACTCTGTGTTTTCCACATATGCTAGGGGTGTTAGCGTCTTTATCCATAGTGCCGTTAACTTTCAAATAATCTCCAACAAAGTGGACTCCGGAGGTAGATTTGTCTTCTTGCATGGGAAAATGAATGGACTGATATGTGTCATAGCCTTCGTGTATATACCCCCCCCCTTTTCCTCTCAGGTCTTGAAGGCTCTGCTGACCTTCATGGAGCAAAAAGATAATTGTCCGTTGTGGATCTGTGGAGACTTTAACTGTGTCATGAACCCATCTATAGATAGAGTTAGCAGCAGCAAGGATGGTGGTCCAAAGGTTATTGCTTCTCCTCTCTCTAAGTTTTGTATGGAAACAGGGTTAAGAGACGTGTGGCGAATGAAATATGGGGATCACAAAGCTTTCTCCTGTTTCTCCGGCTCCTCCAGAGTGATGTCCCGAATTGACCTTATTTTGGCCTCCGATAAGGCCCTTCTCTGTACGAAAAAAATGAAATATGAGAGGGCGAGTCATTCGGACCATGCTCTGGTGGTACTGGAAGTAGAGATGGGCGAGAGCCAGAGAGGGAAACCTCCTAAAATCAATCCACACTGGTTCTCTCTCCTCTCCAGAGATGAGGAAGTGCAGGAGGAAATTAATACCTTTTGGAGAGATAACATTGGCTCCACCCACATCGGAGTTGTATGGGACTCATTGAAAGTCCATATGAGAGCATGGTGGCAATACCAAATTCGGGGAAAAAAAAAAGTCTATCAGCACAAAGAGGAGACACTAAAGAATACAATGGAAAAAGCCCAAGCAGAATATAACAGATCCCCTCTAGAAGCCCAACTTAATAGATTACAAACGGCCAAAGTAGTATATGAGGAGTATATGAGGGAAAAGGTACAACAGAAGGTTTTTTTCCAAGGTCAGAAATATTTCTGTGAGTCGGGTAGACCAGGAAAATTCCTGGCCACAGTAGTCCGTAATCAAAAAGACAGCCAATACATCCATCAAATATTGGACCAGAGAGGGGAGGTAGTGGAGACCCCACAGGAAATCAATAAAGCTTTCGTGGAATTTTTCTCGACCTTATACTCCTCAGACTTAAAATCCGACTGTTCTGAGCTGGATCAGTACTTATCTAGAGTTACCCTTCCCCAGCTATCGACCGCCCAGAGACAGTTGCTAAATCAACCCCTGACTCTGGTAGAACTTACAACAACCCTTACTACCATTTCAGGGAATACGAGCCCAGGGTCTGACGGGCTACCGTTCGAAGTTTACAGAAGGTATGGCAAAATTGTACTTCCTCTATTGTTGGAGGTTTTTAATGCCAGCTTTGCGAAGGGGAACCTCTCAGACTCAATGATGGAGGCATTAATTGTCCTTATTCCCAAAAAAGGAAAAAACATTTTAGAAAGAGAATCATATCGCCCGATCTCTTTGCTAAACACGGATGTGAAAATCCTGGCTAAAACATTATCGTTGAGATTACGGGGGGTTGTTCAGGATCTCATTCACCCAGATCAGGCGGGTTTTATACCGGGCCGCAACATTAGAGATAATTTGGATAGGTTGTTCCTGGGTTTGCAGCTCGGGGCGGATGTGGGGGGCCGCTCCATCCTGTCTCTTGACGCAGCTAAAGCGTTTGACAGGGTGGAGTGGCCCTTCCTCTGGGCCGCTATGAGAAGGTTCGGATTCGGGGAAGGATTTTTGTCCTGGGTCAAGCTATTATACAAAAATCCGACGGCCAGGGTCCTTACCAACGACTCGGTCTCAGAGAAATTCTCATTGGAAAGGGGCACCCGGCAGGGCTGCCCCTTATCTCCACTATTGTTTAATCTCTTCATTGAACCTCTGGCGACCTTGATAAGAGGGGACCCGGATATACTCGGATGTGGTTGTATGGGTGGTTCCGATAAAATACTATTATACGCCGATGATGTATTGTTATCTGTGGGTAACTCGGCTGTATCTATCCCAAAAGCGATTCAGTTGATTCGAGACTATGGGCTTCACTCTGGGCTTGAAATCAACTGGAATAAAACAGCGTTGCTTCCAATAGATGATATTTCTACTGAAGGCTTTAGTAGCCTCCAAGTACTGGAACCTCATGCAACCATAGAGTATCTGGGGCTCTCGATCTCCACGGACGTCAGGAGATATGTTGAGCTAAATATCCGACCACTGATAGCGAAAATTCGGTCAAAAATCTCCACCTGGGTTAAACTGCCTCTTACTAGGGCTGACAGAATAGGCTTATTAAAAATGATAATCCTTCCACAAGTGCTATATGCCCTTTCGGCATCTCCGGTGTGGGTGGAAGAAAAGCTCTTTAAACTTATTGAAAGGCTCTGCAATGAGTTGATTTGGGGGAGGAAACGTGTACGAATTAAGATCTGCTACCTATATAAAGGTCAGAGAGAAGGTGGATTGGCAATCCCCAACTTTAAATTATATTTTGTGGCAGCTAAGGTTTGTTTCTTATCAAAGTGGCACGATACAGGGCTGTCTCTACAAATACAGGGCAAGATTAAGGGGAACATGTCCTTTTGGGAGATCTGTGAATCGGGCCAACTGGCGAAGGGCGGGTTAAAACATCTTCCCGCCTGTAGACTAATAAATGAGAGTTGGAGATTCCTGAAGAGGATGGGCGAAGAGAAGGGCGCCCTACAGGTCTCCCCCTTGTGGTACAATACAAATCTGAAGGAATTTTGGAAAATGGCGGATGTTGAGGTTTGGATAGCACTAGGTGTAACTAGGGTATGTCATTTATTTCAAGACGGGACACTAATGACCTATAAGGATATTGAAAGAATTTATGGGTTAAGTAGGAATATGTATTTTCACTATCTACAGGTTAAAGATGCATTCAATAAGACACAGGAAAAAAAAATATTTTTTGTGCACAATAGTACACTGATAGATCACCTTTTTTTCAATTGGCAAGGGAGAAAGACAGTTTCACGAATATACAATCTCTTACTTAGAGAATTCACAAAGGATGTAAAATTCAAAGCTATCTCCCACTGGGACCCAGACGGGATACGTCTTTCACAGGGTCAATGGTGTGAGGTTTATCGGAATTTAGTTTTATGTTCACTAAATATGAATTATAGAATGATTCAATTTAACTTTATACACAGGATATACTACACTCCACTTCTACTTAAAAAAATGAAACTGTATAGAGACGATAGGTGCCCACGCTGTGAATGCATTAATGCAGATTTTCCACACTTGAGTTGGAGCTGCCCTGGTATCAAGTCCTTCTGGCAAGGAATACATGTAAAGATCGAGGCCCAATTGGGGTTCCAAATTCCCTTCTCTGCCGAGGTATTAATCTTGAATGAACTACTAAACGTGTGCAGGGCTGGGATATCTAAGAAACAAAAAACTATTATTTGTAGAATGTCTCTTACGGCAAAAGTCTTGTTGGCGAGGAATTGGATGAAGCCGCACCCACCGACTTTTAAACAATGGGAGGACTTGACACAGAAGATAAAGACGTATGAAAAAATGTACTTAGGAAATCGAAATCAGTTAGCACAATGGGAGGAGCTATGGGGAACAACGGAATAAATTTTCAATTCCTTCTTTCCTTTTTTTTTTTTTTTTTTTTTTTTTTTAATTCCTTTTCTTTTCCCAGGCAGAGGGAAGGGGGGTGGTTTGGGGGGTTGGGAAGGGGGAAATATTCAAGGTGGAGGGGGTAAAGGAGGTTATATGGATGGAGGAACAACTTCATACCATGCTTCAACCGTACTCACAATACTACAATTTTAAGTAGAGTCTGTACAAACTTAGTCAAAAAAAAAAGGTCTCCACTAGTACGAGTAGTGCTGCGGTAGCCTAGTGAATGCCGGTTTTCCACACTTACTCTGGTTTCTCGTGGGAAATAATCTGAGCAGGATAATACCGTACCAGTTCTCCATCTTTAAATCACTGAAGATACTCCGGAAACAGGAAAAAAAAATTAAGAGTAAACATCTGAGTGACTTTGAGAAGCACAAAATTATGACAGATGACTAGGCCAGATCATAGCTGGCTTGAAGTATGCATATTGGATGCTAAGCTTAGTGTCTAACAAAATGGTCTTGGTGGTAACCAATCACTGGTATTCTTGGGGAACCAAAGATTATGCCATTCAATCCAATCCTACAAAATCGATATTTAATGCTAGACACCACCAGAGACCGGGTGGACACCACCAGAGACCGGGTGGACACCACCAGAGACCGGGTGGACACCACCAGAGACCGGGTGGACACCACCAGAAATAAATGACTCCACTTAATCTTAAAGTTTTTCAGGCCAAAAGTATTGATGTTTAAATAAAATAGGTCTTGAATATCAGATTAAAAATGGATCCAACAGACATCACCAGATTAGCTGTTCTCAGCAGCTCGTAAATAGGTAACTGATAGACAGAGCATGTTCACTGTGTAGTGGTCAGAGGAGGCGACTACAGATTTCACTAATTTTAACAGGAGCTAAGCTGTGATGACTTGGTTGTTCCACTACACGGAGAACTGAGCACTTTCCTTCCTAACCCATTCTCTGTAGCTGGAATCAGCTGATATGTTAGGGAGCTTGGTGTATGACCCTCAACAATTTGATAACTGTTAAGCCATCTACATTTTTAGCCCACCCTGAAAGCCTTACACATAATTTGTGTTGTATGCATATAATTATCTTATTATTTTGGTTAAATCTGAGAATTTCTATCATACTAAGTACTATGTGCTTCTATAGAAGGTAACCTTTATTTTATTGTCCAGTCTCTGAAATGTTACAGTTCAGTGTCAAAATGTCAACATTTGTGACAACGTTATTCCCATGTGTGCAGTCTTCTTAGAAATAAAGTACAAACGTCAATTGTGACTATGAAGTCTGGATTTTAGATGTAGAGTATGCAAAAATTTCAAAGTCATGAAATACATTTTCCCTGAACTTGACTTTCAGTAGCACAGGGTTTTTATAGTGTCAAGAGTAGGATGACAGGACTTACATTATCATTGACAAAAAGGATGAATTTTAAAGTAAATCTGGAATGTTTGAGTGTTAGAAATCAGCTAAATGCCCATGTAGATTATTATTAGCTGTCAGTTTGATTGTTCACAGGGTAATCAAAACAGAAATTCAGTTCTATCGTAAGACTCTTTAAAACACCTTAGATTTGTTCTTTAGAACATTGATGACATTTCATGAATATTTTGACACAAGAACTGCTCTGTATAATAATTTAACATGTTCTAATGCCACAGAAGGAATTGTTCCAGATGAAAAGCCTCCTGACTTGAATGGAAATGTACACTAAGCGCATGCCGTATAAATGAGCTTTATAAATACTGAATACATATGCAGTATGTACTATATGTAAGTCTGTACAGAACTTAGAAAAAGCCAGATACCACTATTCATTTTAATTACAGTAGAAGAAGCAAGAAACTAATATAACATGGTTGTCCTGGAGGATTAAAGAAAAAGGTACTACTGTTTTCTTGGAAAGGTTACGATTGTCATTGGGATATCTCTGGTACTTAAGCTAAGGGTTTCCCCTTAAAACATATGGGGATTTTACTAGTGTGATGGACAAGAATTGTGACTTTTTCACCCCACAGGCTATAGGGTAAAAAATTTGTTTAATTCTTAAAGGTTGAACTTGCGTCTTTTTTCAGCCTTCTATACTATGTTATACCAGATCCACACCAAGTGGATCATGCTGGGTACGGGGGGAGCCCGCATGCAGCAGAGGATGGAGTGATGTACCAGTGCTTGATTAATTCTCCTCGTTGTTCATCATAAAATCAAAAATGTCATAAATTATTAAAATGTTGCTATTAACACCCAATTTATAAAGAGAGATTCTAGGAATAGTGTCAGAATATAACCTCTGTGATTTCTTTTGATGAGATGCCTTTCTGTGTAGACTTGCATGAAAGTGCTGAACATCCGGCAGCCATGGATTTTCAGCACTTCCATAAAGGGCTTCCCTATTATGGTGTGAGCTTCAGCTTGCTGTTATTTTATCACCTCAGCATCTCCTCTGACAAGGAGAAAAGATGCTGCATTTTCTATAAATCCCATCCTAAAGCTGCAATAAAATCCCCCTTTTAATTATTAAGTTTAATGCCTTATATTTAGCTTAATGTGGATTCTGCTAAGAATAAAGAGAATGTAGGTAAAAATCTGTTTCCAAAACCCAATATTTGACATGGATTTTCCAGTGAAACAGCTTTGGTTAATCTAACAAAGCCATATTTGACACAAAGTCTAGTGTGTTAGGCCAGTTTTAGGAAAATGTAGATATAAACAAAAGCTCTGTTGTATCTCTCACCTTTACAAATAATGTGAAATAATGAAAGAGAACCTGTCATCAAGTTTTCCCAGATAAACTAATGACCGGTTCCTACAGGAGTCTTCTATTTGTTTCTCATTCAATTTTTATCAGAAATGAGGAAGTTAATGGAAAAATATGCAAAGTTTTCCATGATGGGATAAGGAAAACCACGCCTCTTTTAGCTACCTTGTAAGGCAGCTCCCTTGACATAAAGTATGGCCTACAAGAGGCCTTATGACATGATGCAGGATTAAAACCAAACCAGTATATCTATTCCAGAAGAAACAGACTCCCAACTGTAGACAGCAGTGCTTCCACACAATTGCGTCTCCTCAGTACAGCGTAGGAAACAGGTTTGACTGGGCTAGTGGCTTGTGACTAGGATCAGGAAGTAAGAGTTCTCCTTACGGAGACTGCCAATTAAGGACACCATGTAGGCGTGTGGAATCTTGAAATTGATGGAAACAATGATTGATTCATATAGACACTGAAGAGAAATTCCTGAGGGTCAGGAGGATGAGGGAGCTGGGGGAGAAGTTGGAAAAGAGAAAACAAAACCCTCATGACTACATTGATTTTATAAAGATATGAGCTTTGGATTTTTATAAAAATAAAACTTAATATGAAACAGTGAAAAATTAAATGGACCTGAAAAATGATCCTATCTCACAGATTGGACACGTTATGCAGTCAGTACTATATGTAGTTTGCCTGCGAAGTGTGCAGAGTGCAGCAGATTCGTCAAAACTGGTGCACGGTCTTCATTAATCTGGCGCCTCTTGCACTGCTCTGGAAGTGTGATAAAAGTTATTATCCTCAAGCATAGCGTGTCAGCGATATAAAACTTTATCGTTTTATAAACGTTACAAGTTTGTTGGAAAAATAAATAAGATTGACACACACGTCCAGACTGACACGTTTTGAATCGAAGCTCTTAATCATAATCTAAATACTAGAGGTAAAAACTTTCTGAAAAATGAAAATGGCCAATGAATGAATGTTACTGAGATGACGTCACTTTCTGGAAGTGTGCACAATTTTTTTTCTTTTTTCATGCTGTAGAATAGTGGCGCACATAAGTAGTAAATGTGGCGTAAACTCCAACTAAGCGGTAACATGTTCCCTTAGATGCACATTTTTTTCTTGTCGGACATGGTGCAAATGCTACACAGAACTGGCGCAGTCACTTTATAAATACATCTGCAAGCAGTTTGTGCCAATTTTCTGTCTGACTGAAAAGAACGTCCAAACACTGGCTGTACAGAAATATGACAGAAGGACTGTAGTGCCAACACTGAAACATTATCTGCAGTATTGTGCTCAAATTTAAGACCCCAGAAAGAGACCAAACCTCTGATACTGCATCAATGGCCCCGGAAATTTGCTGTAAGATACAGATGGGTATGCAGAGCAGTTTCTATAGAGAAGCCTTTGAGCTTTCAGCTATGTTGCAGAATTGCCCCCATTGTGCCAGTCTACAAACTGCATTACAAGTGTCATTCTTATATTTTCTCATAACTGTTAAAATCTACCCTAAGGGCTAGAAACGTGTGATGCAATGGTTGACCATTGAACTTGACATTAAGACGCAATATTCATATATTCTCTATTTAAGCATGTTTCACTTTTTGTAATAATGGTAATATTATTCTTATGTCGATTTTATTTTCCATTGGAGATTTCTTATTTGACAGATACTGATCTTAAATACAATTTTTTCATGTATAGTGTATGCTCCAATGAAATATTCATTTGCTAAGGAAAAATCCCCCATGATGCAATGACCTTGGAAAATGAATGTCTGAGTCTAATTATTGTAAGATTATTGTCAAACATTATATGAGCCTAAAAAAGTTTTATATCTATATTCAGAATTGTGAGGACATTTAAGTCTTTTGCGTCTTTTTTATATTTTTATTAAGTTTTCAGAAAGTTCATTAAGATGTTACTAAGCATTGCAATATGCCAGCAAAACCACTTACTATAATTCCTTAAATGCACAATGCAACCATAATGCAGTGTATAATGTGTATGGTGTATTGCTTCAAGGTACAAGCTCTGCTCTAACATACATACTGATGAAAAACTATGGAAATAAATATCCTGCATTTCACAAAAACTATCAATTTTCATTTCATTTTGCCAGTTTTCAGACCTGAACTGCAAGGTTCGGGTTCATACTGAACTTTGTGGGTTTGGGTCCAACAAAACTAGTGTGGTGTTCAGGTGAACTTAAGGTGAAACTGAAGATGAAGTTTACTCACTACTCGGCTTAGTTTTATTAGTGCATAGTGACTAAGACTAGTAGTAGTTCAGTTTCACCTCCATGCAATATCACTATTGTGGATCTGATGAGAACTTTTTATTAACTATAATTGTGATGGAGATTCCGTTTCACTGTTTGGTAGATCACAATATCAATACATTAATAGGATTGAATATTAAATAAAGGTGAATGAATAGTGTATTATGAAGGGTACAGATTAAGATTTATTTTATTACATTTGTACTATGAGCTCAATGTGTTTTTTTTATAATATGCAAGACATTTATGAAGGTTAATACAATAAAATGATGATTTTTTTATTTGACAGTATTCAAGTTTTTCCTCTTATCCATTATGAAGTGCTAAATACCTATATCCATTTTTTTATTACTCTATACCATTGATATGCTGGTATCATTGAACACTGGGTATATGCTCAATGAATTGAGCTTCCTTTTCAGGTCTATAGACTACTTTGGGGCACATCGACTATGGGACCCTGGGGGGTACACTGTAAATAGGGGCTACTGTTGGGCACTGTTACTATGAGTTACTAAGGGAATATTGTGAATATTAGCTACTGTAGGACATTGTTTCTATATTTGCTACACGGTGCCGTCCTAACTGACTATAGCACTGAAGAGAATTCTCACCACCTCCTCATCACACCCTTAACCTGGGTTAACAGTGTCAGCATAAGTGAGGAAGGGGAACATCATACTGCAACTCCCTGCCTGCTTGACTGAAACAATTGACTGATACTCTGTTTCAGAAGAATGGTGGCTATAATTCCATGTATAGAGTCAGTCATCATGAAACATCTCTCCCGAGATTGTTGTTCCCCTTCATCAGGGATCGATGACTCCCAGTAAAATGGCATTGTGTTGTCTGTATTTAAATGTCCCCATTGACTCTGCCGGTGGCATTAAAAAGTTAACAACCATAATACCACCCGATTACGGATGTTAAATGAGGGTGTGGGGGGAGGGGGGTAGAGCAGGCTCTGTATCTCTTCACATAAATACTTAAGATAAATACATTCTGAAGTTTCAGTTACATTTGCATGAAAGAAATCGGTGTTCTTTCTCTTTGGCATCTGCAGTAAGAGAAGATACCATTACACAAACTGCAATGCCTCAGAGAAGATTCTGCAGCTTTTTCTTTTGTAGGTAAATTGTACACTTGCCCTATCTTTCAAAGCAGTAAATATCCCTCTGAAATACTTTGGACTTTAATGACTCTTTTAGAAATTGATAATCAAGTTTTTTTTCTTGCCAGAGAGCATCACACCTGTAGTTTGTGAAAGCAAATGGCATCGGTATATTATAACTCTATTAACAGAACCATCATGCTCGGTTTCTTGGGATCATGCACTGCATATTTTAACAATATCAAGGTCATCAATTGAGTTACCCTCCGGTTATATACATGCTAACATGTCTTTCTGTGCTTTTGTAGTCATTCTGAGATTGTGTCTGGAATAACTCCAGCTGCAATATGTAAATGAAAATGGCTGACAGTGTTTCAAACAAAAGGCAACAAAAAAAAAATCACATTTTAAAATAATGGTAGAATAGTACATAGCTGATGTGTTCTATCCTCCTGCTAAAATGACCAGGGCAAACAAATGAACAGCGTATTTATTTTGTAAATCGCTTAAAAACTTTCAAAGTTTTCGACCCCCCGCAGGATGTAATAATATGTCCTGGTGCACGAAGCGGTTAAGCTCCTCATTCTGAGGTCAAGTAAAAACATCTGAGAAACAAGTCACACCTCAAAGATGTTTTATGAGATGAGATTTTGGTGAACGATTAACAATAATCTGCAAAATCGTAACTGCTCATTCATATGATTTAAAAGTATTACAGTAGAATTTTATAGTACAATATTTGCATACAACACAAATATATTAAATATTAACTAAATCTAATGCTAAAAATGGATTTCTTTGCATTTTTTATTCTTCTGTATCTGAAAGCTATACAGTAGAATTTTATATTACAATATTTTCATTCTTCTGTATCTAAACGTAATACAGTAGAATTTCATAATTTGCATACAACACAAATATTTTAAATATTAACCCCTTAAGGACGCAGCCATTTTGTAGCTTAAGGCTCAGCCCGATTTTTTTGGATTCTGACTTGCGTCTCTTTATACGGTTATAACTTTTGAACACTGTTACTTATCAAAGCGATTCTGAGATTGTTTTTTCCCCACATGTTGTACTTCATTTTAGTGGTAAATTTTGGCTGATAAGTTTTGCATTTATTTACAAAAAAAAAGAAAATATGATAAATTTTTGAAAAAATTTGCCATTTTCGAAATTCAAAATCATTGCGTTTTCAGGCAGATAGATTTACCACCTAAATAAGTTGCTGAATAACATTTCCCATTTGTCTACTTTACATTTTCATAATTTCTGAAATGTCTGGATAATTTATTTTGATGTCACGCGGCTTGCAAATAGAATATCGCTTTTCCGGATTTTCAGAATTGACTATTTTGGGGATAAATACAGTTTGGAATGAAATTTTACATATTTAGCATCAAAACCCCCTATATAACCAACCCATTTTCAAATCTGCACCCCTCAAGCTATCAGAAACAGCTTTTACGAAGATTGTTAACCCCTTGAGATCTTCATAGTAATTGAATCAAAATGGAGGTGAAATTTAGAATGGTCATATTGTTCCCTTATACGTTCATTTAGCCCTAAAATTTACACATTTCCAAAAGATAAAAAGAGAAAACACACCATACAATTTGTTCTGCAATTTCTCCTGAGTACAAAGACCCCCCACATGTGGCTGTGACTTGTGATATGGGGGCACAGCGAGGCGCAGAAGGGAAGGAGGGCGCTGCAGCTGCCAGGATTTTAGTTTCCTCATTGGCCCCTTTTGAAGGCTATAAAATTTTCGCTTTTTCGTTATTGGGGCCATGTGATGCCATTTTTTTTGCGGGATGAGATGCTTTTTCCAATGTTACCATTTTGGGGTTTGTATCACCTATTGTTGAAAATTTAGGAACGTTTTTTGAGGACAGGAGTAGAAAAGCATCAATTCTGTACTGGATTTTTTACTTCTTTTTTTTTTGGTGTTCACCGTATAGACTAACAATCATGTTATCTTTATTCTATGGGTTGATACGATTACGGGGATACCAAACATGAATATATTTTCTTACGTTTTACTAAATTTGTCAAACAAAACCCTAATGTGGGGAAAAATCTATCATTTATGTATTGCCGTCTTCCAAGTGGCATAACTTTGTTACTTTTTTGGCTACGGAGCTGGTTGATGGCTTGTTTTTTGCGGGACATGTTGTACATTGCACCAGTATCATGTCGCAGTACATATGGTTTTTTGATCACATTTTATAGCATTTTTTGTGGGATTGAAAAGGTAAAAATCATAATTTTTGGAAGGTTTATAACAGTTTTTTTTTACGGCGTTTATCGTGCGGGTTCAATAATGATTTACTTTTATTCTATGGGTTGTTACGGACGCGGTGATACTATATATGTGGGGTTTGTGTTATGATTTAGACTTTTTTTTTAGTTATATGTCTCTTTATATGTTTTGGGGGTTTGGGGCATTTTTAGTGATTTATGACTTTATTTTTTTATTGAATAACTTTTTTTTTTACTTTTTCACTTTTATACCATGGGACATGAAGAAGCAATCTTCTGATTGCTTCTTCATGATAATATTCTGCAATACTGATGTATTGCAGAGTATTATCAGTGTCAGCCTATACACTTGCATAGGCTGGCACTGTGCCAGTAAGATGACGTCACAGACGCCATCTTACTGGCAATTCTTGCAGGTAACTCTGGGGTCCAGATCGGACCCCAGAGTTACTATAGCAACGATCGGCGCACCCCGAAAACGGTTCGGGGGGGCCGATCGTGGGGGAAAGATCCCCCAGATACATGTTAGATGCCGCGGTCGCGCTGACCGCGGCATTTAACGGGTTAAGCACCCGCGATCGGAGACAACTCCGATCGCGGGTGTTACACTGGGGTGCCGGCTATCAGTCACAGCCGGCACCCCGTCTTTCCCGATGCCGGTTCGGCTCAGATCTTGAGCTGAACCGGCATCAGCTCAGCGTCCGATATATCGGACGCTGAGCGCTAAGTCACTGCGCTCAGCGTCCGATATATCGGACGCTGAGCGTTAAGAGGTTAAAGGGGTTGTCCGAGTTTAAAAAAAATATATATATATATGTGGCCGGGAGCAGGCTGCCTAAAATAATAAAGATGTACTTACCTTCGGTGCCCTCCGGTATCCAGCGCTGCTGTCGCTCCGGTCCGGGCGCCATGTAAACAAACATGGCCGCCGGAGCAGCGCTGGACTCAGCTTCCGGCCGGCCGTGGCCGGGTACGCCTATCCGTCCCTATACACAGCATTGTGTATGGGGGCTGGAAGGTTGTCGGGTTCCGGCCGGAACTGAGTCCAACGCTGCTCCGGCGGCCATGTTTGTTTACATGGCGACCGGAGCGACAGCAGCGCTGGATACGGGAGGGCACCGGGAGGTAAGTACAGCTTTATTGTTTTAGTCAGCCCGCTCCCGGCCACATATAGTTTTTTTTGAAAACTCGGACAACCCCTTTAACTACATCTAAAGCAGGGGAGAATAGTGAACTTTTTAAAAATTGATTTTCTGTGCCTTTTTCTCATTCTTCTTTGTCCTGCAATGCGTAGCACAGCCTGATGAGGTCCATCCACATCAGGCAGATAAGGACATGATCTTTAACCCTTTACATACATGGAACAGATTTACCTTGAGTTTTCAGATTTAAAAGTTGAGTAGTCTACCATGTGAAAGTCTTTAGAAACCTGATCAGGTTCCATTAGCTTTCAGCTGTAAGTGGTTTTAGGAGAGAGATGGAGCCAATTTACAGACCATGCTTAATTAAGGAAGAAAAGCAGAGGTAAATGAAGGACACAAACATATTTCTTTAATAAAGTAAGTAACAAAGTTTATTATTATCATATACACTATTGATTTATGTAATTTTGATAAAGATTTAGTTAAGCTTTAAGGAAGCAGGGATATCCAGCTAAAGTACCCTAGAAACATTAGGTAATTCAACATATGGTCAAAAGTCTTATCTCAAAAAGCTCCTTTCCAACATGTACTGTACATTACATGTCAGTTAAGGACAAATGGAGCGGGCACACAGGCTAACAATGCATCATATGGAGTGGATGCTAGCTGCATAAAGCAACTAAACCCGCAATCAGTGCTGGCACTAATCGCGAGTGTTACACCCTTCAGTGCCACCATTAAAGCGATGGTGGCACTTAAACGATGGCCCTACATGGGTGCCGCCATCTTGGATCTGCCTGGAGCCCACACTGACTGTAAGTTGCTATAACAAACATGACCCTAAAGCAGTGTTCTATGGTAGTCCGATTAAGATCTGTAAGAAATTTCCAAAAAAAGTTAAAAAATATAATTCAAATCTAAAAGTTCAAATCACCACTTTTCCCAATAACTGATATAAAAATAAAAACATAATAAAATCGGGAACATGTTTTTAAAAAGTTTATTCCAAGTGTTGATCCTTGTAATGAATAATAGCACCCAAATCTACAAAACACCACAAAAAGTGATCAAAAACTCATA
Organism: Engystomops pustulosus; assembly: GCF_040894005.1. Taxonomy (NCBI): domain Eukaryota; kingdom Metazoa; phylum Chordata; class Amphibia; order Anura; family Leptodactylidae; genus Engystomops; species Engystomops pustulosus. The sequence goes on along the minus strand of NC_092414.1, from coordinate 55,850,890 downwards.
CAATCCCCAAAATGGTAGGAAAGAAAATTTTATCATGTCCAGCTAAAAATGACACCTCACACAGCTTCAAACGCATAAGTAGACTAAGTTCTATATTAACCGGCTAAGGACCGGGCCCTTTCCTGTTTTTTCATGCCCATATTATACTCTCCACCTTCAAAAATCTAACTTTTTTATTTTTACACGTAAAGAGCTGTATGATGGCTTGTTTTCTGCATAACAAATTGTACTTCATAGTGATGGTATTAAATATTGCATGCCATGTACTCAGAAGCGGGCAAATGCGTTGGTATGATCATGGGGTATACCAAATTTGTATAGGTTTTATAATGTTTTTATACATTTACAAAAATTAAAACCTCCTGTACAAATTTTTTTTTTGATTTTGCCATCTTCTGGCGCTAATAACTTTTTTATACTTTGGTGTACGAAGATGTGGGTGGTGTAATTTTTTGCAAATTTTGATACTATTTTCAATGATATCCTTTTTTGGACTGTACAACCTTTTGATCACTTTTTATAGATTTTTTTTTATATTTTTCAAAATGGCAAAAAAGTGCCATTTTCGACTTTGGGCGCTATTTTCCTTTACAGGGTTAAACGCATTGAAAAACCGTTAATATATTTTGATAGATCAGGCATTTTCAGATGCGTCGATACCGAATGTGTTTATGATTTTTACATGACGATGACGTCATGGGGAGCTAGGATCCTAGGCTGCCGGCTGCTTTGCCGGCAACGATCGCTGTGACGACACCGGGTGTTACTGGAAAGCCTTTGCTGCAATATGCAGAGGCTATGGAGAGGCTCAGCCTGCCCTCCTGCTTCCCAGATGAAATACTGCCACTAGGAAGTACAAGTGGTTTTGCAGAAAACAAGCCCTTACAAAGCTCTGTACATGAAAAATTTTAAAAATAAATGGATTTTTAACCCCTAAGGACGCAGGTTTTTTTCGCTCATTTCTCGCTCTCCACCTTCAAAAATCCACAACTTTTTCATTTTTACATGTACAGACCTGTGTGAGGGCTTATTTTGTGCGTAACAAATTTTACTTTCCTGTTATGTTATTTTTATTGTAAACATGCTGTGTACTGCGAAGCTGAAAAAAAATTCCAAAATTGAAAAATTAAAAAAAAAAACGCACGCAACGTCACGTTCTTGTGGGGTCAGTTTTTACGACTTTCACTCTTCGCTCCAAATAACATGCCTACTTTATTCTTTGGTTTGGTGCGATCGCGGTGATACCAAATTTATATAGGTTTTATTGTGTTTTAATACATTTTCAAAAATTAAACGAATGTGTACAAAAAAGAAAAAAAAATTTGTCTTCTTCTGAAGCTAATAACTTTTTCATACTTTGGCGCACGTAGCTGTGTGAGGTGTCATTTTTGGTCTGTGCAACATCTAGATAATTTTCGGACATTTGGGCGCCATTTCCCGTCTCGGAGGTCACCGCCGGCCGTAACCGTTTTTGTATTTTGATAGATCGGGCATTTTGGGACGCGGCGATACCTAATGTGTCTGTGATTTTTACTGTTTATTATGTTTTATATCAGTTCTACCGAAAGGAGGGTGATTTGAATTTTTAATATTTTATTATTTTTTTTAATTTTTAAACTTTTTTTTTCCCACTATTTCTTAGACCAGCTAGGGTACATTAACCCTAGATGGTCAGATTTTTCCTACCATATACTGCAATACTTCTGTATTGCAATATATGGCATTTTTGCAGCTCAATCATTACAATGAGCCACTGGCTCATTGTAACGAATCTGCAGACGCCAGATAGCCTTGGGTCAAACGAAGACCCGAGGCTACCATGGCAACCAATCGCCGCCCCCCCGATTGCGTTCGGGGGCGCGGCGATCGTAATAAAGATGGCGGCACCCGCGGACCGCCGTCTTTTAAATGCCGCCGGCAATGAAAGGGTTAATAGCCACGATCGGTGCAAGCACCGACCGCGGTTATTAGCGGTGGGGGTTTGCTGCAATATGCAACAACCCCCACCTTTGTATGAAGAGGACTCAGCCTGTGAGCCTTCTTCATACGTTACCTATACCTCTGCGCCGTAGAGCTACGGCGCAGAGCGTTAAGGGGTTAAAGAAAGGGAGAAAAAAACAGTAAACTGCTTATCAATGCTTGGAAATTAGGGACTTAGCAGGCATGGCTTCTACATAAAGATCAATTAGGGAAGCTAGATAGATAGGGATAACCCACACATTGAGGGGAAAAAAAGGAAGGGGTTCACTATTACATTTTTGTTATTACAGTCCACTTTAAAGGTTACACAGAATTGTGTTAGATATTTACATAACTGTAACCTATTTTAGACAAAATTCTTAGTGAACAGATTCCTTTGTAGAGAAGAGTTGTCAACATTTTGTGCTCATCTAAGAAATTTGATTCATTGTGATTTTGCCATATACCATATAAAAAGGACATAAAAATACTCTACCCAAGTACGTTATACAGAACTACATTTACAGTTTGGCTGATTTATACATAGGAAAAGCAACAATCAGAAAATAGCGATAGCAAATATAAAATTTTGGCTTCTGTTAGTCATTTATCTAAAACAATCCATGATTCATAAGAGCATTTACAGTAAGTAATTATTACTGGAAGGCTACGAAAGCTGCACATTGTAATGTCTGCTGCTTCACAAATGATGAACATCAGCTCTCATTTCAGGAATCTTATCAGCAATGTGCTGGGGTTTTTATGCTTCATACTATAGTTAGCTATATTGTGATAATAAACATAAAACTGTCTAAATGTACATCATTATTATTAAAATTATTATTACTACAGTTCTAAAGCTTTCTCATTAAAGATACTAAGGAGTGAAATGTATTGAAATAAACATCTATTTTACATTCTTAAAGTATATCTACCATAAGATCCCTATAAAAGGAGTCTACCATCTTCCAACACACTCATTACTGGTGACTTAGAATGTCACAGTTCACAGTATTATATGGTTAACCCTATTAGGTATGTACCCAGTTAAAGTTTGCTCTGCTGGTTGCATGGCCCCTTCCATCCTCTGGAAGCCAGCAGGACACAGAAATTCACAGAAAGTCCTTAAATCTGCTCCCCAGGAGTCAAATGATTTGCATCCAGTGACGATTGACTAACTTTAAAAGGGTAAATTTTATATGGATGACCCTTTAATGATCTTATACTTACCATGATAAAGTTTGCTATAATTCTCCAATCCATTTAAATAAGGAACAAAAAGTCGCAAAATATTACACCACCCATAGCTCTGTACACCAACATTTTGTACAGGAGGTCTTAGTTTTTATAAATGTCTGAAAACATTATAAACTACCGCCACACAGTGAGGAATACAGCCATACAGTGAGGAAGACTACCCCCATACAATGAGGAACAGTACCACCATGTTCATTTCTTCTTCCCAGAGTTCTCTGCCCCATGTAACACATTGTGCTCATGGCCATTTTGCTAATAAAGTGTTGGGAGATTCGTAATTCTTTCCCACAAATTCGGTAGAATTGATTCGCCATCTCTAGTTGTCAGTCTCTGTCTATAGAGGCATCACTGGCTGCATTGGACAGTATTGAAGAAGAAATTATGTGCACCCACTGGCATAGATTCTCATTCAGTGCATCAGGGTGGTGTCTCACTTTGTCAAGCAAAAAATTTCTCTAAAGTAACAGCTCAAGTGGAATTAGAAAAAGGTTTGTTTTTACAATGTTGCAGCTGGTGGACTCCATTCAGATAGGGATTGAAATCACTGTACCCGATTCATTGAACTAAACCTAAAATTCCCATTTAAGCACCATTAAAAATGTGAGTTTATTTAGCACATGTACCTGCTTGGATTGATCAGGTTTAATGTTAAGATTGGTTGTTAACCTGAAAAACCCCTGTATGATTTACTATTATAAGGTATTATTATTAAACATAATTATATTTAATATTATTGCCTTAACTCTGTAATTATATTCAGGAATGATGGATAAAGTATCTCTATTCAAATGACACCAGCTACAAAAGAGCATATATTTTGTAAACCTATTTATATAGTTCTTTATTACTTTTCAAATTTTTCTTTATAGTTCAATAAAAGGCCTAGAATAGGAAAATAATATGTATAATGATAAATACACAACTATATGCTATCTAGCTAGTTATGATTTACATTAAATCTGCCTCTTAAAGGTCATCCAAAAACAAACCAATATGTATTCACAGATTTTTTTTTTCACACTGTTGATTCAATTTTATTTGAAAATAGACCTAATTTAATATCAATTTTTTGCTTGGAAAACCCTCACCGGGGGGCTTAGTGGCAATAATTGAAAAATAAGTTTGACTTACTCATTTTTGTTCAGGAAAAAAAGCTAATTCGCAGTACAAAACAATCAACATAATAAAAATAAATTGAATGTTTTCTCCATTATCCTCATTTCATATGATCACTAAGAAAAGACATGCAAAATATTTAACGATTTATGTATTGCTTATCTTTTATAGCAGAAATAAATTTGAATAGTGTATAAAGATCATTTTACTAATCCATGTTATTAATCCAAACTACATGTAACCAGAATACATGCTTTGTATGCTCTATCAAACCATCATTGGCAGAAGGGGATTACAGTCCTCTAGATGCTGACCTTATATAGAAAGTCTACAATACTACTAATTGAGCTAAATGAGCTTTGTTTTCTGGGGATACCAATCCTCTTCCTATATCAGGTCATAAGCTCTGACCTATTTCCAGTTTCTTTTTTAAAAAAAATTGATCAAGAATTTTTAATCTGACAAAGTCAAAGCCAAAGAACCACTTTTGGCCACAAACCACAAAACACATCTTTACATTTCCTTTCACAAACAGGCTAAAATTGTAATGTTAATCCACACAAATTCTTATAATCCAGCTTTTTCACTATAGTGCACTTCCTTGCCGGGTAAAAATATTTAGCCAGAACAACAAAGTGCTTCATCTTTTAACTAACCATAGGATTCTTTTTCTCTAACATCATTAGATTTGCTATTGAAAGCTTCTTTGGCAATGTAAGGTGATGCTTATATTAAAGTTTACTAAACTTGATGTTATTCAGCTTATAACCGTTAAGAAGTGAATTTATTGTATGGATGAAATATCTAAATGGGCAGTACCATGATAAGTGGGCATTCTCTATGGTTGGTCTCTTGTTGAGGAGAGGGGGTTCTACCATAGACAGATTTCATACTTCAAGTAAGACTGTGCAATAAAAAGGAGGAGCACTCTGTCCCAAAATCTTGTAATGGTTATTACTTTGGTTTCTGTTTAAAGTAACATCATAACTGCCTTGAGCCTTTTATCTCCAAACTACTTTCACATATGTATATATTCTAGTATGAGCTGACCCGAGTATAAGCCTGAGGTACCTATTTTAAACACAAAAAAATCCTATTTTTTACCTTCCTATTGACTAGGGTGGGAAATGCATTGGTCACAACCTCTACCAAGTATATAGCTAGCTAGCCCCCTCCCCCGAAGTATATAGCTGGCCAGCCCCATGCCCCCAAGTTTATAGCTGGCCAGCCCCCTGCCCCCCCCCTGGAATATACCCTTCCAGCCCGGTTTTCCAGTATATAGACAGCTTGCACATGCCCCCTTGTATGTAGCCTGACAGCCCATTCTCCTAGTATATAGCCAGCCTGCCCTTGCCCCCTAGTATATAGTTAGACTGCCCATGCACTACTATATAGCAAACTAGTTCATGTCCCTAGTAAAAAAGCCAGCTCCCTCCTCACAAGTATATATCTAGCCCACTGCCCACCAGTATATCCCCAGCCAGCACAAGCCCCCAGTATATAGCCAACACATTCCCCCAGTATATTGCCGAAACATGCTCCCAGTATATAGCCAGCCCACTGTCCCCAGTATATAGCTAGCCAGCCTATACCTGAAATTATTCAGCCTATACACCGTAATATATAGCCAGCCATCTGTCCCCAGTATATAGTCATCCCCAGGCTCCAAATATGCCCAGCACGTTAAAAGAAACTTGTACTCGCCTTTCCGACGACCCCTCAGACAGGTCTTCTTCCTGATTGTTGTCAGCTGCCTGTGGCAGGTCCCTCCACATTGTGGACACAATATCATGTCAGCAACTTCATAGTGTGTGCACGGTCAGTGCACAAGGACCTGCCGCCGGCAGCAATGAAGAGAAGGACCTGTTGGGGGCATCAGAAAGTTGAGTATTGATTTTCTTTTCTTTATAGACTCGAGTATAATCCAAGAAAAATTTGGTTTATACTCAAGAACATACAGTAATTAAGTTCAATTTTATCGAGAAGTATAATACTAACAAATATTTGATAACTGTAACTCACATCTTTTCTCCTAACCCCACCGGGTGGGGTGGTCACCCATAAACACAAGTATCATAATTAGCATATCATATTGCTTTAAGAAAATTAAAGTTGAGCATTCCATCAAAGATGAATTAAAAGATTCAAATCTATTTGGTCCAAACTGAAGTTGCTGCAATTGTCCTGATTTTCAATTAAAACTTTCTTCTTGTTTCATTTTTTTCTGAATTTTTTCACACCCATCCCTCCTCTCTAATCCCTGGAATGTATGACAGCCTCAGCCACCATTTTAAATAATCTATATGAACAGAATCAGAAAAGTTTGGGTACCAAAAAAATGGCAGATTCATACCAACCAATAAATCTATATTCACTGATATCTGTATGGAAAATCCTTTTGAAACCTCACCACTGTAGCATCTGTTACTAGATTGGTGATGAAAGGAAAAGAATACTGGACTAGGTGGAGCTGCACAAAATTGAGAATTCTGCACAACCTCTCTGTGTTGTGATATGTACTAATTATCTGTGCATTTCCAACCTAGAGGATGGATGGACACAAATGTTATTGGTTATTTAATGTTTGCTTCTTATTTTGACTGGTGGCTTTGTTTGCTGAATAGAATATATCTGACTCCTTGTAACATAGTTGCCAGATTTCAACCATGTACAGTAGTTTATTTGCACCTTCTTCTTCCTTACACTGATGCTGATTAGAAGCTACTCTGAGAGACACAACCTAGAGATTCCCAGGCGAAGATCACACACAAGTTGCGCAAGCTTCGCATCAAAAAGTTATTCCAGTGTCACAATAAATAACAAGTTTTTTTTTTCTCCCATAAGAAAAAAATTGCAGAGCTCTGATACTTATTTGTTTTCTTAGCTATTAGCAGACACATGAATCAAATCCATTAGATCATTATTCTTTTGGGAAGCACATGTTATCACGTTGAAATGTTTGTTTAGACACATCTTCGCTTAGGCAAAGAGAACAAGCCCCAAAACAGAAAAAAAAGCGTATACAAATGACATGATCAAAACAAATATATATATTTTATCGAAAGTGGAATGCACCTTTGGTTTTGTAAACTATCTCTAGTTGGCAGTGAATAACCTTGTGTGTCATCATTATGTTTTTCTGTTTGTCAGATGCACTTTATCATTACTAGTACTTTGTTCAGTGGATGAAGGGTTCAGAGCCCTAAATATCTGTCTCACTATTATCCACAGCTCTGACAGCTTTTGCAAAAGAACAGAAATATTCTCTCCAAGTTTAAAGAAAAAAAAATTGTAGAGATTTTACCTGCCAGTGATAATTGGAATTGTTGGAAAGAGACGATATGATAATAATAATATTATTTCATTGTTGAATGTCAGGGGTTTCTGCCAGGCTGTGTCCTACCAGAATATCAGGGCTTTGGCACAATACTATACTGAAGATGTAAGTAGCTTCTATGAGTGTGATCTTCTGTATTCATTGGAAATCGTGAGAGCTAGGGATATGGGAGATGATGGCCTCTGGCCACCACAGGCCCAGTCCTTACCTTATCTTATAAGCTTCTCTGCTTCTTTCACATGATATCTAGATTTACAACATACAATTTGTAGCAACCGTTACTATCTTTGAAAGGGGAACTATACAACTGTTTTGCAGGTGGACAGGGGCAGGTAGATGGTTGTTTTGTTTATGCAATCTGTGAGAGCTATACACGTGTAGACCATGATGTGACCGATTGTCTCTTTGGCCTATAGGTACACCCTGAATTTCCTATCAATCTTCTGTTTTAAAAATGTTCTTTATGGGCTTAGTGGCAAAGACTGTTGGCCACCCACTTCCCAGTTTTCCCATCATTATTGTCTCACAAACCTTAATATTAAGAGAAATCTGGTTAACATTCCCTTCCTGTGCAAAACACAGAGCCAAAGACAAGACCCAGAAGAATGGTCACCAGATCCACCACAACAAAGAGAGCAGGTATTGGCTGATAAGTTCAGAGATATATGCAGGTTGTGGACGGCTTTGTAAGTAATGGTTAATATTTTAGACTTAATTTGCTGATCAATGGATCTCAATATAATCTTACAGAATATAATAAACACAAATTATACAATTTATTCTGTGAAAACAATATTCCAACCCTAGCTACATATTTTTTTTCTCCATTTTTTATTTTTTTTTTTTGGTCTCATAAAATGACAAATACAATGGGGGTTATTTACTAAGGGTCCGCGGCCGCACTTTTGTCAGATTTTCCCGACATTTTCAAGGGTTGCAGGGGCGTGACAGATATTTAACAGGGGATTGTTTAGGACACAAAATGGATTGTGGCACGGCTGTGCTGGCTTCCATGCAACAGAAATGGGGCTGGGGGGGGGGTGCCGTCGGATGAGACGACTGATTTGGGATTTAACTTTCAAATTGTGTCGCATGATCAAGCACTTACATGCACCAGGAAGAAGAACGTGAACTCTGTTGGACCTGAGCGGGAGAGCGACACATGCAGGATATTGGGCGCACGATCTTAGTGAATCGCGGCACAGTGCATTATCGTCGGACAATGAAATTTAGGAGAACTCCTCTGGAGGCGTAAGTAAATGTGCCCCAATATGCGTAAAATATGCATAAAAGATAAAAAAAAGCTTTTACTTTTTAACCCCTTCCGACATTTGACGTAATAGTACTGCATTACGGGAGGTTCGTTTCTGCAAAATGCAGTACTATGAAGTCAAACTTCTGGCCCCGGCTCCTGAACGGAGTCGTTGCCAGAAGCTGTGGGAGTCGGCAATATATTATAGCCGACACCTGCGTCTAACACCCGCGATCGGAGATTTCTCAGATCGCGGCTGTTAACCCCTAACACGCCGACCGCGGTGTGTTAGGAGCATTTAAAGTGAATCTGTGTCTCTCCCCCCCCACCCCCCGCGGCGCTTACCGGGGGGGTCCGCTGCTCCGATCGCAGCCCCGGGCTGCACAATCCTTCTCCAGGAGCAGAGTCCTGCCTTCTGACAGGACCCGCCTGTAACACACTGAGCTTGCGCAGCATGCTCAGTGTGTTACATTACACAGTGTAATACATCTCTATTACACTGTGTAATGTGAAGAAGAGCATGAACAAGCGATCAGTGGATCACTTGTTCAAGCTAACCTGTAAAAGTAAATTAAAAAAGTTAAAAACATTACTTAAAAACATTTTTTAATAAAAAGAATTAATTAAAGTTAAAGTCCCCTAAACACACACATTCCCTATACACATGCAATAAAGTGAAAAAACCACAAAATCGCCACAAAACAATAACTCAGAAGTGTTCTAAAAAGTGATCAAAAAAAGTTATGTGCGCCAAAATGGTACCACTGAAAAGAACAACTCAACACGTAAAAAATAAGTCCTAAACCAGCTCTGTCAACCAAAAAATATTAAAGTTACGTCTCCGAAAAGATGGTGATGCAAAAACAAATGAGATTTATATATATATTAGTTTTTATCCAGTAAAATTGTAAAAATAAATGAAAAACTATATAAATGAGGTATCACCGTAATCATAGTGATCTATAGAATAAAGTTAATATAGTATTTTTAGTGTACAGTGTACGACCCCCAAAAAATACGAAAAGGAAGTAAACCAAAATTGACAATTTTCTTTTCACCCATACATTCAAGAGTTAATGAAATCTCATCAATATGCTAATGACCCACTAAAATGAAGTATTTGTAAAGTGCATCTCATGTCAAAAGCAAAAAAATAAGCAATTATATGTCCAAATTGCCAAAAAAACCACATTAATTTAGCCCAAAAAATGTTACTTTCAAAATTGCATCCGATTTTGTTTTAACAAATGTAAAACAATTAAAGGGTTAACAAACTTCATAAAAGTTGTTTTACGTACGTTGAGGGGTGTAGTTTCTATAATGGGGTAATTTATGGGGTTTTACTTTTATTTAGGTTTCTCAAAGTGACTTTAAACCAGTGTAGGTCCCTCAATAGCAGGATTTAGTGTTTTTTATGAAAATGTGAAAAATCTCACCTAACGTTCAAAGGCCCATAACATCGTACAAAAATAAGAGTATGCATAAAAACATGTCCACATAAAGTAGTCATTCGGTGAATGTTAGTTATTAAGTATTTTTGAGGTTATGACTCATGTATGGAAAGAGAAGAACATTTTGAAGTTCGAAAATCAAGAATTTTTCCAAATTTTCACCAAATATCTGATTTTCTCATAAATGTAAAACATACAATCAAAAATTTTCAACTAACATGAAGTACAAAGTGTCACGAGAAAAAAATGTAAAATCACTTGGATATGTTAAAGCGTTCCGAAGTTATAACCACTTATAGTGACACAGGGCAGATTTGAAAAAAAGGGCCGCGTCAGGAAGGTGAAAAGTGGCTTCGGCGTTAAGGGGTTAAGACCGTATGTTTTCAGAAGGGTAATATTGATGCTGGAGCATACAAAGATATTTAAGACTGTATGATTTTAACTTTGTAGCAACATTTATGCGAAGCCTGTCCCAGCATAGCTGTGTCAAAGTATAAGGCAAGGTCTATAAGTTGGAAATCAGGCTGGTAACTGTAGTTTAGCTCTTTCTCCTGAAATGACCAAGAGAAAGGCAAAATGTTTCTATGTGGAAATCTTATCCTTATTCTATAATTATGTGAATACAGTAACTATGATGGAAGGTTTTTATAGCTATTTTCTTTTCCCATGTGGCTCATAATGTGCATAGAATTATGACACATTAGATTTAATTGGAAACAATATTATATTTTTAACTGTTGATTCTTGTGTGATTCATAATACTGAGCCATACCAATTGTTGTTACTGTGCCAACATACCGTATAAGTCATCTGTACTACATAGATAGTTTGCTTTTATTATTGCTGTATGTTTCGATTAAAAAACATGCCAATCTGTTACAGGCTGGATTTGGAGAACATGCCTGATGCATGGTAAAGTATTTTGAAGGGCACAGGAAACACATTCAAATACCACCAGTGGGCAAAGACATCCATATGTGACTAGGAGTCTTCTGTAGTCTGTTTTTTTTAAAAGGGTTGGCCACTTTACCTCATGTTTTTTTGTAATGTGTATGTAAGGGTGGGGGAGATGGGCAGGATATTAGTTCAAAGTGAACCAGTGTCTATGTAATGTGATTTTTTTAAAGGCGGAGCCTTTCAGAGCAGATTTGTATTGTCAAATTTTACAAGCTAAAAAATTTTTGGCTTTTGTCTAAATTTTCTATAGGATGAGATCCACTTTTCAGGTATATCATTTATGGGATTTCAATAGCTAATTGGGGATATTTTCAGGCGATTTCCCATTTATATAGCTTCTTGTTATTGGCTTGCCTTGCAGAATATAGAACTCATTTGGTGAGAAATTTTCTTGGTTTTGCATCACCATGTTCTAAGAGGGATAACATTTTAATATTTTCGTTTACAGAGCTGTTTTAGGACTTTTTTTTAAGTATTTTGCGAGACAGGCCGTACTTTTTTTCGGTATCATGCCAGGTAGGGGTTACCTTTTGATCACTGTTATCCTGTTTTTATGAGGTTGGATGTAATTTGTGCGTGTTTTTTTTTTACTTTTTTTTTTTTTTACTGTGTTCACCGGACAGGTTTGGGAACAATTATATTTTATTGTTCTGGTTATTGCAGACATTGCAACACCAGTTATGTGTTATGTTTATGTGGTGTGGTCACTTTTTTAGGTTATATGTGTTTTATCATTGGATTCAGGAGTTTTGGAACTTTTATTTTTGTATTAATGATTCGCACAGGCTCAGAAGCAGAGCCAACACACGTACATGCACACTGAGATAAGGCCGCATAGAGTTAAAGCAATGCTGCAATTGGATTAGTTGCCCACATTTTTCTCCTTCACTGCAATGCAACAGCCTTCCCTCTGCTATCAGTCTGTCAGTTATCGCTCAAATGCCCATTGCAATACCCTCTCCACCCTCTCTGTGCTGAAGACCAATTGAACATTACACTGCTCTGCCTAGGTGATTCTCCTCATGCTGCTTCCAGAAATCACTCAGTCCTCAGCACTGATGCCAGGAGTTTTAACTAATGTAATAATAATAAAACACCAACACTTTTCTCTACATCATTATATAAACAAATAATCTAGCAGTGAAAAGATAGAGAATATAGAAAGGTACAGAAGATAGATAAAAAGACAAGACAGATACAAGAAGATGGATAGATAGATACAGTAGGTAAAAAAAAGTCAGACAGGTAAAGAAATCAATAAATACTAAAGACAGATTGGTAGATAGATTAGACTGATAAAAAAAAGCTAGATAAATAGATTGACACAAAAGGAAGATTGTTACAGAAGGTAGATAAAGAATCTAGATACAGAAGATAGATGAGGCACATTAGATGGAGGGGAGGGGTGGGGCAGTTCACCAATAGTTTTTCAATTTCCTGTGTGGGTGTGTCTAAGCTATATTATGCATGCACAAGCTATGGTTTCATTGGTGAGCAGCACTTGCTTGTGATGTCACAGTCAAGCTCCGCCCCTCCATCTTGGTGGCTGTAGGTTTTTTGCAGAGCTGAAAAACATGGTTGTTTTGAACAAAGGTACCTAATGGGGACTAAGAGGCAAAATACTTTGAGAAATGATTAAATGAATTTAACTTTCATTAAAAGCATAAAGTGTACCGTATTTTCCGGACCATAAGGCGCACTTAAAAGCCTTGGATTTCCTTGGAAATCCAAAGTGCGCCTTATAGTCCGGTGCGCCCTATGTATGGCGCTGGGCAGCGGACCATACTTACATAGGTCCCCGCTACCGGAGACCGGAGACAGCAGATCTCCAGCGGGAACTGCAGACCACGCGGCACAAACAACTTCTGCCCCGTGGTCTGCAGTTCCCGCTGGAGATCTGCTGTCTCCGGTAGAGGGGACCTATGTAAGTATGGTCCGCTGCCCTCCTCCACCTCCCCCTCACCTTCCCCACTCACCTTCCCCGCGTCGTCACGTCTCTTCTCGTCGGGTCTCCGCTCCGCCCCCGGACCTCCGCCACGCCCCCGACCCTGCGCCTTATAGTCCGATGCGCCTTATATATGGAATTATTACATAATTCCCTGCGCCTTATATTCCGGTGCGCCTAATGGCCCGGAAAATACGGTAACCGTCATTCTGAAAAAAAACAAAAAGAAAGTGATTAAAGGTTAACACAAAAAAAACTGTACTATCAATATCAAGCAGCAAATGAGCAACATTGGGGAAAGAAGCACATAACATTTGGGTTTATTAATCATGATTTTACAATAAATTGAATCTGTGAAATATTTTACAGTAAGGGAAACATGAATCCCCTCTGTGACTTGTGCTTATTTCCATTTTCATCTATTCTTAGCCCTAATGCGGAGATTGTTTCTAACCCAACAATGCAATGAGCCTCCTATCAGTAAAGGGTTTAAATATCCAGACTGCACATAAATGCATTGCGCTTTGTTTCTCATCAACTGTTCCATGACTAGGTCTATATACTGCATCACAGAAAGTACTGACATTGGTTTTTCAAAAGAGATTAAGAATAATCTTCCTATCACAGCTTCTTTGCAGTGACCACCTGCTAGATGCCTTTGAAATGGGCATTCTGTCATAGCAATTTACTCTGTTTATATAGAGTTCCTGAACATTTAATCCCTTCCCTTATCACCAGATACAACGAAAGCAACACGGGATATGTGGTCTAACAAACAATCCCCCTAGCAATTACAAACAAATGTTATTGTCACAAATGTCTAATGATATATCCAAATATAAAGACATTAGGATAATATGTGAAAATAGAGAATTTTTATTTTTATTTGACAGAAGCAAAATAGTAACAAATAATTTATAACTATTTGTTTTTTTAAAAAAAGTAAAGAGAAGCCAAAAAAAACTTGTTGCAAACCATTATAGACATGGTTACAATATGTACATGCTGCCATCCATCATTGATGGGGTATTTACTAAACAATGGGACCGAGGTATTAAGATTGATGTGTTGTCTTCACTCCATCATGAGGACCAGCTCACATAAATTAATGGTCTCACCAATGTCAAGGGTGTATGGAGAGGGATCGCGGGCTGACAGGTGCCACTGGCACTGATTGTAGCAGTTAAAGAAAACCTACTAGAGAGGAGCGAGCACTAAAATGCTCAGGTGCTCGTTATTCGATACAAACTTTTCCCGATGCTCGAGTGCTCGTCTCGAATAACGAGCCCCTTTAAAGTCAATGGGAGACCCGAGCATTTTTTCACTGAAAGAAAACATTAAAAGAACAGTGCAGAATAACACATTACATATGTTTACAGATGTTTTCCTTGTAAGAACACATTGAAATAACACTATTCTTCACATTGCAGGTGTTCGAGCGTGTCTTCGGCTAAGTTAGGAGATGTTCGGAACATCTGGAATGTGAAGAATAGTGTTCTTTCAATGTGTTCTGCACTTAAATGGTCCTGTGTTCATTGTTTTAATTCTATTCTTCCCATTGCAGGTGTTTGCGCGTGTCTTCAGATAAGTTCGGAGATGTGCACGCACATCTTCAAAGTGAAGAATAGAATAAAAACAGTGAAAACAGTGAATACAGGACCATATAAGTGCAGAACACATTGAAAGAACACTATTCTTCACATTCCAGATGTTCGTGCACATCTCCTAACTTAGCGGAAGACAAGCGAGAACACCTGAAAAGTGAAGAATAGTAATATTTCATTGTGTTCTTACAAGGAAAACATCTGTAAACATCTGTAGTGTGTTAATTTGCACTGTAAACACTGTTCTTCACTGTCTTTTATTAATTTAATGCTCGATCTCGAGCCGGCGAGATACTCGTCCGAGCAACGAGCCGGTCCGAGTATGCTAATACTCGACCGAGCCGTATACTCGGACGAGTATACTCGCTCATCTCTAAAACCTACAATTTGATTTGATGCATTATGAACCAAACATACCTTGAGAATCCTGTAGCTACACTGATGCAGGATCATATCTTAGTTGATCCCTGTGCTGAGTGGTTTTGCTGAAAAAACAATTATACCATTCAGGACCTTGGGAAAGCTGGGGCAGACTGTCTTACACATTACACAGGAGCTTGGAGCTAAAATGGCTGCTATGTAAAGCATGACTAGTCAAGCACTAATCAACCTGAGCTGGATGACTCATACACAGCAGCTGAGTCATGTGCTAGACAAGAGCATTATCATAATGTTATCTCTGTTTTATCAGCAAAACCACAGAGATTAACCAAGATATGATCCTGCATCAGTGTAGCTACAGCATTCTCACAGTATGTTTAGTTCATACTGCATCAAATCAAATGGTCGGTTTTCTTTAACCAGTCAGTGCTGCACATTGCCATATTGGATTGTTGATTAGTGCCCCCTGTGACATCATCAGAAGGCTTTACAGTACACTGAAGAGAATTTAAAATGTTGTCATAACGAAGTACAATTTATCCCACATATAACAAGCCCTCATATGGCTTTGTAAATCGATAAATAATAGAAGCAGGGGAGTTAAAAGCATAAATTCAAAAACTGAAAAAGGCTGTGTCCTTATAGGGTCAATCATCTGAGCATCCCACGACAAGCCAGAGAAACAAAGGTGTTCTGACCTCTTAGTAATTTGGGAAAAGCACTCCTTAACTTTTGCTAGTGGATTATAACATTGGTATTTTGGCCCTTCCATGACCTTTAACCTTAAACTGCAGAACCGATTACACACAGAATGAACCCACTCCCCTCCTTTCTGAAGAAGTTTTGTTCTGGTACTGTATGCATTTCAAATCATTGCCATTACACAGGTCAAAACTTACAAGTAATGGGTCTAGTAATTGACAACAAACTGGACCAAAAACTGTGGCTTGGCAGTAAAAGACAGTATCAAGTATCTTAGGTTGTTCAATGTATGCAAAAAAATCCTAAGACTGTTTTATGAGTCATCAATTTTGAACTTGTTATTCTTTGCTGTCATCTGCTGGGGGGTACTGTCAAAAGAAGAGATGAGAGATAAATTGAGAAAATCAGGAGGGTCCAGGGTATTGTAGGCTTACCACTCTAGTTGCTAAGTGGTCTGGCGAAGTAGATTACCGTAATCACATCAAATAAATCAAACCCATCTAATAGCATAAAATCAATTAAGCACATTCAGCAAGCACTCCTGCCAAATTAACTGCCAGAACTCCTTCCAACAGCTATAGAACGGTACAACAAAACCATCAGAACCCGCAGGTCTAGAATGGTCACCAATAGCCCTCCTGGCCTATCGAACCCAACCACCCCATTAATTGTTATTTTTTTGAGTGCTTACTTAACTGTCCTTAGTTTTCTGTGTGTTTTTTGCTTTTATGTAGTGTAGGCTGGAACAGTGTGTGTACAGCTCAATTTCCTGAAAGATATCAATAATGTTATATTGTATAGTATTGTATTGTAAAGTACAAATGATGACCTGTAGGGGTCCCACAATTTTCATACAGCCCATACAGATCTGTCCCTGTTCAGTTTAGTGGCATCAATTGGAAAGCATGCTGTCTGAAAGTCAGAATATTTCTAGTTGCCCATGTCAACCAATCACAGCTCAGCTTTCATTTTACCAGTGCTCATGAATTTTTTAAAGGGGAGCTGTGATTGGTTGCCATGGGCAACTAGAAATATTCTGACTTTCAGACGGCTTGATAAATGTGCCCCCACTGTCTGTGGCACTGTGGAAAAACAAAGTAACAATCCAAGTACCCATGCAGAGAGTGAAAATCAGAACTGAACCTTGAAGAAATAGAAGAAAGATGTCTGATTTATGACACGTTGATTGGTGGCTGAATATGATGGTTACTCTGTAATATTTTATTTGTACAAGTCCCCAACAATGTATAAAGTGATACAGAATACGATGGTGCTATATAATTATTATTTAATTACTATTAATATATGCATCTTTTATTGTACAAAAAAAACTGGTGGTAACAATGAAACTGATGAGTTGGTGGAGGCAGAAATGCGCTGTTTAATGGTTTGCTATAAAAAGCTAAACCTTTTCAATTATGGTGTGACTGATAATTTGTGGAATGTTCAAAAATAGTGTCTAATCCATGGGGTCCTCAGTTAACATCTAGCACCAGGATTAAGGATTGTAACCAAGAACACTGACATACTGGTGTGTGCCATCTCTGGCAAGATCTTCTTTTTTTTCAGCTTCCTTGCCCTTTTAAGAAAAAAAGGCTTTAAAGTTATGTAAATAGGTGTTAAAGGAGCCTGGAGCCCCTCAGGCTAATTTGCATAATTTTAAAAGCTTTAAAAAACAAAAAATCAGGACACAAGTAGCTAAAAGAAGGGAAGAGGAGGCACACATCAGTATGTCAGTGTGCTTGTTAATGATTCTTAATACTAGTGGTAGATGTCCTGGCAGTTTTCTACTATTGTTTCACTGCTAGATAGCACTGGAGGAAAGTGTCAGAGATGTAGAGTACATGTTGCGATGAGTCAGAGCTTTTATTTTCAACATGAAAATTACATTTATTATGTTTGGCAGTTGGTTATATTGTTCTTTCTGTTGTGTAGTGTAATGTTCAGGAAAAGTGTACCTGTCTATAAGCAATTTTCTTTGTGTGTTTATGTTTATCTGTTTTTAAATATAAGTTTATAACTGCCAAATGCTGAAAGATAAATAAATATGAATTTATTTAAATTATTCTCTGAAGGGACACGTCAATCATTGATATCAACAAAGTTATTATTTATTCAGAGAGAAGATATTGGCAGAAATATCAGTTATTCCCTTATACTTTGGCAACATCGATTGGCTTCTGACTTTGGCTTAAAAATAATTTAAATTAGAGTTTTGTATAACTCTTCATGAAAATTTAGCTTTCAGATTCAAAACATGGCTACGTGGAATAGAGCATTGTGTTAACCCAATAACATAATTTTGAATTTATTTGAATGCCATTTTAAAGCCTTCTCAGAGTTGGAATAAGTAAGAATGTGGCAACAATCTTTAAAGGGAAAGTGTCAACAGATAATCTGTTTTTTGCAAATTTTTCACAATTTGTTCTATGATATCTGGGCCAAACTACTCTCATCTATAATTACACTAGATAAATATTGTGCTAAAATCAATTTATTTTGGTTCATCTATTCACTCAATTATATAATGTCTTACCTAGGAACTTTTTGTCTATGAAAGAACAATTGCTGAAATTAGCATTTTTATACAATTTGCTGTATTTTTATACAATTTCTATATTTTTCAGCAGCGATATAAAGTGTTAATACACTAGTGTAAGTAGCAATCCTCAGCAAACCCAACTCACAGGAAGGTATATAAACTCCAAAGAAAAAGTAGAGAGGCCCGCCTGAAAAATGTAGGCATTTATTCACCTTTGCTTAAAAAATGCTTGATTGAGGGGATGAATAGGTGGATAAATGTCCACATTTTCCAGGAGTGCTTCTCTACTATTCCCTAGGATGTAATATTCTAAATGTGAGCATTTAAAAATTCACTAGTAAGATTATTACTGAGGTGCACTCAGAGCCTTCTCTTTGGGCTCACGGGCAATCACCCCAGCACAAAGTTCACCAGACAGAACTCAAGTCCTCCACCTGCAGTCAGAAGTCATACAGGATGGACGTGATTAGTGCTACTTTAAAAGTGACACATACCTGGCTGCCTGGGACTAGCAGGAGGAGCGAGAAGGTGGGGACAGAACTAATCTTTGGAGCTCCTTCTCTGGGCCCCACAATTCTTAATGTTCAGGGAATCTGGTGGGAAGCTACAATAAAAATTCTAATTTCACCTTTTTTCCACTTTACTGGTGTCCTCAGGACACCAATAACATTGATTGCTGTGATAAACCAGAGAGTAATAAGTTACTGCCTAAATGCTTCACCATCTCTAGTATATACCGTACAGGCAGCCCTCAACTTGAGGACACCTGAGTTACACACAACTCCTGCTTACATACAGACCTCTAGATGCTGGTAATTGTCAAGGGTGCTAACCCCTTCTGTATAAAACGTAGCAGGGCTCGCACTTCTTCCTGCTCCCCACGCCTGATTCCAGACCTCAGGCCATGCACGTGTGCCCCTGTCTCCTAGGGCATGCATCAGCTTCAGAAAATTTTAAAGGGCCAGCGCACCGTTAAATCTGCTTCTCCCTGCACACCCAGCCGGATCTTCATGCCTTGTGCCCTAGAGAAAGCTGTATTCCATGCTCTGTGCTGATATTGGGATTTCCAGTAGTGACCCTGGTTCCATTTCTGACTATGCTCCTCCGTTGCTTGCCTTGACCTATTGCTTCGTTCCCGAGTCTGATCCGCTGCTGCCTGTCTAGACCTCCTGCCTGTCCCCGACCATGAGTTTGCCTGACGATTTTGTACTACACCTTGGCCGTCACCACAGACAAAGTCGTGCCTGTGGAATGACCTGGTGGTAACACGTCACAACAAGTCCAACCTGCTTTGAGGCGTGTTCTGGGGAAAACCGGGTACCACTTGGACTCCGGTCCCAGGTGTTGGCTTACGTCATATGTAACCCAGGAACTGCCTGTATTTATTTTAACCCTTTAACGACCCGTGACGTAATAGCACGTCACGGGTCGGCCGCGGGTGCATGGAGAGGGCTCACGCGCTGAGCCCTCTCCATAGCCGGTAGGTCTTTGCTGTATATTGCAGCAAAGGCTTACCGGTAACACCCGTGATCGGTGCTAGCACCGATCGCGGGTGTTTTCACCTCGATCGCCGCCGGTGGCTTCAAAAGGATGGCGGCGCGTGGACCCCGCCATCTTTTCGAGGATCGCCGCTCCCCGTGACATCATCAGGGAGCGGCGATCCGTTGCCATGGTAACCTCGGGTCTCACGAAGACCCGAGGCTACTTTGGGTTAACCCATGCATTACAATGTGCTATCAGCACATTGTAATGTATGAGTAGTAAAATCCCCATATACTGCCATACTGTAGTATGGCAGTATATGATAGGATCGTGCAGACACCCTAGGGTTAAAGTACCCTAGGGAGTCTGAAAAGTACTAAAAATAAAAATATTTAAAAAAAAAAATTATAATAAAAAACCCTAAAAACTCAAATCACCCCCCTTTCCTTAGAACTGATATAAATATAAATAAACAGTAAAAATCATAAGCACATTAGGTATCGCCGCGTCCGAAAATGCCCAATCTATCAAAATATGATAACGTTTTTTCACTGCGTTTAATCCCGTAACGGAAAATCGCGCCCAAAGTCGAAAATGGCACTTTTTTTGTCATTTAAAAAAATTTAATTCTATAAAAAGTGATCACAAGGTCAAAAAGTCCTAAAATTGATAACATTGTAAACGTCATCAAAATCCGCAAAAAACGACACCACCCACAGCTCAGTACACCAAAGTATAAAAAAGTTATTAGCGCCAGAAGATAGCAAAATCCCCCAAAAAAATTTTGTACAGGAGGTTTTAATTTTTTTAAATGTATGAAAACATTATAAAACCTATATAAATTTGGTATCCCCATAATCGCACAGACCCAAAGAATAAAGTAGACATGTCATTTGGGGCGCACAGTGAAATCCGTAAGATCCAAGCCCACAAGAAGACAGCACAAATGCGTTTTTTTACCAATTTCACTGCATTTGGAATTTTTTTCCCGCTTCCTAGTACATGGCATGGAATATTCAATACCATCACTATGAAGTGAAATTTGTTATGCAGAAAATAAGCCATCACACAGCTCTGTACATGGAAAAATAAAAAAGTTATGGATTTTTGATCATGGGGTGTAAAAAATTAAAATGAAAAAACAAAAAAGGGCCAGGTCCTGAAAGGGTTAAACAAAAAGCATACTATGGGGAAAATAGGATAGAAATATGCAGCAAGCCGCTTCTCTCAATCCTGCTTCCTCCTGTTGAGCTATGTAGACGCTCAGCGAAAGCCATGCAGTCTATGGGGGACAAATGCAAAGTAATGCATCCATTCCCTGCCTCTGCTGAGCATATTCTTGAGCTCAAAGAGGTTCCCAGTTTTGTAACTGTTCAGATAAAAACAGTTACATCACTGGGGGAAACACACTTTCAGTGGGGAGCGAAGAATTAGGACAATGTATTCCACTGTATGCACAGAAATATCCTAACCCTCTGTTGTACGTTGGGTATCCTCCAGACATATCCTTGATATGATAATAAATGTAATATTAACCTAGCTTTAAATGGTTCAGGTTGCTACTAACCAATATGATCAATGTTGTATTAATTTTCTCATAGAAATCAGTTTTACTGCATATTTTGAATGGAGTGTTGATTTAAAACACAGTGCAGAACAATTTTATCAGCAAAAAGACCGTATGCATTCATAAAATTTTCTGGACTCATGTCTAAGAACATATTTCCATACCGGTATCCTATAGCTTTGAACCAAAAGTCAGTATTCAAGACTATAGAAATACATCCCCTTGATACTATATATAGATATAGATAGTGATAGATAGATAGATAGATATATGAATATATATATATATATATATATATATATATATATATATATATAATATATATGAATATATCATTATATACTTTAGTATGGCACTATAAAGCTGTAATATATGAAATATAATGCTTACCTGAGACCTTATTCATATACTTTTAATGTCATATGGATTGTTTTGAGGGTAGAATTGGGCAAAAAGGTATATAGTAGTATAAGGATACATAGGTCAATAAAAGGTAGAATAAAAAGCCATAAAGTAATTATAATATATAAAAAAATATCAAATGCAACTTAAAAAGCAGCTGTTTTTAGTAATGGATGCACTCATTTGCTTTATTCGTGAATATCTGCAGTGCCTCAACCTGCAATGCAATACAAATATTGAATTTTCCCAGACAGCAATGCAAATTCTAAAAATGACCTGCATGGTGGCCTGTGAAGGAGACAAGGATTATCTTCACATCTGATAATATTACAAGTATTGATGAAGTGACGAGTCAGGCTGCTCGGAAAGCACACACCGTAGTCACTAAAGAAACCTGCTTCTAAGATTTCAAGATTAAACTGAATGGAAGCTAGTAATCCTGCTTAGAGGATTTATACTCATATGATTTGTAGGGCATTAACAAACCCAAAATATAAGAAAGCTTTATGCCCTGCCATAATCTGAAGGTTAAATGTGGACTTTTGAAATGTATTAGCATCCAACAATGATGTTAATGAAACAAAGAATATTGAAATTTCCCATAGATTTCAGAATATTTCACACATTTATTGCTTGCAATTTTTAATACTGCAGAGATCTGCAAAGCAGAGCTAGGGGTTTACAACATCACATGAATATTTGGAGCATAACTTTGTTGCGTTGGATAACTACAGTTTTGTTGATTGAATATTTAGCGTTACCTGCATCAAGCTGACTATACAGTTGTGTTGTATTTTAATACTAAGCATCTTTGTGTACAGTACATATTTATCTTTTTGGGATATTAGGCATGTGCGTAGATACCAATTTACAAAATAGAAGTTAACATGTTTTATAGATACGCACTCAAATTTATACAAAATAACGGGTTTTACCTTTTTTACTGTATAGCAATGTAAAATCTGATTATAAAATCCTATTATCTGGCAAAACATTTAAAGTACATCCACTTAAGTTATAATAAAATAGGTCTATGCTCTCCGCAAGGCAGTGGAGGTCCTAATGGTGATAAAATCACGCCGCATACATGTGAACATAGCAATGTTGTAGGATTGATAGAAAAAGGTTACAGCAAGTTGGTGTTACAGTATCTTGCCACAATTTGGTGGTACAACTTTCACATAATGTGGCAGTATGATCCAGTAATATTATAGGGGATTTGGTCAATATATATATATATATATATATATATATATATATATATATATAGTGTGTTTGTGTGTGTGTGTTTATATGGGTATACACACACAAATACACCTGGCCAGTCATAGCCATGGACAGTAGCTTGGGGTATTAATTTACTGGATTGGCTGTTCGGCCCCTAATCCGATAATATGTCAGGGTCGCGTGGGCCAAACCTGAATCCCAAACATTGAGTCCACTCATTTTATTAACTGAGATTTATGAACTGATAAAAGAACGCATACACCAGATTTCGAACCACTAAATGCTTTGATTTTCTCAGTACTTCCTTTTCTTTGACAAGGCAGCACACGCTGTTCTAAATGGGTTTATAAGCAAGTCTGGAACACAACAACATATTACCATCCATACCGTTTGCACTACAGTTGGTTACTTAACAGCTTCTCAGGAGGTGCTGCCATAAATTAAAATAGATTCTCTGCAGGTATACTTATGGTAAATGTAACTTTGATAAATATGTTGTAAAGTACAATATATTAAGCTTTTTCACATAGTAAATCCTCCAGGGTGGCAGAGTTTTTACTTTTTAAAACATGCAGTAAAAATGCAGAATTTCAGATATAAGGTTAATCATAATAATTTCCAGTAATGAAAGATTGTGACATCTGTTTCTTAAGAAACATTTTCTGAGTGTTCATGCACTTAGTTAGCAAGATTCTTCAATTGGAATGTTGTTTTATGGCTTAGAAACACTGATATGGCCAGAAACAAAAGTTATTTGTTGCAAGTTTTATAAGAATCAAAAAAATATAAAATTTGTTTCAAACAATGCTTGTAGATTATTAATTGCAAAGTTCTGCGATTTTCTGACATACTTTCTTAGTATAATGCGGGCTCTGGGAATGGACAAGTTGAAAAGACAAACAGTGGGTCTGAGACTTAAGTAATGAAGTGCAATGAGATGAACACTTTGGCCCAATTTAAATTAAAAGTCTCCGGAATAACAATCAAAGACAGGGTTTTGTAATGCTAATCATAAAAGACCCAAATTACACCAGAGAACAAATTATTCAAGATGGAAAAATTCTACCAGCTCTGTTTGAATTGAAATGATTTGCTTGAATATCTGAGGAGTCGTACAACAATTTCTACCCCCTTAAAGGGTCAGAATGTGCATCCGTAGCATGGAATAAAGGATATTCTTGGCCAAGAGCCTAGGCAAATTTGAAATCTACTAAAACCTTTAACAAAACAAAATTGCAAAGCAGCACTACAAGTATACAAGTAAGAGGGTGCAAAGCCAGCAGAGTTTAGAAAAAACTATATATAATATATCCAAGAAAAGGCATCACTTCAGGTCCAAAAGTGAAAAATCAAGTGGATTTATTTATACCACACCAGTTCAGATTCACACAGTGCTTGCAGAACTCAATGGGGCAGATTTATCAAGCTGTCTGAAAGTCAGACTATCAGTCAACCAATCACAGCTTCCCTTTAAAATATTCATGAGCACTTGTAAAATGAAAGCAGAGCTGTGATTGGTTGCCCTAGACAACTAGAAATACTCTGACTTTCAGACAGCTTGATACATGTGATACTCCTCATAAATATGATCTGTCTCAGCAGAAATGGATTCTGAAGAGTCAAAAAATCTATCCGGGGAGAAATTTTAAGGGCCCGGTACTAGGGATAATCCTGAAAAAGGAAGATACAGTAAACAAGGCTCTGGGAAAGTTTAACATTTATTAGTCACCAAAAAAATGCACTAGGAGAAACACCTCTAGATGCTGCGGCAGCTTTGGCCTGTACTTATGAGAGAACAGTGAGCTACTTGGCCAGCTCAGAAACCAGCCAGACCATCCATTCAGATCACGAGCTCCGGAAGAATGGTCATGCCGAATCTTAGGAGCAGACAGTGGGACCTTAGACTAAACCCTCTTCCCAGCTATTCCTGCCTGATAACATCACTTTAGCCTAGGCAGCTAGTAAAGTTTCTCTTCCTGTGCAAAATATTGAGACAAAGTTAATAAAAGCACCAAAGAGTAAACTACAGAGCAGGGTTTAAAACAAGAGGAGAAACACGTGCAAAATCACAAGACAGAAGAATAGTTTGGCGGAGGGTCAAAATACCAGAATACACAGTACAGAAATTACAAGATAGCAAGTTACTAGGAGATCAATACAAACTGGTTCTATAGCATGCACAGAGTACTGACCAGGAAGAGATTATAACAGAATCATGGTCCCAGTGCAGAAGGTGATTGGAGAGAAATACTGTTACTCACTCTTGGTTTAAGGTAACTTGTAATGAAAAGCAGGCAACGTAAACCTTACCCCCTCTTATACAACCTCTTGTGTCAACCCCATCATCCTCATAGTCTGTAAGCACTTGTGAGCAGGGCCCTCACTCCTATTGTTCCATATGACTGTTTGTTCTTTGTAATGTAATATATTTGTATATGTCCCCTATGATTTGTTAAGCGCTAAGGAATTTGATGGCGCTATATAAATAAATAAATAATAATTATTATTATTACCCCCTCACTGTGCACTTGTTGTAAAGTGCAGTTCAGTGCACACATCAGTGCTCAACTCTGCTGTCTCCTCCCACCAGTAAAATAATTTCCCAAATATGCATATACATATATATATATATATATATATATATATATATATATATATATATATATATATATATATATATATATATATATGTTTGCATATACAGACCAGAACAGTATCCTGCATTTTAAGAGTAATCATCCATACTCAACAAAAAAAGCAATACCTAAATCATAGTTCTAAAGAATTCATCAAATTTTGGCATACCCTGAAATAAAAAGAATTACTCAATGACATGGAACACAGATTTAGACAACGTGATTATCCACAGAGAATTCTTAAACAGGCTCAAGGCTGATATAGGGTAAAGAGTTGTTGTTTTTTTTTTTCATATCAATTTCATCCCCTTAATCATTGGAATGATAAAATTGTCAAAAAACATTGGAGGCTTCTACAAACATCCTTCCCTTCTGTGGAGGAGTTTAACTTCCCCCCCCCACCCCCGACAAACTTCCCCCCCAACAAAAAAGCCCCTAATTTTCGAAATAAATTAGTAAAAGCAGACATAGTGAGCACATTCAAAGTTCCACGTAAAATTTTTCTTTCTACTAGGAATATTGCCATGTATCCATGCCTAAGGGTTTTTATAGGTGTGACTCCACAAATGTGATCTACTTGATAAACTTGATAAAGAAGTATAGCAAAGGAAGAAAAGTGAGTGCCGGGATATTTCCTTTTCAAGTGTACCTGCCGTTGATTCGTCCATCCATCCTTCTCCTAACTCTTAGCATTCTGGTAAGGACAGCAAGTTGACAGGGAGAGGATTTTTGTCAGCTTAGGCCAAGATCTGAAGAGACACAGAGCTGTCAATCAAAAGAAAGAAGTGTGGTTCATCGGTAATTTGGAGAAACCTCTTGTTTGACTCTTTTCTACTGATTTGCGTATTAGAAAAAATGGCTGTAATTAAGGTACAGTGCATCATTGGCAGATAGTATTAGGTGATATGGGAGGGACTTTTAACCCTTTATCAGCAGGTATTACTGGTGTGAGAGAAAACTCTTCTTTAACAGATCTTCTTTAACTACTGAAGAACCAGTGCATAGCTGCCAGCACCTGAAAAGTGTGAAGCAAAATAAACCAAGGCATCCAGCAAGCATAAACCAGTGTGCACACCATCAGTAAGACACAATATTGTAATG
Organism: Engystomops pustulosus; assembly: GCF_040894005.1. NCBI lineage: Eukaryota > Metazoa > Chordata > Amphibia > Anura > Leptodactylidae > Engystomops > Engystomops pustulosus. The sequence continues at coordinate 55,823,972 of NC_092414.1, read as the reverse complement.
TTTTAACTCTTTCAGAATCGGCAATCAGTTGACAGCTAGGACCACAGATGCAGCAGCACTGCTGCTTCTTCTATTCCCTAGATTGTGCTACTTCTGTCTGGTTCGCTGGAGAGAATGCTGGTACTTCTGGTTCTTCTGGTGGTGCTAGCAGTGTTCTCCAACCTCCAGCGCGTATCCTTGCAAACTCCTCCTCTCGTCCCGGGCAGCGGCTGCTAAGATCTCACGCTGTCTAGGAGTTGTGTTCTGAACTGCTGAGACTTGTGGTACCTCTGCATGGTGCCTGCTATTGTGCTTGGTTATTCTGCACCATGAGGGGTTAATTCCCAGAAGCTGTCCAGCTCCTATTAGGTTCTGGAGGTGGAGTTCTGGCTGCATAAATTGCAGCTTCACTAGTCACCTTTGCCAGTGTTTGAAATCCCTTCATCACTCGCTCGCTGCATTAGGTTGTATTGCTCTGTATCTGTATTGGAATTGTTGTGACCTCGGCTAGTTTTTGACATTGACGTTTTGCCTTCTGACTTTGTTATTGACATACCCTCTCGTTGTGACTCCGGCTAGTTTACCATTCTTTTGTGTTTTATGTTTGTCAGTCTGTTTGTGTTTCCCTTCCCACACTTATCCAGTGTATTTCGAGTCTTCAAGTAGTCGCCCCACGGTTTAGCGTGGGGGGGCTATAAGAAGGGACAGAGGTTGGGGCAAGCTCAGGGCACACTATCCCCTGTCTTCTGTGTTACCCAACCCTAACAACTTCAGAACTATGTAGTGAGGAAAGAAGGCTGGAGCTGTATTAAACCACAGCCTTAGAGCCAACCTTCTCTCTTGTGTCTCAGGCCGTCTCTGACACAGATCGCAGGAGAGACCGCTACAACGCCGCTGAAAGAGGACTCTGCACACTTGGGACATACTTCGCCTGCCGCCAAAAGACAGCAATAAAGCAAAAATATGTTAAAGTTTTTCTAGAAATCTGCACGAGATTCTAGCAGACATTTTTGCCAGGTCAAACATGGTCTATGCTGGTCTGACCTGATGGAGATTGCTTCCGGATTTTCTAAGAGGCTGGAACCTCTTAGTAGACCTGGGCTGCAGTGCTCTGCCAGAGAGGATCATTAAAATTAGCTTTCAAAATTACTAGTATTAATAGCATCCCCCCATAGTGTATTTGTTGAAAATAGGGGATACATTCCCCTAATGCCAAGTGTTTTTATAAAGGTATTTTGTACAGTTGATTATTCTCTTGTTGTGCCTAATAGCATTACATAAGGTTAATTATAACAATTTTTATCTTCCTCATAGGAATTTATCATTTACTGTAAAAAATCTTTTTTATACTTGAAGTTTTTTTTTAAACCCATTCTCTAGAACCACTTCCAACATCCGTTTTTGATATGAATAAAATGTAATTTAAAATGGAAAAGTGCACTTTAAATACTTGCCACTGATGAAACAATTTCTAAATATTTATTACTCCAGAAATAAATAATTCTTTACCAGAATGATCCCTTAATCAATAGTGTATGGAAAGAGTTCTTTAAATCCCCAAGTATACAATGTGTGCACTACATACTTCAATGAGAATATCAAGGACGTATAAGCCATCGATGTCTCTTAGGTGGCCTTTCAGCCTCTGGCAACATTCAGGTTAATAGGCTGGATATGATGAGCATACAGGGTAAGACAGGCATGCCAATAGGTCAAGCATCACCACAAACCAGAAATAGATCTTTTGTCATATGAAGTCTGATTATAGCTGCCAGCAGCAAGAAACTGAAGAGAAGATATTGGTCAGCAATTTATATAGAATATAATGGGTGAGTGTATAGTGATAGTTAAAATGCTTGGTGTGATCTCATAAATTTAGTTTGGATGTCAGATTGTAATGCTTGACATAAACTAATGTAAGGTAATGAAGCTGTCTATATGCTCTCGTTGTAAGGCACACAATTATGAAGGACTAAAATGTGCTTCTCATAATGTCTACATTATTTAACCCCTTCCAGGATGCTGATTTGAATCTGGCATGTTACTTTCTTTTACCCAAGTGATTTTGAAAGTTTTGTAACACGTTCTACTTTGTCAGTGGTAAATTTTGGTTTATGCCTATAGCACTTAATTGTACAAAAAAAAAAAAAATTGAGAGTCTGACAACCCAAATTAGGGAATAACTAGTTGTACTAAAAAGTGTCCAGCATCCACAACCAGACTTTGCGCTAGCTGTCAGACTGGGTGATTGGTGGCAAACTCACCCGGCAATGTCCCTGCTGACTGTGGCCCTGCCTAAAGCAGATAAGTCTGCCCTGACAAAAGTGAACCAACTATCAGGAACCTAACTAACGGTCCCTGAATGGCCCTAAAAGGTGACAGGGAACACTTACTTCCTCTGGTAGCTGCTGGATGGAGGAGCTGACAGGTAACAGGAATGCTGAGATAGACCAGTGTTTTGACTAGTCTACCGAAAAGTGTCAAGCCAGCACCAAACAACCCGGGGACAGGGAAAGCAGGGTGACACCAGGAAATACATGACACTGAATCATATAGCAATAGAATGTTCGGTAAGCGTAGTGGAGGACAAATACACAGAATAGTAAACAATAAAATAGCAGAAGAAATAGAAAGCAGAGATCCAACTGAATAACTAGTGCCCACTGAAGGAACTGGGCAGAATATAGGGAATCAATTGGCACTGCTCCCAGCACTGACTGGTTCAGCCGTCAATCACTCAAACCACAGATGCAGGCAAAACAAGCTCAATCACACATCAAGCTTTCCAAAGGAAAGGTTCTAGAAAATGAGCTGTCAATCACAGACAGCACTGGGTGTGTTTTTCAAGCATAGAAGCCTGAAACCAAGTGGGGTAGCATTTTAACCCAAACCTGTTGAATGAATTTATTTTTCAAAGATAAGGGTAAAAAAGTGCATACCACATATACTCAAAAACTGGGAAACCCTTTTGACTCAACTATTAGCCGAGGGTAGGAAATACATTGGTGTCAGCCTCCCAGTTTATAGCCAGCAAGCCTCAAATAGTATACAGCCAGCCAACCCCCTTTAGTATATAGCCAGCCAGTCCCCTGTAGCATGTACAGAGCCAGCACCAGTTTGCCAAGCACATAAAAAAATAAACTTAAATACTCACCTTTGGGTGGTCTCAGATGCTCGTCGCAGCTCCCTTATGCTCCCGCCCCTGCAGCTCCTCTTCTGTCTGCTCTCTGCCACCCGACGAATACTATGTTGTCATAAGCGGCGACACACCCGCATCATAGTGTGTGCTGTCAGGCAGAGCGCTTGGCCACATCTCTGCTGACTGTAACAGCAAAGAGAAGACAGAAGATGAGCCCTGTCGAGCATCGGTGTGCCAGAAAGGGAGTATGTAAGTTTATTCCTTTTTATTGACGCATGTATAAGCCAAGGTGAGGTTTTTCAGCATATATTTTTGTGCTGAAAAACTCATCTTATACACAAGTATATATGTTATATAACCCATGCATAGTACATTGGGTGCACTTAATAGTGTACTAGCTTCCTACCAACTACTAGGATGGGGAGGGTGAATTCCATGTGGTCAAATCTGGTGTATTTGTTCTTGTAAATGTTAAACCTAGTGTGTAACCTTGTACATCTTAAAAGGGTTGGCCATATTTCATTAACTATCTTCCATTAGACTTTTTTTTGCATGCATATATAAACCTGTGTCTTTGCCTTCTGTGGGATCCTCTGTTTTTCCCTGTTTTCACCATACTGCTCTATGGTCCCTCCTATTTATTAGTGCACAGACATGTATCCTACAGAGTACACACAGAGTCTGCACACAGCAATAAAGGAAGCATCAGGGATGATGAATCAATTGGCCAACATTCAGGGAATATTATTATGGCAGGAAAGGCACATCCCAACCCCTAAAGAATATAGCATTTTGGGGACAAAATATGCAAATACATTTTCCAGAATGGGACAAGAAAAACATTCATTGCATCTTAGCTACCCTTACCATAAACATGACTTTCAGGAAGCATATTGATAAATGTCAAACCAGTAGATCTATTCCAGAGAGAAAGAATTCCCAACTGTAGACATCGATGTTTTGACATGTTTGTATCTCTTCAATACAGTGTATTATCTGAGTGAGAGGCTTTTGACTAGAGTCAGGGAGTTCTCCTTATGGAGACTTGGCCAGTTAAAATTGTATAAGGAGACTTATATCCATTGATGCTTTTTATTCATCGATATGAGGGTTAATTAAGATGCATTTTATAAATAAGGTATCATTCTTTCTGGGGATAAACTAATAGTAATTTGTAGTTCCCATCTGTAGTTCTTGCAAAATCAGTTTTAATCATATTACATAATGTTGATTAAATATCAGTTTTCCCTCATCTGTTACATTACACATAATCAATCACCTCCTGAAATGAGTTATTTGTATATTTCCTGTGATAAATGGCTGTATAATATAAAGGGTCCTGCCTCCAGGGATTGCCATTATAATATTAAACCAGGAAATATCCACTACTACATTATGCATTGACAAAGACATCTGCGGGATAGTGAACATCTGTTGATGAACTTCTGTTAAGAATAATTAATTTTTCCCTTTTGGTAGTATTTGGCTTCAGCATACTGTACTTCTCTGTAGTTTGCATTATTGCTTTTGACTTAGAAAGTCTGATACTTAATAATGGTAAAAGTATGTAAATATAGATGAGGTCTAATAAACAGCAGTCAGTGTATCTGAAATATTCTACAAGCTGATATTTGTTTTGATGTAATGCTGAGTCAATTTCAGACATAAACCCAAGTGAATTTCCACTGTGACATTTGCCAATAAATGTGTCTTGTATTAGTTTGAAAGTCATTCCATGTGTCACTTGGACCTACATGCAGAATTTAATACAGGGAAACATTAACGTCCATAAAATATTCTGATTCTAACCCAAGGAACTGGTATTAATATTAATAATGGGTGCTGTTTAGGATTAGGGTTCCCACCCCGATAATATCCAAATAAAAGTAAATCCAAGCACTCCGTATGGGTTTTTGATGCCAGAAAGTGATATTTTATTTACACAGAAGTGATCAAAAGGTGTGACGTTTCGACCTACACTCAGGTCTTTGTCAAACACGATCAGGATGGAGGTCAGGGCTTGGCTGGCTGTGCTGGCAAGCATCAGGTATTGACACTATGTGTCTGTAGGCAGTCATAGTGTCAATACCTGATGCTCGCCAGCACAACCAGCCAAATGAGTGCTCCAAATGACATGTCTACTTTATTTTTTTTGGGTTGGTAAGATCAGGGGATACCAAATTTGTATATGTTTTACAATGTTTTCATACATTTACAAAAATTCTTAATTTTTCCACGTTCTAGTTCTAATAAATGTCATACTTTGGTGTACAGAGCTGTGACTTTTGATGATGTTTTTAATGCTAACCATGTGTAGGACTTTTTGATCACTTTAAAAAATTTTTATATTTTTCAAAATGGCAAAACAGTTTTTAAAAATTTTTGGCTATTTTTCATTAAACGCTGGGAAAAAATATTATATTTTGATATGCGGTGATGCCTAACATGTGTGGGAAATGCACTGGTCATAGCCTCCCCAGTATATAGCCTGCCAGACCCTGCCCCATAGTATATAGCCAGCACCTGCCCCCAAGTATATAGCCTGCCAGACCATATCCCCCAGTATATAGCCAGTAGTGGGGGAAGACGGAAAGTTGAGTTTTGATAATTTTTTTTACTCGTGTATAAGCCGAGTTTGGGTTTTCAGCACTTTTTTGTGCTGAAAAACTAGGCTTATACTCGAGTATATATGGTATGTACCTGCAATGAATGTACCAAACATGTAAATATACATTACCACTGTATATTCAATTGGGTTCATATGGGTCCCAAACTGAATTTTCTTGCAAAATTCTGACAAAACTGTTTAACCTGAATTTCAAGTAAGCCACACATCTCTATTTGTGACCTTTTTTGCTACTTTTTAAAAACAGGGAACACTGCAGAAAACTTGACTAAGATTAACTTTGAAAGGAAGTTGTCTTAAGCACAATAAAATGCAGATAAAGAAAAATGCCAATCCAAATATTAGATACGTGTGCCCCAATGTGGTGGTAATTTCCCCTCTGTCCCATGTAATTACAGCCCTGTATACAGTACAGTGATGGTGTAAATACAATAACAACTACACTTGTTTTGACAGCAACAACTTCTAGAGCTTCATTAATCTGTTTTTAAAATAAAGTGCTATGTTTTCTCTAGAAATGATTATTGGGTTTTGGCCAGCTCTAACTTGGCATGATATATGTACGCATAGATAGATAGAGCAGTAACGGAAAAAAAAACACTATTGGATTTTTCTTCATTTGAAATTTAGGATAACATGATCTTACAGTAGTGTAGAATTAACAGACGGGTCCATTAGCCATAAGCTCAATGTCTAAAAGAGGAAAGTTTAGTTAGAAAAAATCTTCATATTTTTAAGGTCTTTTTTGTTTTACAAAAACATAACATTTTACTAATAAACTGTTATTCTGAATGCATGTGGTATCAAAAATATCCACAGTCCTCCACAGTTAATTCAAAGCTTAATGCATTGCTGAAGTTTTAACTCTGAGTTGGCTTTAAAGGCACCGTAGATTTTTAACAACATCCATTAAAATGATATGTTACTTTAATATGCAGGAACTTAATTAGTCATAAAGATCTTACATATCTGAATGTTTTATTTCAATTATTAATATGATAATTAAAAGGAAAAAGGCTTTTTTTACATTTGAGATTGTTTCTTGGATGCTCTAAATGTGTTTGGAGCCATGATTAAGGGTGCACGAGGCACCTGAAACGCATAGGATGGTACCCCACAAAAGATACACTTAGTGATACCACCGGGATGTTTTGTTTCAATGTATACTCTCCTGTTGTCAGAGGAAATAAAGCTTGAAAAATTTTAAAGGATTTACTAGTGACGGAGTGAACTATCTTTACCTGAACATTTATGTTAAACGTCAAGGTCCAGATGTACTCCTGAGTATGGTTAGTGATGGAGGTGAGCCTTTAAACAAACTTTCTTTCTTATTGATAGCTGTGATTGGTCAGGGGAACACTCCTGGCCAATCACTACCAAGGCTGCCAACCTGGCAATATGTCCTGGACGCAAATTTTAAGTTCAGGTCCACGTATCTCTATTGCTGATTTTTTTTTTTCCCATAGAAAATTAATAAAATGTCTATTACACATGAATCCCACACAAGAATGCATGTTATACTCCTACTTTTTAAGAAGGCTGAATGCCTGTGCAGTGGGATCAGGCATCAATAGAGTCAATTCTAGGGTTACCATGAACTATGCTAGATAAGGAGCTAGCAAAGAATTTAACCAGCATTGACCAAAATGTGAGCAGGATATATCTAGCAATACAGAGAGCCTATGGCCCGGATGACTGAAGCAGCGCTCTGACCATTAAAGCAGGTTAACTATTGCTGGAACAGATCTGTGAAGGAGATGGGTGTGGTGCAATTAACAGATTTTCTGTGACACCCAGTTTAGCTATTATTGATAGGGCCCCATTCCAAAGTGTGCAGATCTTGGGACATGTCCATAATGTGTGAATAAGTGTTCCTCTCTGGCCACAAAGTCTCCAGCAGCCTGGGGGGGTAGATGGGAATATCTTATGTAATCGTGAGGGGGTAAAGTACCATCTCATTTAGGATTTGATTATGGCTTCTTGGTGTACTACACAGCAAAAGGAAAAATAAGTTAATACCATTGATTTTTGCCATTGGGTAATGGATAAAGAGATATCAAGATCTCTCTCCCAGTGGGCCATGTAGGCTAGTTTAGTGTATTCTTGTCTGTTACTGAGTGAGGTGTAGAAAAGAGTGATCCCTTTCTTCTTCACTATAGTATTGTTCAGGTACTTAAGCATTGGCTTGTGAATATTCAAAACTTTAGGGTCATTGTGCAGAAGGAAATTTCGGATCTTCAGGAAGTTGAAGATTTCCCTAGCTGGGATGTCTACCTTTTGAGTCATCTCACTGAAAGGGAAGATTTTATCTCCATCCGTTATATCTGCTAGGGTTTTTAAACCACATGCTTGCCAATGTGACAGGTAAAGTTCTATATTCCAGATATTCTAAAGGAATTGTGGAGGGAGCACATGATGTTGTTACATGATGAGACATTTACTGCAGATGGCAGAAGTTGACTTAAAATTTCTTAATAAAGGGGAGGTTAGATACAGTTATTTTTTTAAAAAAAGGTAAAACCACAAATGTCATAATAGGGAGTATAAAATGTCATGCTACATACATTCTAAGATAGTAGTGCTTCAGGAAATGGTTTTTTAGTTCTTTAAATGACAGTAAAACTTCTGTATGAAAACAATTGTAACTATGGTAGTAATGAGAGGATTTAAACCACAATGTTCGGGTTGTACAACTTCCACAGGATTTAAACGGGATTCGGTTTACCATGTCGTGGGCAAAACTGCTGCTGGCATATAATTGCCTGCAGTACCATTTTGCAAATGCTCCCAGCCATTATGGCAGGTAAAAAATGCTTTTGTGTCAATTTGAGAAAAAAGGAATCGGTTATTACTAGAGATGAGCGAGTATACTCGTCCGAGCTTGATGCTCGTTCGAGTATTAAGGTACTCGAAACGGCTCGTTGCTCGGACGAGTATTTCCCCTGCTCGAGATCGAGCATTTAATTAAAAAAACACAGTGAAGAACAATGAAGAATAGAATAAAAACAGTGAACACAGTGAACACAGGATCATTTAAGTGAAAAAGACAGTGAAGAACACAGTGAAGAATAGATTACAGATGTTCAGCACATCTGCTTACTTGTCGGAAGATACGCGCGGAACGGCAGCAGGGAGACATCAGGCAGCGGGGAGACATCAAGCAGCAGGGAGACAGACATCGGGCAGCACGGGGGAGACAGACATCGGGGAACAGTCAGGCAAAAGATTGACAATCTCAACGCGTCGAAACGAAGGCAGCAAAATCAATCATCAGCAAAAGAGAGGAACAGGTGCAACGTGGGTGGGAATCTGACAGATTGCTCCGAAAAAACCCAAATATCAGAACTGTAAACATTCCTTTCCTGTATCATGAAGCAGCAGATCTAAGAAAGTTAATGGATAACTCAATGGCCTATTAAATACAGCTGGGACCGGCTTGGACGCAGGCGAGCATTGATAACGTGTATTACTCCAGTTCTCACCTGTCGCTGATGCAGTAACACAATAGTCTGTAGTGTGGGGGAGACAAACATCAGGCAGCACGGGGGAGACAGACATCGGGCAGCACGGGGGAGACAGACATCGGGCAGCACGGGGGAGACAGACATCGGGCAGCAGGGGAGACTTCAGTGGAAGAAGAGGAGCGGATCCCGGGACAGCGTATCACTAGAGATGAGCGAACACTAAAATGCTCGGGTACTCGTTATTCGAGACGAACTTTTCCCGATGCTCGAGTGCTCGTCTCGAATAACGAACCCCATTGAAGTCAATGGGAGACTCGAGCATTTTTCAAGGGGACCAAGGCTCTGCACAGGGAAGCTTGGCCAAACACCTGGGAACCTCAGAAAAGGATGGAAACACCACGGAAATGGACAGGAAACAGCAGGGGCAGCATGCATGGATGCCTCTGAGGCTGCATAATCGCACCATTATGCCAAAATTATGGGCAACAGCATGGCCATGACAGAGTGACAGAATGAAGCTAGATAGCATCTAAAACATCCAATAATTGACCCTGACACTATAGGGGACGGCATGCAGAGGCAGCGGCAGCAGGCTAGAGAGTGTCATGGCGACATACCCTAAATGGACTCAGGCTTCAAACCAATGGGTGGCAGAGAGGAACCAAAGGAGGTGAGCAAGAAGCGCTCAAATAATATCGGTACATGATAAAAGTTTGCCAGTATATTTTGTGGATTACACAGCAGGGTGGCGACAAAGTTAACATGGAAGCCATGAAAACAACCCAAAATTCTGCCTGACACAGCTCGTTTGATAAGGGGACCATGTATGGAGGCAGTGAACTAGTAGTAGATTAAAGGTGCTGCAGTTAAAACTATGTTAGTTGGATCTTGGCATGGAGCTGGCGCTCCGCTGCCAGGCGAGCTTTCGCCAATCCAAGCCCCTGTCTATAGGCTACTCCCCAAACAGCACTTCTAAGAACCTTTTGTATAAGATCAAGTGTAGTAGCGTTCTTATAAGTTTAGGATATGGCGGGTGAGGGGAATGTAAACAGATGCGCAAGAAGCGCTGAAATAATATCCCTAAATGGTAAAAGTTTGCAAGTATATTTTGGGGATTACACAGCAGGGTGGCGACAAAGTTAACAACTTTGATGTGGAATGCCCTGTAATAGCTCTTGGGCGGTGTGCCTTTTATCGCCTAGGCTCAGCAGATTCAGCACCGCCTGCTGTCGCTTAGCGACGGCACTGCTGCTGTGCCTAGAGCTACCGACTGATGGCGCCATGCCCACGGATGGTAATTCGGAGGAGGAGGAGGTGGAGGAGGGGTGGGAGGAGGTATAGTAGGCCTTTGAGACCTGGACCGAGGTAGGCCCCGCAATTCTCTGCGTCGGCAGTATATGACCAGCCCCAGGGTCAGACTCGGTCCCAGCCTGCACCAAGTTAAGTGTAGTAGCGTTCTTATAAGTTTGGGATATGGCGGGTGAGGGGAATGTAAACAGATGCGCAAGAAGCGCATGATGCGCATGGAGCTGGCGTTCCGCTGCCAGGCGAGCTTTCGCCAATCCAAGCCCCTGTCTCTAGGCTACTCCCCAAACAGCACTTCTAAGAACCTTTTGTATAAGATCAAGTGTAGTAGCGTTCTTATAAGTTTAGGATATGCCGGGTGAGGGGAATGTAAACAGATGCGCAAGAAGCGCTGAAATAATATCCCTAAATGGTAAAAGTTTGCCAGTATATTTTGTGGATAACACAGCAGGGTGGCGACAAAGTTAACAACTTTGATGTGGAATCCATGAAAACAACCCAAATTTCTGCCTGACACACCTCGTTTGATAAAGGGACGATGTATGGAGGCAGCTATATGGACGACTTTTGGAGGTAGCAATGGAGACAACGTGTGGAGGCTGCTATGGAGACAATTTAATTTGGATAGTGCCTGTATGTGGCAGTCCCAAACATTTTTCAAACCAGAGGAGCAGGTAGGTGGCCCTCCAGTAAAATGGGATAGATTGAGTGCCTGTATGTGGCAGTCCCAAAAATGTTTCAAACCAGAGGAGCAGGTAGGTGGCCCTCCAGTAAAATGGAATAGATTGAGTGCCTGTATGTGGCAGTCCCAAAAATTGTTCAAACCAGAGGAGCAGGTAGGTGGCCCTGCAGTAAAATGGAATAGATTGAGTGCCTGTATGTGGCAGTCCCAAAAATTGTTCAAACCAGAGGAGCAGGTAGGTGGCCCTGCAGTAAAATGGAATAGATTGAGTGCCTGTATGTGGCAGTCCCAAAAATGTTTCAAACCAGAGGAGCAGGTAGGTGGCCCTCCAGTAAAATGGAATAGATTGAGTGCCTGTATGTGGCAGTCCCAAAAATTGTTCAAACCAGAGGAGCAGGTAGGTGGCCCTGCAGTAAAATGGAATAGATTGAGTGCCTGTATGTGGCAGTCCCAAAAATTTTTTAAAACAGAGGACCGGGTAGGTGGCCCTCCAGAAAAATGGAATAGATTGAGTGCCTGTATGTGGCACTCACAAAAATTGTTTCAAACAGAGGACCGGGTAGGTGGCCCTCCAGAAAAATTAAATGCATGAAGTACTATAGCAAGAGCCAGTGGGCCCTGTCAAAAAATAGCCATTTTCCTCTGCTTTACTGTACAAAGAGGAGGAGAAGGAGGAAAATGAGGAGGAGGAGGAGGAGTGGATCAATTATTCAGGTTGAGCTTCCTTCACCTGGTGGAGATTGGAAATTCTGAGAAATCCAGCCTTTATTCATTTTAATAAGCGTCAGCCTGTCAGCGCTGTCAGTCGACAGGCGTGTACGCTTATCGGTGATGATGCCACCAGCTGCACTGAAAACCCGCTCGGACAAGACGCTAGCGGCAGGGCAGGCAAGAACCTCCAAGGCGTACAGCGCCAGTTCGTGCCACATGTCCAGCTTTGAAACCCAGTAGTTGTAGGGAGCTGTGTGATCATTTAGGACGATGGTATGGTCAGCTACGTACTCCCTCACCATCTTTCTGTAAAGATCAGCCCTACTCTGCCGAGACTGGGGACAGGTGACAGTGTCTTGCTGGGGTGACATAAAGCTGGCAAAAGCCTTGTAAAGCGTACCCTTGCCAGTGCTGGACAAGCTGCCTGCTCGCCTACTCTCCCTCGCTACTTGTCCCGCAGAACTACGCACTCTGCCGCTAGCGCTGTCAGAAGGGAAATACTGTTTCAGCTTGTGCACCAGGGCCTGCTGGTATTCATGCATTCTCACACTCCTTTCCTCTCCAGGGATGAGAGTGGGAAGATTTTGCTTGTACCGTGGGTCCAGGAGAGTGAACACCCAGTAATCGGTGCTGGAATAAATTCTTTGAACGCGAGGGTCACGGGATAGGCAGCCTAGCATGAAATCTGCCATATGCGCCAGAGTACCAACGCGTAAGAATTCACTCCCCTCACTGGCCTGACTGTCCATTTCCTCCTCCTCCAACTCCTCCAACTCCTCTTCTTCTGCCCATACACGCTGAACAGTGAAGGACTCAACAATGGTCCCCTCTTGTGTCTCGCCAACATTCTCCTCCTCTTCCTCCTCATCCTCCTCCACCTCCACCTCCTCCGATATGCGCTGAGAAACAGACCTCAGGGTGCTTTGGCTATCAACAAGGGAATATTCTTCCCCCGTCTCTTGTGACGAGCGCAAAGCTTCCGACTTCATGCTGACCAGAGAGTTTTTCAACAGGCCAAGCAGCGGGATGGTGAGGCTGATGATGGCGGCATCGCCACTGACCATCTGTGTTGACTCCTCAAAGTTACTCAGCACCTGACAGATATCAGACATCCACGTCCACTCCTCATTGTAGACTTGAGGAAGCTGACTGACCTGACTACCAGTTCTGGTGGAAGTTGACATCTGGCAGTCTACAATCGCTCTGCGCTGCTGGTAAACTCTGGATAACATGGTCAGTGTTGAATTCCACCTCGTGGGCACGTCGCACAACAGTCGGTGAGCGGGCAGTTGGAGGCGGCGCTGCGCTGCCCTGAGAGTGGCAGCATCTGGGCTGGACTTCCTGAAATGCGCACAGATGCGGCGCACCTTCGTGAGCAAATCAGACAGATTGGGGTATGTCTTGAGGAAACGCTGCACTATCAGATTTAACACATGGGCCAGGCATGGCACATGTGTCAGTCTGCCGAGTTGCAGAGCCGCCACCAGGTTACGGCCGTTGTCACATACAACCATTCCCGGCTTGAGGTTCAGCGGTGCCAGCCACAGATCAGTCTGCGCCGTGATGCCCTGTAATAGCTCTTGGGCGGTGTGCCTTTTGTCGCCTAGGCTCAGCAGTTTGAGCACCGCCTGCTGTCGCTTAGCGACGGCACTGCTGCTGTGCCTAGAGCTACCGACTGATGGCGCCATGCCCACGGATGGTAGTTCGGAGGAGGAGGTGGAGGAGGGGTGGGAGGAGGAGGAGGCATAGTAGGCCTGAAACACCTGGACCGAGGTAGGCCCCGCAATCCTCGGCGTCGGCAGTATATGAGCAGCCCCAGGGTCAGACTCGGTCCCAGCCTCCACCAAGTTAACCCAATGTGCCGTCAGCGATATATAGTGGCCCTGCCCGGCAGCACTCGTCCACGTGTCCGTGGTCAGGTGGACCTTGTCAGAAACGGCGTTGGTCAGGGCACGGATGATGTTGTCTGACACGTGCTGGTGCAGGGCTGGGACGGCACATCGGGAAAAGTAGTGGCGGCTGGGGACCGAATACCGAGGGGCGGCCGCCGCCATGAGGTTGCGAAAGGCCTCGGTCTCTACTAGCCTATAGGGCAGCATCTCCAGGCTAAGCAATCTGGAGATGTGCACATTAAGGGCTTGGGCGTGCGGGTGGGTTGCACTATATTTGCGTTTCCGCTCCAGCGTCTGGGGTATGGAGAGCTGAACGCTGGTGGATGCTGTGGAGGATCGTGGAGGCGACGATGGGGTTTTTGTGCCAGGGTCCTGGGCAGGGGGCTGACTAGCAGCTGACACAGGGGAAGGAGCAGTGGTGTGCACGGCCGGAGGTGAACGGGCTTGTTGCCACTGAGTGGGGTGCTTAGCATTCATATGCCTGCGCATACTGGTGGTAGTTAAGCTAGTAGTGGTGGAACCCCTGCTGAGCCTGGTTTGGCAAATGTTGCACACCACAGTCCGTCGGTCATCCGGTGTTTCCTTAAAGAACCTCCACACTTCTGAAGATCTAGCCCTCGCCGCAAGAGCCCTCACCACGGGAGCTTCACTAGTTGACAGTGGCGCTGATGCACCAGCTCTGGCCCTGCCTCTCCGTCTGGCCCCACCACTGCCTCTTCCAACCTGTTCAGGTCGAGGACTCTCCTCCGTCTCAGAAGCACTGTGTTCACCCGGCCTCTCAACCCAGCTTGGGTCTGTCACCTCATCATCCTCCGATCCCTCAGTCTGCTCCCCCCTCGGACTTCCTGCCCTGACAACAACTTCCCCACTGTCTGACAACCGTGTCTCCTCATCGTCGGACACCTCTTTACACACTTCCACTACGTCAAGAAGGTCATCATCACCCACAGACTGTGACTGGTGGAAAACCTGGGCATCGGAAAATTGCTCAGCAGCAACCGGACAAGTGGTTTGTGACTGTGGGAAGGGTCCAGAAAACAGTTCCTCAGAGTATGCCGGTTCAAATGCCAAATTTTCCTGGGAGGGGGCAGACTGGGGGGGAGGAGGCTGAGGTGCAGGAGCTGGAGGAGTGGGGATTTCGGTGACATGGGTGGACTGCGTGGAAGACTGACTGGTGGTGGACAAATTGCTCGAAGCATTGTCAGCAATCCACGACATCACCTGTTCGCACTGTTCTGGCCTCAACAGTGCTCTACCACGAGTCCCAGTAACTTCAGACATGAACCTAGGGAGTGTAGCTCTGCGGCGTTCCCCTGCTCCCTCATCAGCAGGTGGTGTCTCACCCCGCCCAGGACCACGGCCTCTGACCCCTGCAGTAGTTGGACGCCCACGTCCCCGCCCTCGTCCTCTACCCCTAGCCCTCGGGTTAAACATTTTTAAAATGAGAGTTATAACTTTTTTTTTTTTTTTACTTCTTTTTGTTTTTTTTGGTGTTTTTTTGTGTTTTTTTTTTTTTTGTGTTTTTTGTTTTTTTTTGAGTTTTTAAAACCAAACAATCCTATCCTATTGCTATGGCTATTTTCTAGCCAAGTATCAAAGGAAGCACACTACTATGCCAGATGAGATGACACTGAGTTATTGCCTAATAGAAATCCAACCCCTACTGAATTTTGCCACTTCGGCCTTTGCTATGGATATGTGCGCCACTAAGCGCAGAACACAGCGGTCGCAAGTCTCACTACAAATTGCTCAGAATTGGCAAGTACATGCACTGCAGAAACTACAGCCACCAGCAGATCAACCAGAAATCAAATATATAGAACGCTACTGTAGGCTTCAAGAAGCTGTTTGTATTCTCCTATGGCTATTTTCTAGCCAAGTATCAAAGGAAGCACACTACTATGCCAGATGAGATGACACTGAGTTATTGCCTAATAGAAATCCAACCCCTACTGAATTTTGCCACTTCGGCCTTTGCTATGGATATGTGCGCCACTAAGCGCAGAACACAGCGGTCGCAAGTCTCACTACAAATTGCTCAGAATTGGCAAGTACATGCACTGCAGAAACTACAGCCACCAGCAGATCAACCAGAAATCAAATATATAGAACGCTACTGTAGGCTTCAAGAAGCTGTTTGTATTCTCCTATGGCTATTTTCTAGCCAAGTATCAAAGGAAGCACACTACTATGCCAGATGAGATGACACTGAGTTATTGCCTAATAGAAATCCAACCCCTACTGAATTTTGCCACTTCGGCCTTTGCTATGGATATGTGCGCCACTAAGCGCAGAACACAGCGGTCGCAAGTCTCACTACAAATTGCTCAGAATTGGCAAGTACATGCACTGCAGAAACTACAGCCACCAGCAGATCAACCAGAAATCAAATATATAGAACGCTACTGTAGGCTTCAAGAAGCTGTTTGTATTCTCCTATGGCTATTTTCTAGCCAAGTATCAAAGGAAGCACACTACTATGCCAGATGAGATGACACTGAGTTATTGCCTAATAGAAATCCAACCCCTACTGAATTTTGCCACTTCGGCCTTTGCTATGGATATGTGCGCCACTAAGCGCAGAACACAGCGGTCGCAAGTCTCACTACAAATTGCTCAGAATTGGCAAGTACATGCACTGCAGAAACTACAGCCACCAGCAGATCAACCAGAAATCAAATATATAGAACGCTACTGTAGGCTTCAAGAAGCTGTTTGTATTCTCCTATGGCTATTTTCTAGCCAAGTATCAAAGGAAGCACACTACTATGCCAGATGAGATGACACTGAGTTATTGCCTAATAGAAATCCAACCCCTACTGAATTTTCCCACTTCGGTCTTTGCTATGGATATGTGTGCCACTAAGAGCTAAACACAACGGTAGCAAGTCCCCCTGCTAATTCCTCACAAAATGGTAAAAGATGCAAATTAAAATAAAAAAAGTAGAACGTTATTGTAGCCCTAAGAAGGGCTGTTGGGTTCTTTGAGAATCACTCCTGCCTAACAGTAAGCTAATAGAACACCCTAACGCTTTCCCTGACCAGCAGCAGCTCTCTCCCTAGCGGCATCCAGAGACAGAATGATCCGAGCAGCGCGGCCAGCGGCTAGTCTATCCCAGGGTCACCTGATCTGGCCAGCCAACCACTGCTATCGACGTGTAAGGGTACCACGTCATGCTGGGTGGAGTGCAGAGTCTCCTGGCTTGTGATTGGCTCTGTTTCTGGCCGCCAAAAAGCAAAACGGCGGGAGCTGCCATTTTCTCGAGCGGGCGAAGTATTCGTCCGAGTAACGAGCAGTTTCGAGTACCCTAATGCTCGACCGAGCATCAAGCTCGGACGAGCATGTTCGCTCATCTCTACGTATCACCCCGACAAGTAAGCAGATGTGCAGAACATCTGTAATCTATTCTTCACTGTGTTTTTCACTGCGTTTTTCACTTAAATCATCCTGTGTTCACTGTTTTTATTCTATTCTTCACTGTTCTTCACATCTGCTAACTTGTCGGGAGATAATATACGCACGGAACAGTGAAGAATAGATTGCAGATGTTTGCATACATCTGCTAACTTATCAGGAGACATTCTTTTTCAATTAAATAACACATTTTATTCCCGAACCATGGTCCCTTTGAAAAATGCTCGGGTCTCCCATTGACTTCAATGGGGCTCGTTATTCGAGACGAGCACTCGAGCATCTGGAAAAGTTTGTCTCGAATAACGAGCACCCGAGCATTTTAGTGCTCGCTCATCTCTAGTTATTACTAAATTCACAAAACATGTCACATGCATGGCATATTATAGAGCAGCTGTTTTTTATTTTTTAAGTCAACTAACTAGACTCCTAAATAGTGTTGAGTGCATCTGAACAGCAAAGTTAGTGTTAGCATCCGCAAACCATTCTGGCACTGTATAAACTTTGTCTACCGGGAGAATTTAAATTGCTACACTACATGCGAGCACTGATCTTGGTGCTGCCCTTTGATCCTCTATGACCTCATCAGGAACGATGGCCTTTCCCAAAATGGTGACACGCAACACTGCTGGCATGTTAGTAATGGCGCAGTAGTTTTATTAATGCTGGTGACTTTGACAGCAGCATTTAGAGAGTTAACACACACAATTAGTTCCAGCAGGACAGGAATTTAATGGGTCCACTAATCACAGTTCCCAAACCCAGAATAAACAAATATTTGTACATATAAATAAGTTATATTACAATGCCGCCCCTAAAAATGAATAGCAATCTGCTCTGCCCCTCCTTCTCTAGGTACTAGAGAAAGTCTTGTTGTTTTTGCATAACCCTCCACGTGAAGGATTGATTTGTTTTTGAAGTGGAATACTTACAATGAGTGAAATTTTGTGTCAAACTTGTGAACTACATATGATATTGTATGCTGAATGTGGTATTAGGATGTGATTGTATTATACAGGAAAGGCTTGTCATGTAGGAATGCTTGGTCCTACTGCCAGGATGCCCACTAAAGCAAAGTGTAAAGAAGTGACTGCAGCATTTGTCATATTCTATAAGACTAAAAGATAATAAGGGAAAATATCATGACATAAAAGACAGGAAAAATTTGCAATTCCTGGCACACGCCGGGAATGGGGTTGCTTCTTTCCCTCTTGTCACCTCTAAACCACTTTTTTTGAAAAGTAGTCATTGGGTTGTAGGGAGAAGATTCCTGGTGTAGGTTAAAGTGCAGTCTATAAAAGGCCAGATCTGGCATAGAATTAATTCTGATGCATGAGGCGGGTCCGCTTAGTATATCCGACATGTCGTAAGCTGGCGAATATAAAAGCTGGTACACCAGCCTTAATAACCTTCCCCCATTGTGCTTATAATTATGTATTGTATTCGTGAGTAATATCTTTTATTTCAATATACACATCCCAAGGATAATATCATATGACAGAACTGTACATAGAGGATGACATAGGAAAATGTTTCCTTTCCTTTTCAATATCTGAATATATGAAGGAAGCAAAATGATTTTCTCTTGTCTTTATTTAGCTGTATCAAAAATATTATTGTCTACAGCTTTTATAGATTTGAAATGCATATCTAAAAATCTAGTTGCAGTGGTTGTATCCCTTTAAAAAGAATTACAGGTGTCTAACTTATTTAAGAGGAAGATTTTGGAAAATGGATAAAGTTGTCTAAATTATGAGCTGGTGTCAATCTTATAGGAAGTTTAGGACAGTAAGGAGCACAAGGCAAGGTATGATAAGTCATAGATCTTGCAGCTAACTTTTATCTCACATTCCAAGAGGAAAAATGTGACAGGTTGATGAGACATTATCGTTAACCTGTGAGTTTACTTCACATATTTACTGTAATAGTTGGGGTTTGCATGAACTGTTGAATTTTCTTTTTGCAGTGTCGGAAAAGCAGTAGGCTTTGTACTGTATTGTTACCAGTCATGACATTTGCTGTTACCGTTAAAAATAAAGACAGTAGAACTTACTTGTAAAGACAGAGCATTAAAAATACAGAAAAGTAAAGTTATGATATTTAACAATATCGTTAAAAAAGAAACTGATAATGTTGTCAAAAACTATTTCTGCCCATTGCTCTTTTTGTTTCCCTATTAAAGGGAGTCCATTAATTTTGATCCAGGGTTCCATAAAAGTTATTAAGGTAATGCAGCAGTCATATGGTTGAATAATTAGAAAATGGGGAAGTGATGATCCCCCCCATATCTATCAGGCAATGTTCTAATCTGTCGCTTAGAATTAAATAATATGAAAGACTCTGGGAACACATCAGGGACATACATTAGTAAAACCAGAGATCTACTTATTTACCCATTGATTATTTTTTATTTTTGAATTAATAATAATAATTCCTTTATCTATGTAGCGCTCACAGTTTCTGCAGAACTGCACAGAGCTTGCAAATCCCCTCCACTATCATTTTATATATTATTTATATTATTATTTTTCTCTCTCTGCCAATGAGGGTATTAGGGTTACCGGTATAATATGAATGTATTGTTTGTACAATATGCATGTCTTAACCACTTAATGACCAGAGTGATTACCTCTTTTCTTACCGTGCTAATTTTTCAGTTTTAGCAATGAACCTATTTAAATGGCACCTAATTAAAGACACAGACTATTTTTTTATGCAATTAGATTGTGCATACCATAATATATTTTTGATTATTGAAGGAAAAAAGGAGAAAATTACACATATTTCCATTTTTATACACTTTTTAAGAGTTTAAACAGGTTCAGAGACAAAATTGTTTTATAAACCATACCATTATACTTTGTAAACTGATATTATTTATATCATTTATTTTCTAGTTTGGCTTGGCACAAGAGGTGCTCATTAAGGATTTTGGAAGCTATTTCTATTTCTGTTTTTTAGCACAAAACTGCCATTACACATGTTGTAGTAAACCAAACATTTAAAACACCCTCAAAGTGCCCAATTTTGTAAAGGTTGCCACCCAATGGGGTTAATTTAGGAAATTGTGCTATCCTAGCGCTATGCAACTTTCAGTCCCATTGTCATCAAAGTTGTGTTTGATATTTTCATCTGATCTTCTTGCAGCGCATGCATGAAAAATATAATGCATGTTTTCCATTGAATTTCATAAGGTATATTTTAAGTTCATATACAGTACGTGTGAAATTGTTACTCAAAAAGTTTTTAAAAGTTTCAATTTGTATAATACATCTAGTTTTGGATGCAGTTTTATGCTGGGATTTCGCCGTGGCACAGGGAAGAGCTCAACCTTTGAATGCCAAAGCTTGAATTCTGCACCAGGACGTGCAGCAGTAAAATGGCATGCTGTGGGTCATAATTCCAGAAATGGTTTCCACAGTGTGTGTATTGGATTTTGATAAACCGCATATACTACATTGCTGCTGTATAAGGGATAAAACCCACAACCAAGGTTGTGTGATCCCTGTGCCACGACTCCAGGAATCATATTATTATCTGATGCATTTGTGCCCCAGCTTATCCTTAGAACAGTTTGGCACTTCTGCTTTGCATGGATGCAGAGACTAAGAGAATAAGTTATAACTAACAGTATGGACTGTTACTTTTTATGAAACTTTTTCTAAATTTTATTTACTTTACCAAATGTTTGCTGTGGACATTTTCCTCGCGATTAATTTGAATGGTGTCTGGGGTTTCTGAGTGTAAAATGCAGTGATTTTGCTATTTCACATTACAATGAATGACATGGAACTTATCTTCCTAAGGTAAAAAATCTGTAAGTCGTTTCTGATGCAGATTTTTTTCTCCAATGTCTGTATGTAATGTCTGTCACAAAAATGCAACTGTATGTGCTGAGGATTTGGTATGTGGCAAATCCACACGCAATGTGTGTAGACTGTTTTGCAAGAGTATTTTTTTGCAAAAATATGCCAATATTAAAGCAGAGGAAATCCCTTAAGCAGTTGGAGTTAAGTCACTGGGAAACCTTAGCGAAGTGATAGGGGGACCTTGGCAGCTCTAAGTCAGAGCTGGGATTCCCTGTGACATCAATAGGGGTGCAGTGTGACCTCACAAGTGTGTGAATCTTAATGAGCTTCTGTATGTATATACAGAAACTCACTTAAATGCCAGTCATGTAATGCATGTGATGTATACTGTGATGTATACATTTGTATAGTGGAAGGCAAGTGGTTATTTTTATGAATTTGCATATGTTTGTTGTATTTGCAACTCTATTGTGTTGTATGAACAATCAATAAAATGTAGAAATCAAACACTACCTGCAGCTTTTAATAGTTAGAAATGATTAATTGATACTACGATTAGCATTTATAGTAACTGCCTTACATATATTTAAATATTTATATTTATTTCCACAAATCAATAGTTCTTGGGATGTAAAACAACTTTACATATTATCTTTGTTACCTAAATTCAGCAGTTTCTTTGCTATCCTCCTCAGATTACCTCAGAGCTGCAATAGCCATTTCCCCTCCCCCTGCTGATAAGCCCTGGAAGCCGTAGTATAAACAAATCTACAAATTTTATGGACTCCTGGGAGGGTAGGAGCTGCTGCTCCCTGCTCACAGAGGAGGAGGTCATGTGACAGAGCTCTTTCTATGTATGTAGCAGAGCTGGATGTGTGCCAAGACAGTGGATAAAGAGGTCTCCTGCACGGAATAGTAGGTACAAGATCTCACCTGTTCCCTATCAGTTCCTTCATTCTGTTCTGCATCATTCTATTTTCAAATGTGTAATTACAAATAATAATTTTATAACGTCACTATAGCTATACAGTTATGCTTTAAAATATAATGATGGATTATTTGCAATAATAAATTATCCAGTATAGGTTATGGGAAAATTAAGGATTCTTAAAATAAACATTTGGACTTCTATTGCCTCATGTTTTGCAAAATGATCCTATAAAAATTAGTTTTAATGTAAGGATGCTAGATGCTAAAAGAGATCCTCCACTGAGCCTATTATTAGTGAATCTGTTTTGTGTAAAAATTCCCTAGTCGTCATTAACAAACAAGCACACAAACCTATTTTCTGACTTTTTATGCAAAAAAGAACTTTAGGATGGGGGGTAGTAGTTTTTCATGTAATTGTTGCAATATTTGTCCTTTTGGCCACAGACCCCATACCATGCATAGATTTCAATTCTAGTGCTGTGACAGTATTACTATGAGGTTGGAACCTCTTAGAATCTCCACCATGTTGCTTTTCATGTGTACTGGTGATTAAGTCCATTCTCTCTAGAAAGACTATGCAAAAAATGCATCATGAATGGAAAACAATTATCTTATGACTTTAACCACAACTGCAAGAAAAATCAAAATTGGAACGTATTATTGTTGTAATGATTACTATGAATTTCACAGTTAAATCATGTCCTTAGAATACATTCTGATTATTATTTGGTAATTCTTCATTTCCAAGTAATGGCTATATCAATAACCTGCTTATTGTATAACAATGCTTAATTCCCAGAATGAGTCCATTGACTGGTCAAAGTAAGAAACTTACTATAAAAATATTCTAAACTTTTGTATTGCATAGATGAACTCATAGGGGGAGAATGTGGACCCTCTGGACCACCGCGGGAGGTGGTACTAGCCGACCTGGGACTGGAGTCCAAGTGGAACCTTGTGTTCCGCCGCAAAGCGGGATGGACTTGCTGCAGCGGGTAACCACCAGGTTGTTCCACAGGTGCGACTAGCCCGCGGTGGCTGCCAAGGTAGTAATACAGGAGACAGTCTGTACATGGAGTGACAGGAGGAGAATAGCACTGAAAGGCACACCAGGACTCACGTCACGAATTGCAGGAGTTGGCACACAGGAACGCAGGACCTCTGGGACCGACTGGCACACAGGAACGCAGGACCACAGGAATGGACTGGCACACAGGAACGCAGGACCACAGGAACGGACTGGCACACAGGAACGCAGGACCACAGGAACGGACTGGCACACAGGAACGCAGGACCACAGGAACAGACTGGCACACAGGAACGCAGGAATCACAGGAGCTTTCGCTTCAGGGAAGTATGAAGATCTGGCAAGAGCAATAGGAAAATGCTAGAATTTAAATCAGGCCAGCGGCAATTATTGGCGCGCTGGCCCTTTAAACCTTAGCGAGCCGGCGCACGCGCCCTAGGAGACTGGGACGTGTGCGCCGAGCCACGGCAGCTGCGGAGGACGCCGCTGGAGCCGGGGGAGGTGAGTGCAACCAGCCACTGGAACATGGAGAGGCACGGGTGCATCTGCGATCCTAGACAGGGATCGCGGGACCACCCGTGACACATATTTTTATTAATCCTAGTTTAATAGTCTCATTTTTGCAACATTTGTGGTTTTTGCGACTTTTCACTGCTGGTGTTTTTTAAGTACACCTTGGTCTGCACCTTGCGCAGTGCCTTATGTATCTTATGTATTTTCCAGATGTTCCATGCAACTTTTCAATTATATATCACTTTGATTGCTTATTTTTGCGCAATTTTGCATCTAGTCCAGGGCAGGTGCAAAGGAAGGATTTTTTTTCATGGACCCTGTTTTAACATGTAAATTGGAATTGTTTCACATGCTTTAAATGTTCAAAATTTAGCATATTAACCTATATTTTTAAAATTAATATATTTTTGCATTTACATTTTTTTATTGGTTACTCCTAAGGGTAAGGTCACACATGGTGTTTCAGTTGCTTTACATTACAAGACATTAAAACAACTGAAGAGAGGTGATTTGCCTAATTACATTACTGTAAACATTTGGGTTTACAAAATGCTATGTAAAAACAATGTTAACATATAAGTTAACAATGCATTAACATGTGCGTTTAGTAAATGCTAATTTTAACAGTAATGTAATAAGGCAAATCACCTGTGCTCAGCTGTTTTAATGTCTTTTCAAAACACAATGAAAAGGCAACTAAAACGCAAAGTGTAACCTCACCCTTAACACCTTGTATTGTTCCCTTATAAAGAATGGCTGGACCATTATGCAATCTCTTTTTACCTCTTCTGTCAACCCCCTCATTCTCATAGTCTATAAGCTCGTGTCACCCCTCATCCTCAGACTGTAAGCTCTTGTGAACAGGGCCCTCACGCCTATTGTTCCATATGACTTTTTGTACTGTGTAATGTAATATTACATTTGTATATGTCCCCTATGATTTGTAAAGTGCTACGGAATTTGATGGTGCTATATGAAGATTATTATTATAATTAATTATTATTATTATTAGAGTTCATAAAAATGCAGGACACAGCCTCAAATCCAAAATGTACAGTATTTCCACTCCTGCATATAACCCCCTCACTGGCTTGTGTCTATGTGGATTTGAGACATTTGCAACAAAAAGTCTCAAAAAGAAGCCAAAATGTGCGCCTGCCAGGAAAGGAAAAACAAAACATTTAACACAAGAAAAACTACATGATACACAAGAAGCAAAAAAGACAAAAGTCTCAATTAAACACCAATGGAATACCAAAGAAAAAAAACTAAGATACTTGTCCTCCATAGACTAATATAAAGAAAATGTAGATTTGTACAGAACAAGTCATAAACCTGTTGGACATAAAAGGGTTTCGCTAATGGCATAAAAATACAATGCTCAAATCATTATAGATACCTGCTGAGCAAGCGAGCAAATGGAGAAACAGAAAGCAAGGGGAAAATATATTTACTTATTTTTTTGCTACTGGTTTTTAATAACAAAAAAAAATTGCAATAACACCTTGCATTTCTACTTCTGATTGACTAAATAATGACCCAGCTGGGGAGTTTTATAACCTATTATAGCCAATCCTTGCATGTATTATTTCCTAAATGCTACACTTAGCATTAGAGGTGCTTTCAGTTAGACATATGCTAGAATGTAATTTATAAGTTCTTATTGCCTTCAAATGTCATAATCATATTCTTTTTCTCCTTCTCTGTCTGTATTATGGATCAATGTGAAAGTAGTACTGAATGGTTAAATTAAATATTTGAAATGTTAGATTCCATGCAGACTTATTGAAAAGAAATAATGTACGGTCAAAGTTAAAAACTTTTGAAAATCAGAGTTTTGTAGCTATTTCTTTAACTGATATATAAGATATGGGTTAACGAGCAACTATAACAAACACTTTCAAGCTTCGTTTATATAACAGCCGGCCATTAAAAACAAGAAAACTGTCTATTCTGATTGTGTAAATATATTCTCCAGACCTAAATTGTGTTAATAACTTCCTAGTTTTATAAAAAAAAAAAAAAGCTATGTATTTGACTAAAGACAGACATCTATAGGGAACATGACCCGCTTAAGGTCATGTAAATTTGCATAGAATGACAATGTTAATTATGCACCAACAGTGTGACAAGGCCAAATAAATTAGGAAGGTCAAGTTTAGACCTAGTAAAAAGTACAACATGTTCTTCATTTAAGAGGAGAAACATTTTTGGAAATAGGTACTGCAGCTGACAGATTTTTTTTAAATTGGAAAATCTTGCATTGGTGTGGGCACCAGTGTAAAAAAATGTATATGTTTTAATAATCATTTCAAACAATTATTTAATTATAGATAAAAATACTGGAGAAGCAAATGGAGATCCTATAATGTTATGCTTTAAAAGTGGTATAAAATAATCTTTATATTGTAGATAGGAAGTATTTCCACTTTGATTAAAATAATAGACCATTAACCCCTTAAGGACGCAGGGTTTTTTCGCTCATTTCTCGCACTCCACCTTCAAAAATCCATAACTTTTTCATTTTTACGTGTACAGACCTGTGTGAGGGCTTATTTTGTGCATAACAAATTTTACTTTCCCGTAATGTTATTTATTTTAACATGCCGTGTACTGCGAAGCTGAAAAAAATTCCAAATGTGGAAAAATTTTTAAAAAGTCACGTTCTTGTGGGCTCAGTTTTTACGACTTTCACTCTTCGCTCCAAATAACACGCCTACTTTATTCTTTGGTTCGGTGCGATCGCGGTGATACCAAATTTGTATAGATTTTATTGTGTTTTAATACATTTTCAAAAATTAAACAAATGTGTACAAAAAAGAAAAAAAGATTTTGTCATATTCTAAAGCTAATAACTTTTTCATACTTTGGTGCAAGTAGCTGTGTGAAGTGTCATTTTTTGCAAAATGAGCCGACGTTTGCATTGCTACCATTTTGAGGTCTGTGCGACATTTTGATAATTTTTTATTCCATTTTTTTATGTGACGTAAAAAGGTGTAAAAGTCACATTTCGGACATTTGGGCGCCATTTCCCGTCTCGGAGGTCACCTACGGCCCTAACCGTTTTTATATTTTGATAGATCGGGCATTTTTGGACGTGGCGATACCTAATGTGTCTGTGATTTTTAGGTTTTATATCAGTTCTAGCGAAAGGGGGGTGATTTGAATTTTTAATATATTTTTTTTTTTTTCTTTTTTAAACCTTTTTTTTTTCCTTTTTTTTTTTCCACTATTTCTTAGACCATCTAGCCTAGATGGTCAGATGGTCAGATCGTTCCTACCATATACTGCAATAATTCTGTATTGCAATATATAGCATTTTTGCAGCTCATTCATTACAATGAGCCACTGGCTCATTGTAACGAATCTGCAGAAGCCAGATAGCGTCGGGTCAAACGAAGACCCGAGACTACCATGGCAACCGATTGCCGCCCCCCGATGACGTTCGGGGGCGCGGCGATCGTAATAAATATGGCGGCGCCCGTGTGACCTTGCCGGCGGCAATGAAAGGGTTAATAGCCGCCATCGGTGCAAGCACCGACCGCGGTTATTAGCGGTGGGGGTTTGCTGCAATATGCAACAACCCCCACCTTTGTATGAAGAGGACTCAGCCCGTGAGCCCTCTGCATACACTCCCTATACCTCTGCGCCGTAGAGCTACGGCGCGGAGCGTTAAGGGGTTAACAGCACAGAATGTACATTTTTAATCAAGATTTCTGTTTGCAAAAACATTTAACCATGCAGTCATATTTTATCACTCTGTTGTATTGTTTTCCTTTTATTCCTTTGAGAAATTTAACTGAACATTAAAGAGAACGTGCCAACAGGAGGTTATTATGGTGGACTCTTTGTACATGGGTACAAAGAAAAATATCTTGGGTTATGGAGAAAAACATTTGCTTAATTCTTAGTTTGGACTTGATGGACTTGCGTCTTTTTTCAACCTTATAAACTATACTATGATAATATTAAACTACAGACAAAAATAACTCCATTTACTTTTCCAGAGAATATTATTAGGGGTAGGAGATGCCACACACTTCCTTGCTGGCAATGGTTGTGTGTAACTGCTACATCATTAACCACTCCCTCAGGAAGATGGGGATTGAGAATTACACTAGCTGTATGAGGAGAAATGCACCGTTCTGCTCATCCCTCCCAAAGGAATTCTCTTCCAAAGGCTTAGCAGTGTAAGTGACAGCGGCTTGACTGTAAACTGCAGCTCTCCCACCACCATGACTGAAAAAGAGTCATCAGTAGAACATGTATAAAGACACGTAAAATGTACTGTGTGAGGTTTGTGAAAGGGGGTCGGGTGGTCACTGATGACCGTTTTTTTTTTTACAATTAAGGGGAATGTCTCTACACAGTCTGATGGTGTCCAACCAGTTATAAGAGTTTCAGACTGTAAGACAAATCTTTTTTTGATAAAAAAAAATTATGTTAATGCTCAATTGTCAATTTGATCATACATACCTTTCAAGGAGGAATAACAAAGGAACATCAAAATGTTAAGATGATATTATTTTAAATCATTACTTTATGCAGAATTTTTATGTATTGTGAGAAAGTGAGAGGTGTTGTGTGGGAAAACCGCTATCTGTCTTACAGGCAGATGAAATGCTGGTGGTAAAAGCCCTGGGTTTGTCTGCAGTAACCCAAGGGTTAATGCAGACATGATAAGCAGGAATAGTCTGTTTTGTCTGTGTTGGCCTAGCTAACACAGACACATTGGTAATGTCCATACTGGGCCTGCTTATTATGGAGTAGGGGTAGGCTGGTAGTGGGACTCCTACTCCACCCGGGCTTCGGTCCTGGGCTTTTGTATAGCCCACAGGTGCAGGTCACAGGCCTCGTTAGGGCCTGATTTAGTCTGCAGGCCAGAAGCAGTAGGAGAGGCCCTACCTGGAGAGCTGAAAGGGAGATTGCATTCTCACAGCAAAGGTAACTGAGGGTCTCCTGTCTTGCTGCTGGCCAAGAGCGTGTGCCAGGCAGCCTGGTACCCGGATAGCTAGGGTCCTCAAAATGTATTAGACAGCGCCTAGCCGGGCAGGAATTACTTTTATAATGTTTTTGCATGTGCCTAAGCCAAGGCTGAATTTGTGTTCTGTTTTGCAAGTGTGAATAAACACTTAAGTTGGACTCTTAAACCTGCGTGTGTCACTGCTTCCTGCACTGCTACCTGTCAACTACCAGAGCAATTCCCCACATATGGTGGATTGGAGCGGGCAAAGTGCAGTGAAGTATACACTAGTGCATGTCCTGGAAGTTGACAGCACTGAAGCTGCAAGCCACAGCCATGGAGGAGTTAATCAAGCAGCTTGTCCAGTCCAACGTGCAGCAGCAAGAGACAAACAGATTGCTGCTCCAGCAGATAACAGCCCTGACCGCTGCTCAGCAAAGGACTGTCCCAGCAATGACGGTGAAGGACGCCAGGAAAGAGGTCCGCAAAGCTATGACCAAGATGACCGCCGAGGATGATGTGGAGGCCTATCTGACAGGCTTTGAGAGGGTGGCCACCCGAGAGAGGTTGCCACAGCAACACTGGGCAGAGGTGTTGGCCCCCTTCCTCGTCGCTGATCCCCAGCAGGCATACTACGACCTGAGCGAGGAGTATGCCCGGGACTACTCCAAGGTAAAGGCAGAGATCTTGGCCCGACTAGGAGTGGATCAGCATCTACGCGCTCAAAGAGTGAATAGCTGGAGATACCAGGAGGCACTACCACCGAGGGGGCAGATGCACCAACTTGTTCACTTGGTCCGCAAGTGGCTTCAGCCGGAGACCTCAACCCCAGCCCAGATGGTCGAGAAGGTTGTTTTGGACCGTTTCCTGAGGGCCTTGCCGGGTGAGATCCAACAATGGGTGGGACACGGGGACCCGTCTGATGCCGATGCGCTGGTGGGGTTGGTGGAGAGGTTTTATGCCACTCAGGCCCTAACAAAGAAAGCCCCTTATACCAAGACAGGCCTTAAGGCACGGAAGGTCTTGTCACCCACAAATTCCCGGGGCAGGACAACGCCCAATGTCCGGGAAGTACCCCAGGGGAGGAGGAGGGGGGAGGCTCCCACCTGTTGGACCTGCCATGAGCCAGGTCATATTGCAGCCCATTGCCCCAATTCCTCAGAGCCCATGGACTGCAGTTCCGCCAGAAGGGTTTCTCTCTATGCTGCCCCTGTCTACACAGCTACTAGCCCCGACTCTGCTGATGAGCGCCACCTGTGCCGGGTGACTGTGGCAGGGCATCCAGCGTTGGCCCTGCTGGACTCAGGCAGTCGGGTGACCTTGATTAATGGGTCCCTCACAGACCCCAAGGCGGTCACAGGGCGCACAATTGGAGTCCTGTGCATCCATGGGGACGTAAAGGACTACCCCACCACAGTTATTAACTTCCAGACCTCTTGTGGAGAGACACTACATGAGGCAGCGGTTGTCAAGAACTTGCCCCATGACCTTATCTTGGGACGGGACTTCCCCATGTTCTGGACTCTATGGCGGGGAAACCAAGAGTTGGGGGGTTGTTCTCCTGTGTTGTCTGGTCAGATCTCTGAAGCCGAGCCTGATGACCCAGACTCTGGAGTTCCTGCCGTAGGGGTGACCGCCACAGAAGATGGAAGTGTAATGTTTCCCCTAGATGTTATGGCAGGCGAAACTGAGGAGGTAGTGACAGGACCGCAGTTGTCTGATTTGGAGGTATCCCGTGACAACTTTGGTACTGCCCAACTCCAGGACCCCACTCTGGTCCGCGCCAGAGAAAATGTGGTAGAAATTAATGGCGTACCTCAGCACCCAGGTGCGGATAAGTTGTTCCCTCGTGTGGTGGTAAATCAGGAGTTATTGTACCGCATTGATAAGGTCCACGGTGAAACCCGGGAGCAGTTAATGGTACCTCAGCCATATCGTCAGATGGTGTTAGACCTTGCACATAAGCATGTGATGGGAGGGCACCTAGGTACCACAAAAACTCTGGAACGCATCTTGCAGCGTTTTTACTGGCCAGTAGTATATGATAGGGTAAAAAGGTATTGTGAAACTTGCCCTGATTGTCAATTGCATGCTCCCATGGTACACTTTCGAAGTCCGTTGGTACCTCTGCCATTATTGAGGTACCCTTTGAAAGGGTCGCCATGGATTTGGTCGGTCCTTTAGTTAAATCTGCTCGGAGGCATCAGCATATCCTGGTAGTCATGGACTATGCTACCCGATATCCTGAGGCCATCCCACTGCGGCACACCTCTGCAAAACTAATTGCTAAAGAGTTGTTTGCCATGTTCTGCCGGGTGGGACTTCCCAAGGAGATCCTCACAGATCAGGGGACTCCTTTTATGTCAAAAGTCACCAAGGAGCTATGTCGGCTCTTTAATATTAAACAGTTACGCACCTCTGTGTACCATCCTCAGACGGATGGATTGGTAGAACGGTTCAACAAAACTTTAAAGAGTATGCTAAAAAAGGTGGTAAACAAGGATGGGAAGGACTGGGATGTACTATTGCCAAATTTAATGTTCGCCATCCGAGAGGTCCCACAAGCCTCTACTGGGTTCTCACCGTTTGAGTTAGTGTATGGCAGACATCCCAGGGGTCTCCTGGACATAGCCAAGGAGACATGGGAACAAGAGCCCACCCCCCACAAAAGTGTAATAGACCATATCGCAGATATGCAGGACAGGGTGGCAGCCGTCATGCCCATTGTCAAAGAGCATATGGAGGAGGCACAAAGAACTCAAAGCCGGGTTTATAACAGGTCAGCAAAAGTAAGGAGCTTTAGTCCCGGTGATCGTGTGTTGGTGCTAGTCCCCACTGTAGAAAGTAAGTTTCTCGCTAAATGGCAAGGACCGTATGAGGTTATAGAAAAAATAGGAGAGGTGAACTACAGGATACGTCAGCCCGGACGGAGAAAACCCGAGCAGACTTATCATGTAAATCTGTTGAAGGCCTGGAAAGACAGAGAGAGTCTGCATACAGAGATGGTTCTGGCTAGTCCACCTCCTGCGATACCCTCACAGGCTGCAGATAAGCCTGTGCCGGAGGCAGAACTGCGAATAGCCGATACCCTTACCAAAGAGCAACAGCGAGAAATACAGATGTGTTCTCAGAGTTGCCAGGCTACACATCTGTAATTAAACATGACATTGTCACTGAGCCAGGGGTAAGGGTAAGATTAAGGCCGTACAGAGTCCCTGAAGCTCGTAGACAAGCCATATCAGAGGAGGTACAGAAGATGCTGAAGCTAGGGGTTATTGAGGAGTCCAAAAGTGAGTGGGCCAGTCCAATTGTTCTAATTCCCAAACCGGATGGGACGTTGCGATTTTGCAACGATTTTAGAAAATTGAATGCCTATCCCATGCCCCGGGTGGACGAGCTTATTGAGAGACTAGGGGGTGCTCGGTACTTCACCACCCTGGATCTAACTAAAGGATATTGGCAGGTACCCCTGACAGATAGGGCTAAAGAAAAGACAGCCTTTATCACCCCTGAGGGCCTTTTTCACTATGTTGTATTACCGTTTGGGCTTCATGGGGCCCCCGCTACCTTTCAACGGTTAATGGACATAGTGTTAAAGCCACATAGGAGATACGCCTCCGCCTATCTAGATGACATTATCATCTACCGCCAAGACTGGGCGAGTCACTTGGCCAAGGTACAGGCCGTAGTGAACTCTCTAAGGGCAGCGGGCCTGACTGCAAACCCCAAGAAGTGTGCGCTGGGAATGGAGGAGACACACTATTTGGGGTATGTGATCGGTCGAGGTATAATTAAACCTCAGATCAACAAGATTGACGCTATACAGGGTTGGCCTCAACCAGTGAGCACAAAGCAAGTCAGGGCATTCCTGGGCATTGTAGGGTACTACAGACGGTTTATACCAAACTTTGCCACCATGTCCGCTCCCCTGACAGACCTGCTGAAGGGTAAAAGGCCTGTCATGGTGCGGTGGAATGAACAAGCAGAAGGTGCTTTTCAGGCATTGAAGTCTGCGTTGTGTGGATCTCCCATCCTCATTGCGCCAAACTTCAAGAAAGAGTTTATTGTGCAGACGGATGCGTCAGATGTAGGACTGGGAGCTGTCCTGTCTCAGGAGGTGAATGGCGAGGAACACTCCATTACTTACCTGAGCAGGAAGCTCACGCCAGCTGAAAAAAATTACAGTATCGTAGAGAAGGAATGTCTGGCGATAAAGTGGGCATTAGAGTCCCTACGGTACTACTTGCTGGGACGACAGTTCCGTCTCATAACTGACCACTCTCCTCTCACGTGGATGAGTAGAACTAAGGAGAAGAATGCCAGGGTCACTAGGTGGTTCTTGTCCCTCCAAAATTTCAGTTTCATGGTGGAGCACAGAGCCGGGAAGCTACAGGGCAATGCGGATGCCTTGTCCCGAACGCATTGCTTAATGTCAGGAGTTCGCCCCGGTGGGTCTGAACTGAGGGGGAGGGTATGTGAGAAAGTGAGAGGTGTTGTGTGGGAAAACCGCTATCTGTCTTACAGGCAGATGAAATGCTGGTGGTAAAAGCCCTGGGTTTGTCTGCAGTAACCCAAGGGTTAATGCAGACATGATAAGCAGGAATAGTCTGTTTTGTCTGTGTTGGCCTAGCTAACACAGACACATTGGTAATGTCCGTACTGGGCCTGCTTATTATGGAGTAGGGGTAGGCTGGTAGTGGGACTCCTACTCCACCCGGGCTTCGGTCCTGGGCTTTTGTATAGCCCACAGGTGCAGGTCACAGGCCTCGTTAGGGCCTGATTTAGTCTGCAGGCCAGAAGCAGTAGGAGAGGCCCTACCTGGAGAGCTGAAAGGGAGATTGCATTCTCACAGCAAAGGTAACTGAGGGTCTCCTGTCTTGCTGCTGGCCAAGAGCGTGTGCCAGGCAGCCTGGTACCCGGATAGCTAGGGTCCTCAAAATGTATTAGACAGCGCCTAGCCGGGCAGGAATTACTTTTATAATGTTTTTGCATGTGCCTAAGCCAAGGCTGAATTTGTGTTCTGTTTTGCAAGTGTGAATAAACACTTAAGTTGGACTTTTAAACCTGCGTGTGTCACTGCTTCCTGCACTGCTACCTGTCAACTACCAGAGCAATTCCCCACAGTGTGTATATATATATATATATATATATATATATATATATATATATATAATATGCAACACCCCTGCCAATGCAAGGCAGAGGGGTTGTTACAAATACACCCCACCATGTAGCTTACAGCCTTTGTAGGATCTGATCAACCCCACAGCAGGTCACTACATAACACAGGGGAACAATGCAGCGGTAGAGTCTGCCTGGTAAGGCAGGAGTTCATTCTTTATGTGATGTAATCTGTGTTCACCAATCACATGTGTTATATATTGAATCTGTGAGCTGGAATGCGATTGGAGGAGGAACCACCACCTGACCAGTGGGAGTAATAAAACCTCTGGTCAGGAAAGTTCTAGAGCTCAGTCAGACCAAGGAGTCTGAACAGACTAGTTAGTGTCAGTCAGTCAGTGCAGTCAGACAGACCAGATCAGACCAGTTGGTCAGAGTGTAGCCAGAGCTCAGCTCACTGCCTGAGAAGCTCTGCAGAGTTAGTTAGTGAGAGAAAGGGTTATCACCCTACCTTCAAGGGTGATATCTGAAGCAACAAAGGACAAGCTGAAGCATCCTACTAGGACACAGCTTCCTCCCAGCCTGCCCTTGCATCCAGGCTGAATATCCATTCCTGTGGTTCCATCTCCAACTGCAGCCCCAGCTTTCTACCTTTTGTCAAGGCACGTTACCTACCGCCAGCCACTCAGGTATTCCGGGTCCCGGCTGTCTCCAGGCCCCAAGAAAAGGCTAGGCCCCAGTGGGGGATGTTGCATAAATATATATATACAAAAACAAAACTGTTCCTTTGCAACATGTGAAGTAAATGTATGACATGTTTTACAGGATATTATGAAGCAATACAAAAGCAAATTTCAATTTCAGACAACAGTGACACATCCATGTCAGTATTATCCTCTGTCTGTGGTATGCTGCTGAGGAGGTACCGATTGTACTGTTGTACATTATGAACACAGGTTTAGCTGGCTATGTTGTTTGTCTTGATTAAGTACCACAGCCAGCTCTTTCCTCCGGGCTTATCTCTAGTTCATAATCCACTGTGACTCACAGTTCCTCATATTACTCATCTGCTCCCTGTGTTGTCTGGATCTCAGAGTTCTGGCAAAATCACTATTGAGATTGGGGCTCTTTGATCACCTAAAAGTCCTGCCTACTCTTCCTAGGTTGCTGTCTATGAAATTCTTTTCAGTTGGCCCCGTACTTTGCTTGTTACTCTGATCATTGTTTTTTATAATATTCTAACTTTGGCTTTTGTTCAAACTACTCTACCATTTTATGAATTAGTCTTTTTTTCCTCTCTTTGTTGTGACCTGCCTCAGGTGACTATTCTCATATTTTGTACAGTTTTGTCTTTCTCTTTCTGATTTGCACTTTGTTAAAGGGAGCGATCATTGATCAGTTACTGCTCACTGCCTAGGGTGGATCCATTAAGGAAGTAGATCAAGATTGGTGGTTTCAGATTTAGGGCTCACTACATTACTGCATTGCAACAGGTAGGTTAACCTTAGCTGAACATCATATGATCAGGCTGTTTTTTCTCTTGAACCTCCCAACAGGCTTTCAAGCTAGAATCATAATCTATAGTCTGTAGAGGTGTTTTATCACTGGTTTTGTCTGGCATTTTTGGCATAAAAAAAGTCTCAAAAAAAGTGGCATTGAGGTTTTTTGGGACCTTTTACTGCTAAAATGTGTCACAGGGCTATTTCTGCCACTTCATTATTCTGGCGTAAACATAGATCTACTGCAATGCCGTGCAGCACTGTGTCAAGACAGATCCTTGACCATAAAAAGTCCTCCTTTATGGTCCAATCAGTAAATACCCATTGAAACCTATTTTGAAGCCCAAGCATATAGTTAAGATTTTCAATAAAATGTTATGCTGGATATTAGCAAACCCTCCGTTGCTGCAACCACAAAACAAATATTGTTGCAGTGTCACATGACTTTCTTGTTTTTATAAGTTTCGAGGAGCTCTCACAGATTTATAGATGGAAGCAGATGGGCCAAATACCAGGGTTGTTTGATGGTTTGGGGGAAGTTGTTAGATTTAGTTTTCTTCTTATTTAGAAAAATTAGTAAATCAGTAATGGAATATTTTAAAAAGAATAAAACATCTTTATTTTAGGACTACAAATTAGAACGTCCAGAGCTAACAAACAATTATGAGAATTGCCCCCAATAGGGACAGGGCCACACTTGTGACCACTTAATGCCAAGTTGAAGGTCCTATCCTACAAAATGGCCTAACAGGAGATGTGGTGAATGTGTTACAGTGAACATGGAGTGAGAAAGTTGTCAGCAGGGAGACAGTGTGCAACACAAGTAGATTAATCAGAGAGTAAGCTGCTGATATTGATAGAAATCTAACCAACATTTGCGTGAATCGAGCCATGAGCTGTCCAGTTATCTCATCCAATGTCTCCCGTACTCATTATTCTGCTCACACTATCAGGGTCATGCAATTTTATTTTATTAACCAGCCCAGTCCAGTTAAGTGTGCTCTGGAGACAACTTACCCAATTTTTGAACTGCAAACATGACTGCATATGAAGGGTTTGATAGAAAAAAACAGAGGACTTTATTTTTACAGATACCCCTCTCTCCTGTCAGCCTGAGTGTCTGTCTCATCTATGGGAAGCGACAACACCATCTTTGTTTAAGTTAATTTGTGATTACTTCATTTTTATCAGGCTTTCTCTGTGCATTAGCACTTGTTAATGTGTATAACATTCCTAATGTATTATTTTCAATAGTTTGGATAGGATATTAAGCATTCTTACTCACAGGTTTCTGTCATTTCTCAAGATTTATGGAGCCCTATGTATAAAACAGCCAGCTTGCTGGCATATCATTATGACTCAGCCAAGGGGCCAGCAGATGGTACTTCAACTTGAAAATAAGTGTGATGCCAAAAGCTAAACTCTAAATACACGTAAATTATATGCCTTTATTTAAAATAAAATATTTCAAATAAAAAAGGCAGCATATCAATGCTCATATTGTTCAAAAATAAAAGTATTTAAAATGTGAACCATGTGAAGTCTTCCAACTTGTAGTTATCAAGCCTATTAGGTGCAATACAATTGGAATTATTACCAGGTTCTAAATGTAAGTGGGATAATTGTATTAAAGGGAAGTGTAACTATTAGTACAAAGTGTCACATTTTAAGGCAGGGAATCATGTTGTTGTCCCATCAGCAGGCTCTGCAGCTGGAAGCAGTAGTCAAAGCCACTGCTGATTTTCACTCTCAATGGTAATCATGGTTGTATTATTAACTTCTGGACTCTGCAGCTACATGGATTCAACTAATTCCAACTCTATTTTCTGTTTATTTTCCATTTGTTTATGATTGGCCTCTGCCATAAATTATATAACCTATGGGATATATAGGTTCCTAGTCAAATTAGAATTTAAATTTTGAAATTGAAAGACTATCAATAACCCTTTTTGTACTTACCCTGATAAAGATTCTTTTTAGTGGTCGACCCCTTTGGTGAATGGCTGTTACTTTGGATGACCCTATATTGTGCTCCTTTAGGTTTATGATGCCTAAGGTATTTGTAGTACAAAAGAGGTACCATACTCTCAGTAAGGAGTGGTGATGTTTGTGGGATTCTTACTCCAATAGTAGAAGATACTTTTTCACATGAAATAAAAATAGAAATGTGTGCAACGTACAAAATATGGGTCTGACTGACATATCTAGCATAGTTTAGGGATACATAGTCTAAATGTGTTTCTACTATTTTTTGGCTTAGTTTATGGAAGAAAAATGTTGACAAACCGTATCCAATTTACATAATTTTAGTGCAAAAACCTTTTTAAAGTGACAAAGTTCTTTGACTGTACAAGCTGTGAATGGGTCTTCAAATGCAAATAAGAGTTGCATTACACTACAACAGAGTTGTGCAGTAAACTGATGGAAATGTATACCTTATTATGACAATAAAGACATTTTGGGAGATTTAGCAGAATTGTCTAAGGTAAAACTATTTCAGTTGCCCATGGAAAATAATCAGAGCAAAGCTTTCATTTTATGAACAGCTGGGGGAAAATGAAAGCTGAGCTCTGATTGGTTGACATTGGCCACTAGAACAGTTCTGCTCAGACACTTCTGATAAATCTCCCCATTGATAAAATGTCATGCACCATTACTATTGTCACTTGCCATTTTTCTTTATGAAAACCTGATAAACATTGGGGTTTTGACCTATTAACCCCTTCCCGAAGCGCCCTGGTTCCCGGTGCATGGAGAGGGCTCGCGGGCTGAAGCAAAGTTTTACCGGTATATCGCAGCAAAGGCTTACCGGTAACGGCCGTGATCGGTGCTAGCACCGATCGTGGGTGCTTCCACGCCGATCGCTGCCGGCAATGCTCCCGGCGGCTTCAAAAAGATGGTGGCGCATGGGCTCACAAAGGCCCGAAGCTGTCTCGTTTTAACCCATTCATTACAATGTGCTATCAGTATATGGTAGGATCGATCAGACAACCTAGGGTTAAAGTACCCTGGAGAGTCTGAAAAATAGTAAAAGTAAAAATAAAAAAAAGTTAAAAAAAAAAATTATAATAAAAAAACTAAAAATTCAAATCACCCCCCTTTCCCTAGAACTGATATAAATATTAATAAACAGTAAAAATCATAAACACATTCGGTATTGCCGCATCCGAAAATGCCCTATCTATCAAAATATAAAAACATTTTTTCACTGCGCTTAACCCCGTAACGGAAAATAGCGTCCAAATTCGAAAATGGCATTTATTTGCCATTTTGAAAAATATAAAAAAATTAATAAAAAGTGATCAAAAGGTCGCACAGTCCTAAGAATTATAGCAATGAAAATGCCATCAAAAGTCGCAAAAAAATTACACCACCCACAGCTCCAAACACCAAAGTATGAAAAAGTTATTGGCGCCAGAAAATGGCAAGATCCCCCCCAAAAATTTTTGTACAGGAGGTTTTAATTTTTTAAAATGTATGAAACCATTATAAAACCAAATATACAAATTTGGTATCCACGTAATTGTAGCGACCCAAAGAATAAAGTAGACCTGTCATTTGGTGCGCACAGTGAAAGCTGTAAAATCCAAGCCCATAAGAAAATGTTGCAAATGTGTGTTTTCACCATTTTCACTGCATTTGGAATTTTTTTCCCGCTTCCCAGTACACGGCATGGAATATTAAATACTTTCACTACGAAGTGCAATTTGTTATGCAGAAAATAAGCCATCACACAGTTCTTAATGTGTAAAAATAAAAAAAGTTAGATTTTTGAAGGTGGTAAGTGAAAAATGGAAGTGAAAAAATTAAAAAAAGCCCAGTCGTTAAGGGGTTAAACACATTAAAATGGATGATCATGGCCCAATCATCACATCACATAAGTAAAATATCAAGTGAGAATAGAAGTTTATCGGTCAGTAATAGAGAGAGAGCGAATCTATGAAATTGTTTGTAGATTCAGTACAAATCTGGCAATTTTTAGGGAACTTTTCTGATTCATTATGGATGAATCTTTCAAAATGGTTGCTAATACTGCCATTCATTCCAGCAATAAAAATAAAATTGCTTACATTTTATAAAATATTAGTTTTTATGATTTAAAAACCATTTTCCAAAAATTTCCCAAAAATTTTTTAAAAATTCCACGTGGGTTACTAGAGTCAAATCTTGGTTGATTTGCACATCCCTAGTCAATAATCTATATATAAATAAAAGCTAAAATACATACCGTACATTAATTTCACTATAGTACAGTTTACAGCTTTTTTCACAGTTTATTGACAATGTTCTCATTGGATTATGCCTCACATTTTAGTTTTAATAATTGTGTTCATCTTGAGGACCAAAGGAATAACTCCATTGACCTGGTTGCCAAAGTCAAAGATTGTCAATGAAGCTGAGAAAAAGGCAACTTAAGAAATCGCTTTTCAGAAGAAAATATTTCACTCCTGGAAGCTGAAACGGTTGTATGTTACTCAATGCCAGAAACATAACAGACACTGATTTGCAGTGATGAAGTTTCCGTGTGATTGTTGATTACAGCAATTTCTGCTACACTGTAGACTGGTAGAACGAATGCAATGTAATTTGCTATGAGCTAACACAAAAGAGTTGGCGAAGGAATGTGAAATAGTGAATCATAATTCTGGCATTATCTTTCCTCTAATACTGTATTCTGTTATCTTATGATTATCCATTATGTATGAATGACATAATGAACCTTTTAAGCCTGATAATGTTCACAGACATTATTTAATAATAGATTTGTATCCTTTTTGGAAATAACACCAATAAATAACATATAATAGATAAAGGTGTCATCTTCTACATTTAAAATTACCTATTTAAAATGAACATAGACCCAGAAATTCTCATTAAATACTTACGAGTCAAAGAAAAACTCTTTGTTATCTCCTCTCACCTTACAATTTGCCTTTAAAGCATACTGAAGAGACTGAATGATCAAAGGGTGAATAAATACCAAAGAAATTCACTGGGAAGCTAAGAAGTGTAAGGTGTTTAGAGAAAAGTCGACTAAATTTATATGGAGTGTACAATCCTCTGGAA
This sequence comes from Engystomops pustulosus, assembly GCF_040894005.1. Classification (NCBI taxonomy): domain Eukaryota; kingdom Metazoa; phylum Chordata; class Amphibia; order Anura; family Leptodactylidae; genus Engystomops; species Engystomops pustulosus. The sequence continues at coordinate 55,783,833 of NC_092414.1, read as the reverse complement.
AATTAACTAAGGCTGTGTTCAGCATTTTAATCTGCATATGTGTAGAAGGGATTACAATTCATTGGGAATTTAACTTCACTTTTGCAGGATATGACTATAAATCTGAAAAGGAAGACTCTTTAAAAACATATCTGATCTTATGAATGACCTCTGGATATCACCTTCAGGCACTGAAACCAAGCGAACAATAGGAATCCTGTGTGAATTATTCAACAGTACTCTTTTCTTCCAGGATCCTATTTAACACTGTAAAAAGCTCATTTAACTATATACACAGTGATATAAAAAAAAATATCCTCTTTAAAACTTAAGATTTGGAATATTATTAACATTATTAACTCATTTACTGCTCATTAAATCCTCAAAGGAGATTAATTTGGTCTCATATGAAAAATAACACTTAACAGATTCTTCTTTGTCATCATTTATTCAATATAAATAAACCAATGTGAAGACACCATGTGCGAATTATTGAGTGCACCTTGTCTGCTTCCATATCAGTTGAGAAGGTAATTGGAGGCAGGTGCAACTAATCAAGGATACTTGATTATTTAATCATCCAGAAATGAGATTTATTCCAAATAAAAGTAAAATCTTTGGCATTTTCTTGTAGAGGCTTCTATTGAAAATGATATAGGTTTGAGAATTATCATCAAACTTTGATTAATGCTAAAAACAAATATTTTAAAAACAACTGAGAATAATGAATCCCAACCCCAACAAGGAAGACCTCTGCTTGGTGCTGGCAAAGTCACCAGTGGCATTTAAACTAGTGCTGGCAACGCTGCACAGAGTCATTTGGGGGAGGGTTGTCACCTCTGATAATGCCATTGGGAGCAACTATCTTCTCCAGCTTAGTGCCAGTGGCATTTAATGAGTTAACGCCCGCGACCAGAACCTACACATTTCATTATAAACTCGAAATTTGCAGTAATCCCTACTGATTACTCAAGGAAAAATACAAAAAATGTTTGCTTCCATAGGGGTAATTTTTCATATCTTGTTGATCTGTTATTTGTACATCTAAGGTAGAAAGTTTGTCGCCGTATACATGTCCCAATAGACGGCAATAGCCACATGGAGTGCCACACGTGTGGCACCATACCGTTCCGTGCACAGGAGAAAGAACAAGAACAACTTTCTTTTCCCATGTGGTGTACATCCCTATGGAGAGGGGATAGGTCACCTAACCTAGCCTAACATGTATCTTTAGATTTGTTGTGAAATATTTGAACTATATTATGATATCTTTTGTTTTTGTTTATATATGCTATATTTTTTTCTTACTTTAATAAACAAAATGTTAATTTACTCAATGTTCTTACCTAATCTCATCATTCCCATTTCATCATTGAAGTCATAGTAAAATAAAGTAATATCAGGAAATATTGACAAAAGTTAACCATCCATTGTCAATGCATTAGGCAATTTTTAAATCTAAAAAGGAACATGAGGTGGCTTTTAAAGGATTTCAGTAATCAATACTTACACTCAAAGCCACAGCTGGAATGAAAAGAATACTCTTAATATCCAGTTTTAGGCGACATAAAATATTTTCTTCTTGCGCATTATTTTTTTATTAGATTAGCACATGCTGATTTATAAGTAGAAATGCAAATTTAATAGTTCTGACTGCAAATACAGTATATAACAACTAGATGACTACTGTACAATATCTCCATGGTGACTTTGAGGAGTGTGGCCAAGGTTCCTCGAGTTTAAGTGGTACCTTAAATAATATTTGCAACCTGTTGCGTGTTATTGTCTAATTTTGACTTTAAAACTTTAACTAAAACTTTAAAGGAAATATACAATCAAAATCAAGAATGACAAACGGGGGCAATCATAGATCCAGGCACTGTGACTGTGGTAAACTACTTATATTTGTTATCCATGGGCTCACTTCTTCTAAAATAAACTTTTTAAATTATGCTTACAAGCAGAGAGGACTTTGGGGAGGTGTTACCAATGTTACAGTGCGCAGGAGCATACATTATCTCTTTATACCCCTGCTCTCTCAGCATTCCCCTCCTCAATCCTCCTGTTGTATTCTCACAAAGTGGTAGGAGGGGTGGGAAATGCTTCTGCACAGTGTAAACCATTGCTACACCTATATGTGTCACAATCAAGTGGTTTTATTGGGACACTTTCGAGGTACAGTACAGGGTAGGATTTCACAACATTGTATTAAGTTAGCTCCATGGAATATTGCCCTTAACTTCAAGCTAGAATAAGGGGAAGACCAGTTTAAGTTTGTACAATATAAATTAAAAGAAGAATTTCATATGGAAAAAGACTGAGATGAGAATAAGTTTTTTCAACTTTCCTTTTACAAAACAAGAAAAGGGAATGGTTCTTTTGGTAATTTTGACAGTGAAAAAGTTAATATTAACAAATTGGATATACAACATTTTTGCACTGGGCAAAGATGTTATAAATAGAGATGGGCGAATTTTTCAAAATTCGATTCGACCAGGTCCGCCGAAATTTTGGAAAAAATTTGATTCCACCCAAATCGTATCATGTCGAATAACGTTAAAAATATGCATAGGGAGCATGGTTTGGTCTTCAAACAATGCTGTGTTTTAGTATGACATGCACATGACAGCCGCCGCTCTTCACTATTCACTAATCACTTCACTATTCAATTCCATGGGCACTTACAAGGGCCAACTTGACCAAATAAATGAAGTGGGAACACAGCCTGACAGGAAAAAGTCTGTGCCAGCTCAAAAGGGCTGAGCTGAGGGCCAAAATCCCACTATAACATCAAAGAGTGCACTCTTTTTACAATGACATGAAGTGATTCCATAGATTATGACAGAACCTGTTCTGTTAAACACGGATACATGTAGAAACCCCCCAAAAGAGTGCAGTGTCGGCAGTAATTCTGCATTGACATCACTGATCATTAGGCCCTTCATTTCATCCGTCAGTGTTCGCTTTCAATCGGGCAATAATCCATCAGTATTGCTAAAGCCAAAAACAAACAGGAGTGGATCCAAAACAGAGATGACCAGCAAATGGGATATTTGCATATCCTCTGCATTCTGCATTCACTGCTGAGGCTTTTCATTTCTTCTGACAAATAAAATGAAGAGGAAAACCAAACATAGTGGCAACATAGAGTGGTGGAGGGCTAAAACAGCATTATGGAAATCACAGGGTGTTCCAGGGAGACAACAGTCAGTTGGCAGCAGCATGAGTAGGCCACAATGTGACAAAATAAATTCTGGAGGTGGCAGCAAAATAGTAGGCCACAGGGTGGCACAATGACAGAGCATGGAGGTGGCAGCATCAGGAGGCCACAGAGTTGCACAATAACAGACTGTGAAGGTGCCAGGAGTAGCAGCAGTAGCATGAGGTCAGAGAGTGGCACAATGACAAATTCTGGAGCTGGCAGCAACATGGTAGGCCACAGAGTAGAAAAATGACAGTGTGGAGGTGCTGGCAGCAGCAGCAGGAGGTCAAAGAGTGGCACAATGACAGGGTGTGTAGGTGGCAGTACATGGTATGCCACAGAGTTGCACAATGACAGAATGTGGAGGTGGCGGCAGCAACAGTAGGTCAGAGAGTGGCCCAATGACAAATTCTGGAGGTGGCAGCAACATGGTAGGCCACAGTGTGGCACAATGATAGAGCATGGAGGTGGCAGCAGCAGGAGGCCACACAGTTTCACAATGACAGACTGTGAAGGTGAGGAGTAGCAGCAGTAGCATGAGGTCAGAGAGTGGCACAATGACAAATTCTGGAGCTGGCAGCAACATGGTAGGCCACAGTGTTGCACAATGACAGAGTGTGGAGGTGGCAGCAACAGCAGCAGCAGGAGGTCAGAGTGGCACAATGACAAAGTGTGGAGATGGCAGCAACATGGTAGGCTACAGAGTGGCACAATGACAGAGTGTGGAGGTGCCGGTAGAAGCAGGTCAGAAAGTGGCACAATGAAAAAGTGTGGATGTGCTGGCAGCAGCAGAAGGTAAGAAAGTGGCACAATGACAGAGTGTGGAGGTGGGTGACAATTCCAGTCCCTGGTAAAGATGGTGGGAGGCATATCGAGCAACTGGCAGCAGATGTGTGGCTTCAGGGTGGTGGAAGCATCAGAACAGTGGCTGAGGCAGGTAGTTAGAATCCAGACTCATTTCTCAACATTTGAAGGAGGTGTCATTGCTGATGTAATATGATGCATAAAGCATTGGTGTGTTGAAATCCTGGCGGAACACCATGCCTGATTCATCTTGATAAATCTCACTCTCTCTCTACATTACGGACAGGTGGGTTCTCCAAGGGGCAACTGTGGTCTCCACCGCACTGATCACCCGCTCTGATGCCACACTACAGGTTGGGCAGGACAGCTTCTCTACTGAAAACTCTGCAAGTTGCGGCCATACATCAAGTTTGACTGCCCAGTAGTCCAGGGGATCTTGTACCTGGGGTGGTAGAGTTCTGTCTAAGTATGCCACCACCTGCTGGTGCAGGATCTGCTCCATGTCCTGCGGCTGCTGCTGGTGGCGGCTACCCTCCTCACTAGGCAGGTGAAGGAAGCTGCCCATTAAGGACTCCAGACTTAAGCTGCTGCTGATGGAGCTGCTACTGCTCCTAACCCCATCTCCCCACAGCAGCAGTGGCAGTAGTACTCAAGCAATGACTTCCAGGAATACCTTAGTCAGAACTGACAGAGGATGGACATGGACAATGGCACACATCGTCAGCGGCCAACTGTGTGCACAGTATTTCTCTATAGTATGCCAGTTGTTCTTCCCTCTCCACCTCGGTTCGGCACTAGCCATTAGTTCTCTGAAGGGTGCAGAGTCCACGACTTAGAAAGGGGGGGATTTCAGTACCAACAACTTGGACAGGAGCAAGGTCAGTTTCTGCACCTTAGGATGGCTGGATGCATACAGTTGCCTCTTTGTAATTGCCTTGTGCAATGACTGCTGCTGCCATGCATAGCAAGGAACAGTAGCATCTGGACCAGGAGATGATGTCAAAGACAAACAGCTCCCTTCGGCAGAGGTTCTGGAGCCTTGACTGGCTGAAATGGCATGTGTGCCACTAGGTGCTGCTACTGTTACTGCGGCGGCAGGATGGACCACCACATCTGAGTCACGTTTCTCCCAGGCCATTGGATGGTAACGCTGCATGTGTTGATGCAGGGCCGTGGTGCTAACGTTAACTCCCTGGCCACGCTTCACTTTATGTCCGCAGATTCTACATATGCACAGGCTCAGCTCTATATATTCTATACATAACTCTAGCAACTATGTGGATTTGACATGGATTTCTTGATAACCACTTTATCAATAAAAAAAAAAAGCACTAGAAATGAGGAATATACAGAACCACAAGAACTGACACCCTGGCCTTTGAGAAAAAATCACTCCAGTTATTAAGCACAAGCAGATAGACACTGCAGACAGCACATGCACTGTGAAATGACAAGATTGAAAATGGCTCCCTGTTTTTAAGGGCTGTGACCTCACATAAGCCTGCTGGTCACTGATTGGCTAACACATGTGATCAAGAGTGTTCCTTTCTTCTTCCCAGAGTTCTCTGCCCCATGTGCCCCATCAAAGTTTTCCTGAAGTCCAGGAATGAATTCTGATTCTCTACTTATATAGTATATTGAATCAAGAGGATGTAATTATAGGAGAAGGGTAAGCATACCGATTTCTCGGGTTTCAAACAGAAGTGGGGGCCGTAAATTAAATCTATACAGAAAATTGATACACAGGACTTCTTTATAAAAATGAGCTCAAATTCTTTAGGTAGAAATACAGGCAGTTCCTGACTTATGGACAACCAATTTGCAGATACCCCTAATTACTGACTGACCTCTGTGCCTAAAATGACCTCTGGTGAAGCTCTCTGGATATTTTACTTTAGTCACAGACTGAGTTATGATTATAAAATATACAAATTTGACTTAAGAACAAACCTTTAGAATCTATCTTGCGCATAACCCTGGGGCTGTCTGTAATTGATTAGAGCACAAAAGATGTGGGAAGAGGGGTGAAAACGGTGAGGTAGGGATAAAAATAAAATTAAGAGGTTATGATAAAAGAAAACTGTATAAGTCATTCATGTGCTTGCTCTGCTTTTCTGTTTATTTTGATGCAAGGTTTTTCTTTTTTGCATGTATTTTATGTTTTGATATATATATCTCTCTTTTAGTATAACTTTTCGATTGTAGAATGATATCTGCCAGGGAGCTTTAGTAATAAAAAGCTCTGAATAAAATGATGATGATTCTAAAACCTCAGTAGACAATACATTCCTCACAAATATATCTTTTTATATGCTAGACGTTTTTTAATCCATATGCATATTTCTGTCCTTGTTCCATTAGTAGAGAATTGCTAAATCAGAAAGTGCACTTTTCAATTCTCTTTGGTTAATCTGACAAACTAATTCTAGTCCTATCACACAGAGAGAATGTGTATTCATCCAGCATTTGTTTTTGCACATCTACAAAGTTATCAGTTCTGGTTTTCATGTGATAATATATGAATAAAGAATATTAGCTTTAATATCTACTAAACAGATGATAATATTCATGGCTATGACTTTCCATTTTTGTGTAAATGTAATTTCTACACTATTTTCTTTTACAGACACTTTAAACCACGTGTAAAAGAAAGATTTTTCAGAAAATACTGATCTGTCTGCTTGGCTGATAAAACCTTCCCTCACTGGAAACCGTTGCGGTGGAAATCAGTACAGGATTTTTAGTAAGAATTTCCGAATTTTCTTATATTGATTTGTGCGGAGTCATCATGGTCTTTATGCTTCTACTTTTGAAGAATTAAGTCTATTAGAGCAGAGCTCACATAATTTTAAACCAGAAGCACATTTACTGTAAACTTCACATTTAATTCATTTTAGTTTATATGTGAACTTACCACACTACCTTAAAGGTGGAGGTTATTATTGACAAGATTGACCATGCAGAGGACAGTTGGAAACAATTTTGTCAGTGTTTTTTGTATTTAAAGTCTTATTGAGTTTACAGGTTAAAAATCCCAAAGAAATCACATTAATGGAGGGATACTAACATTCCTCCATCACAAAATTATAGATAGTACAAAATTTAATGTACATCATCACTTCTTGGGATGGAATGTATAAAAATGTCATATCTACTTAATTGTAACTTGTCAAACTCAAAAAGGACTTTATATTGATTAGTTATTCATTCCTCATGTTTCTTTATAGGAAAATAGCGGTTCTATAGCATTTCCTAAACACAGTTGGTGTATACCAGGGCTATTACTTCCTAAATATGGGGACAGGTGGGGTCTTTTCAAATCCTTGTGGTAATCAACCATTAGTATCTGTTACACCAATCTGCCTTGGAAGGGAATCTATCTAAAGAAGCATTTGGGGGGCATAAATCAGCTAAGGAGTTGAATAACCTTGAGGTAATGGTAAGGAAGCCTGCCAGATGGCTTTTATTAGTGTACATGACCATAAGATTGTACATTTCTGGTGACATTGTCTTGGACTAGATATTAGGGGTGTTAGCATGTAAGGTTTGAAATCTGGAGGTTCCATCTCATGTGCATCTTTCTAGTTTTTTTTTTCCTCATGGGCCAGGCATTGAAAGGTTGTATTAGTTAAATATTTAGGGTTTTTTTGTTCTTTTTTTCAAATCTACTCCCATTTTTGCATATAAGAGAATTTTATTGCTTAGTATATTCTATAGGAAAGCTAAATCTTTTTATCATCTTTCATAGATTGTAGGAATCTTAAAATTAATTTAGCAACGTCTGGAGGTATAGATGAGGTGCTTTGTAGAAGGTTATGGATTTTCAAAATTTATACAAGTTTTGACCCATATGTTTTATTTTACCATTTATTAAAGCACATTATTTCAGTTGCTGACAGAATGTGCTATATATAATTATTTCCCTGAGTAGACAGCAATACATGTGCTGGCCTTACTACGCTGTAGATGGGATAGTGGAATCTGGTATAAAGGGTAGGTTTTAGGTTCTCGGGTATATACCTTCATTTTGTTCCAACCTATATATGCATCTTAGAGGATATAATATTTGGTAGGAGGTAGTTTCTGTGCCACATTAGGGTAATCCGGCAATAATCCAGTGGAAAGTTTCTGTTAAGGTGGTATTTCATTGTTTCGTCTTTGCTTGATTCCACCAGAAGCATGCTTCTTGCAGCATGGCTCCATAATAGTACTGTAGTATTTTATATCACTGTACAGGCAGTCCCCGGGTTATGTACAGGATAGGTTCTGTAGGTTTGTTCTTAAGTTTAATTTGCATGTAAGTCAGAACTTTATACCAAACTTTTTTTGGTCTCTGTGACAATTTGAAAAATGTTGGATTGTCATAAGAACCAGGATTAACAATAAAGCTTCATTACAGACACCTTTGATAATTGTTATAGCTGTTTATTGTAGTCTGAGGCTAAAGTACAGTAAATTACCACATCCAGAGGGCTGTAAGCGGGTTGTTCTTAAGTAGGGGACAGGCCCCAAATTTCTGCTTTTATAGAAAAAAAATATTGGTAAAGTATTGGTAAAATAAATGTGTCTTTTAAAATATGCAATTATTTGTATCAAGCTTTTAAGTTAAATATATATTTAAGAATTTGAATGTGTTGGGACTTCCTGATTGATACACTTTACTCTATGACATGCCTCATGTACCAAAAAAAACATGATCTACAGTAAGTAGCTCTTCAATATAGTTTTAAATTGTCATAGTGAAACATTTTTTATTTGGAATTTTTTTTTCTAAATCAGCAAAACTTATTTAGAGTGGGATAACCCAAATAACACTTATCTTATGTACAGTATTAGCTTACCAAAGTGGAGTAGCATTAGACAGATCCTATTTATAATAAAGGCGGCCCCTTGTTGTATAGTTCGATTGTCTTTTACAGTCTCTACGACATGTACTACGGTACATGTAATTTTATACCAAGCCTGACGAAGGCCCCGGTACGGAGCCGAAATGCGTAGCTGTACCTTTAAATAAAAGCATCTTCGGATATACCCTGTCTTTCGAGTGATAACGGCATCAGTCCACCACGCGATTCAGGTCTTTGTGCATACAGTCTCTACGAGGCAAGGGTCAAAAAAATTGTACCACTTTACCAAAAATTGCATGAGAAGCCACAAAAGATGTAATAATGGATTTTATGTTAGTAAAATGAGAATTAGTTTTTCTACCAAAATCTGCATTAATCTGTATTGTGCAAACTACATGTTTAATTGATACTGATAATTGAAAATGATAATATTTTAATAGGGTTGTAAGTAGACTTTAGGAAATGACACAAAGGACTAGGTCTTTACTTCAGAGATATGCTAAAAGCAGATAATTGAGAGCAAGAAGAAACATTTATCAGAGATATGTTTGCTAAAGTTACACAATCTTGATGCATCATAATTAGAGATGAGCGAACATGCTCGTCCGAGCTTGATGCTCGGTCGAGCATTAGGGTACTCGAAACTGCTCGTTACTCGGACGAATACTTCGCCCGCTCGAGAAAATGGCAGCTCCCGCCGTTTTGCTTTTTGGCGGCCAGAAACAGAGCCAATCACAAGCCAGGAGACTCTGCACTCCACCCAGCATGACGTGGTACCCTTACACGTCGATAGCAGTGGTTGGCTGGCCAGATCAGGTGACCCTGGGATAGACTAGCCGCTGGCCGCGCTGCTCGGATCATTCTGTCTCTGGATGCCGCTAGGGAGAGAGCTGCTGCTGGTCAGGGAAAGCGTTAGGGTGTTCTATTAGCTTACTGTTAGGCAGGAGTGATTCTCAAAGAACCCAACAGCCCTTCTTAGGGCTACAATAACGTTCTACTTTTTTTATTTTAATTTGCATCTTTTACCATTTTGTGAGGAATTAGCAGGGGGACTTGCTACCGTTGTGTTTAGCTCTTAGTGGCACACATATCCATAGCAAAGACCGAAGTGGGAAAATTCAGTAGGGGTTGGATTTCTATTAGGCAATAACTCAGTGTCATCTCATCTGGCATAGTGTGCTTCCTTTGATACTTGGCTAGAAAATAGCCATAGGAGAATACAAACAGCTTCTTGAAGCCTACAGTAGCGTTCTATATATTTGATTTCTGGTTGATCTGCTGGTGGCTGTAGTTTCTGCAGTGCATGTACTTGCCAATTCTGAGCAATTTGTAGTGAGACTTGCGACCGCTGTGTTCTGCGCTTAGTGGCGCACATATCCATAGCAAAGGCCGAAGTGGCAAAATTCAGTAGGGGTTGGATTTCTATTAGGCAATAACTCAGTGTCATCTCATCTGGCATAGTAGTGTGCTTCCTTTGATACTTGGCTAGAAAATAGCCATAGGAGAATACAAACAGCTTCTTGAAGCCTACAGTAGCGTTCTATATATTTGATTTCTGGTTGATCTGCTGGTGGCTGTAGTTTCTGCAGTGCATGTACTTGCCAATTCTGAGCAATTTGTAGTGAGACTTGCGACCGCTGTGTTCTGCGCTTAGTGGCGCACATATCCATAGCAAAGGCCGAAGTGGCAAAATTCAGTAGGGGTTGGATTTCTATTAGGCAATAACTCAGTGTCATCTCATCTGGCATAGTAGTGTGCTTCCTTTGATACTTGGCTAGAAAATAGCCATAGGAGAATACAAACAGCTTCTTGAAGCCTACAGTAGCGTTCTATATATTTGATTTCTGGTTGATCTGCTGGTGGCTGTAGTTTCTGCAGTGCATGTACTTGCCAATTCTGAGCAATTTGTAGTGAGACTTGCGACCGCTGTGTTCTGCGCTTAGTGGCGCACATATCCATAGCAAAGGCCGAAGTGGCAAAATTCAGTAGGGGTTGGATTTCTATTAGGCAATAACTCAGTGTCATCTCATCTGGCATAGTAGTGTGCTTCCTTTGATACTTGGCTAGAAAATAGCCATAGGAGAATACAAACAGCTTCTTGAAGCCTACAGTAGCGTTCTATATATTTGATTTCTGGTTGATCTGCTGGTGGCTGTAGTTTCTGCAGTGCATGTACTTGCCAATTCTGAGCAATTTGTAGTGAGACTTGCGACCGCTGTGTTCTGCGCTTAGTGGCGCACATATCCATAGCAAAGGCCGAAGTGGCAAAATTCAGTAGGGGTTGGATTTCTATTAGGCACTAACTCAGTGTCATCTCATCTGGCATAGTAGTGTGCTTCCTTTGATACTTGGCTAGAAAATAGCCATAGCAATAGGATAGGATTGTTTGGTTTTAAAAACTCAAAAAAAAACAAAAAACACAAAAAAAAAAAAAAAACACAAAAAAACACAAAAAAAAACAAAAAGAAGTAAAAAAAAAAAAAAAAGTTATAACTCTCATTTTAAAAATGTTTAACCCGAGGGCTAGGGGTAGAGGACGAGGGCGGGGACGTGGGCGTCCAACTACTGCAGGGGTCAGAGGCCGTGGTCCTGGGCGGGGTGAGACACCACCTGCTGATGAGGGAGCAGGGGAACGCCGCAGAGCTACACTCCCTAGGTTCATGTCTGAAGTTACTGGGACTCGTGGTAGAGCACTGTTGAGGCCAGAACAGTGCGAACAGGTGATGTCGTGGATTGCTGACAATGCTTCGAGCAATTTGTCCACCACCAGTCAGTCTTCCACGCAGTCCACCCATGTCACCGAAATCCCCACTCCTCCAGCTCCTGCACCTCAGCCTCCTCCCCCCCAGTCTGCCCCCTCCCAGGAAAATTTGGCATTTGAACCGGCATACTCTGAGGAACTGTTTTCTGGACCCTTCCCACAGTCACAAACCACTTGTCCGGTTGCTGCTGAGCAATTTTCCGATGCCCAGGTTTTCCACCAGTCACAGTCTGTGGGTGATGATGACCTTCTTGACGTAGTGGAAGTGTGTAAAGAGGTGTCCGACGATGAGGAGACACGGTTGTCAGACAGTGGGGAAGTTGTTGTCAGGGCAGGAAGTCCGAGGGGGGAGCAGACTGAGGGATCGGAGGATGATGAGGTGACAGACCCAAGCTGGGTTGAGAGGCCGGGTGAACACAGTGCTTCTGAGACGGAGGAGAGTCCTCGACCTGAACAGGTTGGAAGAGGCAGTGGTGGGGCCAGACGGAGAGGCAGGGCCAGAGCTGGTGCATCAGCGCCACTGTCAACTAGTGAAGCTCCCGTGGTGAGGGCTCTTGCGGCGAGGGCTAGATCTTCAGAAGTGTGGAGGTTCTTTAAGGAAACACCGGATGACCGACGGACTGTGGTGTGCAACATTTGCCAAACCAGGCTCAGCAGGGGTTCCACCACTACTAGCTTAACTACCACCAGTATGCGCAGGCATATGAATGCTAAGCACCCCACTCAGTGGCAACAAGCCCGTTCACCTCCGGCCGTGCACACCACTGCTCCTTCCCCTGTGTCAGCTGCTAGTCAGCCCCCTGCCCAGGACCCTGGCACAAAAACCCCATCGTCGCCTCCACGATCCTCCACAGCATCCACCAGCGTTCAGCTCTCCATACCCCAGACGCTGGAGCGGAAACGCAAATATAGTGCAACCCACCCGCACGCCCAAGCCCTTAATGTGCACATCTCCAGATTGCTTAGCCTGGAGATGCTGCCCTATAGGCTAGTAGAGACCGAGGCCTTTCGCAACCTCATGGCGGCGGCCGCCCCTCGGTATTCGGTCCCCAGCCGCCACTACTTTTCCCGATGTGCCGTCCCAGCCCTGCACCAGCACGTGTCAGACAACATCATCCGTGCCCTGACCAACGCCGTTTCTGACAAGGTCCACCTGACCACGGACACGTGGACGAGTGCTGCCGGGCAGGGCCACTATATATCGCTGACGGCACATTGGGTTAACTTGGTGGAGGCTGGGACCGAGTCTGACCCTGGGGCTGCTCATATACTGCCGACGCCGAGGATTGCGGGGCCTACCTCGGTCCAGGTGTTTCAGGCCTACTATGCCTCCTCCTCCTCCCACCCCTCCTCCACCTCCTCCTCCGAACTACCATCCGTGGGCACGGCGCCATCAGTCGGTAGCTCTAGGCACAGCAGCAGTGCCGTCGCTAAGCGACAGCAGGCGGTGCTCAAACTGCTGAGCCTAGGCGACAAAAGGCACACCGCCCAAGAGCTATTACAGGGCATCACGGTGCAGACTGATCTGTGGCTGGCACCGCTGAACCTCAAGCCGGGAATGGTTGTGTGTGACAACGGCCGTAACCTGGTGGCGGCTCTGCAACTCGGCAGACTGACACATGTGCCATGCCTGGCCCATGTGTTAAATCTGATAGTGCAGCGTTTCCTCAAGACATACCCCAATCTGTCTGATTTGCTCACGAAGGTGCGCCGCATCTGTGCGCATTTCAGGAAGTCCAGCCCAGATGCTGCCACTCTCAGGGCAGCGCAGCGCCGCCTCCAACTGCCCGCTCACCGACTGTTGTGCGACGTGCCCACGAGGTGGAATTCAACACTGACCATGTTATCCAGAGTTTACCAGCAGCGCAGAGCGATTGTAGACTGCCAGATGTCAACTTCCACCAGAACTGGTAGTCAGTTCAGTCAGCTTCCTCAAGTCTACAATGAGGAGTGGACGTGGATGTCTGATATCTGTCAGGTGCTGAGTAACTTTGAGGAGTCAACACAGATGGTCAGTGGCGATGCCGCCATCATCAGCCTCACCATCCCGCTGCTTGGCCTGTTGAAAAACTCTCTGGTCAGCATGAAGTCGGAAGCTTTGCGCTCGTCACAAGAGACGGGGGAAGAATATTCCCTTGTTGATAGCCAAAGCACCCTGAGGTCTGTTTCTCAGCGCATATCGGAGGAGGTGGAGGTGGAGGAGGATGAGGAGGAAGAGGAGGAGAATGTTGGCGAGACACAAGAGGGGACCATTGTTGAGTCCTTCACTGTTCAGCGTGTATGGGCAGAAGAAGAGGAGTTGGAGGAGTTGGAGGAGGAGGAAATGGACAGTCAGGCCAGTGAGGGGAGTGAATTCTTACGCGTTGGTACTCTGGCGCATATGGCAGATTTCATGCTAGGCTGCCTATCCCGTGACCCTCGCGTTCAAAGAATTTATTCCAGCACCGATTACTGGGTGTTCACTCTCCTGGACCCACGGTACAAGCAAAATCTTGCCACTCTCATCCCTGCAGAGGAAAGGAGTGTGAGAATGCATGAATACCAGCAGGCCCTGGTGCACAAGCTGAAACAGTATTTCCCTTCTGACAGCGCTAGCGGCAGAGTGCGTAGTTCTGCGGGACAAGTAGCGAGGGAGAGTAGGCGAGCAGGCAGCTTGTCCAGCACTGGCAAGGGTACGCTTTACAAGGCTTTTGCCAGCTTTATGTCACCCCAGCAAGACACTGTCACCTGTCCCCAGTCTCGGCAGAGTAGGGCTGATCTTTACAGAAAGATGGTGAGGGAGTACGTAGCTGACCATACCATCGTCCTAAATGATCACACAGCTCCCTACAACTACTGGGTTTCAAAGCTGGACATGTGGCACGAACTGGCGCTGTACGCCTTGGAGGTTCTTGCCTGCCCTGCCGCTAGCGTCTTGTCCGAGCGGGTTTTCAGTGCAGCTGGTGGCATCATCACCGATAAGCGTACACGCCTGTCGACTGACAGCGCTGACAGGCTGACGCTTATTAAAATGAATAAAGGCTGGATTTCTCAGAATTTCCAATCTCCACCAGGTGAAGGAAGCTCAACCTGAATAATTGATCCACTCCTCCTCCTCCTCCTCATTTTCCTCCTTCTCCTCCTCTTTGTACAGTAAAGCAGAGGAAAATGGCTATTTTTTGACAGGGCCCACTGGCTCTTGCTATAGTACTTCATGCATTTAATTTTTCTGGAGGGCCACCTACCCGGTCCTCTGTTTGAAACAATTTTTGTGAGTGCCACATACAGGCACTCAATCTATTCCATTTTTCTGGAGGGCCACCTACCCGGTCCTCTGTTTTAAAAAATTTTTGGGACTGCCACATACAGGCACTCAATCTATTCCATTTTACTGGAGGGCCACCTACCTGCTCCTCTGGTTTGAAACATTTTTGGGACTGCCACATACAGGCACTCAATCTATTCCATTTTACTGCAGGGCCACCTACCTGCTCCTCTGGTTTGAACAATTTTTGGGACTGCCACATACAGGCACTCAATCTATTCCATTTTACTGGAGGGCCACCTACCTGCTCCTCTGGTTTGAAACATTTTTGGGACTGCCACATACAGGCACTCAATCTATTCCATTTTACTGCAGGGCCACCTACCTGCTCCTCTGGTTTGAACAATTTTTGGGACTGCCACATACAGGCACTCAATCTATTCCATTTTACTGGAGGGCCACCTACCTGCTCCTCTGGTTTGAAACATTTTTGGGACTGCCACATACAGGCACTCAATCTATTCCATTTTACTGCAGGGCCACCTACCTGCTCCTCTGGTTTGAACAATTTTTGGGACTGCCACATACAGGCACTCAATCTATTCCATTTTACTGGAGGGCCACCTACCTGCTCCTCTGGTTTGAAACATTTTTGGGACTGCCACATACAGGCACTCAATCTATTCCATTTTACTGCAGGGCCACCTACCTGCTCCTCTGGTTTGAACAATTTTTGGGACTGCCACATACAGGCACTCAATCTATCCCATTTTACTGGAGGGCCACCTACCTGCTCCTCTGGTTTGAAAAATGTTTGGGACTGCCACATACAGGCACTATCCAAATTAAATTGTCTCCATAGCAGCCTCCACACGTTGTCTCCATTGCTACCTCCAAAAGTCGTCCATATAGCTGCCTCCATACATCGTCCCTTTATCAAACGAGGTGTGTCAGGCAGAAATTTGGGTTGTTTTCATGGATTCCACATCAAAGTTGTTAACTTTGTCGCCACCCTGCTGTGTTATCCACAAAATATACTGGCAAACTTTTACCATTTAGGGATATTATTTCAGCGCTTCTTGCGCATCTGTTTACATTCCCCTCACCCGGCATATCCTAAACTTATAAGAACGCTACTACACTTGATCTTATACAAAAGGTTCTTAGAAGTGCTGTTTGGGGAGTAGCCTAGAGACAGGGGCCTGGATTGGCGAAAGCTCGCCTGGCAGCGGAACGCCAGCTCCATGCGCATCATGCGCTTCTTGCGCATCTGTTTACATTCCCCTCACCCGCCATATCCCAAACTTATAAGAACGCTACTACACTTAACTTGGTGCAGGCTGGGACCGAGTCTGACCCTGGGGCTGGTCATATACTGCCGACGCAGAGAATTGCGGGGCCTACCTCGGTCCAGGTCTCAAAGGCCTACTATACCTCCTCCCACCCCTCCTCCACCTCCTCCTCCTCCGAATTACCATCCGTGGGCATGGCGCCATCAGTCGGTAGCTCTAGGCACAGCAGCAGTGCCGTCGCTAAGCGACAGCAGGCGGTGCTGAAACTGCTGAGCCTAGGCGATAAAAGGCACACCGCCCAAGAGCTATTACAGGGCATTCCACATCAAAGTTGTTAACTTTGTCGCCACCCTGCTGTGTAATCCACAAAATATACTTGCAAACTTTTACCATTTAGGGATATTATTTCAGCGCTTCTTGCGCATCTGTTTACATTCCCCTCACCCGCCATATCCTAAACTTATAAGAACGCTACTACACTTGATCTTATACAAAAGGTTCTTAGAAGTGCTGTTTGGGGAGTAGCCTATAGACAGGGGCTTGGATTGGCGAAAGCTCGCCTGGCAGCGGAGCGCCAGCTCCATGCCAAGATCCAACTAACATAGTTTTAACTGCAGCACCTTTAATCTACTACTAGTTCACTGCCTCCATACATGGTCCCCTTATCAAACGAGCTGTGTCAGGCAGAATTTTGGGTTGTTTTCATGGCTTCCATGTTAACTTTGTCGCCACCCTGCTGTGTAATCCACAAAATATACTGGCAAACTTTTATCATGTACCGATATTATTTGAGCGCTTCTTGCTCACCTCCTTTGGTTCCTCTCTGCCACCCATTGGTTTGAAGCCTGAGTCCATTTAGGGTATGTCGCCATGACACTCTCTAGCCTGCTGCCGCTGCATGCCGTCCCCTATAGTGTCAGGGTCAATTATTGGATGTTTTAGATGCTATCTAGCTTCATTCTGTCACTCTGTCATGGCCATGCTGTTGCCCATAATTTTGGCATAATGGTGCGATTAGGCAGCCTCAGAGGCATCCATGCATGCTGCCCCTGCTGTTTCCTGTCCATTTCCGTGGTGTTTCCATCCTTTTCTGAGGTTCCCAGGTGTTTGGCCAAGCTTCCCTGTGCAGAGCCTTGGTCCCCTTGAAAAATGCTCGAGTCTCCCATTGACTTCAATGGGGTTCGTTATTCGAGACGAGCACTCGAGCATCGGGAAAAGTTCGTCTCGAATAACGAGTACCCGAGCATTTTAGTGTTCGCTCATCTCTAATCATAATACCATGGAACTAGTATTTTATTATGTGATTGTTTTTGTTATTGCATTGTGAAGTGAATACCGTAAAGACGGACAATGAATCCCTGATTGCTTTATGAAAGCTTTGCACTGTGTGCACGGAACACTAAACAATAACAAAAATTCTGCATGTGCATCTATTCCATTAAAAAAGAAACTAGTAAAATGTTTCTTTCCTCTGAATTGTTAATCTATTATATTGTTGAACAGAACGAGGACTTTGCACAATGTCAATGATACCTTGAAGAGCTTGTTTCTGGAACAGTAAAAGGACATTTTATTCAAAAATGCCATATTGATTCAAAGCAGTTGTTTGGTGTAGCTCTAATGGAAGTCGTGAACTGTTACCATTAAAGAGCTTTCTCAACTAAACAGATGCTTTACATTCTGTCAAAATACTGTTTATCCAACATAGTGAAAACCTTCATGCAAATAGCCTTAAATGTGCTTTGCACATACAGCAAGTCTCATTCCTACTTTTACCATCCACTATTATATTCAAATTCCAGTGTACACACACAGAAGTAGAACTTTTTAAAAGTTGGATATATTTATTTTGGTTATTGTAAGTAAAACAAATCAGCTTTGGTGACATTAGCTCAGGATCAGAAGTTTATATCAACCTCTAAACTATCCTAAGAAGATTTTCACATAAAAAATGGAATAAAAAAGTGACCAAAATGTTGCACAAACCTCAATATGGTAGCAATGAAAATGTTGGCTCATTTTGCAAAAAATAACACCTCACACAGCTCCGTACACCAAAGTATGAAAAAGTTATAAGCGTCAGAAGATGGCAAAAACATTTTCACAATCGTTTAACTTTTGAAAATGTATTAAAACCTATATAAATTTGGCATCACCATGATCATACCAAAACAAAGAATAAAGTAGAGGTGTTATTTGGAACACACAGTGAAAGTCGTTAAAACTGAGCCCACAAGAATGACATGAACGTGATGTTTGTTCCTATTTTTCCAAGCTTACCAGTACACGCCATGGAAAAATAAATAATGTGCCAGAGAATTTACATTTCTTATGCACAAAATAAGCCCTCGCACAGATCTGAACACAGGAAAATAAAAAAGTTATGGATTTTTGAAGGTGGAGAGAAAGAAATGAGCAAAAAAAACCCCCTGCGTACTAAAGGGGTTAAACTATATAGCAGGTTAACCATCGAATCACCTTCTTGATAACATGATGATGGTAGACTGAAAAGCATGTTCATAGTCTCTATAACTCTAGAGTAAGTCTACATTATGATCAGAGGTAAGTGAAACCTTGAAATTTTACTTCAAACTGGTTTTGGAGATTTTATATTAAAAAGCTTTTTTTGCCTTCCAAAAGACAATGGAGTCAGAAATACAGATCTCCATTGTTTAATAGAATGCAAATATATTGAAGTAATAAGAAATCTGTCCGTCAGTGACAGAAAGACAAGACAAATTGTTCATTCAATTCTTCTTAGCTACAATTCTGACCAATATTCATAATATCACACTTTACATGCTACAATGACAACTTATATTTTAAAAGACAAATCTTCAAGTATTCTTATTTATTTTTCAAATAGGGGAAATGCTGTTTTACCATGACCAATGTATAGTTAAAAAAATACATATTTTTAATGTTAAATTAGAGGAAATCTTAAAATAATTTGAGACAAATGAAGAATATCTGTACATAAGCCTCTTTATGCCAGGTAATGTGTATAACCTAATTTTTCATATTTAGGTAGTATAACTGATGAATAGATTAGATTTAAAAGTTAGGGTCATCTATTGGATAGCCTACTTCATATGAAATTTCCATGCAACACCTACTTCTAATAAATCATTCGCTTTTCATCTAAAACATGAAAAAGGAAGTCTAAAATTATGGTAATTTCTGTTTTCTACATTAAAATGTAGGTGCAAAAATCCAGCAAATAATGTTCAAGAAATGAGACCGCAAAACTTTTAATGAGCAATAGAAAAAACCTTCACTAGCTGTTTAGTATCAGTTTTGCTTAGAATATAAATTTTTTACATGCATTTTTCTAGAGTTTCGATTATACGGTACTTTTCTAGATTGTAAGATCTTCAGAGTTTGGTAGCTATATACACATAAATTATAACCCTATATGCATGAACAAGTACATGCAAGGTTTTGCAAGAAGTTCAAGAACTTACATGGTATAGTTAGGTCTGGTATATGTTTATATACCAGACCTAACATTTTCTCTCATTGGTGAATGACTAAAGTTCCCTAGACATTTACTGCTACAGCTTTTCTTAATGTAAAACTTTATTGAATGACTTCTGTTGTATTGCATATGGGAAAATTATTTTATTAGTTCCAGGTGTTATTCATTACTTATGCTTCTGTTATCCTTATTATGACCTGTCTCACTTTTAATTCAAGTATAGGTCTCAAAATCAGGCAGCCAAAATTACAGTAAATTGCTGTAAAAAGCATACTACTTTTACTGCATTCTGTGTAATTTATGACCTGAATAGAAAGCTAGAAATTTATGTTATCATAAGATTTCCACAGAAAACACCATTC
Organism: Engystomops pustulosus; assembly: GCF_040894005.1. Taxonomy (NCBI): domain Eukaryota; kingdom Metazoa; phylum Chordata; class Amphibia; order Anura; family Leptodactylidae; genus Engystomops; species Engystomops pustulosus. The sequence goes on along the minus strand of NC_092414.1, from coordinate 55,763,864 downwards.
AGGTTACCAGAGGGATTACAACAGAGGTGGATACATGTTTTGTTGGTCTATTCCTCCCAAAATTAGAAATGCTACAATAGTTAATAGTTGTACAAGTATTTTATATACTATAATTAGAGATGAGCGAACACTAAAATGCTCGGGTACTCGTTATTCGAGACGAACTTTTCCCGATGCTCGAGTGCTCGTCTCGAATAACGAACCCCATTGAAGTCAATGGGAGACTCGAGCATTTTTCAAGGGGACCAAGGCTCTGCACAGGGAAGCTTGGCCAAACACCTGGGAACCTCAGAAAAGGATGGAAACACCACGGAAATGGACAGGAAACAGCAGGGGCAGCATGCATGGATGCCTCTGAGGCTGCTTAAACGCACCATTATGCCAAAATTATGGGCAACAGCATGGCCATGACAGAGTGACAGAATGAAGCTAGATAGTATCTAAAACATGCAATAATTGACCCTGACACTATAGGGGACGGCATGCAGAGGCAGCGGCAGCAGGCTAGAGAGTGTCATGGCGACATACCCTAAATGGACTCAGGCTTCAAACCAATGGGTGGCAGAGAGGAACCAAAGGAGGTGAGCAAGAAGTGCTCAAATAATATCGGTACATGATAAAAGTTTGCCAGTATATTTTGTGGATTACACAGCAGGGTGGCGACAAAGTTAACATGGAAGCCATGAAAACAACCCAAAATTCTGCCTGACACAGCTCGTTTGATAAGGGGACCATGTATGGAGGCAGTGAACTAGTAGTAGATTAAAGGTGCTGCAGTTAAAACTATGTTAGTTGGATCTTGGCATGGAGCTGGCGCTCCGCTGCCAGACGAGCTTTCGCCAATCCAAGCCCCTGTCTCTAGGCTACTCCCCAAACAGCACTTTTGTATAAGATCAAGTGTAGTAGCGTTCTTATAAGTTTAGGATATGCCGGGTGAGGGGAATGTAAACAGATGCGCAAGAAGCGCATGATGCGCATGGAGCTGGCGCTCCGCTGCCAGACGAGCTTTCGCAAATCCAAGCCCCTGTCTCTAGGCTACTCCCCAAACAGCACTTTTGTATAAGATCAAGTGTAGTAGCGTTCTTATAAGTTTAGGATATGGCGGGTGAGGGGAATGTAAACAGATGCGCAAGAAGCGCTGAAATAATATCCCTAAATGGTAAAAGTTTGCAAGTATATTTTGTGGATTACACAGCAGGGTGGCGACAAAGTTAACAACTTTGATGTGGAATGCCCTGTAATAGCTCTTGGGCGGTGTGCCTTTTATCGCCTAGGCTCAGCAGTTTCAGCACCGCCTGCTGTCGCTTAGCGACGGCACTGCTGCTGTGCCTAGAGCTACCGACTGATGGCGCCATGCCCACGGATGGTAATTCGGAGGAGGAGGAGGTGGAGGAGGGGTGGGAGGAGGTATAGTAGGCCTTTGAGACCTGGACCGAGGTAGGCCCCGCAATTCTCTGCGTCGGCAGTATATGACCAGCCCCAGGGTCAGACTCGGTCCCAGCCTGCACCAAGTTAAGTGTAGTAGCGTTCTTATAAGTTTGGGATATGGCGGGTTAGGGGAATGTAAACAGATGCGCAAGAAGCGCATGATGCGCATGGAGCTGGCGTTCCGCTGCCAGGCGAGCTTTCGCCAATCCAAGCCCCTGTCTCTAGGCTACTCCCCAAACAGCACTTCTAAGAACCTTTTGTATAAGATCAAGTGTAGTAGCGTTCTTATAAGTTTAGGATATGCCGGGTGAGGGGAATGTAAACAGATACGCAAGAAGCGCTGAAATAATATCCCTAAATGGTAAAAGTTTGCCAGTATATTTTGTGGATAACACAGCAGGGTGGCGACAAAGTTAACAACTTTGATGTGGAATCCATGAAAACAACCCAAATTTCTGCCTGACACACCTCGTTTGATAAAGGGACGATGTATGGAGGCAGCTATATGGACGACTTTTGGAGGTAGCAATGGAGACAACGTGTGGAGGCTGCTATGGAGACAATTTAATTTGGATAGTGCCTGTATGTGGCAGTCCCAAACATTTTTCAAACCAGAGGAGCAGGTAGGTGGCCCTCCAGTAAAATGGAATAGATTGAGTGCCTGTATGTGGCAGTCCCAAAAATTCTTCAAACCAGAGGAGCAGGTAGGTGGCCCTCCAGTAAAATGGAATAGATTGAGTGCCTGTATGTGGCAGTCCCAAAAATTGTTCAAACCAGAGGAGCAGGTAGGTGGCCCTCCAGTAAAATGGAATAGATTGAGTGCCTGTATGTGGCAGTCCCAAAAATTCTTCAAACCAGAGGAGCAGGTAGGTGGCCCTCCAGTAAAATGGAATAGATTGAGTGCCTGTATGTGGCAGTCCCAAAAATTCTTCAAACCAGAGGAGCAGGTAGGTGGCCCTCCAGTAAAATGGAATAGATTGAGTGCCTGTATGTGGCAGTCCCAAAAATTGTTCAAACCAGAGGACCGGGTAGGTGGCCCTCCAGAAAAATGGAATAGATTGAGTGCCTGTATGTGGCACTCACAAAAATTGTTTCAAACAGAGGACCGGGTAGGTGACCCTCCAGAAAAATTAAATGCATGAAGTATAGCAAGAGCCAGTGGGCCCTGTCAAAAAATAGCCATTTTCCTCTGCTTTACTGTACAAAGAGGAGGAGAAGGAGGAAAATGAGGAGGAGGAGGAGGAGTGGATCAATTATTCAGGTTGAGCTTCCTTCACCTGGTGGAGATTGGAAATTCTGAGAAATCCAGCCTTTATTCATTTTAATAAGCGTCAGCCTGTCAGCGCTGTCAGTCGACAGGCGTGTACGCTTATCGGTGATGATGCCACCAGCTGCACTGAAAACCCGCTCGGACAAGACGCTAGCGGCAGGGCAGGCAAGAACCTCCAAGGCGTACAGCGCCAGTTCGTGCCACATGTCCAGCTTTGAAACCCAGTAGTTGTAGGGAGCTGTGTGATCATTTAGGACGATGGTATGGTCAGCTACGTACTCCCTCACCATCTTTCTGTAAAGATCAGCCCTACTCTGCCGAGACTGGGGACAGGTGACAGTGTCTTGCTGGGGTGACATAAAGCTGGCAAAAGCCTTGTAAAGCGTACCCTTGCCAGTGCTGGACAAGCTGCCTGCTCGCCTACTCTCCCTCGCTACTTGTCCCGCAGAACTACGCACTCTGCCGCTAGCGCTGTCAGAAGGGAAATACTGTTTCAGCTTGTGCACCAGGGCCTGCTGGTATTCATGCATTCTCACACTCCTTTCCTCTGCAGGGATGAGAGTGGCAAGATTTTGCTTGTACCGTGGGTCCAGGAGAGTGAACACCCAGTAATCGGTGCTGGAATAAATTCTTTGAACGCGAGGGTCACGGGATAGGCAGCCTAGCATGAAATCTGCCATATGCGCCAGAGTACCAACGCGTAAGAATTCACTCCCCTCACTGGCCTGACTGTCCATTTCCTCCTCCTCCAACTCCTCCAACTCCTCTTCTTCTGCCCATACACGCTGAACAGTGAAGGACTCAACAATGGTCCCCTCTTGTGTCTCGCCAACATTCTCCTCCTCTTCCTCCTCATCCTCCTCCACCTCCACCTCCTCCGATATGCGCTGAGAAACAGACCTCAGGGTGCTTTGGCTATCAACAAGGGAATATTCTTCCCCCGTCTCTTGTGACGAGCGCAAAGCTTCCGACTTCATGCTGACCAGAGAGTTTTTCAACAGGCCAAGCAGCGGGATGGTGAGGCTGATGATGGCGGCATCGCCACTGACCATCTGTGTTGACTCCTCAAAGTTACTCAGCACCTGACAGATATCAGACATCCACGTCCACTCCTCATTGTAGACTTGAGGAAGCTGACTGACCTGACTACCAGTTCTGGTGGAAGTTGACATCTGGCAGTCTACAATCGCTCTGCGCTGCTGGTAAACTCTGGATAACATGGTCAGTGTTGAATTCCACCTCGTGGGCACGTCGCACAACAGTCGGTGAGCGGGCAGTTGGAGGCGGCGCTGCGCTGCCCTGAGAGTGGCAGCATCTGGGCTGGACTTCCTGAAATGCGCACAGATGCGGCGCACCTTCGTGAGCAAATCAGACAGATTGGGGTATGTCTTGAGGAAACGCTGCACTATCAGATTTAACACATGGGCCAGGCATGGCACATGTGTCAGTCTGCCGAGTTGCAGAGCCGCCACCAGGTTACGGCCGTTGTCACACACAACCATTCCCGGCTTGAGGTTCAGCGGTGCCAGCCACAGATCAGTCTGCGCCGTGATGCCCTGTAATAGCTCTTGGGCGGTGTGCCTTTTGTCGCCTAGGCTCAGCAGTTTGAGCACCGCCTGCTGTCGCTTAGCGACGGCACTGCTGCTGTGCCTAGAGCTACCGACTGATGGCGCCGTGCCCACGGATGGTAGTTCGGAGGAGGAGGTGGAGGAGGGGTGGGAGGAGGAGGAGGCATAGTAGGCCTGAAACACCTGGACCGAGGTAGGCCCCGCAATCCTCGGCGTCGGCAGTATATGAGCAGCCCCAGGGTCAGTCTCGGTCCCAGCCTCCACCAAGTTAACCCAATGTGCCGTCAGCGATATATAGTGGCCCTGCCCGGCAGCACTCGTCCACGTGTCCGTGGTCAGGTGGACCTTGTCAGAAACGGCGTTAGTCAGGGCACGGATGATGTTGTCTGACACGTGCTGGTGCAGGGCTGGGACGGCACATCGGGAAAAGTAGTGGCGGCTGGGGACCGAATACCGAGGGGCGGCCGCCGCCATGAGGTTGCGAAAGGCCTCGGTCTCTACTAGCCTATAGGGCAGCATCTCCAGGCTAAGCAATCTGGAGATGTGCACATTAAGGGCTTGGGCGTGCGGGTGGGTTGCACTATATTTGCGTTTCCGCTCCAGCGTCTGGGGTATGGAGAGCTGAACGCTGGTGGATGCTGTGGAGGATCGTGGAGGCGACGATGGGGTTTTTGGGCCAGGGTCCTGGGCAGGGGGCTGACTAGCAGCTGACACAGGGAAAGGAGCAGTGGTGTGCACGGCCGGAGGTGAACGGGCTTGTTGCCACTGAGTGGGGTGCTTAGCATTCATATGCCTGCGCATACTGGTGGTAGTTAAGCTAGTAGTGGTGGAACCCCTGCTGAGCCTGGTTTGGCAAATGTTGCACACCACAGTCCGTCGGTCATCCGGTGTTTCCTTAAAGAACCTCCACACTTCTGAAGATCTAGCCCTCGCCGCAAGAGCCCTCACCACGGGAGCTTCACTAGTTGACAGTGGCGCTGATGCACCAGCTCTGGCCCTGCCTCTCCGTCTGGCCCCACCACTGCCTCTTCCAACCTGTTCAGGTCGAGGACTCTCCTCCGTCTCAGAAGCACTGTGTTCACCCGGCCTCTCAACCCAGCTTGGGTCTGTCACCTCATCATCCTCCGATCCCTCAGTCTGCTCCCCCCTCGGACTTCCTGCCCTGACAACAACTTCCCCACTGTCTGACAACCGTGTCTCCTCATCGTCGGACACCTCTTTACACACTTCCACTACGTCAAGAAGGTCATCATCACCCACAGACTGTGACTGGTGGAAAACCTGGGCATCGGAAAATTGCTCAGCAGCAACCGGACAAGTGGTTTGTGACTGTGGGAAGGGTCCAGAAAACAGTTCCTCAGAGTATGCCGGTTCAAATGGCAAATTTTCCTGGGAGGGGGCAGACTGGGGGGGAGGAGGCTGAGGTGCAGGAGCTGGAGGAGTGGGGATTTCGGTGACATGGGTGGACTGCGTGGAAGACTGACTGGTGGTGGACAAATTGCTCGAAGCATTGTCAGCAATCCACGACATCACCTGTTCGCACTGTTCTGGCCTCAACAGTGCTCTACCACGAGTCCCAGTAACTTCAGACATGAACCTAGGGAGTGTAGCTCTGCGGCGTTCCCCTGCTCCCTCATCAGCAGGTGGTGTCTCACCCCGCCCAGGACCACGGCCTCTGACCCCTGCAGTAGTTGGACGCCCACGTCCCCGCCCTCGTCCTCTACCCCTAGCCCTGGGGTTAAACATTTTTAAAATGAGAGTTATAACTTTTTTTTTTTTTTTTACTTTTTTTTGTTTTTTTTTGTGTTTTTTTGTGTTTTTTGTTTTTTTTTGTGTTTTTTGTTTTTTTTTGAGTTTTTAGAACCAAACAATCCTATCCTATTGCTATGGCTATTTTCTAGCCAAGTATCAAAGGAAGCACACTACTATGCCAGATGAGATGACACTGAGTTAGTGCCTAATAGAAATCCAACCCCTACTGAATTTTCCCACTTCAGCCTTTGCTATGGATATGTGCGCCACTAAGCGCAGAACACAGCGGTCGCAAGTCTCACTACAAATTGCTCAGAATTGGCAAGTACATGCACTGCAGAAACTACAGCCACCAGCAGATCAACCAGAAATCAAATATATAGAACGCTACTGTAGGCTTCAAGAAGCTATTTGTATTCTCCTATGGCTATTTTCTAGCCAAGTATCAAAGGAAGCACACTACTATGCCAGATGAGATGACACTGAGTTAGTGCCTAATAGAAATCCAACCCCTACTGAATTTTCCCACTTCAGCCTTTGCTATGGATATGTGCGCCACTAAGCGCAGAACACAGCGGTCGCAAGTCTCACTACAAATTGCTCAGAATTGGCAAGTACATGCACTGCAGAAACTAAAGCCACCAGCAGATCAACCAGAAATCAAATATATAGAACGCTACTGTAGGCTTCAAGAAGCTGTTTGTATTCTCCTATGGCTATTTTCTAGCCAAGTATCAAAGGAAGCACACTACTATGCCAGATGAGATGACACTGAGTTAGTGCCTAATAGAAATCCAACCCCTACTGAATTTTCCCACTTCAGCCTTTGCTATGGATATGTGCGCCACTAAGCGCAGAACACAGCGGTCGCAAGTCTCACTACAAATTGCTCAGAATTGGCAAGTACATGCACTGCAGAAACTAAAGCCACCAGCAGATCAACCAGAAATCAAATATATAGAACGCTACTGTAGGCTTCAAGAAGCTGTTTGTATTCTCCTATGGCTATTTTCTAGCCAAGTATCAAAGGAAGCACACTACTATGCCAGATGAGATGACACTGAGTTAGTGCCTAATAGAAATCCAACCCCTACTGAATTTTCCCACTTCAGCCTTTGCTATGGATATGTGCGCCACTAAGCGCAGAACACAGCGGTCGCAAGTCTCACTACAAATTGCTCAGAATTGGCAAGTACATGCACTGCAGAAACTAAAGCCACCAGCAGATCAACCAGAAATCAAATATATAGAACGCTACTGTAGGCTTCAAGAAGCTGTTTGTATTCTCCTATGGCTATTTTCTAGCCAAGTATCAAAGGAAGCACACTACTATGCCAGATGAGATGACACTGAGTTATTGCCTAATAGAAATCCAACCCCTACTGAATTTTCCCACTTCGGTCTTTGCTATGGATATGTGTGCCACTAAGAGCTAAACACAACGGTAGCAAGTCCCCCTGCTAATTCCTCACAAAATGGTAAAAGATGCAAATTAAAATAAAAAAAGTAGAACGTTATTGTAGCCCTAAGAAGGGCTGTTGGGTTCTTTGAGAATCACTCCTGCCTAACAGTAAGCTAATAGAACACCCTAACGCTTTCCCTGACCAGCAGCAGCTCTCTCCCTAGCGGCATCCAGAGACAGAATGATCCGAGCAGCGCGGCCAGCGGCTAGTCTATCCCAGGGTCACCTGATCTGGCCAGCCAACCACTGCTATCGACGTGTAAGGGTACCACGTCATGCTGGGTGGAGTGCAGAGTCTCCTGGCTTGTGATTGGCTCTGTTTCTGGCCGCCAAAAAGCAAAACGGCGGGAGCTGCCATTTTCTCGAGCGGGCGAAGTATTCGTCCGAGTAACGAGCAGTTTCGAGTACCCTAATGCTCGACCGAGCATCAAGCTCGGACGAGCATGTTCGCTCATCTCTAACTATAATACATATTATACTGTAGTTTGCTGATGATCTGCCATGTTTCTCCACTGGCATCTATTGATCAGCACTTCATGATAGCACCTCATATAAACATAATCTTTATTGTAGTGTTAAAGCTGTTCTCAAGTTTGAGAGTCTTATAAGTGCCAGTACTGTGTGCTACACTATTGCTTTTATTTTGTGCAGAAATTGTAGTGTGCACAAATGGCAACATACCATATATACTCGAGTATAAACTGATTACAACCAAAAACTAGGAGTATAAGCCGAGGGTGGGAAATGCATTGGTCATAGCCTCCGAGTATATAGCCAGCCCCGAATAGGATATAGCCTGCCCGCCCTCTGTAGAATATAGCCAGCCCCCTGTAGTATACAGACAGACAGCCCCCTTTAGTTTACAGCAAGTCAGCCCTTTTGTATACAGCCAGCCAGCCCCCTGTAGTATACAGTTAGCCCCCAGTTTGCCCAGCACATAAATTAACTTATATACTCATTTTAAGGTGGTCCCCGATGGTCCCTGGATGAAAGATGCTCCCGTCCCAGCGGCTCCTCTTCTATCTTCTCTCTGCTGTTACAGCCAACAGAGACGTGTCCATGTGCTCTGCAGGCCGGCGATCAGTGGCGACATCGCCGAATCACAGAGCCACGCCTCTGCCACCTAATACACCATGGGAAGAAAGAAGAGGAGCCACACCAAGCATGGGGAGCCCCGGAAGGTGAGAATGTTATTCTATTTATTTATCTTTTTTGACTCGTGTATAAACCGAGTTGAGGTTTTTCAGCACATTCTTTGTGCTGAAAAACTCACCTTATATTTCCTCATTCACATTTTGTGTTTCTTCCAATAACTGATTTGGCTGCGCAAAACTGTAGTGCGTAAAATAAATTGATTGAATTTTATTAACTCTTTCTGAGTGACCCGATAAAATCAATTTTGGAGGTTTTTAACTCCTTGTTGTACCTCTTTTCTACATTAATGCCCAAGCACTTTTTCTATTTTTTTTTACGTCAATTATTTCTACAAGCTATAACATTTTTATTTTTCTAAAATAAGCACTAAGAAAAAGAAGCGTGCTACGGTGTACCAAAATAACCCAATATCATTTTTATTAATTCATTAAAAGACATATATACACAATATTTAAAATCAATTAAAAGTACACAAGTACTCAAAAAGACACAGAATGGAGTAAATATGATAGCTTTACTCCATTAATAAGTAAAGCACAATTCACAAGGGTAAATACCTGATATATAGGGGTATCAGTGTCCAAAATCACAATATTGAAAACATTCATGCAAATTCAATAAATAAACAAACCCTTGCCAAAACCAAATGACTCCAATGAAATATGTATAGCATGAAAACACATAATAATTAAGTGCCAGTGCAATATGTCCCTTCCTGCAACCTCAGAACAGAAACAAATGGGCTAACCTACTGTATGCAAGGCCCCCCACCTTGGTAGCACAGCAAGATACCAAATGGCCGATAGACACCAAACACTGTGCCTCGTTCGGAGTGGAAGGCTCCACAGGCATAACATCGCCTCAAGCGACTTCCTCAGGGAAAAACACAAAAGACAGAAGCTTGTCACCAAAATATGTAGTAAAAAAATTCTGTCTTTATAAATCCAAAAGGAGTCATGATAAAAATGTTATATATGGAAACAGTATAGCACTGAATTGCTTTTTATATATACAGGCAGTCCCCGGGTTATGTACAAGATAGGGTCTGGAGGTTTGTTCTTAAGTTGAATTTGTATGTAAGTCGAAACTGTATATTTTATAATTGTAGATCCAGACAAAAAAAATTTTGGCCCCAGTGACAATTGGAGTTTAAATATTTTTTGCTGTCATGGGACCAAGGATTATGAATAAAGCTTCATTACAGACACCTTACAGCTGATCACTGCAGCCTGGGACTATAGTAACATCCAGAGAGCTTCACCAGAGATCAGAGGGTTCTGTCTGTAACTATGGGTTGTCTGTAAGTCGGGTGTCCTTAAGTAGGGGACCGCCTGTATATAAAATGTTGGCATAACTATGTATTAATGTCAGTAACTGTACCATAAACATTTATTATATGAACAAAAACTGTTTGTACAATTATACAGGATTATCCTAACAAACAAATTAGATTAGGGTATTAAATCAACTACTGGTACTTGTACAGTGCCTGCTATAACGTCCTGGTGCTGAGAGGGGTGTATGGAGAGAGCTCACAGGCTGAACTCTCTCCATACACAGTGGGTGTCAGCTATATAGCACAGTTGACACCCGCCTGAAATATTAAATGGCGCCAACAAAAAGTACAATTTGTCTTGCAGATAACAAGCCCATATACATCTGTTAAAGGAAAAATAAAATATGATCTCTTTTGAAATGAGGGGAGTAAAAAACTGAAATACAAAAAAATGAAAAAAGGCTGAATCCTGTAAGAGTTGAGGTTGAATTTTAGTCAGAATAAAAATGTTAATAATTGCATAGTGTGCTTAAGTGAAGCTGATAAATTCCCAGATTAACACCCCGAGTAGAAATATCTGCTTGCAAGAGTACGGAGTAGTAATTTCCTTCTAAGAGCTTGAGGAATATAATTGAACCAAGATCTAGTGGTCAAGAACAAGGACATGTGGAAGCATATGACTAGTATTAAAAAGGCTTTTACAGTGTCCTTTGAGTGGGTCAAAATGAGGAAAAGGCAAAAAGGAGGTCAATGGGCAAAGTCTGAGAAGTGTCTATTTCGAGAGGCATGTCTGAGAGGAAAAGAGAAAAACTTGAAGCTGCATGTTTTTTTAAACTTATTTTTGAATTTTATCTGCAAATAATTTCATTTTAAGCTTGTTCAGGTAGCTTTATTTCATAAAGTATAATTGATAATAAAAAGTTACACACTTTAATATTCTATTTGAATTACCATATATCCTTGAGTATAAGCCAACCCAAGTATAAACCGAGGCACCTAATTTTACCACAAAATACTGGGAAAATGTATTGACTCGAGTAGAAGTCAAGGGTGAGAAATGCATGGTCACAGCCTCCCCCATCTATGAAATGCCCAGCAGCATCCCCTACTAATTAAAAGCCCAGGCTGCCTCCCCCAGTAATTAAATGTCCAGCTCCCTCCCCCCCCCCCCCCCCCGTAATGTAATGCCCAGCAGCCTCTCCCAGTATTAAAATGCAGCAGCTCCACCCAGAAATTAAATGCCCTGCTGCAGCCTCCCTCACAGTGGCGTAACAACACCCGTAGCAGACTTAGTGGGTGCTACGGGGCCTGGGGCGTGTGGGGGCCCGTGATGGATGGGCTAAGAATTATTTATTCACTTGCTTCCAGCCTCTGGCAGGAAGCCAGAACCCAAGCCAGGAACAGATATTTGAATTCTAATTTGTTATGGATGTGCTCCTGGCCCGGCCCACTACCTTCACTGATGTGCAGGCCACATATGAGGTGGGCGGAGAGGTAGTGAGTTGGGCTTGGGGGTGCATCATTAACAAATTATAATTTGGCTGTCCGTGCCAGGCTCCGGGGCAGTCCTACTACCTCTGCTGACTGCTACTGAACAAGCATGGCATGCGCCGTCCACCTCACCTGTGGCCTGGTCTGCCCACCTCCACCACGTCCCAACCCCACGTTCCAGGCGCAATGCGAGTGACATACAGCGATGAAGGTGGGCGAGTATAATTAATACATATGTAAATGGATGTAAATGTTTTTGGCTGTGTATATATCGTGTATATCTCTGTGTATGTATTGTATATACTGAATGTGTATGTATGCTGTATGTGTTGTATATATGCTGTATATCTGTGTGTATATGCTGTAAATATGTGTGATTGTTGTATATACATGCTGTATGTGTGTGTGCTGTATATACTGAATGTGTGTGTATATATGTGTGTTTGTGTTGTATATACTGGATGTGTGTATATACTGTATGTCTGTGTGTATATTGTATATACTGGATGTGTGTATATATGCTCTATATCTGTGTGTATGTTGTATATATACTGGATCTGTGTGTAGATATGCTGTTTATCTATGTGTATGTTTATGTTGTAAATTTCAAGTTTATATATTGTATATATGTATGTGATGTGTGTATACATATGTGTGTATAAATGTATGAATATGTAGACACGTGTGTAAAAATGATTGTGCTTGTGTAAAATGTATGTGTAGAAATGTATGGGGAAGGAGAAGGAGACCCTGCCATGGGGCCCAGCCTCTGCTAGTTATGCCCCTGCCCCGACAGTAATGAAATGCCTTGCAGCTGCCTCCCACAGTAATGAAATGCCTTGCAGCAGTCTCTCCAGTAATGAAATGCCCTGAATGAGCCCCCACAGTAATAAAATATCCTGCAGCATATGAATTGATCGGAATTGTGAATATCTGTGGCAATATAAGACTGTCTAGTCTAGCTTTGCACCTTCTATTTGTTGACTTTTATTGTGCTAGATTTATGACTTTTTAATCACCCATTTAGGTTTTAACACTACTTTGTACAAAGGAGCCTACCAGTCTACTGGGCACTACAAGTATGTGAAATGGCAACAAATCATATTTTTCTAGATGAACATCAGTTTTAATGGTTAACTCATATTTCCATCTGTCATGTTAAACTCAGTATAAATCATCTGCTGCTCCAGGTTGTGTATGGCTATTTTACCAAAAAGGAGAGTGATGGGATGCTATGCCAGATGACCTGGCCTCTACAAAAACCACACGTGAAACTAATCAAGATGGTTTTGGGTGAGCTGGACTGCAGAGTGAAGGCATAATGGCAAACAAGTGCTAAGCATCTCTGGGAACTCCTACAAGACTGATGGAAGACCATTTCAGGTGGCTACCTCTTGAAGCTCATCAATAGAATGCTAATAGTGTGCAAAGCAGTAATCAAAGCAAAAGGTGGCTAATTTGAAGAACCTACAATATAAGACATATTTTCAGTTTCACACTTTTTTGTTGAATATATAATTCCACATGTGCTAATTGATTATTTTGATGCCTTCAGTGGGAATCTACAATTTGTATAGACATGAAAATACGGTAAATGCTTTGAATAAGAAGGTGTGTCCAAACTTTTGGTCTGTACTGTATATAAATATATGCACGTACACAAAACTTCTGCATGCCGCCACCATACAGGAACTTTAACCCCTTAACGACTTTTTTAATTTTTTTCACTTCCATTTTTCACTCGCCACCTTCAAAAATCTATAATTTTTTTTATTTTTCCACATAAAGAGCTGTGTGATGGCTTATTTTCTGCATAACAAATTGCACTTCATAGTAACGGTATTTAATATTGCATGCTGTGTACTAGAAAGCTGGAAAAAAATTCCAAATGCAGTGAAAATGTCGAAAAAACATATTTGCATAGTTTTTCTTGTGGGCTTGGATTTTACAGCTTTCACTGTGCGCCTTAAATGACATGTCTACTTTATTCTTTGGGTCGCAGCGATCATGGGGATACCAAATTTGTATAGGTTGTGAGTGGTGTCATTTTTTGCGACTTTAGATGGCGTTTTCTTTGCTATAATTTTTAGAACTGTACGGCCTTTTGATCACTTTTTATAAATTTTTTTATATTTTTCAAAATGGCACAAAAGTGCCATTTTCAAATTTGGGCGCTATTTATCGTTTCGGGGTTAAACGCAGTGAAAAACCGTTATTTAATTTTGATCGGGCATTTTCAGATGCGGCGATACCTAATGTGTTTATGATTTTTACTGTTTATTAATATTTATATCAGTTCTAGGGAAAGGGGGGTGATTTGAATTTAGTTTTTTTTTATTAAATTTTTTTTTTTAACTTTTTTTTTAATTTTTACTTTTACTATTTTTCAGAATCCCTAGAGTACTTTAACCCTAGGTTGTCTGATTGATCCTATCATATACTTCCATACTACAGTATAGCAGTACATGGGGATTCTACTCCTCATTCATTACACTGTGCTGGTAGCACATTGTAATGAATGGGTTAAAATGAGACAACTTAGGGCCTTGGTGAGACCTGAAGCTGTCATGGCAACAGATCACTGCTCCCCGTGACGTCATCTGGGAGCGACGATCCACGCCAATGGTAATCGACGTGAAAGCACCCGCGATTGGTGCTAGCTATATGCAGCAAAGACTTCCCGGCTATGGAGAGGGCTCGGTCCGTGAGCCCTCTCCATGCACTGGGATCCGGCGCATGCCGTACTAGTAAAACTAGTTAAACTAGTGTTGGGCGGAGCCGATTTGGTTCTGAAGTTTGTGTTCAGGACTGGGCTTGGGTCCCTCTTTTGACAAAAATAACACACGATTGGTACTAGCACAAATTGAAAGGTGGTATCTATTCAATTGCTTCCTGCAATTTCATCAGCAGCATTGGACACCTGCATGTGGGGGATTATATGTTGGCGATGTGTGCTCCGACCAATTTGGCGAGGATTTTTCACTCCCCAATGATATTATGGGGATCAAAAATCCTCCCCAAAATTGTGGTGCACTGCTGGGATTTAATTGCTGCAAGAACTGATTATGGGTGTTACTGGAGAGAGTTCTGGTTTGGATTCGATTTTTAACCCAGACACAATTTTCAAGGATGTCTGAACTTAACCAAACCTGAACTTTCTCGGGTTCGCTCATCGTTATCACTGATATTATAAAACACAAAGTCAACACAAAAATAGAGATATAGAGATAAGATTTGTAAGAATACAATACAAAGCCGTATTAAAGAATAATCATTAAAAATATTATCATTATATGTGCATTAAAATTAGACAGACATAGAATAGAAAAATACGGCATTCCAAAGACATTGTAAATGAATAAAACGAAGTTTATATTCAACTTAATTAAAGTCTAATATAGCACAAATAGCCATTATACCATTCCATACTCCATGCATGCTGGATGAATACAACAAATAATAAAGGGAAAACAAATACCATTGAATAGCAGAAGTAACATATAGAGCAAAGGAGTCAACACTACGACTAGCCTCTTCAGGGGTACCTACAAAGTCCAATATTGGCGGCATCTTCTTAAATTTGTCAGGTTCTGTGCCCACAGACCTAGAAACATATTTTCTACACACTGTTGATTGGTTAATCTATAACGCATTGGCTTCTTTATCCCTTTTGCTACAATTACACATTGTGCTCCATCGCACAGGCAATTTATCTTTCCTATTCCTGTAAAGTATCCCTGTATTTCACAAAATCATGATGAAAAAGTTTATAAATTGACAATTTAAAAAGCATTTTAACAAATGAAAAGCAATAGCATGAGAAGTAGCAATGATTATAGTATGTTATGAGTAACGTATCTTTTCATATTTACTTAAATGCAGAAGTTCACTGTAGCTTGAAGTCGTTTGGGAAGAGACAGAATATCTGAAGTTAGGCATTTAAGACTATGCTTTACACAGACTTAATTAGTACAAACTGTGGCTAGTGGCCAGTAAGTGGTCTTTAAATTCATGTCATGTCCCTTGAATTATGATTGATATTTACACTTGGAAGAAGATCTAATATAAACCAATAATTCTCTGCCAGCAATTGGGAGAGAAGAGATTAAGATAAACGGCTTCTACAACGAAGAACAAAAGCATTCATATTTCATACCACAGATATATTCAAATATGCAGCGGAATAACCACTATGAGTACATCATATGGCAGTTCTTATATTGGAAATAGAAGCGAACGCTATTTTCCCAATGCTTGTTGCAGGCATTTTTCAGACAAAAAGACACAATTTTATGCATTGCAATACACATGAACAGCTCTGTGATGTCAGAGAGAAAACAATATTGATTTGGGGAGGGTGGTCATCTACAGTTTCTGGTATTGTGCTTTATGCCTATGTAGCCAGTGAAATATGCTTTGCTAATTACAGTTTTATTCTTTTGTCTGGAAATCACTGGGTTTCGACTATCAATACCGTTATTTACTGAAACTATTTTTAAAATATTTTTTTTGTAATGGCTTTGTTACCATAGAAACCCAAACAAAAACGTAATAGTTAATTGTTCACTAACCTTAACGGCAAAAGTGGGATGCAATAATATGGCTGTACATGTCAATAATCAACAGTAGCCATTAAAACTGTTTTTGAACACAAAATAATCTCAACTGTAAATATTGTGGCCTGTGCATCTATATCATAGAGGACACAATAGGCTGAGATATTGAAAAATGAAAGGGTCAAAGATATCCAAGCTGTAAAAGGTAGCTGGAAAAAGCTTTTATGACTATTCAAGTCAAATAGAGGAAAATAGAATGTCACCTACTTTCCTACTTTAATTGTGGTTGTACTAGATTTGTGCTGTATTTTATAGTTAGCTATTTTATAGAAGTCTTTTCTAGTCAGTGTATGGGGGTATTATTCACTTGATATATGTGCAAATAAATAGTCACTTTATTATTGTATTATTCTGTCATTGTATTGTGGTACTATGAAATCATGGTATGACATGGTCCTGAAAAGGCATAACATATACACTCAAATATAAGAGTTTTTTAGCACAAAAAAGTTGCTGAAAACTCAAGTCTATAAAAAAAATTATTTAACTTTATACTCATCTTTCCAACACCCCTGCAGGTCCTCTTCTTGCTGACAGCATAGTATGTGCATCGGCAGCGACAGGTCCATGCATGTTGGCCCGCAGGTCCCCTTCTTGATTGCTGTGGGCAGGTCTTTGTGTGCTGGCCGCACACACACTACAATGTCAGATGCTTGTTGAAATCATAGCGTGTGTGTGGCCAGCACACAAAGACCTGCCCACTGCAATCAAGAAGAGGACAATGGGAGGGGGGGTTAAGTACAAAGATTTTTATGTGCTGGGCATAGTAGAGTAAGGGGGCTGGGGGCATGGGCTGGCTGGCTACATGCTGGGGGGCATGGGCTGGCTGGCTATATGTTGGGGGCATGGGCTAGCCAGATATATGCTGGGGGCATGGGCTGGCTGGCTATATGTTGGGGGCATGGCCTGACTGGATATATGCTAGGGGGCATGGGCTGACTGGTTATATGCTAGGGGGCATGGGCTGGATGGGTATATGCTAGGGGGCATGGGCTGGCTGGCTATATAATAGGGGGCATGGGCTGACTGGGTATATACCAGGGGGCATGGGATGACTGGGTATATACCCGGGGACATGGGCTGACTGGGTATATACCAGGGGGCATGGGCTGACTGGGTATATACCAGGGGGCAAGGGGATGGCTGGCTATATGATGGGTGGAGGATGTGACCAATGCATTTCCCACTCTAGGCTTGCACTCAAGTCAACAGGTTTTCTTAGTTATTTGTATTAAAATTAGGTACTTTGGCTTACACTCATGTAATCTTATACTAGAGTATATCCATCAAATACAACATAGAAAGCAAGTGAATGTGCAGAGGGGAAGGGATGTAAGGAAATTAAACAAAAAGGCATCTAGATCTTTTTGAAGCACTACTGTCCCTACTGTGACCATCTCCTGAGGCAGGCTATTCCATAGATTCACAGTTCTTACAGAAGAGAAGTCCTGTCCTTGTTTTCTGCAGATAGAGACAGTGCCCCTTTGGCTTTCAATTTAATATGGAAAAGCTTTCCACCAATAATCATGTTCCCCCTCAGTTGTTTCTTTCCAAGACAAAAAAAAATAAAAATTGTATTCATATAACACCAAATTCCTTGTGTCTCCCTTTCACCCTAACTCCAGTGCATCATATTTATGAACTGGTATGTGTATATATATATATATATATATATATATATATATATATATATATATATATATATATATTATGCATTTGGTTGCTTCAGAATATATAATACAATGTTATCTCTATATTAATATAGGGTACTTTAGGTAGTTTATCCCCTTATGGTAATATTTTGGGCTTCTATATTTTACATCCCACATTTTTCAATTTATAGAGTCATGTGAAATCAATTTAGGGTACATTTTGTACTTCCTAGTGGCAAAATTTATTGATCTATGTAATGAACTTGAAAACTGGGGAAAAAAATACAGTGGGATAGTAAAAAAAATGTAAAAATAGTTTTTATAGAGGGTTTGTTGTTTCTTTCATTGTGTGGTCCAAATTCCCTTTAATTTTGTATCTTAAAGAGACACCAAATGTATGTAGCTTTTGTATGTCTTAATGCAAATACAAGATTAAAGAACTTTGCAAAACCATATTCTGACTGTGCCCATAGATGATGTCATGTCCAAGTCCTGTCACTGTATGAGTGCTGTAGTCAGCAATTCATTTTATGTTGTGCCAGAAAATTAAATCAGTGCATTGACATCAATCATGATTAGATATAAGGTGGATTTCTTGACTACAAATGGTAGGTGTTATAGATATATACAGAGTTTAGCCACCTTAGTTAAATTACAAATTGTATTCACGTTTAAGACTCTTTACACACCAGCCACATTTAATGATGTCATTTATTTTGTTTTCTGTGTTGTTTTTTGGAAATATTAAAAACAGCCATCTGCTTTAGAATCACCAGCCAGAGATTTTTCTGAAAATATACAAAGCCCATGAAGTTTCCTCGTCACCGGACTAGTATCTCCTCCTTCTCTATTTTGTCACCTTTGTTTCCTCATACCTATAGTTTATCTACTTAAACTGTTTAATTCACTAAAGAAAAATGCTAATTTTTAAAGCTTTTACCTCCCATCCCTCATTTGCAGGCTAATTTTGACTGTGGGGAATGAAGCCAGCTATAGGATTGCTTTTTAGCAGTTTTCAGTAACAAAAGTCTTCATATATTTTGAAAAACAAACAGTGTAATGTATGTAATAGAAGAAAATGTGTCAAGTATTTTTTCTTCCAAATAAGCACTTTACTGATATACAAGTTAGAATGTCAAGCCAGTACTGATCCTGACATTATCTTCAGTTTCTGTCCAATCTATTGAATGGCTATCAAACGTTAGTGAATTGACCCATCAAGCTGAAGGTCATTGCCATGTTAATGAAATGCATAATTTTACATAGCATGTCATTTATACCCTCAGTTTAGACTAGGCAAACATAAAACAAAGCTATTAGATATAGTATACTACCAAAAATACTATAATATTTAGGCCAGTCTTTCATCTTTTCAAATGCTGAAAACATAAGACATAAAAGTAAAATAAGTAATAAAACATAAGTAAAATTCTTCCAATAACTCAAAAAAATTTTAAAATAGAGGATGGACTTCATCTCTCAACAAATCTAAACGTACTTTATCACTTTTAATCCACATACTCCAATAAGTCAATTTCAGGAAAGCCCTAGGAAAACCGCAAAGTTTAACTATGACTATAAACAATGAATCCCAGCAATCACAATGACTTTCATCTGGATCTAACAATGGAAGACCTTTCCTTTGATATTTCTCTAAAGAGTTAAATGGTCGAAACCATTTTTTCCAGTGCCTGCAGTTTCAGTAATTGATATTTGTAATAATGAATTAAAAATGAGATGACATGTTTAATGCCTCCAGCTTGTACGGATTTGTCCTCTTTTTTTACTTTCCATATCTGAAAACCATTTCCTTTTTTCTTAATCAAATTGGTGTACAGTGACATATTTTTAAGTAGAACTTCCACTCACAAATTGCACAAATCAATATACTAGGTTAGGTCTACAAATATTTGGACACTGATAAAAATTTTGATTTTAATTACCCGTTTAGTGCAGATAAAGGCCTGGAGTTGATTTGAGGAGGTGTTGCATTTAAAAGATTTTGCCAAAAAACATGTTACCAAATGAGCTTTCTATACAGGTAATAAGTCATTCTTATGCTTTAAAAAAACACCTGAGAAATTGCTACATTATTAGGTACATCCTGAAGGAAAAAAACATTGGTGAACTCATCAATGCAAAAAGACCTGGATGTCTACAGTGATGTCTACAGACAACAGTAGTGGATGATTGCAGTATAATTTCCACGGTGAAGAGAAACCCCTTCACAACAGCTATCCAAGTGAACAAGACTCTCCAGGATGGAGGCATATCAATATTCAAATCTACCATAAAGAAAAGACTTCACAAAGTAAATACAGAGGGTTCACTATACCACAGTGCCCCAATAAGACTCAAGTGTCAATCATAAGCTGCAAGAATAAAAAGGCTAGATTGAATTTTTAAATAAAAACAAAAAACATCTAGAAAAAGTCAGCACAGTTCTGGAAGAAC
This sequence comes from Engystomops pustulosus, assembly GCF_040894005.1. NCBI lineage: Eukaryota > Metazoa > Chordata > Amphibia > Anura > Leptodactylidae > Engystomops > Engystomops pustulosus. The sequence continues at coordinate 55,743,740 of NC_092414.1, read as the reverse complement.
ATTCTTTGGACAAATCAAATCAAGATCAAACACTATCAGTATGATGGAAAGAGATGGTGCATGGGAGGTGCCAGGCATAATACAGAGGATACAACATAATCTGTAAAACACATAGGAGGTAGTGTGATGGCTAGGGCATGACTGCCACTGGGTCACTAGTGTTTATTGATGATGTGACAAAGGACAGAAGCGGCTGGATGAATTCTGAGGTTTTTAGAGACACACTGGCCCACATTTATTAAAGCCTTTGCACCAGTTTTCTGTCTGATTTTGCTCTAAAAATGTGCAAACAGCTTGTACATGTATTTATAAAGTGTCTGCGCCAGTTTTGTCATGGCTGCATCGTGTCTGAGGAAAAAATGGGAGAAAAAATGTGCACCTAGAGGGGCGCGTTACTGCTTAGACAGAGTTTGCACCACATTTATTATCGACGTACACCACATTTCTTTGTGCGGGACAATTCTGCAGCATGAACAAAGTGCACCAAATATAAATGGCGCACACTTCCCGAGCAGTGTAGAGGGAGCCAGATTAATGAATGGCATACACCCCTAGGATCTACTTGAACTATGTACCGTGATAGACAGACCGTTATTTTTAATATTTGAAGAGTCATTGAAGACTGGTTATGTTCCACAGAACTGGCACATAGCAAATGTGGCAAAAATATACAAAAAAGGATCAAAAAGTGATTCTGGAAACTATAGACCTGTGAGTCTAACTTCTGTGGTGGGTAAAATATTTGAGGGGTTTGTTAGAGATGCTATCCTGGAGTATCTCACTGTACATAACCTTATAACCCAGCATCAGCATGGGTTTATGAAAGCTCGGTCCTGTCAGACTAATCTGATTGGTTTCTACGAGGAAGTAAGTTCCAGACTGGATCTGGAGGACACTGTGGATGTTATATATCTGGACTTTTCAAAGGCATTTGACACCGTGTCGAATAAAAGATTGGTACATAAAATGAGACTGCTGGGACCAAGGGAAAATCTGTGTATTTGATAGTTTTGCCCTTATATTAATCTCTGGTCTGACCACACATGGAATATTGTGTACAGTTTTCGGCACCAGTGTATAAAATGGACATAGTCCATAATCTTTACCCCTGAGGAAGTCTCCAGTAGGAGACGTAACGCGTGGGGAGCCCTCCACCTCCTGACTATTCTACCACCCCGCTTGAATGCTGCTACTCCACTGGTTTTCTTGCCAGACTATTTGTAATGTATACTAGGGTTTTGCCTCCATTACCTTATTCACCCTTGATTTTTGGTTGGGGATTTTTTACCTTATTTACTTTGTAGACATTAACTTATATGGCTCTTACTTCTATGGCAGCTTGACAGAGGCACTAGCACTTTTAACGTGTTTACTTACCCCTTAGGGGTGGTTAGGGTGGATTTCACCCATTCAGGAGGTGTTTTGTTTTTGTACCGATCATAGTGCATATAACATGGTATATAATTGTATGTACTTTGGTACAATTTTAATTGATTTTATGTTCATGTCTGTGTTCAGTGTTGGTAGTCAATAAAATTTATTTTATGTCTTTTTTAACAAATTATGTCAGTGACACACTACTTTGTTTTTGTTTGATAAAATGGACATAGTAGAACTGGAACGGGTGCAGAGGAGAGCAATCAAGATTATTAGGGGACTGGGGGTACTAGAATACAATGACAGATTACAAAATTTTGGATTATTCAGTTTAGAAAAAAGACGACTGAGTGGAGACCTCATTACAATGTACAAATACCAGAACGGGCGATACAAGGATCTTTCCAAAGATCTTTTTATACCTAGGCCTGAGACCAGGAAAAGGGTGCATCCTCTACGCCTAGAGGAGAGGCGATTCTACCATCAACATAGACAAAGGTTCTTTACGGTAAGAGCAGTTAGACTATGGAACACTCTACCCCAGGAGGTTGTTATGGCGTACTCCATGTACATGTTCAAGAGAGGACTTGCGTCTTTTTCTGGTCTTATATACTATGATACTATGAATGAGGACCATGTGCCAGTTTTGATTAAACCGCCACACCCTGCACACTCCACAGGCAAACTGCACAGGTTTTGAGAAATGTGGGCAGTGTGTGCTCAAATCCAGCCAATCTGATTGGTCGGTGTTTCATAATACAAATGGACAATGGCTAAGAACATAAAGCCAAAGCAATGCAAAAGTTTATTAAAGCACTTGTTAAAGACTAAACTTCAGACAGAAAGCTACCAACTAAGAGCAACTAAAAACTACTGCAGTAAGGGCCTGTTGGAGCATTAAAAAGAAGAAAACAGAGCGTCGGGTGATGTGCATGAGATCAAGACTTCGGGTATTCATTGCCAGTCTTTTCCATGCTTCTAAATTTATAGAATACAGGTGGTCCCCTACTTAAGAACCCTCAACTTACATACGACTCCTAGTTACAAACGGACCTCTGGATATTGGTAATTTATTGTGCTTTAGCCTTAGGCTACAATGATCAGCTGTAACAGTTATCTCAGGTGTCTGCAATGAAGCTTTAGTATTAATCCTGATTCTTATGACATCACAATATTTTTAAAATCCAATTGTCACAGAGACCAAAAAAGTTCTGACTGGGATTACAAAGATATCATATACAGTTCCAACTTACATACAAATTCAACTTAAGAACAAACCTACAGAACCTATCTTGTATGTAACCCGGGGACTGCCTGTACTATGCAGCTCAAGTAGCTTGCCACATACAATTGTGTGCTTTTATAAGGATGTCTTCTTTTAGCTGAAGTATGAAGAGTACTTTCACAAATCCCTGATTAGCTGTGGGGTCACATTTTCTCTGGCCTCGGTGTTGGTTTTACAGTACATTGGTATTTCAACAATAAAAGCCTTGTTTGAAGCCAAAACATCATACATATTTCAGTGATTACTTTTTGAAGACTTTATTTATTCTTCTTTGCTTTCCTTAGTTTTTAATTACCCATGTCAAATTACCTCTTGATTTAAGATTCTTCTTTGTGATAATAATTTAATAACCTTTACAGTAATCGCTGTAACTAAATTGTGCACAACTTACTAGACCTCTCAAGCTTTGAAGAGGTTAATGAGTGTTTAGTATGTTATTTTAAGTCATTTTAAATGCTAAATTTATTAATCACAGGCAGCAAGTGCCCTTAAACTGTCTTTTAACGAAATGTGAATTTTAGTGGTGGTATTTACATTATGTCCTTTTCATGATTTTATGTGTATGTAATTATCTTAATTTGAGCCAATATATTTATCAAAGGGAACCAGGGACATGAAATTTAAAGACATTGCAGATGTATCCATATATACCTAAGCTATATTGTCATCATTGTGATATGTACATTCTTTATCTTTAAATGGACACTATGCACTACCTTCTCAACAAACTTTCCATGAATAAATAGCTAAATATCTTATTAGAGTATTACACTTTCTTTGGCTCTTCTCATTTTTGCCCTTCATCCATAATTTGTTTTTCACTCTGAAGTTTTAGATACAATCTATCTAACTACCAAGATTGACAAAGAGTACAGAAGCTCTATTCAGAGAGGAGGGGGAGTATTGTGCCGTATCAGCTTGTAACTTTTAAAGGATGATAAAACTATAGATGCAGATGAAAGCTGTTAGATAATGAAGATGGCAAATGATGCTACAGTGATACAACAGTGATACCACAGTGATACAACAGTGTTGCTACCAAGCCAGTAGAATGTCCAGGTCGTATGGCCATCCCGAAACCCTGAACCAAAATGTGAAGGTCAGTTGTGCTTATCAGGGGCGTAACTAGGGGAGTCCGGGCCCCATAACAAACCATTGAATAAGGCCCTAGTTTCACCTTAACTCCTCAGCGCTCTGCTGGGCTTTAACAATCAGCGTCCAATATGCGGCTGCAGTGGGGTCCAATCGCGGGTGTTCAACCCATTAAATGCTGTGATCAGCATAACTGCGGCATTTAAATTGAATTCTAAAGGTCTCTGCCCCACGATCCCCCCCCGCGCCGTATTTGGGGGCACCGTCTGTGACGACATCTTAAAGGCACAGTGTCAGCCTATGCATATGTATTGCAGGGTATGATCATGAACAAAAAAATAGATGATTGCTTGTTCATGTCCCATTGTGGAACTAGTAAAAAAGATAAAAACATGTTATTCAATCAAAAATAAAATAATTAATCAATAAAAATGCCCATAAGCCCCATAACATTTAAAGAGACATAAAAAGTCCAAATAGTAACACAAAACCAGATATATAATCACTGTATCCATAGCAACCCACAGAATAAAAGTAAATAATTATTGAACCTGCACGATGAACACTGTAAATAAAAACTGTTAAAAACCTATTACAGGCGGTCCCCTACTTAAGAAGACCTGACTTACATACGACCCCTAGTTACAAACGGACCTCTGGATTTTGGTAATTTACTGTACTTTGGTCCTAGGCTACAATAAACAGCTGTAACAGTTATCAATGGTGCCTGTTATTAAGATTTATAGTTAATCCTGGTTCTTATGACAATCCAACATTTTTAAAATCCAATTGCCACAGAGACCAAAAAAATTTTGACTGGGGTTGCAATAATAAAGTATACGGTTCCGACTTACATACAAACTCAACTTAAGAACAAACCTACAGAACCTATCTTGTACATAACCCGGGGACTGCCTGTACCTATTTAGTCCCACAAAAAATGCAATAAAAAGTGATCAAAAAACATATGTACAGAATGATACTGTTTAAAAATACAATGCTCTGCAAAAAAATAAGCTATCAACCATCCCCGTAGCCAAAAAAATAAAAATGTTATGCCACTTGGAAGATGGCGATGAACAAATGAAAGATTTTTCCCCACATTTGGGATTTATTTGGCAAATTTAGTAAAACATAAGAAAAAATATTCAAGTGTGGTATCCCTATAATTGTATTGACCCATAGAATAAAAATAACATGATTATTTGGATATACTGTGAACACCAAAAAAAAAAATAAAAAATCCAGTACAGAATTGATGCTTTTTTACTCCTGCCTGCAAAAAAAAGTTCATACATTTTCAATAATGGGGGATACCAACCCCAAAATGGTAACACTGGAAAAAGCATCACATGGCTCTAATAACAAAAAGGCTAAAATTTTATAGCACATAAAAGGGGCCAGTGAGGAAACTAAAATCCTGGTGGCTGCATGGCGCTCCTTCCCTTATGTGCCTTGCTGTGCGCCCAAAAAAAAGTAACAACCACACGGGGGGGGGGGGGGCTCTGTACTCAGGAGAAAGGAGCTAAATGAATGTATAACCGACAAAATTTGACCATTCTAAATTTCACCTCCATTTTGATTCAATTACTATGATGATCTTAAGGGGTTAACAATTTTCCTAAAAGCGTTTTCTGATCATTTGAGGGGTGCAGATGTGAAGATGTGTTCATTATATAGGGGCTTTTTAATGCTAGATATTTAAAATTTCATTCAAAATAGTAATTATCCACAAAACAGTCAATTCTGAAAATACAGAAAAGCGATATTTGATTTTTAAGCTGCGTGACATCAAAATAAATTATCCAGACATATCAAAAATTATGAAAATGTAAAGTAGACATATGGGAAATGTTATTCAGCAACTGATTTAGGTGCTAAATCTATCTGCCTTGAAAGCATGATGGTTTCGAATTTCGAAAACAGTATTTTTTAAAAAATTAAGTACAAAATGTGAGGAAAAAACAATCTCAGAATTGCTTTGATAAGTAACAGTGTTCAAAAGTTATAACCATGTAAAGGGACGCATGTCAGAATACAAAAAATTGAGCTGAGCCTTAAGATACAAAATGGCCACGTCATTAAGGGGTTAAAAACAATACATACACTTATTTTTATACTCACACATGTGAGTTACTATCCCACACAGTATATACATACCATATACACTCATATGCATCATATACACAGACATACAGCAGATACACATCACAAATGCACACACATTTAGAGAATTTACCATCACATTTATACACATGTACAGCAAATACATACCCTATCTTATAACAAATGGGAGCGAGGTGACATCACACAAGAGGCGTGAATTTACAGCTCTCCATGATGTCACCTCCCTCTCCCATGCGGGGGCACGCATATTTAGCAGCCTATAGTGCCAAACATCTTGACCCTGTGCTCCATGCTGCTAATCTTAAGTTTTTGAGGTGATTCTGGAGTGTCAAGACTTGCGACGAACAGCGCCGGGATCAAGATGAAGAGGAGCGGAGGTGAGTATTTCTAAGGGAGTTTTTTGTCCCTTTTTCCAATTGTTGATTTTAAAAATAATAATAAAGAAAAAAAAGTGGGACAAAGGTGAGTTATACCTTCTGGATCATCGTTGGTTAAATTTATCAATGAAAGCAAGGATCTATGTACAGGCAGTCCCCGAGTTACATAGAAGATTCTGTAGGTTTGTTCTTAAGTTGAATTTGAATGTAAGCCTGAACTGTATATTTTATAATTGTAACCCCAGCTTTGACAATTGGATTAGAATGTCATAAGATCCAAAAAGCTTAATTACAGACACCTGTGATAGCTGTTTATTGTTGCCTAAGACTAAAGTACAGTAAATTACCAACATCCAGAGGTCCGTTTGTAACTGACATTTAATGTAATAGCACTGCATGGGGGGAGGTGCATTCCAGCATTATGCAGTACTGTTACGACATGCTCCTGGCACCAGCTGTATGTTACAGTTGGCACCCGTCTCTAGCACCCATGATCACACATGACTGCGGCATGCAAGGGTCTTCAGCACCAAATTGCAGATCCAGACGAAAACATTTTTTTGTCCCTGTGACAATTGGATTTTCAAAATTTTTTGCTGTAATGGCACCAAGGATTATCAATAAAGCTTCATTACAGAGACCTTGCAGATGATCATTGCAGTCTGGCAGTAAAGGAAAGCATCCAGAGACTTCATCAGTGGTCACAGGGGGTCTGTCTGTAACTAGGGGTTGTCTGTAAGTCGGGTGTCCTTAACCCCTTCCCAACTTGCGCCATACCAGTACTGCGCAAGCTGGGTCCCGGTGCACGGAGAGGACTCGCGGGCCAAGCCTTCTCCATAGCCGGTAAGCCTTTGCTGCATTTCTGCGCAAACCAAATAAATACTGAAACACTACATTTGCCTTCATATATTGTGTCTAATTTGCTCACAAACTAACTGAATTTTATTTATGGGTTTTAAATGGAGTTGCTAAGAGGATATTATGTTCATGAATTAGTGGTAAAATATTAAATCCTTCCATTAGAGCAAGTTGGCAAAACCAGAAATCAATTTAAACTGGTCCAAGCAGAACCATAAGACATTTGTCACATATGGAGAGCAGTATGAAACGACTCAAACTCATCTGTGCTGTACTTTAGTTCGCTTTTTGTGAAGGAACGAGTGAAGACTGTAATGCCATTCATAAAATGCAGTTCAAACTTATTCATTTTCCCTCTTTGATATATAAAATATCTCAGTGAACTCTGCTTCGATGATCATTTCATCATCCCCTTCAGTGACTGATGTGATTAAACTATCTTCTCTTTTCACAATTTTTTAATGATTGTAGTACAATCCTCATATAGGATAATGAGAGAAAGGCTAAAGGTACAGTATATTCTAAATCACAAAAGATTAAACTCCATTCATGGAAAAAGCCCAAGATCTGACAAGTCAATTTATGCATGCATTGTGTCACTTTGACTTCTTCATCAATTAGTCTTATGACTTCATCTTAGATTGTCTTGGATCTTTACCGGATAACAAAAGAACCAGAGCTGAATTCTTATCATCAACAATGAAGGAGGCTAAACAATAAGGGTATTGTGTAGTTAAGACGGGTAAGGAGATTTTTTCTTCATACAGTACATGTCCATGAGACGCCGTAAAGCATTTAGGTTGTTGGAAATTGTTGGAAATATTGCAGTCATAGCAGTCTATAAGATGACTGCACTGGGTTATGGGTAGGTGATTACTTTGCTTTATTTACCAATTAGAAAACCAGTATTGTACTTCTCCTACCTTTTCAAGTACAATGTACAGGGTCGGATTCAGGTTGTAGAAGGCCCCTGGTGACAGAGCCTCAGTGGGACCCTTTGCAATGAAGTCACATGGCTGCAATTCATAAAATAAAACGGTCCATCTGTTCCCTAAAAATATTCCCTAGTTCAGCATTCAAAAGAAAATGGTTATTTTATATACAGCCCCCTCATCCCCTGGATTCTTTATGTACAGCCTTTTGTGCCCCCCCACCCCCCAATTGGCTCTGGGCCTCGGCACTTGCCCAGGTATGCCCAGTGCTAGCCCCGACCCTAACAATATAGTAAGAGGAAATGTTACTAGTCATGAAAGGGGTTGGCTGTTTCTGTAACATAAGTGTTATGTTCTTCCTCACACCTATAAAAAGTTGACAGTAGGAACTATTTGTCCATGAAATGTCTTCTACAATGAGATGATATGAGTGCATTGTCCACAACAATGATGTCCATGATAATTCCACTATAGCAGTTGGACCTACTTCAGTCTGGTCCAGACAAGAGCTATTTCAGTGGTTTCAGCAGGTCCTGGACTGAAGGATGTTATGATGCTAATCTGCCTCCAACTGTGTAAAAATTGCAGGAACACTATGTACAAAATAAATGTGGAATCACATGACTACTTTCAGTCATGTATTCCTCCTGTAGAAATACACTTCAAGGATGGTAAGTTACATTCATTTATACAGCTGTTTACACTTATTTGGACAAAATTGCATTAGTTTGTGTATTCTTATTTTACATATAATAATGCCTTTGTGCTGCTTTTATAAATGGTAGCAGTTTTCAAATTTTCACATATTATTGGTCAACCACTTTAATATTCCTGTTGGAAGAATAATCTAAATTGTGCAGCTAATGAGGTGAAAAATTGATAGACTTTTATACTTCCATAGGCAATATATATATAATGTTGTGCATGCCTATTAAATCACAATTATCACACTTTCTCTTTTTTGGTACTTTAAGTGTGAACAATAGCAATAGTGTTTTTCATGTATTCTACAATAGTAATTGTAATTTGTATTTTAGTTCTAAAAGAAGAATAACATTTTACACCTCAAACAAGTTATACCTGATGGTAAAGGGTTAAAAGTCCTCCCCATATCACTTACAATTATCTTCCACTGGGCACTGTACCTTAATTACAGCTGTTTTTATGATATGAAAATAAGAGTCAAATTCTTAAGAGAAGTGTTATTGTTTCTTTACGCTGCCAGTGAACTATGCCACCTCCTTGCAATTGGCAGCTAAGTGTCTCTTCAGATCTTATCCTGAGGAGACAGGAAGTTATCTTCCTGTCCCTTTCCTGTCCTTATGAGAATGCTTTCCCTTTTACTTGCATGAAATGGAATTGAAATGGAACAGGGAGCACTGTGTGGGAGACTGCAGTCCTTTTGACCATTTCAGGCACCCCATGATGGGTGGAGCCAAGTGGCAGTGGGTGGAGCAAACAGACAAAGACAGAAAAAGTTTTTACTGGTGGAGGAGTCAGAGTTAGCCTGCGACTTCTGCACTACACTTGTCAACAAAGGCACAACCTTCTCAGGAAATGTGGTTTCTGATACAGTACAGAAAGCACTATGTAGTATTCCAAAAGGATAATTCTAACAAAACATTCCATTCAAACTCCTTGGACTTGTCTAACTCCATGCAATTCACTGTAAACTGAAAAGTATCATAAATATTTAACAAAAAATAAAATGTTCATTAGTTTTATAGCGTTTCAGGCATTCTCATCAGAAACATGTGTTGTGTAATGAATACTTAAAATCATATATATTCAGCCTAGCTGACCAAGTCTTACCAGTGCTATTTAGTTGAAAAGTTTTAAAATAATTTTTTGATGTTTAAAAAAATGTGTTGTCTTTATTGGAAAATAAATGAATATTCATCCAGTGTTGATCTTATCCAGGACTGCAAGTTGCTTAGTAGAGCTATGGATTTTTAGATTTCAAAACACACCAAAATCGAATGTATGAACCGGACCTTTCAAAGCGCAAATAAATAATAGTATGCAAGTCAACAGTACAGTGGCATAAGCATAAATATTGATGCAGAAATTGTATGCAGTATGAGAAAGCAAATCTGTTTGTACATATTATCTTTATAAAAGAAGATTATACATTCCTTATTCATAGTGTTTCCCTGGTTCGGTTTTAGTATCCATTTTCAGGATGCACATTCTCAATCTCTTAGTAATTTAGGTTTTATCTTCCTGCTTGGATTTTTACTTATTTATAATCTTAAAAGCCTGTTTTAAAGCCATAGTCCATTCTCAATTTTATATTTTGTGGCATAGCTCTTGAATGTGTTTGGAATTAATGTGATGTTTTATTTATCAAGTGCCAAAATACTCTATAAAAAGCGTTGTCACATATATTACATTCTTGATACATAAAAACAAATCTGATTATATTTGTTTTCCTGCTGATCGATGGTGACTTACAAAACATTCAGCAATCTTCAGAAAACAACTTTGGAGGGGATCCACATGGCACAGGGGCTTGCAAAAATGAGTCCATGTAGTGTAATCAGAGCAGTTTTGAGTGCCGCGGACTCCACAATGCAACACATTTTCAAGGATGAAACTTAACATTTTACGGAAAAGACACATTTTTTTGTTTTACTTTGTATTAAAATTGGAAGTGCACAACAGGCTAAACTGGATAAGACTAGTACTGGTACAGACTAGGGACCCGTAGGCCAAGTGTGTAACAGACACATCATACACTATTACATCTGTTCCTCTATCATACTCTAAGTAATAGTTAGTAGTAGTTATAGCGGTAGTAATAGTTACAATAGAAGTAATATTTATAGTAGTATAGTAATAGTCATACACTTACATCTGTGCCTCTGTCATCCTCTGTAAGTAATAGTTTGTAGTAGTTCATTTCTATTTGTGTCAGTATGAACACTGGTGGATTCCTTTCCTTGACAGCCTTGATTGAATGCACCGCACCCATCTGTCTCTCTAAGGCCCATTCCACACTTGCGAGTGTGATGCGATGAACTCGCATCACACTCGCAACGCATGCTGCCGGGAACGCACGGCCCAAACGCTGCACCGCGGGAGTGAACTCAGCATGTCAGTTCACTCCCGCGGTGCAGCGTTCGGGCCGTGCGTTCCCGGCAGTATGCGTTGCGAGTGTGATGCGAGTTCATCGCATCACACTCGCAAGTGTGGAACGGGCCTAAGGCTGCATTCAAATGGCCGTAGGAGGACTCACACGTGTGGCACCGTACCGTTCCTTACCCGGGGAAAAGATACAACATGTCCTATCTTTGTAAGGAATACGGCACCGTGAGCCAGCAGCGCTCACCCCCTCCTCGTATCCCAGGTACCAACGTGTGTCTGTCATGCTACGCTATAGCGGGCACACATTCATCTGAATGCAGCCTAAAAATTAACTGAATAAACAACAAGGGGCACTTAGAAGGGGTACTTATGTATATATCTAGGCACCTTGACTGTGGTAATCTCCTTATATTTCGTAACCATGGCCTCCTTCCTTCTGAAATCAAATTTTAATTTATGATAATGAATCAGAAGGTCTCTTGGAGGTGTTACCAAAACCCCTCTGTGCTACAGATTCACAGATACTTAAAGTGTATAATGAGTACTTTCCCTCCTCCCAATGTGTACTAAAATTTCTTGTGAAGCTGCAGCAAGGAGTGGCTCTGGTGACACCCTCCAGAGCCCTTCATTAGCATAATGTTAAAAAGTTATACTGTGAATAAGAGTCCCTGGTTTATTGTGCTTGATCTTGATGGTAGATTTCCTTTTTAAAAATCCCTTCAGCGCACATCAAAATGTTTATTTTGAAAATTATAACTGGATAAATGTTTGCTTTTTTCACCAAAATGTTTATCATGCTAAAAACAAGACATTCCGATATCCGATACTCTTTCACCTTTGTGTTTGTTAATGTTAACATAGAATGAGTTAATAGTCGCCGTGGCTGACATTTACAAATAATAATAGCAGATTGATGGAATCACTTATGTATAACTCAGATTAGCATATCATGTAAGCTATTTCATGCCAAGGAAATACAGTAGGATTTGATTGGTACAACACCTCCTGGCGACTTTTACTGAAAAAGAAAACAATATTTCTAATCATGCTATGATGATTATGCCTGGAAATAAAGCCTGTAGTAAGCAGGGTTCCTACTAATTATACAGATAAGATTTTGTGCATCTTTCTCTATCATTAATGAGTTGTGACTTCATATATCATTTGAACATGACATGGCCCCCCGCTGCTCCGACATTGAAATCTACTGTACAGTGCAGGTAAAAGAGAAATTGCTGGATGCAAGCACATCCAATGGCAAGTAGAAGTCATAAGGCATCTCCCTGGAAAGCACAAGCTATAAATAAAAGGGATAAGGGTATTGTAAAATAGAAAACGGATATACAAAATGTTTGTATTATGTTTACAAGACCTTTTCATACGTGCTTGCTCTGGGTAACGGATTTGTATTATTTTTAGTTTATCAGCATTTATTAGAGAAAATGTAGTTTTCCATAAAAATATTAACCCTTATCAATGTTAACATAAAGCATTGCTACATTTTGGATCATAATTCAAGCAGTCATGTTTTGTGAACATGAGGTATTGTACGACTTCTAACCATAACATAAGGTATATTCTGCCTTTAACCAGGCTCTCTCTCTAAACGTCACTTGTCACCGAGCTAGGAGGTGAAGACTCGCAACTATGAATTCTTTAATAGGCTGCATACAATGTAGGGAAAACAAATAAATCTTTATATTTATATATACAGGCAGTCCCCGGGTTACATACAAGATAGGGTCTGTAGGTTTGTTCTTAAGTTGAATTTGTATGTAAGTCGGAACTGTATATTTTATCATTGTAATCCCAGCCAGAACTTTTTTTGGTCTCTGTGACAATTGGATTTTAAAAAAGTTGGGTTGTCATAAGAATCAATATTAACACTAAAGCTTCATTACGGACACCTGTGATAACTGTTATAGCTGTTTACTGTAGCCTAGGACTAAAGTAGAGAAAATTACCAATTACCAGAGGTCTGTTTGTAACTAGGGGTCGTATGTAAGTCGAGTGTTCTTAAGTAGGGGACCGCCTGTAACTAGCTATATCAATCCATCTCTCCCCGTCTGTCTCTCTGCCCCTCATGCACCCTCCCTGTCTGTCACTCTGTACCTGTCCATCTCTATCCCTATCCATCATACAAGCTGTATTATACTCATTGCCTATAGTATTCAATCAAAGCTCAGAGCTCATATTAATGACCTGTGGCAAAATAGAAGCTGAGCTGTGTTTGGTTGATTTTTGCCACAGCAGACAATGTATATAGTGGTTATCATCTTACCTCACACCTAAGACAGCGTTCACACATTGCATTTTGCTTTCCTTAATGCATTTTCAAAGGGATCACAACATTTGAGTAGAGAAATTTGCCTAATTACATTGCTGTCAACATTGCGTTTACAAAACTTGTGTACTAATACAATGTTAAGTAATGTTAATGCTTTGTCAACATATACATATGTTAACAATATGTAAACAATGTAATTAGACAAATTACTATAGTTATTACCTATATTTACAGAAAAATAAAAAGCCAGAGTTTTCATAGAAGGCATTGACCAAAAGACAGAAGTCAAGGAGCAAAGCAGGTTAGGAAATTAAAGGTTTAGAGAAAAGTATTTATTTCTAAAAAAATGTTTTTACAAATCCCATCCACAAGTTGAAATCAAATCAGTTTTAGATTCTAAACATATAAATATCACTTAGGATTATGAGTGGGGTATCTAGCATTGTGACCGTGCACAGCTCCCGTTTAGCTCCCGGCACCCATATACGGTTGTGTGCATGAGGTCTATATCCTCAACAGAAAGCAGTTTTGCCAAAACAATGGCCGCGGAATGAACAATGTGGACATTGCAAACCATCTCCAGTCGACCTTAAGTTTTCCCAATTAACTTGCATGTTTTTGTAAAGCAGGTAAAATGTAGTGGAAAAATGGTATATACAACCTGTGTACGAACTTTTTCACTGTTTGGAAACAATCCTGGCTGCATTATACAAACTCTTGCTGACTTACGGCTGAATCACAATCCGATGCTTAGTGGTATCATCTGTGCCTAATAGCTGCAAATGGAGTAATTTGCAGTAGGATCAATTTACTTAGCAACAAATGAATAAAAAAGTCCTGGAGACAGATGCACGCTGAATTAACTCTTGAATTGTTACCAGTAGCTACGGTAGATGGGCTGCCATACGTTTTTTAGTCTGTGCAATGCTTCATTGCATTTGATATTTAACATAAACTTGTACGAGAGAAGTTTAGACTGTTCTAATGAAAACAATGGCCCACATATATTATTGTATATATGCCAGATTTTTTTTTTTGTATGAGTCTGCACTAAAAAAAGATTCCATTGTTCTTAGACGTCTAGTTATTAAGTATTTGTGCCACAAATGTCTGGTGGTAGCATTTTAAAATTTAGAAAACTGTTACATTTTTGGTGCATTTTTTTCATTGCGTTGAAAAACGCATCATATTTGCAAATTGGCTTTTTCAATAGATTTTAGGCCGGCAGCACAGGTGGCGCTTTGAACCAGTTTTTGGCCTGTTTAAAGCAGTCCGTTAAAAAACGCATGCGTTTTTTGAAAAAACGGCCGTTTTTGAGCGGTTTTACCAATTATCTTAATTAACTGGTTAGCGACCAGTAAAGACGGAGGGCGGCGGGTCCCGCTGCAAGTAGAGGGCTCATGGGCTGAGCCCTCTGCATATTGCAGCAAAGACTTACCGGTAACACCCGCGATCGGTGCTAGCATCGGTCAAGGGTGTTATCACAGCGATTGCTGCCGGCAAAGTAGCTGGATCGTCGCTCCCCGTGACGTCAACGGGAGCGGCGATCCGTCGCCATGAGAACCTTGGGTCTTCCGAAGGCCCGAGGCTGTTTCGTTTTAACCTCTTATCAGCACATTGTAATGAATGAGGAGGAAAATCCCCATATACTGCCATACTGCAGCATGGCAGTATATGATAGGATCGATCAGACAACCTTGGGTTAAAGTACCCTAGGGAATCTGAAAAATAGTAAAAATAAAAAAAGTAAAAAAAAAATTAAAATCACCCCCCCACCCCCCTTTCCCTAGAACTAATATAAATATAAATAAACCGTAAAAATCATTTGGTATCGCCGCGTCCGAAAATGCCCGATCTATCAAAATACACTAACGGTTTTCACTGCGTTTAACCCCGTAACGGAAAACAGTGCCCATTTTGAAAAATATTTTAAAAATCACACAGTCCTAAAAATGATATCATTAAAAATATTGTCAAATGTCTCAAAAATTTACACCACCCACAGATTTTTGAAGGTGGGGAGTGAAAAATGGAAATGAAAAAACAGGAAAGGGCCCGGTCCTTAACCAGTTAAAATGGGTCAAAGTGTCTTAACTTGGTGTTTTCTCCCCTGCATTTTTTTGTCTGTGTTTTTTGAGGTGTGTTTTTCAAAGAGATTTTGTTTTTAAAATTGCATACGTTTGCGGTATATGTTTTGAAACACATTTGATTGCTTCCACAAACAGCAGGGAGAATGATATCGCTGCGCTTTTACAAATTCCAAGAGACAGCTGCATGCAATTGACGCACATCAAGCATTGGGTTTTTAAAAACACAAGCAAACATTTGAAAAACGCATGCATTTTCAATGCATTCATAATTGTAGCAGAAACGCAACAAAAGCGCCACGTGTATCAGGGACGTGTTAGTGCTTATTCAGGGTTTGAGACATATTTTGTCTCAAAAGTTCTTCTCTGCACACATTTTCCCAAAGCAACACCTTCTGCGCCATTTAATTGAACAGTGTGCACAATAATTTAACCTGTTTATCTTCATTTCTAATAATGGTGGCTTGCTGTCAAACTGATTAAAACCAGCCAAACAGATGATTAACATACTAAAACGCATGTGTTTTAAGTCCGTTTAAAAACGTTCTAAGAATGCCCTGTGTGGCAGCGTTCATACGATCAGCTAGCGTCACGTTCATAACTCGATGCTAGCGCACGGGGGGTGGGGCTCAGGCCGATTGCATATGCGTTTCCTGGTAAACGCATGCGATTGATAATCAATCGCATGTGTTTCTCTGGAAACGCATATACGATCGTCCCGAGCCCTGCCCCCTGTGTGATAGCGTCACATTATGTACTCAACGCTAGTGGAATGTGTGAATCACCCTCAGTATAGCAGGAGCTGGCAGTGCACAGAAATGACTTTGATTTCATGAAAAGGGGCAAAAGATTTAATGACACTGAATTAGTGAAGTGATAAGTGTGGGGAGGTATAGTATGGTAAACCTTTGTCAATGGAGAACCCCTTTAAAATCCTCTGCCCCCTACCAGTGCATCTGCTATAGTTGGTATAGTGATACTGGTGCAGGCTATAGCACAACTCTATGTCAGGTCGGCCCTGGCTTATTGGGAGCATCATGTGCCATCTGGGAGAGTATAACAACTAGAACAACTTCCCTTATAGTCTTTTGGCATATATTGGTCGATGTTCATGTAACAAGGAGAGATGAGAAATATAAGATCAAAAATCCACAAGTTCTTTTTTCTCCTCAGATAAGTAGTATAAGTAGATAAGTCCAAGTCCACAACAAAATGGAGCAGATGCGTATTTATTTATCATTTTCACTGCATTCAGAATTTTTTCCTGCTTCCCAGTACACGGCATGGAATATTAAATACTGTCACTATGAATTAGAATTTGTTATGCAGAAAACAAGCCATCATAGAGCTCTTTAAATGGAAAAGTAAAAAAGTTATAGATTTTTGAAGGTGGATTTTTGAAAGTGAAGAATGAAAACGCAAAAACAAAAAAGGGCCTGGTCTTTAAGGGGTTAAATAATGATCATAATTATAGCATCATAGTGCATCATCTATGCCAAAACTTCCCTCTTTCTGCAGTTGACATATTAGGTGGTTAATTCCTGTTAGGCCCCTTCCACACTTGCGTTGCATATCACGTCAGAGTCTGATCAGGGTGCGATCAGGGTTTGGTCAGTGAAAAACTGACCTTTTTCAGCAGAGTTCAATCAGTTTTCATTCAGAGTATGTTCAGTGTCTTAGTTTTTCACGCGCATTTTCAATGCAATTTCAATGTGTTTTCAAGGACTCAGGACTGAGCTCTATCTTTTCTATGGCAATTGATGCACTTACATTGGACTTGCATGTGTCTCAGAGTGCGATGCGTTTTTGATGCATCTCCATAGACTTGTATTGTGCATTTTTCACGCGCGTGACTTGCAAAAGTAGAGCATGTCGAGATTTAAAAGCGCGTTAAAAAAACGTGTGTGTGTGTGAAAAAAAAATGCAAGTGTGAAAAAGCCCATTGATTACAATGGGTCAGAGTGCAATGCAAGTTCTGCACGTCAAAAGCACGCCCAGAACACGCGCATGAAAAATTTAGTGTTTCCAGTGTGTGATCTGCGACTTAGAATTTGTTATGTTTTGATTTACTGAGCCACACTCTGCTCTCTGCAGTTCAGCCCTGTCCAGCAAGGGTTACTAGCCTGATGGACAGCTGCTCCAGTCTGTTGCTGGAGGTTGATTTTCCATGTGCCGTCTCCTTTTAAAACGCATCCAAAACGGAAGTGAGAGGGTGTATGCGTTTGCAATGAAACATATGGCAGTTTCATCAGACCTCGATGTTTATATTATAATATATCTCAGCTTCATACTGTGCTTGTGCTTTCCATTATATTCTATTGCTTACTCAGGTTTTCTGATTTTTGGTTTTGTTCTAAGGATCATCCCTCTCTTTGATTCTATACTGTACACGCTATCCGATTGTGACTCGGGCCCCTTACCCTGCTTTCTGTGTTTGTGTGTCAGTCTTGTTTCTAGTTTTCACTGTGACTTAGGGAGGGAACAGCTCCTAGCTACTTCCCAGTGCTTAGGGTGGGGCCGGTAAGTAGGCAGGTGACAGTCTGGGGGGCTCAGCTTAGGGCACAATGTCCTGCCTGTGCTCCTGTGCACCATGCTACCTTCCTTATATTATAACCAGCCCCCCAAAAATTAGGTTTATTTGGTGTTTATTCCTGGCTCACCGCATAGAGAGCCTAGCAGCCCTGGTATCTAAGTTATCTAACCAGATGCAGGTTTTGACACAGCTTCAAGCTGGGCTGCTACTACAACTCCTTTAGCCCAGCAACCTCCTTCCCCTAGTGGTCAGCTGAAGGTTAAGATGTTGCTTCCAGATTGTTTTTTGGGTGACTGGGGAAAATTTGAGACTTTCCAGGAGCCTTGTCTTTTGTATTTCCGGATAAATCCCCTGGCTTATCAAGCGCAGAAGGTAGGGGTTATTATTTCATTGCTATATGGAGACCCCCAGGCCTGGGCCCTGAAACTTTCTCCTGGAGTGGAGGATTGGTCTTCCACTGTGACTTTTGGAGGGAAGGGCTCCTAGTTACTGCCCGCCGCTTGGGGGGGGGGGGGGGCAGTAAGTAGGTAGTTGACAACTTGGGGGCTCAGCTTGGTGCTCACGGACCTGTTTGTACTTCTGTGTCCCTTGCCACCCTCCTTACACATAGTATATGCGGTTGGAAAAAGACTCAGGTCTACCAAGTCCAACCTATAAAATTAAACAAATGTTTTTTTTCGCTCAGCCTGTAATATTTTTGCTCTCAAGACAGATACCTATGCCTCTCATGAAATAGTAATAATTAAAATAATGATTGAATAGTACTGAAAATACTAAATAGTATTAAATAGTCTAAATTTAGCACTGTGCAAGTGCATTGTAAAGAACTACATTTTTTTTTATTTTACAGATAAACTCTTTTGTTTCACCTATTTAATTGATTCCTGTTGTCCATGAACAAGTTCGGTCCAAATTAAAAACAAGGAAAACTAAAACCTTTTACCCACAAGGGAGTTTGATCTGAATCACTGTACTGAGCTCCTCATGATTCTATTCAATGATTCTAGCTTTGGTTCAGTAAATCACACAAGTTCACATAGAGTGTTTCTTGGACCTATACTTGTTCGTGGCCAACAAGCTTCAGAGACGACACCAATAATCACAATCAGTTCTTTATGCTTAAGTTGTCATGCAGTTTCCCCTATGTGTTGGGAATGTACCAGAAGGCTGGAAACAAACAAAGGCCCAAGATGGGTTTGATTTTGGGAGTGCATCTTACCTGTGGATTAATATGTGTAAACACAGAAAGTGTTCTTCCTAGAACACTATTATGGTCCTGAGATCCCTGTCAGTAACCTGCGGACTGGCTCTTACATTGATCGGGAAAACAGTTGGTGCTCATTAATTATGGCATGTGTTGCATTGGTAATGCATATGCCATCAAGCAAAGCTTCTCTGAGGCACATTTGAGTTGTGTTTCAAAACCCCATTTAAATGCCCATCTGGTAACGTGACCTCAGAAAATACACAAATTGCTGTAAGACACTTTACTCATATCTAATAGTATCTCAAATAAAATGAATAGTTTGTTATGTAAGCTACTCGTTTTGTTAAAATTCATGGAAATTTGAGATGCTGAATAGCTGCATCAATACAGTGAGCGTATTATGTCATACAATACTCAGGTACAGGCTGGCGGCCCATCAAGGGACCCACGGGGGATTCATCTATTCACTGGTGGGACAGTCTGAGCCTCCCTATTGCTTTAAATAAATGGTTAACTTTGTATTTTCTGTAGATGCTTTTCAATATAAGATCACTCTGCCTTGAATACATTCATAGGTAACAGGAGAAAGAAAATAGGTTGGTAGTATAAACAAACAATGTAAGCTTAAAATAGATTTTGGAAGCAGCTTCATGTCATTTTAAGATCTCTGTGGACAAATGGAATCCTTGAGAATGATTTACTGTGTCTGCCACTTGTCCCCAGGTTTCTCAAACATGAAGATGATCAGAATCTGCCACCATGCTGTTTAAATGATGCATTGGCCCACCAGCCTTCTGAAATGATCAAGTATTATTGCAGACTCTTAAAAGTTGGCCACTGAGATAATTTGGCTGGTGTTGGAGCAAGTAAGTACTATGACCCCTGCGGCTAAACTTTCATTGAATAAATATGGCATGCTGCTGCTTTTGTTCTCCCTGTATATAAAAGAGCAATTAATGTGTCAAAAAGAAAAATCACAAAGAGTGCAAATTTTTTTTCAATAAAAATGGTAATTCGACATTCACTTTGCGTCTTAGAGTCATTGTACATTTTATTTCTCTAAAACATACTGTACTGTACATTTCCAAGATCATTTGTTTTTTTTATCACAACACAGCAATCACACGGAGAGCTGCATTATACAATGCAGAGATAAAGACAATACAAGACAGTAACTGCTCAAAAGAGATCAGAGTTTTTCTGCCACAGCTGTTGACCCCATGGGCAGAAATGGATTCCAATGAATTAAATGAATTATAGTAATATAATAAGCAAATGTGAAGATTTATTTTCTAAACTAAAAATTAATAAAGAAAGAAATCATATACTGTGTTTATATATATATATATATATATATATATATATATATATGTATGTATGTATATATATGTATGTATGTATATATATGTATGTATGTATATATATATATGTATGTGTATATATATATATATATATATATATATATATGTATGTATATATATATATATATATACAGACATTCTTTAAAATATAATTCTATTTGTTTTTGACAGCACTTTTCACATAAGTTTCGGAAAAGAACATTTGCTTTGTGCAATGAGTAGACATTTTAATGCACATCTAACTTTCAGAGATTTCATGAAACAAAAATTTTAAAAGCATGCCTGGCACTAGAAAGAAACATGAATATAGGCATGTCGCAAAGAACAAGGAAAGTGCTTGTGCTATCAAAAAATGTTGTAATAAAAATGACATTTAGAGAATGCCACTTTATGATAAGACCGAAAGATGTCAAATGTACTAAAAAGGATCAAAAAACTTATTTTTCTTATTTTAAACATTCAAATTGGAATTCTTAGCTGTTCTAGATCTCGTAAAGAACCTGTTTGATCCTGGCATTTTCTGCCTGAAGTAAGTGACACTTTTTTTCTTCATGCATCTAGAAAGGTGGAAACATCATTGTCATGTATGAAAAACAGATTGGCCAGTTTTCTGGCAGACTTCTTTTATGTGCAAACTGCATGCACCTGTATTTAGGAAGTGCTCACATCACATATGAGGCGTTGTTGCACTTGGTGCAGGGGGTGCCATATATTTATATAGAATGGGCGCCATATATCATGAATCTGGCACCCTCTGCACACTACACAGGCAAACTGCACAAAGTACAGACCCCTATTTTTAGAAAATGTGCCCCATTGTTTACAGATTTCTGTCCCATGTTTTGACGATCTATGAAATTTAGATTTTTTTGAACAGAGCCTTAGGCCCCTTGCATTGCACTTTGACCCATTGTAATCATCAGGCTTTTTCAGACTTGCAAATGCACACCCAAGTTTTTTTAACGCATGTTTAAACTTCAGCATGCTCTACTTTTGCAAGTCACACACATGAAAAACGCACCATACAAGTCTATGGAGATACATCAGAAACGCATCGCACTCTGAAACACATGCAAGTGCAATGTAAGTGCAATGCGTTTTTCACGCATCAATTGCCATAGAAAAGATAGAGCTCAGTCCTGAGTCCTTTTCACGTGTATTCTCTGCGCGTGAAAAACGCATTGAAATTGCATTGAAAACATGCATGAAAACTGAGACACTGAACAAACTCTGACAGAAAATAATTGAACTCTGAAATGTCAGTTTTTCACTGACCAAACCCTGATCGCATCCTCATCACACTCTGACGTGATCTGAAACACAAGTGTGGAAGGGGCCTTAGTTTGACCATTGCTCAACTCCCGATTAAGATTTTTGGGCAGATTTACTAACAAAAATATGCTAAAATTGTGACATATTTTTGACATTTAGGTATTTGATGGGAGAGGAGGCATGACTGAACACTCACAAAAAGCAGATTCTACACCAAAGTTCCTGACAAGGCACTTCATTGGATTTTATTTATGATGCATGCGCACTAACAGCAGGGCCTGAGAGATCCCTTTCGGCTCTGTTTAATGGTGCACATGCACAGTGGATGTCAGGTGCAGGATCAATAGCGAGACATGCGCCATAAACAACTGAACAGGGCTACACATCATTTCCAATAGTAATTAACAAACACAAAAGGCAGGCAATCAAGCCAGATACATGTGATCCAACAGGTAGTCTCAGGATTGGTTATTCTAGCATTCAAATGGTCCGGGTTTTTCCACACCTCAAACACACCTCCAGAAGAAGCAAAAGCAGAACATACGTCAGGGCGAGCAAGACCACAACGCGGAGCACACGTATACATTTCTATAGCCAAAATATATAATTGAAGCATACCAGGTATCTTATATTGGATACATTGAATGTCAAATACACAAAAAGCAAAATATAGATATAGAATCTAGCATTGAAGTTGTATACCTGTTTTAGAACATGGTAATAGTTACCCCATTATGTATTTGGGACCATTTTAAATGAACTATTTATGTATGTTCATTCTTTCTTTTTAAGTATTATCTAAATAAAAAATTATATATATACATATAACAAATCAGATGGGATTTAATTGGTCTTGTGTAATTTAGTTTCTAGTTACATTTTTTTGTAATTGGAACGTATCTTAAAAGGAACCTCACACAACAACAAAAAAAGTCCTAGCTAAACATTTATTATTATATTGACTTCTCTCACATGGGGTTACCCTTCCGAACTATAGCGCAAGATGAATAGCTGCAGCATTTTGCTAATTACATTACACTTACTTTATAATCCATGAAAATTCAATAATGTTGGACACTTTAGATTTTGTTTGTTTTTAATTTGTTCCTTTGTTCTGAATATTTTTGGAATTTCATGAAAGGAGGAAGGGGGGGGGGCATGGAGCAGGGAAAAAACAAGCTCAGAAAAGGAAAGGGATGGCTTATCATGAAAACTTCTTTAAAGGTTTAAATAGGCTTTAAGCTTAGTGAACTTAATGGGAACCCATCAGTGAATATTCACCTAATAAACCACTACCAGTATGTTGCTAAGCAGCCGAACACCTTCCAGATCGTGTTTCTCTCATGACCCAGTATGGTGGCATCATCCAGAAAATCCACTTTAAAAAGAGATGTAAATTGGTTGCATAAAGTCAAGGGGGCAGGAATTTTAACACTGAAGTCAAGCTCTCTCTTCCTCAGAAGGCTCCCTTCACTGTGACTGATGGCCCTGCATTCAGAGACACCACTAACCAGATTTATTGAAGCCCAATGCATGAGGTCAATCCCAGAGGAGAAGGCTTCCAGAGCTCCCCAACTTGACTTAAGTGATAAACCCTCCGCCTCCTTGACTTTATACAACCAATTTACATCTCACTTCAAAGTTTATTTTCTGGATGATGTAACCAAACTGAACAATGAAAGAAACACAAACTAGAAGTTATCATCCTGTTTAACAATATACTGGTATGGGTTTATTAGGCCATTTGCTGATGATGGGTTCCCTTTAATAGTAATATTATTTAAAGTTATATGATCAGCAACAGAGAAGGGGGTAAAAGCCCAGGTGGCTGCATTAGTGCGATGTAAGTGTTAGACCATGCAAAACTAAGTGACATCAGTCCCTGTTGTTTAAGATTTTAAAAAAAATGCATCATATGTTGTCTATATATACATGTTTAGATGGTAACGCAATCCCTAGAGGTAAAAATAGCCTCAGGCCTTTGTAAGCATTAATCAGTTTGATGGTTTTAAATGTAACATCAAATAAAAGTTGCATTTCAGGTAATTGCGAGCTGAAAGACTTACAGTTATCTTTCCAAATTACCTATTCACGATCGTTCTCCCTGACATAGTATCCTGGTCTTTTGAAGAAATACTAATTACACCAGATGGTTCACATTCATTGAAAACAAAGATACTTCAGCAAATTGAGATTGTGAAAACATGAAAATGTAAAGGTATAAATCTGATGGATCCGTGTGACTGAATTGTTGTGTGTCTCAGCGAAGATTTTGCTGGCATATTTGTTTCTTTTTCTGCTTTCCAATCAAGCGGTGCACAATAAAACATACTTCTGTGTTCATCTAAATATCATATAAATGAATGTAGGGCGCCAATATTATATTTTCTCTACTTTCTTGAATCAGCACTTCTTGTCAAGGGAAATGCATAGCTGCCAATCCCTGGCAAATTGTACAAAGCTGAAGGGGTAATGTGTATGAAACAGATGCTTCTAAACACCAGCAGCTTCAAATATGTAGAGAAGTGCAAATCTCTCAAAAATTCTCCAAAATTCTTTCATATTTTACCACCTCTGTTAAAGAAAATCCACCATCAAAATCAAGCATGATAAACTCATAGATCCAGGCACTGTGACTGTGTTAATAGTCTTATATTTGTTATTAGTGGCTTCCTTTCTTCTAAAATCAACTTTTAAAATTATGCTAATGCGCCTGATTGTCTCTGGTTTTCAGAGCCTCTCTGTGATCTCTTATTATTGGTTATTAAAATGAGCAGAGCAGGGTGAGATATGTTCTGCTCATTGTAATAGCCTGTCAATATGCAGCACCGAGGGGCTCTGGAAACACTCACCCTAAAACACACTAAAAGTTGAATTTAAAAGGAAGGAGGCCTGGTTAGTCATGCTGGTTTTTCAGGGTACAATTCCTTTAAGAAGCATTTGTAAGCACTCTGGAAAAGAAAAAAAAGTATAGTAATAACTTATAAATTTCTTTGTACCATGTTACCATATCAGATGAAGAGACCTAAGTAATCTTAAAAGCTTGCAACTAGCATCATCCTTTTTAGTTAGCAAATAAAAGGTATAACTGAAAAGTCACTAGAATGAAACAAATGTAAAAAATAACTTTTTTTAATGTGTAATATCATTACCATCAACAGCACTAAAAGTTTTACCACAGTCTCTAATAAAGTGCATTGTTATGCTACATTAATTACAGAATATTAACCATGGATTTCGCTGCAGATTTTACTCTATTGGAATATATAATACTTTACTTTATATAAGCTTCCATTATGTGAATGCTATTGCCTTCTACTAGGCCACAGCTAAAGCCTGTGCTGCCATATCAAGTCGGTTGCTGAGCTATTTGCCAGTCCTTATAGGAAGTTTACATAAATTTATAATGGAAAGTACACTCCTGCAGAATTTCTAACTGGACATTAGCAACAGTAAGTCTCAGATAGCATTAACTCTTTCTCAGATAGCATTAACCCTTATTTTCCTAGCATGATCTCGGTTAGGCTTTTTAATGCTTTTTCAATGGAAATATATATTTACAGGGAAAAGAGTCTGTAAATATGCATAAAACTACTGCCATAATGCATTGTATAAAATAATTAAAATATAGAGTAAAAAAGAGGGTATAATTTGTGCTTCTGGGTGATAGATGATACCATAAATTGCTATTTAAAAGTTTTATTATTACGGTTTTTTTCTGGCGTATAAGACAGCTATATAGAGTTTGGGATATAATCGCAGTATAAGCCTCTTCCAACGCACATATGGTAAACATAAAACAATCAGAACTGATTTCAATATGATAATTTTAATTAATAAAAGAAAATCTTTATTTCCAAGTCTTCGGGCGCTAATAACTTTTTCACACTTTGGAGTGCGGAACCATGTCATTTTTTGCGAGTTGAGATGACGTTTTCATTGCTACCATTTTGAGGATTGTACGTCCTTTTGATCACAGCATTACATTACAATCAGCCAATTCAGAGAAACCACAAAGCTGTTAAATGACTTGAGACATCGCCGTGGCAAGTGTGACACCCACATCAGCCACATTGCCCCCACATCAGCCACAGTACCCACACATTAGCCACAGTGCCCACAATGTAGTCAGTGTACCCCAGTACAGCAACGGTATCCCCCCATGTAGCCAGCTACCTCCACTGTGAAAAATTAAAAATAGAACTTTACTCACCTTTACCCACTCCGCAGAAGCAGCATCCATCATCTTCTTTACTGCTGCTGGGCATAAAGTTCCACAGCTCCGCTCATCCCTAGATACAACGCCCTAATTCGCCCAGGATTCTCAGATACACTACACATACAGTGTATCTACCTGTTACTCACTGTCTGCCTCTGCTTGTGTTTTCATAAATCAATATATGTACATTACATTGGTGTACTGGTGTCTATGTATACTATTGTATTGTATATAGCAGCCAACACAATTGTGGAGTGAGGGGGGGTTGCTATGGCAGATGAAGGGTAAAACAAGTATGAAAGCCCTGGTTTGCCAAAGAGATGCTATATCACACATCTATTTGCAGTGTAGCTTACGACCACAACCAACACAATTAACACAAAGGAAACAGAAGTAAAATAATTCTGCAGCCAAAAATGTAACAGAAGAGGCGCAAAACTACTCCACAAAAACCCAAAAGATTAATGTACCCCATGGTGTTTAGAGTTTTCACACATTGTAATAGTTATTTTTTCCCATGGAAAATAAAAATCTACACATTTTTAAAAAAATAAAAGATTTGTTTAGTATCGTTAAATACGTGGAACTAAAATACAATTTTTACAAAAGTTATGACCGGTTGACATTTAAAAATATTTTTGTCACAAATGATAAATTTACTGCTGTCAGGAGAATGGTGTATTGTTCACATGTGAAGCATTGTTATTTCATTGATTCGCTCCTGTCTCATGGTGATAGATAATTCAATTTTTCAGTATTTATTATTTGTTTACTTATGTTTTTATTACCAACAAGTTTACAGGCTGGCACTGGTTTGGGCTGTAAATATGACACATATTTGAATTATTGTCTACTTATTCTGGGCAACTTGGTAATACATTGTGGGTAGAGTACACTTACTATGCCCAAGTATTAAAGGGCTTATTTATTGCATGTTCAACCACTAGAGTTTGACTTATAATATGTGTGCTGTTCTCTAATTCCTAATGAGTTATTTTATTGTTACCTAATCTGAACAATGCCTGTTACAATTCATTTAATTTTCATGCTTCTTCTGTTATTAGAATTTGCTCCCTAATTTTTTTTTTTTGCACATAAATAATGATAAATACTGCAGATTATTTCATCAACGTGATTTTTGATGCATATGAAAAAATTTTTTGTTTATTTATGGGCTCTTCCGTGTAAACTGTTTGCAACAACAAAGCAAAATTTACACCAAACATCTGGTTCAAAGCTTTTTTTTGCCTCATTTAAAGCACCAACATCTGGAAGCAGACAAAAAAAACAAAACAGAGAGCAGTAGTACCTTAATACCCTTCTGTGGTATTCTTATTAGGCCGATTGTAAGAACCGAGAAAAATGCCTCGTATTTTGGAGGGATTTCCTGAACCAAACCCCATATAACAGGACTGATCTTAACTAGAGATGAGCGAACACTAAAATGCTCGGGTACTCGTTATTCGAGACGAACTTTTCCCGATGCTCGAGTGCTCGTCTCGAATAACGAACCCCATTGAAGTCAATGGGAGACTCGAGCATTTTTCAAGGGGACCAAGGCTCTGCACAGGGAAGCTTGGCCAAACACCTGGGAA
Source organism: Engystomops pustulosus (assembly GCF_040894005.1). Lineage (NCBI taxonomy): Eukaryota > Metazoa > Chordata > Amphibia > Anura > Leptodactylidae > Engystomops > Engystomops pustulosus. The sequence goes on along the minus strand of NC_092414.1, from coordinate 55,716,044 downwards.
CCTCAGAAAAGGATGGAAACACCACGGAAATGGACAGGAAACAGCAGGGGCAGCATGCATGGATGCCTCTGAGGCTGCTTAAACGCACCATTATGCCAAAATTATGGGCAACAGCATGGCCATGACAGAGTGACAGAATGAAGCTAGATAGCATCTAAAACATGCAATAATTGACCCTGACACTATAGGGGACGGCATGCAGAGGCAGCGGCAGCAGGCTAGAGAGTGTCATGGCGACATACCCTAAATGGACTCAGGCTTCAAACCAATGGGTGGCAGAGAGGAACCAAAGGAGGTGAGCAAGAAGTGCTCAAATAATATCGGTACATGATAAAAGTTTGCCAGTATATTTTGTGGATTACACAGCAGGGTGGCGACAAAGTTAACATGGAAGCCATGAAAACAACCCAAAATTCTGCCTGACACAGCTCGTTTGATAAGGGGACCATGTATGGAGGCAGTGAACTAGTAGTAGATTAAAGGTGCTGCAGTTAAAACTATGTTAGTTGGATCTTGGCATGGAGCTGGCGCTCCGCTGCCAGGCGAGCTTTCGCCAATCCAAGCCCCTGTCTCTAGGCTACTCCCCAAACAGCACTTCTAAGAACCTTTTGTATAAGATCAAGTGTAGTAGCGTTCTTATAAGTTTAGGATATGCCGGGTGAGGGGAATGTAAACAGATGCGCAAGAAGCGCATGATGCGCATGGAGCTGGCGCTCCGCTGCCAGGCGAGCTTTCGCAAATCCAAGCCCCTGTCTCTAGGCTACTCCCCAAACAGCACTTTTGTATAAGATCAAGTGTAGTAGCGTTCTTATAAGTTTAGGATATGGCGGGTGAGGGGAATGTAAACAGATGCGCAAGAAGCGCTGAAATAATATCCCTAAATGGTAAAAGTTTGCAAGTATATTTTGTGGATTACACAGCAGGGTGGCGACAAAGTTAACAACTTTGATGTGGAATCCATGAAAACAACCCAAATTTCTGCCTGACACACCTCGTTTGATAAAGGGACGATGTATGGAGGCAGCTATATGGACGACTTTTGGAGGTAGGAATGGAGACAACGTGTGGAGGCTGCTATGGAGACAATTTAATTTGGATAGTGCCTGTATGTGGCAGTCCCAAACATTTTTCAAACCAGAGGAGCAGGTAGGTGGCCCTCCAGTAAAATGGGATAGATTGAGTGCCTGTATGTGGCAGTCCCAAAAATTGTTCAAACCAGAGGAGCAGGTAGGTGGCCCTCCAGTAAAATGGAATAGATTGAGTGCCTGTATGTGGCAGTCCCAAAAATTGTTCAAACCAGAGGAGCAGGTAGGTGGCCCTGCAGTAAAATGGAATAGATTGAGTGCCTGTATGTGGCAGTCCCAAAAATGTTTCAAACCAGAGGAGCAGGTAGGTGGCCCTCCAGTAAAATGGGATAGATTGAGTGCCTGTATGTGGCAGTCCCAAAAATGTTTCAAACCAGAGGAGCAGGTAGGTGGCCCTCCAGTAAAATGGGATAGATTGAGTGCCTGTATGTGGCAGTCCCAAAAATGTTTCAAACCAGAGGAGCAGGTAGGTGGCCCTCCAGTAAAATGGAATAGATTGAGTGCCTGTATGTGGCAGTCCCAAAAATTCTTCAAACCAGAGGAGCAGGTAGGTGGCCCTCCAGTAAAATGGGATAGATTGAGTGCCTGTATGTGGCAGTCCCAAAAATGTTTCAAACCAGAGGAGCAGGTAGGTGGCCCTCCAGTAAAATGGAATAGATTGAGTGCCTGTATGTGGCAGTCCCAAAAATTCTTCAAACCAGAGGAGCAGGTAGGTGGCCCTCCAGTAAAATGGAATAGATTGAGTGCCTGTATGTGGCAGTCCCAAAAATTGTTCAAACCAGAGGACCGGGTAGGTGGCCCTCCAGAAAAATGGAATAGATTGAGTGCCTGTATGTGGCACTCACAAAAATTGTTTCAAACAGAGGACCGGGTAGGTGGCCCTCCAGAAAAATTAAATGCATGAAGTATAGCAAGAGCCAGTGGGCCCTGTCAAAAAATAGCCATTTTCCTCTGCTTTACTGTACAAAGAGGAGGAGAAGGAGGAAAATGAGGAGGAGGAGGAGGAGTGGATCAATTATTCAGGTTGAGCTTCCTTCACCTGGTGGAGATTGGAAATTCTGAGAAATCCAGCCTTTATTCATTTTAATAAGCGTCAGCCTGTCAGCGCTGTCAGTCGACAGGCGTGTACGCTTATCGGTGATGATGCCACCAGCTGCACTGAAAACCCGCTCGGACAAGACGCTAGCGGCAGGGCAGGCAAGAACCTCCAAGGCGTACAGCGCCAGTTCGTGCCACATGTCCAGCTTTGAAACCCAGTAGTTGTAGGGAGCTGTGTGATCATTTAGGACGATGGTATGGTCAGCTACGTACTCCCTCACCATCTTTCTGTAAAGATCAGCCCTACTCTGCCGAGACTGGGGACAGGTGACAGTGTCTTGCTGGGGTGACATAAAGCTGGCAAAAGCCTTGTAAAGCGTACCCTTGCCAGTGCTGGACAAGCTGCCTGCTCGCCTACTCTCCCTCGCTACTTGTCCCGCAGAACTACGCACTCTGCCGCTAGCGCTGTCAGAAGGGAAATACTGTTTCAGCTTGTGCACCAGGGCCTGCTGGTATTCATGCATTCTCACACTCCTTTCCTCTGCAGGGATGAGAGTGGCAAGATTTTGCTTGTACCGTGGGTCCAGGAGAGTGAACACCCAGTAATCGGTGCTGGAATAAATTCTTTGAACGCGAGGGTCACGGGATAGGCAGCCTAGCATGAAATCTGCCATATGCGCCAGAGTACCAACGCGTAAGAATTCACTCCCCTCACTGGCCTGACTGTCCATTTCCTCCTCCTCCAACTCCTCCAACTCCTCTTCTTCTGCCCATACACGCTGAACAGTGAAGGACTCAACAATGGTCCCCTCTTGTGTCTCGCCAACATTCTCCTCCTCTTCCTCCTCATCCTCCTCCACCTCCACCTCCTCCGATATGCGCTGAGAAACAGACCTCAGGGTGCTTTGGCTATCAACAAGGGAATATTCTTCCCCCGTCTCTTGTGACGAGCGCAAAGCTTCCGACTTCATGCTGACCAGAGAGTTTTTCAACAGGGCAAGCAGCGGGATGGTGAGGCTGATGATGGCGGCATCGCCACTGACCATCTGTGTTGACTCCTCAAAGTTACTCAGCACCTGACAGATATCAGACATCCACGTCCACTCCTCATTGTAGACTTGAGGAAGCTGACTGACCTGACTACCAGTTCTGGTGGAAGTTGACATCTGGCAGTCTACAATCGCTCTGCGCTGCTGGTAAACTCTGGATAACATGGTCAGTGTTGAATTCCACCTCGTGGGCACGTCGCACAACAGTCGGTGAGCGGGCAGTTGGAGGCGGCGCTGCGCTGCCCTGAGAGTGGCAGCATCTGGGCTGGACTTCCTGAAATGCGCACAGATGCGGCGCACCTTCGTGAGCAAATCAGACAGATTGGGGTATGTCTTGAGGAAACGCTGCACTATCAGATTTAACACATGGGCCAGGCATGGCACATGTGTCAGTCTGCCGAGTTGCAGAGCCGCCACCAGGTTACGGCCGTTGTCACACACAACCATTCCCGGCTTGAGGTTCAGCGGTGCCAGCCACAGATCAGTCTGCGCCGTGATGCCCTGTAATAGCTCTTGGGCGGTGTGCCTTTTGTCGCCTAGGCTCAGCAGTTTGAGCACCGCCTGCTGTCGCTTAGCGACGGCACTGCTGCTGTGCCTAGAGCTACCGACTGATGGCGCCGTGCCCACGGATGGTAGTTCGGAGGAGGAGGTGGAGGAGGGGTGGGAGGAGGAGGAGGCATAGTAGGCCTGAAACACCTGGACCGAGGTAGGCCCCGCAATCCTCGGCGTCGGCAGTATATGAGCAGCCCCAGGGTCAGTCTCGGTCCCAGCCTCCACCAAGTTAACCCAATGTGCCGTCAGCGATATATAGTGGCCCTGCCCGGCAGCACTCGTCCACGTGTCCGTGGTCAGGTGGACCTTGTCAGAAACGGCGTTGGTCAGGGCACGGATGATGTTGTCTGACACGTGCTGGTGCAGGGCTGGGACGGCACATCGGGAAAAGTAGTGGCGGCTGGGGACCGAATACCGAGGGGCGGCCGCCGCCATGAGGTTGCGAAAGGCCTCGGTCTCTACTAGCCTATAGGGCAGCATCTCCAGGCTAAGCAATCTGGAGATGTGCACATTAAGGGCTTGGGCGTGCGGGTGGGTTGCACTATATTTGCGTTTCCGCTCCAGCGTCTGGGGTATGGAGAGCTGAACGCTGGTGGATGCTGTGGAGGATCGTGGAGGCGACGATGGGGTTTTTGGGCCAGGGTCCTGGGCAGGGGGCTGACTAGCAGCTGACACAGGGGAAGGAGCAGTGGTGTGCACGGCCGGAGGTGAACGGGCTTGTTGCCACTGAGTGGGGTGCTTAGCATTCATATGCCTGCGCATACTGGTGGTAGTTAAGCTAGTAGTGGTGGAACCCCTGCTGAGCCTGGTTTGGCAAATGTTGCACACCACAGTCCGTCGGTCATCCGGTGTTTCCTTAAAGAACCTCCACACTTCTGAAGATCTAGCCCTCGCCGCAAGAGCCCTCACCACGGGAGCTTCACTAGTTGACAGTGGCGCTGATGCACCAGCTCTGGCCCTGCCTCTCCGTCTGGCCCCACCACTGCCTCTTCCAACCTGTTCAGGTCGAGGACTCTCCTCCGTCTCAGAAGCACTGTGTTCACCCGGCCTCTCAACCCAGCTTGGGTCTGTCACCTCATCATCCTCCGATCCCTCAGTCTGCTCCCCCCTCGGACTTCCTGCCCTGACAACAACTTCCCCACTGTCTGACAACCGTGTCTCCTCATCGTCGGACACCTCTTTACACACTTCCACTACGTCAAGAAGGTCATCATCACCCACAGACTGTGACTGGTGGAAAACCTGGGCATCGGAAAATTGCTCAGCAGCAACCGGACAAGTGGTTTGTGACTGTGGGAAGGGTCCAGAAAACAGTTCCTCAGAGTATGCCGGTTCAAATGGCAAATTTTCCTGGGAGGGGGCAGACTGGGGGGGAGGAGGCTGAGGTGCAGGAGCTGGAGGAGTGGGGATTTCGGTGACATGGGTGGACTGCGTGGAAGACTGACTGGTGGTGGACAAATTGCTCGAAGCATTGTCAGCAATCCACGACATCACCTGTTCGCACTGTTCTGGCCTCAACAGTGCTCTACCACGAGTCCCAGTAACTTCAGACATGAACCTAGGGAGTGTAGCTCTGCGGCGTTCCCCTGCTCCCTCATCAGCAGGTGGTGTCTCACCCCGCCCAGGACCACGGCCTCTGACCCCTGCAGTAGTTGGACGCCCACGTCCCCGCCCTCGTCCTCTACCCCTAGCCCTGGGGTTAAACATTTTTAAAATGAGAGTTATAACTTTTTTTTTTTTTTTACTTTTTTTTTTTTTTGTGTGTTTTTTTTGTGTTTTTTGTTTTTTTTTGTGTTTTTTGTTTTTTTTTGAGTTTTTAGAACCAAACAATCCTATCCTATTGCTATGGCTATTTTCTAGCCAAGTATCAAAGGAAGCACACTACTATGCCAGATGAGATGACACTGAGTTATTGCCTAATAGAAATCCAACCCCTACTGAATTTTGCCACTTCAGCCTTTGCTATGGATATGTGCGCCACTAAGCGCAGAACACAGCGGTCGCAAGTCTCACTACAAATTGCTCAGAATTGGCAAGTACATGCACTGCAGAAACTACAGCCACCAGCAGATCAACCAGAAATCAAATATATAGAACGCTACTGTAGGCTTCAAGAAGCTATTTGTATTCTCCTATGGCTATTTTCTAGCCAAGTATCAAAGGAAGCACACTACTATGCCAGATGAGATGACACTGAGTTATTGCCTAATAGAAATCCAACCCCTACTGAATTTTGCCACTTCAGCCTTTGCTATGGATATGTGCGCCACTAAGCGCAGAACACAGCGGTCGCAAGTCTCACTACAAATTGCTCAGAATTGGCAAGTACATGCACTGCAGAAACTACAGCCACCAGCAGATCAACCAGAAATCAAATATATAGAACGCTACTGTAGGCTTCAAGAAGCTATTTGTATTCTCCTATGGCTATTTTCTAGCCAAGTATCAAAGGAAGCACACTACTATGCCAGATGAGATGACACTGAGTTATTGCCTAATAGAAATCCAACCCCTACTGAATTTTCCCACTTCAGCCTTTGCTATGGATATGTGCGCCACTAAGCGCAGAACACAGCGGTCGCAAGTCTCACTACAAATTGCTCAGAATTGGCAAGTACATGCACTGCAGAAACTACAGCCACCAGCAGATCAACCAGAAATCAAATATATAGAACGCTACTGTAGGCTTCAAGAAGCTATTTGTATTCTCCTATGGCTATTTTCTAGCCAAGTATCAAAGGAAGCACACTACTATGCCAGATGAGATGACACTGAGTTATTGCCTAATAGAAATCCAACCCCTACTGAATTTTCCCACTTCAGCCTTTGCTATGGATATGTGCGCCACTAAGCGCAGAACACAGCGGTCGCAAGTCTCACTACAAATTGCTCAGAATTGGCAAGTACATGCACTGCAGAAACTACAGCCACCAGCAGATCAACCAGAAATCAAATATATAGAACGCTACTGTAGGCTTCAAGAAGCTATTTGTATTCTCCTATGGCTATTTTCTAGCCAAGTATCAAAGGAAGCACACTACTATGCCAGATGAGATGACACTGAGTTATTGCCTAATAGAAATCCAACCCCTACTGAATTTTCCCACTTCAGCCTTTGCTATGGATATGTGCGCCACTAAGCGCAGAACACAGCGGTCGCAAGTCTCACTACAAATTGCTCAGAATTGGCAAGTACATGCACTGCAGAAACTACAGCCACCAGCAGATCAACCAGAAATCAAATATATAGAACGCTACTGTAGGCTTCAAGAAGCTGTTTGTATTCTCCTATGGCTATTTTCTAGCCAAGTATCAAAGGAAGCACACTACTATGCCAGATGAGATGACACTGAGTTATTGCCTAATAGAAATCCAACCCCTACTAAATTTTCCCACTTCAGCCTTTGCTATGGATATGTGCGCCACTAAGCGCAGAACACAGCGGTCGCAAGTCTCACTACAAATTGCTCAGAATTGGCAAGTACATGCACTGCAGAAACTACAGCCACCAGCAGATCAACCAGAAATCAAATATATAGAACGCTACTGTAGGCTTCAAGAAGCTATTTGTATTCTCCTATGGCTATTTTCTAGCCAAGTATCAAAGGAAGCACACTACTATGCCAGATGAGATGACACTGAGTTATTGCCTAATAGAAATCCAACCCCTACTGAATTTTCCCACTTCGGTCTTTGCTATGGATATGTGTGCCACTAAGAGCTAAACACAACGGTAGCAAGTCCCCCTGCTAATTCCTCACAAAATGGTAAAAGATGCAAATTAAAATAAAAAAAGTAGAACGTTATTGTAGCCCTAAGAAGGGCTGTTGGGTTCTTTGAGAATCACTCCTGCCTAACAGTAAGCTAATAGAACACCCTAACGCTTTCCCTGACCAGCAGCAGCTCTCTCCCTAGCGGCATCCAGAGACAGAATGATCCGAGCAGCGCGGCCAGCGGCTAGTCTATCCCAGGGTCACCTGATCTGGCCAGCCAACCACTGCTATCGACGTGTAAGGGTACCACGTCATGCTGGGTGGAGTGCAGAGTCTCCTGGCTTGTGATTGGCTCTGTTTCTGGCCGCCAAAAAGCAAAACGGCGGGAGCTGCCATTTTCTCGAGCGGGCAAAGTATTCGTCCGAGCAACGAGCAGTTTCGAGTACCCTAATGCTCGACCGAGCATCAAGCTCGGACGAGCATGTTCGCTCATCTCTAATCTTAACATGTTATTTCTGCCTAGGAAATCGCTTTGGTGCACAGAGTTTTTCTTGGCATGTGGCCTTATTGTGCAGGCCACAAGCAATGGTCCGTTGTCTCAGGCACGAAATTCATCTGTGTGTGACTACCCTTCATGCATCGAGGACAATAGTAAAAGACTGCCTGAGTTGCAAACTCGAGAAATCGCGCCTTCTCTGAGTTTTTAGGCACAGGCAAGTTTGCTTATACAAGGACCTGTGCATGAGCCTAAACAAAAGACTAGGAACGTATGCTATCCGTAGAAACAGTGGTTAGTCCACAACCAAGACAAAAAGCCAAAAATACAAAGCTGAAGCATAGTATTACATTGGCTCCTATCATTTTTACATCCTATAGACTAGAAACTATTATATTGGGTTTGTTATTTGCAACACAGTTACACTATTCGGATCATTTAAGGTAACGTACAGTGTAAATCTACCAACTAATTATTTTACAACTAAGAAATCTGAATTTCAACCAGACTTTTGAATTGCTGTGCCATGGATAGTTTATGAGGATTTTCTGACTGTGTAAAGAGGATAAAGTGTCTTGTTAAAAAGTAAGTCCAGTAAATAATCGGGGATCCATTTCTCATCCCATAACTGTTTATTAGTTTTATAATAGGCATACTGAATATTTCAACACCCATCATTATTAAATTGCCAAGTAAAAATGATCAAATAATGGCATCATTCCTGTACTCATCAGGATCACCCATTTAAAGATGTGTTTTTCATGCTTACTAATTGATGCAGACTTTTGCTGTCTAAATGGACAAGTATAGGTATCTCAGCGGGGCAGAGTTAAATTGGCTTGTCCAGTAATTGTGTGTCACTCATCCATGTACGGATATTGTCAATTAGTTTGTAAGCCTGCAATGTTTTTGGCATTTTTATTTATTTATTTATTTTTTTTAATTGGGTCAAAGACGGCAAGACATCATTACTTTACACTATAGGTTTAGATATTTCTTTATTAAGCTATTTTATTATACATCCATATGCAGCTGATAATCTCAAATTAAATTGAAAAATAATATAAAATGATCAAAGCGCATCTAAAACATATAATGCATTTGTCTCTTTGAACTTCATTTCTTTGTATACAATTACCTTGAGCGATGAAAGGAAATTGTAATTAATTTGCCTGATGAGAGGTTCATTAATTGTTCAAGTGCTTGATTTAATTGATCTGATTCAGGTTTGTTTGGAAGCTATTTGCATATGAATACATTATACCACCAGCCTAATTCTCTGACTTGTTTTCTCATGTAGGGTTTCCAGACAAATTTTCATCTGTTTGTTCTTTTGTCAAATAGTGGTATCAGTTTATAAATCAACCAAACACGTACCCAGATGAATTCCAATGCATTATAATGCCAGTGGACACTGTGTTTTTCTTTTTTTTAATTATTTTATTAATATTTTTTGAGTGCATAAATAGAGACTCATGCACACTACAGTATTACATACCTGCATAAATCATAAGTTTCCTATAGGGTCTCTAATGTGGATTTTGAATCCTCCATTGTAATACACAGGTTTGTGGACTTCATGGAAATCATGAAAAAATATTGAGCAGAATGATATACGAACACATGTGCACAAGAAACAACATCAAATGGCAGTCAAGTGGTTTCTAGAATACCAGATTTAAATAATATTTCATTTTCTGATGCTATATTGCCTATGATGTTTTATGCAGGCTCTGGTACCAGATTGTCTAACAACCACTTGACTGCTATTTGATGTAGCTACATGAAAGTTTCTTCCTTTAACTATACATTGCTCAAGCTCCTTGCAATATTCAACTTACATTAACCCCTTTATAATAGACACTGTATAAATCTGTTATCAGGGAGTGCTAATTTAAAGGTGGTTTAACCCAGTAAATGCTGCAACAGAAGAAATGTAGAAAAATATTTTGTTAAAAATTAATTAAATTTAATAAGTCAAGCAAAATGTCATATGATATATATATATATATATATATATATATATTTACTGTAATTTTCGGACTATAAGACGCACTTTTTATCAAGAAAAAAAATCTGCCAGACCCTCCTGACTGCTGTAATGGAGATTGGGTGATGCGCTGATATTGAGCTGCACTCCATTTCCCAGAGAGGAGAACCTTCGCACTGCTCTCTCCTGGCTACTTACTGCCTACAAGTCCTGCAGTAATGTCGGAATCATGTGACTGATATCACCACAGGTCCTTATACTGCAGAGAATGGGGACATGCTGCGCTGGGACGGGGGTAAGAAGAGGCGAAGGGGGGGAGGAGGGGTGTCTGTGTGTGTGTATTCCTGAGTAGAGTAGTTCCCTGTGTGTTCCTTATGTGTGTATAGTAGAGATGTGTGTATTCATGTGTGGAGTACTTCCCAAAGTGTTCCTTATCTGTGTGTATAGCAGAGCTGTGTGTATATTCATGTGTAGAGTAGTTCTCTGTGTGTTCCTTTTATGTGTATAGTAGTGGTGTGTGTGTGTTTATGTGTATAGTAGCACTGTGTGTGTGTCAGTGCTGAGTGTGTTCCTATTTCTATTTGTGTGTGTATAGCTGATCTGGGTGTGTGTGTGTAAATGTATGGATGAAGCATGGATGTTTGTGCTGTGCTTTAGTGTGACCAACAGGGATATTTTGGTGTAAAATATATATTTCCTTTTTTGTAAGCTCACATCTGGGGTGCGTCCTATAGTAATATATATATACCCAAAGTTAGGTACAACATACAAAATACAACATGTTTCATTTGAACATGAAAACGTTAAGGAATATGGCATTTCTTTCAGCATCACTAAACTAAGAAGACTAAAAATTACCATGGATTAATGTGTGTTTAAAAAAAAAATTCCACAAGTTAACCAATGTCGGCAAAACAGGACAAGGATTACTGCAGCTTAAAAATCACATTTGTCCTGTTAGTAACCGACAATATGTGCTTTAATTGGTGTTCACCAAATAGCTTTAGGCTAGTCTGCCAGTCTGGTAGCTTTATGTAAGTGTGAAATGCCCATGGTAGAGAAGGTGTTCAGCTGCCTTATGACAACAGAAATTTTCTTTAACACCCTGGATTGAAGGAAAATGTAATTCAGGCTGTTAAAACTCACAGATGTAACTGTCAAAGCTCTGTCTCAGCCCAATGGCCCCCACAATGCCTCTTGGTCTGCATTTTATGACCTTCAATCAGAGGTGTCTGAAAGAAGGCTGCTTAGTGAATAATACACTGCAATACACAAGTATGACTGTGTATTATACAACAATGACTGCATGTGGAAGTCACACTTTAAGAATAATACTTATTGCTAAGAATTTTTTAAAGTGTAAACATAAACTACCATATATACTCGAGTATAAGCCGAGTTTTTCAGCACAAAAATATGCTGAAAAAACCTTACCCGCCTTATACTCAAGTCTATTTAAAAAAAAGTGTCCATCAATGTCCTTGCTCCGGCTCCCTCTCTCCGTGCAGCTCCCTGACATTCTAGTGTGTGCGCCGCCATCAGCACACACTATGATGTCAGTGAGATGTCACAGCTCGAGCGATGGCACCGCACAGAGACAGAAAGCCGGAGCTGGAACATTGAAGGACAGAAGAGGACCTCCCGACGGGGCGTCGGAAGGTGAGTACACTTTTTTTTTCTTATAGGCCCGGTCTCAATGGCGACCGCTGCGACTGCGGTCGGTACGCCACTGGACAGGGGGTTTCTGGCTGTATACTGGGGGCAGGGGCTGCAGGCTGTATACTGGAGGGCAGGGGCTGCAGGCTGTATACTGGAGGGCAGGGGCTGCAGGCTGTATACTGGAGGGCAGGGGCTGCAGGCTGTATACTGGAAGGCAGGCGCTGCAGGCTGTATACTGGGAGAATGTACTGGCTGGGTGTATACTGGGGGCAGGCTGGGTCCAATGCATTTCCTACCATTGGCTAATACTCAAGTGAATAGTTTTTTCCAGTTTTTTTGTGTTAAAATTAGGTACCTTGGCTTATACTCGAGTCAATTTATACACAAGTATGTACAGCAATAAAAACTGATCTAAAGGCTGCACAGTCCTCAATATGGTAGCATTAAAAATGTCAGCTGGTCCTGGAAAAAAATGACTCCATCGCCAACTATATGCTCCTAAGTATGAAAAAGATATTGGAGTCAGAATATGGTAAAAGTAATCTTTTTTTTTTGGTACAAAAGGTTTTAATTTTTTGTAAAATCTATTAACACCTAATAAAACCTATATAAATTTGCTATCCTGTGATCATACCGAACCAAACAATATATTAGAGATGCCATTTGGAGTTCGCAGTTGAAGACGTGAAAACAGAGCCCATCAGAAAATGGTGCAAATGCATGTTCTTCTCAATATTGCCACATTTTGAATTATATATTCACTCCCCTGTACATGGGATGGAATATAAAATACTGTCACTAGGAAGTACAAATTTTTATGCATAAAACAAGCCCTCATACAGATCTGTATACAGAAAAATAAAAAAAGTTATTGATTTTCGAAAGTAGGGAGCGATAAACAGAAAGTGAAATGGAAAAAGCTCATCAGTGGCAAGGGGTTACAATGCCCCGTATTCCACATAATAAAATTTTACAAATTCTCTGGGATAAGAGTTTGTGGTACATGACATTTTGGCTCAGTTTGGAAACACAATCCAATTGTGATCATACATTTTGGTAGCATTGTGTTTCCAACACTTCAACTGAAGGCGAAGGAAATACAATCTTACCTCCACGTGCGATCGCAGGTGGAGCTTTTGGATTGCGCTTCAAAACGCAACCAAAATGCCACATGTGAACACGACTTTAAGGGCTCTTCTGACACGTCATGGCACCTGAAAACTATTTTGCCCTACAAAAGCTCAATGGCTCCTTCCTTTCTGTGCCGCATCATGTGCCCTGACTGTACATGGTATCCACATGTGGGGTGTCTTCTTACTCTGAAAAAACTGCACAATGTAACTATAATCTGTTTTCTACTTTTATTTAGTTTATGTGGGGAAATTTTGCGGCTAAATGAATGTACTAATGATAAATATTAGTGAATTCCAAATCAAACCTTCATTTTGTTTGAAGTTTTTTTAAAAACTTAAAAGGCTTAACAAGCTTCCTACCTTCTGTTTTGAATAGTTTGAGGGATAAAGTTAATAGAACAGGGTGATTCTATTAACAAAACTTCCAAAACCCCTTTAGAAATAAAATGATCCTTAAAATAATTGATTCTAAAATTTTCTTGAAGATTTGAGAGAATGCTGTTTGATTTGTGATCTTTCAAGTGCCATAATAAAACAAAAGGACACTTTGAAATTGTGAGATACAAAGCTGAGATATTGTAAATGTTAGTAACTTATTTGGGTAGTAAAACTATCAGTTTGAAAAACAGAACATTTTGAAGTTTGAAAATAGCAATTTTTTCAAAATATTAACCAAATTCACCTTTTTTCATAAATAAATGTATCAACCCAAATTTTCCACTAACTTGAAGCACAAAATGTCATGGAAAAAAACACTTGAGTAAGTTAGTCTCCTAAAGTTATTACCAGATAAAGTGACACATGCTGATTTAAAAAAATAGGCCTTGGTCATCAAGATGCAAATGAGCTTGGTCACTAAGGGGTTAAAGTAAAGTGTGCAAGGGCCCTGCACAATGATTGATCGTTATGTATTTTAGAATCTTTGTTTTTAATTATCTTATATAGATCATCTTACCTTGATTTATTTATATTTTTTAGCTATTAAATTAGTATTGGACACTAGAGAGGTAGGATTTGTTTGCTCTCCAGGGTAATGCCGGGACTATCTATATATACTGTTATCCATTTCTTGAGCTGACTCTATGGATTCAAGGACAGCCACCATATATTTAAAATGCTGGCATGGCTAATATTAAGTAACATAGCTAGTGTTCAGCCATTAACATTGTGGGGCAGATTTTTTTCAACCTGTCAACAACAGAAACACAATAGGGCACAATTACTTACCCATCTGGAGGAGATCACCTAAAGTGCCGAAGATAATGCCCAAGATAATGCACTGTGCCGCGAGTCACTAAGATCGTGCGCCCGATATCCTGCATGTGTCGCTTCCCCGCTCAGTTCCGCAGGAGTTCACCTTCTTTTTCCTGGAGCATGTAAGTGCATTGTTATGCAATGAAATTTTTAAGTTAAATCCCATGCTCAGCTCGAATCAGTTGGATCATCCGACGGACCGCCCCCCCCCATCCCTGTTGCATAAAAGCCAGCGCAGCTGTGCCACAATCCGATCGCGTGTGACACAATCTCAGCGCAAACCCTTTATAAATACCTGGCAAAGCTGCGCAAATCCCAAAAACTGTGAATAGTCTGACAAAAGTGCGATCCACACCCCTTAGTAAATAAGCTCCATTGTGAACCTTTAATAAGAGTTTTAAACACTTGATAAAAAAGGTGATATGCCGTTTGCTTCCACCAAATAGGATGTGAAAGGTTAGACTGTCTTTAGCTATGCAAACATATTATTGTATATAAAAACACTTTCATCTGGTGAAGTAAAAGACTTTCTATCTTTGAGAGTGTTTTCATACATTTCCCAACATGTTCTGAAGGACTTTTTTTTCCAATCCACACCTGGTTATGTATTAAAAAAAAACCTACCTAAACTTTTTTCACCTTACTTTGTCATGTAAGCTAATAGGTAACCATACATCAGGCTCTCACACATATACATATGTATATATGTAGCCTAATTGCCTTCAGGTGTCTAGTCCTCTAAGGGTGTCCCATTTTACAATACTGGCTGGTTTTATACTGCAAGCTGGTACAGCACATCTGTCATGAACATCTTTATGAGAAGTGCATTTGTGTGGAATATGTGCTCCATCTTAGTCCCATTAACAGAAGGGCATTGAGAGGTAGCAATAAATGTGATTATATTTTACCCTGAAGCAAATCTGCTAACTGTAAATTGAAGAAGTGAGGATTTATCTGTGTTGCTGATTATCAGAACACTCAATCTGCAAGTGAATAAACACTATCGTTAAAGGAGTGGCAATAGCTATTGTGGCTAAATATGCTTTTCAGCGTCGACTATTTGAGTCATTTATGAATATGTATTGAAAGCCACTTAGCAGGATTTGACAAAGATGTCACAATACTGGTGAATGCATAGAGGTTGATAGCTACATTAACCATTCCTTTTTATTAGTGTTTCATCTTTTTGCCAAAGTTAATTTCTTATTTGGAGTTATTTAATTATTGAAACTGCAATAAAATCAAAAGAATAAATCATGTACAATGACAGTAATGACTTCAGACACTCTTGCAATGACATGAGCCTCACATTTAAAGCATATTTGTTGCTCAGCTTTTATTCCCAGAACAATGCATACAGTATGTGGTTTCTTTCAACCAGAAAATAATAATAAAAGTAAGTGTTACACACAAATAACTTCACACAAAGAATACTTAGGTTGTAAAATGTAACTCAGATAAAAGGTTGGAAAGAGTTAAAAATAGTTAAAATAAACTATTTAAAGAGGGCCTCATTGGATTGCCATTGTGTCCTGACTAGTGTTGAGTGAGTTCATACTAGCCAAGTGGATGGCAACCATTGCTTTTTTCTAGAGATCTCTCTCTGTGATCTTCTCTCATTGGAAAGAAACATAACAACAAAGGCGCTTCATAGGGTAGTATAACTACACAGAGTCCAGTGACATCCAGTTTGTTTCCTGACCCTGATTCTCTGCCGCCTGCCTTGACTTTCTGCTATGTTCCCAACCTTCTGTTTGACTTCAACTCTGACTCTGTCTGCCGTCCCTGTGCCTCTTGTTGGCCACTACTGCGTGCAAGGCGCACCTGTAGAGCGACCTGGTGGTATCCCGCCGTAGCAGGTCCAACCTGCTTTGCGGTGGGCTCTGGTGAATATCGGATGCCACTTAGACTCCACTCCCAGGTGTCGACTTACTTCATCACTTGCTGCGGTTCAGTGGGTCCACCACCACCGATCCTGACAATTTGATTCTCTGGCTCCTGCATTTTTCCCTGTGCCAGAGCTTACAAAGTATCCAGATTGAAGAGCCCAATAGGTAAGGAATAAAATGCAGGGTTAGTTAGGAGCGCCGCCATGAGTTGTTGAAAAGCAACTTACATTGAGAGATGACAAAACTGTAAGGTTTTATTGAGTGTGGCAACTCGTTGCAATACTAAATTTTGAAATGCGGAAAGCCACAGAGATTTCAGCAGGTACAGTGTTCTCTGTAGGATGCGGCATGTTTTAGTGTCAAAACGTGTTGCAAAACTTAATAGAACCTTATCATTTTATCATCATTTCATGCAACCTCTTTTTTCAACTGGTAGAGCTCACAACCAACCCTTTATTTTACCAATTACTTGTTGGACTCTATGGGGCACATTAACTTACCCGTCCCATTGACGCCCCCGATCCTGAATGTCAGACGAGGATTCGTAACTGCCACGATTCACTAAGATCGTGCGTCCAATTTCTTGCATGTGTCGCTTCCCTGCTCAGGTCCACCAGAGTTCACCATCTTCTTCCTGGTGCATGTAAGTGCCGATCTTGCGACACAATTTTGAAAGTTAAATTCCGCGGCTTGTGTGAATTAGTCGAGTTGTCCAACGACCACGGTCCCTATTTGTGTCGCATGCAAGCGCTGATGCACCACAATCCGATCGTGTGCGCCAAAAACCCAGGACAATTCAGGGCAAATAGGAAAAAACCAAAAAAGACAGCAATGTGTCCGATGGACCCTTTCTAAATGTGCCCATGTGCGTTCTTGTCTCGTGGATAGTATTAGCTATGTTGATTTTGTTCATATACTATAAAACATGGTTGGAATCCAATGCCTAAAGATGAAGTAGGAACAGACTGATGAAGATATTCTCAAGAGCAGAAGACCACATGATCTCAAGTAGCCCCAAACAAGAATGAAAATGGCCTCCATAAAAGACATTGTCATTTTGATAAGTGCAAACATCTAGTGGCATTTAACAGGTTAGTACCCACAAACAGTGCAATCACCAACAGCAGGTGTTACTGGAGGAAGAGGTTGGGGGTCAGGTCCAGGTTTGCTCCAGGACCGCTCATCACTAGTTGTGCATCCATAGTCAAGAGTAAAAATGCATGAGGATGCTAACACTAAGGGCAGGATATTCATGAAGCATGAGTTTGTAAGAACACCAAACAAAACATTAACCTATTTTTTTTTCACCTGCAAGGTCCCATGGCATGTCTCCTATGGAATAGAATATAATGACAGGGTCATAAACTGATCTTGCGGGCAGCCCCAATGGTTACATAGCTTAGGTACTAGCATAATCATTAGCATATTTATTATTGTAAACAGATGCCATGTATTCTTTCTATTATCAAGAAAAAACTGAAACTTTACATCAAGGCTAACATCATCTCTAATATTTGTATTTGTTCCCTGAAAAATATAGCTTTTTAGATTCCAAACAAGTGTGTTTGAGTACATGAGTTTGCTCTTTTGCTACCTTCAGCAGGCTGTATGAATGACAGAGGCAGTCAAATTGCTTCTAAAGTGAATAGGACAACACATTTATATCAAGCTAAAAAAAAATAACAATGGGGACAGAGCGATGTGAATGACAGTATGGATCAGTTTATAGATTTACCATTGTTTTGAAGATGTTACAGCGAACAATAAGTAATGCATCAGCACACACTACAATCAACAGTTTTGTTTTCTGTCCATATTTTTCTGTTATTTTTTTTCTCAAGTTTATATTGAAACGTTAGTCTCTAAAACATTACAGGTCCTTGCCATATAACAGTAAATGATCTGGCTCAGTATTCCATAGACACATCTGTTGTCAGTAAGTAATCTTTGTAAAATATGTTGTAAATAGGTTGGTTTTATCCCCTACCACAGCGCATAAGCAAATAAAAGTATAAATACACAAAAAGCAGCTACATTTCGATAAATAAACCCGAGAAGAAGTAAAATGTTCAAAATAAGTTCTCAGACAAATGAGCTCTACGTGTAAAATGGCTGGCTGCTAACTTGACACACACCATGATGCCTAGTCTGAACTAATAAACAGACTAATGAGCAACTTCTTGCTGTGGTAAACTGGCAGGTCCTGTAAAAAGTCATATATTGCGGTTTTCAAAAAGAACAAATAAATGTGTAATTGGGCATAAATGCATTCAGGTTTGTTTCTTTCTTTAATACGATAAATATGGCTTTTTATTTCATATCGTAAATTTATTATTTAGATGAGAATTAACAATTTTTTTTTTTTGGGGGGGGGGCGTGTCTTCTCGTCAGATTTCTCATAGTGGGTTAATCTTCTTGATAAATATGGCAATTTACTCTACATGGTGCACCAGGCTTATTTAACCCTTGTACATTTACATAAAATGGGATGGGCACCCAAAACAGCTTGTCTGCGATGCGGCTCCTTGGAAGCTGACTTCTGGCACATGTACTGGGTGTGCTCCCCTATTGTACTGTTTTGGGAAAGAGTGACAGCCTTTTTATCAGATTTGCTCTCACTGCGAGCGCCTTGCACACCCGAGATATGTTTACTAGGAATACTGTCTGAAGAAGCATGGTCTCACTACCACAGAATATTCTTACAAGAAGCAATATTTATGGCCAGGAAGTGTATGGCTCTTAAGTGGTATGACCCCCATACACCCGTAATGAGGATGTGGAAATCCAATATTAATCAGATGTAACCTTATGAAAACCTGATATTTAGACATGGAAATTGCCCGGACAAGTTCAATCATATGTGGGGAGTCTGGTGAGAGTCTACACGTACCAACCACTCCCCTTGAATGTACCGAGACTCACTCTCTTTCTATCTCAGATACAATCGAGACCAAATGTACACTAAAAATTCCCCGCTCACATACTCCTTGGGGCCTCATCGGAAGTGGGGAAGGAAGGAGGACATGTCACTTATTACCCAGGATAATTTTCAGAAGTAAATGCGACACAGCACCAATGTTAATAACCACAGAATCTAGAACTGTTTGTTGAACACGTTTATCCAAGTTGTTAATTGATCATTTGAAATACTATTGATCCCACAATGCACTGAACTTCCAACAGATTTTATGTGGATGAAGTAATAATGATAGAATGACATGCAATACTGAACAAGAGCTGATTGTATACTTGTGATACTGGAATGTTCAATAGGACTTGATCACTTCATGTATCACTTGTATAATGTTTTTACCTAATAAAAACAGTTAAAAAAGAAAAAGAAAAGTCAAACATGGGTAGGAAAATTTTGCACAACACATTCTAATCTTTTTACCATGCCAGAAGGGGAATGGTGATTTTAAATTAAATCATGGTTTAAAACAGACTTCAAAATCTGAATTTGGTTGATAAATCAGGCGAAACACTAGAAAACCTAGTCACAGTAAAATTTCCAGGAAGTGTGTTTTCGCAAAAAAAAAAAAAAATTAAAGCGAATCCCCCAAATCACAAAAAAATAAGTGCCAAAAAATTACTGTGATAAAAATCAACAAATAGTGTTGATTGACCCTGAACCGCAAAGTTAGGGCCCCTATAGAGACAACAGTGATTGTGCTTGCGCCAATTTTAGGTGTTTACAGTATAAATACCACCAGCAAAGTTACTGGTGGCATTTAAATCCGTGTGCTGGTACTTACATGCCAGCGACATTGCACAGCGCCAATATGGGGAGGATTTGCGATTTATATGTCTACTCCAAACTTCTGTGGTTGCACTCATCAGTAAACACAAACAACGCAAACAACAAAAAAGTTACACGTCTTAATGCTGTAGCCCCTTCAAAAAGGCAACCAGTGAGATAGCCAGGAGTCAGACCCGAGTCTAATCCTTGGGATAGGTGCACATACCATCAAATATTAAAGCCTTGGAAAGCTCTGCTATCTATTGCTATCTATTGTTTTTTTTTAAATAACTAACTGCAACAAGCAATAAAATTAAAGGTAAATTACCTATGAAATATGGGTTCAAGCAGGTAAAAGATCCCACCATCACCTTAGGCTACTCCTTAACTTCTAGGAGATTTTCATGTATAAGCCCTGTAGAACACAGAGATTATCTTTGTACATACTACATAATTGAAGGGCTCCTGTCCTATACTCCGCACAACTCAATATACAGTCAAAAGCCAAAAGTAGGTTTCTCTTTGCTCTGAGCATCTGGCTTATTCTCATTTTTTACTCATCATTCAATATCCCATCTTTATTCTTGTTTTATCCAATTCTCATTATTCAGTAGCAGGTAACATGGGGCTTTGTTATTATTCGTATCGGAGGACAAAGTTGTGCTAGCCCCCCTCCCCTTTTCCCACATACACATACTTTCCTTTTAAAGGTTCTAGTTTTTAAGGGTTTTAACCGTTTTCTAATGTATCTTCTGTGTGGCTAGCAAACTACTTAGATCTTTCAGATTTATTTTTAGATACACATTTCATACAATGCAATGTCATTCTTTCATGCTCTTTATCGTAGCGATAAAGTAATGTCGGCTGTTTGCACACACTTTCTCATTCAAGAGTTTTCTGTATTTTCATGACTATAAAAATTGTGGATGCACACTGACAGGATGAAGGGATCTGTGGATCCTCTGGACCACCATGGGAGGTGGTACTAGCAAACACCTGGGACTGGAATCAAAGTGGCACCTGGTCATTCCACAGTGGGACTAGCCGGTGGTGGCAGCCAAGGTCAAGGTACCTTTGCAGGAGATAAAGGTTCAGGCACAGGGTCAGGGCAGGCAGCAGAGATGCAAGGTTAAGTCCAATCCGGGGTCAGCAACAGGAGGTCCAGGCAGAAGGGAACGGGAACACAGGAACGGACTGGAACACACAGGAGCACGGGAGCAAGAACGTAGGAACACGGGAACAAGACAGCAGGAACACACAGGAGCACGGGAATAGGAGCACAGGAAGACACAGGAGCACGGGAACAGGAATGCAGGAACAGGAACACGGGAACTCAGGAGCAGGAACACACAGGAACGCAGGAATACTAAGGGATATCACAGGGGAGCTTTCTCAATAGCGTAGGCACAGAGATCCGACAGAGAACACAGGAAGCGGCTGGGAATTTATCATGACCGTCAGGTGGCCAGCACCAATTATCGGTGCAGTGGCCCTTTAAATTAACAGAACCGGCGCGCGTGCGTCGTAGGTAGCAGTGACGAGCGAGGAGACGCCGCTGGAACCTGGCTAGGGGAGAAGCGCAGTGGGGGCAGCAGGGCACACAGAGGAACATGGGTGTGCCTGTGACCCAAGACAGGGGTTGCAGGGTCACCCGTGACACACACTGGAGGCATCAAAACTATGAATTAACAGATGTGGAATTATATACTTAAAAAGTGTTAAAGGAGTTCCCAGAGATGCTTAGCACTTGTTGGCCCTTTTGCCTTCACTCTGTGGTTCAGCTCACCACAAACCATCTCAATCGGATTCATGTCTGGTGACTGTGGAAGCCAGGTCATCTGGCGTAGCACCCCATCATTCTCCTTCTTGGACAAATAGCCCTTACACAGCCTGGAGGTGTAATTGGGGTCATCGTCCTATTGAAAAATAAATGATGGTCCAACTAAATGCAAAACGGATGGATTGGCATGCGGCTGCAAGATACTGTGGTAGCCCAGCTGGTTCAGTTCAATTTTGAATAAATCCCAAATAGTGTCACCAGTAAAGTACCCCCACACCATCACGACTCCTCATACTTCAATGTAGAGTACATTCGTTCACCTTTTCTACGTTGCACAAAGACACGGTGGTTGGAACCAAAGATTTCAAATTTGGACTCATCAGACCAAAGCACAGATTTCCACTGCTCTAATGTCCATTCCTTGTGTTCTTTAGCCCAAACAAGTCTCTTTTGCTTATTGCTTGTCCTTAGTAGTATTCTCCTAGCAGCTATTTTACCATGAAGGGCTGTTGCGCACAGTCTTCTCTTAATGGTTGTTGTAGAGATGTGTCTGCTGCTAGAACTCTGTGTGGCAGTGACCGGGTCTCTAATCTGAGCTGCTGTTACCCTGCGATTTCTCATGCTGGTGACTCAAGTGAAATTATCCACAATTATTCCTTTCCTGGGGTGGTCCTCTTGTGAACCAGTTTCTTTGCGCTTGATGGGTTTTGCAACTGCACTTGGGGACACTTTCAAAGTTTTCCAAATTTTTCAGACTGACTGACCTTCATTCCTTAAAGTAAAGATGTCCACTCGTTTGGCTTAGCTGCTTTTTTCTATGCATGATACAAATTCTAAAAGTCTATTCAGTAGGACTATCAGCTGTGTATCCGCCTGACTCTTGCACAACACAACTGATCGTCCCAACCCATTTTTTAAAGGGTGGAAATCCCACTTATTAAACCAGACATGGCACACCTGTGATGTGAAAACCTGGTGACTACTTCTTGAAGCTTATCAAGAGAATGCCAAGAGTGTGCAAAGCGGTAATCAAAGCAAAAGGTGGTTACTTTGAAGAACCTAGACTATAAGACATGTTTTCAGTTGTTTCACACTTTTTTGGTAAGTAATAATCACACATGTGGTAATCCATAGTTGTGATGCCTTCAGTGTAAATCTACAATTTTTACAGTCATGAAAATACAGAAATCACTTTAAATGAGAAGGTGTGTCAAAACTTTTGGTCTCTACTGATATGGTATCAAGGATGTGCTTAATTTGAGGTAAGCAAAAAAAAAAACATGCACATATGCAATAGCTTTAAATATTACTGTGCATGCTATGAAAATTATCATAGTACAATAAATCATTTATAATGTTTATGATACTAATACATGCATGCAAGGTAATGGATAGAAACTACAAGCCAGACTCTTGCCATGAATATTGTCTGCACTGTATTCTAAATAACTTATATTTAGCTATTTGTGTATTCATATATTTGTACATTTAATCTAAATGGCTGCACATTGTTAAGCAGCAACTCATCCTGTTATTGCTGAACCTACAGTGGCATCATTTTACTGAACAGACAGAAGTGAAGGTTTGGTCAGGTCAATTCAGAATGCGCAGGGAGCAAGTATGCCAGAACACACTTGCTTGTGGGAAACCACCTTAGATTTTCTTGCCATTTACTTCAGGAAGGGAGTGATTACATTTTAAACATTTCCATGGACCATAGTGCTCTGAGCCCTCTAGTTGTGTAACTACTATAGCTGGCACCAATTGCTTGAATGAATCTGCACTAAGAGTCACCTGCGCAATGGAAGGTCAGGTAACATTGTCCATGGGGAAAAATAGTGAAGAGAATTCATTACTTCCCAGTAATGTGACTTCTACAGGTATATGTAACGTCCATGCCAAAACGTCGCACTATCCGCAGTTGGCAGAATAGGTGGCATTAATTTGTGTGTGAACTGTGGCTTGGATTAACTGAACCACACCCTGCTCCTTGCATTTCATCCCTGCCCAGAAAGGGTTACTAGCCTGATTGACAGTTCCTCCAGTGTGCTGCTGGAGGCGTTTCTGGAAATTGCCTTATACACCTGTCTACTCCCATCAGACCTTGCTGGTCAAATTGCTATCTTGCTGTGTTCACTAGCTTCTCTTGCATTCTCTAGTTCTGGTTTCTGATTTCTTGCCTGTGTTTCGACTTCTCTATTTGGATTGTGATTTGGTTATTGTTATTCCCCGCTGCTGCAGACTCGGATTGTATACCTTGCCTTATTGTGTTTGTCTGTATTGTTATATGTTCACACCTTACCCAGGGAGGGAACGTCACCCAGTTATTGGCCTCCGTTTAGGGGGGGACCCAATAAGTAGGTATGGACAGATTGGGGGTCTCAGTGTCAGGGCTCACTGTCCTTGTTTGTGTCCCCCCATTACAGTATAGGTTCATTAAGGGAAATCGGTCACCATAGTTTTGACCCTCAAATAGACACATTTGTACCAATGACATTCTCACACCTTTCCTAACATATATCCAGCACATTCCTAGAATCATACAGAAATTTGTACCATAAGATTTGCATATGTGTGATGTCATATGGATGAAAACGGGCAGCAGGGTTGATCCAGAGATGCTGGGAGTTGTATTTTGCATGAAAAAGCTGTAGCATCACAGCACTAATTTAAAGTTGCTGAGGGGACCAAAAAAACCCACAATTTTTGAGGTGAGCAGGGACTGGAGAAAACAACACACAGCTGAAATAGTTACGGAAAGGACTCATGCATGTTGAATTTGGTGTTTGGTGAACATTACAGGATGTTTGGATACATATCCATAATGAAGTCATACAACATATTAGCAGAAAATAGAAAGATGGAAAGTGTTCTTTGAAAATTGAATGTTTGATTTGTAGATTTCCTCACAATGAGAAATATGTACTTACCTAGAATTCTGTGCAGAGTTGTAACAAGACACCATTGTTCCCAGTGCAAACTTTTGACCATATATACTATCCAGCCACTGCCTCTTTTTAATATGCTGTCCAGCAGCCTCCCCTAATTCAGGAAATGTCCACCGGCTTCCCTAAATTGCTGAAATGTCAAGCAGCCTCTCCTCACTAATTAAATGTCCAGCAGCAAACTGCACTTAATAATGGATTGTCCAGCAGTGGCCTCTCCTTATTATTGAAATTCTCAGCAGCAGGCTCCCCTTACTATTGAAATGCACAGCAGCAGGCTCCCCTAGCTAATTCAATGTCCATCTGTGGCCTCCTCTTACAAGTGAAGTACCCAGCGGTGGCCGCTCCTTGCTAATGAAATGCACAGAAGCGGCCTTCCCTTTCTAATGACATGTCCAGCAGTGGCATCCGCTTACTAATGAAATGCACAGCAGCAGCCTCCCCTTCCTAATTAAATGGCCTACCCTTACTAATAATTGTCCAGAAGCAGCTTCCCCTCAATATTCCCCTCAATATTAAAATGTCCACCTATAACCACCTATAATGCCAGGGCAAATTTACATAATCAGGCACGGTCCTAAAGCCCTAAAATGTCTTAGTCACCAAGGGGTTAAAGAGCAGCCTCCCGTCACTGATAAAATGTTCCCACAGGGCCCCTCGTAATATTTAAGAACAATCTAATTAAACTCAGTACTTAGCTCTGGTGCTCCCTACACTTTCCTCTTCTTCCTCAGCTTTCACTGCAGCAGTGCAGGCAGAGACATGTCTGTTCGCTCTGCCCTCACTCGGCGCCGCATAGTGATGACATCATAGAGCATGTGCAGACAGGGAGCACATACATATTTCTGCCTTTGCACACTTCCCCTTTGATGGACCATCTGGCAGACTGCAGGCCCCCCCTCCATCCCTGGCCTGGTACTGTGGCTTTAGAAAAATTTAATGATTTTAAAATTGGGTATATTCTAGCTTTTTGGCCTGGACTGGGTAGGGTGGTAATTATCCTGATGCTACATTCTGTCTGTATCATTGCTGCTTATAAGTGATCATAAATTTAATTAACATATTTTTTATTTGCTTTTAAGAATAAAGCAAAAAATGTAACACTATTTTTTAAATGTAAATATTTAAGAAAACTCTACATTAGTAAGCGTTTTCACATTTAATAAATATAACTTACTGTCCTCTTCAGGATAAACTATTATTGTTACTTCAATACACTGGCCATAACTGCAAACCATTATACGATATTTGAAATTGTACGTTTCGTCTTCCTAGATAGATATATTTGTATGTTCTCAAATCAATTTCCATAATATAAATACGGTGCTTTAGTTTGGACAACATATAATATAGTGAAAGTCCCGCTGAGATTTCTTATCAACGGGATGCTATTTTATTGATTTCTTTCTATATTGTCTGTCACATTTGTGTAGTGTCGCATGTAACACTTTTGGAATCATATATATGAATAAGTGAGAGAAATCCAGTGGAGTGTGTGATGAAAAATATTTTATCTCCAAGGAAAAGGTAGGAAAAAAAGAATTGCCGGAACACAACTACTATTGTGTATATGATGTACTTTCACATATGAAAATGCATTTCTATTTTTTTTTTTACATCAAGCTTCCGAATAAGATGTAACTTGGGCCAATTATATTGAAATTTAGAGTGTTTCATGTAAATAAAATATTGAATAGTGTTCATAGTATTATGGGTATACAGCATTCCAGGAATGCAGTTATTTTCTGATGTTGTTTCTATATGCAACCTGATACGTTTTTAAAAATGCTAGCAACAGTGCATGGAAAAAAATAGTATGTCCGTACACTTCCCTAATACACTTGTACTGTATTAATTAACTGCACAGTGTATTGTCTCAGTATACAGTTCTACCAATTTACTGTCCTTGTGGACATACACACATTTCTTATTTAGGATTTGCTGTAAGTGATGAATGGACCCGTAAAAATGTTAAAAAGCTGTAAAGTTCACCCCGGACCCCATCTGGTACCATCTGTGACTCCAATCACTGGAGCTGGCTATTTAGAGGTCTCAGACAAAATCTCCAGTGCAACTTAAATAGCTACAGCTGAGTGCATCAAAATTTGGGGGAGGATCGCCTCTCCTGATGATGGACACAGCCATTTAAATGCTGCTAGTGATTTTGGCAGAGACATTAAAAGAGTTAACGCCCATGATCAGTAGCAGAACCAATAGTTGGCGTTAATCATGGGGGGTTGAGGTGTACCCAGGACTGAACTTCTAATAAACTTTGCAGTTTGGGTCCACTTAACAATATTTGCTGCCTTATCCTGTTCCACGATGCCACTATTGTTATTATGAGTCAGTACCATTTCAGGGTGTGTTAAAAATTTTTAAAGCAACAGTTTAAAAATATTTATTTTTTATATGCACATTGGCTTATAACTATTGTTGCATAGGTTTTGTGCATTTTTGTAAGTCTTTGAGCTATGTTAATATAATACTATTGGGGTGTACTATTGTGAAGAGTAAAGCCCAAGCACTCCTTTAACCCCTTAAGGACGCAGGGTATTTTCGCTAATTTCTTGCTCTCCATCTTCAAAAATCCATAACTTTTTCATTTTTCCATGTATAGAGCTGTGTGAGGGCTTATTTGTGCGTAACAAATATTACTTTCCCATGATGTTATTTATTATTCCATGCCATGTAGTGGGAAGCCGCAAAAAAATTCCAAATGTAGAAATTGAAAAAAACTGCATGTGCGTCATGTTCTTGTGGGCTCAGTTTTTACGACTTTCACTCTGCGCTCCAAATAACACCTCTACTTTATTATTTGGTTTGGTACGATCGTGGTGATACCAAATTTATACAGGTTTTATTGCGTTTTAATACATTTTCAAAAATTAAACGAATGTGTACAAAAAAGCATAAAAAATTTTTGCGATCTTCTGACGCGAATAACTTTTTCATACTTTGGCGCATGGAGCTGTCTGAGGTGTAATTTTTTGCGAAATGGGCCGACGTTCTCATTGCTACCATTTTGAGGACTGTGCGACATTTTGATAATTTTTAATTACATTTTTTATGTAATCTAAAAAGGTGAAAAAGTCGCGTTTTGGACATTTGGGCGCCATTTGCCGTCCCGGAGGTCACCGCCGTCAATAACCGTTTTTATATTTTGATAGATCGGGCATTTTGGGACGCGGCAATACCTAATGTGTCTGTGTTTTTTACTATTTATTATATTTTAAATCAGTTCTAGGGAAAGGGGGGTGATTTTAACTTTTAATATTTTATTATTTTTTTACATTTTTTAAACTTTTTTTTTTTTTCTTTTTTTCCCCACTATTTCTTAGACCCTCTAGGGTACATTAACCCTAGATGGTCTGATCGCTCCTGCCATATACTGCAATACTACTGTATCGCAGTATATGGCATTTCTGCTCACTATACATTACAATGAGCCACAGAAGCCATGTATCCTCGGGTCCAACGAAGACCCGAGGCTACCATGGCAACCGATCGCCGCCCCCCCATGACGTTCGGGGGAGCGGCGATCGGAGGTAAGATGGCGGCGGCAAAGAAAAGGTTAACACCCGCGATCGGTGCAAGCACCGACCGCGGGTGATAGCGATGGGTCTTTGCTGCGATATGCAGCAAAGCCCATCTCTGTACGAAGAAGGCTCAGCCCGTGAGCCTTCTTCATACAACCTTCACAGCTCCAAGGCGGATATATCCGTCACGGAGCGTGAAGGGGTTAATGCAAATAGAATTTTTATTTGAAAACAAGTCATTCCACTGTTTTGCAATATGTGCGTAATGTTTCCACCTAGTGGCCTTTGCCAAACACAGAGAGCAGTGGATAACGGGGATAAATAGAAGAGTAGAGAAAGTCGCAGAGGGTAATGTACTGCTGTACATATCAGAGTGGATATTCAAGCCCGCCCTACCGATGTGTGACCTCTTTTAGGGGAGTACTATTGGTAAGTGTTTATTAAGATATGAGAAACTTACCTCTGGTCTCAATGGAAACTGTTTCTGTATTATTTATTATACATATACTATGGGTGTAATGAGATAATTCCTATCATGGATATTTCCTGTAATCCTTCAGACACCATTGTCAGTAGTGTCTAGAACCTCTGAGGGGGCTTCCAGGCCTGCCATGTTAAAATTCCTTTTAACCCCTTCTGGTAGTGGATATCACAGTAACAGTACATTGCATTACTAAAGCATGGAAGCTTAGTGTGTATGATGATCCCATGTACAACTCCCCTAAAAACATAAATGACAAGTTATACTGAATCGTTTCCCACTATCAATCTACACTGCTTCTCCTGATCTGTAAAATTATGATTGAAGATTATACAACATCTTCATAGTGATAGGTTTACTTTAAAGCTACAGTACAATAAAAGGCTTGTGCATACACTGTAACATCTGTGTAACCATATAACTGTTAAGTGTTACCACTGAACAGAATTATTTTAATTCATGCTTTTCCATTATTATTTTTTTCAAATAAAAGACATTGCAAATTTATTTTACCAGTGAATAGGGAAGCAAACTGAGATAATTGACCGACACTAAAGTATGAATTTACTCAATATTGCTTTGCTTTGCCCCAGTGGGTTTAAATTTACTTTTCTAAGACCTTTCATTAAAGAAAATTTTATGGCATCAGAAGTAAAATAAAAGCTTTCTCGGTCTTATTGTCTCTTTTTTAATCAGCGTGTAACATTTATGTTTTCCATCCAACCCAGTATGTAATAAACACTATATTTAGAAAATAATTGAGAGAGAATGCGTATGGAAGTTCAGAATGAGAGGATAATATGTAGAAGGCGGGGTAAAAGGAGAAAGTCCTGATCTGGATCAGATGTAGCAATGCTACAGCAAAGCACTACCTCTTCGCAACCAGGGAACTGTCTGCTCCAGTAAGATGGGAAATGGGAGTACAAGAAAGCTCCGGAGATTCCATTATTAGGGGAACATACATTCATCAAGACATGCCATACAAAACAATGAGGACAAGTTATCACCACCTGGTCTGTTGTCTCATACGATAAGACTTATAAGACTTTTTCCCAGTTGAAACAAATAAGTCTCAAAAAGTAGTAAAGGAAATCATACAATTTGGAGATAGATTGCTACCAGTGTGTTGTTTGCAGGGTTGTGGATTGGGTTGATCGAATACTGGGAGAGGCTGATAAAGAACCAGTGGTTATGATGCACACTGGCACCAATAAATAATGATTTTAGGAAGTTAGGCTCATGGCAAAAACTTCAAAAGTAGTATTCTCTAAAATACTGTGTGTTCCACAAACCACACCAGAAAGACATCTGGAAATTAGGACAGTAAACAAGCAGCTCCAGAATTAGTGTAGGAAGGAAGTGTTTTGGCTTTGCTGGAGGGTACAATCTATGTAACTGTTTTGCCGAACTAAAGTGA
Organism: Engystomops pustulosus; assembly: GCF_040894005.1. NCBI lineage: Eukaryota > Metazoa > Chordata > Amphibia > Anura > Leptodactylidae > Engystomops > Engystomops pustulosus. Next base: position 55,686,288 of record NC_092414.1, on the reverse strand, counting down.
TATTGTGTCAAAATTAATATTTTTATAAAAAGTTGCACGTCTAAATGTTACTTCCAGATCTGGATTGCCTTGATGGTGTTAGGAGGACAAACTATGGTGCAAAATGGCAGATGCAAAAATTCAGCGACTTTTATTGGACAGAAAAATAGCTAGCCCATAATGATACATACCCCCACATGCATATTTCTGAGCACACTCACATTGCTGCATGAAATGCTCTACTTTTGAGAAAGGAGTGAATAAAAAGTGTCAAGCATTTGGGTTAGGGGAAAAAACGACTGCCCTTGCATAGAATCATCTGATGAAACCAGTTAGTGCACTTTTGCACATGCTCAGAGGTAAAACTATCCACATTCTTTTTTTATTGTGTTAAAAATTCTAGTTTTAGGTGTAATGGAACTTACTTTATTTACCAGACATGAAATGTTGCTCAAACACAAAAAATCTTTACACAAACTGTCCTCTAGCTGTTTTGCTTAGGAAAAAATTACAAATTTTCCTACTGGCACAGTTCCCCTGCCCTTCGGCCCTCATTATATCCTGGTGCCCTGGAATGTTGTTGACTCCCTAGGAAGGATATTAAAAGCCCAAACTAGACTTATTGGCTGTCCTACCTGGCCCATCATTCTGCAAAAGATGGGGTTACTATATTTTTTTCCTAACAGAAGCTAGAAGGGGAGTACCACAACACTCCTCCCCTTCTAATATTGAGTGGGCCTCAGAAATGACCCCTATTTGCAGAATAGATTAACCCTAAGCAGAGGTTGATAGTACGAGAGACACTTTCTCCAGATATGGCAGCCATTGCTTCAATTCAGTGACCTCAGGGACTTGTTGGAGTGCTGATTAGGTACGGTAGTACTTTCCTTTCTTTTCCCCTTTTTCTTTTGTTCCTCCTTGCCCACTATTGTTCCCCTTCTAACCCTCTCTTCCCACGTTGTTACTTTATAATTCTTTCTTTTATCATACTGTTTTGTTACTTATTTACTTAGGGTACATGTGTCTCTTCACCTACTACTTTTTATGACTTCAGACCACAATTGAAATCTACCCAATGTATGCATATATCCTGGAATATATATTCATATGGGTATAACCTAATGCCGGTGGCACGCTTGCACCATGTAGCCAAGCGTTAATAAGTTTGCTTGAAACTATATCTGTAGACCTACTTTAACCCCTGAAGAACTCATGTCTGAGTGAAATACATATAGGGTTATGAAGTATTAGGGATTTAGGGTCTAGATGAAATGACACTACAAGCCAGGGATCTGAATGGAGATGAGAATGGCTAGATGGAATGAATAATGACATACTAGCACAAACCCTTACTTATTGATTTGCCCTGAGGCTTATGTGAAAATTAAGGGAGCAGTGAACAATGCACCTTAGTGACAAATACATCTACACTAACCCTACCCTTTAAGTGTTGTGTTTGTGTGTGTGTTTTTATCCTAGTGAGCTCATTGAAAATCAACATAAGAACCTTCTGCACTTCAAAAATATCTTTTGCCCAATTTAAATTCCAAATTTAATGTGTCAATGTGTCAACAACTTTGCTGTATATTTAAATGGGTTAAATCTCCAAACTTTGACATGTTCTTCTTAAAAATGATAAATGTTGGAAATGGAACAATCTTTTCACCGTCAGACTGTACAAATTGTTCCAGGGGGACCATGGGACAGATATATCAATTTGCTGTAAGTGAAAAACTGGCGTAAACTGCGAATAGCTGTGTACTTTTTATTCCTCCAAGAATATTCACAGCTCTTGAGCGGTTACTAGCTGACAAGCAATGCTTTACCCTTTCTCTCTTATGTATTCTATACATAAACACTATAACAACAGGATTTATTTTGATTGGAAATGTTTATTACAAACTGTGTAGTATTAAAACATGTCAAAGATAATTCCATACATTTAAGTGGCTTTTTGACTCAAATCACACACTTGTAGATTACAATGACATTAAATGCTGAATGAAAATTGAAACCAATAGCATCAGCCATAGTTTTGTCACAATGGGAGGGGATTTATCAAGGCTTTTACTAGCATTAAAGCCTTGATAAAGTAGCAATTCCCAGGAAGTGCGACTTTTCCCATGTTACATCACCTCCACGCCAAGTGAGCGTGAAGGGGTATTGAGTGAGCCGTGCTGGGTCATGGTGTCGGCCATTGTGGGATGCAGAGTGATGCCCTGCACCAGCACACTAGCTTTATCCTGCACCTGTTCCTGAAGCAGGTTATAGCCCAATTCTTGGCATATCTGGTGGGACAAAAGGGACGGGGGACATCAAGCAATGCGCCAGTGCATGTTAAATCTTCCCCCAATATACCTACCATAGTCCACAATCATGTAGTAAAGAGGGGGTAGGTTTGATTTTTACAGTTCTTAACCCCTTAATGACTTTTTTTTGTGTTTCCATGTGTTTCCATTTTTTGCTACCCACCTTCAAAAATCCATACATTTTTTACATGTGAGGTTGTTTTCTGTGTACAGTGATGGTATTAAATATTCCAGGTCATGTACAGGGAGGCAGGAAATACATTATAAGTGTATGTGTGTTAAAGATGCGTGTTTGCTGCAATATCCTTGTATGGAGAAGGTTCAACCCATAAGCCCTCTCCATTCAAGCATTCCCGACATGCACGTGTTAAAACAGCCTATTTATACATCACCACTGTAACTATACTAAAGTATATGAGCCGCATTACACTGGTAGGAAACTTCAAAGTGACACATTGTCCAACATCTAAACTGTTTTCACAAGTTTTCTGTCTGACTTTACATTAGAAATAATGCAAACTGCTTGCACATGGATATATAAAGTATCTGCGCCAGCTTTGTGTCGTGGCTGCACTGTGTCCGACAAGACAGAAAAAATGTGTAGCAAAAGGGTGGTATGTTACTGTTTAGTCAGACTGCGCGCTATAATTCTGTCCGTGCCACAATTCTACATGAAGAACAAACTGCACCAAAATAAATGGTGCACAGTTCCAAGCAGTGCAGGTGGCCCCAGAAAAAGAAGATCAGTTGCCAGTTTAGATGAATCTGTCGCACTCTGCACTCTACACAGGCAAACTGCACAGTACAGACTGCACTGGTTTTGATAAAGGTGGGTCCGCAACAGCTTTGCAGCGGCTGACATCACAATTTTGCGCTGGCCTAAAAGGGTAACAATTTCAGCTCAAAACCTGATTAGAGATGAGCGAACATGCTCGTCCGAGCTTGATGCTCGGTCGAGCATTAGCGTACTCGAAACTGCTCGTTGCTCGGACGAATACTTCGCCCGCTCGAGAAAATGGCAGCTCCCGCCGTTTTGCTTTTTGGCGGCCAGAAACAGAGCCAATCACAAGCCAGGAGACTCTGCACTCCACCCAGCATGACGTGGTACCCTTACACGTCGATAGCAGTGGTTGGCTGGCCAGATCAGGTGACCCTGGGATAGACTAGCCGCTGCCCGCGCTGCTCGGATCATTCTGTGTCTGGATGCCGCTAGGGAGAGAGCTGCTGCTGGTCAGGGAAAGCGTTAGGGTGTTCTATTAGCTTACTGTTAGGCAGGAGTGATTCTCCAAGAACCCAACAGCCCTTCTTAGGGCTACAATAACGTTATACTTTTTTTTTTTTATTTGCAGCTAGTACCATATTGTGAGGAATTTGCAGGGGGACTTGCTACCGTTGTGTTTAGCTCTTAGTGACACACATATCCACCTCAAACACCAAAGTGGGAAAATTTATTAGGGGTTTGATTTCAATTAGGCACAGTCTGCCATTTACTTTTTATTTTACGTTTATTTTTTTAATAACTCAGTGTCATCTCATCTTGCATAGTAGTGTGCTTTCATACTTGGCTAGAAAATAGCCATAGGAGAATCCAAACGGCTTACTTACGCCTACAGTAGCGTTATATATATTTGATTTCTGGTTGATCTGCTGGTGGCTGTACTTGCTGCAGTGCATCTACTAGCAAATTGTGAGCAATTTGTAGTGAGACTTGCGACCGCTGTGTTTTGCGCTTAGTGACGCACATATCCATTGCAAAGACCGAAGTGGGAAAATTTATTAGGGGTTGGATTTCAATTAGGCACAGTCTGCCATTTCCTTTTTTATTTTACATTTATTTTGTTTAATAACTCAGCGTCATCTCATCTGGCATAGTAGTGTGCTTTCATACTTGGCTAGAAAATAGCCATAGCAATAGGATAGCATCGTTTGGTTTTAAAAACTAAAAAACACAAAAAAAAACAAAAAAACACAAAAAAAAGTAAAAAAAAAATTAAAGTTATAACTCTCATTTTAAAAATGTTTAACCCGAGGGCTAGGGGTAGAGGACGAGGGCGGGGACGTGGGCGTCCAACTACTGCAGGGGTCAGAGGCCGTGGTCCTGGCCGGGGTGAGACACCACCTGCTTATGAGGGAGCAGGGGAACGCCGCAGAGCTACACTCCCTAGGTTCATGTCTGAAGTTACTGGGACTCGTGGTAGAGCACTGTTGAGGCCAGAACAGTGCGAACAGGTGATGTCGTGGATTGCCGACAATGCTTCGAGCAATTTGTCCACCAGTCAGTCTTCCACGCAGTCCATCCATGTCACCGAAATCGGCACTCCTCCAGCTCCTGCACCTCAGCCTCCTCCCCCCCAGTCTGCCCCCTCCCAAAAATTTGCCATTTGAACCGGCATACTCTGAGGAACTGTTTTCTGGACCCTTCCCACACTCACAAACCACTTGTCCGGTTGCTGCTGAGCAATTTTCCGATGCCCAGGTTTTCCATCAGTCGCAGTCTGTGGGTGATGATGACCTTCTTGACGTAGTGGAAGAAGTGTCTAAAGAGGTGTCCGACGATGAGGAGACACGGTTGTCAGACAGTGGGGAAGTTGTTGTCAGGGCAGGAAGTCCGAGGGGGGAGCAGACTGAGGGATCGGAGGATGATGAGGTGACAGACCCAAGCTGGGTTGATAGGCCGGGTGAACACAGTGCTTCTGAGACAGAGGAGAGTCCTCGACCAGAACAGGTTGGAAGAGGCAGTGGTGGGGCCAGACGGAGAGGCAGGGCCAGAGCTGGTGCATCAGCGCCAAATGTGTCAACTAGTGAAGCTCCCGTGGCGAGGGCTCCTGCGGCGAGGGCTAGATTTTCCGAAGTCTGGAGGTTCTTTAAGGAAACACCGGATGACCGACGGACTGTGGTGTGCAACATTTGCCAAACCAGGATCAGCAGGGGTTCCACCACTACTAGCTTAACTACCACCAGTATGCGCAGGCATATGAATGCTAAACACCCCACTCAGTGGCACCAAGCCCGTTCACCTCCGGCCGTGCACACCACTGCTCCTTCCCCTATGTCAGCTGATAGTCAGCCCCCTGCCCAGGACCCTGCCACAAAAACCCCATCGTCGCCTCCACGATCCTCCACAGCATCCACCAGCGTTCAGCTCTCCATACCCCAGACGCTGGAGCGGAAACGCAAATATAGTGCAACCCACCCGCACGCCAAAGCCCTTAATGTCCACATCTCCAGATTGCTTAGCCTGGAGATGCTGCCCTATAGGCTAGTAGAAACCGAGGACTTTCGCAACCTCATGGCGGTGGCCGCCCCTCGGTATTCGGTCCCCAGCCGCCACTACTTTTCCCGATGTGCCGTCCCAGCCCTGCACCAGCACGTGTCAGACAACATCATCCGTGCCCTGACCAACGCCGTTTCTGACAAGGTCCACCTGACCACGGACACGTGGACGAGTGCTGCCGGGCAGGGCCACTATATATCGCTGACGGCACATTGGGTTAACTTGGTGGAGGCTGGGACCGAGTCTGACCCTGCGGCTGGTCATATACTGCCGACGCCGAGGATTGCGGGGCCTACCTCGGTCCAGGTGTTTCAGGCCTACTATGCCTCCTCCTCCTCCCACCCCTCCTCCACCTCCTCCTCCGAACTACCATCCGTGGGCATGGCGCCATCAGTCGGTAGCTCTAGGCACAGCAGCAGTGCCGTCGCTAAGCGACAGCAGGCGGTGCTCAAACTGCTGAGCCTAGGCGATAAAAGGCACACTGCCCAAGAGCTATTACAGGGCATCACGGCGCAGACTGATCTGTGGCTGGCACCGCTGAACCTGAAGCCAGGCATGGTTGTGTGTGACAGCGGCCGTAACCTGGTGGCGGCTCTGCAACTCGGCAGACTGACACATGTGCCATGCCTGGCCCATGTGTTAAATCTGATAGTTCAGCGTTTCCTCAAGACATACCCCAATCTGTCTGATTTGCTCACGAATATGCGCCGCATCTGTGCGCATTTCAGGAAGTCCAGCACAGATGCTGCCACTCTCAGGGCAGCGCAGCGCCGCCTCCAACTGCCCGCTCACCGACTGTTGTGCGACGTGCCCACGAGGTGGAATTCAACACTGACCATGTTATCTGTCAGGTGCTGAGTAACTTTGATGAGTCAACACAGATGGTCAGTGGCGATGCCGCCATCATCAGCCTCACCATCCCGCTGCTTGGCCTGTTGAAAAACTCTCTGATCAGCATGAAGTCGGAAGCTTTGCGCTCGTCACAAGAGACGGGGGAAGAAGATTCCCTTGTTGATAGCCAAAGCACCCTTAGGTCTGTTTCTCAGCGCATATCGGAGGAGGTGGAGGTTGAGGAGGAAGAGGAGGAGAATGTTGGCGAGACACAAGAGGGGACCATTGTTGAGTCCTTCACTGTTCAGCGTGTATGGGCAGAAGAAGAGGAGTTGGAGGAGTTGGAGGAGGAGGAAATGGACAGTCAGGCCAGTGAGGGGAGTGAATTCTTACGCGTTGGTACTCTGGCGCATATGGCAGATTTCATGCTAGGCTGCCTATCCCGTGACCCTCGCGTTCAAAGAATTTATTCCAGCACCGATTACTGGGTGTTCACTCTCCTGGACCCACGGTACAAGCAAAATCTTTCCACTCTCATCCCTGGAGAGGAAAGGAGTGTGAGAATGCATGAATACCAGCAGGCACTGGTTCACAAGCTGAAACAGTATTTCCCTTCTGACAGCGCTAGCGGCAGAGTGCGTAGTTCTGCGGGACAAGTAGCGAGGGAGAGTAGGCGAGCAGGCAGCTTGTCCAGCACTGGCAAGGGTACGCTTTACAAGGCTTTTGCCAGCTTTATGTCACCCCAGCAAGACACTGTCACTTGTCCCCAGTCTCGGCAGAGTAGGGCTGATCTTTACAGAAAGATGGTGAGGGAGTACGTAGCTGACCATACCATCGTCCTAAATGATCACACAGCTCCCTACAACTACTGGGTTTCAAAGCTGGACATGTGGCACGAACTGGCGCTGTACGCCTTGGAGGTTCTTGCCTGCCCTGCCGCTAGCGTCTTGTGCGAGCGAGTTTTCAGTGCAGCTGGTGGCATCATCACCGATAAGCGTACACGCCTGTCGACTGACAGCGCTGACAGGCTGACGCTTATTAAGATGAATAAAGCCTGGATTTCTCATAATTTCCAATCTCCACCAGGTGAAGGAAGCTCAACCTGAATAATTTATCCACTCCTCCTCCTCCTCATTTTCCTCCTTCTCCTCCTCTTTGTACAGTAAAGCAGAGGAAACTGGCTATTTTTTGACAGGGCCCACTGGCTCTAGCTATAGTACTTTATGCATTTAATTTTTCTGGAGGGCCACCTACCCGGTCCTCTGTTTTAAACAATTTTTGGGAGTGCCACTTACAGGCACTCAATCTATTCAATTTTTCTGGAGGGCCACCTACCTGCTCCTCTGGTTTGAAAACTTTTTTGGACTGCCGTCTGCCACATACAGGCACTCAATCTATTCCATTTTACTGGAGGGCCACCTACCTGCTCCTCTGGTTTGAAAACTTTTTTGGACTGCCACATACAGGCACTCAATCTATTTCATTTTTCTGGAGGGCCACCTACCTGCTCCTCTGGTTTGAAAACTTTTTTGGACTGCCACATACAGGCACTATCCAAATTAAATTGTCTCCATAGCAGCCTCCACACGTTGTCTCCATTGCTACCTCCAAAAGTCGTCCATATAGCTGCCTCCATACATCGTCCCCTTATCAAACGAGGTGTGTCAGGCAGAAATTTGGGTTGTTTTCATGGATTCCACATCAAAGTTGTTAACTTTGTCGCCACCCTGCTGTGTTATCCACAAAATATACTGGCAAACTTTTATCATTTACCAATATTATTTTAGCGCTTCTTGCGCATCTGTTTACATTCCCCTCACCCGCCATATCCTAAACTTATAAGAACGCTACTACACTTAACTTGGTGCAGGCTGGGACTGAGTCTGACCCTGGGGCTGGTCATATACTGCCGACGCAGAGAATTGCGGGGCCTACCTCGGTCCAGGTCTCAAAGGTCTAGTATACCTCCTCCTCCTCCCACCCCTCCTCCACCTCCTCCTCCTCCGAATTACCATCCGTGGCCATGGCGCCATAAGTCGGTAGCTCTAGGCACAGCAGCAGTGCCGTCGCTAAGCGACAGCAGGCGGTGCTCAAACTGCTGAGCCTAGGCGATAAAAGGCACACCGCCCAAGAGCTATTACAGGGCATTCCACATCAAACTTGTTAACTTTGTCGCCACCCTGCTGTGTAATCCACAAAATATACTTGCAAACTTTTATCATTTACCGATATTATTTCAGCGCTTCTTGCGCATCTGTTTACATTCCCCTCACCCGGCATATCCTAAACTTATAAGAACGCTACTACACTTGATCTTATACAAAAGGTTCTTAGAAGTGCTGTTTGGGGAGTAGCCTAGAGACAGGGGCTTGGATTGGCGAAAGCTCACCTGGCAGCGGAGCGCCAGCTCCATGCGCATCATGCGCTTCTTGCGCATCTGTTTACATTCCCCTCACCCGCCATATCCCAAACTTATAAGAACGCTACTACACTTGATCTTATACAAAAGGTTCTTAGAAGTGCTGTTTGGGGAGTAGCCTAGAGACAGGGGCTTGGATTGGCGAAAGCTCGCCTGGCAGCGGAGCGCCAGCTCCATGCCAAGATCCAACTAACATAGTTTTAACTGCAGCACCTTTAATCTACTACTAGTTCACTGCCTCCATACATGGTCCCCTTATCAAACGAGCTGTGTCAGGCAGAATTTTGGGTTGTTTTCATGGCTTCCATGTTAACTTTGTCGCCACCCTGCTGTGTAATCCACAAAATATACTGCCAAACTTTTATCATGTACCGATATTATTTGAGCGCTTCTTGCTCACCTCCTTTGGTTCCTCTCTGCCACCCATTGGTTTGAAGCCTGAGTCCATTTAGAGTATGTCGCCATGCCACTCTCTAGCCTGCTGCTGCTGCCGCTGCCTCTGCATGCCGTCCCCTATAGTGTCAGGGTCAATTATTGGATGTTTTACATGCTATCTAGCTTCATTCTGTCACTCTGTCATGGCCATGCTGTTGCCCATAATTTTGGCATAATGGTGCGATTAAGCAGCCTCAGAGGCATCCATGCATGCTGCCCCTGCTGTTTCCTGTCCATTTCCGTGGTGTTTGCATCCTTTTCTGAGGTTCCCAGGTGTTTGGCCAAGCTTCCCTGTGCAGAGCCTTGGTCCCCTTGAAAAATGATCGAGACTTCAATGGGGCTCGTTATTCGAGACGAGCACTCGAGCATCGGGAAAAGTTCGTCTCGAATAACGAGTACCCGAGCATTTTAGTGCTCGCTCATCTCTAAACCTGATCTAAGACTGATCTAATGTGAATTAACTATACTTTACAAGAAAGAAACCTATCTTTCTAATGCCACATTTAAGTAGCTATTGTCAAAGACTGAGCCGTTAAAAAGACCTTATATTTAAATTGAGGCTTTAGCCAGTAGTTAGAATTCATCCTCCTTAGCGATACAGAGCATTGCACTGGTTAGCTTAAAGGAAATCTTCAAGTATAAAAATCAAGCATGATAAATCAACTTTTAAATAAATCAACTTTTAAAATGATGCTAATGATTCTGAGGGGTTTCCTGTGATCTGGCTTTACAGGCTGTTACACTGTCTCGTTCGTTCCCTTGCTCAGTACTTCCTGCTGTAATGTCAGTGCTCAAGGAGCTGTGGGTTGGGTGAGGTGGTGTAACAGTCTGTAAAACCAGATCACAGAGGGGCTAAGGTATCCCCTCAGGCTCATTATTAGTGAATTTTAGAAGGAAGGAGGCCTTGGATAACAAATATAGAAAGATTACCAGTCATAGTGCCTCGATCATTTAGTAAATGTCCCTGGTTTATCATGATGGATTTTAATGATAGATTTCCTTTAATGAAAGACTATTGATGCACAGTAGATCTCAGAAAATACTGTTAATACTTGCAGAGTTGCCAGTGGTTACATTGTGTTTCACAGGCAACACTTCAAGGGAAAAGGAAAATCTAATTTGCATGCTATGTAATGTATAGTTTGCGTGTCAATCCTTCCATTGTAGCCAGAACTTTCACCTCACTTTTTCTGCTGCTCATTATACAAGGATATACGCACAAAATAAAGAGAATATCTGATCAAAAATAACTTTCTTACTGATCATTTGTTGTGTGCATGAAGGCATCAGGTCTGTTCACAGGTAAATGCCAGCTCTTATGTTATTGTAGAACTGCTCTGCGTAACCAGCAAGGAATTCACCACAAGTGATAACTGCAAAGAAAGTTCTTCAAACGGCTTAGTTTTCTATTCTTGTTCTATTTACTGAGAACTGAGATAATGACAGTTGAAGGGAAAGATGGCAAGTGCTACCAGAATGAACAAATCCAGCTTTGCAATGGGGCAAACAAGTCTAGCGTTTATTAATAAAACATCCCATTATTTTCAGAGGGGAAAATGTCAGTGCCAACATTTTAGCACCGCAGCTGAACTAAACTAAAACTTTCATACAGCGACATCAATTGTGAATGGATTACTTGCCCTGAAGCCATTTTGTGTCGTTTCTTCAATGCTTGGATGTTTAGTGGCAATGCTCCACTTTGAGAAGCCCTGTTGGTAACATAGCGAAGCCAAGATTCCTGTGCCATTTGCTTAGAAAAACAGGTCCAGTGATTGAAGCCTTGCCAAGCACTGTAAGGGATGAATCACTTCAATGCTGCATCATCCATTAAATATGAGATATGAAAATAAGTGAATGTTTAGTTTTATCTGAAAGTCGTTTTCAAAAGTATAAAAAAAAAAAAAAAACCCACTTAGGATTTCGGGAAGTTGTCAAACTTTACTAACTTGAGAGCAAAAGATTTGATTAAAGCTGTTTGTATTTATAAACCAGCTACTTTGTGACGGCTCAACATTTTAATGGTTATATTTTAAATCGTCGGCATAACAAAAATAGGTTAATAAGCACACATCTACCAAAGAGGATGATCTATGTTGTCACATTCATCCCTTATACTAATTACTATCAAAATACAAACCTTAGGTATTCACTTTATAATTAAATCGACTGTCGAACAAAACCGCAAAAAAAAAAATGTTTTGGGGAAAAAAATCGATTCATTTATAAGAAAACTGTCCCCATCAGATATATTTACTTCTGGGAATATTTCTGCAAAATGTGGGCAGGTTACCATTCAATCTAATGTGCATTGTGAGCTGCTCAACCAGGGTGGTGGGGGCCCCTGGCTGCAAACTGGTGGTGGCCCTTCCAACAATGTTTTTGGAAGTATATAGCCTGCCAGCCCCCTGTAGTATATAGCCTGCCAGCCTCCTGTAGTATATAGCCTGCCAGCCCCCTGTAGTATATAGCCTGCCAACCCCCTGTAGTATATAGCCTGCCAGTCCCCTGTAGTATATAGCCTGCCAACCCCCTGTAGAATATAGCTGCCAGCCCCCTGAAAAGTACAGCCTGCCAGCACCTTATAGAATATAGCCTGCCAGCCCCCTGTAGAGTATAGCCTGCCAGCCCCCTGTAGTATATAGCCACCAGCCCCCTGTAGAATATAGCCTGCCAGCCCTCTGTAGAATACAGCCTGTCAGCCCCCTGTAGAATATAACCGCCAGCCCTCTGGAGAATATAGCCGCCATCCCCCTGTAGAATATAGCCGCCAGCCCCTGTAGTATACAGCCTACCAGCCCCCAGTAGTATACAGCCACCAGCCCCCAGTAGTATACAGCCACCAGCCCCCAGTAGTAGACAGCCACCAGCCCCCTGTAGTATACAGCCACCAGCCCCCTGTAGTATACAGCCACCAGCCCCCAGTAGAAAATAGTCCCAGGCCCCTGTAGAACACAGCCGCCAATCCCTGTAGAAAAGCCACGGAATAATAAACTTTATACTTACCTCACCTTCTCTTCCAGTGATCCCACACTGATTCTGCAGGCTCTTCCTCATTCTTCAGGCCACTGAAGACACAGCTGCCATCGCTGGGGAAGATCGCTGATGCACTGTTTTGGCGGCAGCATGTAGTGATAGGACGCTGACAGCGTGACATCATCACTTGCCGCTGGCATCCTATCACAACCTGCTGCCACCGAAACAGTGCATCAGCGATTTACCCCACCGATGGCTGCTGTGTCTTACTGACACAGCTGACATCCTAGACCCCTATGTGTGATGCAGGTGGCCACGGGCTGCTGTGCATCGCACACAGAGACAGTCGCTGAGTCGCTGACTGTCGGAAACTGATTGGGGCCCCTTTAAAAGTGGTAGTAGTGGGGGCCCTGGGGCTCGAGCCCTGCGAGCCCCTCCTTTTATCCGGCCCTGTGCTCAACACTAATAAGATGGACCAAATGGACCCTGTATTCCTCTCCAGGACCATGACAGGAATGGAACATTTCAGGGAGAGTAGAAGGTAGAGGCATAGAGCTGGATCATCTATGTGATGTATTGACTGATAAAGTTCCTAGCCCTGGGCCGAAATATGTCACATCTTCCAATAAACTAGTCATTTTATGAAACCCAATATGTGAACAGCTGCATATATACATTACACACATTGTCAACTGAATCAGGTGAGAGTCTTTCTTATATACATATAAAAGGGGCACCCTGGTTATCAATGAATGCATGCGGAGAGCGCCCCTACTGTTTTTTATCTTTTATACTATCTATATACTTTTGGAGGGTTAGGTGTTGGTATACTTCCACCCTCTTCCTCGGTTTAAACCTTATGCTTGAAGAGTGGGATATGTCCTTCTACTCCACCCCATCAACCAAAGAGGGAACATTTGTGACATTTTTTAATGGATTGTTTTAGCAGTTTACTTTTATGTAGCATTGATTTATAGCAGTGCATGCTATAATGATCTTTATATAGCACAACACAATGATTCTGAGGTTGTTCTATTTGCAGGCCTATTACTGAACAGTCACAAAAGTTCTTTCGGCACTACCTGTCACATGAACAAAACATTCATGTATATGATTTATTGGCTTATTCTTCTGCTAAGTAAATACTAAAATACTAAACTCTAAAACTAACAAAACATAACAAATGCCGCCTATTTGATGGTATACACTTCATTTAACAATTATTAATAAGGAGCTTGAAATCTTAAAAAATTAATATAATTCTTTGCTCCATTCTGGAAGACTAAAAGATTGAAGGATAACAGATAGAAAATGAGTTAACTGATAATAGAAATGAAATGAGAATTGGAATTAACTGATAGCAAATTTCCATTGAAAACCAAAGTCCTAAATTAACTTATGACAAAAAAAGTTGTGCAAAGCAGACGATAAACCTTCAAATTCAATTTTAATTTGCGTTACACAGATTTTTAACAGTTTACTGCTTCATTTACCTGATTTGATTTCTCATTTTTTTAATTAATAGCACAAGTGGATTTTCAGTATAAAACAAATTTGAAGCACATGAAAGGAAGCTATTGTCTTCCTGTATATTACATATATATTTTATTCATACTTTGTGAAGCTTAAAGGAAACCTACCATTTGATTTGATTCATTATGAAGAAAACATAACTTGAGAATGCTGTATCTACACTAATGCAGGATCATATCTTGTTTACTCCCTGAGCTGAGTGGTTTTGCTGAAAAAAAACAATAATAAAATTATGATAATGAAGCTTTGTCCTTCTGTGCCTTGGCTCAGCACTTTTCCTTTCACATTAGTTATGCACTGCACCAGAAGTTGATGCAATCATTGTTCTCCCTGCCAGGCAGAATAATCAATTGCTGCACCATCCCCCAGCTGCTGTGCATGTATCCAGCTCAGGTTGATTTTTCATGTCTTCACTAAGCTCCGTGGGTAATGACAAGCTTCTCACCCAGCTTTCCCAAGGTCCTGAATTTTATAATTCAAAAACCACTCCGCACAGGGATTAAACAAGATATCTTTCGGGATCCGTGTAGCTACAACATTCTCAATGTATGTTTGGTTCATAATGCACCAAATTAAATGGTAGGTTTCCTTTAATAAACATAATAACATGTATGAGGACAGACTTTACCAAGTTCTTCTGGCTGATTGGAAAACTGAACACTGAAGTATTCTCTGAAATGAGGCAACTGGTTGGATGGTTACAGAACGAGCTACCAAAAACTCACAAACTCGCTTACAGTGATAACAGTGAGGCAACTAGTTTGGTTGTTGAATCTGAACTTTTCTGTGAGGGTATTAGGGAAGTGGTGTAATACATGGTGGAGCCTGTACATATCTTATACAAAACTGTCTTTTCAAAGAATGTCATTCTAACAGGCAAACACCCATATTGTTACACAGGGTAGAGAAAGGTACAACTAAAATGCAAAGGAATATTGCCTTAATTCATAGGAATATCTCCTGTATATAACCATTTGTCAGAAAAAAGGGAACTGAGCCTTAAAGGAGTTTTCCCATAAAATAAAGTTCTCAAATTTAAATCCGACAGTGATGTTTACACTATAAATATAATTTTTACTCAGTTTGTAGTCTGAGACACTTTATGATCCCTCTGTGAGCTGACAAGTGTGGAGATAATCAGGGTTTATCAGGGTTTATCTACACTTTTATTTAGCTTCTGAACATTCTACTAGTACCTGACACATAGGAAAAGAGTGATCAGAGATCAGAATCCTAAAATGGATATAAGGGACAGTGAAACGCCTACAACACTCATTGGGGCAGATTTATCAAGCTGTCAAACGGTAAGAATGTTCTTAGTTGCCCATGGCAACCAATTACAGTTCCTCTTGGTAAATTATTCATGAGCACTGGTAAAATCAAAGCTGAGTAGTAATTGGTTGCCATGGGCAACTAAGAACATTCTTACTTTTAGAAAGCTTGATAAATCTGCCCCAATGAGTCAACTCAGACATCTCACCTACATTACACACCTACTATGCCTCCCCTAAGATAAAGACTTTTTATTGGCTGTAGAGTAAACTCTGTACACTGCTGCTTGCTGGCAGGAAGTGCTTGTTTCAGAGCTGGTCTTGTAATGGGGGGAGTGGAATCTTTTCTTCGTGGGAATACCCCTTAAAGTCATAAGGGGGTTGCATTCTAAAGGGGTTAAACAGCTCTGTACAACAAAAGATGTACACAAGATATTGTTCTACCACATTTGGATTTTTTTTCCAAGCTTCCAACTAGATTGCATAAATATCTAAATGGTGCCATTTGGAAGAATTTATTCTGCAGATCATAACAGAAACGTATAGAAGTTATGGCTTTTAATGAAAGTAGTTAAAAATGGAAATGCAAAAGCTGAAAAGTATGTGGTCTTGAAGTGGTTAAAAAGAATCCAAAAGAAAATTTTACAATTGTAAGTTGAAGCAATTAACAGTCATTTGGCAGACTTATGCCTGGGAATGGTTGTCAACCTCGGAAACATTTACTAGCTAGAGATCACTTGGAAAGTATAATTGCAGATCTTCCTTTATGACCCCTTCAACTCCGACCAAGGCTTAATCAATAAAAGCTCAGTTTTCACAGATGAAATGAACCCAGGTACAGTAAGTGCAATTGCATATTTAATGTGGATGCTATAGACAGACTATGATTACACATAATTTAGTTATGTTTAAATAATACAAATATTTTACAGTGTTATGATACCAAATAATTACTTTACTATAGATGACCTTCTCCTGCCATTGGACATTTCATTCAAATTTGAAATAGGTAAAGTCATTGTCTATTATCAGATGGTATCCTGTCAAGCAGTTATTAATCTACATTTTTGAAAATACAAATCTTGTGTATTTATACGACTATATTTGGTTAATGTTAAGATGACCCCTTTAAGAATACTTAAAAGGGTATTCCCACGAAGACAAGATTATTAAATGTACTCAGGATAACAAAATAACGTATTCTTTAATTCAATGCTATTAACAATAAAACAGCATTTCACAGAAATAATTCCAACCTGTCTATCAGTCCTGATGTACACAATTTTGGTTGCCCCTAGACCCGACCCTGTATTTTCTGAGTTTAGGGTCTTTTTCTCCTGTCTGATGCTGTACTGAGCTGAGCTCCTCTCTGACTTTCTTTAGGGGGCTCGTGAGAAGAGTAAAGCTACAGACAAATAAGATCTCTATCCAGGGGAGGCACAGAATATCTGACAGTATATCTTATAGCTGAGATGTAGCAGATCTCTGTATGTTATAGCTGTAATAATAGTCATGTGTAATATGCATCTCATGGATCTCATCTCTCATCTGTCTTTTTCTATGTGTCAGATACTAGAACAGTGTTCAGAAGCTAAATGAAAGTGTATATAAACCTGTTTCTTGATAATCTACCCACATTTTCACACAGGGATCATAATGTGTCTTCTTAGAGAGACCCCGCCAACACTCTGGAATTTTACAGTGACTATTACTGAGTGATAGGAGCTAAAACAGCAATAAAACTAAGTAAATTGTAAAGTAAAACGTTAAAATGATCTATATTGCGTAAAGATCAATAGGTGATTACAATTTGAGAATTTTCTTTGATGGGCAAACCCCTTTAAAGATTCTTTTACTTATTTTTCTTTATACATGCAGCAGAAGATAATGACAAGTAGCAAAATAACAAAAAAAAAAGATACACATAAAATAATATTGCATTATATATATTATGTGTCCCAGATATGATCACCTTGTAGTCTTAGGGTATTGTGGGAATATAAACTTCTGATACAAAAACCCATAATGCCATAAATAAATACAGAAAAATCTCAATATTGTTAATCACAGAACAGAGTTTGCTTTTATTTTTCACAAAATTGTGTGGGCTTTCTAAAGTAGGCAGAGTTTTCTCAAGACAGCCACCAACTACAACTCCCATGATCCTTCAGTTCTCATTAACAGCTCTTTCTCTTATGCTCTGCTCCAAGAGATGATCTAGCAGACTGTCCTGCTTTTTCCTGATGTGTGTAACTGCCATCACTGTGCATTACCCCACTGAGATTACGTTTCACCACAGGCCATACGGAATACACTGCAACCAATCGACTACAGAAAACAAAGTTATGCGCAGGCAGGTGCATGACATCTGATGTGCAAATGTGAGCAGCAGCCATCTTATGTCCTGTGTCTGATTGAAGGGTCTTATTAAAGGGACAGGGACCCATCTTGGGTAACCATCCTATATCTTTTGCGGAAACAGAGATAATCAGAAGAAATTGTGAAGATTAGAAATTACTGGCTTCTTCTAGGACAGGATAAAATGAGGAGGACAGCAAAGGAACTGCTGGACCATGGTTATGAAAAAAATAAGTATTTCGATGGGCTATTGCTAAGCTAAAAAATAATGCTGGAGGAAACTTCAAAAAACTTAAATCTTAGATCAAAGAATAAGACTATTTTCTGACACAGGTTATAGCGAAATCGTATACCATACAGGGCCTGACAAATAATTCATCTGATACCTCTTTGTATCGTATTTTTCGGATTATAAGGCGCACAAAAAATTATTTGATTTTCTCAGAAATCAAAGGTGCGCCTTATAGTCCAGTGCGCCTTATATATGAACCGTACTGACAGTCAACAGCTGCCTTGAACTGTGCACAGGTCTGCCAACTGCTGGTCATTCATCCTTATAATCAGGTGCGCCTTATATAAACCTAGACGTTTTGGAAGGCATTTATTGATGGTGCGCCTTATACTCTGTTGCGCCTTATAGTCCGAAAAATACTGTATATCTGCTGTAAGATGCAAGATAGTGGGCACACTATAGGGCAACTCTAGATGAATAGCCTCCTATAAAACAAAACCTCATAAAGACGCTGGGACATGATCTGAGAACACAAGTCTCCCAACAATATTGATGAAGTGGAACAAATTGTTAGGCAGGTATTCTAAAAAAAACTTTAGTTGATTTCAGCTAAAGAAGAATCTATAGAGTATTCAAAAGTTTCCCTATACTGCAGATGTTCCTGCATTATGAAGCACTCCTGCAAGAATTTATGTTTTTTTCAGCTGTTTATATGACTGTTTCTATGTTACGGATGTGGCCATTGTTTGGGTCTAGAAATTATATGGCCTCAATGGGGGTGGGGAGGGTGGAGACATGAGCAACCGTTGCAAGAGTTATGATTTATTTAGCTATTTGAACACAATGTTGTATATACTGTGGATTTGCGACAGGTCTAGTGTTCGTTCAGAACTTCATTAGAAGTCCTGGTGTGACTCAACCTCCCCTTCCATTAACACCCGCGATGACACCGATAGCAGCCGTTAACAGTTTAAATTCCACTGGCCAAATCGCCAGTGGCATTTAAATCACTGCAGCCACGCATGACATTTGGGAAGGATAGACAATACTAGATGTCATCGGGGGTGATGACCCTTCCCAAAATGGTGGAGTGCCAGCATGTGTGACCCAAGTAATTTAAATATTGCTGACGACTTTGGCAATGGCTTTTGAACAGTTAATGCCCGCAATCAGTGCCAACACCAATTGCAGGTGTTACTGGATTTGAACAGAACAAATTCAGGTTCAGACAAAGACTAATTTTAACAGGTCCGCATATGAACAGACAGTTCAGCTTTTAGCAACATCGCAAACATCATCAAAATTAATAATTTTTTTCATAACTCAAAAATTCTTATAATTAACAGATTGATCTAAACAGACACATTACAAATTTAAGTTTTTTTAATAAAGCAGGGAAATGAAATTTTTTACAGTGAATGAAAGTTCACAACTTCTACTTTTTGCTGGAATCACTGTGGTATTGTAAAATGACCTTACTGTGTGTCCCAGCTGTTGGACAATGCCTTTTCATTTTTAACTTGTCAGTTGTTACTCCCTTGTCTATCGCTAATGATACCAGGCAGTTGCTGACCCACTTTGTGTAAATGTGGTGCAGGTGTAATAAATTCCTAAGCGTATTGCCATTAATTCTCCGAGCTCTCACATGAGTGAGAAGATGAAGTATGTTGTTTTACTACAAGCCTTCCTGTTGATTACAAGTCAGATTCCACGAGCATCGGCTAGTCACATATTTACTCCTGTTTTCAAATAAACTGGAACAAAGCCATGAACACAAAAGGATGATCGGGAAATTAATATAATGAGCGTGGAAGCCATTGTTAGCATTTAATTAGTTTAAGCAAACACTTTATTAAGCAATTCTGCTCTAAATAATATTATTTTAATGCTAAACTAGTAGAGACTTAACACCATAGTGTATTACTTGATTTGAGAAAATTATTATTAGGCTTTGGAACTTCAGCTATTTTTAGTATTCAGCAAGAATAATATTGTTCTTCAAAATTTAAGGTACTCTTTGTTCAAGGCTAAATTGTTGGCATCCATGGCAGGTAGGTGAGGATGAGCTGCAGATTTTTCCTACAGGTCTGCACACAGACTAAAGAGATTAAAGAGTGCATGGCAATCACCAATCTCCATGATTTTCAATGCACTTAATAGTGATGTTTTTAAAATTCACAACTGAGGTCTCAATGATTGATTCTCAAAATGAGTTAATTTTCTGTAATTCTCAGTTTTGTTACATGTTTTTAGCAGTAAGGCACACTTAATGTAAATTCAGCCTTACTTTCCATAGCCCTACTGCCTATCTGTCAAAAGTGCCAGAGTGGATGAATTAGTACATTGGGCTATGGACTGGCCAAGGAATAACATTGAACGAGAGATAAGCTGTAATAGCATGGCATGACCACTGTAGCATGTACAGAGCCATCGGTTCCTGACAACCTATACTCTGATAATATCAGCTGTCCAGTATGGAGCTTGGTTATAAGGCTTGGTTATTTTATCGGTCCTCTACTTCTATTATCATTTTACTATGCATTCACCAGGCTTTCCTTATTTCCAATTTTTGTTCCTTTTTCTGCATATACACGGTGGCCTTAATTGTCAGTCTCCATAAGGAGAACTCTTACTTCCCGACCGTAGTCAGAAGGCTCTCACACAGCCACACCAGTTCCCTATGCTGTACTGAGGAGACCCGTTTAGGTTAAAACAGTGCTGTCTACAGTTGGCAGTCTGTTCCTTCTGGAATAGATATACTGGTTTGGTTTTAATCCCACATCGTGTCATAAGGCTTCTTGTAGGTCATGCTTGATCTCAAGGTAGCTAAAAGAGGTGTGGATTTATCCCATCCTGGAAAACTTTGCATATTTTCCCAGAATCCCCTAGTGGAGCATCCATGGCTATAAGACTCCAGACGCCTACACAGTAGCTTTAAATGGCAGTCTCCAGAAGGAGAACTCTTACATCCCGACCATGAAGTAAATGTGAACAGTTGAGAGCAATGATTGAGTGTTCTAAACTTTATTTTTCATAGCCCTACTGGCTGACCTCTAGTACCTCTCTGTCAAAAAAGCCAGGATGGATGAATTGGTACATTGGGCCATGGACTGGCCAAGAAACCATGTTGAATAAGACATAAGCTGTAATAGCATGGCATGACCACTGTCGCATGTGTAGAGCAATCGGTTCCTGGCAACCCATACTCTGATAATATCAGCTGTCCAGTATGGGGCTTGGTTAGAAGGCTCCCACAGATCTTCATTTAAGGAGGTATTGTTACAATAGGCCATTAATAATAATAAAAATAACAATATAACAATATTCTTGCATAACATTTCTGAAAATTACTTTTTAATTTCCACTAATGCCCGCCTCTCTATATATTTCCTTATCATAAGCTGTTATGAGACAGATTTTTTTATAGAAAATATTGAATGCAAAAGAAAATAATTTATTTTTTCTTAAACATTCCTCTAACTGTTATCAAAGCATAAAAGAATAACTAAAACAAGTATTTCTCTATTGCTCTATTTGTGAGCAGCATTGTCATCTCATGCTGCTATGTACATTGATGGGATTTTCATCTGTTCTCTACTTCTATTATCTTTTTACTATGAAGTTGTTTGTTTTTCCTTATTATTTCCAATTTTTGTTCCTTTTTCTGCATATGAACAATTCATTTAGAGGTTTGTCAATGTTGATGCATTTTGACAGTTTATGCAACAGGTGGTATTTTATGTGACCAGTAATAATTACTATTATTGCCTAAATTCTCTACCAGCACTCGCTTTGCAAATGTTTGATGGAAATGTGAACAGTTGAGAGCAATGACTCAGTCTAAGTCTAAAATATTATTATGTAACAAACAAAACTATATAACTGCGTGATTAAAGTGGAAAGTAACGGATGGTACAAAGTGATAAGTGACCATAGGCATTGGATACCAATGAGCTCTTTTATGTATTTATTTAGTTGCACAATTTTGTGTTTTGCGACGGACACAGTGCACCGAGTTTAAGCATGATCTTGCATGCAGGGTGCGCCAGATTATTGAAGAGCGTGTGCCGGTCTTTAATAATCTTGCACACTCTACACATTAGTGAGGCACCACTTTGCACACTAGTGAGGTAGGGCAGTTTGTCTCGCATGTTTTACCCTCATGAAACAAACAAGGCACCAGTCATCCATGATGTTTAGGGGTTCTGCCTACCTATGGAACTGCTCTACCATATTTGTATCACGTAGGGTCTCTTAAAGGTCCATGTATCATTGTATTTCCTCTGTTTTTTTGCAAAGTTCTCAGTCTGGGTTTTTTTTGTTGGTGTGACTACATTTTATTGATTATTTTGCAACTTTTTAGGCACATTTTAAAACATGTATGGCAGTAAGTAAGGTTCTGTTGTACTTTGATTTGAATCTAAAAGTCAAATTTTCTCAAAAATAGGGAGTGAAACAGGCGCAAATCAAAGAATACATCTCTCCTGCAAAAATACATTAGGAAAACTGCAACAAACTGACACACAAACTTCTTGGATGACATATACCATCAGATTGACTGCCGACACATACATGCTCGTTATCTTGTCTAGGGAATGGCACAGGTTTTTTTTTTTAGTCCAGGAATGGCTAAAATGAAATGTATAAAATTATGTAAATAAGCTTGAGGTGCTCCACCTGACATCAACGTAGTACCTCTTGGCTCTACCAGCTCATAAATTTACAGCTCTAAATATCCCCCTCGTCCCCTCGTTTCAGCATAACTGAAACTGTAAATTGAGTAACACATACAAAAATATGCTTGTTCCAACTTATATACAAACTCATTTTCAGTGCAAACCTACAGAACCTCTCATGTTCATAATCCAAGGAGTGCCTGTGCATGTTTATTACTATTTCTTAATAATAACATACTGTCAGGGTCATTGATATGGATAAGTATAGTATTGCCACATATTATAGTTCTATACAGAGTCTATTTGTTACATTTATCTGACGCTCACATACACATAAAACATTTTTAGATATATCAAAACATGTATTGTACACAAAATGAAAGATGTCAATATCATACTACTTTTGCCTATATTGACGCATCTATTTGTCTAACCACATCAATAGCTTGGGTCAGTTTAACCTTGACATGAACACAAGACCTGATAATATGAATTACAAACATTGAATTAAATCCTACATTCTTCCATTCTTCTATGTGTCCTTGATCAAAACCTACAATATATTAATTTACATCAGAAGCCTGAAAGGTGGAGAAACTCATTATGTTTTTACTGTGAAGAACTACATACCTCTTAAAGATATACAGTTTTCAAAAAGGCGTCAATAAAAATCTCAATGTCAACTAGCATATATGAAAGTATAATAGGTGCTTCTTGGAAATAGAGAGCTCAATGACATCCATTCAGTCAACATCATAGCATTGCTTCCTGTTATCATACCAATTTGAGCTATAATGAAAAGAAAAAATTATAAAAGTTTGAAAATACAATGTAAAAGGTATTTCTATCTATGTGTCACAAACAAAGTATACTTACTCATTATAGACAACTTCCAGATAATAGCTATATTTATTCAAAGAAACTTAGTCAACATTATATTATTTTTATATAGATATATACTTTTGTCCAGGAAAAACAAAAAAAGATATACAATATCCAAACAATAATCTAAACTGAAGTCGAGGTAAAAAACCAGAGACAAGGAGATTTGAGTTTACAGTACAACCATGTCATTGACTCAAGGACCCTGACACTATTCTACTTAATGTATATTTTATAAATGGTAGAAATAAAGTTTTATCTATATAATATATTAACACCATTAGAGATGAGTAACTCATCATAGATTTGCTTAACCAAATTCAGTTTGGATCCAAATCTATTCAGTCCAAACCGATGTAGCTCTAACTGTCATGATAATTGGTATATAACCCCTTCAGTCTTCTAGAACACATATTTTTCATGAAAAGGTGGTATCTCGCTCTTTAAACCAATGAATCTATGAATAGATTTGCTCATCTCTTAACCACATTCCAAGCAACTTCTGTGGTTTGCTTTAAATTCAACTGTATACTATAGTCCAGGATTATAATAGGATTATATGCATTTTCATTGAAAATATCTACAGATATAAATATTTAATTTTAAGTTGTGCCTCTTAATATGTGTATTCAGCCAATAGTGGCAAGCAGATTTGTTTATCCATCCCGCTTCCAGTGATCTGCGCAGGAGCAGGGGTGTAACTATATGGGTAGCAGCTACATAATATATATGTGTGCACATCTTTCAAATTACACAGCTGCAATGGCAGCTGAGATGAAAACATGTTAGGGGGAATAGCACGATGACAGGACTAGAAATCGCTCTGTTTTCTTCCTGCTTTCTACTTCCCACATGTAGTTAGCCGCTACTAGGGTTTCATGGAATCAGATAAGTGACCCATGACCTCCCGAGGAAAAGATGACTGCCTGTCAGTGAGAATATAAAAATTTGCTTATGAGTGTATAAATGTATGGATGTGTATATGTTGTGTATATGATATATATATATATATATATATATATATATGCTGTTTGTATGATATATAGTACTGTATCTGTGTATCTAGTGTGTTAATACTGTTTGCATGTGTATATATGGTGCGTATATACTGTATGTGTAATTATATGATTTATGTAAACTATATGTATGTATATTTGATGTGTATACATTGTATGTAAGTATTTGATCTGTATGTACTGTATGTATAAATGTGAATATGAGGGTATAAATGTGTGTGTACAGATATGTACATATTTTTAAGGGGTAGGGCGCCACATGCAGAAGTCTATGAGGCCCAGTCAATCCTAGTTTCATCCCTGTGCAGGAGTCTGTCATGAGAAAATGCAGATGCATGTGCATAACAGCACAGTTGGCTTGCTGGGTCCTACGATTCCTCCACATTCTTGCAGCACTCCAGCACCTTATGATTTGGATAAATACTGTAGGACAGTTAGGCAAAGATGAACCATAAAATCTTTAACTATGTGGAATTTTTTCATTAGACATTTTAAATATTCTACTTTTGATATGGTTTACATATATTTATGTAAAATAAAGGCAATAAAATGCCATGTGGAAGTGACCTTAAAAGTGGAAATTCCTTGGATGAAATAAACTGGAAAGTGTGGATTAAAATTCTTCAACAAGTTATTGGTAGAGTGTGCATTTCCTGTGTGTCAAGATATACCAGGAAGTAGAAACCTGACCTGGATGTAGTCTGAACAAGACAGTACCCAGGATTGGGAAATTTTATAATTGGAAATTCATTTGGAGAAAGCTTGACTATATTTGAAATTTCCAGAAAACCATTCTAAGGTTCCTGGCTACACTGCCATACCTGGAATCCACAAATTCTACGTTTAGATCTTCAATCGGAAGACTAAAAACTGTCTTGCCTAAAGGTTTAAAATAGATCTTAAAAAGGAAGCCACTTTAAAATGCTGACAAAGACTCTTATTACCCTGCACTTGGCGAAGAGTTAATAAATGATAGTAAGATGTAATCAGTATGGTCATAAACATGTCCCTTGATTATTATTTCCATTGATATCGGTGGCATCAGTCATGTTAAGCTGTCCATATCCTTTCAAAATAATGTGAAGCGAGTAAATGCTGCATGCTTACGTTCTCTCCTGCATCATTGATCTTGTGTCACTAGTCTTCGTAGCACGTACACACAGTTGAATTGCTTTTCCTCAAGGGAGCCAATGTCTCCAGGTGTGCTAATAATAAAATTAATAGCTTAGAGAAACTGCTAGCTGCAGCAATAGGACGTAAAGATGAATTCCAGTGTTTAACTGTCCTAATTCCACAGTGTACATTCTACTCAGCCTCCAATGAGCAATGTTCAGACAGTTCCACACCCAATCAATATTATTGATTACCTATTAGAATCAGCTGTAGGTATCAGAAAGACTTTTAGATGGAAATGTATAGTCCAAAACGTGATCAACAAAAAGGATCCACACAGCACCTACAATTATACAGTCAATACTCCTTGAACAAATACGTGTAATAATATTGTTAAAAGGAATGAGTAATTAATGCCTGGATCCTACAGCTAATGAGTCTTAAATAAGCCATTCTGCGCTCTGCAAGACAGCACATTAAGTCATACTGGAGAGGCTTGGTCATTGTCAAAACCAAGTCGGTTTTGTAATGTTTGTTTTGTTGTGAAGAAAAAAATAAGCAATATAAAAAAAATAAAGAAAAAATGTGCTTTATAACATAGATACAGTAATAAAGATAATAAGGATACAATTAGAAAAGTCCAAACTAATCCTAGTCTATAACTTTGTTCTATGTGATACAAAAGGGGTGGAAAAATCTGAACTAAAACTATAGGATGTGCCTTTTCTTTGGAGCATATGTGGCATTGTTAACAATATAAAAGATACTGTGCCACATGTCCAGAACATTATTGGTTGGCCAACATTCTATTTGGCCAAATCAATGTGTGTTTCTATACAACATGATGCCAGCACATATAATGCTTATAATGTTTGGGGGAGGTGGTACACTCATCTGTCCCTTTTAAACTAAGCTAACTCGATTTTGGTAATGGTACTTGTTGAATAAAACAAAAATGTTTCACAAAAATGTTCAAATGAGGGTCTTGAGTAACTACTATCTCCCTTGGTGCTCCGGCCTTAGATAGTTCTGCACACCTCTTTTTATATTTTTCCCTCCTTCTTTCTCTGGCTGAGAGTTGGTGATGGCAGACAGCTCTCTGCATTGTCTTGCGTAGCCGCAATGAGAATTGGACTTTGCTGAAAGCCAGTTGTATCCATTGTGAATGCACAGTTGTGGGCTCGGCTTAAAAGTGGTCGGTTTATTTTAAGCCTCTTCATGCATCCCCAAATTATAATGGTGTGATGCTTGTAGAGGTGAAAAGGCTATTTTTGCATATATGTATGTACATACACTCACCGGCCACTTTATTAGGTACACCATGCTAGTAACAGGTTGGACCCCCTTTTGCCTTCAGAACTGCCTCAATTCTTCGTAGCATAGATTCAACAAGGTGCTGGAAGCATTCCTCAGAGATTTTGGTCAATATTGACATGATGGCATCACACAGTTGCCGCAGATTTGTCGGCTGCACATCCATGATGCGAATCCCCCGTTCCACCACATCCCAAAGATGCTCTATTGGATTGAGATCTGGTGACTGTGGAGGCCATTTGAGTACAGTGAACTCATTGTCATGTTCAAGAAACCAGTCTGAGATGATTCCAGCTTTCTGACATGGCGCATTATCCTGCTGAAAGTAGCCATCAGATGTTGGGTACATTGTGGTCATAAAGGGATGGACATGGTCAGCAACAATACTCAGGTAGGCTGTGGCGTTGCAATGATGCTCAATTGGTACCAAGGGGCCCAAAGAGTGCCAAGAAAATATTCCCCACACCATGACACCACCACCACCAGCCTGAACCGTTGATGCAAAG
The DNA here is from genome assembly GCF_040894005.1 of Engystomops pustulosus. Classification (NCBI taxonomy): domain Eukaryota; kingdom Metazoa; phylum Chordata; class Amphibia; order Anura; family Leptodactylidae; genus Engystomops; species Engystomops pustulosus. Next base: position 55,659,167 of record NC_092414.1, on the reverse strand, counting down.
CAGGATGGATCCATGCTTTCATGTTGTTGACACCAAATTCTGACCCTACCATCCGAATGTCGCAGCAGAAATCGAGACTCATCAGACCAGGCAACGTTTTTCCAATCTTCTACTGTCCAATTTCGATGAGCTTGTGCAAATTGTAGCCTCAGTTTCCTGTTCTTAGCTGAAAGGAGTGGCACCTGGTGTGGTCTTCTGCTGCTGTAGCCCATCTGCCTCAAAGTTCGATGTACTGTGCGTTCAGAGATGCTTTTCTGCCTACCTTGGTTGTAACGGGTGGTGATTTGAGTCACTGTTGCCTTTCTATCAGCTCAAACCAGTCTGCCCATTCTCCTCTGACCTCTGGCATCAACAAGGCATTTCCGCCCACAGAACTGCCGCTCACTGGATGTTTTTTCTTTTTCGGACCATTCTCTGTAAACCCTAGAGATGGTTGTGCGTGAAAATCCCAGTAGATCAGCAGTTTCTGAAATACTCAGACCAGCCCTTCTGGCATCAACAACCATGCCACGTTCAAAGGCACTCAAATCACCTTTCTTCCCCATACTGATGCTCGGTTTGAACTGCAGGAGATTGTCTTGACCATGTCTACATGCCTAAATGCACTGAGTTGCCGCCATGTGATTGGCTGATTAGCAATTAAGTGTTAACGAGCAGTTGGACAGGTGTGCCTAATAAAGTGGCTGGTGAGTGTATATATATCTATATCTCATATCAGTGCCTAAGCACAAGGTTTATTTAATGGTCATCTATTAATAGAACATTTTACTCAAAGCTAATTCATTGACTAATGGGAAGAATCCTGCGCCTCCCTTCAGGCCCTACACAAGGTATAATTCAATGAATCAGTTTTGACTGGAGTATTCCTTTAATTGCAGTAAAATAGCTTGCAAAATAATAACTAATTATAATGGTAGAAAGTCACAAATGTTTTCTCCCAGACAAAAAAAGAATAAATGAAGGTTGCTAGGATTTAGTTACAGTTTCCTGTAACTGACTATATATCACATTTTTTTTTTCATTTATCTAAAGTTGGATTTTAGAGCGGTGCTAGAAAAAGAACACAAAAGTCTGAAAGGATGTATTAACAGATTGCATTTTCAAATTCTTATACTTATTTCTTGTGTTCATTGATAAGGTGTCTGCAGGGTATAAATAACAGAAGTACTAAAACCGTAAGAGTAGAGAAATAGAAACATGGTTTAAGAATCCCAATCCGTAAAATTGCTTACTTGAATATTTCATCTTACCTCTTTTTGTTTGATTTAATAATAACGGGATCATAAAAGAGATTTTTTAATATTGTGAATCTTTGCCAGTATTTGTAAAACACCAATCTGCCATCCCACAAAAAATAGGTCAGAGAAGGATGAAATATGTTCAACTTTGAATAACACTTTTAGTGATTCTGCACATATGGTGGTAGATGGCCCAAACTGTTTTATTTGTCCAATTACCAAAATATGTTTGTGACTTTGGGTTTTTCATTATCTACTTTTTGTTTTAGTTTATTACAAACGAATAGATTTTTTTTCAAATTGTTTTTGCAAATTCTTTTAATTTGAAAATTGATTAAAAATTATGTATGTAAAAGATTTCCCTATTTATAGTAGAAGCAATGTTTCTTCTAAATAATGTTTAGTATTTTAGATAAACTGAGTAGTATTAGTGATGATTTCCTTTTTCCTATTTTCCTTTTCTTTATTCTTTTTTCCTAAATTTTCCTGTATTCCTGTAGCTGTGTACTCATGTAAAAATAATAGATGTGTGTCTGGACCTCTATAGTGGAGCCACAAAGCTACTGGACTAATCCAAAGGTCCACTATTAAATACAGTCTAATAAAAATATCTCAAACTATGTTTTTCCTAGAAGCAGCTGTGGAGTTGAAACCCTGGGTCAGGTGTTGATGCAACATGCAAAAGGGATTTTATATATTTAATTAAAGCAGGGTGTTATACTTTATAATACAGGCAACACTATATTTTCATTGTGCTCTATAGCAAGTTACACTAAGGTTCAATCTCTAGATAAAGTAAAGTATAGAATGGAAGAGTAAAAAAAAATACATGGAAAAATCTCCAGATTGACATTTGGGTATATGGTTGCCATGCATATTAGAGTATAAACTAACCTGGTAGCGTAACGGCATGACGTAGCACGCAAGTCATGCTGCACGGCTCCCCTCGTCTGCTGTCTCCGCGGCAACCAGCATAGATCGTGGTGATCTGAGCCGTCCCGCACACGGGAGAAGTCTCATCGCTGGACGGATGGCTACAACAAGAGGGTGGATACCTCTGGCATAAGGGGTGAACCCGTTGGTGGCGCTGCGGACGTCTGGGGAGTGACGGTAGAAAGCGGGGCGGAGGGTCCGTCAGCTGACCAAGTAGGAGCTCCAGCGGTGACCTCGAATACAGGAGATGGAGGCAAACAGTGGACGACGCGGAAGACGCGTGGACCGTGCGGTGAGCTGTGACACGTCGGGGGTCCACGCGGTATGATTGCTGCCCAGCCTGGAAGCCTGGAGGTCTAATATTGTCTGGAGCCCTTTATTTCTAATGTTGACGAAGATATAGGATGGTCCCGTAGAAGCCCCGATACCCTGGGAACCTGTGGAAGTTGCGGGATTGGTGAGATAAACCCATTTAAATCCATTTAATCCCTAATTGGAAAGGGAGTAAACTAGCTTTGTACTAACTTCTGTACTAACTGGCTTGGCACTTAGTGTAATATCTATGAAGAGCTTCGCTGTTACTCTTTTGTGCTTCTGTGTGTTTGCCAATTAACAGCGTGCTGGTCGACTGTTGGTATACGAATAAGGCCGCTTGGTGAGTGTAAGCCGAGTTGTGGAAAATTGTGTCTGGCCACTACTAATTGCCTCACTACCACTACTTTTATTAACACTATCACTACGGACTGGATGCCGGACTAAGGAGGGGAAGGAGAGGCGAGAAATTTCTACTAACTGCTATTGACTAACCCCTACTAATACTGATTCTACTAACTAATTCCCTACTTGAGTTGAGGAACTTTGCGAGATCAACAAACGGAAAATCAGTGTTTGAATGTTTAAATACTAAGCTGGCTCTATATATTGGTTTATGATTACGGACAATAGGATATAAGTTTGCTTTCTATGTATAATACTCATATATGGTCGTACATTTTCATGCTGATTTAATAGCATTCTTGGTGGTATAGAGGAACGGGTATACTGATTAACCATTAGGTTATTTATCTGTGGTATATTGCGATCTGTTAATTTGTAGGCTAACTACCCAAAAGGTTACTTATCGGTGATATATTAAGAATTTGCAAATAGTAGGCTGTCTAACCAATCGGATTTTGATCTGGGATAGTTCAAGAACTGGCTAATGTGTACAGATATTGTTACCAGTAGGGAGGAGGGCCAAGTGGGAAAACGGGGAAAAATGGGACCTAAAAATGTAGCAAGGAAGTCCCTGGGCTCCCCGAAAGAAAAAGGCAGTGGCAAGGGAGAGAATTTAGCCAAATTAGACAAACTATGGAAGTCCCCCCCAGTGAAAACACGGGCGATGCCCACTGTACAAAAAAGTGATCTTCAAGAGGAAAAAAACAAACCTCAAGGGTCTAGATACTCCCCGCTAGAGGGAGAGGAACAATTAGAAGAGGATTCAGGGGAAGGGGGGGGAGAATCCCATGTTAAAAGAAATTCTACTGTCTATCAAGTCATGCAATGCAGCGATAGTGGAGTCGGAGGTTTAAGAAACGAGATGTCGCTTCTAAGGGAAGATCTAAATAAAGTTAGGGATAGACAGAAGTCCACGGAAGAAAAGGTGCAAAAGCTGGAGAAAGAAATGGGCTCAGTTAAAAAAATAACTAATGACCTCAGCCACGAGAATGGAAAATTGAAAGATAAAATAACCGAGCTAGAGGACAGATCTAGAAGAGCTAATATCAGAATTATTGGGGTGCCTGAGAAGGCTGAAGGTCCGAACCCGACTAATTTTGTGAAAGATTGGTTGGTAAAGATCATTGGGAAGGAACGCCTATCTGAAAATTTCGATATAGAACGAGAACATAGGATCCCTGGTACCCTGCACATACCCGGAAATCCTCCTCGAACACTGATCTGTAAAACGGTCCTTTCTAGGGATAGGGATTTTAAGAAGAGCCCGGGAGCTAAAGGATTTAACTTATGAGGGGTCTACAGTGGCTTTCTATCCAGACTTTTCTAGGGATACTCTACAAAAAAAGGAAAAGCTTTGTAGAAGTAAAAAAGAGGTTAAGGGATAAGGGTATCCCATACTCGTTGATTTTCCCAGCGAAATTGAAAGTTATCCATCTGGGCCAGTCGCATTTTTTCACTTCCCCAGAACAAATCTCTGAATGGATGGATTTAAAGGGATTATAAATATAAGGACACGATAAAATAAACATAATACGGGTAAATATGGTTGTTGGGGAGACAGCTAGGGCGGGGGGAGGTAGGTGGCTTTAGTAGATAGAGTTCCATATGCTTATGGGACACTGGTGGGGGTGGGGGAGGGAGAATTCCCTGTGCTGGAGCCAAAAATGGGGTGGCTTTCTTTTTCTCTTTTTACTATTTTCTCTGAAAATTAAACTCCGATGCTGTTCGAATATGATATGTGGTAAACAATGGGAACAAGGCAGAGGAATGAAAGACCGCACGAAGCGACGTATAATATTTGACTATATTGGAAAACAATTACCTGCTATTGTTATATTAGTGGAAACCCATCTGGAAAATGAGTTCATCCAGTTAATTAATAGGAGTTGGGTGGGTCAGTCGTACAGTGCGGTCTTTTCATCCTATGTGAGAGGTGTTTCCATTTTGATACATAGAACTATTGAGTTCAAAGTACTGGAGCATGTCTGCGATAGGGAAGGGCGATACGTTTTCCTATGTGGATTACTAGAGGGTAAGAAATGTGTAATTGCAGGGGTGTACATACCTCCTCCGTTCTGCTATGATGTCTTGCGAAAACTAGTCCAGTTCATAACTAAGGTGGGAGAATGCCCGGTATGGGCTATGGGGGATTTTAATTCTGTTTTTTCAAACTCTAAAGACCGAATAGGTAAAAATAAATTAACCCAATTGGGGCGGATGGAAACAGGTCTAAACAGATTCTGTGAGGAAATAGGTCTTATAGATGTATGGCGGAAATTGAAGGGGGATGTGCCCGCATATTCTTGTTACAACCGTACTTACAACTCCTTCTCTAGAATAGATTTGGCTCTGGCAAATGAGTTAGCAATTGTGGAGACGGTAAAAATGCGCTATGATAACCGTATTATTTCAGATCATTCACCTGTAGTCATTGAACTTGTAAGGAACAACAGTAAGGGAATAAGATACTGGAAATGTAATCCACATTGGCTGGTGTTAATATCAAATGAGGATAAGATCAAGAATGAGCTGGGTGGGTTTATTGAGGCTAACGCTGAGGTAAATGATTTGGCCCTGTTTTGGGACACACTGAAATCCTTCCTAAGAGGAATACTAAATACAGAAATCATTCATATGCGCAAACAGTTTATGAGGCAAGAAAAGGAGTTGAAGGAGACAGTGCAACAAAGAGAAAGAGAAGTACAGAGCAATAGAACCCAGTATAACCTGGACAAGTATAACAAAGCTCAGGAAGAGTATAACAACTATTTGACTAATAAGACAATGCATAAACAATTCTTCTTAGATCTGAAAGGACACTGTGAAAGTGGGATCCCTGCTAAGGGGCTTATACAAAAGATCAAGAAACAACAAGACCTAACTAGAATTAAAGCTATTAAAGATAGGGATGGGAAAGTAGTAACAAAGGAGGAGGATATTAAGGAAATTTTCCTTCAGGTTTATAAAAATATTTATACCTCAGATTTGGATGCCTCGTGACAGGAGATTAAGGAATATCTGGGAAAATTACATCTACCTGAGATAGGGATAGAAGGGAGGAATACTATAGTGAGTACAATAACAACCTTGGAACTGGAGGAAACTATAGCCTCATGTAAAGGCAAGGTCTCCCCGGGAATAGATGGGTTACCATTGGAGGTGTATAAAAGATTTGGGAATATTCTCTTACCAGTTCTAGTTAAAGTGTGGGAAAAAGCGCAGGAGGTAGAGAGTTTTCCAGAATCATGGTATGAAGCTATCATAGTTTTAACTCACAAAAAAAATAAAGACCCACTTGATGCCGATTCATATCGGCCCATTTCCTTATTAAATGCCGATGCCAAGGTGATGGCCAAACTGTTAGCTAATCGTTTAAAGAGATGGGCCCCCGCTCTTGTACATGAGGACCAGAGTGGATTCATCTTGGGACGGAATATTAAAACTAATATTAGACGGTTATTTCTAGGTATGCAACTAGGTCAGGGGGGTCCCGCTCCATCCTGTCATTGGACGCGGCGAAAGCCTTTGACAGGGTGGAGTGGGCCTTTTTATGGGAGGTATTGCTGAAGTTTGGTTTGGGGACTAGATTTGTGGCTTGTATTAGGGTGAACGGAGATCTCTCTCCGTTCTTCCCTTTAACAAGAGGCACCAGACAGGGGTGTCCCCTATCACCCCTACTATTTGCGCTTTTTATTGAACCTTTAGCAGCCAAGGTAAGGGAAATGAAAGAGATCGTAGGAGGAGGGTATGGAGGTGAGCAGGATAAGATCATGCTGTTTGCAGACGACATCCTGCTGGTCCTGAAAGAGTCAGAAATATCTGTCCCCGTGGCTCTGAAAATAATTAGGGAGTTCGGAACAGTTTCTGGGTTCGAGATTAATCTGCAAAAATCAAGTATGACCCCGTTGGAGGATTACTGTCCGGGGGATCCGGATGCATTAGAATTAAAAATTGCAGATACATTTGACTACTTAGGTTTACGGATTAGCCCAAGGATAGAAGATTATCCCATTCTGAATTTATCACCATTATTGGCAAAGATTAAACTAAAAATTAACGTTTGGTCTAGTCTCCCTCTAACAAGAGCAGAGAGAGTAGTACTAACGAAAAGTATAATACTGCCTCAGCTTCTCCATGTCTTAAGCAATTGCCCCTGCTGGTTAGAAAAAAAATGGTTTGGATTCATAAGGGCCATAATTAATAAGCTGCTATGGGGAAGGAAGAAGGTCCGTATTAAGCAGGAGGTTTTATGGAGAAGTAGAAAAAGGGGGGGCTTAGCCCTTCCTTCTTTTTTCCATTATTTTTTGGCGGCTCAGATCCAATTTATTGCAGAAAATAAAAAGAATGGCGCATTCCTAGCACTAATGGAGCTGGTGAAGGGAAGTTATGACTCGTTATTCTCCTTACTGGAGTCAGGTCAGTTAAATAAGAAAGAGCTACGGAGAATCCCGATTATAAGACTGCTGGTTAATAGCTGGGCAGGTTTTAGGAACATATTAGGAGTTAAAGGGAGTTTTGAATGTACACCATTATTTGGAAATGTGAATTTACCGGAGGTGTTAAAATTAGAAGATATGGTTTGGTTTAAGAAGGGTGTTAAATATGTGTCACAAATTGGAAGGGAAGGAATTGGGGCCCCATTTCAATGGTGGGTAAACCAAGGGTTACTCATGGATAAGGATGTAATTAGATATAGGCAAATATCTCACGCATTGAAGAATGAAAAAAAAATAGATATTTTCTTAATTGAAGATAACACTAAGTGGAATGTTATATGGAATATGGAATTGGCACCAAAAAACTTAGCAAAAACATATCACTTTTTAAGGAATACTAGTGAGCAGAATTCATTTCACGTGTTTCGGGTTAAATGGGAGAAAGATGTAGGTGGTATCTCTGGAGAACAATGGGGGGTAATTCTAAAAAATGTTCAGAGATGCTCGATGAATTTAAACCACAGGTGTACACAATTGAATATATTATATAGGGTTTATTATACACCAGCACTGTTGTGTAAGATGGGGATTAGAAATGACTCCTGTTGCCATAGATGTAGGAGGGAAAATGCTGATTTGATGCATGTTCTATGGATGTGCCCAGGATTAGAGGACTATTGGGGTGGGATATTTGATAAGATAGAAGACCAGCTAGGAATAGTAGTACCAAGAACAGCAATATTTGGTTTACTGGGATACATAGCAGAGGAAGTGCGAGATGGGAAGAAGAGAGAGCTAAGTATTAAACTCATCTTTATTGCAAGGTTAACGATTGCTAAACACTGGAAAGATGACAAACCCCCTAGACTTAAGGAATGGTTAAATTCTGTGACCAGAATCAAGAGTTATGAATGCGCATATGAGAAATGGTATAGAGGAGGAAACAAATTAAAAATCATATGGGATCAATGGAATTTATAACAGCAATTCGGAGTTCGAGCAAATAAATAAGTAGGAAAGAGAAATAATCAAATAAGTATAAGTAAATTTATGTAATAGCAGGCACCAGCACAGGGAAGAAGGGAGGGGGGGAGGGGGGGATGGAGGGGATTATAAGATTAAAGAAGAATTGAAGAAATATTTATTATACGTATTCTGATCAATGGTATAAATGTTTCCTTATTAATCTATGTTTCCTATTATGTGCCATGTACAGCGGAGCAAGGCTTTACTCCAGGTAAACTGATTCAATTTTGTATTGGGAACATTCTTTTAATGGTATGAAGAGCCCACTGGAAGCGTATGGAAAAGACATAATTACGGTTTGATGAATACTAAGTAGTATATTGTATAGGCCCTGTATAAATTGTTAAAACTTACATAGTGTAATGGAATATACTGTTAAATATGAGAATATAAGGAAGATTAATTGTGCATAATAGAAATGAAAAAAAAAAAAAAAGAGTATAAACTAACCTTAATATAATCCCAGGCACCTTACCACAACAAACTGTAAGAACTTATTGACTCATCCCCTCATTAAAGACATGCCTAGCATCCTCCGCTAACTAATGAAATGCCTTGCAGCAGCCTCCCTCCATCATGATATGTCCTGCACCAGGTTCCCTTCACTAATGAAATTCCCTGCAGCTGTCTTCTACATAATTAAATGCCCAGGAGCCTCCCCTCAAAATGAAATGCACTGTTTAGGCCCCACCAGCATCAGCCTCCCCTCACTAATAAAATGCCATGCAGCAGCAGCTTCCCGCAGTAATGAAATGCCCTGAAGCTACTCCTTGTTTTATAAATAAATTTAACCCAGTACTTACCTCTGCTGCTCCCCATGGCCCCTCTTAAAATATACAACAGCAGCTTTTCCACTCTAGAATGTCCAGCAGCAGCCTCCCCTCACAAATGAAATCTCCAGCAGCTTTCCCATACTAAAATGTCCAGCAGCCTCTACTCACTATTAAATTGTCCACTACCAGCTGCCCCTTGCTAAAAAATGTCCAGCAGCCTCCCTTTATCAATAAAATGTCTGACAACAGCATCCTCAAACTAGTAAAATGTCCAGCACTAGCCTCCCCTCACAAATGTCCAGACGTGACTTTCCCATACTATTAAAAAGTGGCAAAATGTCCTCGAGGATGTAACATAGGGCTTCCATGACCTCTCAGTCTCACGATGGAGCCCCACACATGTCCTATTTCGCACTCAACAGTGATTCTGGGGGTCCATAGTGAAACCAAGGCTACTTTTTGCAAGCTTCCAGGTATTCTCATAAATTTTGATTCCTGGTCTTGGGACTCCATTGCCATGAATGGTCAGGAATTTTTCATGAAATTCAGATTCAAATTCTATTTGTCCAAGTCAATTCACTCATCTTTAGTCAACGTATAAAAATAGTAAGCAAAAAGGTAATAATTAAAAATTTTAGGTACCATATTTCATAGCAGTGGACTTAGGACTACAATCATTTACAGACGATACATTTATCATACAGAAATTTAACTTGCAATTATTTAACAGACACTTAGTTAAGCATATTTGTGTCAAATAACTGCCTTTTTACAAGCAGAGGGTCAATGGTTCAAAATTAGAAGAAGCCACAAAGTAGATTTCCAGACAATAGAAAAATAGCATTATCCAGCTCATCCATAGAATTTTCTCAGCCAAGAAAATTGCCAAACAGCATCATATGAGTGCCATGACACTTGGAAGAATACAAAATGTAGACCATCAATTCATTCCAAAGCCTAAAGGGGGACATCCAGGCAAACTTTTGGAGTCAACAAGTCAGATCATAACATGGTCTATGAGTTTTGTGGAGATGGCTTCATAATAATGTTTCATAATAATGAGATTGCAGACAACTTTCAGGAATGGAAGCCCCAAAAAGGTTAAAATGCCTTCAATTATAAGTTTGCAAAAAAGTATAAAAAGTGAACAGTAAAAAACTGATGATTTGAAACAATAAGATAACATTATGCAGGATGGGGTGGGCGTCGGGCGGGTCTTAGTGACGCAGCCCTCCACAGCACAGCATGGTACCTGTTGTACGTCACGGGGTGGGTCTTAGTGACGCGGTCCTCCAGCACAGCATGGTGTGTTCCTGACGGGGTGGGGCGGCAGGCGCTCCTTAGTGGAACCCCCCCGGCAGAACATGTTATGTGGGGCGTGCTGGGGCAGCAGACTGGATTCAGTGACGCGGCTCCTGGTACCGGTGTTCAGTGTGTAGTGCTGCTAAGCAGCAGCGCTGTATACACTGATGCTCAATGTACAATGCTGCTCCCACTGATTCAGGGAAACAAGCCTGGTGCTCCCACTCATTCTGAACCTATGGTAAGTTGAATCACATTCTCATTATAAATGTCATAATTATATGATAAGTATGCACTAAGCTCCACCCCTCCATAACCCCACCCCATATGACCAAAGCCCAGCCCCCACCCCCACCGGGCCATGGAAAACTAGTCTAGCTTAAAGCAGGTCCCTGGTGCAAAAAAGGTTGCTCTATTGGATTGAGATCTGGTGACTGTGGAGGCCATTTGAGTACAGTGAACTCATTGTCATGTTCAAGAAACCAGTCGGAGATGATTCCAGCTTTATGACATGGCACATTATCCTGCTGAAAGTAGCCATCAGATGTTGGGTACATTGTGGTCATAAAGGGATGGATATTCCCCACACCATGGCACCACCACCACCAGCCTGAACCGTTGTTACAAGGCAGGATGGATCCATGCTTTCATGTTGTTGACGCCAAATTCTGACCCTACCATCCGAATGTTGCAGCAGAAATCGAGACTCATCAAACCAGGCAACGTTTTTCCAATCTTCTACTGTCCAATTTCGATGAGCTTGTGCAAATTGTAGCCTCAGTTTCCTGTTCTTAGCTGAAAGGAGTGGCACCTGGTGTGGTCTTCTGCTGCTGTAGCCCATCTGCCTCAAAGTTCGACGTACTGTGCGTTCAGAGATGCTCTTCTGCCTACCTTGGTTGTAACGGGTGGCAATTTGAGTCACTGTTGCCTTTCTATCAGCTCGAACCAGTCTGCCCATTCTCCTCTGACCTCTGGCATCAACAAGGCATTTCCGCCCACAGAACTGCCGCTCACTGGATGTTTTTTCTTTTTCGGACCATTCTCTGTAAACCTTAGAGATGGTTGTGCTTGAAAATCCCAGTAGATCAGCAGTTTCTGAAATACTCAGACCAGCCATTCTGGCAACAACAACCATGCCACGTTCAAAGGCACTCAAATCACCTTTCTTCCCCATACTGATGCTCGGTTTGAACTGCAGGAGATTGTCTTGACCATGCCTACATGCCTAAATGCACTGAGTTGCCGCCATGTGAGTTGCTGATTAGAAATTAAGTGTTAACGAGCAGTTGGACAGGTGTACCTAATAAAGTGGCCGGTGAGTGTATATGCATATGCTCACATGACATCTGTAGTTTATAATCAGTGTATAAAATGATGGTAACCTCATGTTCAAAGCTCCAATGGACATTGAGATATTGAGCCTGAAATTTAAAATTTTATTTTAAGATTTCAAAATTACATTTACTTTGTCTGGTTTTCCATAGGCATTCTCTTTATGAAAGTACATCAAAAAATGTAAAAGAAAGCTGACTTCAAAGTTTTTAGTGAAATTCATTTTTTTCTGACTTTCTTTTTTTAAATAAAAGTTAGATGAACATAAACAGGGATATCTAAAGAAGAAAGTTGCACTGACTTTAAAGGGTTTGTACAGCTCTGGGACATTTTTTCTTTAGATGACAACATTTTTAAAGGGGTAAAAATAAATTCCATGATCGATATTTACTTTGAAATGCTTTCTCTTCTGTAGAAGCTTTTTCTCATACTCACTTCATGTGCAAATAATATGCATCAAAAAACTAGCCTAGTGTCTCAGGATGTACATATATATAATGTACTAATAGAAGTATACAAGACCCATTTATATAAACCACAAACAAATAACAACCAAATATAACTAATACTAAAAAGGCTTATTTTATGGTCAGAAATGGATCAGACCATAAACAAATTAAAAGCAACTGTCTTAAAATATATATGGGGTGGTGGCTAAGCCCTCATATGAAATATTTAATATCCACATAAAGTATATCACTAGTGCAAAAATAATACAACATAGGCAGTAGACCTATACAGTAAGGTGTTCAACTGACCACATGGAGCCAACACATTGCAGTCCCTGGGTTCCATACAAGATAGCTTCCTTAAGTTTGCACTTAAGCTGAATTTGTATGCTAGTCAGAACTGTATATTTTATAATTGTATCTCCAGACAATTTTTTGGGGATTTTCAACATTTTTTGCTGTAATTGGAAGAAGGATTATCAATAAAGCTTCATTGCAGACACCTTACAGTTGACCATTGCAGCCGGGGATTGAACTAAAGCATCAAAAGAACTCCACCGTATGTAACTAGGGGTTATCTGTAAGTTGGGTGTCCTTAAGTGGGGGACTACCTATACAACCAGAATGTAGCATGATGCACAAAAATAAGATGGGGGCAAAGATTACATGGCCACCACCACAGCTCCGTAATATGTGTTGCGCTTGAGCTTCCTGATGGGTGTGAATAAAACACATACTAATTTTCCATGCACACAAACATGCAATATCAGGTCCTTGTGTCATTGTCATGTGAAGTTCACTCACATACTATTGATCACAGAGAAAACACTGCCTGAGTCACAAACTCAGACAGAAACAGGACCAGATTCAAAATGTGATCAAACACATGGCTGTGTGCATGAGCCCATTGATACACATTTGTGTGATTGTAGCATAATGCTGATAAATGGTGAGAAGGAGAAGAGTATGGCTATGAGAAACACCATGAGATGTCAGGAATCTTCTGTAAGAAGTAATGCAAGAGAATTGATTTTATCATAAAGCAGGATCCATTTTGTTTCTCCCACCCCCATAAATTTTATATGGGCCTATCATGTTTAAGTAATTGAAAAAACATGTAACTGTAATAGTGTAGTGCACTTACTTATTTGATCCTTGAGATTAAGAAAACATTCAAACACAGCCGAATGTACCGTATGTCTGTAGTTTTTTTCATTGTAGATAGAATTTTTATTTGTTTCAGTTGCAAATATGAATTTCTCATTTATTATTTTTGCTGTTGAAAAATTATTATAAAATTCTACTGAATGTTCTCGGTAAAACAAAAAATATACGGCAAATAATTGTAGTGTGACATTTATAAGCCTCGATCTAATGGCCCTTAATTAAGCAAAGAAAACTGCAAGATCAACTGAGATCAATGTGACTCATGTTAGAATATCAGAATTATCGAGTTTGGACAATAACCAGCAAGATATCTAAAAAAAAAAATTCTGTACATCATATACAGGCAGTCCCCGGGTTACATACAAGATAGGGTCTGTAGGTTTGTTCTTAAGTTGAATTTGTATGTAAGTCAGAACTGTATATTTTATAATTGTAATCCCAGCCAGATCTTTTTTGGTCTCTGTGACTATTGGATTTAAAAAAAAAAAAAACAGTTTTTTGATAACTGTTACAGCTGTTTATTGTAGCGTAGGACTAAAGTACAGTAAATTACCAATATCCAGAGGTCCGTTTGTAACTAGGGGTCGTATGTAAGTCGAGTGTTCTTAAGTAGGGGACCGCCTGTACTGTGTATATTGATATATAGACAATTATTCAGCTATGACACATTTCAAGTAAGAAAGTAAATATTTAACATAGACTAATAAAAGCTACAGAAAGAATAAAAACATTAATCTGTGTATAAGTGCTTTGATAAAATGATAGAACAACACTTAAGTTTAAGCTCAATCAATTCTGTGTGAATAACTGCTTCTCCAGTGGAGATATATACAGAACAATTTGGGATGACTGACAAAAATCTTCTTTTCAGGATGAGAAATGGCTACAAACCACAGTAAGTTGATACATTGACCTACAAAACCGCTAACGATTACCATAAAATCACCATCTTGTTGTTTTGATTCCATGCTGGTTTCCTAGAAATAAATGATTGTTCACAAACAGATAGGACGATGTGGTATTAAACTGAGCTGCACTGCCACCTAGCTTCTTCCCATACAGAATGCCTCTAAAGCACATCTGCTCTGAACAAAGATACAGTGGAAAATTAGCTTAATGAAAGCTTTCAATCGCTGAATGAAATGGTATTACAGGTGGATTAACACTTTGGCTTCATAGGAAGATTCAAAGCTGCTCAAAGGGTATGAAATGCACAGCCATTTACTAGAATTCCTCAGTAAATGAAATTCATTTTTTTCAGCTCTGCCCACACCAGTAAAAGCGCGAGCACACGCACGTATCCCATGTACACATTGACACATATACAGGCTAGATGTTGTGCTATTTAGGTACATGACTTTACTACCCAGTTAGTAGCAAAATTTCATAGATAATCACTAATGAGAATGCAAGAAGGTAGCACACAACTTCTTATCTGAGCTCAGTGTTTTTTGTTTTTTTTTTATTATACACACAGACACATCCCAAAGAATATCCTTATTTTCTTTGGGATGTGTCTGTGTGTATAATGAAACCTTAAGCTCGGGGTTGTATCAGCACCTACAAACTAATGGATTCCTGGTAAATCGGAAGAACAATGAAGAATAGAATAAAAACAGTGAACACAGTGAACACAAGGATCATATAAGTGAAAAACACAGTGAAGAATAGATTGCAGATGTTTGGCACATCTGCTTACTTGACGGAAGATACGCGCGAAACGGTGCGAACAAAATAGTACGTGAAGAACAATATATATGTGTGAAGAACACATTGAAGAACATGGTGAGCAGGACAGAGACATCGGGGCAGCGGCAGCACGGAGACATCGGGGCAGCACGGAGACATCGGGGCAGCGGCAGCACGGAGACATAGGGGCAGCCGCACAGAGACATCGGGAAGGGCAGGGAGATCGGGGAGACTTCAGTGGAAGAAGAGGAGCGGATTCCGGGACAGCGTATCTCCTGACAAGTAAGCAGATGTGCCGTACATCTGCAATCTATTCTTCACTGTGCTTTTCACTGCGTTTCTCACTCAAATGATCCTGTGTTCACTTTTTTTATTCTATTCTTCACTGTTCTTCACATCTGCTAACTTGTCGGGAGATAATATACGCGCGGAACAGTGAAGAATAGATTGCAGATGTTTGCATACATCTGCTAACTTATCAGAAGACATTCTTTTTCAATTAAATAACACATTTTATTCCCGAACCATGGTCCCTTTGAAAAATGCTTGAGTCTCCCATTGACTTCAATGGGGCTCGTTATTCGAGACGAGCACTCGAGCATCTGGAAAAGTTTGTCTCGAATAACAAGCACTCGAGCATTTTAGTGCTCGCTCATCTGTACTCACAAAGCCATTGTTTTCTATGGGTGTTCTCATATTGGCTTGTATTTTCACCAGATCCGATGTCCGTGGAAAAAATTATGAAACCTGTCCTATTTTTTTCAAGGATGCGGATCACGGAAGGCAATGAAATGAAACATCCGTTGTTTTTGCTAATGAGGCTTAAAAAATAGGTGTGCTGTTTGAAAGTATTGTTAATCCCTCATTTTGTTGTTGACCCGGAGACAAAACGGAGGAAAAACAGAGACAAAACACGCAACTTAACAGGGTATTTCCATTTCAGCAAATTAATATAAATTTTTGTATTATGAAAAGTCCTACAATTTTCAAATATACTTTCTGTATCAATTCCTCATGGTTTTTTACATCTCTGCTTGCTGTCCTTCTATAGAGAACTTCCAGGTTTACTTCCAGTGGACAGAAATCTGACCATGGTCAAACAGGTGCACAGCTTGTTAGTAATGAGACAGTAATGAGAATTGTGTGATATAACGAGCCATGCACCTGTGTGACCATGGTCAGATTTCTGTCCACTGAAAGTAAACAATGAAGATTCCTATAGAATGACAACAAGCAGAGATCTAGAACCCTTAAGAATTGATACAGAAAGTCTATTTTGGAAAACTCTTACATTTGATTGTACAAACAAAAATATTTATTTGCTGAAATGGGAATACCCCTTTAGGCTTAGCACCAATGCCAATGTGAAAGAGCCCTTAAACTGATTAGTGATGTTGATTTTAAAGCGTGACTGTCCTCTGAGATAATTTTTAATGTAGTATGGAAGGGAGTGTTGTTAACATTTCTGTAGTATACTCAATAAATTCTGCTTAATTTGCAAATAAAAATCAGGCTACATAGCTCCCTCGTATAGAGATCCATGTTAAAGTCTGTATTCTGTGGTTCTGTCCAGAGCTGTCCAAACTAAGAGTAGAGATGAGAGTCCTGTCTATTGTCTGGTAGATGAACTGCCTTGAAAATGAGGAAGCAACACTGTTACAAGGTCAACTTTACAGTCAACACTTATGGGGGGGAAAGTGGGATACAGGCTTGCGTGCGGAGCCCATAACATCACTGGCTGTGTGAGTGTGGGGGTTGTGGAAGGGAGGCGGCAGGTACGCGTGCGTGCAGAGCCCAGGCCGCGACATCTTAGGCTGCAGGCCCAGAGGGGAGTGGTGCAGGCCCCTGGTTAAGCCCCTGAGTGCATGGATGCCTTGATCAGCCAAGTCTGCTATTTCTGTGGCAAAAACTATTGCAGGTTATAGCTGCATATGATACCAGAACAGACATGGAACATATTTCAATCTAAGGATCAGTGATCCCAGTGAACACTAAACGCACATTTCAAGAATAAAAGTGTACTTAACCTGCTTCAGTTCCCTGTTCCCTTTTTGCCATCTGGATTGGTTTGTTGCTCTTCTGGCTGGGCTGAGTGTTGGTAGTCATGGTTCCCCAAGCCAACCAGCCTCAGTAAAATCAATCAGTGATTGCTTGGCCACAGCGTTTTATTGACCCCCAACACGAATGGTCAATTTACCAACTAGGATCAGCAGCACATGAGCTGGAGAAGGTTGATGATTCTTTTTTTCTGCTGCCTCTATTCTTGGAAACTTCTATTAATATTAAACTATGAATGCTGTAGCAAATTTGATTTCACATGGATAGACTTACATTTCAGGTTCCAATTTTTTAATTTTAAGCACTTAAAATCTGACCAACAGTAGATCCCCAATAGACCCCCTTAAAGAAAATCTACCATCAAAATCATGAATGGTAAAGCGTGGGCACTTACTCATAGATCCAGGCACAGTGCCTCCCAAACCCAAATCTTATACTCAAAAGGACATCCACCCATGAAATCCTCATACATCTGTACATTTGCTCTCAATATACATGTACACATGAGCCATTTCATGATCTTTGAGGAGCCTACAAAGGTCCTGAAACCTTAGATTGAAAACAGCAGAAGGGACACAAGAAGCTGATTCTAGTACCATATTTAGGAAGTGAATTTGTAAGGGGCTATACTATTTATACAACCCAGAGCCCATAGCAGTTTTATTTCTCTCCTGATTACTAAAGCCTCTCTGAGTTCTAGCTTCTCAGACAGTTTCACTCTCTTACCCTCCCACTTTATCCCGCAGCACTTCCCCCTCCCTCTACCTTATGTAATATCATTGCAGCATGGAAAGTTTGTGCACATGGTGAGAGTGCTTCTTGCATACTGTAACAGCCCATGAAGCTACAGCATAGAGGGGCTCTGGTAACACCACCAGGAGCCCATCTAGTTCATTATAATAATTTTTAAAGTTGATTTCAGAAGCAAGGTGGCCATGGATAACAAATATAAGTACATTATGGTGTTTCGATCTGTGAGTAAGTGTCCCTGGTTTAATCTGCCTGATCCTGATGGTAGATGTCCATAAAAGCAAGAGCTTTATATTGTTGTTATGCATTGCGATTTTCTTTGTAAAAAGAAAAATTTTAGCACAATTGCTATATCATTAATATTAGACAAAATGCTAGTAGGAAATGCTTAAATCAAACACACATTTCTCCAGTTTACAATCTATGACACGTGAATACAAATTCTTTGCTATCCTGCTACAAGATAATGTTTCATTAGCAATGCTCCTTCACGCTTTCTTGGTGTGTTTTTCACACAGTGTTAAAACAATTAACTAATATTAAACAGCCATGGAGAAGATTTGAATTGGATTGATGCATTACACGATGAGCTGTTTATGAGGGTTAATAGCAAATGTTAATCAATATACATGGAAGATCTGCTTCCAATACGGGGATTTTTTTTTGCTTTTTTGCTAATGAATCCTTATTACATCTATTGACTTGCTCTGAATGACAGTTCTGAAAGCACTGTAGTCTTTTTCTAGATGGATTGGCTCCGATGCTAAAATTATACACAAGAATGCAATGATCATTTTGTTAACATATAAGATGCAGTACAGTTTTAGTCCGAGACTCATTGAAATGAGTAGGAAATGAAGCATAGCCAGTCTTTATAATTAGAAATTCCACAAAATGACCTAATATATTCTCACATGGGTGTTCGGTCATACTGTCTCTTTAATTGGATATTGAATAAATGATACACTTTAATCAATGTTACTTTGGATTCTACGGATCTTAACCCTTGATTTTCTTTGGCTATATGGGTTGAGTTACTCCCCCCGTCCGTTATGAGTCATTCCCTTGTGCAGTCAAAGTGTTAATTGGTAAATATAGATTAAGTGCAATATTCACTTTATTGTGTATACCTCAAAGATGATAAAGGTTCCCCAGAGTATCAATAGGCTCACCTTCCCTTATTACAGAGACGTGAAAGATAAGAGAAAAAAGAACAAATGGCAGAATTTAATTTCCCTATTAACTAAAATAACAGCATATAGATGCACAGATAATGACTCTTGGCTGTATTTGCTTATTAGAATTTTAATGACAGTTATGACCTCTATAGAAGGGTTACCTTTCAGATAAGGACTCAAATCTTTTAAGACTCATTCTTTTGGGTATTATAATTTTCTGTGTTTAATATTTCGAAATAAAATAAAAAGACAAAGAAAACATGTCCCGGTATTATCATAAAAGCGTAGTCATGTAGATGAAGAAAACGCAGTGTACTGTAAGTCTGGTGTTAAAAGGACGCAGATTGTCTGGAAAAATGGAGGACGTGAATTGCCTTTAGGCTATATTCACATGTGACAGGTTTGTTGCAGAAATATCTACCACTGATTTTGATGGTTCATGGGAGAAAATTATGATAGTTGGATGAAGGTTTTTAGATTGCATTTTTGCTGGGGGTTTTGTGCAAATTTGTTCGACTTTTAGAAGGCACACCTAGGAGTATGGTAAGTGCCACTAATCCTTATATGTGCCTTATTTGTCATTGTAATTTGCCTTCCAGATGTTGGTTCTGGATTTACCCCACCAGACGTAGGAAAGACATCAGAATGGGTTGAGAGTCTATTCAGAACTTTTTAATGATTTACACCTAAAAGGTCACAAAATCACTGCAGCCATGAACACCTCATAAACCAGATGTATCAATCAGTCTAAGCCCCTATGATACATCCAACAGGCCGCAGAGCAGTTGCAAGGAGTTTTGACAGCAGCGC
Source organism: Engystomops pustulosus (assembly GCF_040894005.1). Classification (NCBI taxonomy): domain Eukaryota; kingdom Metazoa; phylum Chordata; class Amphibia; order Anura; family Leptodactylidae; genus Engystomops; species Engystomops pustulosus. The sequence continues at coordinate 55,639,309 of NC_092414.1, read as the reverse complement.
TGGATACTGGAGGGCACCAGAAGGTAAGTAGGACTTTCTTTTTTTAAGCAGCGCCCTCCCGGCCTCCCTTAGTTTTTTTTTTCAGAACTGTGACAACCCCTTTAAGTTCATACATATGAATAGTTCTGTACCGCTCTCAATAATGGATTACAATATGGATCACAAACTTTATGTTGAGAAGTACATTCACATATAAAATGCTTGCACATCTGTTGCTACTCTCAATGCACATGTACACATGGGCCATTTCAGGACGTTTGAAGCAGGCTAAAGGGAAGCATCCTCCATTTCCCAAGAAGCTTGATTCTAGTACCATATCTAGGCAGTGTATTCCAGACTTGTAGGGATTATAATATTCATACAACCCTGGACATAAGGCAGTCTTAATTCACCCCTGACTACTCTCTGTAGTAAGGAACTAGGTGAGCTCTGGGCACTGATATCTACATAAAGTTTTCTAGTGGTTAGGAAAGAAATCTAATCATCTATATGGAGTTCATTCAATGTTTGCATTGTACTATATAAAATATTGTATATTTATCTTTATAAGGCATGTATAGATCTGCACATAAAATTTACTATTTTATGTAATCTTAGATGCACATTTATCAAAAGTGGATTTATGTTAGCCAATATGTAAGTTACAACTGGAAAGTAGATATTTAGTTCTTAAAGTGGTTGTCCATTTGCAGCAAATAATTGATATGGTTTTTGTTATGAAAAAAAAATTAATTCATTTTCCAATATATTTTCTGTATCAATTCCTATGCTCAATTCCTATGCTAGATCTATGCTTGCTGTCCTTCTATAAAAAGATTCCATGTTTACTTCCAGTGTATAGAAATCAGTCCATATGTCACATGGCTAATTACTCTCTGTGATACTAACGCTTTATTCACCTTCATGTCCATCATACACCATGGACAGAAGCTTTCTGTAGAAGGACAGCAAGCAGAGAGCTTGAAAATGGTGAGGAAATGAATCAGACAATATACAGGCGGTCCCCTACTTAAGAACACTTGACTTAAATGCGACCCCTAGTTACAAACAGACCTCTGGATATTGGTAATTTATTGTACTTTAGTCTTAGGCTACAATGATTAGCTGTAACAGTTATCACAGGTGTCTGTAGTGAAGGTTTAGTGTTAATCCTGATTCTTATGACAACCCAACATTTTTAAAATCCAATTGTCACAGAGACCAAAAAAGTTCTGGCTGGGAATACAATGATAAAATATACAGTTCCGACTACATACAAATTCAACTTAAGAACAAACCTATCTTGTATGTAACCCGGGGACTGCCTATATTGGAAAATTGTATTACTTACACAAACCATATTCATTATTTGCTGAAAGCGGACAACCCCTTTAACAGCTAGTACTTTCTTTATCGATGCTGTTATTCAATAGGAAGCTTCATTCATTACTTCCTGTGGATAAAAACTGGTCGATGGTCATGTGATATCACACAGGTGCAGGGCTTATTTAATCATAGAGAGTAATCAGAGCTGTGTGTTCCTCTACTATCAAGTGGGCAGTCTACAATGAACAGACTAGAAACACCCAACTGACAGTAGAGGACTGATTGCTCGGATAGGGGATAGAAAAACTAGCGAACTGTTCGGGAATGAGCAAAATGACCCATTAAAGGATGGAACATTGGAGCACATTTACTAAGGGGCCAGTTTTCTGAAGGACTTCTTCTAGGCACATTCTTTTAGGCGTATACTTTAGGCACATGTATTTAAGAAGAGTTTGCACCACAAATGTGTTGCAAGCGTCCATGGGACACAAATTAGGAGGCATTCCGGCGCTCAGTCGGACCATGCACCTGATTTAACATACAAAGTCTGTAGCACGCCCAATGTTAAGGTTGCACCACAAAAAAGTTGGTGAACTCTGTTGGGCCAGTGCAGGGAAGCGCCAGATTCCTGATTTCTGGCGCACGTTCCTAACGAATCTGGCGCACGAGCATTATACACAGGCAGAGCACTTTTCGTGAAGTTTCCTCCATTCTTATAAAATAATTATTTTTTGATAACTGCCTAAAGTGTATGGCCAACCTTTATACAACATTCAGAGAATGTATTACCCTCTGGAATTTAGGGCAAGTGTCTCAGTTGTCCTTTGAAAATTTTTTGCAAAGACAAATTCACTTTCATGAGCTGTAGGTTTGAACAAGTGTTCTGTCTGGTTAAAGATCACTGCTTGTGGCTACCATTATAGTCAAATACAAAGACAACTTGTTACAGTTCTCAGAAATATAATGTAATAAAGCCTTCTAGAACCTCTCCGGCTCATTTATTTCTTCGCTAACACGTTGTAAGTATAGCATGAAAAATCTGTGTAAAGGACAAGTGTAGAGAAGCCTGGATCTCTTCTTGCTATTTCTAGTAATCTCACTTTGCATGATTGTATTCTTCCCACTAGAAACAATGGAATGTGTAAACAAGAAGGATTATGATTATGATAATAAACTCTGTAATTGTGTTATAAGGTAGCCCTGAAGTTGTGAAAGCTGCTTCTGTTCTAACCTAGAGGAGTGTAGAGTTAATTGAGCAATCTATTGAATTATGTGCAGTCATTCTGTTTTGTAGTATATTTAAGTATGTGGGCATGCTTTTTATAGAGCAGGAAAGAAGAGGTTAGTCTCCGTTTCTAATCAGTACACTTTTCTATTCTCCGGGCCATTCCTTGCTTTCACAATAAACTCCTCTATGTTTTTACTATCATTTTGAATACATGTTTTCATGTGTATTTTCACATGGACACTTATACATTTTATAACACCACGTCTATTACAGCAAGTACCATGACTCTGATGGGTGTCTCAAGGGCAGTAATAAAACTGTAAAGGGATAACTAGAGTTTCCATTAGGCATTTCCTTTCTAGTTGCTGTATGGATTTCTATGTGAGTACATGTGTTCATTGTCATTGGGGAAGTTTATTTGATCCAGTTTATGGCAAAACAGGGAATAGCAGCACTTTTATAACGGAAATTAATTTGATTCAATTGCAATAAAGGTTATTTATTGATGTCGGAGTACAGCAAAGTGTAAATAACCCAATTTATAGCAGATGTGGGGATACTGCATTGTGTTTATCTAAATTTAGCTGAGATCCATAGAAGCCAAAGTATTATCTCCCTGCTAAATACAAACCAGTACTAATATTATGCTTGGACAATTTGACACACATACAAAAAGCACTAAAGAATGCAATAAAGAGGTTTCCCCATGAAACTTCAACCCCCTAGTGATGTTTACACAAGAAAGATCAATTTTAACCCCTTACTTTACTATTTTACTCAATTTTCTTGCTGTTTTCGCTCCTATCACTAATGGTCAGTGTAAGATTCCAGTATGAGCGGGAACTCTCTAAGCAGACACTTCATGATTTCTACAAAATTGATTAATCCTCCGCCTCTACGTTCATCCACTCCACATTTAGGAAAAAAGATGCAGTACCTTTCCAACCAGAGATTTTTGGTACTCACGGGGACAGTCCTTAGTCCATACCCAATGTTCTCAGCGTTGCATGCCTAGGGCATGAAAAATCCTCATACAGGGTACGGTAGCTCGGCGCGGCGTCCCTCCTGGGGATTCTCAAGGTAGCTCGTAGCTTGGTACCGAGCGTGTTTGTTTTATCCATAAGGCCTTTTTAATCTTTACTCTTGTGAGTATTACCATTAAAACAATTTTAACGATCAAAAAAGTACTGCACCATAGTAATTAGAAGAAGGAACGAAGAAAGTGGAACGAGTAGTGGAGGAACAAGTTCCCGGGTGGGAACAATTAGGAGTAGCACTGAAGCTACGAGCTACCTTGAGAATCCCCAGGAGGGACGCCGTGCCGAGCTACCGTACCCTGTATGAGGATTTTTCATGCCCTAGGCATGTCCCCGTGAGTACCAAAAATCTCTGATTGGAAAAGTACTGCACCTTTTTTCCTAAATGTGGAGTGGATGAACGTAGAGGCGGAGGATTAATCAATTTTGTACTAACATTTACTGGTTATTTTTTTGGATCTTTTTAACCTGTATCCTCCTTGCGCTGTTTTTTTCCATTCTTTTTTGCGAGTAAGGGTAAACTGTATATTGTTCTACTACATGATTTCTACCGTTATGAGATGCTGGGTGCTGTTAATGTGCTTAGGGTATCAGGAGCCAGGTTTATCTACACTTTGATTTCAGAATATTATGATACAGAATATTATGACACAGAAAAAGAGAGATGAGACAGATCAGAGATGATAAGATCCATGACATGGATATAAAACACAATGACAAACTCTAGCTCTGATACATTTCTGCTATATCTCAGCTATGACACACACACAGTCAGCTCTGATATGACTTTTTCTTCTGCTATAAAGATCTTAACTTATCTGTAGCATTTAGAGTAAGTCTCTGCACACTGCTGCTTGCCGGCATGAAGTGTCTATGAGTGATCTGGTCTTGTAATGAAGTGGGGAGTGACAAGAGGCAGAGAGACACTGCATTGTGCAGATAGGAGAAGCTATTCATGAGAAGAATCTGCCATGCCTGACCCTAGTCAGAAAATGATTTAATGTTGGATCTCAGGGCAACCAAAATTGTATACACCAGGACTGATAGGTTTGAATTCTGTCTGTGAAATGCTGTATTTTTGTTATCAACAATGAATTAGAGAATGTGTTTTTTTTTTGTTATCCTGAGTAGGTAGGTACTGTATAAATGTCTCACTTTTTAATAGGACCAAAACAAAGACCTATCAAGTGTTGTTGGGAGACTTGAGATATTAGTTCAATAGATTGTGATTTCTGTATCATACCATTTCTATACTGTTTTGTTGTTTATCATGGCTGCTGCCACATGCATTTAGAATCCAAATTGAGTCAGCTCAAGCAATTGTGGAAGGTCTGGGAAAAAGAGGACCATTAGCACAAAGCACGGATTTTAAGTGACTTTTATTGAAACACCTTTTCATATCACAATTATGTCTTCTTCCAATCCTTGTAACATATGTGTCAATGTCATCCTCAGTTCATAGTTTTCAACTGAGGAGGTGTTGATTTTCTATATGTGTCTCACTAGTTTTCTATAGTGTGAACATGGGTTTAATTGCTGTGCTGCTTTGATTGATTTAGCACCTCACCTGTTTCTCTCTTGCCACCTGACTTGTTCCAGCCATAGTTAACCCTTTGTGATTGACAGATGTGCATTCTCTATCCTCTCTGAAGCACTGCTACAAGCACCTTGGAGGCTGGAACTTCCCAATCACATATCAATCTTTCTCCCCTGGAAAATGTGCTGGTCAAAAAGGTTGTCTTGTTAGCTCCTCAGTTTGCTGGCGTTTGTATTTTGCTCTTGTGGTATTTAGATGCTGGCTAGTTCTCTTGGTTAACATTGATTCTGTGCAGCTTTTCTTTTACCATTGTAACCTGGCTTTGGTATCTTCCATTTTTTATTGTTTGTCTTGTGTTTTGGCATAGGAAGGGATTGTCTTCTAGTTGTCCCTTATCACGTAGGATATGCAAAGGCAAGCAGGAACGGCCTTTAGGGGGATAGAGTGTAGAAATTACTGACTTGTTTGTCCTTATTAAATCCAGTTCCTTCATTAAAAACACCTTTTTAAAACATGTAGCACTACTATGAACCACCAGCTTTCTATCCTTGCATTATAAATTCTATTTACTTATCACATTAGAAACAAAATAGATAAATAAGGTTTTTTTCTTATACAAGGAAAAAACTTATCTTATGTCATGTGGCATGGTCAATGAAATTTAGTTAAAGGGTACCCACAGTGCTTCAAGATCAGTAAACAAATTTTTTTTCTCTAACATTTCTGAAGATATTTCAGAACACCCTTGAAAACAAAGTAAAAAGAATAATGAGATGATCTTTAGAACTGAACAGCAACAAATCCAGTTAATTTGAGGTCAAAAGCCTAATGGCATAAGAGAAAACAACAGAAGTTCCAATTTTACTTTGTTGGGTTTCACCGAACCTTAAAAAAAGGTTTGATTCAGGTACTACTACCTACTGCTAGCCCCCTTTAAGTGTGCGCTTCTAGCATTAAAATGCTGCGACATTACTGGGGGAGGGTTGAGCAAGAATGTCGAGACCAAACTTTTGACTCCCGAAGTTCGGGTGCGATAGTCCCTAGTCAAGGTAAATACAAGTGTGCTCTACAAATAATTATGAGGAAAAAAGAAATCACTGAATCTAGTCAGTTTGAAGTTTTTCCCTCTTCCTTGATAAGAACTGTTGACAACCCATTAGGTAAATTACATTGAAAGTTAAAAAGCTATACATCTATTTTTGTATGTCTATAGTGCTGTTTGTTTGTTTTTTACATGGAAAAGTTTTATTGAGATCTTGCCAGTTACAATACAACATAAAATTAGACTACAGTTCTACTCAACCACATGGTACTAGCAACGCAAATAGAGAGGTGACCCTCCCCCCACCCCCTTGTAAGAAGCATGGCACCACTAGTATTTTTGGTCATCGTGAGTGTGCCAACTGAATCTTCCTTTTCACCGCTGATTTTGTTTGTTTTTTTTGCTTGTTTATGTAGATGATCTGTTGCTTTGATCTGCATAAGTACACTAATGACAAGTTGCTTTTCCACAGGAAATATAGTGCCATTTAGCGCTTAACGGAGTTGTCCAAGACTTTCCAAAAAACCAAAGGTGACCGCCCAGCACCCTCTGGGTGTTCCATGCTTCTATCTCTCCGGTCCTTGCCGCATGTAAACAAATATGGGCGCGGAGGCAGCGTTGCATTCAGCTTGTTTATTAAGTACATGTTTATTTTTTTTTAAGCATCCCCCTCCCGGCCACCTTTGTTTTTTTTGGAAAGTCTCAGACAACCCCTTCAATTGGTGTGGTGCCTAATTTTTCCACCTACATACCACCTGCAGCTTACAGTCCATGTGTTATGATAATTTTCTTCTTGTGTATTATTTTCAGGATTAGACATGTTTTCATCTCTTTACTTACCTCCCCCCTTTATTCACTCTGAGTTATCATTCCCCATCAACATCATGATATTCTTCAGCATTTACTAACACCAGGCTCTACAGTATGAGTGGCACTGTTAATCACTTTGAACAGCCCCTGTAGTATAATTTTTTAGTAAACCCTTATGATTTGACTATGACTAAATCAGGAAGATGTTTCCAATTGTGCAGCTGTACCAATATAAAGATTACATTACTGGGAGCAGGCCAAAAAATTGCACATGGCTCACCACTTTGATGCATCACAAAATGTGGATGCTACAAAAGTGAGGAACCTAGGAACTATTAGGCTGCTAACTTTTAAACACTACCATCAGGAAATTATACTCATAAAAAAAATAACAAGCAAAGGGGGAGGGGAGTTTAAGACCCAGCAGATAGCTTAAAGTATTAATCCATTTTACTTCCAATTCACAATTAAAATAGCATGTCCAGAATGTGTACAACATTTCAGGAGCATTAATGTTTTAAGATATCTGCTTGGTTTTTTGACTCTCCATCCCTTTTGCTTGCAATTTTCACGTGGGACTTTACATTTGTCTGTGAAGTGGTAGAAGAAACTATTAGTACTGTTGAGCACTTCCTAATTTTAAAAATGTCAAATTATTTGTTCCATAAGAAAATTATAGAACACAGGAATTGAAATATTATGTGTGAAATACAAAAGTGATGTGCCGTAGAAAAAAATGCTCAAAAGCACCAAATAACTGGTGTTGAATAGTAAAATCCGTTTTTCAGTCTTTCTAATTGTAATTTCATGAGTATTGTCATTTTTTTTTTGCAATTTCTCCAATCAGTACATTACTTTTACTAGGGAAGATTTTGCTAGGATGTTCATTTCTTGGAAGATTTGCAAATTTGTTAAATGTATTCCTGACTAGAGATGAGCGAACATACTTGTCCGAGCTTGATGCTCGTTCGAGCATTAGCATACTCGAAACTGCTCGTTGCTCGGACGAATACTTCGCCCGCTCGAGAAAATGGCAGCTCCCGCCGTTTTGCTTTTTGGCGGCCAGAAACAGAGCCAATCACAAGCCAGGAGACTCTGCACTCCACCCAGCATGACGTGGTACCCTTACACGTCGATAGCAGTGGTTGGCTGGCCAGATCAGGTGACCCTGGGATAGACTAGCCGCTGCCCGCGCTGCTCGGATCATTCTGTGTCTGGATGCCGCTAGGGAGAGAGCTGCTGCTGGTCAGGGACAGCGTTAGGGTGCTAGTAGATTACTGTTAGGCAGGAGTGATTCAACAAGAACTTAACAGCCCTTCTTAGGGCTACAATAACGTTATACTTTTTTTTTTTTGTTTGCTTGTGGCTGGGCTTGCTGGCACTAGTAGTGCAGCTAGTACCATATTGTGAGAAATTTGCAGGGGGACTTGCTACCGTTGTGTTTAGCTCTTAGTGACACACATATCCACCTCAAACACCAAAGTGGGAAAATTTATTAGGGGTTTGATTTCAATTAGGCACAGTCTGCCAGTTTCTTTTTATTTTACGTTTATTTTTTCATAACTCAGCGTCATCTCATCAGTGTGCTTTCATACTTGGCTAGAAAATAGCCAAAGGAGAATCCAAACGGCTTACTTACGCCTACAATAGCGTTATATATATTTTATTTCTGGTTGATCTGCTGGTGGCTGTCCTTGCTGCAGTGCATATACTAGCCAATTGTGAGGAATTTGGAGTGAGACTTGCGACCGCTGTGTTTAGCGCTTAGTGACGCACATATCCATCGCAAAGACTGAAGTGGGAAAATTTATTAGGGGTTGGATTTCAATTAGGCACAGTCTGCCAGTTTCTTTTTATTTTACGTTTATTTTTTCATAACTCAGCGTCATCTCATCAGTGTGCTTTCATACTTGGCTAGAAAATAGCCAAAGGAGAATCCAAACGGCTTACTTACGCCTACAATAGCGTTATATATATTTTATTTCTGGTTGATCTGCTGGTGGCTGTCCTTGCTGCAGTGCATATACTAGCCAATTGTGAGGAATTTGGAGTGAGACTTGCGACCGCTGTGTTTAGCGCTTAGTGACGCACATATCCATCGCAAAGACTGAAGTGGGAAAATTTATTAGGGGTTGGATTTCAATTAGGCACAGTCTGCCAGTTTCTTTTTATTTTACGTTTATTTTTTCATAACTCAGCGTCATCTCATCAGTGTGCTTTCATACTTGGCTAGAAAATAGCCATAGCAATAGGATAGCATTGTTTGGTTTTAAAAACTAAAAAACACAAAAAAAAACAAAAAAAAGTTAAAAACAAAATTAAAGTTATATAACTTTCATTTTCAAAATGTTTAACCCGAGGGCTAGGGGTAGAGGACGAGGGTGGGGACGTGGGCGCCATCTACTGCAGGGGTCAGAGGCCGTGGTCCTGGGTGGGGTGAGACACAACCTGCTGCTGAGGGAGCAGGGGAATGCCGCAGAGCTACACTCCCTAGGTTCATCATGTCTGAAGTTACTGGGACTCGTGGTAGAGCACTGTTGAGGCCAGAACAGTGCGAACAGGTGATGTCGTGGATTGCCGACAATGCTTCGAGCAATTTGTCCACCAGTCAGTCTTCCACGCAGTCCACCCATGTCACCGAAATCGGCACTCCTCCAGCTCCTGCACCTCAGCCTCCTCCCCCCCAGTCTGCCCCCTCCCAGGAAAATTTGGCATTTGAACCGGCATACTCTGAGGAACTGTTTTCTGGACCCTTCCCACAGTCACAAACCACTTGTCCGGTTGCTGCTGAGCAATTTTCCGATGCCCAGGTTTTCCAACAGTCGCAGTCTGTGGGTGATGATGACCTTCTTGACGTAGTGGAAGAAGTGTGTAAAGAGGTGTCCGACGATGAGGAGACACGGTTGTCAGACAGTGGTGAAGTTGTTGTCAGGGCAGGAAGTCCGAGGGGGGAGCAGACTGAGGGATCGGAGGATGATGAGGTGACAGACCCAAGCTGGGTTGAGAGGCCGGGTGAACACAGTGTTTCTGAGACGGAGGAGAGTCCTATAGCAGAACAGGTTGGAAGAGGCAGTGGTGGGGCCAGACGGAGAGGCAGGGCCAGAGCTGGTGCATCAGCGCCAAATGTGTCACGTAGTGAAGCTCCCGTGGCGAGGGCTCCCGCGGCGAGGGCTAGATTTTCAGAAGTCTGGAGGTTCTTTAAGGAAACACCGGATGACCGACGGACTGTGGTGTGCAACCTTTGCCAAACCAGGATCAGCAGGGGTTCCACCACTACTAGCTTAACTACCACCAGTATGCGCAGGCATATGAATGCTAAACACCCGAATCAGTGGCACCAAGCCCGTTCACCTCCGGCCGTGCACACCACTGCTCCTTCCCCTGTGTCAGCTGATAGTCAGCCCCCTGCCCAGGACCCTGGCACAAAAACCCCATCGTCGCCTCCACGATCCTCCACAGCATCCACCAGCGTTCAGCTCTCCATACCCCAGACGCTGGAGCGGAAAAGAAAATATAGTGCAACCCACCCGCACGCCCAAGCCCTTAATGTCCACATCTCCAGATTGCTTAGCCTGGAGATGCTGCCCTATAGGCTAGTAGAGACCGAGGCCTTTCGCAACCTCATGGCGGCGGCCGCCCCTCGGTATTCGGTCCCCAGCCGCCACTACTTTTCCCGATGTGCCATCCCAGCCCTGCAGCAGCACGTGTCAGACAACATCATCCGTGCCCTGACCAACGCCGTTTCTGACAAGGTCCACCTGACCACGGACACGTGGACGAGTGCTGCCGGGCAGGGCCACTATATATCGCTGACGGCACATTGGGTTAACTTGGTGGAGGCTGGGACCGAGTCTGACCCTGGGGCTGCTCATATACTGCCGACGCCGAGGATTGCGGGGCCTACCTCGGTCCAGGTCTCAAAGGCCTACTGTGCCTCCTATTCCTCCCACCCCTCCTCCACCTCCTCCTCCTCCGAATTACCATCCGTGGGCATGGCGCCATCAGTCGGTAGCTCTAGGCACAGCAGCAGTGCCGTCGCTAAGCGACAGCAGGCGGTGCTCAAACTGCTGAGCCTAGGCGATAAAAGGCACACCGCCCAAGAGCTATTACAGGGCATTCCACATCAAAGTTGTTAACTTTGTCGCCACCCTGCTGTGTTATCCACAAAATATACTGGCAAACTTTTATGATTAACCGATATTATTTCAGCGCTTCTTGCGCATCTGTTTACATTCCCCTCACCCGCCATATCCCAAACTTATAAGAACGCTACTACACTTGATTTTATACAAAAGGTTCTTAGAAGTGCTGTTTGGGGAGTAGCCTAGAGACAGGGGCTTGGATTGGCGAAAGCTCGCCTGGCAGCGGAGCGCCAGCTCCATGCCAAGATCCAACTAACATAGTTTTAACTGCAGCATCTTTAATCTACTACTAGTTCACTGCCTCCATACATGGTCCCCTTATCAAACGAGCTGTGTCAGGCAGAATTTTGGGTTGTTTTCATGGCTTCCATGTTAACTTTGTCGCCACCCTGCTGTGTAATCCACAAAATATACTGGCAAACTTTTATCATGTACCGATATTATTTGAGCGCTTCTTGCTCACCTCCTTTGGTTCCTCTCTGCCACCCATTGGTTTGAAGCCTGAGTCCATTTAGGGTATGTCGCCATGCCACTCTCTAGCCTGCTGCCGCTGCCTCTGCATGCCGTCCCCTATAGTGTCAGGGTCAATTATTGCATGTTTTAGATGCTATCTAGCTTCATTCTGTCACTCTGTCATGGCCATGCTGTTGCCCATAATTTTGGCATAATGGTGCGATTAAGCAGCCTCAGAGGCATCCATGCATGCTGCCCCTGCTGTTTCCTGTCCATTTCCGTGGTGTTTCCATCCTTTTCTGAGGTTCCCAGGTGTTTGGCCAAGCTTCCCTGTGCAGAGCCTTGGTCCCCTTGAAAAATGCTCGAGTCTCCCATTGACTTCAATGGGGCTCGTTATTCGAGACGAGCACTCGAGCATCGGGAAAAGTTCGTCTCGAATAACGAGTACCCGAGCATTTTAGTGCTCGCTCATCTCTATTCCTGACCTGTCATGAATAATGTTCCTCACCATTTAATAAATCATTACTTACGTTGTGCAGTTCTAGGTGGTGTGGGCAGAGTAGAAATGACAAATCATGTGACATAGGTGCTAACGTCATCTGCAATCTGTAAGTTTCGGCTGAGATTGCTCTGATTATGTCATGATGTTCATTCTGCATCACTGAGTGAATATTGGTTTATAGTTTGCTTACTTTGTTTTCGCCCCACCTGTCTTCTGTTAACTCTGGACCTCATATAGTTAACCAGCCATGAGTGACAGAGTTTGATTTCAATCAACGTCTGTGAATCAACTATGATTTCCCATATAAGACTATGGTTTTCCCTCTTTTTTGTGACCCAGCTCTGTCTTGTCTTCATCTCCACAGTTTGCACTCTTATGCAGGGAGAAGCGTCATCTAGTTGTCTACCCACTGCCTATGGTGGACTGGGCAATTGGAAGGGAGAGCTGGAAAGGGGGTTTAGTGTCAGGGCCCCACTGTCCATGTCTGTGTCAAATGCCCTTTCCTAGATCCAGTGTTACAAAGCATCTGTAACAACAACAAAAAAGTTCCATTTCATCAATACGAAGAAGCTAATTAGTAATAAAAAATAATAATAGTAATTTTCTCCAAAACAACACATGGAAAACAAAAGTTTATAAAATTTCTTACACAATGCTATATATAATAAGGGAATTATTTGGAAGCCAGTAGACTGTATTTAGATATAGATCTTCTTTTATACACGTCCCTTTCAAAACAAATAAAAAATATTTTTTATGTTAAAGGTCTAAAATATAGTCTGTGTAAGAATCTTAGTGAGTGTTGAGACTTTTGTTTTTGTTTATGATGAGAGATGCTGTTAGCAAGATCCTAAGGGATGTCAAAGTATATAAACTCAAAGACTCCAAGGAATGCTTCCTGGGGTTTGTAAATGACAAGAAACTGTCTTAGTAAACAACACACCAAACAAATGTATCTTAAAACTAGAGATTCAATACAAGAATCAATACGTAATGGATTTTTTTCTAAAAAAATATTATATATGCTTTGAAAAGTATAATGGCGGTGATGTTACACATAAAAAGCAACATTTATTTACATGACTTGCTAGATTACTTTGAAAATGAGTGTTTTGTTGATACATGAGCACTGGGATTTTTAATTGGACGAAATTCACTGCACTATTGTAATTTGTCAGAAATGGCCAAGGACGATAAAAACAATATTACAAATTTTAACTATTAGGGAATACCATGTTCATGCATAGGGGAAATGCAGCAGAATTTTATTCAGATTTTTTTAAAAAAGAAAATACACAGATTATTTCCATGGCAACAAAGTGAATATGATTTTGACTAATCTTTCTGCATACTATGGGAAAAAAAAAATATCGGCACAGAAAATGACCTGCATAGCATAGAATGACTTGCAGATTTAAAGAATAGATTTTATTTTTTTATCAAAAAATCTATAACATTTTGACATATTTAACATGAGGTCCACTGCAAATTTTATTTTTCATTTAATGTCAATGAACCCTTCTAATTGTTGCTATTATAGTTACAACTTAACAACTCTATTGGAGGTATCTAATAAATCTGATGTCCTGGCTGCTGTTCAGCATTCTCTTATTCATGGAGCTTCATGGAGGGACCATCTACTGTGCCTTCCATTGTTCCCGTTTACTGGTGTACATTCTGATTAAATTAAAACTATTCTTATTAGTAGTATGGTGAAACTTTTAGTAGCAGTATTGGTGATAATATGCTGAAGAAGTTGCATGGCTTTAATCCTATTAGTTATAATATTGTGGTTCCTACATACTATATCCTTATGTCAACCATGGTTGAAAACACACAAGTCTATCAAGCCCGACCTACAGTGGGTAATTGGCGCTGGCCTTACCCAGAATTCTATTTAACCCAGGCCTCTCCCCTGCCAGATCTTTGTTCCTCAAAGCCTTAGAAAAAACTTGCTCCCATGACCTTTGCAATTATTGTGATTTCCCGTTGTGACCCCGGACCTGTTCCAGCCTTGCTCCTCTGCCGCCAGCCCAGACCTTCTGCTCTGAACCTTTGCCATCTGTCTTAGCCTCCTGCATGTCCCCGACCATGAACCTGCCTTCTATTTCTGTACCTTACTTTGACAGCCACAGCAAGTCCAACCCGCTTTGCAGCGGGCTCTGGTGAAAACCAGGTGCCACTTAGACTCCAGTCCCAGGTTTCGGCTTGTGTCATCATCCGCGGTTGTCCACTGGGTCCCCTACCCCTAGAGCCTGACATGCTACCAATAGTAGTATATAAAGTGCACAGTGCTAAAGTGTATTAAACACTTCACGCACCTTGATTTTATGTCATAGCATGCAGATAGTTCCCACACCTTGATGTAGAATCATGTCATAGCAATCACCCAGGCTCAGAAGCTGACCCCGTGTGATCACCACGGGATCCCGGAAGTACGTGGTAGCCGGGATCTCACAGTAACAGCCGGGATCACGACCATTGTGATCCTGCCTGTTTAACCCTATAGACGATGCAGTCATAGCGATCACAGCGTCTATAGGGCATTGGCATGATGAACGGAATCCTGCATGCAGGACACGGAGGTGCCGATTATTGCCATGGCAACCCTGAGGTCCGATAAGGCTACCTTTAGTAGGAGCCTGATAGAATAGTGCTATCTGCATTACATTACATTAGTATTGCAGTATATTACAATGAGCAAGTGATCAAAAAGTGCAATTTAAAACATTATTATAAAAGTCCCCAAAGTCCCATCCCATTCAATAATCAAATAAAACATAAAAAGGTGAAAATCACCCCAAAAAACTCAGCATATTAGGCATCACAAAGTCTGTAGCAACCTGTACAATAAAATTTAAAAAAAAAACACAAATTATGAAATTTTCACATCTGACCTAATAAAAAGCGCATAAAAAAGTAATCAAAAAGTAATATTTACCCCATGACATGATACCAAGAAAAAGTACAGCTTGTTCCTCAAAAAATAAGCTCAAAAACAGCTCTGTAAACAAAAAATATATAAATGTTATGTCCATTGTTACATGGTGATGCAAAAACTAGCTAATTTCCTGGCCTACAACAAACAGCCTGGCTGCCCAACCAATATTAGAGTCAAAAATATTGATTTTAATTGCTTGGGGAATGTGACAACTAGAGAAAATTCCAACTATGTCTTAATCAACAATATTATTTTGTCAGCTCAAAGGATACAATACTTGAAGTTGGAAGTATTACTACTGCATTGAGCTAATGTGCTCTATAGAATCCCAATGGCAGGCAGTGCCTTATGTGCCCTGCCATGTGCCCATAACAGTTTACAGACACATATGGGGTTCTGCCCTACTCAAGAAAAACTAGGAAAATCTATGGGGTGCATTTTCTCATTTAACTACTTGTGGATGTGCAATTACTGTCCTTTTTGTATATTTTAACTCCACAGACAAACAAATTGCTCTTAAGAGGATTTGTGTGAGAAAGACTGTGTGGGGGGAGATGTAATTAACTAATGTTAGAGATGTATGGAGAGGACAGGTTATGATTAGACCTAATGCCAATTATTACTTTAACATGAATTCTCTACTAAATGGTTGACTACTGAAAGGAACAGTTGAAGGTGCAGAGGATTCAGCTTAATAGATGGGAGGTCATAGAGGAAGATGTTGCAGTAGTAAATTAGAGAGATTATGAGGGCATTTATGAATTGTGGGTCAAGCTTAGTAGATGAGAGATCACAAAGGAAGATGTTGCTGTAGTCAATGAGGTAAATTATTGGCCTTTACATTGCCTGTGTAACGTTAGCAATGGGTTTTGCCCCTGGTTGAGTTCCCCATCGCAAGCTTACATTCATGTGGGCGGCATCTCTCTCTTCTTCTTGAGGGAACAGGGCATATTCCAGCTATGGCTGTTCCAGCCTATCTGCCCACACCAGTGGCCTAGCATGCCCTGCTCCCTAGCACCTAACAATAGGTTCCAAGCTTGATAGTCCAGCTATTTGGTGTATTTTTCTGTTTGTCTGTGTCACCCCCAGTTTGTTTGCGACTCTGTTCCTGATCTGTGCTCCCTGCCATTACCTGTTCAGGCCTCTGCAAGTACTCTGCCTGCCATGACTTTGGACCGACAGACTATTCGCTTGCCTGACCCCTCGATACCATGTACCGGTGTATCTTTGCCTCCTGGAACAGCTGCTATCCTCACTGGAACCACCACAAGAGGAAGAGTCCTTGCGACCTCTGCAGCAAATTCCAGATCCCTGTACAGGGTTAAAGGGTGAATATCCAGGGATAATGCCCTTAGTGTGTGGCCCAAAGCCAAGAACAACCTATTGTTTGTTACAGTGTATTTGTGTTTTGCAATGTTAAAGTGAAATTACAAAATTCATAATAATAATTAAAAATAAACATTCCAATGGCATCCTCCAAAGTAGGAATATATTAGATGGTAAGTGACCAATCAGTTCATGAGAACAGGAAAATCTTAGAGTTATATGACTGGCGGTGATACAAAACAAATTGTAGTAATTTGATAATGACGTCAAAGCATATTACATTTTTTGAGGTGTCGGGGCATTTCTGGAACACCAAGGTCATTGCAATAAGCACTTGTCTTGCCAAGGAGGATCTTTTAATTTATATTTATTTAAGAGAAACCCCCTTCCAAGACATTTGTATAATACATCTAGAGCCCCATAATGTTATGGTAAATTTGTAAGAGATGTACTTCACATGAAAGGTATGTTGGGCGACATTGTATGGATATGGCAAAAAGGAGATTTTTTAAGATGTAGTTATTCACCTAATGATAGTGAACAAATCACAGCCTACAGCAATGATTCATAATATTCAAGTGGATCTGTGATTGTAAAGTTAGCTGAGAAAGTCAATTCCGGAAAATAATAAAGCTTCCACTTTTGAAGTTAAGTATCAAACAGAAAATGATTAACAAAAGGTTCAGCAAAGGCTTGACAGTCGTCGTTGTACAATTTGTACCATGCCATTTCAAAAATGCTAAAAGTGTTCCTATACTGTGCATCCAATCGGATGGCTATAATTTTACGCTATAGGGGACAAATAAAAGCAAACATTCAAGAAAATAAGACTGCTGGAAATGGGGGAAGTTTCTGAAATATTATTTATTTGAGACATCATGCAAAGACTTTAAGAAAAGTTTAATGTGTTGTAGAGTATAAGTTGTGTCAGTATGGTTAAATATAAACTGCATATAAGGACACAGAGTACCAAAAACATAACCATAGAAACGGACGGCGGAAATGTGAGAAAGTGGTGACAAGTTAATGACATACACAGACCATTAAAATAAAACTGTAGCTACGCAGTAACTCAGCTGCCTTCTGGCTACACCTTCAGCAAATTAGGAATATTTCTGTAAAGCTTGCATTTGCTATATTTTGAATGTCTGTGTTCTGTGTTTCTCTACTTTAGTATAATGTTCCACAAGATTTATCATGAGGATATATGCATATGTGGATCCAAATATGCTTGCAGGCAGGATACTACTAAAGGAAACATGTCATAGATTAAGCGTCAGAATAAAGACTTGGATGTAATATTATTCCAAATTTAGAAAAATACTCAAAATCTCTTTTGAGGTTAGCAATGCTGCTATAACAATAATATTCATAATAATAATCATAAATAATAATTCTATATTTATATTGCACTTACACTGCGCTGCACAGAGCTTGCCAATTGTAAGCCCTTATTTTGCCCTATCCATTAAGTCATATATATATATATGGTATATATATACATATGGTATATCAGATAAACACTGGAGTAAAAAATAGTACAGGTGGTCCCCTACTTAAGGACACCCGACTTACAGACAATCCCTAGTTAAAGACGGATCCCTCTGCTCAATGTGACCTCTGGTGAAGCTCTCTGGATGCTTTACTTTAGTTCCAGACTACAATGATCAGCTGTAAGGTATCTGTTATGAAGTTTTATTGATACTTCTTGGTCTAATTACAACATAAAAAATTGTCACTGGGGCAATTTTTTTTTTGTCTAGATCTACATTGATAAAATCTACAGTTTTGACTTACGTACAAATTCGACTTAAGAGCAATCCTATGGAACCTATCTTGAATTTAACCTGGGGACTGCCTGCACTCCTAAAGTACCTATGGGGAGATTCATTAATGTGTCTCGGGCTCCGACAGTGCATTATTGTGATAATGAATCTGGACTGTCGAGTTCTGCTTTAAACTGTGAGCCACATTTTGGTGCAGCCCCCTTGATTTTTTGGCAAACGGGCTAATTTCCATATGACCACGCCCCATTAGCGAATCCACGTCCCCTTTCTGGACAAGTCGAAAAAAGTCCAAAATATGGTCTTAAAGTTTTCATAAATGTGTTGGAAGACATTTTAGACAGTTTTTTTTTGGCCACAAAGCAAACACAAAACATGACTTCTGCATAATAGTTATTTATTGATTAGGATAAATATGACTCGGATTTTTGGTTGGTATCCTAAGCCAACAAGAAATCAGTTGGTATTATTTAATTTCACATGAATTTCACTATTAGTACTTAACAGTAGACTGAAATGTAATATGAGTAGTAAGGAGTGGACCCAGAAAAATTCTTTGTCAGGTGAATTTTCGAACGCTGCCCTGGTCCGGGTTCGGTTGTAGCACTTATCATGGTAAGAGATAAGCGGATTTGATGTTTGCGTTCAGGGTTGGGGATACGACCCGGCCATAATGCCGGATTGGCGGCTGAACAGCCTTGGAACTAGCCACAATTATGATTGGCCATCAAGTCTCTAATCATGGATGTTAACTAGAGATGAGCGAGCACTAAAATGCTCGGGTGCTCGTTATTCGAGACGAACTTTTCCAGATGCTCGAGTGCTCGTCTCGAATAACGAGCCCCATTGAAGTCAATGGGAGACCCGAGCATTTTTCAAAGGGACCATGGTTAGGGAATAAAATGTGTTATTTAATTGAAAAAGAATGTCTTCTGATAAGTTAGCAGATGTATGCAAACATCTGCAATCTATTCTTCACTGTTCCGCGCGTATATTATCTCCCGACAAGTTAACAGATGTGAAGAACAGTGAAGAATAGAATAAAAACAGTGAACACAGGATCATTTAAGTGAAAAACGCAGTGAAAAACACAGTGAAGAATAGATTACAGATGTTCGGCACATCTGCTTACTTGTCGGGGTGATACGCTGTCCCGGGATCGCTCCTCTTCTTCCACTGAAGTCTCCCCGTGCTGCCCGATGTCTCCCCCGTGCTGCCCGATGTCTCCCCCGTGCTGGCCGATGTCTCCCCCGTGCTGCCCGATGTCTCCCCCGTGCTGCCCGATGTCTCCCCCGTGCTGCCCGATGTCTCCCCCGTGCTGCCCGATGTCTCCCCCCTGCTGCCCGATGTCTCCCCCCTGCTGCCCGATGTCTCCCCCGTGCTGCCCGATGTCTCCCCGTGCTGCTTGATGTCTCCCTGCTGCCGTTCCGCGCGTATCTTCCGACAAGTAAGCAGATGTGCCGAACATCTGTAATCTATTCTTCACTGTGTTCTTCACTGTCTTTTTCACTTAAATGATCCTGTGTTCACTGTGTTCACTGTTTTTATTCCATTCTTCATTGTTCTTCACTGTGTTTTTTTAATTAAATGCTCGATCTCGAGCAGGGGAAATACTCGTCCGAGCAACGAGCCGTTTCGAGTACCTTAATACTCGAACGAGCATCAAGCTCGGACGAGTATACTCGCTCATCTCTAATGTTAACTATTTAACATTTAGGCAACGACATTGGTCAACGGTCACTTGAATTTAACATGCCGGCTGCACTGGGCCCTGCCATTTTAGTTGCTCTTGATGACATTAGGCTTATGTCGGCAGATGCTGTTTAGTCATTTAAATGCCAATCATCACTAATTATGAGCCAGTTTCAAACTACTGATAGAAGCTTGTATTTACTTCAATTCCTAAGTGATTTATCTTTTATTATGTTACACAAAAATAACTTCCCTACTTTATCCTGACACTGTGCCAATGTTAATGAGCATAACAAGTGGACAGGTTACAATCTCTTACAAGATTAGCTTACTTTTCTCCTGTAGTGATAAGCAAGGAAAGATGAAAAGCAGAGATATCACTCAAATAAAAGACATTTTAACCAGTAAAAATTAATTTTAACCAGTAAAAAAAGAAATACAAATAAATGAATTAACTATTTTTGGTCCACTGGGGAACAATTTCTAACCAATTATTTTACATCTTTAAAATAAATCTAACCACTCTGGATCTATCAAATCTGTCACATAAATTCAAAATGAACAGTCTTAACATAGAATTAACATATTTTAGAACTTATTCTAATCAGGAATTTGGGCTCCATATGAAACTTTTTGCCATCAATGCCAAGGTGGGGCATAGTAGCAGACAACAAGACTTCCTATCACCCTGTGATTTCTTAAACTTGGACCATAAACTAGTATTAGTAAAAAGTAGCTAGAAGCTGGACAAGATTTAATTTTTTTGGAACACAGAGGGTTTAAGATGTGCCATATTTATTAGGACACTATCATCATAATCAAGCATGATAAACCATGGGCACTTATTCATAGAACCAAGCACTGTGACTGGTGTACTCATTTTATAATTGTTATCCGTGGCTTCCTCTCTTCTAAAACTAACTTGTAAAATTATGCTTTTGAGCCTAAAGGGCTCCAGGGGGTTCTACCACAGTCATTCCATGCTACAGCTTCAGAGGCTCTTACAGTGTGCAAAAAACACTTACCACATCCCACTGTGTAAGATTACAGCAGGAAGAGAAAGAAGTCCACAGTCTGTGAAGCTACAGCATGGAGGGATTCTGGTACCGCCCCCAGAGTCTTCTAGCTCATTAGCATCATTTTTAAAGGTAGGCCATGGATAACAAATATAAGTACATTACCACAGTCACTGTGCCTGGGCGCATCTTAATTCGGTAGTGGGATATCAAGAGTCACAAGGAAAAAGTCTTGATAAATCTTTTGCTTTCTCTGTTCAATATTTCAGTCTTGTAGGGGTACAATATATTCTTGGTTTCATCATACAGTCAATCCAAGGTTTGGACCTATTAATTAAAAGGCAGGAGAAACTACTCAATTTATTGCTCTGAAATAACTGCGGCCGGGGATGAATAATGCTCCTCATATTTCTTTTGAAGTGCCAAGTGCATGTTTTTCTGTCTGTGATATACTATATGGTACTAAAACATTATAACTTAATGGAAATAATAACTGTCTCAAGAAACAATAAAATAGAAGGATATTAAGTACATTTATATTATAAGCAAATTATATGATAGATGAGCAATGCCGTAGTTAGAGAATTTATTACTTATAATTTGCTGTTACAGTTGCCTGGCAATATTTGTATAAATTACTTAAGAATTCATTATGTCTTGTAAAGTAGCCAAACTCAAAATGCTACTTCTGGAAACTATTATGGATATTTGTTGTTCTAAAAGTAAATTTGTAAAATTATAAGTCAACCTAAAAGCCATGTTTATTAGTAATAAACTGCAGGCATGTACAATAAACTGTAGTACAGAGTAGTTATATTCTACTACTGCAGGGGAAACACAAAATAATATTTAGGTTTGCACTGCGAATCATAAAACTCTGGAAGAGATGCTGCCAACTTCTGAGTATCATATTGAAAAAGAAAATTTCCTGCAGAAGTCTTTATGCAAAAAGCTAGTTACATGAATACTCACCAAGTGGAACACGTATCAGTTTTCTGGAGTACACACCATGAAACGACTTTATACAAATATGCAAATGAGCCTGAGAAGCTCCGGCTGACCTCACAGTTGTGCCTCTTGGCTCCTTTGTCTCCTCCTTTTATATGCACGACCCCACTCTCACTATTCTCCCTCGTCCCACCTACTGATCTGCATGGCAGATGGTGACATTACCCGGCTGTCTGCAAGTCTCGTGCAAGCAGCTAGCTGTACAAGGAAAGTATGATCCCACATGCATGAGACTTGCAGACAGCTGGATGATGTCACCATCTGTCTGCGGATCAGTGGGCCGGACAAGGGGGAATATTTAGATTGGAGTCATTCATACATTATTAGACAGTGAAGTCGAGAGGTACTTCATTTTTATAAACTTTTTACACAAATCGGTACATTCCAGGATTAAAGAAAAACTGTGCTATCCCCTCAAGAACTTACCATGTAATTAAGTGAGGTCAGTATACCATCAGTAAATCTAATGGTAGATGTCCTTTAAAGGAAATCTACCACCAGGATGAAGGATTGTAAACCAAGAACACATACAACACTTCTGACCCCTCTGTCAGGATCCATGCTTCTTTTAACTTTTTAAGCCTTTCTTTTTACGAAAAAAGGTTTTAAAAAATTAGGCAATTGAGCCTGAGGAGCTCCAGACTTCATTGACATATATTAAGCCAGGAACCCCTCAGGTTCATTTGCATAGTTTAAAAAACCTTTTCTCTCAAGAACAAGGAAAAAAGTGTCAGGATTCAGGATGCGTGGATCCGATGGACCACCCTGGGAGGTGGTACTAGCCGACACCTGGGACCGGTGTCTAAGTGGCACCTGGTATTCACCAGAGCCTGCCACAAAGCGTGATGGACTTCCTGTGGCAGGGTACCACCAGGTCGTTCCACAGGTGCGACTAGCCCGCGGTGGCAGCCGGGATCGAGGTACCTTAGCAGAGACAGTCTCGAAGTCAGGTCCAGGAACAGGGTCAGGGCAGGCGGCAGAGATGCAACGTTAAGTCCAATCCAGGATCTCCAATGGGAGGTCCAGGCAGATGGGAATGGGAACACAGGCACACAGGAACGCAGGACACGGGAAATCAGGAGCAGGAACAAACGGGAGCAGGAACGCAGGATATACGGGAACACACAGGAAGGTAGGAGACACAGGAATGCAGGAATATCACTGGGGAGCTTTTTCTATGGTTGTGAGGCACAAAGATCCGGCAGGGGACACAGGAAGGAGCTGGAATTATAAGGTGGAGGCGTTTAGCCAGCGCACCAATCAGCGGTGCGCTGGCCCTTTAAATTTTTGGCAGGGACACGCGCACCGCAGTCCGAGGAGAGGCTTGCGCCAGGGTGGGCAAATCTGGCGCTGCAGAGAGAGCGGGGTCGCACGGAGGAACACCGGTGCACCCACGATCAGAGACAAAAAGAAACTGAAAAAAGAGCAGATCCTGACAGAGGGGTCACGCACCAGTAAGTCAATGTGCTTGGTTTACAATCCTTCATCCTGATGGTAGATGTCCTTTTAGTTACTTTTAAAATCTGTAGCTGTGACTGCATTTATTACATTTCAGGTCCTTTTTGTTGGATAAGGGCACTCTTTCTTTTACATGACTAACCCCTTGTGTGCATGTTCCCTTTAGAGAATTGTAAATATCTCAACCACACATCCTCTTTTACTTTGTAAACATCTGCTTCATTTAAATGGGAAAAATACACCCGTTCCATCCATTCACATTAGGGTATTTAAAAAAGTGCTTCTGAAGGAAAGGAAACATCTAACATTGATAGATGATACCACTTTGACATTCTTCAGAAACAGCACTCTCCTCGTCATTTATCAAGGGGCATCTATTTCACTTAGACAAGTTATCTGATCTCATTTGAATAAAACACAGTTAGTATAGCAAAGACTATTTTAATCATTTGGGAGATTAAAGAAAATAAGTAAAAGCTGTAGACAATTGCAAGTGCAGCTTTGCCTTCAATGAATTTAAACAACCCACAATGGCATGCCGTGTACATTGCTTTATAATGAAGCTGATCACAGCTGTGTGTTGTTTTCTGACCGTAGATATATCTGATGTATTTCTTTCCATGGGAACTATGTTAGTATTCGGTTCTGCTAAGCAGAAGAGACTTCTCAGTGTTTTAACTTTCAAAGAAAGAGTATAGCAACAAAAGGTTTTCCCATCAGAGCTGACTCATACATGTATTTGGTGAAGATTGTCAAGGAACAAAGGCTGAGGAAGGGACCTCTATGTTCTTCTTAGGTGGGGAGTCTTCAAAGAAAGGTGAAAATAGTCTTTTTTTCCTCCCCATTTGGTACTCTGCTGAATGGCTTGCACTGTTCTCACTGTAGTCTAAAAATCATTCCCCATAGGTTTGCATTCCACTGACTTCTACACATTATTTTATAATTGAGGGGCTCAGGCTGCTAGGTTTACAATACTAAATATGATTTTATTCTGAAAAATCAATGCTAGATTCATTCCTTGGGGTGAAGCTGCAACATAACTCCCTTACTTTACTTTGTATTTGAAAAAAACGCCAACATATAGTAATTGTTTAATCCATGAGAGAGACAGAGAGAAAAAGAGCAACCAAGTAAATATAAAAATATGTAATGCACCTAAAGGGCAATCCAGAAATTTGTCTCCCTATTACTAATATGAATACAAACAGAGATGTCAGATGGATAAAAAAATACTAGACACACACATTTTGGGTAGTATACCTCTACAACCGGTTGCGTTGTTATTGTGTCAGCTCTGTTTCACTACGATGCAAGGACTCCCATCCACTGCAATGTGCTCAGCCCATCTGATCCTACCAACACTCAGTCGTGTTTCAAATATGTTCCCATAATCTTTAAAAAACGGTTGCTCAATTGAGTATTAGAGATATAACATTCAAATACATTTACTTACTTCTCTATTTTCTAATCCAACACCATTTTTTTTTTGCCAGTGTTTGGTGTGAAAGGCATCATCTTGAAGACTCGGCCAAATATATCTTTTTACTGAATTATTGAATCTTTATTTACTTGAAAACTGCTAAATAAGACAGTTTATGGTTTTAATAAATAGTTTCAACAACGGTGTTGCTATCCTGAAGCTCATGGCTGCATTGACTGCATGCTAGAGATTACTGAAGCGAGAGGGGAAATGATGTACATGATAGATCAAAAAGTTGAGGTGCGAGAAACATTCAAGTCTCCAACGAAGGGCAGAGTACATGGAGAGAAGAGCATAAAAACAGCAGCCTTAAGGCAGAGGCTGAATATAAAAATTCTGTATCCACATAGAGAACCTAACAGTCTTTTTTCCATGTCTGTGTCCAACATTTTAAGACCATAAAGCTGGGGACTGAATTTCCGTCCACGACAGCGGCCACAGCCGCTTTTGGACACCCAGTTTGGAATGATGAGCACATCTAGCAAACGGAGCCCTTCTCTATAGCAACCATGAAACACAAATAACATCAAATGGACGTTACCAATATGTTTAATCTTCATTAAATATATAAAACACATGCATGAAAAATGGTTATCCAGACCTAAATTCAATTAAAACGCACCAGATGTAGTAGTGGTCATGGACCAAGTATCACTAGGAGTATCATATCAGAACATCCTCATTTTCCCATTTCCCCTTCATAAATGAAACTGAAACCTTTACTAAGATCAGAGGCATAGGTATAAAGAAATAAAACAGGTGTAGCAATGCACTGCCTCCAATCATCAAAGTCTGGGAGTAATATCTTAATGTTTTTTATTTTAAAGGGGTATTCCCATTTCAGCAAATCAATGTTATTGTTTGTTTTCTAAAAAGTTATACAATTTTCCAATATACTTTCTGTATCAATTCCTCACCGTTTTCTAGATCTCTGCTTGCTGTCATTCTATAAGAAGCGTATATGTTTATTTCCAGTGGACAGAAATCTGACCATGGTCACACAGCTCGTTATATCACAGAGAGTAATCACAGCCCCATGGTATAACGAGCTGGGCACCTTTGTGACCATGGTCAGATTTCTGTGCACTGGTAGTAAACATTGAAGCTTTTTATAGAGTGACAACAAGCAGAGACCTAGAAAACTGTGAGAAATTGATACAGAAAGTATAACTTTTTCTTGTAAAAACATTAACATTAATTTTCTGCAATGTAAATACCCAATTATGGGTCACGTACAGGACTAATTGTTTAGGGAGCAGACCACTCCCTTCATCAGGTCCACAAAAATACAGGGGTACACTGTAATCAGTGGTGAAAACAAAAATACATAATATAAAAAAATACATATGCAAAATAGTTACATAAAAAAACATATAGAATAATAATAAAAGAACCTAAATTTCCAGTTTATAACATGATATAAAATATTACCAAATAATTAAGACATTGTTCATATTATATGTGATGACAATAGTAAAATATGCCATAAGTAGATCATAGACAAATATAGTGAATAAATATACAGATATACCGTATATGTGTGATCATAGATGTAAGAAGGAAATAATCAGCAATAATAAAACTAAAAATACTGATTCAATATGCAGCACTGGGATATTAGATGTTAGAGAAACCGAAAACAGGGAAGGGACAATCATTGTATAGCTAACCCACCAACAATCAGAGTAGCTGATAGTGGAGGATATACACTTACTAGAGACTCGGTATCACTGCTCCTGCAGACATCCAAGATACAGAGTCTCTACTAAGTATTTATCCTCCGCTATCAGCCACTCTGATTATTGGTGAGGGATATGCTTTCTATTTTACTATTTTATATTAGATTATGTATTTTTCTTTTGACTAGTGATTACAGTGTACCCCTGTATTTTTGTGGACCTAATGAAGGTAGGGGTCCACTTCCGAAACACAGTCTCATTTTCGACCCTTAAATTAGAATATTATGACCAGACTTCGATAATTGGAGGCAGCACGACTCTACAGCTGTTCTTTCTACCTATGCATCTGATTAACACGGAGTTCCTGACGCAAGGAGGAGCTTCAACTGTGACAATCTTTCTTTAAGATAAGACATCTGTTTATTTTTGTTGTGCACTTGATATTGCACTGTGAGCCTCACTTAGTTTGTACTGACCCTCCCCTAACATAGTTAGTACTGACATAGTTTAGTTATTGCTTTCTAGCAATCAATAAGTGAGCAGTATGCGCTTAGTATTGAAGTTCAGTTGCAGGGAGTAGCCAGACATATTCCTGGATGTGTTACCTTGAAGCTAACACCTAACCTGTGTATAATCCCAAGCAGAAGTGTTTATGAACCCTCCAGAAGCTTTCCTAAAAATCCCTGGGATTAGTTAGTGGGGTTACCATTACACAAACAACCGGTTAGTGGACACGGGACATGTGTAGAACAGGGGTTATTTTTACTGTAAAGTTCTAATTCGACAGCCACCAGGAGCTGGACAACCTAATCAATCTACACAATTTACCTACCTACATTACTGTCAGGTTCTCTGCCACAGCAGAAATCTCTACTTGGACACTGACTGACATAGGTACTGGGACATTATTTAATCCATCCTCCAAAGGTCAGTGCCAGTACATGACCCCCCCCCCAACTGACAAAGTTTGGCATCTGATCATAGGCCTCCTAGCGAGATGAATGCTATCCACCACCAAGGATGTTTCTCAACTGGGAAATATACAGCAAGGGGTTCCCCCCCCCCCTCCCCCTACCTCCTCCTAACACACATATACCTGTGAAAACCAGGGTGGACACGGGCTACTTTTAAGAGGCTTTATTCCAATGACTATGGTCAAACTGAAAGACATCTCAGAAGGTCAAGCAGACCTTAAAAAGATATGGAAAAAAGACTAACTCTTCATCAAGCTAAATTACGGAACTATATGAGGGAGCAGCCGCACCTCTACAGCAAGGATGAAGTTTCTGACACAGATGGGGTAATTTATTTTAGAATTTTCTTCTCCATTTTATTTTTTGACCACATTTGATATATTTGCGCCTAAATTTGCGACTTTTTCACTCATCTAGAAAAACTAGCCATGCATGAATTTTTCTGGTGTTGCGCCTGATCTTTAACCCCTTTAAGACGCAGTGTTTTTTCGTTCCTTTTTCGCTTTCCACCTTTTCATTTTTTCCATGTACACAGCTGTGTGAGGACTTATTTTCTACGTAACAAATTTTATTTCTCAGTGCTATTATTTATTATTTCATGCCATGCACTGGGAAGTTGAAAAAAATTTCCAAATGTGGTGAAATTTGAAAAAAAACAAATTTTTATTTGATGTAAAATGTTGTAAAAGTAGCGTTTCGGACACTTTTTTCCATTATGGAGTTTACCACTGTTTTTAAATTTTGATAAGTCGGGCATTTAAGTTCTAGGGAGAGGGGGATGATTTGAATTTTCAGGGCTTTTTTATTTTTTTTAACAATAACAGCAAACCATATATTTTATGACAAAAAGTCCCATATATTATCCAAATTGAACAGCACTTAGGGGTTAAAGAGGATTAATTACTAAAACTTGGCTTTTGATCAGATCATCACGTAAAACCATATATATATATATATATATATATATATATATATATATATATATATATATATATATATATATATATATACACTCACCGGCCACTTTATTAGGTACACCTGTCCAACTGCTCATTGACACTTAGTTTCTAATCAGCCAATCACATGGCAGCAACTCAGTGCATTTAGGCATGTAGACATGGGCAAGACAATCTCCTGCAGTTCAAACCGAGCATCAGTATGGGGAAGAAAGGTGATTTGAGTGCCTTTGAACGTGGCATGGTTGTTGGTGCCAGAAGGTCTGGTCTGAGTATTTCAGAAACTGCTGATCTACTGGGATTTTCACGCACAACCATCTCTAGGGTTTACAGAGAATGGTCCAAAAAAGAAAAAGCATCCAGTGAGCGGCAGTTCTGTGGGCGGAAATGCCTTGTTGATGCCAGAGGTCAGAGGAGAATGGGCAGACTGGTTCGAGCTGATAGAAAGGCAACAGTGACTCAAATCGCCACCCGTTACAACCAAGGTAGGCAGAAGAGCATCTCTGAACGCACAGTACGTCAAACTTTGAGGCATATGGGCTACAGCAGCAGAAGACCACACCGGGTGCCACTCCTTTCAGCTAAGAACAGGAAACCGAGGCTACAATTTGCACAAGCTCATCAAAATTGGACAGTAGAAGATTGGAAAAACGTTGCCTGGTCTTATGAGTCTCGATTTCTGCTGTGACATTCGGAGGGTAAGGTCAGAATTTGGCGTCAACAACATGAAAGCATGGATCCATCCTGCCTTGTATCAACGGTTCAGGCTAGTGGTGGTGGTGTCATGGTGTGGGGAATATTTTCTTGGCCCTCTTTGGGCCCCTTGGTACTAATTGAGCATCGTTGCAACGCCACAGCCTACCTTAGTATTGTTGCTGACCATGTCCATCCCTTTATGACCACAATGTACCCAACATCTGATGGCTACTTTCAACAGGATAATGCGCCATGTCATAAAGCTGGAATCATCTCAGACTGGTTTCTTGAACATGACAATGAGTTCACTGTACTCAAATGGCCTCCACAGTCACCAGATCTCAACCCAATAGAGCATCTTTGGGATGTGGTGGAACGGGAGATTCGCATCATGGATGTGCAGCCGACAAATCTGCGGCAACTGTGTGATGCCATCATGTCAATATGGACCAAAATCTCTGAGGAATGCTTCCAGCACCTTGTTGAATCTATGCCATGAAGAATTGAGGCAGTTCTGAAGGCAAAAGGGGGTCCAACCCGTTACTAGCATGGTGTACCTAATAAAGTGGCCGGTGAGTGTGTATGTATGTATGTGTATATATATATATATATATATATATATATATATTATATGGTGAAAAAAACTATGGAGTGAATTACCTAGTGGAAGTGTACAATCTAGGATTATTTATGAAGCATGGACATCTAGTGGGACAACATGCCACCACAAAACTGCATGGTCATCTCCTATCGTGATTCACACGTCTCATAGTACTAGGCACGGTGTGAAGGGCATCCGGAACTGTACTGTCCCTATGAAAATCCCTTTAACTTCCGCCCTCACAAGGGCAGTCCACTGCTGTCCTTATCTTAAATAGGCATGCCACCTGTAAGCACCACCTTCGCTGACACGTTTCGTCTCCTTAAAGGGGTATTCTCGTCTGGGCACTCACATTCAGTTTGATTAATCTGTTATATATAAACATTTCTTCAATTAGATGTTATTAAAAAAAATGTTCCTGTGTGAAGATAATTTCCCATAAATGTAGTGATATGGTCCCTTAGAAACGAGATAGCTTCCTCGGATACGGCCACCTCTGCTGGAGTGAGTGCACAAAGACACAAAAGGTTATTGTATATAAAATGTCCTGGAGTTACTACATGTCCCACAGCC
Organism: Engystomops pustulosus; assembly: GCF_040894005.1. Taxonomy (NCBI): domain Eukaryota; kingdom Metazoa; phylum Chordata; class Amphibia; order Anura; family Leptodactylidae; genus Engystomops; species Engystomops pustulosus. The sequence continues at coordinate 55,609,069 of NC_092414.1, read as the reverse complement.
GTCCTGTGGTAATGATTGCTGAATCCTGGTGGTCCGGCAGGACTCTATAGCCCAAGTCTGGCCACCGCTGCCAGAGTATGACGTGGTCGTATCCGAGGAAGCCATCTCGTTTCTAAGGGACAACATGGCTATGTTTATAGGAAATTATCTTCACACAGGAACATTTTTTTATTAACATCCAATTGAAGAAATGTTTACATATGGCAAATGAAGTTAATTAAATGTAAATGCCCTGATGGGAATACCCCTTTAACTCTTCAGAGGGAATCGGATAGAATACAAAAACAGACCATCCTTCGTGCTGGCTTGCCTTGATTGTGCATCTAGTGGTATGCAGATATCGAGGAAGCTTTGCTGACAGCTGAAGCCATGGTTAAGTGAACCCTGCTCGTCTCCAGTTCTAGTGGTGGACTTGGAGACCTGATGTGCAGGCTGGCTGGCTAATTGGGGGCTGTCGGACAACCCAACTGATTCGAGTTGCTGGCACCGACACAGGGTCCCAGGGCTGCCGGCACCGACCCAGGGTCCCAGGGCTGCTGGCACCAACACAGGGTCCCAGGGCTGCCGGCACCGACACAGGGTCCCAGGGCTGCTGGCACCGACACAGGGTCCCAGGGCTGCTGGCACCGACACATGGTGGTTTCCAGATTCACTTGTAGGAAACAAGTTAATAGTCCCCAGCAGTGCAGCCCTGAGCAAAAACAAAGCCACACCCAGCTTTCCAGAGATACTGAAGGAAAGCTGGGTGTGGCTCACAGGGCTGCTGGCACGGACGCCGGGTCTCAGAGATGCTGGCTGACAATTAGTACCCCTTGTTCGTTAGACTACCTGATGCATATAGCTTTGTTAGTTTTTTGCGTTACTTCTTTATTGCTATTTTTTTGTGAATGCATTTGTGTTTGTGTGCTATGTTATTTCAATATCACATATATTACCAGCATGGATCTTCTGCTCTGCGTTTTTAAATAACAAATGCAAATTGATTAAGTAAAAAATAAATAGATACGAACAAAAATTACATTTTCATTTTTGTCAGCCCTTTAATATGCTATCATAAAAGTTTTGAATGTCAAAAAACAATATTTCTTGCTATAATTTTTTTGCGTGTGCTTGTTAGTTTTCTCCTCATTTTTTAAACTGTTGTTTACAGAGCTCCCCTTGAACATTTTTAAAGAAAGGATCTCTGCATGGCGTTGTGTTATTTCTGATATATTTAGTGTTCGCTATAGGTAGAGAACTGCCAAATAATGAGGTTAATGCTGTTCTGTTACTTCAAGCTTGTTGCCCTAATGGAAATTATTATGCACAGTCTTCCATGCTGTTCTCAAAGTATACTTGAAGAGGTGGCATTTGGTTGACTTTTGATAATCTTACGAAAAATAATTTGTGAGATAATAACTTGATATAAAATACTGCAAACTTGTAGATTTACTATCCATTTTGTTTTTCATAAGTTTTCTTGATGACTGTTCTAATGTTGAAAATAAGAAGACAAAAAAATATGTGATAAATCCTGAGCAGTGGTTGAACTAACAATCCATTTTTAGACATAATCATAACTTGTTTCCCTTTCTATCGCCTTTGATTTGAGCAAAAATAGTTGTGCTCTGGAAAATTTAATGTGCTATATAATATGTTTTAGCAGTTTCAAGTATGTAACAGCCATGAACTTTCACAAAATGGGTCCACTGAAAAAAAGTTTTTATTAGACCCAGGAGGAGGGGCCCAAATGGCCAAATTTCAGTCCCCGGTAGCCTATGTGGGGGTTTAATATAAAATAACCCATGAGGGGGCTCTTTGGGATGATAAACTAGGGAATACTTTAGAGTACCTGTGGTTATTTTAGCTTCTGAATTTTTAATACCGCCACATAAGTTCATTGCAAAAAGGCCCACTGAGGCTCTTTCACCCACGGCCCTATTGAATCCTGGAGCTGACCCTTCAGTTATTTCCTTCTTGTATTTTTTCAAACATACAGAACATGTTCAAGTCTTTTCATTATCTATCCTATCTTCTGCAGTATGTTATGTAAATGCAATGCTAAAATCAAAAGTAAACCATTCCGCAAAAAAAAAACCTTTCTCAACATGCAATGTCATTTGTAGTTTGTTGATCTCTCCTAGATCAATGATTTGATGTACTGTACATTGCTCAAAAAAGGGAATACTTAAACAACAAAATGCAACTCCAAGTTAATCACATTTCTGTGCAACTTATCTACTTATGAATTCAATATTTAATTGTGTTTGTGCAAATAGAACAGAAAACATGTAACAATGAATAATTAGCAGGAGAGGTTCTGTAGGTGGTAACCTCAGACAATTTCTCTGGTGTCATCCTATTTGGCTGTCTTTGTGGAATTTTATAATTGATCTCACTAGAGGTAGCATGAGGCAATGCCTACAGGCCACAAAAGTTGCTCAGTTAGGATGACACATCAATGCAAGCAGTGTCAGGAGACATGATGGGGAAAGTAGGAGGACAACAAGACAAGTTGGTACTCTGACTGCCATGAGGTACTAGGATGAGATCCACAGACACATTGTGAGACCATAGGCAGGTGCAGATTTTTATAGATCAGCTTCATGTTTATGGTATTCCACTATTTACAGTATTTTTTGGACTATAAGGTGCACCAGAGTATAAGGCGCACCTTCAATAAATGCCTGCTAAAACGTCTAGGTTCATATATAAGGCGCACCTTATATCTTTGGTAAAAAAAAACAATGTCAATGGTCATGTTATAGTAACACAGGTGAAGAGTTTCAACACTTTCAATCACAGCTATGTCTTCTAACAAACTGCTCACTTTTGTATCATGTTACCATTAGAGATGACCAGACCCGTAGTTTTAGTTCATGCCAAAATCAAATGCTGAACAGAGACTGAAACTACAGGTCCCCTCAACTCTAATTATCATGCATTTTCATGTTCCTGAAGTAAGCAATGGATAACAGGAAGCAGAGATCTAAAAAAAAAAGTAAATGGGAAAATGGTAAAAATGTTTTGTAAAGTTCTCAATAACAATCATTTCCTAAAAACTGGACCACAATATTGCAGAATATGGTTCTTGACATAATTTTCATTTGTTTGATGGTTGAAAAGCTTCTCAGCAATAGTAAGCATTTTTACAATGAAAAAAAAATTCTATGCAATCATAGATTTCTTTGTTTTGTGAACCCAAACACATATACAGTAAATGGAATATTATTGTATATTATTGTTTCATAAAACTTAATTATGTACCGGGAAGATATTATAATTAGAGATGAGCGAACATGCTCGTCCGAGCTTGATGCTCGGTCGAGCATTAGGGTACTCGAAACTGCTCGTTACTCGGACGAATACTTCGCCCGCTCGAGAAAATGGCAGCTCCCGCCGTTTTGCTTTTTGGCGGCCAGAAACAGAGCCAATCACAAGCCAGGAGACTCTGCACTCCACCCAGCATGACGTGGTACCCTTACACGTCGATAGCAGTGGTTGGCTGGCCAGATCAGGTGACCCTGGGATAGACTAGCCGCTGGCCGCGCTGCTCGGATCATTCTGTCTCTGGATGCCGCTAGGGAGAGAGCTGCTGCTGCTCAGGGAAAGCGTTAGGGTGTTCTATTAGCTTACTGTTAGGCAGGAGTGATTCTCAAAGAACCCAACAGCCCTTCTTAGGGCTACAATAACGTTCTACTTTTTTTATTTTAATTTGCATCTTTTACCATTTTGTGAGGAATTAGCAGGGGGACTTGCTACCGTTGTGTTTAGCTCTTAGTGGCACACATATCCATAGCAAAGACCGAAGTGGGAAAATTCAGTAGGGGTTGGATTTCTATTAGGCAATAACTCAGTGTCATCTCATCTGGCATAGTACTGTGCTTCCTTTGATACTTGGCTAGAAAATAGCCATAGGAGAATACAAACAGCTTCTTGAAGCCTACAGTAGCGTTCTATATATTTGATTTCTGGTTGATCTGCTGGTGACTGTAGTTTCTGCAGTGCATGTACTTGCCAATTCTGAGCAATTTGTAGTGGGACTTGCGACCGCTGTGTTCTGCGCTTAGTGGCGCACATATCCATAGCAAAGGCTGAAGTGGCAAAATTCAGTAGGGGTTGGATTTCTATTAGGCAATAACTCAGTGTCATCTCATCTGGCATAGTACTGTGCTTCCTTTGATACTTGGCTAGAAAATAGCCATAGGAGAATACAAACAGCTTCTTGAAGCCTACAGTAGCGTTCTATATATTTGATTTCTGGTTGATCTGCTGGTGACTGTAGTTTCTGCAGTGCATGTACTTGCCAATTCTGAGCAATTTGTAGTGAGACTTGCGACCGCTGTGTTCTGCGCTTAGTGGCGCACATATCCATAGCAAAGGCTGAAGTGGCAAAATTCAGTAGGGGTTGGATTTCTATTAGGCAATAACTCAGTGTCATCTCATCTGGCATAGTACTGTGCTTCCTTTGATACTTGGCTAGAAAATAGCCATAGGAGAATACAAACAGCTTCTTGAAGCCTACAGTAGCGTTCTATATATTTGATTTCTGGTTGATCTGCTGGTGACTGTAGTTTCTGCAGTGCATGTACTTGCCAATTCTGAGCAATTTGTAGTGGGACTTGCGACCGCTGTGTTCTGCGCTTAGTGGCGCACATATCCATAGCAAAGGCTGAAGTGGCAAAATTCAGTAGGGGTTGGATTTCTATTAGGCAATAACTCAGTGTCATCTCATCTGGCATAGTACTGTGCTTCCTTTGATACTTGGCTAGAAAATAGCCATAGGAGAATACAAACAGCTTCTTGAAGCCTACAGTAGCGTTCTATATATTTGATTTCTGGTTGATCTGCTGGTGACTGTAGTTTCTGCAGTGCATGTACTTGCCAATTCTGAGCAATTTGTAGTGGGACTTGCGACCGCTGTGTTCTGCGCTTAGTGGCGCACATATCCATAGCAAAGGCTGAAGTGGCAAAATTCAGTAGGGGTTGGATTTCTATTAGGCAATAACTCAGTGTCATCTCATCTGGCATAGTACTGTGCTTCCTTTGATACTTGGCTAGAAAATAGCCATAGGAGAATACAAACAGCTTCTTGAAGCCTACAGTAGCGTTCTATATATTTGATTTCTGGTTGATCTGCTGGTGACTGTAGTTTCTGCAGTGCATGTACTTGCCAATTCTGAGCAATTTGTAGTGAGACTTGCGACCGCTGTGTTCTGCGCTTAGTGGCGCACATATCCATAGCAAAGGCTGAAGTGGCAAAATTCAGTAGGGGTTGGATTTCTATTAGGCAATAACTCAGTGTCATCTCATCTGGCATAGTACTGTGCTTCCTTTGATACTTGGCTAGAAAATAGCCATAGGAGAATACAAACAGCTTCTTGAAGCCTACAGTAGCGTTCTATATATTTGATTTCTGGTTGATCTGCTGGTGACTGTAGTTTCTGCAGTGCATGTACTTGCCAATTCTGAGCAATTTGTAGTGGGACTTGCGACCGCTGTGTTCTGCGCTTAGTGGCGCACATATCCATAGCAAAGGCTGAAGTGGCAAAATTCAGTAGGGGTTGGATTTCTATTAGGCAATAACTCAGTGTCATCTCATCTGGCATAGTACTGTGCTTCCTTTGATACTTGGCTAGAAAATAGCCATAGGAGAATACAAACAGCTTCTTGAAGCCTACAGTAGCGTTCTATATATTTGATTTCTGGTTGATCTGCTGGTGACTGTAGTTTCTGCAGTGCATGTACTTGCCAATTCTGAGCAATTTGTAGTGGGACTTGCGACCGCTGTGTTCTGCGCTTAGTGGCGCACATATCCATAGCAAAGGCTGAAGTGGCAAAATTCAGTAGGGGTTGGATTTCTATTAGGCAATAACTCAGTGTCATCTCATCTGGCATAGTACTGTGCTTCCTTTGATACTTGGCTAGAAAATAGCCATAGGAGAATACAAACAGCTTCTTGAAGCCTACAGTAGCGTTCTATATATTTGATTTCTGGTTGATCTGCTGGTGACTGTAGTTTCTGCAGTGCATGTACTTGCCAATTCTGAGCAATTTGTAGTGGGACTTGCGACCGCTGTGTTCTGCGCTTAGTGGCGCACATATCCATAGCAAAGGCTGAAGTGGCAAAATTCAGTAGGGGTTGGATTTCTATTAGGCAATAACTCAGTGTCATCTCATCTGGCATAGTACTGTGCTTCCTTTGATACTTGGCTAGAAAATAGCCATAGGAGAATACAAACAGCTTCTTGAAGCCTACAGTAGCGTTCTATATATTTGATTTCTGGTTGATCTGCTGGTGACTGTAGTTTCTGCAGTGCATGTACTTGCCAATTCTGAGCAATTTGTAGTGGGACTTGCGACCGCTGTGTTCTGCGCTTAGTGGCGCACATATCCATAGCAAAGGCCGAAGTGGCAAAATTCAGTAGGGGTTGGATTTCTATTAGGCAATAACTCAGTGTCATCTCATCTGGCATAGTACTGTGCTTCCTTTGATACTTGGCTAGAAAATAGCCATAGCAATAGGATAGCATTGTTTGGTTTTAAAAACTCAAAAAAAAACAAAAAACACAAAAAAAAAAAAAAACACAAAAAAAAACAAAAAAAAGTAAAAAAAAAAATAAAGTTATAACTCTCATTTTAAAAATGTTTAACCCGAGGGCTAGGGGTAGAGGACGAGGGCGGGGACGTGGGCGTCCAACTACTGCAGGGGTCAGAGGCCGTGGTCCTGGGCGGGGTGAGACACCACCTGCTGATGAGGGAGCAGGGGAACGCCGCAGAGCTACACTCCCTAGGTTCATGTCTGAAGTTACTGGGACTCGTGGTAGAGCACTGTTGAGGCCAGAACAGTGCGAACAGGTGATGTCGTGGATTGCTGACAATGCTTCGAGCAATTTGTCCACCACCAGTCAGTCTTCCACGCAGTCCACCCATGTCACCGAAATCGCCACTCCTCCAGCTCCTGCACCTCAGCCTCCTCCCCCCCAGTCTGCCCCCTCCCAGGAAAATTTGGCATTTGAACCGGCATACTCTGAGGAACTGTTTTCTGGACCCTTCCCACAGTCACAAACCACTTGTCCGGTTGCTGCTGAGCAATTTTCCGATGCCCAGGTTTTCCACCAGTCACAGTCTGTGGGTGATGATGACCTTCTTGACGTAGTGGAAGTGTGTAAAGAGGTGTCCGACGATGAGGAGACACGGTTGTCAGACAGTGGGGAAGTTGTTGTCAGGGCAGGAAGTCCGAGGGGGGAGCAGACTGAGGGATCGGAGGATGATGAGGTGACAGACCCAAGCTGGGTTGAGAGGCCGGGTGAACACAGTGCTTCTGAGACGGAGGAGAGTCCTCGACCTGAACAGGTTGGAAGAGGCAGTGGTGGGGCCAGACGGAGAGGCAGGGCCAGAGCTGGTGCATCAGCGCCACTGTCAACTAGTGAAGCTCCCGTGGTGAGGGCTCTTGCGGCGAGGGCTAGATCTTCAGAAGTGTGGAGGTTCTTTAAGGAAACACCGGATGACCGACGGACTGTGGTGTGCAACATTTGCCAAACCAGGCTCAGCAGGGGTTCCACCACTACTAGCTTAACTACCACCAGTATGCGCAGGCATATGAATGCTAAGCACACCACTCAGTGGCAACAAGCCCGTTCACCTCCGGCCGTGCACACCACTGCTCCTTCCCCTGTGTCAGCTGCTAGTCAGCCCCCTGCCCAGGACCCTGCCACAAAAACCCCATCGTCGCCTCCACGATCCTCCACAGCATCCACCAGCGTTCAGCTCTCCATACCCCAGACGCTGGAGCGGAAACGCAAATATAGTGCAACCCACCCGCACGCCCAAGCCCTTAATGTGCACATCTCCAGATTGCTTAGCCTGGAGATGCTGCCCTATAGGCTAGTAGAGACCGAGGCCTTTCGCAACCTCATGGCGGCGGCCGCCCCTCGGTATTCGGTCCCCAGCCGCCACTACTTTTCCCGATGTGCCGTCCCAGCCCTGCACCAGCACGTGTCAGACAACATCATCCGTGCCCTGACCAACGCCGTTTCTGACAAGGTCCACCTGACCACGGACACGTGGACGAGTGCTGCCGGGCAGGGCCACTATATATCGCTGACGGCACATTGGGTTAACTTGGTGGAGGCTGGGACCGAGTCTGACCCTGGGGCTGCTCATATACTGCCGACGCCGAGGATTGCGGGGCCTACCTCGGTCCAGGTGTTTCAGGCCTACTATGCCTCCTCCTCCTCCCACCCCTCCTCCACCTCCTCCTCCGAACTACCATCCGTGGGCACGGCGCCATCAGTCGGTAGCTCTAGGCACAGCAGCAGTGCCGTCGCTAAGCGACAGCAGGCGGTGCTCAAACTGCTGAGCCTAGGCGACAAAAGGCACACCGCCCAAGAGCTATTACAGGGCATCACGGCGCAGACTGATCTGTGGCTGGCACCGCTGAACCTCAAGCCGGGAATGGTTGTGTGTGACAACGGCCGTAACCTGGTGGCGGCTCTGCAACTCGGCAGACTGACACATGTGCCATGCCTGGCCCATGTGTTAAATCTGATAGTGCAGCGTTTCCTCAAGACATACCCCAATCTGTCTGATTTGCTCACGAAGGTGCGCCGCATCTGTGCGCATTTCAGGAAGTCCAGCCCAGATGCTGCCACTCTCAGGGCAGCGCAGCGCCGCCTCCAACTGCCCGCTCACCGACTGTTGTGCGACGTGCCCACGAGGTGGAATTCAACACTGACCATGTTATCCAGAGTTTACCAGCAGCGCAGAGCGATTGTAGACTGCCAGATGTCAACTTCCACCAGAACTGGTAGTCAGGTCAGTCAGCTTCCTCAAGTCTACAATGAGGAGTGGACGTGGATGTCTGATATCTGTCAGGTGCTGAGTAACTTTGAGGAGTCAACACAGATGGTCAGTGGCGATGCCGCCATCATCAGCCTCACCATCCCGCTGCTTGGCCTGTTGAAAAACTCTCTGGTCAGCATGAAGTCGGAAGCTTTGCGCTCGTCACAAGAGACGGGGGAAGAATATTCCCTTGTTGATAGCCAAAGCACCCTGAGGTCTGTTTCTCAGCGCATATCGGAGGAGGTGGAGGTGGAGGAGGATGAGGAGGAGAATGTTGGCGAGACACAAGAGGGGACCATTGTTGAGTCCTTCACTGTTCAGCGTGTATGGGCAGAAGAAGAGGAGTTGGAGGAGTTGGAGGAGGAGGAAATGGACAGTCAGGCCAGTGAGGGGAGTGAATTCTTACGCGTTGGTACTCTGGCGCATATGGCAGATTTCATGCTAGGCTGCCTATCCCGTGACCCTCGCGTTCAAAGAATTTATTCCAGCACCGATTACTGGGTGTTCACTCTCCTGGACCCACGGTACAAGCAAAATCTTCCCACTCTCATCCCTGGAGAGGAAAGGAGTGTGAGAATGCATGAATACCAGCAGGCCCTGGTGCACAAGCTGAAACAGTATTTCCCTTCTGACAGCGCTAGCGGCAGAGTGCGTAGTTCTGCGGGACAAGTAGCGAGGGAGAGTAGGCGAGCAGGCAGCTTGTCCAGCACTGGCAAGGGTACGCTTTACAAGGCTTTTGCCAGCTTTATGTCACCCCAGCAAGACACTGTCACCTGTCCCCAGTCTCGGCAGAGTAGGGCTGATCTTTACAGAAAGATGGTGAGGGAGTACGTAGCTGACCATACCATCGTCCTAAATGATCACACAGCTCCCTACAACTACTGGGTTTCAAAGCTGGACATGTGGCACGAACTGGCGCTGTACGCCTTGGAGGTTCTTGCCTGCCCTGCCGCTAGCGTCTTGTCCGAGCGGGTTTTCAGTGCAGCTGGTGGCATCATCACCGATAAGCGTACACGCCTGTCGACTGACAGCGCTGACAGGCTGACGCTTATTAAAATGAATAAAGGCTGGATTTCTCAGAATTTCCAATCTCCACCAGGTGAAGGAAGCTCAACCTGAATAATTGATCCACTCCTCCTCCTCCTCCTCATTTTCCTCCTTCTCCTCCTCTTTGTACAGTAAAGCAGAGGAAAATGGCTATTTTTTGACAGGGCCCACTGGCTCTTGCTATAGTACTTCATGCATTTAATTTTTCTGGAGGGCCACCTACCCGGTCCTCTGTTTGAAACAATTTTTGTGAGTGCCACATACAGGCACTCAATCTATTCCATTTTTCTGGAGGGCCACCTACCCGGTCCTCTGTTTTAAAAAATTTTTGGGACTGCCACATACAGGCACTCAATCTATTCCATTTTACTGCAGGGCCACCTACCTGCTCCTCTGGTTTGAACAATTTTTGGGACTGCCACATACAGGCACTCAATCTATTCCATTTTACTGGAGGGCCACCTACCTGCTCCTCTGGTTTGAAACATTTTTGGGACTGCCACATACAGGCACTCAATCTATTCCATTTTACTGCAGGGCCACCTACCTGCTCCTCTGGTTTGAAACATTTTTGGGACTGCCACATACAGGCACTCAATCTATTCCATTTTACTGGAGGGCCACCTACCTGCTCCTCTGGTTTGAAACATTTTTGGGACTGCCACATACAGGCACTCAATCTATTCCATTTTACTGCAGGGCCACCTACCTGCTCCTCTGGTTTGAACAATTTTTGGGACTGCCACATACAGGCACTCAATCTATTCCATTTTACTGCAGGGCCACCTACCTGCTCCTCTGGTTTGAACAATTTTTGGGACTGCCACATACAGGCACTCAATCTATTCCATTTTACTGGAGGGCCACCTACCTGCTCCTCTGGTTTGAAACATTTTTGGGACTGCCACATACAGGCACTCAATCTATTCCATTTTACTGCAGGGCCACCTACCTGCTCCTCTGCTTTGAAACATTTTTGGGACTGCCACATACAGGCACTCAATCTATTCCATTTTACTGGAGGGCCACCTACCTGCTCCTCTGGTTTGAAACATTTTTGGGACTGCCACATACAGGCACTCAATCTATTCCATTTTACTGCAGGGCCACCTACCTGCTCCTCTGGTTTGAACAATTTTTGGGACTGCCACATACAGGCACTCAATCTATTCCATTTTACTGCAGGGCCACCTACCTGCTCCTCTGGTTTGAAACATTTTTGGGACTGCCACATACAGGCACTCAATCTATTCCATTTTACTGGAGGGCCACCTACCTGCTCCTCTGGTTTGAAACATTTTTGGGACTGCCACATACAGGCACTCAATCTATTCCATTTTACTGCAGGGCCACCTACCTGCTCCTCTGGTTTGAACAATTTTTGGGACTGCCACATACAGGCACTCAATCTATTCCATTTTACTGCAGGGCCACCTACCTGCTCCTCTGGTTTGAACAATTTTTGGGACTGCCACATACAGGCACTCAATCTATTCCATTTTACTGGAGGGCCACCTACCTGCTCCTCTGGTTTGAAACATTTTTGGGACTGCCACATACAGGCACTCAATCTATCCCATTTTACTGGAGGGCCACCTACCTGCTCCTCTGGTTTGAAAAATGTTTGGGACTGCCACATACAGGCACTATCCAAATTAAATTGTCTCCATAGCAGCCTCCACACGTTGTCTCCATTGCTACCTCCAAAAGTCGTCCATATAGCTGCCTCCATACATCGTCCCTTTATCAAACGAGGTGTGTCAGGCAGAAATTTGGGTTGTTTTCATGGATTCCACATCAAAGTTGTTAACTTTGTCGCCACCCTGCTGTGTAATCCCCAAAATATACTGGCAAACTTTTACCATTTAGGGATATTATTTCAGCGCTTCTTGCGCATCTGTTTACATTCCCCTCACCCGGCATATCCTAAACTTATAAGAACGCTACTACACTTGATCTTATACAAAAGGTTCTTAGAAGTGCTGTTTGGGGAGTAGCCTAGAGACAGGGGCTTGGATTGGCGAAAGCTCGCCTGGCAGCGGAACGCCAGCTCCATGCGCATCATGCGCTTCTTGCGCATCTGTTTACATTCCCCTCACCCGCCATATCCCAAACTTATAAGAACGCTACTACACTTAACTTGGTGCAGGCTGGGACCGAGTCTGACCCTGGGGCTGGTCATATACTGCCGACGCAGAGAATTGCGGGGCCTACCTCGGTCCAGGTCTCAAAGGCCTACTATACCTCCTCCCACCCCTCCTCCTCCTCCGAATTACCATCCGTGGGCATGGCGCCATCAGTCGGTAGCTCTAGGCACAGCAGCAGTGCCATCGCTAAGCGACAGCAGGCGGTGCTGAAACTGCTGAGCCTAGGCGATAAAAGGCACACCGCCCAAGAGCTATTACAGGGCATTCCACATCAAAGTTGTTAACTTTGTCGCCACCCTGCTGTGTAATCCCCAAAATATACTTGCAAACTTTTACCATTTAGGGATATTATTTCAGCGCTTCTTGCGCATCTGTTTACATTCCCCTCACCCGGCATATCCTAAACTTATAAGAACGCTACTACACTTGATCTTATACAAAAGGTTCTTAGAAGTGCTGTTTGGGGAGTAGCCTAGAGACAGGGGCTTGGATTGGCGAAAGCTCGCCTGGCAGCGGAGCGCCAGCTCCATGCCAAGATCCAACTAACATAGTTTTAACTGCAGCACCTTTAATCTACTACTAGTTCACTGCCTCCATACATGGTCCCCTTATCAAACGAGCTGTGTCAGGCAGAATTTTGGGTTGTTTTCATGGCTTCCATGTTAACTTTGTCGCCACCCTGCTGTGTAATCCACAAAATATACTGGCAAACTTTTATCATGTACCGATATTATTTGAGCGCTTCTTGCTCACCTCCTTTGGTTCCTCTCTGCTACCCATTGGTTTGAAGCCTGAGTCCATTTAGGGTATGTTGCCATGCCTGCCGCTGCTGCCGCTGCCTCTGCATGCCGTCCCCTATAGTGTCAGGGTCAATTATTGGATGTTTTAGATGCTATCTAGCTTCATTCTGTCACTCTGTCATGGCCATGCTGTTGCCCATAATTTTGGCATAATGGTGCGATTATGCAGCCTCAGAGGCATCCATGCATGCTGCCCCTGCTGTTTCCTGTCCATTTCCGTGGTGTTTCCATCCTTTTCTGAGGTTCCCAGGTGTTTGGCCAAGCTTCCCTGTGCAGAGCCTTGGTCCCCTTGAAAAATGCTCGAGTCTCCCATTGACTTCAATGGGGTTCGTTATTCGAGACGAGCACTCGAGCATCGGGAAAAGTTCGTCTCGAATAACGAGTACCCGAGCATTTTAGTGTTCGCTCATCTCTAATTATAATGTGAGTACTTATACTATTTTTGAAAATTGTTAGTATTAGCCTAGTCTCATCTGGTCAGACTAGGTCATCCCATTTGTAATTAGGTAATTATCATCTACTATGATTATTTTCCCCGATCAGCATGTCTCCAATTCATATTCTGCAGGTTTCCCTTTACAAAGACCGGTATATTATTACTTTTCTAATAGTTTGGCTTCTACAATTGAATCTTCTACAGAGATGCTAAATTGTGTAGATCTGTATATTTAAAGATATTGGGGCAAATTTACTTCCCTGGTCCTGTACCCGATTCGGACGGTCCGACGAGGATGAAGTCCGGCCCGATTCATGATGATCGGGCGCCTGAGTTCCTATGACTGGGTGCCGAGGTCCACCGAAGTTCACTTTCTTATTCATGTTTCTTGTAAGTGCTTGCGACACAAAATTTTAAATCTTGCATGTTGTCCGAATTTGTTGGGTTGTCCAAAAAGCCCGCCCCCCACCCCACGATTTCTGTCGCGTGCAAGCCGGCGTGCCAAAATCCGATCACGTGCGTCACAATCCCCGGCACGATGCACCGCAAAGCAGAAATCGTGAAAATGCACTCCATGGACCCTTAGTAAATGAGCCCCAGAGTTAGTATTTTATTCCCTTTGTGTTGGATAACATTATTTGTAGCTAAAACATCGAAATCTACAGGAAAGGAAATTATTGTTATCCGTAACCCAAAAACAAAAGCTTTTTTTTTCTCATTTTAATTATTATACTTATATTTATTGTTTTTACACACATATACATATATAAAGATGATTTTTAGGAATTATATATTTCACATATTTCCTATTCCAGGAAGCCTATTTTTAACTTTTGGCAATTTAACCTACATAATTGATGCTACTTATCAGCTTTTTACAGAAGATGAAACTGATACTTTACTTATTTCACTTTGAATACAGTGATAATGAATTGCATGCCAACATTCATGAAACAAAAATTAATAATATTCATACCACCTCTTTTTCTTGTGTGGGATTTATTCCAAATTTGATGTGTTTCAAAATCGCATTATGAGGTGGAGGGGTATAACATTTATGATTTTAACTTGCTACTTTTAATAAACAACACCTTTCAGACTCAATTACTTCACAGTACATTGATTGGGTGCTGCATCCTACCGTGAGATCAATTTTAAACAGCTTTTCAAAACTTGTTCATATAAATATTAAGCGCAAGTACCTACAAATATTATTGCTATGTTTTTTCACTTTCACATTCCTTGGTTGGTTCCATTATTTTATATAGTCAAAAAATGCTGAAATACCAGCACATGAACATGGCATATATTTTCAGCCTTCAATTACTAATTACAGGAGCACATGCAGTACTTAGCTTCAAGTAAAGTATTGATCTATTGATTTTTTAATTAATTTAAGAATAACAATATTAAAGAACAAATTCAATAGTTGAATTGAATGAACTTTTCAAAAGAGTTACCAAAGACATATTGAAGCAACCAAACAAAATTATATTCCAGTAGGCCCTTCTTGTTACACAGCAGTCAAAATTCTCCCATCCACAACAAGATGGCAAATTATTTAGTTTTTTTGCAATGCTGCTTCTTGGGAATGGACAAAAAGATGAAAATGGATATGAAAGACACTGACATGGAGCCCTAAAGCTAGACCCACCCCGCTATCTCTACCCAAGACGGTAGGAGACTACTGGTCGATATCCTTCCCTTCCTGTGCCAAATTGAAAACACAGCGAAAAAAAAACAGGGCAAAATACTGAAGACTAGTCATACAAATGAGGATTAAAACCAAGAGTACTACACATTACATAATCAATAGATACACGGATGGTCAAAAGACATGCAGAAGGTCAAAAATATGAAAGTCCACAAAATGCTAGCAAGCTCCCAAGAGGATTTATAGCAGGTATTGCAAAGTGGACAGACAATCCTCTCATAGAATATAAGAGTCCTGGTCCAGATAGTGAATAGACTGGCCCCCTGACTTCCAGACCAACCACACTAGAAGGGGAGGAATGTGAGTGGAGAAGACATCTGTCTACCACAACTAGCTTAACTGTCTGCAGCAGAAAACAAAGTCAGCAGGATGTGGTGGAAATCAATTAAGACAGAAGTGAAATAAGACAATGCAAACTAAGTACAATATCACAGTGAGTAGCGATTTTTCTGCTGTACATTTCAGGTAGAGGATAGTGCTGAAGCCAAACAGGCACAGATGTTACATCCTTATAGATATCCCCACCCTTATGTCTTGGATGGACATGCCTAGTAAAGTGTGTAATTAAAAAAGGAGATTTTAGTTTATCCTAACACAAAATGCAAAGTCATCTTTACTTGTGTGCAGATATGTAGTTACTGTGTTGGCTACCCAACTTCCAAGGGTATCAATTGACCTTTATTGTATTGAATTAGATCATTGAGTAAGGCCCCTTCTACACTAGCGAGTGTGATGCGATGAACTCGCATCACACTCGCAACGCAAGCTGCCGGGAACGCACGGCACGAACCCTGCACCGCGGGAGTGAACTGACATGCTGAGTTCACTCCCGCGGTGCAGCGTTCGGGCCGTGCGTTCCCGGCAGCTTGCGTTGCGAGTGTGATGCGAGTTCATCGCATCACACTCGCTAGTGTAGAAGGGGCCTAAGTTTGCCAACTGAGTGGTATGGACGGCCACATCTATCTGTACTACAGTTGTACTTATCGATTACACCACCTTACTACTAGTGGACTGTACATTTTGCCTGTGTAGTGTGCAGGAGGTGCCAGATTCAGGAATTGTGGTGCACTTTCTTCATGAATCTGGTGCCCCTGCACTGCCCCGGCAGAATGCACCAACTTTTTTTTGTGCACCTTTAATATAGGGCTTGTGACACACTTCTGTCGAACATTGCATAATAAAGGTGGTGTATGGGCCGACTGTGAACCAGAACACCCATTTACGTGCATACATTTGTGTAATGTCAGCCATAGTGCAGCATAAGAAAAATGAGTCACATGCAGAACATATGTGGCGCGGACACTTCTTAAACACATGTGCAGGCAGTTTGTGGCTGTGTGGCTCAGTTGGGCACATGTATCATAGTTTTGTCTCTCTGAGGTGAATTTTAGAGACTTTTGGCAGCTCTTTTTTGCGCCTTATGTATGATCCTGTCTTTTTACTTTTGGTACATTTTCAGGTTTTCCTATCCTGGCAGGCTCAAATTTTGGCTTCTTTTTGAGTCTTTTTGTTGAAAATGTCTCAAATCCACATGGACACAAGCCACGTGAGAGGGTTATATACAGAAGCGGACAATACTGTTAATTTGGGATTTAACACGTTGCGTTTTGAATGCATTTTGAAACCTATTACCTGAGGAGAGGAGATTTTCCTAATTACGTTACTGTTAACATTTGAATTTACAAAATGCATAGTAAACGCGATGTTAACACATGCATTAACGTGGCGTTTATATTGCAGTTTGTAAACGCAAATGTTAACAGTAATGTAATTAGGCAAATCGCCTCTCCTCAACTGTTGTAATAGATTTCAAAATGCATTAAAAACGCACTTAAACCACTACCTGTGGCCTCACCCTTCGAAGTAACCAATACATTTTTAAAAAAAAATGTAAAAGCAAAAATTTCAGAATTGGGGTCCATGAAAAAAAACCTTCCTTTGAACCTTCCCTGGAACAGGTACAGGTTTGCGCCAAAAAAAGTTGCAAAAAAAGACGCTAAAAAGTGAAACCTAAGTAAAAAGTCACACAGAACATCTGGGAAACAATGATGCAGCCAAGGCGTACTTGAAAAAAGACAGAGTAAAAAGTCGCAAAAATGACGCAAAATCGTCAAAAGTCGCTATAATTAGACTTGCTGAAATAGTGATACATGTCCCCCAATATGTGTGTTGCACAGTTACTTGCAAGGTACATTAGGTTAGAAATCAGTTACAAAGTAGATCTGCATGCACTAATACCTTCCACATTGTGAGAGCGGTCTATCTTCATTTACTCTATTTATAATTGCAGGCAGCAGGTCAGATTATTTGAGGCAAAGCTCATCATCTTGCTGAAGCTGTTCTTGTTTCAGTACAAGTGGACTCCAGATACGGCACCTGCTAATGTGAAAGAAATTGAGTCGATCAAGTTACACAGTTTAAGTCGATCCCAGAAGACTTATTTCTCTGCACATTACAATCTAACACACCATATTAAACACAAATGTTCAGCATATAATTACTTATCAAGCTCTGCAAAGTCCACTTATCAGTATACGCTACGCCGAAGGATACAGAATACTTTTTTTTTAATGGATAGCTCACGGTTTAGGGCACTTTTACTATTTGAATATTTATGAATCTGTAAAAAGCAGTCCAGTCTACCAGGCTTTTACTGTAGTAGTTCATGGAGTTGATCAATATATAATGAGACTTGTGGAAAAAGATGCATACACATACAGAATATGTATACATTCCAATCATTCAAATTAATGTGACCTGCACAACATGTTAAAGTAGAATTGCCTGTCAGGGCGCGTTCACACGTTGCGTTTTGACCTGCGTTTTCATTGCGTTTGAAACGCATATACAACAGCTGAGGAGGGGTGATTTGCCTAATTACATCGCTGTTAACATTTCCGTTTACAAAATGCATAGTAAAAACAATGTTAACTCATGTTTTAACAACGCGTTAATGCATGTGTTTTGTTAACGCATGCGTTAACATTGCGTTTACAAATGTAAACGGTAATGTAATTAGGCAAATCACCTCTCATCAGCTGTTGTATATGCGTTTCAAATGCAATGAAAACGCGACCAAAACGCAACGTGTGAACGCGCCCTCAAGGATTTACACTGGTCACTAATCTTTCAAAATATGCCATGACTTTTGCTGAATGTTGTATTACCCAATCCGTTTTAGGTTCTCATTTGTATCGCTGTATTTTTATGTAAAACTTATACAACTGTATCTTGCATTCATGGAATGGTTGCAGTTTCGACTGAACATATTTAAGATTCGGGAGAATTCTCTGAAAAATAAGACTACTGCTATGAATTACATACCTACAGATGTCTGAAGATTGTGAGGTTGTGAGATTGTGAGAACCATGCTATATTTTTGAGTGGGATGCAAGTTGGTGGCACAAGGGATTAATGAATTGGCGCACAGACTGAAAGGTTTAGGACTCCATAGTCCATCTTTTAGCTGGGCTATTTTTGTGCCACAACTTGTGCCAAAAAATGTGTCAGAAAAAAAGAAGCGCCAGAAAACTGGTGGATTCACAAGCGGCACCAAAATTAAGCATCTAAAAGAACAAGTTGAGCAGGTCGGAAACACCAATATTATGTTGCAAAGCTGCAAAAGGCACAGAGGGGAAATTTTGTTTGAAAGCCCATGATAAATACCCCCCCCCCCTTCCCGTGATACTGTAAAGGAATTGGGGGGCATTTATTAATTTGGGAGCAGGATGGCAATGGATGTGTGCTATAATATTCAGGATAGAAGTTTGTGGCACAAGCAATTAATGATTTGGTGCATAAACAATAAGGTGAGGTGAAATTAACTGCGTAGCCCAGCTTTTAGCTGCTCTAATTGTGCATCAAAAATTGTGCCACAAAACGAGTCAGGTGAATATAAGCAATGGAAACGTGGCAGATTTACAAGCACCAAAAATTACACCAGTTTTCTGTTTGAAAGTCAATAATAATGCCCCCATTGGCTCTTCTCTTTTAGAGCCTTGTGGCTATGAATTTTTAACAATGGTTCAACAGCATTTAACTCTGATGTGGAGGCACTTTCCCATAAGAGTATTGTTTCCTCACTGTGAGTCAAAGTTATTTCATATTAAAGTAGTAGGGGTTATACGTTTTGTGGCTGTCTCTAATAGTTCCAGATGAGAATGTATACAGCGCAGAGGAGTTCCTGCAGCTGAGTGTGAAGGGGAATCTGCAAAGTCAAGAAAGGAATCATTTAAGTGCTCCACAAAGTAAGGGTGAAGACACATATGGCGTTTTTGGGCCGTTTTTGGGCCGTTTTTACTAAGTGCATTTTCCATTTTTTGTCCGTTTTTCAAAATTGCGCAATGAAAAACGGACAAAAACGCATGCGTTTTTAAAAAACGGATGCGGTTTTTAACGCATGCGTTTTTAACGATCTGAAAACGCGCTTAGTAAAAATGGCCCAAAAACGCCATGTGTGTCTTCACCCTAAGGCCGCGGTCACATGTACCGCTAGGCGTCCATTCGTAGCGCAACGCTAGCGCACAGGGGGCGGTCCTCGGCCTGAACGCAAATGCGTTTCCAGAGAAACGCTTGCGATCGGCTTATCAATCGCAGGCGTTTCCCTGGAAATGCATGTGCGTTCGGGTCGAGGACCGCCCCCTGTGCGCTAGCGTTGCGTTATGAACGGACGCCTAGCAGTACGTGTGGCCACGGCCTAAAGTGATCTCATCACAAGCTTTTATTCCACTAGCCTTTTCTCCAACTGTAATTTTACCTATTTCTACCCGTTTAAAAATCAACTTCCAAACATTTCATGGCTGAAAACAACCATTTTTTTCTATAGGATGAATTAGACTCTAGAGACTATAGGAGAGCATCACTTTAGTGTACCGCTAAGTGTCCGTCATAACGCGACGCTAGCGCACAGGGGGAGGTCCTCGGCCCGAACACACATGCGTTTCCAGGGAAACGCATGCAATTGTTAAGCCGATCGCATGCGTTTCTCTGGAAACACATGTACGTTCGGGCCGAGGACCTCCCCCTGTGCGCTAGCGTCGCGTTATGAACGGATGTCTAGCGGTACGTGGAACGGCCTTATATTTAGCTTGGTCTACCCCTTTCTTTGGCATTACAGCTAGAACCTTAATTCCAATATCAGATTAAAAGGGTTGTCTGAAAAATGGCTTTCAAAAGCTCTTCCTCTCTTGACCATGGGAATTGTGGCCGCGGTCACACGTACCGCTAGACGTCCGTTCATAACGCGACGCTAGCGCACAGGGGGAGGTCCTCGGCCCGAACGCACATGCGTTTCCAGAGAAACGCATGCGATCCCCCCGGTGCGCTAGCGTCGCGTTATGACGGACGCCTAGCGGTACGTGTGACCGCGGGTTTGTGGTATCATCTATATCAGTGATGGCGAACCTATGGCACTGGTGCCAGAGGTGGCACTCAGAGCCCTTTCTGTGGGCACTCAGGCCATCACCAGAGATGACTCCGGGCGCGTTCACAAGTTGAGTTTTGACCTGCGTTTTCATTGCGTTTGAAACGCATATGCAACAGCTGAGAAGAGGTGATTTGCCTAATTACATCACTGTTAACGCATGCGTTAACAAAACGCTTCGCAAACACAATGTTAATGCATGTGTTAACATTGTGTTAACGCATGTGTTAACATTGCGTTTACAAACGTAAACGGTAATGTAATTCGTCAAATTACCTCACATCAGCTGTTGTATATGCGTTTCAAACGCAATGAAAACGCAACGTGTGAACGCGCCCTCCAGGTATCTTCCTGCAGTCCCAGACAGCCCAGGACTTGCTGTGCACAGAGCTATTTTAAAGTGACAGCTCTACCTGGGACTATTTTCTGATATATTGGTGCCTCAGGGTGCTGGTATCAATGAAAACTGTGACATAGAAGGGAGTATAAATCACAAATTTAATTTCTGTGTTGGCACTTTGCGATAAATAAGCGGGTCTTTGTTGTAGTTTGGGCACTCAGTCTCTAAAAGGTTCGCCATCACTGATCTATATGGATGAGCTGCAACACCAGCACAAACTATGCTGAGGTGTGGCGCTGTTTTTCAAACGCCATACACCCCTTTTAATAAGAGAGTTTATCCTTCAAAGTGCATCAGTTATAGATCTGCAGAACTGGATATTGAAGAACTGGAGACAGATGCAGTAAAAGTCATAGTTGGGAATGTAAGTGTTGAGGGGTGAATAGTGAACTGTTTGTCTGACTGTGTGTTTGTACTTTATCTTTTTTTTCTCCTCCTGGCCAGCAAACCTATGTCTCTGTCCTCTATTGTTTCAACAGACAAAGCAGTTCAGCAGTCACCACTCAGCATTACCTGAGCAGAGGGTGAGCTGGGGTTATATAACCTGCACAAGATTACTGCCAGGTGATGCACAGCTGAAGTCAAGAGATATGTGTTTGTATTTCTTACTTTGTGTATATTGTAAACTCCCCTTTATTTTTATATTGTGTATTATACTGTGTTGTGGTTTTATATATATTATGTAAGTAAGAAATGTATCTTTGTGTGATGTTTGTTGTTAAAGGTACAACCCAGGGGTGTATCCCTTTAAGACTCAAGGGAAATAGTTGGGTATTTAATGACACCTGTGTGTACATGGATTGTCTCTAGGTCAGAGTGTCTGAGCTGACCACAGGGGAGCTGCTTGTTCCAAGGTAGATGTAACCTCTGAATTATCTGCATTTTTGTTCTTGCTATGTTCAATTAATTTTATTTTTGTGCAAATAAATGCAAGCCTTTTCTTTGGACCTGAAGCCTGCGTAAAGATTTCTTTTTTTTTTCTTTAACGGCCAGAAGACCCCACATCTCAACAGTAAGCACCAGAAAAAGCTGTATACTATGGGCCACATGTATCACTCGTTTTTTCTGTTGTTTTTAAGCCTTTTCATTCAGGTGCACGGTTTTTGCACCATTTTTGCGATTAAACTCCAAACTAGCTGCGCAGCAAAAATAAGCAGCTTTTCCTCATCTATCTTACCAATCCAGATGTTTTGCTGCGCCTAATGATATTCATCACTTGCAACGTTTTCATTTAGGCGCAAAAACACTCCAGCCCAAAGGTGACGTTATCTGAGAAGAAAGCACTGAGCCCCTTTGCAGAACAGCTCATTTCTAGCAGCAGAGCTCAGCCAGACACTAGAGCAGATAATAGATACATTAGATACACTGCAGACAGGAGCTGCAGACTCTATTTACAGTTCATCACCTTCTATTTACAAAACATTCTGCAAAACGCTGAGCTCAAAGCAAGAGAGAAGAGAACTTTGCACAAGTTTGCAGAATGTTGCAGATACGACATACAAGTGTCCCCCATGTAATTCTGCACAGTATCACCAGTATGTCTGAGGGGGATACTGTGCAGAATTACAGGGGTGAAGCAGGAGATCAGCACTGGGGGATCCCCTCCAGGAGAAGCCACTGCTGAGGTCACTGGGTGCAGGGTGTCACACACCTGGGTGCTGCTGTGAATGTTATCTTCATTCTGGGCTGTGGGAGAAGCAGAGAGGAGCTTGTTGCAGGATCACATGTAAGTGCCTGAAACTAACATTGCGCCTAAACTGTTTTAAAGTAAAGTTAATTTTCTGCCTCTCAATCACTTATCACAGATGGTTGTAACTTGTGATAATTCTGGCAAAACAGTGTGCCAGAATTTGGGCGCAACTACTACACTTAGGCGCACTAAAGGGATAAATGTGGCCCAATGTCTTTACCGCATTTCCAAAGGAGAAAAAGTGTAGTCCAATATCCAAGTCCTTTATACCTCTTGACATTTAGACATATAATAGCCTTCACCACAATTTATTACTCGTTGTCCACCCTCTATTTAATATCGTTTCACTCTAGATATAAATATCCGGTACCATTGCTTGATCCAGGGCTGCCCTTGTCACTATGTACCAGTTTTTATAGAGACAAATGCGCAGTGAGGAATAGTTTAGCGAACACAGCTTGCAAGTGCAGCATTTAAACTGGGGCCCTGGGCAGGTCGGACGCTTGTAGCCTTGTTTGCCAGCTGATCGGGTTACCTAAAAATACATGTGAGTCCTGATCTCCTTCCTCTAATAACCTATTGATTTAGATATTTTCAAATATTAACCTATTACCTCTGATACTATTGATGCAGTACACATCAGCTTTCTTGTTTTTTGTTTTTTTTTGTTTTTGTATATGAGAAAGAGAGGCTCTCAGCTAGCTTTATATGCAGGGATAATCTGCATCTATTGTTGAAATGTTGAGGTACACAGATTCTGTCTCCACTCTATATATCCTCTATTAAACCCTTCCTTAAACTTATTATAGCGTCCATGCGCCAATGAGATCTGTAAAGTTAAAGGATACCCCACACTGGCGACATGGTCAGTCTCAATTTTAAGCATAGTTATTCTTATTAATTTGGTAGTCACACACTATTGCATATCGGATAGATGTTTAGGAATTCATTTATATGCAAATGTGATTTATGTACATACATTTTCAGGATTTTTATTTATACATATATGAATTCCTCTTCTGGGACATATGTATTGGGATACTTGCATTTCCTACATATGATAATTAATAATAATTCCTTTATTTATATAGCACACACAGACTCCGTAGCAGTGCACAGAGCTTGCCAAATCAGTCCCTGTCCCCAATAGGACAGTATTGTTTTTTTTGTTTTTTTTTGTGGGAGGAAACCCACACAAACACGGATGTTGACCTGGATGGGACTTGAACTCAGGACACCAGCGCTGCAAGGCTGTAGTGCTGAATGCAAAGCCACAGTGCTGCATGAATGATGTAATACTTTAGCATGTATCACTGAAGCCTTATAACAATGCCAAAAATTACTAAGCTGATCTCAATCTGTGTATATGTATGTATACCTGGAATTTAGATGTAATTTAAATGTTTTTATACACAATTTATTCTTATTGTATATAAGGATACATATATTTTATTTTAAATTTTTACATTATTTATTGGACCTGAGGAAGGTGATGATCCATTACTGAAAAGCATTGTCCGACTTATTTCAACCTGTTTTGTGAATATATAAAAATAAAAAACATAGAATTTTGACCTATGGACTACGCCACTCTCTGAGCAGTGCATACCACATCCTGGTATCCATATCATTATACTATAAATTATACTCTATCATATGGTGCTACTAGTTTAGAGAAAGCTGGAGACAAGAAAGCACTGCAGGGGCTGAGCTGTCGGGGACTGGACCAAGCTAAACTGTACTGTAATAAGACAAAACTGAACGAAATAGGAATGTGTGTATGCTTATACAACAAGAGCTGTCACTGTCTTATGTGGATGTATATCAAAACATTAATGCAACATTTACACCTTGTGAGATTATTTTTATAGCAGTAACTGGAACATGGAATGTGTTTACATATCACCTAAGACGCATGTTACGTAAATAA
Source organism: Engystomops pustulosus (assembly GCF_040894005.1). Lineage (NCBI taxonomy): Eukaryota > Metazoa > Chordata > Amphibia > Anura > Leptodactylidae > Engystomops > Engystomops pustulosus. The sequence continues at coordinate 55,584,660 of NC_092414.1, read as the reverse complement.
AATAACACATATGCGATTAGTGTTTCCCTATGGGTTGTTTCGGTTAGAGGTGGTAGACTACCTAACCTAGAGCATTTTCTTGCAAGTTTGAACATTTAAAAACTAGTTGCAACAAAATACATAAATTCTAAACACTAGCTAACTGAGGAGAAATTACAATATATGCATGTCTTCCTGTAAAGCATCCCAACCTGCATATTTAGCAATAAGCAAACTTTCTAGACTATAAAACTGTAGCAGCCATGCCTGTCAAGGCTTAGGTTGCATTCTGTCCTGCACCAGTCTGAACACTACGTTACTTCACTCCTGGTTCTTTTAATTGATTTCCACCACACCTGTCTGTCCCCTTGTGACTTTGTTCTGGGCTTCAGATGATTAACTATCTGTGATGGACACATGCCTCCTTCACTCACATTCCTTCCCTGCTAGTCTGGATTGTCCTGATGGCAGGGGACCTGTCCAATCACCACTCTGATATCTCATAAACGGATTGTCTACCCATTTCCCAGTGCAAGTGTTCTTTGGAGCTAGCCAGCATTTTTTGCACTTCCGTGTTCTCAGATCTTTTGACCCTTGGTAGTTTTCTGACCACCTTCTTGGTTTTTGTTCTACCATTATTCTGTTTTTGTTTGTCCTGTTATTTTCTCTGTGGTTTCACTTTGGCACAGGAAGTGAACATTGACCAGTTGTCACCAACCGTTAAATTAGGTAGGAACAGCAGGATGGATCTAGCTTTAGGGTTTATTGTTCGTCTGTGTCTTGCATTTTTTCTTTAACTTGTTATCCAGTCCCTAACAGCAGCATTACAAAAACATTACTCACAGTATAATCCCATTATACCCCAATTAATCAATAAGCGTGACATGTTAATAAAAAATATAGTAGTGTAATACACAATTTACAAAAAGTAAAACATCAATGTGCTGTTGGCATTTCACTGCTCTATTTTTTAGCCAAATGTACAACAGTGTCTCATAAAATGCAAGTAATTTTCCAGATACATTGTAAACAGCAGCCAACATTAGAGAAACTACTGGATCTGATATTAAGTAGTAGGATCGCAAATTGGTACGTGAATAAAAATATGAAGCACTTAGAGCATTTTTGGACCTTACACTCTTTATGGCATTATGTTTTGCAAGACTGGCAGGGTGCATGGTAATAAAAAACACAATGACATGCCCTTATGGGCAATTAGAAAATGGCACAATGCAGGCATATAATTCTTAAATTTATGTGATTGCATTGCTCTTAAATTTTCTGAGATTTGGGGTTTAGATAGCAGTAAATCATCTGAATTTAATTTAATCTTTCTTTTTGATGCCAATGAAAAAGCAGCCCTTGGAGATAGTTGTTGATTTCTATTCAAAAATATATTTGAATTAAGCTCATATGATTTCTACTTAAAGTTATCAGATAAAAACCTTATATCCTTGTTGTCAGGCTCCAGGGGTAGTAGACCCACTGGACCACCGCAGACGATGACGTAAGCAGACACCTGGGTCCTGAGTCTAAATGGCACCCTGTTTTCACCAGAGCTTGCCGCAAAGTGGGTTGGACCTTCTGTGGTGTGGAACCACCAGGTCATTCCACAGGTGTGACTTTGTCCATGGTGACAGCCACGGTGAGGTACAGAAATGGAAGGCAGGTTAGTGGTCGGGGACAGGCAGGAGGCCAGGCGGCACGTGGTCAATGTCAGAGGCTAAGCAGAAGGTCAGGTCTGGCAGCGGAGGAGCAGGAACAGGTCCAGGATCACAACAGGAAATCAATACACGAGCACAGGGCAACAATACAAGCTTTCTCCAAGGCATTTGGCACAAAGAATCCAGCAAGGTGTGTGGGGAGAGGCTTGGCTAAATAGGATTCTGGGTAAGGCCAGTGTCATTTAACGGCACTCTGGCCCTTTAAATCTTCTGAATCCGGTGCATGTGTGCCCTTGGAAATGGGGACACGCGCATGGTCATGGACCCCGAAGCAGGAGCAAGGATGGGTAAGTGGATGTCACGGGGTGCAAAGGCACGGGTGAGCCAGAGACGTGTGAAATGGGTCACAGGAGAACTCCTGACGCAGTTCTTCTTAACATAGAAGAATATTTGTATTATTTGTGCATTATTTTCTTGGCCTGGTTCTTAGGTAAAGTACATACTTTTAAGTAAAGTAATTTGGGGATAAAGCGAGCTGTACAAATACAATTTTACACAATGTACAGCAATTATGAATGATGAAACATCCCTAGTGTTATTTCTTTAAGATGTAAGTAAGATGCAGGTGAATGCTGGACATTAGTGGACATAGACAAAGGTTTTGCAGGCCAGCAGTTGGAGAAAAGCAGAAAAAGTTATACACACAGACAAACAGACTTCCCTATCCACTTCCTAACACCCTTTATAATTAAAAAAAAAAAAGTCTAAATAAATTCAAGCTGATTTGAAAAAAAAAAAGTCTCTCTTCCAGAAAGCAAAGATGCATACAAAAAAAAATTGTGTATTTTAGCGATGAGCGGACCATCAGTATTTCAGTTTGCAGAGTTATTAGTCACGAGATCTGACCATTATAATCTGTGTTTAGTCAGAGAGGAGGAACTGGGGCTGGGGGGCGTGTGTTATGCTAATCTTCCCTTATATTTTCAGTGGGGAGATGTAATTTGTCTATGTTCACACACATTTTAATATTCTTTTGACATTGCGTTTTACACAGTGTTTACAAAAATGCAATCTTACACACATTGGTAAAAACGCATGCAGTGTAAATGCAAACATAATGTAAACATAAGTGCAAATGAGACATACACGCACATACCACGTAAGCATAAATCCGATGCAAACAAGACATAAATGCAAATGGAATGTAAATGTAAGTGTAAACTCAAACGTGATGTCACAGAAGTGTAAATGTGCAGTAAACGCAAGCATCGGAATACCACATAAACTTAAACACGACGGAAATTCTGCATATGCATAAAAGCACCTCAAACACTGCATACAGGAAAACGTGCCACAAATGTTACATACGCATAAACGCAAACATAAATGTGAGACAAACGGAAGTGTGCAGGGTAAGCGTAAACGTGACATGATTGTTGCGAAAATTTGACACAAACAAAGCATAATCATGACATGACGCAACCGCTGCGCAAGCCTCGACGTGACGCAACCGTTTGCGGGGAGAGGAGGAGGAGGTGACCGCAGCTCCATAGGAACATATGGACCACGGCGCCGTAATCCGGGAAAAGATAGGACATGTGATAGGATGCTGTGAGCCCATAGAAGTGTATGGGGGACGTATGTCGGCCGTATGTACGTCCCCCAAACGTGTGTGAATGCAGCCTAAACGTGATGCAAACGGCAAGTAAGTGTAAATGTGATGCAAACATCGAAATAAGCATAGACGTGCCGCAAACGCTGCCTAAGCGTAATTGTGATGCAAACGCCAAGTAGGTGTAACCGTGCCACAAACGCCACATAAGCGTAACCATGATGCAAACGCCATGTGAGCATAGCCGTGAGGGAAACGGCGCTTAAGCGTAACCGTGATGCAAACACCATGTAAGCAAAACCATGGCACAAACACTGCCTAAATGTAACCGTAAGCATGTGATTATGTAAACACAATGTCAACAGAATATTAGCAGAATGTGTGTGAACACAAAAAACTCACAGCTCAATGTTCATATTAGCTTCTCTAACAATGCCTTCCACTGATTAGATCGTATGGGAGAAGATTAGCATAACACATGCCTCCAGCTCCGTTTGCGGGGAGAGGAGGAGGAGGTGACCGCAGCTCCATAGGAACATATGGACCACGGCGCCGTAATCCGGGAAAAGATAGGACATGTGATAGGATGCTGTGAGCCCATAGAAGTGTATGGGGGACGTATGTCGGCCGTATGTACGTCCCCCAAACGTGTGTGAATGCAGCCTAAACGTGATACTCCTCTCTGACCAAACACAGATTACAATGGTCAGAAACAGGGAATGATATTTCCGCAACCATGGGGACTAGAAGGAAAATTCAAAGTGCCCCTGAATCTGTGTAGCAGTGTTGTGTGTGTTGCTAGTCTTCACATGTGTGAGGTGGTGAAAGGTCCTCTTTAAGCAGTACATTATTCTGGAATTGTGTTAAAATTAGAGATGAGCGAACATGCTCGTCCGAGCTTGATGCTCGGTCGAGCATTAGGGTACTCGAAACTGCTCGTTACTCGGACGAATACTTCGCCCGCTCGAGAAAATGGCAGCTCCCGCCGTTTTGCTTTTTGGCGGCCAGAAACAGAGCCAATCACAAGCCAGGAGACTCTGCACTCCACCCAGCATGACGTGGTACCCTTACACGTCGATAGCAGTGGTTGGCTGGCCAGATCAGGTGACCCTGGGATAGACTAGCCGCTGGCCGCGCTGCTCGGATCATTCTGTCTCTGGATGCCGCTAGGGAGAGAGCTGCTGCTGGTCAGGGAAAGCGTTAGGGTGTTCTATTAGCTTACTGTTAGGCAGGAGTGATTCTCAAAGAACCCAACAGCCCTTCTTAGGGCTACAATAACGTTCTACTTTTTTTATTTTAATTTGCATCTTTTACCATTTTGTGAGGAATTAGCAGGGGGACTTGCTACCGTTGTGTTTAGCTCTTAGTGGCACACATATCCATAGCAAAGACCGAAGTGGCAAAATTCAGTAGGGGTTGGATTTCTATTAGGCAATAACTCAGTGTCATCTCATCTGGCATAGTAGTGTGCTTCCTTTGATACTTGGCTAGAAAATAGCCATAGGAGAATACAAACAGCTTCTTGAAGCCTACAGTAGCGTTCTATATATTTGATTTCTGGTTGATCTGCTGGTGGCTGTAGTTTCTGCAGTGCATGTACTTGCCAATTCTGAGCAATTTGTAGTGAGACTTGCGACCGCTGTGTTCTGCGCTTAGTGGCGCACATATCCATAGCAAAGGCCGAAGTGGCAAAATTCAGTAGGGGTTGGATTTCTATTAGGCAATAACTCAGTGTCATCTCATCTGGCATAGTAGTGTGCTTCCTTTGATACTTGGCTAGAAAATAGCCATAGGAGAATACAAACAGCTTCTTGAAGCCTACAGTAGCGTTCTATATATTTGATTTCTGGTTGATCTGCTGGTGGCTGTAGTTTCTGCAGTGCATGTACTTGCCAATTCTGAGCAATTTGTAGTGAGACTTGCGACCGCTGTGTTCTGCACTTAGTGGCGCACATATCCATAGCAAAGGCCGAAGTGGCAAAATTCAGTAGGGGTTGGATTTCTATTAGGCAATAACTCAGTGTCATCTCATCTGGCATAGTAGTGTGCTTCCTTTGATACTTGGCTAGAAAATAGCCATAGGAGAATACAAACAGCTTCTTGAAGCCTACAGTAGCGTTCTATATATTTGATTTCTGGTTGATCTGCTGGTGGCTGTAGTTTCTGCAGTGCATGTACTTGCCAATTCTGAGCAATTTGTAGTGAGACTTGCGACCGCTGTGTTCTGCGCTTAGTGGCGCACATATCCATAGCAAAGGCCGAAGTGGCAAAATTCAGTAGGGGTTGGATTTCTATTAGGCAATAACTCAGTGTCATCTCATCTGGCATAGTAGTGTGCTTCCTTTGATACTTGGCTAGAAAATAGCCATAGGAGAATACAAACAGCTTCTTGAAGCCTACAGTAGCGTTCTATATATTTGATTTCTGGTTGATCTGCTGGTGGCTGTAGTTTCTGCAGTGCATGTACTTGCCAATTCTGAGCAATTTGTAGTGAGACTTGCGACCGCTGTGTTCTGCGCTTAGTGGCGCACATATCCATAGCAAAGGCCGAAGTGGCAAAATTCAGTAGGGGTTGGATTTCTATTAGGCAATAACTCAGTGTCATCTCATCTGGCATAGTAGTGTGCTTCCTTTGATACTTGGCTAGAAAATAGCCATAGCAATAGGATAGGATTGTTTGGTTTTAAAAACTCAAAAAAAAACAAAAAACACAAAAAAAAAAAAAAAACACAAAAAAACACCAAAAAAAACAAAAAGAAGTAAAAAAAAAAAAAAAAAGTTATAACTCTCATTTTAAAAATGTTTAACCCGAGGGCTAGGGGTAGAGGACGAGGGCGGGGACGTGGGCGTCCAACTACTGCAGGGGTCAGAGGCCGTGGTCCTGGGCGGGGTGAGACACCACCTGCTGATGAGGGAGCAGGGGAACGCCGCAGAGCTACACTCCCTAGGTTCATGTCTGAAGTTACTGGGACTCGTGGTAGAGCACTGTTGAGGCCAGAACAGTGCGAACAGGTGATGTCGTGGATTGCTGACAATGCTTCGAGCAATTTGTCCACCACCAGTCAGTCTTCCACGCAGTCCACCCATGTCACCGAAATCCCCACTCCTCCAGCTCCTGCACCTCAGCCTCCTCCCCCCCAGTCTGCCCCCTCCCAGGAAAATTTGGCATTTGAACCGGCATACTCTGAGGAACTGTTTTCTGGACCCTTCCCACAGTCACAAACCACTTGTCCGGTTGCTGCTGAGCAATTTTCCGATGCCCAGGTTTTCCACCAGTCACAGTCTGTGGGTGATGATGACCTTCTTGACGTAGTGGAAGTGTGTAAAGAGGTGTCCGACGATGAGGAGACACGGTTGTCAGACAGTGGGGAAGTTGTTGTCAGGGCAGGAAGTCCGAGGGGGGAGCAGACTGAGGGATCGGAGGATGATGAGGTGACAGACCCAAGCTGGGTTGAGAGGCCGGGTGAACACAGTGCTTCTGAGACGGAGGAGAGTCCTCGACCTGAACAGGTTGGAAGAGGCAGTGGTGGGGCCAGACGGAGAGGCAGGGCCAGAGCTGGTGCATCAGCGCCACTGTCAACTAGTGAAGCTCCCGTGGTGAGGGCTCTTGCGGCGAGGGCTAGATCTTCAGAAGTGTGGAGGTTCTTTAAGGAAACACCGGATGACCGACGGACTGTGGTGTGCAACATTTGCCAAACCAGGCTCAGCAGGGGTTCCATCACTACTAGCTTAACTACCACCAGTATGCGCAGGCATATGAATGCTAAGCACCCCACTCAGTGGCAACAAGCCCGTTCACCTCCGGCCGTGCACACCACTGCTCCTTCCCCTGTGTCAGCTGCTAGTCAGCCCCCTGCCCAGGACCCTGGCACAAAAACCCCATCGTCGCCTCCACGATCCTCCACAGCATCCACCAGCGTTCAGCTCTCCATACCCCAGACGCTGGAGCGGAAACGCAAATATAGTGCAACCCACCCGCACGCCCAAGCCCTTAATGTGCACATCTCCAGATTGCTTAGCCTGGAGATGCTGCCCTATAGGCTAGTAGAGACCGAGGCCTTTCGCAACCTCATGGCGGCGGCCGCCCCTCGGTATTCGGTCCCCAGCCGCCACTACTTTTCCCGATGTGCCGTCCCAGCCCTGCACCAGCACGTGTCAGACAACATCATCCGTGCCCTGACCAACGCCGTTTCTGACAAGGTCCACCTGACCACGGACACGTGGACGAGTGCTGCCGGGCAGGGCCACTATATATCGCTGACGGCACATTGGGTTAACTTGGTGGAGGCTGGGACCGAGTCTGACCCTGGGGCTGCTCATATACTGCCGACGCCGAGGATTGCGGGGCCTACCTCGGTCCAGGTGTTTCAGGCCTACTATGCCTCCTCCTCCTCCCACCCCTCCTCCACCTCCTCCTCCGAACTACCATCCGTGGGCACGGCGCCATCAGTCGGTAGCTCTAGGCACAGCAGCAGTGCCGTCGCTAAGCGACAGCAGGCGGTGCTCAAACTGCTGAGCCTAGGCGACAAAAGGCACACCGCCCAAGAGCTATTACAGGGCATCACGGCGCAGACTGATCTGTGGCTGGCACCGCTGAACCTCAAGCCGGGAATGGTTGTGTGTGACAACGGCCGTAACCTGGTGGCGGCTCTGCAACTCGGCAGACTGACACATGTGCCATGCCTGGCCCATGTGTTAAATCTGATAGTGCAGCGTTTCCTCAAGACATACCCCAATCTGTCTGATTTGCTCACGAAGGTGCGCCGCATCTGTGCGCATTTCAGGAAGTCCAGCCCAGATGCTGCCACTCTCAGGGCAGCGCAGCGCCGCCTCCAACTGCCCGCTCACCGACTGTTGTGCGACGTGCCCACGAGGTGGAATTCAACACTGACCATGTTATCCAGAGTTTACCAGCAGCGCAGAGCGATTGTAGACTGCCAGATGTCAACTTCCACCAGAACTGGTAGTCAGGTCAGTCAGCTTCCTCAAGTCTACAATGAGGAGTGGACGTGGATGTCTGATATCTGTCAGGTGCTGAGTAACTTTGAGGAGTCAACACAGATGGTCAGTGGCGATGCCGCCATCATCAGCCTCACCATCCCGCTGCTTGGCCTGTTGAAAAACTCTCTGGTCAGCATGAAGTCGGAAGCTTTGCGCTCGTCACAAGAGACGGGGGAAGAATATTCCCTTGTTGATAGCCAAAGCACCCTGAGGTCTGTTTCTCAGCGCATATCGGAGGAGGTGGAGGTGGAGGAGGATGAGGAGGAAGAGGAGGAGAATGTTGGCGAGACACAAGAGGGGACCATTGTTGAGTCCTTCACTGTTCAGCGTGTATGGGCAGAAGAAGAGGAGTTGGAGGAGTTGGAGGAGGAGGAAATGGACAGTCAGGCCAGTGAGGGGAGTGAATTCTTACGCGTTGGTACTCTGGCGCATATGGCAGATTTCATGCTAGGCTGCCTATCCCGTGACCCTCGCGTTCAAAGAATTTATTCCAGCACCGATTACTGGGTGTTCACTCTCCTGGACCCACGGTACAAGCAAAATCTTCCCACTCTCATCCCTGGAGAGGAAAGGAGTGTGAGAATGCATGAATACCAGCAGGCCCTGGTGCACAAGCTGAAACAGTATTTCCCTTCTGACAGCGCTAGCGGCAGAGTGCGTAGTTCTGCGGGACAAGTAGCGAGGGAGAGTAGGCGAGCAGGCAGCTTGTCCAGCACTGGCAAGGGTACGCTTTACAAGGCTTTTGCCAGCTTTATGTCACCCCAGCAAGACACTGTCACCTGTCCCCAGTCTCGGCAGAGTAGGGCTGATCTTTACAGAAAGATGGTGAGGGAGTACGTAGCTGACCATACCATCGTCCTAAATGATCACACAGCTCCCTACAACTACTGGGTTTCAAAGCTGGACATGTGGCACGAACTGGCGCTCTACGCCTTGGAGGTTCTTGCCTGCCCTGCCGCTAGCGTCTTGTCCGAGCGGGTTTTCAGTGCAGCTGGTGGCATCATCACCGATAAGCGTACACGCCTGTCGACTGACAGCGCTGACAGGCTGACGCTTATTAAAATGAATAAAGGCTGGATTTCTCAGAATTTCCAATCTCCACCAGGTGAAGGAAGCTCAACCTGAATAATTGATCCACTCCTCCTCCTCCTCCTCATTTTCCTCCTTCTCCTCCTCTTTGTACAGTAAAGCAGAGGAAACTGGCTATTTTTTGACAGGGCCCACTGGCTCTTGCTATAGTACTTCATGCATTTTAATTTTTCTGGAGGGCCACCTACCCGGTCCTCTGTTTGAAACAATTTTTGTGAGTGCCACATACAGGCACTCAATCTATTCCATTTTACTGCAGGGCCACCTACCTGCTCCTCTGGTTTGAACAATTTTTGGGACTGCCACATACAGGCACTCAATCTATTCCATTTTACTGCAGGGCCACCTACCTGCTCCTCTGGTTTGAACAATTTTTGGGACTGCCACATACAGGCACTCAATCTATTCCATTTTACTGCAGGGCCACCTACCTGCTCCTCTGGTTTGAACAATTTTTGGGACTGCCACATACAGGCACTCAATCTATTCCATTTTACTGCAGGGCCACCTACCTGCTCCTCTGGTTTGAAACATTTTTGGGACTGCCACATACAGGCACTCAATCTATTCCATTTTACTGCAGGGCCACCTACCTGCTCCTCTGGTTTGAAACATTTTTGGGACTGCCACATACAGGCACTCAATCTATTCCATTTTACTGCAGGGCCACCTACCTGCTCCTCTGGTTTGAACAATTTTTGGGACTGCCACATACAGGCACTCAATCTATTCCATTTTACTGCAGGGCCACCTACCTGCTCCTCTGGTTTGAAAAATGTTTGGGACTGCCACATACAGGCACTATCCAAATTAAATTGTCTCCATAGCAGCCTCCACACGTTGTCTCCATTGCTACCTCCAAAAGTCGTCCATATAGCTGCCTCCATACATCGTCCCTTTATCAAACGAGGTGTGTCAGGCAGAAATTTGGGTTGTTTTCATGGATTCCACATCAAAGTTGTTAACTTTGTCGCCACCCTGCTGTGTTATCCACAAAATATACTGGCAAACTTTTACCATTTAGGGATATTATTTCAGCGCTTCTTGCGCATCTGTTTACATTCCCCTCACCCGGCATATCCTAAACTTATAAGAACGCTACTACACTTGATCTTATACAAAAGGTTCTTAGAAGTGCTGTTTGGGGAGTAGCCTAGAGACAGGGGCTTGGATTGGCGAAAGCTCGCCTGGCAGCGGAACGCCAGCTCCATGCGCATCATGCGCTTCTTGCGCATCTGTTTACATTCCCCTCACCCGCCATATCCCAAACTTATGAGAACGCTACTACACTTAACTTGGTGCAGGCTGGGACCGAGTCTGACCCTGGGGCTGGTCATATACTGCCGACGCAGAGAATTGCGGGGCCTACCTCGGTCCAGGTCTCAAAGGCCTACTATACCTCCTCCCACCCCTCCTCCACCTCCTCCTCCTCCGAATTACCATCCGTGGGCATGGCGCCATCAGTCGGTAGCTCTAGGCACAGCAGCAGTGCCGTCGCTAAGCGACAGCAGGCGGTGCTGAAACTGCTGAGCCTAGGCGATAAAAGGCACACCGCCCAAGAGCTATTACAGGGCATTCCACATCAAAGTTGTTAACTTTGTCGCCACCCTGCTGTGTAATCCCCAAAATATACTTGCAAACTTTTACCATTTAGGGATATTATTTCAGCGCTTCTTGCGCATCTGTTTACATTCCCCTCACCCGCCATATCCTAAACTTATAAGAACGCTACTACACTTGATCTTATACAAAAGGTTCTTAGAAGTGCTGTTTGGGGAGTAGCCTATAGACAGGGGCTTGGATTGGCGAAAGCTCGCCTGGCAGCGGAGCGCCAGCTCCATGCCAAGATCCAACTAACATAGTTTTAACTGCAGCACCTTTAATCTACTACTAGTTCACTGCCTCCATACATCGTCCCCTTATCAAACGAGCTGTGTCAGGCAGAATTTTGGGTTGTTTTCATGGCTTCCATGTTAACTTTGTCGCCACCCTGCTGTGTAATCCACAAAATATACTGGCAAACTTTTATCATGTACCGATATTATTTGAGCGCTTCTTGCTCACCTCCTTTGGTTCCTCTCTGCCACCCATTGGTTTGAAGCCTGAGTCCATTTAGGGTATGTCGCCATGACACTCTCTAGCCTGCTGCCGCTGCCTCTGCATGCCGTCCCCTATAGTGTCAGGGTCAATTATTGGATGTTTTAGATGCTATCTAGCTTCATTCTGTCACTCTGTCATGGCCATGCTGTTGCCCATAATTTTGGCATAATGGTGCGATTATGCAGCCTCAGAGGCATCCATGCATGCTGCCCCTGCTGTTTCCTGTCCATTTCCGTGGTGTTTCCATCCTTTTCTGAGGTTCCCAGGTGTTTGGCCAAGCTTCCCTGTGCAGAGCCTTGGTCCCCTTGAAAAATGCTCGAGTCTCCCATTGACTTCAATGGGGTTCGTTATTCGAGACGAGCACTCGAGCATCGGGAAAAGTTCGTCTCGAATAACGAGTACCCGAGCATTTTAGTGTTCGCTCATCTCTAGTTAAAATGTTTTATTGTCTATGTTTTATTTATTTTAGTTGAAGATAAATAAAAATACAAGTGTATTTTAGAGATGAGCGAGCACTAAAATGCTCGAGTGCTCGTTACTCGAGTCAAACTTTTCCCGATGCTCGAGTGCTCGTTTCGAATAACGAACCCCATTGAAGTCAATGGGAGACTCAAGCATTTTTCAAGGGGACCAAGGCTCTGCAATAAAATGTGTAATTTTATTGAGAAATAAGGAAGTCAGTCCTGTTTCTTCGTTTTTTTTCTTCAATGGAATATTCGTGGAACTTCAAAAAATGACCCGTGTTAAACATTTGCAATGTATTCCTCACACATATTGTTCTTCACATACTATTGTGAAGAACACCATTCTGCACTAAGGTCTTCTGAGAAGTTAGCAGATGTACGGAAACATCTGCAACGTGTTCTTCACTTAAATGATCTTAATGATCCTTAAATGATCCTGTGTTCACCGTGTTCTTCATTGTTCTTTACTGTGTTTCCTTAAGTGAAAGCTCGTTATCGAGCAGGCAAAATACTCGTCCGAGCAATGAGCCGCTTCGAGTACGTGAATACTCGAACGAGCATCAAGCTCGGACGAGTATACTCGCTTATCTCTAGTATCTTTTTATAAATTCTGGTGTAGCATATGATTCTGATTTTTCTTCTGATAAATGCTTCAGATATAGTTTATAGATAATGTAATGGACACAGGAATACCAACTTTGTAAGGGTTTTTATGATTGTGTGGCTTTTTTATACTTGATTTGATTTATATATTTACTGGTGTTATTTTGGGGACATTCGCCTTATTAAATTTTTATTTAAAACTTTTTTTTACTCTTCTTTTTCCCACAGTTGGACTTAAAAAAGCCTCATCTGATTGTGTACTACACTGCATTACTTAGAGGAGGTTGTCTGAGCATATAAAGCTCATACCTGCAGTTTATTACGCTGCTGGGCTTGTCTGCCAATGCCATAAGCTTGACATATAGTTACTGCATTTTGCTATAACTCACTTCTCAAACATTGGGATGGTGTTACTTCAATTGTATATTATTACCCTATGATGCTTTGTAACTAAAAAGATGGAGATGACGTTTTATTAGAACAATCCTAGAATGTTGAAATGGACATATATGTCTATAATAGTGGTAAATTGGTGCTTATTGTGCATCCATACATCTGCTTACATGGCATGAGTTTCACAATGTATTCAAATTGTGACCTTTTTCTTGACTATTACAGTGATTTGGGGGTTTTAAAAAAGTAAACATTTTTAGACAATTTTTGTATAATTATACACAGAAGAGTCCGAGATTTATTTTGGAATTATTTATTTTTTGGTACAAACTTATTTTAGAAGATTTATTTCACATGAGGAAAATTTTAATTTTTACAGGTTTTTTTTTCTATATTTATCTTATGATTAACAAACTGTTTTGGTACCAAATGAAAGTCCAATATACAATGAAATACTAAAATAAATTTTAAAGGACCATTTGAAATGCATTTACCCTTAAATGTTTTAGAGAATGTTTTGATGTAGACATCCAGGCATCAAAGTACTTTGGTAACAAAGGGGATAATCCCATAAACTCCCTTTTTAAATAGGCTATTAATTTTTCCATTCACAATTCTTGACAGAGAAAACAATATTCATGAAGACCGTGAATAAGGAAATTCATTCTTTTCATACCACTACTTGACACCATTGTGTAGTTTCATAGTAAATTGACAGCTTGGAAATAAGATGCTGCTTGTTAGAAGAGGTTGTTACCTATGAATAGTGTCAAGGTCACCCTCTTCTGGAGGAAGTGTTTTCTAGCATGCATTATTTTTGGGTACTCGATCACCTACAGTGAGTAAACCTGTAGAGTATGTGGGAGGGGGGGGAGGTAAAGGCACAGTCAGTCCCTTCTACAGTAGGACTATGATTGCTAATCCCCTTGCTTCCAATGTCAAGACTGTTAACTACATTGTCACTTCTGATTATTTAATCACAATTCATCATACTGTACTGCTAGTGTTTAATGAACCAAATGCTATTAGGACATTAATTAATGATTAATGAGCAAAAAAATGTTTGGCAACACGCTGGCATGATGATTATATTCCTTGAAAAAAGTGGTCTTTGATCCAAGCTTAACACCCAAATACAAGAATTTTCAAGGGAAAGATTGTGTCAAATTCCTCATTTCTACAGTATATTGTACGATTCTAATAAATGGCAGTTAATGTTGCTTGGAATTCAATTTCTATGTTTCTATCATCTTTTTTTTTTTGTTTTCTCGAAATGAGAATCAGAATTATGGAATCCCAGAGGGTAAAGTCTCATTACCGTTCTGCTGCTCTCTGCGTTAACAGTTTACATGCACAATTAATTTTTGCCTCAAGAACTCACAATTCAATTTAGGTTGCAAAGAACTGACACTATAAGGTAGCTTATTAGACTCGTCAGTTTACAAGCAATTACTTCCATGTCCGATATTAGCAAATATCGTTTAAAGTTGCGTTTTGTAAAATGTATATTGCCAGCCGTCAGAATGTAGCAAATAAATGAGCCTTGGAACTCATAGTGGCTTTTCTGAAAATTGAAGTTGGGGATTAATGTATTAAAAAAATAAAAATAAAAAAAATAAAGAGTACTGCACTTTTAATGTCGGCCTGATAAAAAAAGATGCATGAAACTCGTAAAACTAGACAAGGTGCAGCGTATTGGAGCAAAATGAATTACTGTGTTAAGAGAGCTGAACAAAAGGCTATTTGATCATTTTATTTTATTATGGAGATTAAGCTTTGAGAATTGTCATGAAAACAATGCAATGAAATAATATGACTATTTGTAGCCATTCACGCTGATCTCAGGAGATTTCGTATCCATCACAAAACAAGAGAAGAGCTGTATCATTCAGACATAAGATTCTAGCTTGAGAATAGATAACAGTTTGCACTGTAGCAAAAAATAGATTGAAAACTTCTCAAGTACTCATTAAAAAGAGATAAATGCTTTGGGAGCCTTTCAATGTACATCAGTAGACCTTGCTGGGCACTCCTCCGATCATCAAATGTGACTTCAGCAGTTGTAATCTACTAATAGTGCAAATTAACAGCTCATCTATGACTCAGTCTTTGGCTCATTTGTTAATCTAACTTACTATTCCTGCGGCAAAAAGCAAACTTGATACAAAGGATTTTATTGATTAAAATCACAACCTCCATAATGTGCCAGAAAGTTCATGTGTGTAGTTCAGCCTTTGCTAAAAATATTCCTTTCTACTGCTAACAAGACTATAATTAGTCTTTTATTATAGGAGCTTTTTGGGTGAAATTTTCTCAACAATTAATTATGTGGATTATCAGTCTTGTACCCATATTCATCTATCAAAAAACAAGTGACCCCTGATGCCTGTGCCATTGCTTAGCACAAATATTAACAAACACTACATTTTTATATACTAATCCTGTTCTGGATAAGCTTTTCCCTGGCAATTTCCCCCCTAAGTGCACAATGGGTGTCACCGTTGGTAAAAATGAGATAAAAAAACACTCAAGGGGCAGCACATAACTCAAAGAAATTATAAACATGACTGTTCCCCAAAAGGTGGCTGTTCTCCTGGCTAGATTATACTAAGCACAAAACTACTGTAATCATTTGTCAAGACTGGGAGGACTTCTACAGGCTCACACGTACGCAAGATTCTGGATGGCCTCGTCGTGGTGCAAATTTCTGGGAAAAAAGTATCCTAAGAATGGGTGCTGGAGTGTCTCTGGTGCTGTAGGGACTCAAAGTCCATTTTTAAGAGTTATTGGATACAACTGTGCCTGTGACTAAGTGTCTATAGACTTGAAAAAAGTAGTCAGAGGCACAATTTTATCCAATAAATCTGACAAACAGACTTTGAGTTTCTGTATCCTTTTGTGGAAGACAGTGCCACTAGACACTCCAACAACCATTCCTTGGATACTTTTTTCCATGCATTGATCAGCACCCTAAGTTTATACAGTACAGTTAACAAAGCACTGTTTTGAAGTAAAGCTGTATCATTTCTGCAGGTTGGCTTGTATTATTCAATTGAAAAAACAAAATTTTTAATCGACAGTTAAGTCTTCGATGCCATGTTAAATATTAGTCATGTGACTCAATTGGTTAAAAGAGGTGACACCATCCTCATATCCCTAATAGACGAAAACATGTAAAAAATACCATATTTATCGCATAAAATAATCCTAAAAAAAATATTAATTAATAATTTATCACTAAATGTTTAAAAATCTTTACTCATGTTTTTTTTTCATACAGTCCCCAAAACCATAAAAAAATATTAATTATTATTTTTGCCACAAAATGATTCTAGAAAAAAGAAAACTTATAATACCTATAATAGAAAAATAAAACTTTTGACTTTTAATAATGTGGGGATAATCCGACGTTACATTGATATCCACAGTATAGAGGATACCCTGAATGTTTAAGTCCCCACAAATCACAAGAATGAAGGTCCACTTCGATACAAAGTTTCTTCTCTGTATAAGGTCTATTTTGATCCGCTTAATGGATGTACAATGGGATGTATGAAGCTATTTAAAACCAATTATAAATCTTTATAACAAAGCTAAAACTTTTCTTTAATTATGTCATTCTCCTAATTTTACTTTAGACTGAAAAGAAGTTTTAAACATTCATTAAAACTGAACTGCTGAAGACAAAATGGATATAAAAGATCGAAGACATAGATCTTTGACTAGAGGTCGCTGTGGAAAAGAATGTCGATATACCAGCTCATCGTTGGATAGTGAGAACTGCAGAGTGCCTACTCAGAAGTCATACAGTTCCAGCGAAACATTAAAGGCTTATGATCATGAAAACAGAATGCATTATGGGAACCGTGTTTCTGACCTAGTTCACAGAGAGTCAGATGAGTTTCCAAGGCAAGGTATGTCTGTTTTACTGTAAAGGTGGCTGACCTTTCTGTCCATTTATCACAGTTTTCATAAATGGATGTAACAAATTGTGTGTGCTACTTGTTACTGTTACATTCTATTTGCACCCATAATGAAAACTGTACTGCTTCAGGGAGACATTTCCTAAAAATGTTATATTTTTCTGCTGTACAAGTGTGTTTTCTGCGACTGGTTTGACAATACGAAACACATGTGTAAGTCAAAGCAGAGCTTATGGAGATGGTACTTACGATAAAATAGAATACAACTTTATTGATCTCCTGGGGGGGGGGGAAACTCTTTTGTACATAGTGTTTCAACAATTGTTACACAGTTAGAGACTTGCTTAACATTACAGATACATAAATATACTTTGAGAGGCACATTCTTACATGTTGCTAGTACGGTACGAAAATATGCCAGTCACAATAACAAATAGAAACAAGCTAGACAGACAATCATAGTTGCTACTATAGTAGGGGTGCCGATGCGGCACTAACAATATTTTGGTGAAATGGTGTTTTGCTGATGTTGGTTTGGCAGAAGAGACTTTGCCCGTAGCTCCACTTTTACCAAGTACTGACGTTGAAGCTGCTCGAAGCTGGCTACTACTGGAGCCTTGGTACTGTGTGTCTCCTGACCTGTGGTAAGGCGCTGGTTGTGATCACTTGCATTTCAGGTTCTCTGATAAAGTCATAACTGGTGCTCTGATAAAGTCACAACTGGTGCTCTTCGCTGCCAGGTTCAAGTTCCGGTGCTCTATTGCAACCAGTTGTGCGACATGGAGCTCCTACTGCTCATCAAAGGCTTATTGATGGGGGGGGATAGGGTGAGAGTGCTAATTTGGTGCTGCAGAATATTATCCTTGGCTCCCGTAAAAGAGTAACCATCATGTCAGATGATTTTTTTATATTGTATGTGGCGAGTGCTGTGAACAATTTTATAAAATACTTCATTAAGAACTTTTCTTTAGTTTGTAAAGAAACAGACTGCAATGTGGCCGTTAGTTACGATGTCACTATGGCAAATCTGTCTGCCAGATTGGAGATAGATCTCTCTCTCCTGTTTGTTACACAGCTGTAATTGTTAACCTTTCCTGCTTTCTCCCTGGTTGTAGTATTCTATGAGCATTTTCAAAAATCGAGCTGAACGGGGTTAATTTTACGATCTCAGAGCTGTTTAACCAAACAGAGGGAGATTAGATGTGACTTCATGGTGCCTCCATAGACACACACTGTACAGGCTGGAATACAAATCTTTATGGGAGGAGTAGCTTGATTTTTTTTTTTTTACAAACTAAGCAGAATTTGTTAATGAAGTATATTTGAAAAATGTTCACCACTTTCTCCCTCACACAAAATAAAATATCATCTCAATTCACGGTTACACTTTAAGACAAGGAGCATATTTTATGAAGCCAGCTATGGTTACAGATTAGAGAATACATCAATATTATTTAATTAAACTGTATGTTTGATTAGAGAGTAGTTGTCTGGTGGAAATCTCACTTATAAGTTGCAGGAGAAATAACCCCGCTTAGCAGATAATTACAACATTCTTTAAATAGATTATTATTAGGATAAGAAAAAGTAATGCACACAGAAAAAATATATGGAATGAAAGATTATTGTAGCCAGCTAAGAAAACTAGACCAGCTTCAGAGTTAAACCTGAGCCATATGCTTAATATGCATATGGATAATATTAGAAGCAGGATTATATAGTAATTGATGGGCAGGATAAGAAGCATAAAAATTGTATGAAATGAGAAACTACTGTATATAATAATATGCATTACCAGTAAAAGTAAATGCATATTTCTATAATTAGAGTCTATGGAGATGGCAGGATGGAAATCTAGTAAATAAGATAATAACCAACTTCCCTTTAGCAAAGAGACTTATAAACTCAGGTTCATATTTTTCAGCTTTGTTGTGTCCTAGTTGCTGAGTTCAGAAAATATAAAGATTTTATTTTGCAATGAGCAAAATGAAAATGGAAAAAACAACGTTTTTTTACAATGTCATAAAGAAATTATTTTAATAATATTAATCATTTAAAAAAATGAAATATTGTTGAGCATAGCTATTCATTAAATAGTAGGGTATTCATTTTTTTAGTCAGAATTTTTATATTAAAAATAACCCTAATATATCTAAGGTCTAGCACTGCCTATTCATATTGATTTTAGCGAAACATTTGTATAAGTGATGAGTGGATCCGAATCGCAAGAATTAGCTCTTTGGAAAATATTTTGTAATAGTCCAGGCACGGACTTCAGCAAAATTAGTGTTAGAGTTTGGCCCAACGCACATCAGTGACTCCAATCATGGGTGTTATTTCTTACATGCCACAGGTAAAGCCACCACCAGCATGTAATTAACTATAATGACATCATTGGGAGCAACAAGATCCCAGGTAAAATGGTGGCACCCAATTACATGCTGCAGACGGCTTTGCATGTAAAGGATAACACTCCTAATCGGTTAATGAACAGACCCATTTTAAAAGCCACTGGAGTGCTTGCTGGCAACATTTTAAGGGTTAACACTAGATTTGGAAAAACACACTGGACATCAATCCCCCCCCCCCCCCCGAGTCTACTCACCATTAGTCCTTATAGTTGCTGTTTATGTAGATCTTTCTGCAGTCATAACCATGAAAAGCTGCATACATTTATTGGGTAATGAGACCTGTTATTATCTAGTCAGTAATAGAATGACTATACGTTGTGCAATGTGTGTCCTCATATAAATAGGCTCCGGAACATATAGAAGAAAAAAGCAGATGTGTATGTGAACAAAATATCTTTATTAAAGAAACAGGCACAGATTAAAAACAATTAAAAGACCCTATCTGGGTATACAATCAAAAAACTCCCCAAGTCCTAACGTTGTACTAACTCCAAGTAGAGGCAATGTATTAAGCTGGGCAGGCAAACAGGTAGAAAATAAATATACACATAAACCAGTGTGATTTGAATGTGTGACTCAAATAGAGGGATCTGCAGCCCAACGTGCTAAGTATAGATGCAGTAAGATGGATTACATTACAGTAAGAGAAAGACCTGGGGAGAGTGGGTGGCCCCACGCATATCGCCCGTCTCGTGGGGATTTCATCAGAGTATTTGATTGTATACAGACATAAATAAAAAAATATCCGGGAAAGATGGAAAATGTAACATACAAAATATGGAGGAGCCACTAATACGGCATACTCCCATATACACCACAAAGTCACAAAGTCAAAGATATAAAATTAGTACTCTACTCCTTATACTGTTTGTCAAATGGCGAGAGCCTCTCACCACCTCTTCATGGACTGGAAATAAAAGATATCCCCGACTCCTTGCATCACCGATCGTCCTCCTTTAGTGGGTTGAAACACAATCCTCGTCTCTTTACCGTGTCGGCGGTGTGTTCCTAATCCTACATCAGGAGATATGTGAAAGGATAGTGTAGATTGCCAGGTTCAAAAGGGAAATAGTATTTATTATATATACTCACACATTCCAATTTTAAAAGTGCGCATATAGTAAAAGCATAAGACGCCTTGCCCGACCCAGGTTTGGCCTATTCAGGCTTCTTCCGGGGCATGGTGTTTGGTGTCATTTCCGGTGTTTTTATACAAAAATCACATACACCGACACAAAAGAGGGATCTGCAGCCCAACGTGCTAAGTATAGATGCAGTAAGATGGATTACATTACCGTAAGAGAAAGACCTGGGGAGAGTGGGTGGCCCCACGCGTATCGCTCGTCTTGGGGGATTTCGTCAGGGGATTTGATTGTATACCCGGATAGGGTCTTTTAATTGTTTTTAATCTGTGTCTGTTTCTTTAATAAAGATTTTTTTGTTCACATACACATCTGCTTTTTTCTTCTATATGTTCTAGATTTTACTAGATGTGTCTACCATTCTTAGTGTGAATACTCTTTACCCTACTTTTTGTTTGTTTCATAACAAGTGAATGCTCCGTGCATTGAACTGGACCACAATTGCTCCCTTCTCATCTAGCTAAAAACTGTAGCATGCTCCTAGTTGAATACTTCAGCTGCCACTCAAAATATAAGGGAGGGACAGGCAGGCAGGGTCCTTCACTGTACAAGGAATCAGTAGGGCATGAATAGGGCATGTGAAGTTGTATAGCCCCACGTGAGCATTGATACGCAAGGTACATGGGTACACAAATATCTATGCACACACTTTAAGAGAAAGGGAGACAGAGCCTGCGCCTTATGGAAGCTGAAGTAGGAGCTATTTAGTGTGACTTTGCCAAGCAAGGCAGCTGTAGGTTACCTTGTTGCAGTGGATACATCCAGCACATTCCACATGCAAAACTGAATTATCATGATACTACTTTTCGTCCCATAAGTTTATTTTTCATGGCAGCATCTGATCTGATCATTAGCCCTTTACCATAACCACATTGACGTATTATAGTTTCTGAAGAGTAGTGTCCATAGGGTGACCCCTCTTCATTAGGAGGTTGTGTTTGCTGAATATTACAGCAAACACCCACAGCTAATACCCAAGTATTAATCCTTCAAATGCCGCCGGCGTCGTTAAAAGACGGCAGCACATGAGCCCCCTTTCCCTAGAAGTGATTTAAATGTAAAAATCACAAACATGTTGGGTATCGCCGCGTCTCAATATGCCATATCTATCAAACTATAAAAGCGGTTATTCTTGGCCGTGAACCACATAACAGAAAATGTTTAAAACTCTACTTTTACTCTATTTTACATCACCTAAAAATGTAATATAAAGTGATCAAAAGGCAGCACAGTCCTCAAAATGATAGCAATGAAAATGTCTGCTCATCTTGCAAAAAATAACACCTTACACATCTTGACACCGAAGTATAAAAAAGTTATTAGGGTCAGAAGATGGCGAAACACATTATTTTTCGTACACATTCTTTTCATTTTTTTAAATGTATTAAAACCGTGATTGAACCAAACTAAAGAATATCATTATATCATATTGTATACGGCATGGAATAAGAGAAGTAAATTTGTTACGCAGAAAATAAACCCTCACACAGCTCTGTATACAGAAAAATTAAAAAATTTTGATTTTGTTAAAGTTCTCACACTATATTGTTAAGCTTGCTGCCCATCAACTCCTCCAACTCTGTTCTGTAGGTTTACTCAGTTTTTTACTATTTAATATATACCGTATATACTCGAGTATAAGACGACCCGAGTATAAGCTGAGACCCCTAATTTTACCACCAAAAACTGGGATACTGCCCCCAGTAGTATACAGCACTGCCCAGCTTGCCCCAAGTAGTATACAGCACTGCCCAGCTTGCCCCCAGTAGTATACAGCACTGCCCAGCTTGCTCCCAGTAGTATACAGCACTACCCAGCTTGCCCCCAGTAGTATACAGCACTGCCCAGCTTGCCCCCAGTAGTATACAGCACTACCCAGCTTGCCCCCAGTAGTATACAGCACTGCCCAGCTTGCCCCCAGTAGTATACAGCACTGCCCAGCTTGCCCCCAGTAGTATACAGCACTGCCCAGCTTGCCCCCAGTTGTATACAGCACTGCTCAGCTTGCCCCCAGTTGTATACAGCACTGCCCAGCCTGCCCCCAGTTGTATATAGCACTGCCCAGCCTGCCCCCAGTTGTATATAGCACTGCCCAGCCTGCCCCCAGTAGAATACAGCCCAGCCCAGCATTAAAAAAAAAAAAAAACTTATATACTCACCCTCCGGTGGCCCCGATCTGCAGCGCTGCTCCCGCGATGTCCGCGTGGGTCCTCTTCTGGCTTCCGCGCCCGTCCGCTGTACATTGCGCCCGGACTTACACCATATAAGGACATTTCATGCACATACTTGCCTCCTCTCTACAGTATCATACAGGAAACTGCACAAATCCGCCTCCCTCTGTCCCCTTTGAGCTGCTCCCATTGTGCAGAGAGGGGTTTATGTTGCAACTGCTCTGATTTCTGTTATCACCGCTGCATTAGTAGTGCAGAACTGTCCAGGACAGGGACAATAATAGTAGGGACCTACTTTGGGTTCACGGTTTGGTTCCAGTTTGTCCCCTATAGTATCAGCAGTGCCCTTAGACATGTTGCACTGAGGAGACCTGGTGGATTCTGTATGGAGCTTAGATACTAGTTACAAGTAGATGCATTGTGCCAGAGGTTCCACCTCTCACACATATGGGGTCTAATAAGGGTGAAGTGAGATAACAGCTGGCACAGAGTAAGGTGTCATAGGCTCCTTGCCTAGTTTCTGCAAAGAGAAGTCATGAGGCCAGCTGGCAAAGGGTCCACTGTACAAGTACCATGCCCAATATAACACTTCTGCGCATGATAGTCTAGAAAAGGAA
Organism: Engystomops pustulosus; assembly: GCF_040894005.1. Taxonomy (NCBI): domain Eukaryota; kingdom Metazoa; phylum Chordata; class Amphibia; order Anura; family Leptodactylidae; genus Engystomops; species Engystomops pustulosus. Next base: position 55,561,491 of record NC_092414.1, on the reverse strand, counting down.
AACCACAGGACAGACAGCGCAACCAGCAGAGGGAGCTGTACACAAGTTCAAAGATTCATTGCACAGTAAGGGAGCACCATTTTCAATAAATGTTGATAAATTGAAAAATATTACAATGAAGTAAATATTATAACATGGTGGCATAAACCTTTTTAAAGATTCCTCCAGTGTAAAAGGTTGGCAGGAGAAACTGCAGAACAGTTCTGTAGTGTCACTGATTTACAGTAGAGAAAGCCTTCTGCATTCTACTGCATCCAATATATTTGGGTGTTGAAAAAGCTAATCAACATGGAATACTCCCTCTGGTCAGATATCAATAACCTACGCCTAGAAAATCCCTTTAATACTTATGTATAAAATTTTCTAAATATATAAGATGGCTATATATAAGGTAAATGTTATACATTCTTGCAATAATTTTTTCCTTACATGTATTCTTCCAGCATGAGTCATTTATCTCTTACAGAGTATTAAATACAGAATCTGGCCTCTATGCAAGAGAATTTTATTTTATTCATTATTTCTTAGAAAATTGCAAATGAACTATAATTGATCCAGCTGTGTCCTTTTGATTGTGGATTTGCTGTAAAATGAGGTTTATACCAATAAATTACTGTTTCACAGGGAAAGTTTTGGTAGATTTAAATACAGCAGTTGTTTTAGTCAATACCATTTATATATTACACTTGAATGCTCCTAGAATAAGACTATTTGTGCGAAAATGTATATAGCTTGATCTAAATTATTATCCTAGCAGAATTTTTTTCTAGCAGAAAAGCTCCCCTGTTGGCAAATGGGATACAGTATATGATTAATAGAACAAGGCTACATTATGCCATCTCCATATCCAGCTCCACTGTACAAGTAGAGAGAAACCACATGTACTAATGAGAGGCAGCTCACAGAGGTTGCCATGTAATGTTAGCATGGGTAGCTCTGGTCATAGACTGCTTGTATGTGGCTTTCTATGAATCATGGGGGCATGGTAGAAGCATGTCATATTTATGAAATTGGTAAAGGATAGAAATGTCTATGATGCTCTACTAACTACTAGGGAGGGGAAATGTTGTTACCACCTTGCCTTGATAGAAAGAACTTCAATAACTAGTTGGGAAATGAGGACAGGCTTCTTTGGGATTGATAGTACCTTCTGTAAATTAGGCAAAACTAGGCAAAGCTACTGTATAACTAATGAGTGGGATTCTGTAACCAATGGGTAAGATAGACGCATGTAGTCCTGATACACTAATTAACCCTAGTTAGATAATAAAATTAACTATTCTTCATGTAGAGTTTGCCATTAAAGGTCACTGTTGAAGGTATGTGGATAACTACAGACCATGTATACATCACCAGAGAATCTAGAAATATGCAGTTGGTAGTTTGTCCCTTTTAGAATAGATACACTGGTTTGGCTTTTATGCCACATCATGTCAGTAGACTCAAGTCATGCTTGATGTTAAGGGGGTTTCCTTAAAGGGTCATCAATTTAGCATTTTTACATCATAGCACACAATATTAAATGGGCACCTAAGCATACAATTTGTTATGCAGAAAACAAGCCATCAAGTAGCTCTGTATCAACCTAAGTCCTTACTTACCTGCCAACCCTGCGCTAAACCACAGGTGACAACTGGGTGGAGGTTCCCACCCTGGTTACATGCACAGAACAGACAGACAAACAAAAAAGACAAAACAGGCCAAAGAGTGGGATCAGGCAAACCAAAAACCGAATGTCTGCAAGGTACAAATCATAAGGCAGTAGAAATGTCAAATGATGAAAGCAAAGGTCCAAATCACAGCAAAACCACAGGGAAGCATACAGGTAACCAAAAGCCAGGACACTTATAGGTACTGAATGAAGTCAAAGGGGATTTTAAATTGAGTGCATGGATCCCGCCTCAGCACCAGAAAGGTTCGGCCATCCATCACTCCAAGTGACAACTGTCACTAAACCCCGGTGATGTGCAGCTAGATGTCAATTACTCAGAGAAAACACCTAGATGAGGTACTCAGGAGAGCTCAAACAACTGAACTATATCCTGCAGAAGTCCTGGCTGTTTTCTGTGATCAGAAAAATGAATATGGTGGGTAGCAAAAACACTTAGTAATTTATTCATAAAATGTAACACCTACAACTTTTAAACAAATCATTTGGATTATTTTTCTATTCCATAGTGTATGTAATAGCGACTACTAAAAGTGTCCAACTTTTCAGAAATGTAGATCATCCTAAGCAAAAGACAAACTACAGTAAGCTTCAATCCACTTCAATGACTCTTTTTCCATTTCATAGATTTATTTTATCTACCGACTCATTCGCGTTATGTTTGTTCATAGTGTGTTTGTATTTAATGCTATTGGTATCTGTTGCTCCTTTATCTATTCCTGTATCTATCATCCAGTATTCTCTGCTCTTTGCCATTTGCGACCATTTTATAGAAGAAACATAAATGTTATACATAGGTGTTGTCACAAGTCAGCTTTTAAAACCACAAAGATGCCTTCTTCACTACTGACAATTTTACATTTTATAGGTAGCACATAAAAATTATACATAGATGTTATTCGGAAATAACCTCTATGGAAGTTACAAAAACATCTACATCATGGATCAGTTTTATTGTTGTCCAGTACTAAGAGGATCAGTCTTAAAGAATACTACAGTCTACTTTTTTATGTTTCTTCCATGTTTTTATTTGAAAAAGCTTTACTATTGTGCCTCATTCCTTTAGTAAAATCAGCAGATAAAAGAGAAAGGAACAACCTCAAGAGCTATTTGCGGAATACTTTGATGGGGGACATAGGGTACCCTGCTGCTCTTTTCTGAATTGATTAAAGGGAAATCATCACCATGATTTACCTACAATTATTATCTGCTAAGTTATATAGCCACTCACAGCTCTGTTTCTTAAGGGTATCTTCCAAGGCAAAACTTCACTTGATGCAAATGAGGCTGAAGTGTATTTGGTTCCTTTTATGCAGTCAGCAGGCTATTTGGACCCATTTTTTTAGACTTAGGAACTTTTTGTATATCAGATTATCATAGTGGTTTAGGCTGTTTGACAAATGGGGCAGATTTGAGACTTTCTGGTGAAAAGATGTAAATGTTGCAACTGATTCCTAAGTAATTATGCCCAAATTTTACTTCATAAATGATACATTTCACCTCACATGCAAAATCTTGCTGGACCCAGGAGTTGTGTTAAAGGGTAAGGATAAGAGAAGGTCCTGAGCGGTGGCCGCACAACAGGGTTGTTTTTGCTGTGGAGCTGGAGCCATAAAGTGCTTTGCTAATGCCCTCAAATCACTTCAGCCTAATTTGCATATTTCTACCCTGATGTTGTCAAGCATCTAAACATCTTCCAGATCGAGATCCAGTGTGGTGGCATCATCCAGAAAATCAACGTTGAAGTGTGATGTTAACCGGTTGTATAAAGTCAGGGAGGTGGAGAGTTTAACACTGAATTCAAGCTCTCCATGGTTCTGAATGTCCCCTTCACTGTAATAGATGGTCCTGCAACCAGAGATGTCACTAAAAAGATCTCCAGAGGTTCGGTGCAAGATGCCAATAACAGGGAAGAAGGCATTCAGAGGCAGGCAGAGATTTAATTCAGTGATAGTCTCCCCTTCCTTGACTTTATGCAATCAATTTACATTTCACTTCAAAGTTGATGTTTTTGGATGATGGTACCACATTGGTCGATAGCAGATTTGCAAGAAAAGACCTCAATGGGCGCTGCCTCAAATATTCTTAGTATTACCAGCAAAATGGGAGTGCAGTTAAAATTATTCTTTATTAATGTTCACTTTTAAAATACGAAAGCCTACACACATTAAGTGTATATGACATAACACATTACAAGTTTACATAAAACACATGCTTTTCCAAGCAATTAAATACCTGTGGGGTTAGTAGTATCCTCACTACAATACTTCCTCCACTCTCAAAGGGTATCAGAGGGGATAGAGTGCGGTCTCCTTAACAGCTTGTAACAAAAGCCAATCTATCGTACAGGTAGGCATGCAATGTGATGTTCAAGCCGTTAAAGAGATGGCACTCTATCCCTTCTGATACCCCCTACTGGGCACCACAGTTTTTTGCCTCTGAGACAAATTGTGTTGAAATGCATCAGAGAAGGGAGGTACGAATGAACAAAAAGGGACAGTTTATTTGGGGGCCGCCCTTGTTAGGATGGGGGCTATTATGGGTTTTTAGGGCTAATGTCTGGACATTTGCACCTAGCTTTCCCCCAATAGATGGGCAAGGGACCCACTGAGTCCTTTAGTTGTGGGATATGGTTCTTTCTGCCACTCCATATATGGGTAAGACCTATATTTACATTATAAATATCCAATATACTGTGGACATTTGGAAATGAGAGTGGAGGATGGAACCATTTAGGGCCGTTAAAGAAACATTATCTGGAATGTGTAAAACTTCTAGACAACATACTGGTAGTGGTTTATTAGGTCAATTTCTAATGACAGCTTTCCTTTAAAGGGAACCTGTTATCATTGGATAAGAAGCCACTACCAGTATGTTGTCAAGCAGCTGAGCAGATTCTAATTTGTGTTTCTTCCATAACCTCCGATAAAGCTATCTAACACTGCTGCGGAGTACAATGTAAAAGCTGGACCGCTCTCAAAGCTGTCTGGTGTATTCATGAGGGGAGGTCTGAGGCGCTGCCTTTTCCACAGAACGCCCACTTGCTCCATAGGCCAGCAGTGACTGCCGCAGTCACCGCACCTAACCCCACTCACAATCCCTCCCCCTCATGAATACACCGGACAGCTTTGAGAGTGATACAGTGTTTACATTGTACTCCGCAGCAGTGTTAGATATCTTTATCGGAGGTTTCTGATAATGCTATCCTTCTAACACTGCAATCCTTCTCAAGTTGTGCTTAGTACACAACTTTAAAAAAAAGCCTTTCCTCTTTGGTTTATGTGGCCTCGGGGGTGTAAAGTAGCGATAAATTAACCTTGGATAGGTCATTGATGTACCCCAAGGGGTGTAAAATGGACATATTAGAAATGGCGCTGATCCAAAATATTTCCAAAACGGTGTCTGTTGTGCACCATTTTTATTTTCCCAATAAACAAAGACTATGCATTTCACACTTCAAGTTGAGTGCTTCTTCAGGTCTGTGTATACTCTGGAGCTGAGATAAAATCAGGTTGTCAACAACCTATCCTAGGTTCATGATGTCAATCACATGGGAGGTGGTGTTCAAAGGCAGGGAGAGCTTGACTTCAGTGTTAAAATCTACACCTCCCTAACTTTATATAACCAAATAACATCACACTTCAAAGTTGATTTTCTGGATGATGCCAGTATATGTTTGTAGTTGAACATAGTACAACACTGTCATAGAAACAAACATATATTCTTTATATATACAAACATTTCTTCACATTGATCCACATTCCCGCTCACCAAGCACTAACACATTGGGGCACATTTACTAAGGGTCCGCAGCCGCGAATCCGTCGGGTTTTTCCCGAATATTTCCTCTTTGCGCTGTATTTCACGGAATTGTGGCGCACGCGATCGATTTTTGGCGCCGACTTTCGCGCGACAGAAATCGGGGGGCGTGGCCACCGGACAACCCGAAGGATTCGGAAAAAACGCAGAATTTAAAAAGCCATTTGTGTCGCAAGATCAAGCACTCACATACACCAGAAAAAAGCAGGTGAACTCCAGCGGACCTCGGTGCAGCAGCGACACCTGGTGAATATCGGCGCACGGACCTTAGTGAATCCCAGCAGAACCCGAATCGGCGTCGGACACCGTCTTACTCATAACCTAGGTTATGAGTAAGACGGTGTCCGTCGAAACGCGTTAACCCATTTCTTCCCGTGTTTGTGATATTTTTTAACAATAAAGAAAGATATTTTTTGCATCGTACCCAAGTGATGGTCTCCGTGCTGTGCCGGTCTACTACCATTTTCTTCCTTCATATAAATATTAGTATTGTGCTGATTATTTTGATTGATTCAAATGGTGTCAGACGCTTTTCCTACAGCATTTAAAGAGTTAACGTCTGCGATCTGTGCCAGCACTGATTCTGGGCACTACTGGTTTGAGCCAAATTGAACCCGGTTAGGGTTCATTCAGCACTGCTTGTGTATTTTCACTCCATCCCAACCCTCAACAAAAGGGAAAACAATGGTTTTCAATTAACAATTGTACTTTGAAATAGAATTACGATTGCTTTTTTTTGTACTTTTGCTGATTTTTTTTTTATATCTTTTAGAACCAATATCTAATTAAAATGTCCATCTGGTGACAATTCTTTACCAATGACTCGAATTTCTTCATCTTGCTAACAAAATCGTCATTGAGATTACAAAGTCTATTGAAAATCATTTTATTAAGGCAATTTCATCTCCAGGCGCTCAGTAAATGCTACACATATTTGTCATTCACCATATTTTGTTTTCATTTTGTGCAGCATATGCTTGTTTCTGAAGCAATTTTGAAAACTGTAAAAGATGATACGCACTCTCTTGATGCTCTTCTTTAGGGAGCACATTTTTATCCAGATTGTTTGATCTGTTTAGATCGTTGAGTGTGATTTTGCTATTTAAACCCACAAGTCATTGAAAAGTGTATCAGAATATTTCAGTTTTCCATCTTTCTATCGGGACTTTTTTTTATATAAACTATAGCAAATATTTCTGATGCTTCTTGCAGATTTGCATACACTTTAACGTGTGTTCTTGTCATTTTCACCCCTCTATTTTCTCTTCCGCAATGCTGCAAAAATGCTTATTAGTAGCATTTTTTTTTACAATTTTGGCAGCACCATAAAAAGAGTCCATTTCAGTGTCAAGCATCTTCATATAAAGTAGTGTGTCCTGTAAAGATATAGGGGCACTTATTACCTTAAATGAATGGGGCTAAGCTGGCATCCCTGATTCTGTTTATCCCACTCAAAAGATTGATGCTGTTTCTGAACAAAAGGTATTTTTATAAACCTTGTAGTAGAGGATTACGGAATAAAATAAAGTCCAGGCTGGTTGTAACTGTTTTAACATATCAGCTATGAAGTCAAGTGACTATACTTGTATTACTTTATAGACCGAGTTTCATGTTGTACAAGTTTTCATTTAGATTTTATTTTCTAAAGTCAATTAATATTAAAATCTTAAAAAAATACTAAACCATTAAAATTTTTACTTTGGACATTTGACAGAATTCTGCTTAGTATTTGGAGATCAAAATGAAAGAAAACTAACATTTTTTTTATTACTAATGTGTAAGATACTTTGTGAAAGAAAATGCTTCAGTGTAGCAGTACAAGCAAAATTGAGGTAGGTACAATTTTGCTGAAAATTAATAAAGTTTTAAGTAATGTTTAAACTAGTGATGAGCTTATCCATTTGAGGTTTGGATGTACCCGGGATCGGACAAATCCGAACCTCAAAATTATGTTTGTTGTCAGGTCAGGGGGTTGACCCTAAACCCCTGCTAATTAACCCCCGCATTCAGTGCTGGTACTGATTGTGAATGTAAAAGAGTTTTCCTCAAGAGTTATCACCTGCTATCGATGCCAGCTTCGATTGTGGGTGATGAAGGTGCAATGCGCTTGGCCCAAACCTGAACCCAGGTTCTGATTTATGATTGGCACGGATCCAAACATTGCATGTTGCAGTCAGCTCAATATCAACCTATATAACCAATATCAACCTATATAACCATAGTCAATGATTGTTTGTTTTGTGTGATTTCATCTTCCAACTTGAAGAGTTTCTATCTATTTAGCTTAGTACCTCCTGCCTATAGCTACATTCTGCTATCTTCCATACATTTTTTTTTTATTTCGACTAGCTGTTCAATTTAAAGACATGCTATCAAGTGAATCTTTCTGTTTGTCAAGTTAAGCAGTACTAAAACAAATTCTTTAAACATGCCAAGCTGTCTGAAGCTAAATGATAATCATCCTTTAAAAGCGAGCATTAAAGAGACAGGTAATAAAACCTCCAAGATAGATGCAATCACAGGAAGTCTAGTACATGATTGCCTCTGCTACAAGTGATAGACACATTTTTAATTAGTATTCAATTATAAAGACCATTTGTTGGGGTGATGGCAAAGGGGAAATGTCACTTTCTAGAGAAAGAAACAGAGAAAAACCCTTTCCTCTTTATTTCATTTTTCAGATCAGATGAACATTTGTTATGGCTTGGTTTTTTCCTCAATTTTTGTGACTTTTGTGGCACAAGTGCACATTTGCAACAACTTATCTTTGAACTTTGTTTAGTTTTCTGCAGTATTCTCTGATTCCAGAAGTTAAAGTTGTGACTCATAAGACACATCTGACCATAAAGCCAAATAACACCATTGGGGCACATTTACTAATGACTTTGCACTTTCTTTCTAGTGCAAACTGCTTGCAAGTGTATTTAAGAAGGGTCTGAGCCACATATGTGTCACACGCGACCCTTTTTGCTGCTCTACTGCATGCAACACAGATTTCTGCACTGAAGGGGTCATTCCGGTGCTCAGTTGTGCGGCAGATTTAACATGCAAAGTCTGACAGAAATGTGTTGCACGTCCTATGTTAAAGGTGCACCAAAGAAAAGTTTGGTCAGTACAGAGGGCGCCAGATTCATGAAGAACGTACACCAGAAATCCTTAATCTGACGCCCTCTGCACACTACACAGGCAAACTGCACATAGTACAGACTGCAGTGTTCTTAGTAAATGTGCACCTATGTCTAATTTTTCTTTAGAAAGTTTTCTCATTCATATATTGTTCCAATTTTTTACTTCATTTAACAGAGCTATCCATTCTTTATGTCTGCAAAGCTCTTTGTTGACTTGTTTTCCTTTAAGCAGTTTGCAGCCCAAGTGCCCTATGACATAAATGGAACAAAGTCTCAGAAACTGGTCGGCTTGTTATGTTTAAAATACACTCATAATCTGAAATAACAGCTTTGAATTGCCAACAGCTGTAACTGTCTATTTCTTATATTAGAGTTTATTGTTGGATGAACCCACTGAGCAAATAAACCTCTCCTGTTGGTGTCACTCCTGCCTTAACCCCGTTTACCCTGTAATAGTAGAGAGCTTTAAATCTCAGTGTTCCAAGTTTCAAAATAATAGGACCTTATTGTGTAAAGTGCAGCTCTCCTACTAAAGAAATTATGCTGGATTGAGCTAGAAATCACCTTACGATGAGTAGTTGTCTAGGCATGGGATCTTTTTTTTTTCCTTTTTAGATTGCTAGTAAATGTAAAATAAAGTAGAAACCTAATCATTAAGTTTTCTGCATTCAAACCAGAAACTTTCAGAAGTTTCTTATTTTTTTTTCTTCCATTGTTGTGCCTCTTACACGTTGTAAAGATTTAATATTCCAATACACTTAAATACAATTAAACATATATGAGAACACACCTGCAACTTATACATCTAAACAAATACAGTGGGGGAAATAAGTATTTTTTTCTAGGTCTTTTTTGCCCACTAAAAATAAAAATTAAAGTGGGTTCAGGTCTGGAGACTGGCTAGTCCTTTCCTGGACCTTGAAATGTTTCATACAGAGATGCTCCTTAGTTGCTCTGGCTGTGTGTTTTGGGTCATTGTCATACATTGAAGACCCAACCATGAACAATCTTCAGTGGTCTTACTGATGATATTTTTGTCAATCTTGTGATACATGACCCCATCCTTCCTTTAATATGTTGCAGTCACCATGTCCCCTTTGCAGAGAGCCACCCCAAAGTATATGATTCCACTGTCATGCTACATGTTTGGGACAATGTTCTTGGGGCTGTACTTAAACTTCTTCTTCCTCCAAGCCCACCAAGTAGAGTTGATACTTTAAGTTCTATTTTGGTCTCATCTGACCACATAACCTACTAGAATTACTCCTCTGGATCATCAACATGGTCAGTGGGGAACTTCAAACGGGCCCGGATATGAGCTGGCATGCGCAGTGGAACCTTGCTAGCTCTGGATGATTTTAATTCCAATTGCGTAGTATGTTACTAATAGCAATTTTTAATAATATCTTCCCAGTTGGCTTCAGGCCATTGACCAGGTCCTCCTGTGTAGTTCTGGGCTGATTCCTGACCTTTCTAAGAATCACCCTTACCCTGCGAGGTGAGATCTTGCATGAAGCCCCAGACTGAGGAAGCTTGACGGTCATCTAGTTTTTCTTCCATTTTCAGATAATTGGGCCAGTTGTTGTCTTCTCACCAAACTGCTTGCCTATTGTCCTGTAGACATTACAAGCCTTGTGCAGGTCTTGTCCCTGGTGTCTGTAGATAGCCCTTTGTCCTTGCCCATGGTGGAGAGCTTGGAATATAATTGATTGAGTGTATGGACAGGTGTTTTTTATACTGAAAACAGGTTTAAACAGGTACAAATAATACAGGTAATGGCTGAAGAGTAGGAGGGGCTTCTTAAAGAAAAACTAACAGAACTGAGGGAGCCTAAATTCTTGCTCATTAATCATGGATCAAATACTTATTTCAGGCAATACAATTTTTCCATCCTGCCTCTCACAGTTGAACTGTACAGGAAAACTGTAAAAATTCTGTAAAAATACAGACCAGTCCATTTTTTGTAGGTGAGAAAAACTTGCAAAACCGGCCTAGTACCAAATACTTATTTCCCCCTCTGTAGATGCATTTGACCCCTACAGATCCCACCTAAGGGTTTCTATGCCATGCTGTCATGCCACTCCAGTAGATTCAAGTGATGACACTTGAGGTATGCATTATGTTGCCAAAAGGCCCTCCTAGGTTATTAGATATTTATTTGAATCCATATTGACCTCAACAATTTCATTCTTTTCCTAGACATAATGGTGAAAAATTTTGTACCACTCCCCAGATTAAATCTAAAAACTCTTGCACATTATTTATACATATATTATAATACATTACTATTGGTGTATATCTCGGAGTTCAGGTATATAGACCTATTTAATATTTGCCTTAAAGTGCAAAATGTAGAATGATTATATGTTTTATCTGCTAAGGTGCAATTGAGGTAGCAAAAATGTCTAACAAGTCTTCATACCAGATTTTAACAACAAAGAATCATACTTCTCTTTGCCAAACTGTCACTCCTTAATGCATGAAATCTGAAAGTGTCCTGCTTCTCCAGTTCAGAAAGTCAATATTAAAGGAAACTTTATCCTGTGCACTGTGGTGCAGATAAGAATACAATGAATCCAGTGGTGTAACTTGTATAACTATAAGTTTAATATATTAGTATATTAGGTATACAGGGGAAGCCACAGGGATATCTCTCTGGAAGCCACTCCAATTTACCTTTGGTCTGTTGCTGTCATTTTCTATATAGCAAGTATATAGCAAATTCGCTTTGATTCCAATATATAAAATTTTTTTTTCAGTAATGAATTTCCCACTACAGGTGGGCTTTTTTGACTACCGATATTGGATTGCCATGCATACATAAGGTATTACATAGGGTTTTAAAATGCTTAACAATAAGCCTTACAATTGTACTAGAAAAAGTGATTCAGTCTATCGTAACTTGCAGCATATTGCTTATACTTGCACAATGCAAAAGTTGTTGACAGATTTCCTTTTAAAAGATTTAATAAAAACATATTACAAATCAAAATTTTCAGTCAGTTTTTCCTTAACCCCTTCCCGACGCGCGCCGTACTAGTACGGCGCGCGCCAGGTCCCGGTGCATGGAGAGGGCTCGCGGGCCGAGCCCTCTCCATAGCCGGTAAGTCTTTGCTGCATATTGCAGCAAAGGCTTACCGGTAACACCCGCGATCGGTGCTAGCACCGATCGCGGGTGTTTTCTCCGCGATCGCCGCCGGCAATGCTGCCGGTGGCTTCAAAGAGATGGCGCCGCATGGGCGCCGCCATCTTGTCGTGGATCGCTGCTCCCCGATGACGTCACGGGGAGCAGCGATCCGTCGCCATGGTAACCTCGGGTGTGCCGAACACCCGAGGCTACTTCGTTTTAACCCATGCATTACAATGTGCTAATTGCACATTGTAATGCATGGGGAGTAAAATCCACATATACTGCCATACTGTAGTATGGCAGTATATGATAGGATCGATCAGACTACCTAGGGTTAGAGTACCCTAGGGAGTCTGAAAAATAGTAAAAGTAAAAAAAAAAAAAATTATAATAAAAAAACCTAAAAATTCAAATCACCCCCCTTTCCCTAGAACTGATATAAAAATAAATAAACAGTAAAAATCATAAACACATTAGGTATTGCCGCGTCCGAAAATGCCCGATCTATCAAAATATGATAATGTTTTTTCACTATGTTTAACCCCGTAACGGAAAATAGCGTCCAAAGTCGAAAATGGCATTTTTTTGCCATTTTGAAAAATATAAAAAAATTTATAAAAAGTGATCAAAAGGTCGCACAGTCCCAAAAATTATAGTAATGAATACGGCATCAAAATTCGCAAAAAATGACACTATCCACAGCTCCGTACACCAAAGTATGAAAAAGTTATTGGCCCCAGAAGATGGCAAAATAAAAAAAAAAATTGTACAGGAGGTTTTAATTTTTTTAAATGTATGAAAACATTATAAAACCTATACAAATTTGGTATCCACGTGATCGGACCGACCCAAAGAATAAAGTAGACATGTCATTTGGGACGCAGAGTGAAAGCTGTAAAATCCAAGCCCACAAGAAAACGTCACAAATGTGTTTTTTCACCATTTTCACTGCATTTGGAATTTTTTTTCCGCTTCCCAGTACACGCCGTAGAATATTAAATACCGTCACTATGATGTGCAATTTGTTACGCAGAAAATAAGCCATAACACAGCTCTTTATGTGGAAAAATAAAAAAGTTATAGATTTTTGAAGTTGGTGAGTGAAAAATGGAAGTGAAAAAACTAAAAAAGGCCAAGTCGTTAAGGGGTTAAAGGAAATCAAAATCCAGCATGGATAATCCAGGGTAATTACTCATAGATCCAGGCATGACCGTGGTAATTTTCTTATGTTTCTTATCCACGGGCTCCTTCCATCAACTTTTTTAACCCTAATGAACCTGAAGGGTTCTGGGGGTGTTACAAGAGCATCTCTGTGCTGCAACTTCCCAGGCATGCAAGGAGCACTTCCCCCCTCCTACTGTGTGCTTAAACTTTCTCACTCTGCCCCCTCTGCTCCTGCTCGACACTGCCACCTAACTGCAAGAGAGGCAGTCTAACAGTCTGTAAATATCAAGCAGGGAGGAGATCTGTGAATGCTTCCAATAACCCTTCAGACTTGTTGGCATAATTTTAAAATTTGATTTTAGAAGGAAGTAGGCCATGCATAACAAATATAAGAAGATTACCACAGTCAGTGCCTGGATCTCTGAGTAGGTATTCCTGTTTTATCCATGCTAGATATTGATGGTAGATTACCTTTAAAGTACTGTTTTATATTATAATTATGAATAGTTTGGAAGTGATAATCTAGCTGTAATGAACACTTGGATATTGACCACTGTGCTTTCCAACTGGTTTGGCTTTGAACATTATCATAGGATCTCTCTGGTTCACTGCAAAGAGATTGCAAGGCCTTTTCTTTTGGTTGTGGCCTTGGAATGGAAAGCAGCTGGGCATGTAGGCTCAGAGACAATGGTGTGTAACACCTAGGGAAAAGGCAAGCAATGAACAGGTTCTTTCTGAAGTCAGGGCCGGCACCATACAAGCAATGTAAGGTACCTGCTAGAGGCTCTAGGCAGGCGACACAGAAAAAAGCTTGCTTATGCACAGAGGAAAATAGGCCAGGAACATAGTCAAAAAACAAGCCGAGGGTCAACAGGAGTAATCAGTTATCAATCAGTCAGAAGTACCATAAAGCAGGGATAGATAAACTAACAACTTTTGCTCAGGCACTAGGGAATGAGGCATGCTGAGGTATATGGTCCAACTCCCAGGTAGATATAATAGGCAGGGAACACACTAGATGGTGTACACACTGGCCCTTTCAGAAGCTGAGACTTCTTGTGCCAGTACCCTACGAACGCTGGATGGGGAGGGACTAGTTTGCCTGACTGCAGACACAGAGGAGTACATGTGAGTATGTGGTAGATGCTAATAGGGATATTGCAGGACAAGGAGCGAGTGAGTAATCTTTCGGCAGAGGACATGTCCAGCAGACGAATTTGTCACCAGCGTAACACATACATCTCCCCAGGGGAGATGACTGCACATGAATTGGTACAGCTAGGATTCAATTCAATTAGTGGCTGTAGATGAGTGAAGTTGACAATAGTTCGCAACACATTACCATGTAAACCAGAGATCTATATTCATTGACAGCGTGTAGAATAAAACATGTTTTACCATGCAAAATGTGAAACTTTTTGGCATATCCTTAAAAGAGTATAATAGTCTCAGCTTGAATGTTAGTTCCAAACAATTCAGTGTTCTGACTTTCTGATGCAGAAGATACAGTCTAATCAATGCTGAAAATGTTCACTTTTAATTTGACACTTGACTTGACACATCTTAATCAGAGTGTCAGGACGGTTTGTCACTGCAAATCAGTAATTATCCCTTAATTAATTATTCTTAACTTTGACATAGGCATTGAAGAAATGTGTTCACACTGTCTATATATTTAGATTGAGTCCATTCCCATCTCATTCATACAGATGTTCATTTGATTTTGCCAACTGAATGTATCTTAATTTCATCAATCCATATAAATGAGGAAAGTCAGAAACACCCAACTGGCCAATGTGATAAGTTATCATGTGAATGATGTTTCACAGTCTATGCAGATTTGTCGGGCTAGATAAGTTTCACATTTATCACATATTTAAATCTTCGATGAGAAATATTTAACTAAAGTGGATCGGAATACGTGAAAAGTGTTTATTTGCAAAAAGAAATGTTTGCAATTGACAGCTTTTTCCCCCCACACAAAATATTTCCATGTTCTGAAGGTGAACAAGTGGCATGAAAATGCCAGAGGATATAAAATCTAAAAATGAAATTATAGTGAATTCCCTAGAGAAACTTCTGATGATGTGAAAATTAATCTCAGCATGTCAGAAAAGTTGGCAATCGAATCTCCAAGAGTAGATAGCAATATCAAGAACCCTCTTTGGACTCGCAATCGAGGAAATATGATTTTCTCCATATGACACCACTTGACTTCTTGGTCAGACCTAAACATCTCTTTTTATTTTTTTTTTTCTTAAAGCTTACTGTATGATATTACAGAGCCGTACAGTATGTGTGATTTTTTTTTTAGTAGATAAAGTGAAATGAAAAGCATTTACAAATGGATTCTTATTTGATATAATATTAAATTGTCACATAATCCAATGTGTGCACTAGAGGCTAGAGAAAGCAATCTGTAGCACAAAATGACCCGTTGCTTCAGCCACATGTTGGCGTCCTGCCCTAATAAAGCATTGAAATTTTACTCTTTTGAGTGCCGCGCTTTGTTCTACTACCCCTCACAGTGTGTGCACTTCCTAAGATGTGAGCTCGTTTTTAATGCTTTACAGTAAATTTCTTATAAAGCGCTCCAACAAATTAAGGATTCTATATGCAAATGCAACCTTAAATGGGCTGTACCAAGAATTAAGGATACAGAATAACAATCTGAGGGCTGGTGGAGGGCCGACTGCTGGGACCCCCTCTATACACGAGAACAGACCCCACAGTGGTCACGAAAACAGGGATCCCCCTCCTGTTCATTGGTTGAAGTGGCAGGGTGAGCATACATCTAGTAGCTCCATTCACTATGGGAACATCAGAAATTTCATAGCACACTAAGCTGTCTCCAGCACCGTTTATGAAAGTGACGAGAAAACTGCACCAAATTGTAACTAGGCTAGTGAAGCTACTATGAGAAAGACATGTAGAAAACTTAAAAATCACCCTAAACTACAACAAAAGCATTTAAAACCAAAAAATGCCACTATATGTGAATAGTGTCTAAGGAAATCAAAAGGGACTAAAAGGAATCTGTTACAACAATTTACCTACCACATCTTACTGTTATTTTATGCAGGGCTATGCCACAGATGCCATTCAAACCTTCCTTACCTCCTTCCATGCCAAAAGTTAACTTTAGAAATATGTAAATGAGGCTGAAGAGCTAGTGGGGTTGAAGGTTTAGCATTAGAGCAGTGCTCTAATAAAATTCAGCCACCCAGCGCCTTCTCTCATCCTTCACTCTTTAGCTTTTGTCACAGTCAGTTCAGGTAGGTAAATTGTGGTGATAAAAGTTTAGTAGATTTCAAACATAGTTCTATATCTGAATATTTGGAGTCCTTCCCTCTGAAATCATGCTGTCATAAATTTTTACATCTACAATGACTCCCATATGATTTGCAGACCAACCAACAACATCTATAAAGCTTTCTAGGTCAGTTATGTCACATCTATTTATCATGTCTCTTTTAGCAACCCCTCAAAAAATCCCCTCCAAAGATGTATGCAAATGGCTGTAGAGAGACAATTTTTGAGGCTGGAAGAGGGACATAATTTCAGATGATCTTGGATTCTCTATTACCTAGAACAGTGGTGGCGAACCTATGGCACTGGTGCCAGAGGTGGCACTCGGAGCCCTTTCTGTGGGCACCCAGACCATCACCCCAGCATGAAGTTCACCAGACAGGACTCAAAGAGTCTTCCTACAGAACCTTCCTACAATTATAGACGAATTTGCCCTCCTCCTTTCAACTGCATTGGTGTCTTTAGGAGGCTGAACGATTGAAAGTTGTCAAAGAATGAGGAGAAATAAATTACTGCTTAAATTGCTGCGCTGGCACTTTGCAATAAATAAGTGGCTTTTGGTTGAAGTTTGGGCACTCAGGCTCTACAAGGTTCACCATCACTGACCTAGAACCATGCTTTTTAGTATAATATTTAGATAAGTCACATTGAACATCAAACCAGACATCGGATGAAGCATGGGACCAATAGTTATATCATGAATCCATCTAGGACTAAACTGCTTGTATCTCCAGTTCTTTAGCACAAAGAACCACAGTTTCACAAAACTTGCTTTGAAGTTTTTGTGGGTAAATGGAAGAAATTTAACATAAGAGGAAATATTAAAAATATTCCATATCCTACCTGGTTGGTCTTTTAGTCTGTGGGTGTAAAATGTTGTGACATAAGTGTAAAGGCAAAATTCTAGGAAGGTGTTAAATTATGTGCTGGTGTAAAGGAAGGTCATGTGTGT
Organism: Engystomops pustulosus; assembly: GCF_040894005.1. NCBI lineage: Eukaryota > Metazoa > Chordata > Amphibia > Anura > Leptodactylidae > Engystomops > Engystomops pustulosus. Next base: position 55,544,320 of record NC_092414.1, on the reverse strand, counting down.
TACCTACTGTTACTATTACATCAAATGCAGACATTTTTGAATAGCTTAGAATGAGTCATAGAAATATGATTTATCTCTAGTAACACATTTTCTCGACTCTCAATGCTGCCTTTGTCACAAGTTCATCTTCAACAACACATCCTACTAACCATCTATGTTGTTCACAGTATGAAATACTGTATGATTTCTGACCTGCCCATAGCAAGGTCATCACTTACGGCTTTATTTATGCATAGCTCTAAAATATCTTATCAGAACACAAATATGTCCACACTATGATGACATTAACAACATCAAGATGACACAACAGATAGCGGAGGATAAATAATGTAGCCAGCAGGAGCAATACAGATTGGGAAATATTAATTACTTAACTGCTGCATCCTTTCATATCTGACATATACATCAGCCTAAAATGTGGTTTTAATAGCAGAACAACAAGGTCAGGTGCTTTTAATTTAAGAAAAAAATATACCCAACTGTAAAAGTGACAGTGCTGACAGCAAATCGATCATTTCAATTAGTCAAATGACTGTGGTCTTATTTATTTACTATACAATTATTTTAATATTTGGATTATGTTGAAAACTGTATTGTTTACTTCAACCAAATGACCAGTTGAAGGAGACTTTGGGGCTCATTTACAAAGCACTTTCAGGGATAGCACTTTTGTCTGATTGTACGCTGTTTTGGGGTATTGCGTGGCTTGATAGGGTACTTAACAGGTGTCTGTGCAGGGATTGTCTTGCACGTAATCTTTTTTTGGTGCAGCTATGCTGGTTTCCATGCAACACGAATTAGGGAGCATGCCGTCGCACGATCCGACTGATTCAGAATGAGCGCTGGAATTAATTTTCAAATTGTGGTGCAAGCTAATCCACTTACATGCACCTTGAAAAAGAAGTGGAACTCCATCGGACCTGAGTGGGGAAGTGACACATACAGGATATTGGGCGAACGATATTAGTGAACCCTGCGGCACAGTGCTTTTTTGCTGGATAATGCACTCGGTAAATTCCAGTACCAAGTAAATGAGCCCTTTTGTTCGAGTGTAGTGTGTACAGGCTCTTCCTTTTCACCCTAATTTGAACCATATTCACGCAAGAACACTACTAAAATAAAGGGGCACTGTCAGGATCAGTGGATCCTCTGGACCACAATGGTGGCAAGATCAGGCTGACTGGGAGGAGGAGCCTCGGTGGGATCCATGGCCGGATCTTACTGTCAGGATCAGTGGATCCTCTGGACCACCGCGGGAGATGGAACTAGCCGACACCTGGGCCTGGAATCCAAGTGGCACCTGGTTTTCACCAGAGCGTGCCCAAAGCGGGTTGGACTTGCTGCGGCAGGATACCCCCAGGTCATTCCCAGGCGCGACCAGCCCGCGGTGGCAGTCGAGGTTGAAGTACCTTAGCAGAAGACAGTCTCGTAGTCAGGTCCAGGCTCGGGGTCAGGGCAGGCGGCAGAGGTGCGAGGTAAAGTCTAAATCTGGGGTCAGCAATGGGAGGTCCAGGCAGGTGGGAACGGGAACGCAAGCACACGGAACACAGCAACACGGAGGAACTTGGGTAACACGGCTACACAGGACTCGGGAGCGGAGACGCACAGGAACGCAGGAATACGCAGGAATACACAGGAATGCAGGAATAATCACCAGGAAGCTTTCTTTTAGGCTGTGAGGCACAAAGATCCAGCAGGGGACACAGGAAGAGGCAGGATTCTTAAAGGTGAGGTGTTCAGCCAGTGCACCAATTAGCGGTGCGCTGGCCCTTTAAATTTTCGTCAGGAGCCGCGCGCGCACCCTAGGAGGCGGGGACGCGCTCGCACGGCAGTCCGGGGAAGAGCAGGAGCCGGGAGAGGTGAGTGAGGAGACCGGGCTGCAGCGGGGGCACACAGAGGAGACAGGGATCGCGGGAGCACCCGTGACAGGCACTTTTACTTAGAACAGTGAAAACTGCACTATGTTCAGTTATGTACCTATAACCCCTCAGCGCCGAAGCCAAATTTCACCTTCCTGACACAGCCCATTTTTTAAAATCTTCTTGTGCCACTATAAGTGGTTATAACTTTGGAACGCGTTAACCTACCAAAGTGGTTTTTAAATTATTTTCTCATGACACTTTGTACTTCATGCTAGTTGAAAAATTTTGTTGCTATGTGTTCCATTTATTTATGAAAAAAATGGATATTTGGGGAAAATTTGGAAAAGTCTCGATTTTCGAAATTCAAAATGTTCTACTTTTTCTAACATTGACAGAATTTCTGCTTTGTCTCCATGGTTTTTTATGAATTCTCTCACTTTTGTGAGATGTTGTGGGGCTTTGAACTTTAGGTGTGATTTGCATAAAAAAAACACAAAATCATGCTTTTGTTCGACCTGCTTGGATTTCAAGTCACTTTAAGAGGCCTAAATAAAAGTAAAACCCCATAAATTACCCCATTTAGAAACTACACCACTTAATGTATGCAAACAACTTTTATGAAGTTTGTTAATCCTTTATTTGTTTTCCAGTGGATAAAACAAAATTGTGTGCAATTTTGAAATTTACATTTTTTTGGTTAAACGAATGTGTTTTTCAAAAAATGTACAAATTATTAGTGGATAAAAAAACAAAAACTCTCCACAAAGTTTGATACCCAATTTCTCCTGAATACGCCAATACCCTATACATGTTGCATGGGCAAACGTCAGGGTATTGAAGGGAAGCTGAACCATTCAGAGCAGATTATGCATTGTCACTATACAATGGCTATACAATCTTTATTTTTTTGGCAATTTGGACAAATAAGAGCTCATTTTCTGCGACATTAGATGCACTTTACAAATACATCATTTTAGTGGGTCATCAGCTCATTGAAGATATTTTATTAACTCTTTTTAAAAAGTCCCAAACTTCATTTCTGGATTCACTGCATAAGACAAGACAATAGGAGACAGTTTTAGGTGCAAAAAATAAATTGCAAATGAGCGCATTCACCATGGAAAGTCTAAAAAGTTAAAGAAAAAGCATTCCAAAAGTTTGATACATGTACCCCACTGTGAGTACCATAGCAGGACTTCTGTCATATAGCATATTTTTATCAGATAGGATATGCAGATTTGCTTTTTTATGCTCTTAAACAGAGAATATGTTACTGCAAAGGTAAAATGATTAGACATTATACAGTAATGTTTCCATTAATGATGAGTGGACCTTATAAAATTTTGATTTAAAAAACCAAACCCAAACCCCTACCAGTAACACCCACAGTTGGTTCTGGCACCAGTCAGGCAAAGTCTCCAGCAGCTTTTTTTTTTTTTTTTTACTGTAGTTAGGATCCATTTAACGCTAGTCTCCATATCTCACAGCTCTTGCAAAATGTTCTCTATTTAATATTTTTTATGGTAATTCCAGCAAACATTGGCTTCATTTTTTTTTTCTTTAGACTGAAAATGCCGCCAGATTTGATGGCAACATTACAAAGTTGTAAGAGTTCACTTTAATATTTAAATGATAAAGGTATTTGAGGAGAAGTCCATTTCTTTTGTTATTTCTATTATTTACAAGACTCTTTACTCTTAAGAATTTTGTTCTTTAGTTCAGTGTCCATTGACAAAAAGTTTGTCAAATTGCATGTTACGATTATGGGGTACATTGTATAGAGAATGGATTGATTTTAAAAGGTGGGTAGAATTGCTAAATAATGTGCTTATCACTCGTACAATCCTAAAATTTACTCAGTGGGGTTCTGAATGCAATTTAAGTGGGTTTCATTTTTCATTCAAGAGACCCATACTTGTCCAGTAATTGCTATTAACCCCTTCCCGACATTTGACGTAATAGTACTGCATCGCGGGAGGTGCGTTCCCGCAAAATGCAGTACTATTACGTCAAGCTTATGGCCCCGGCTCCTGAACGGAGCCGGGGCCAGAAGCTGCGGGTGTCGGCTATATGTTATAGCTGACACCTGCCTCTAACACCCGCGATCGGAGATTTCTCCGATCGCGTGTGTTAACCCCTAACACGCCGCGGTCGCGCTGACCGCGGTGTGTTAGAGGCATTTAAAGTTATTTAAATGTGAATCGGACCCCCCCGCGGCGCTTACCGGGGGGGTCCGCTCCTCCGATCGCAGCCCCGGGACTGCCGGTGCCCGGGGCTGCGCGATCCTCCTCTCGGTGCCGGGTCCCTGCCTCCTGGCAGGACCCGGCTGTAAGACACTGGGCATGCGCAGCATGCTCAGTGTCTTACATTACACTGTGCAATACATCTGTATTGCACTGTGTAACCTGTAAAAAAGCTTGAACAAGTGATCAGAAGATCACTTGTTCAAGCTAAGATGTCAGTAAATGTAAAAAAAGTAAAAATAAATAAATAAAGGTTTTTTACAGTCAAAATAAATAATAAAAGAAAGTGAAAGTCCCCCCAAACACCACATTTCCCTTTACACAGGTAATAAAGTATAAAAAACACTAAATCACAAAAAAACCCCACTTATTTGATATCGCCGCGTCCGTAACAATCTGTACAATAAATCCTAATCATAATTGGACCCGCTCGGTGAACGTGGTAAAAAAAAAAAACCAAAAACTTGCCAAAAATTAAAACTTTTTATCAAATTGCTTTACAAAAAATGTTCTAAAAAGTGATCCGAAAAAGTTACAAGCACCAAAATGATACCAATAAAAAGAGCAACTTGTCACGCAAAAAATAAGCTTACAACCAGCTCCGTAAACCAAAAAATACTATAATTATGCTGCTATAAAAATGGCAATACTAAAACAAATGCAATTTTTTCTATTCTAGTTTTCCTTCAATAAAATTGGACAAATAAAAATAAAACTATATAAATGAGGTATCACCGTAATCGTAGTGATCCGTAGAATAAAGATAATATATTATTGTTATGCTACAGTGAACAACCCCCCAAAAAAATGCTAAAAATCCAAAACAAGAATTGATGATTTTATTTTCCTCCACACGTAAAAAGTTAATAAAATTTCTTCAATAAGCTAAAAACCCACTAAAATTAAGTTTTTTTTACAGTGCATCTCGTCTCGCAAAAAATAAGCCCTTATTTGTCTAAATTGCTTAAAAAATAAATAAAGATTGTATAGCCTATTCCTAACGAGCGTTGTTATAGAACGGTGCGGCGGGTAGTGACTTTCCAACACCGGTCAGGGTAAGACGGCGGCTGTTCACTGATCGGGGTAAGACGGCGGCTGTTCCTGACAGCCATCCATCCTGCCCCATGGACTAGAAGGGTTACGTCCCCCCCACACACCCCCAGTTTATTATCGCTGCTACTGGCTCATCAATTCAGACGAGCCGATAGCAGCGAATTTACTTATGACGTCAGTAATACCGGTCACCATGTCTATAGACACGGTGATCGGGGCAGGGTGGCGGCTGTTCCTGACAGCCACCAATTTTGCCTTGCGGTCCAGAGGGGTTTTGTTGCCCCCCTCTGTCCATGTTTGCCGCTATTTGCTGGTCGATTTGGTCCAGCCAAAAGCAGCAATATTCGTCACAATGGGCATCGCTAGGGTGAATAAGAGCAACACTTGGTGATAATTTCCCTACTAAAACGAAGATTTGGTACAAAAGTGCGGGCCGTGTACATTGTACAGATTATGGTGTACAACTCTTACGAGCTGTTCCAATGTGCATGTCCTGCCGTATCATTTCTCCGTTTTCAAGAGGAAGATATTAGGAAACTAATATTGGGACAAGAAGGACGGGCCCCAGTACCTCTGGTTTAGATGTTCCTGTGTTTTGCCAGGACAGCATTTTCCCGGTGAATTCTGCTGCTTCTAATGGTAGGACTCAATAAAGAGTCTGTTCCAAAAGAGAAGTTAGGATGGACACTACATACTACTAAGAGACCTGCGACAACTCCAGAGTGACAAAAGTTTAGTTGGTCCCCTGGTATATTCTACCTCCTTATACACTAGACATTCACAATTCACGCCCAACCTATTGTGAATTAATTTCGGTAAAATGAATAATTGTAACAACTGTTATGTCACGTTGCTCCCTATACCCCTCCATTATTTCATAAGGGGCGCCACATAACGGGCACTGAACTTTCCAGAAATAATTGCAATTTCCATCTTGGACTCCGTTGCACATCATATTTGGAAACCACCTATATGTTCAAAATGCTCATTTCACCACGTGTATTACACTACACCACATATTACACCTTGCTATATTCCCCAAGGGGTGTACATTCAACAATTAGGGTCACTTTTCGGGTTTTCCTCTGTTTTGGTACCACTACGGCTCTCCAAATGTATCCTGACACATGTGAAGGATTTCTTACAAATTTGGCCTCTAAAAGACAAACATCCCTCTTTTCCTCTACTGTGCGCCCATAAAGCATTTTATATGCACATGTGGGGTACTTCTACACTCGGGAGAAATAGTTTTACACCTTTTTTGGGGTTATTTAATATATTATCCCTTGTGGCTTACATAAATTAGGGGTAAAATGACATTTATAGGAAAATTTTCACCTTTTTAATGATTCGGGCCTAATTGGATCATTCACCTGTAGGGGCAAATACATATATTACACATTGCAAAATTCTCTAAGGGGTGTGCATTCAAAGATTAGGGTCACTTTTCGGATTCTTATCTGTTTTATACCACTAGGGTTCTCCAAATGCATGTCAAACATTTCTGTCAAATTTGGCTTCTAAAAGGCAAATATTCCCCTTTCCTTTTACTGTGCGCCCATACAACATTTTATATACACATGTGGGGTACTTCTACACTCGAGAGAAATAGGTTTACACATTTTGAGGGGTTATTACATTTTTTTATCCCTTGTGGCTATATAAAATTAGGAGTAAAATGACCTTTATAAGAAAATGTTCACCTTTTATCTATTTAAGTCCTAATTAAATCAAACACCTTTACGGACAAATACACATATTACACCTTGCTAAATTCTATAAGGGGTGTGCTTTCCAAAATGGTGACACTTGTTGGGGTTCCGCTCTGTTTTGGTACCAGTACGGCTCTCTAAATGCATCCTGACACATGTAAAGGATGTCTGTCAAATTTGGCTTCTAAAAGGCCAACGCCCCTCTTTCCCTTCTGAGCTTCACTGCGTACCCATACAACATTTTATTTGCATGTGTGGGGCAATTTTATACTCGGGAGAAATGCTAGTACACATTTTTTGGGGTTGTTTCATCTTTAATGCCTTATGGGATACAAAAATTAGCCGTAAAAGTGACTTTTTTGGGAAAATGTTCACCTTTTTCCTTTTAGGGACCTAATTGAAGCAAACACCTGTAGGGGAAAATACACATATTACACCTTGCTAAATTCTCCAAAGGGTGCACTTTCCAAAATGGTGACACTTGTTGGGGTTCCCCTCTGTTTTGGTACCACTAGGGCTCTCCAAATGCATCCTGACACATGTAAAGGATGATTGTCAAATCTGGCTTCTAAAAGGCCAAAGCCCCACTTTCCCTTCTGAGCCCTACTGTGCACCCATACAACACTTTATATGCAAAAGTGGTGCAGTTCTGTGCTTAGGAGAAATAGTTTTACACATTTATGGGGTTGTTTCATCTTTTATCCCTTGTGGCTTACAAAAATTGGGGGTAAAAGTGACTTTTTTGAGAAAATTTTCACCTTTTTTCCCTTTTGGGGCCTAATTGAATCAAACACCTATTGGGGAAAATACACAAATTACACGTTGCTAAACTCTCCAAGGGGTGTACTTTCCAAAATGGTGTCTCATGTTGGGGCTTTCCTCTGTTTTGGTACCACTATGGCTCTCCAAATGCATCCTGACACATGTAAACTTTTTCAGCCATATTTGCCCTGCAAAAAAGAAAAAACACTCTTTCCATTCCAAGTGCCCCGCTGTGCCCGTACAGCAGGGTACAGTGACAAAATGGGTATTGGCATACTCAAGAGGAATTGCCCTCAACATTGTAAAATGCATTTTCCTTTTTAACCCATTGTGAAGGTGCAAATTTTAGTGTTAAATGAATCTATAGTAAGATAAAATTACATTTCTCTAATTTCACTTTCATTTATCTTTCACGCTCATGAAACGCTCAAAGGGTTAACAAAATTCCCAAAGGTTGTTTTGAATATTTTGAGGGGTGTAGTTTCTAAAATGGTGTCATTTGTGGGGGGTTTCTGTCATGTGGGCCTTATAAAGTCACTTCTAACTAAATTGACCCTCCAAAAGTAGGTTTTGATGATTTTCGTAAAAATCTGAAAAATTGCACCTAAAGTTATAAGCCTCCTAACATCCAAAATAAAGGAAAAGATGTTTGAAAAAAGATGCCAAGTTAAAGCAGACATATGGAAAATGTTATTATCAAGTTATTTTAGTGCTATGACCAACTTTCCAAAAAGTAGAAAATTTTGAATTTGGAAAACATTGTTTTTTTCAAAATTTTTGCCAAATTTCCATTTATTTCATAAATAAATACTAAATATATTTATTAAATTTCTCAACCAGCATGAAGTACAATGTGTCACGAAAAAACAATCTCAAAATCAACTGGATATGTTAAAGCGTTCCAAAGTTATAACCACTTAAATAGACACATGTCAGATTTTAAAAAATGGTCCGTGTCAGGAAGGTGAAAAGTGGCTTCAGCGTTAAGGGGTTAAGTGTCTACATCCTGTTATTTGAAAGTGCATTTGCACTTGCTTTTCCTTTGCTGAAACCGAGATCTCTGTGTGGGAGGGATATCCTAGTGTTTAGTTGAAGCTTTGAAAGCAATACAAAGGAGAAATAAATGCCAATACAAAAGGATTTTTTGCATTCTAGAAGGCCATGCTGCCCATTACTTACAATTGCTTAAAAAATCTTCAACCTTTTATGTGGAAAACAGAATAAAAATATTAAATATAATTAAATAAATGAATATACCTATCACTCTTGAAATGTTTGTGAAAAACTTACTTTGTACCTGATAATAGGGTGAATACTGCAGATGAGTGAACCTAAACAATTCAGCTCTGTACAATATTTGGCAGGTTCGGCACCCAGAGACCCGGAGACTAAATGAGCACTGCTGCTGAGGACAATCAAGCAACTTACAGCACCTTAACAACCTAAGGCATATACTTTTTAGGACAAAGTCAAATGTCAAGCCTGGGATTGGACGGACTGGACATGTGACTCTGAAGAATATGAGCAGTGTCCTATGTCCAGATGCCATTACACACAAAGGACAGCTCATAAGAGGTTGTTGTTCACCACAGGGTCTGTTGGTGAGGCAGGGACTTCTCAAATACCAGCAGTTGCCATTTTCAAGGCACTTAGATGTATCAAGGAGGCTGCTATTATTATCATTATTATTAGGGAAATCTATAGATTTGCCTTAGGCTACTCATCGGCTACTATAGTGCAGGGACATTGTTTCTGATTATAGAGGATTATTCAGCAATACTTTGAACAACCAAACAGGAATTTACCATTCCACTTCAAAAATTCATAAAACTTCATAAATCATACCATGATTGTAAAGTTGCGTGTATCAGTGTACAGCATGCATTAATGCATGGATCATAGAAGTGATTTATAGTGAATCCATTAATATGGATAGTAAAACTGCTCATCATAGAGATTAGCGTGCATTAATATATAAATCATAGAAGTGCTCCATGAAAAAGTGGATAATAAAAAGGCTTATCATAGTGATTAGTGGCCATTAATATGTGGACCATAGAAGTGTTCAACAAAGTGAATAGAGCGGATTAATATGGGAATCATAGTGAAAAGCGACCATTTATACATGAATCATAAAAGTGCTCAACAGTGGTTAGTGCACAATAATATGTAGATAATAAAAATAATCATATTGATTAGCACACATTAATTCATGGATCATAAAAGCACTCATCAGAGATTAGTGGCATTAATATGCGGATAATAAAAGTGCTCATCATAGTGTAATGCGTACATTAATACTTGAATCATAGACGTGTTCAACATAATGAATAGCTTGCATTAATATGTGGATCATAGAAGTGCTCATTTACAAATGGATCATTGAAGTGCTCATCAGAGTGATGAGCGAAGTGTTCTTCTCAGTGAATAGTGCACAGTAATACATTAATCAGAAAATTGCTCTGGTCAGTGAATAATGCACATTAAAACATAGATCATAATAGTGTTGTTGGCAGTGAATAGCATTTAGTAATACCTATATCAATTTTTTGTGTGCCACATTTTTTTATGGCAGAATTGCAGAATTTTGTGGCTGATTATAAGCCAAAAAAGAAAACGGGGTTAGACTTACCACTTTCAGGATGTAACAAATGATGCTTTAGGTGTCTTTAACCTCCATGAATGAAGTATATTTATTTGTGAACATCACTGAGCCTTTAAACCCCTCATCACCGACACTAGTTTTCAGCTCAATGACCAGACTCGATTTTTCAAATCTGATATGCATAACATATCCAGGTTATTTTGAGAATGTTTTCTCGTGATAAATTTTATAACTAACATGAAGTGCAATGTAAGTGCTAAGTTTTGCGATTCATTCTGAAAAAAAATTTGGAAAAAGTTTGTAAAAATTCTTAATTTTCCAAGTTTGAAATGTTCTGCTTTCCAGGCAGGAAGTAAAACTACCCAAAAAGCTTGATAATTAACAGTTACGGAATGTCTTCTTTATGTTGGGATGATATTTTATGCGTCCTGTCACTTTTCTAGTATGTTATGAGGTGCAGAACTTTAGTTGCGATTTTTCTCACTTTAATGAAAATTGCCAAAACTCATAGTTTGAGGGACAACTCCGCTTTCAAGTGACTTTGAAAGGCCTAAATAATAGTAAAACCACATAAATTACCCCACTATAGAAACTTCACCCCTCAACGTATGTAAAACAACTTCTATTAAGTCCATTAACCCTTTAAGTGTTTCACATGGGTTAAAACAATATGGACCTGCGATTTAGAAACTATGGAATTTTTTTTGAAAATAGATTCAGTTAGGCCAAACTGACAGTTTCAGAATAAATTAAATGATGAAACGCTCTGCAATGTTTGATGCCCAATTCCTCCCGAGTGTAGCGATACCCCATATGTGGTGGTAAACTTCTGTACGGGCGCACGGCCGAGCATAGAATGAATAGAGGCGCTTATTTTTTATGGGATGAGATACAATGTATAGATAATTCATTTTGGGGGTCTATAGCTTATTATTACATTTTATTAACTATTTCAAGGGGGACACAAACAAAATAATCAATTTTTATTTTGGATTTTTAGCTTTTTTTTTTCCCCCGCTCACCATAATGTAAAAATAATATTTTATCTTTATTCTCTGATTCACTACGATTGCGGTGATACCTCATTATATATAGTTTTCTTATCTTTGCTCAATTTTCCTGAGCAAAACCAATATTGGAGAATATAGCATTGTTTTTACTATTGACAACCTTTTAGGACCATAACTTCTGTATTTTTCTGTTGTCAGACCTGGTTATGGGCTTATCTTTTGTGAAAAGGGTTGTTCTTTTCAGTCGTATCATATTAGGGAATGTAACTTTTTTTGATAACTTTTTAGATCATGTTTTGTGATGGTGTTTGATGAAAAATTGTATATTATGGGAAGTTTTTCGAGTTTTTTTTTTACGTTGTTCACTGAGCAGGTTCAATATTGATTTAGATTTATTGTACCGATTGATATGGACGCGGTGATACCAAATATGTGTTTTTGTGTTTTATATACTTTATTTGCATTTCATGTGTAACTGGGGAGATTATGGGACTTTTATTTTATTTATTTAATTATATAATAAAATGATTTCATCTTCTTTTTTTTAACTTTTTTACATTTTCTTCTTCTTGGCTTGAACAAACGATTGTCCGATCGCTTGTTCACTTGTATTGCAGTGTATAGTGTAAGTAACTGAGCATGCTGCGCATGCTCAGTCACTTACAGTCGGGTCCTGCCAGGAAGGCAGAACCCGGCGGGTAGAGGAACCGGAAGCCCCGGGTCACTCGCCGATCACAGCCTGACACCGGCACTTGCAGGACCCGGTGTCCCAAAATCATCTTCTGACGCGCCGCCGTAGAAAGGTGTACGCGTCAGAAGAAGTACCATTAATGACCGCCGTAAAAAGCAGATACGGCGGTCATTAAGGAGTTAATGTTACATGAGGACACCACTACTAGTACATCCTCTCTCTTTTTTCTATCATGAGCTCTAGTGGTGGAATCAATGACTTTATTATTATTATTATTATTATTATTATTTATTTTTATTATTTTGTCTCTATAACATGGTTCCAGCAGGATGGCCACCCATTACATGTCTCGGATAGCTATTGGAAAAACCTGAACCTTCCTAATTACTATAATAAAAAAACAATGGGAAAAACCTGTCACTTCCTCTCACTGTCATAAAAGACACAATGATAATACCAGGCCCTTCCTCTTATTGCCATATAAGAGACAATGGGAAAACCTGGCCCTTCCTCTTACTGCCATAAAAGTTTCAATGGGACTAGATGCATTTTTGGTTCACTCATCACTAAACAATGCAATTGCACTGCAAAAAATGAGTTGCATAGTTTATGTTTTTGTAAATAGTTTCAGGTTTTGTGGATAAAGTTTTGTGTTTTCCCAAAAAGTTTATGCTTTCCCAAAAAGTTAATTTTCACAAATTTTGTGCTTTCCAAAAAGTTTGCATTCTTTTTATAGTTGATCCAGGGAGGTAAATACTTTCACTAGCCCATTGTACCCAGTTCATGTCAAAGTTTGACCTGAGGTCCAGGTCCTGCAACAAATTTATTTGGTAAAATTCGGATGAACCCACCAATCCCAAATTTCGACCAACTCATTCATCTCTACCTGTGATCGGAGCACTGATCATGGATGTTACTGATGATCATAACACAGACCTTTTCCAGAAGTTGGAGGAATTTTAATTATTAACTCCATCTGCCTTGCCGTAAGGCTCTAAAGTTAAAACAGCAGCGTAGCCACAAGCTGAACCAAGAAGTGGTGTGCTATAACAGATTGCTTATATGAAGGTAAGGTTATGTAGCTATTACACAGAGTTCAAGGAGCCATTTGACTTTGACTTTGGTTTTTGGTTGATTTTACTACCTATTAATATAGAAAGCAGAAATACCTATTACAGCCAATTTGCCCAAACACCATTCAGGGGGCCTACTTCAACATTTGTGGGTACTAAAATATTACTTTGTTTAAATGAAGCATCGCTTACACTTTACCGCTTGGGATTTTAACTAGTTTTTGTCATTCTTAATATCCAAGGTATCCAAATGTTTTAGCAAGGATTTCAAAGATGATGACATGAAGAAATGTTATTGCCGGAATCATCTTTGTGTATCAATAAAACAGAGAAAAAAAGTTTTCAGCTCACCAGACTGCTTGTATCGATCATGCAGGTTCCTTCACTTGGACTGAGTGATAGAGCAACACACAAAAGAACTTAGTTTCCCCCGCACAATATGCAGATTACAAATTATTTCAGTTCATCTTTATTGATCTTTCTTCTTAAAAAACGTTTACATGGCATACATGGTGACCGGACAATGGTGGAAGAAAGTCCTTTGCATTTCAGGACTACGGCCTTTCTTCCCCCATTTTCTGGTCATGTAAATGTTTTTTAAGAAGATGGTTCAATAAAGATTAACTAAAATAATAATTTTTAATCTGCATCTGTTGTGGGAAGCTAAGTTTATTCATGTGTATAAACAGTGTACTGTCTTCACTACTGTAAACATTAGTTTGTTTCTTCCTAGGAGTTTTGATTAATCATGCACACACCCAGCAATGTCCTTTCTGGTTCACGAACAGTTAGCCTTTTGTGATAGTCAGAACCCTTAACCTATCAGCATCTGAACCAGGATTCGGACATCACATTTAAGGAATCAATCTTTAGTACTTGTTATAGTTCACACATGCATTCTGTCTGCTTATATGTGATATCTTCTGACCCCTTGGCTTGTCTTCCCGTTATCCATTTTGGCTATGGATTTGGCACTTAATTGTTCTCCAGGTTTTTGTTCCGCTCTGACTACTCTTATTTATTTCTTATTTACTTGTTTGTCTTGTCCTCATCACTTACAAATCACTCGAGACAGTTTCCCAGTTACTGGCAACTGTCTAAGGTGTTTTTGAGTAAGTAGAAGTCTGTTGGGTTCAGTTTTAAGGCTCACAGTCTGTGTTCATCTTTCTGTTCCCAGTTTATGTTGTTATAGTTACATGGCTTTATGCATATACACAATTTAGATACCACTGTACCACATTAGCACTGGAAATAGAAATGGATTTCATTCAGCCACTGTGTAAATATACAGATCATGTGATAACTGACAAGGAAGCTGGAAATGGCATGGATTAAATACCAGTGTTCAACTTAAGTATAAGCCATCAATGTTCACATTACTGTATGTAGAATGTATGTATCTTCCTCTGTACTTTTTCTAAATTCTTGTACACATGCAAATCTGCTTTGTATAAATGTTTGCCAATAATAAAACATCCCATGGCATTAAGCATTACTTTCAGTCTTATATGGTGATAATATAACATACAGCGGAAGAGGTGAGTCTGTTCAGATTTTTCATTTGTTGTAATGTTGCAGAAAGTTTATACAAGATACTGACAGGCCATATTACACTTTTTGTGAGAGACACCTTTCATCCAAAGAATCTGCTTGATAACTTGACGTTCCCCTGGTATCTGGATATCATAAGAATGTGTGACAGCCAAGATGATGACACAAATCATTTTCAGTGACAAGCAATCTCTTTCAAAGAGGGCATGTATGGCACACATTACAGGAGAAAATAAAAAGTTAGTGTTTCTGTCGAAAGCTGAGCATATCTTTTATTTAAAACTAAAATATATACACACACAAATATATATGATACACTACCGGCAATTAAAGGGAACTTGCCACCAACGCACTATTTTACACTTATAACGCGCCAAAAGCCCATAACATGACAAATGCATATGTGAATTTGTCATGTTTGTGTCATGTGTACATCAGCTAATATTGTCATTATGCCAACGTACCTGGCTCCCTTTCAAGGTCCCCCTGAAGTCCTGGGGGATGGTGCCCGTATACTTTGATATAAACTGTGTGATAAAGTGTGGTGAGTGTTAAAACACAGGGTTTTAACATCTTAAACCGGAAGAAAGTATTTTGCACTGCAATTTTTATCATTGACCAATCAAATTCAAATCAGTAAAGTTTTTTCAGCCATTACGTTAAAAAAGCACTTTTTTATCTAGTGCTATACATATCGTGCCTTGCACATACTGCACAGGAGCCCAGTATAAAGTGAACTGTGACTTGGAAGTTGGAGAACTCTTTAGAGAACTCTTCAGCAAAAATTGCAATGAATTTGACCTAAAACTACATCAGATGTCACATAACATATTTCTAGTGATGAGCGAACCTATACCCCGAGCAGGTGTAGAAATTAGCTTAGAACTTATAGCAACTTTTGGAGACTTTTTGCAACTTTTGTTTTAAAAGGTTTCAAATCAACTCAAGACTAGAGATGAGCGAACATACTCGTCAGAGCTTGATGCTTGTTCGAGCATTAGCGTACTCGAAACTGCTCGTTGCTCTGACCAATAATTCGCCCGCTCGAGAAAATGGCATCTCCCGCCGTTTTGCTTTTTGGCGGCCAGAAACAGAGCCAATCACAAGCCAAGAGACTCTGCACTCCACCCAGCATGACGTGGTACCCTTACACGTCGATAGCAGTGGTTGGCTGGCCAGATCAGGTGACCCTGGAATAGACTAGCCGCTGCCTGCGCTGCTCGGATCATTCTGTGTCTGGATGCCGCTAGGGAGAGAGCTGCTGCTGGTCAGGGAAAGCGTTAGGGTGTTCTATTAGAATAGTGTTAGGCAGGAGTGATTGTACAAGAACCCAACAGCCCTTCTTAGGGCTACAATAACGTTATACTTTTTTTTTTTTTTATTTGCTTGTGGCTGGGCTTGCTGGCACTAGTAGTGCAGCTAGTACCATATTGTGAGGAATTTGCAGGGGGACTTGCTACCGTTGTGTTTAGCTCTTAGTGACACACATATCCACCTCAAACACCAAAGTGGGACAATTTATTAGGGGTTTGAGTAGAATTAGGCAGAGTCTGCTGATTTTTTTTTTTTTAGCTGTATTTCATTTTAAACTCAAACTCATCTTGCAAAGCAGTGTGCTCTCATTGTAGGCTACAAAATAGCCATAGGAGAACCCCAACGGCTTACTTAGGCCTACAATAGCGTTATATTTTCCTTTTTTTTGTTTGCTTGTGGCTGGGCTTGCTGGCACTAGTTGTGCAGCTAGTACCATACTGTGAGGAATTTGCTGGGAGACCTGCGACCGTTGTGTTTAGCTCTTAGTGACACACATATCCACCTCAAACACCGAAGTGGGACAATTTATTAGGGGTTTGATTAGAATTAGTCTGCTGATTTATTTATTTTTTTTACCTTTATTTCATTTTATAGCTCAAACTCATCTTGCAAAGCACAAAATACAGTTGTGTGCTGTCAGTGTAGGTTAGAAACTAGCCAGAGCAATAGGATAGCATTGTTTTGTTAAAAAAAATTAAAAACTAAAAAAAAATAAACACAACATTTTTTTTTTTTCAAGTTTACACTTTAATTTGGAAAATGTTTAACCCGAGGGCTAGGGGTAGAGGACAAGGGCGTGGACGTGGGCGTCCAACTACTGCAGGGGCAGGGTGAGACACCACCTGCTGATGGGGGAGCAGGGGAATGCCGCAGAGGTACACTCCCTAGGTTCATCATGTCTCAAGATTCAACAGGACTCGTGGTAGAGCACTGTTGAGGCCAGAACAGTGCGAAGAGGTGATGTCGTGGATTGCGGACAATGCTTCTAGCCATTTGTCCACCAGTCAGTCTTCCACGCAGTCCACCCATGTCACCGAAATCGGCACTCCTCCAGCTCCTCCACCTCAGCCTCCTTCCCCCCAGTCTGCCCCCTCCCACCAAAATTTGGCATTTGAACTGGCATACTCTGAGGAACTGTTTTCTGGACCCTTCCCACAGTCACAAACCACTTGTCCTGCTGCTGCTGAGCTATTTTCCGATGCCCAGGTTTTCCACCAGTTGCAGTCTGTGGGTGATGATGACATTATTCACGTAGTGGAAGAAGTGTGTAAAGAGGTGTCGGACGATGAGGAGACACAGTTGTCAGACAGTGGTTAAGTTGTTGTCATGGCATGAAGTCCGAGGGGGGAGCAGACTGAGGGATCGGAGGATGATGAGGTGACAGACCCAAGCTGGGTTCATAGGCCGGGTGAACACAGTGCTTCTGAGACGGAGGCAAGTCCTATAGCAGAACAGGTTGGAAGAGGCAGTGGTGGGGCCAGACGGAGAGGCAGGGCCAGAGCTGGTGCATCAGCGCCAAATGTTGCCCGTAGTCAAGCTCCCGTGGTGAGGGCTAGATTTTCAGAAGTCTGGAGGTTCTTTAAAGAAACACCGGATGACTGACGGACTGTGGTGTGCAACCTTTGCCAAACCAGGATCAGCAGGGGTTCCACCACTACTAGCTTAACTACCACCAGTATGCGCAGGCATCTGAATGCTAAACACCCCACTCAATGGCACCAAGCCCGTTCACCTCCGGCCGGGCACACCACTGCTCCTTCCCCTGTGTCATCTGCTAGTCAGCCCCCTGCCCAGGACCCCGGCCCAAACACCTCCCGTGCGAAAACCCCATCTGCGCCTCCACGATCCTCCACAGCATCCACCAGCGTTCAGCTCTCCATACCCCAGATGCTGGAGCGCAAAAGGAGGTATAGCGCAACCCACCCACACGCCGAAGCCCTCAACGTCCATATCTCCAAGTTGCTTAGCCTGGAGATGCTGCCCTATATGCTGGTAGAGACCGAGGCCTTTCGAAACCTCATGGCGGCGGCCGCCCCTCGGTATTCGGTCCCCAGCCGCCACTACTTTTCCCGATGTGCTGTCCCAGCCCTGCACAAGCACGTGTCAGAGAACATCCTCCGTGCCCTGACCAACGCCGTTTCTGACAAGGTCCACCTGACCACGGACACGTGGACGAGTGCTGCCGGGCAGGGCTACTATATATCGCTGACGGCACATTGGGTTAACTTGGTGGAGGCTTGGACAGAGTCTGACCCTGGGGCTGGTCATATACTGCCGACGCCGAGGATTGCGGGGCCTACCTCGGTCCAGGTCTCAAAGGCCTACTATGCCTCCTCCTCCTCCCACCCCTCCTCCACCTCCTCCTCTGAATTACCATCCGTGGGCATGGCTCCATCAGTCGGTAGCTCTAGGCACAGCAGCAGTGCCATCGCTAATCGACAGCAGGCGGTGCTCAAACTGCTGAGCCTAGGCGATAAAAGGCACACCGCCCAAGAGTTATTACAGGGAATCACGGCGCAGACTGATCTGTGGCTGGCACCGCTGAACCTGAAGCCAGGCATGGTTGTGTGTGACAACGGCCGTAACCTGGTGGCAGCTCTGCAACTCGGCAGACTGACACATGTGCCATGCCTGGCCCATGTGTTAAATCTCATAGTTCAGCGTTTCCTCAAGACATACCCCAATCTGTCTGATTTGCTCACGAAGGTGCGCCACATCTGTGCGCATTTCAGGAAGTCCAGCACAGATGCTGCCACTCTCAGGGCAGCGCAGCGCCGCCTGCAACTGCCCGCTCACCGACTGTTGTGCGACGTGCCCACGAGGTGGAATTCAACACTAGCCATGTTATCCAGAGTTTACCAGCAGCGCAGAGCGATTGTAGACTGCCAGATGTCAACTTCCACCAGAACTGGTAGTCAGGTCAGTCAGCTTCCTCAAGTCTACAATGAGGAGTGGACGTGGATGTCTGATATCTGTCAGGTGCTGAGTAACTTTGAGGAGTCAACACAGATGGTCAGTGGTGATGCCGCCATCATCAGCCTCACCATCCCGCTGCTTGGCCTGTTGAAAAACTCTCTGGTCAGCATGAAGTCGGAAGCTTTGCGCTCGTCACAAGAGACGGGGGAAGAAGATTCCCTTGTTGATAGCCAAAGCACCCTTAGGTCTGTTTCTCAGCGCATATCGGAGGAGGTGGAGGAGGATGAGGAGGAAGAGGAGGAGAATGTTGGCGAGACAGAAGAGGGGACCATTGTTCAGTCCTTCACTGTTCAGCGTGTATGGGCAGAAGAAGAGGAGTTGGAGGAGGAGGAAATGGACAGTCAGGCCAGTGAGGGGAGTGAATTCTTGGGCGTTGGGACTCTGGCGCATATGGCAGATTTCATGCTAAGCTGCCTATCCCGTGACCCTCGCGTTCAAAGAATTTATTCCAGCACCGATTACTGGGTATTCACTCTCCTGGACCCACAGTGTAAGCAAAATCTTTCCACTCTCATCCCTGGAGAGGAAAGGAGTGTGAGAATGCATGAATACCAGCAGGCCCTGGTGCACAAGCTGAAACACTATTTCCCTTCTGACAGCGCCAGCGGCAGAGGGCGTACTTCTGCGGGATAAGTAGCGAGGGAGAGTAGGCGACCAGGCAGCTTGTCCAGCACTGGCAGGGGTACGCTTTAAAAGGCCTTTGCCAGTTTTATGTCACCCCAGCAAGACACTGTCACCTGTCCCCAGTCTCGGCAGAGTAGGGCTGATCTTTACAGAAAGATGGTGAGGGAGTACATAGCTGACCATACCATCGTCCTAAATGATCACACAGCTCCCTACAACTACTGGGTTTCAAAGCTGGACATGTGGCACGAACTGGCGCTGTACGCCTTGGAGGTTCTTGCCTGCCCTGCCACTAGCGTGTTGTCCGAGCGGGTTTTCAGTGCAGCTGGTGGCATCATCATCGATAAGCGTACACGCCTGTCGACTGACAGCGCTGACAGGCTGACGCTTATCAAGATGAATAAAGCCTGGATTTCTCCGCATTTCCATTCTCCACCAGGTGAAAGAAGCTGAACCTGAATAATGTATGCACTCCTCCTCCTCATTGTCCTCCTTCTCCTCCTCTTTGTACAGTAAAGCAGAGGAAACTGGCCATTTTTTTGCCAGGGCCAACTGGCTCTGGCTATAGTACTCTATGTATTTAATTTTTCTGGAGGGCCAACTACCCTGTCCTCTGTTTTAAACAATTTTTGGGAGTGCCACATACAGGCACTCAATCTATGTAATTTTTCTGGAGGACCAGCTGCCTGCTCCTCTGGTTTGAAAACTTTTTTGGACTGCCACATACAGGCACTCAATTTATTTAATCTTTTTGGAGGACCAGCTACCTGCTCCTCTGGTTTGAAAACTTTTTTGGACTGCCACATACAGGCACTATCCAAATTAAATTGTCTCCATAGCAGCCTCCACATGTCGTCTTTTTAGCTGCCTTCACACGTTGTCTCCATTGCTACCTCCACACGTCATCGCCATAGCTGCCTCCAAAAGTAGTCCATATAGCTGCCTCCATACATCAAACTTGTTAACTTTGTCGCCAACCTGCTGTGTAATCCACAAAATATACTGGCAAACTTTTATCATTTACCGATATTATTTGAGCTCTTCTTGCTCACCTCCTTTGGTTCCTCTCTGCCACCCATTGGTTTTAACCCTGAGTCCATTTGGGGTATGTTGCCAAGACACTCTCTAGCCTGCCGCTGCTGCTGCTGCCTCTGCATAGTCCCCTATAGTGTCAGGGTCAATTATTGGATGTTTTAGATGCTATCTAGCCTCATTCGGTCACTCTGTCATTGCCATGCTGTTGCCCATACTTTTGGCATAATGGTGCGATTAAGCAGCCTCAGAGGCATCCATGCATGCTGCCCCTGTTGTTTTCTGTCCATTTCCGTGGTGTTTCCATCCTTTTCTGAGGTTCCCAGGTGCTTGGCCAAGCTTCCCTGTGCAGATCCTTGGTCCCCTTGAAAAATGCTCGAGTCTCCCATTGACTTCAATGGGGCTCGTTATTCGAGGCGAGCACTGGAGCATCGGGAAAAGTTCGTCTCGAATAACGAGTACCCGAGCATTTTAGTGCTCGCTCATCTCTACTCAAGACCAAATGCTGCATGTCCAAAAAAAAAGGCAGACAAAGCTGGACTTATGATACATGTTCCCCATAAACTCCACATTAACTTTTTTTTATTTGACTTATAGTAATTTTATGGGCACATATATTCTCACTATAGGCTTGGAACTTCTGTATCTCCCTGTACACTACCTAACTCCTCCTTTCATTGACCACTTCTCAAACATAGGCTGCTCATTTCTGACCTGTCAACCCCTTGAGTTTCTTCCTTGCATCTCCCAATTGTAGTTTAAATACCACCCCTGTCTCGTTCTTTGGAATTCATAATGGTGCTTTGAATACTACATCCACATAAAGGTAAATAATTATATTCTGGTGTGAATGTGTTCGCCATGACTTATATCAGTTATAGATAAGTATATAAGCAAAGCATTGTGGTTGACAGCTTGAGCTTACGATTTTCTGGTTGCTAAGGAAACTACTATCTCATCCTACATAAACAAAAAATGAGAGTATACAAGGACAGTCTAAAACTGAGCATAATCCATTGTTTGGCAGAAGAATAGGTTCAACATGGGTCTGAACATATTATTTATACAGCAATCCAGTAAGTCACAGGACAAAGTGAATTGTAAATGTAAAAGCAAAAAATTAAAAATCAAAATTAATTACTGAATAATGCAAAATCATTTTGTTTTATGAATGCATCATTATCTCAGCTAACACTTTTTTGCGCAAACAACATGTGTTATTTTTCTGAACCTGTTTTCCAGTAAAAATTTCAGATACAGGACATCCAAAACAAATACACTGCACCTTCTTTGATACACTATGATTTTATAAAATTATTTTAAAAATAAATTGAATATCTTTACATGTCATGAGCCATAATTATATATGCATCTATCTATCTATCTATCTATCTATCTATCTATCTATCTATCTATCTATCTATCTATCTATCATCTCTAGTTATATTATTGTGTACAATTAAATAATAATTAACTAATATAAAAAGAAAAAGATATTACAAGCCCAAAATGTTGCAAATGCAGTTTTTCACCAATTTCGATGTATTTGGAATTTTGTTTCCCGCTTCCCCGTAAACGGCATGGAATATTAAATACAGTCATTATAAAGTGCAATTTGTTACACTCTCATATAGCTATTTACATGGAAAAATAAAAAAAGTTATAGAAGTGTGGAGTGAAAAATGGAAACTGAAAAACAAAAAAGGGCCTGGTCGTTAAGGGGCTAAACACAGCTGGACTCCAATAAAGGAGTAGAACCATCTCACGAATGGGCAGAAGGAAATATACAGCATATGAGTGTCATAGCAAAGGGTTTCTTGTTTAAAATTTCTGTTTTTCTGTCAAGATGGAGTACAGAGTGTTTATTAATGAGCAAAATCAAGAACTTTTTTGATCTTACCAATTAATTGGCTGCAATAAAACAAAAATTGAAAAAATGAAAGGCGTCTGAACACTTTTGGTAAAAAGTGTATATCATCACTTTTCTAAATATGGAAAACAAATCTTTGTTTCACTGCAACAATATGAAGAAAGGCTGCAAGTAATGTGTTACACTGTCCTAAATAGTGTCTACTCCAGTAACCAATGCACACAGTGATCTACTAGTAGTTAGAATTCACAATGATGTCCCACAGTAGCCAGTAGTCACGAGAATGCCCCCAGTAGCCTGCAGTCACAGGAATGCCCCCAGTAGCCTGCAGTCACAGGAATGCCCCCAGTAGCCTGCAGTCACAGGAATGCCCCCAGTAGCCTGCAGTCACAGGAATGCCCCCAGTAGCCTGCAGTCACAGGAATGCCCCCAGTAGCCTGCAGTCACAGGAATGCCCCCAGTAGCCTGCAGTCACAGGAATGCCCCCAGTAGCCTGCAGTCACAGGAATGCCCCCAGTAGCCTGCAGTCACAGGAATGCCCCCAGTAGCCTGCAGTCACAGGAATGCCCCCAGTAGCCTGCAGTCACAGGAATGCCCCCAGTAGCCTGCAGTCACAGGAATGCCCCCAGTAGCCTGCAGTCACAGGAATGCCCCCAGTAGCCTGCAGTCACAGGAATGCCCCCAGTAGCCTGCAGTCACAGGAATGCCCCCAGTAGCCTGCAGTCACAGGAATGCCCCCAGTAGCCTGCAGCCACAGGAATGCCTCCAGTAGCCTGCAGCCACAGGAATGCCCCCAGTAGCCTGCAGCCACAGGAATGCCCCCAGTAGCCTGCAGCCACAGGAATGCCCCCAGTAGCCTGCAGCCACAGGAATGCCCCCAGTAGCCTGCAGCCACAGGGATTCCTTAAGTAGCACCTTTTCTCTGTGTTTGCCTCCTTCTTCACTCTGATGCAATGCAGGCAATGTCTGATGATGTCCTCTATGCCCTTAGGCATCTGTAACCTTTGACCCAGCACAGACAGATCCATTATCACATGTTGCCTGTGCATCCACTATCACACAGACCATGATCTTGCGATCTGTGATGGAAAGCGGCAGAGCACAGGAGCTGAAAGCGACCCGCAGGATTAGAACCACTGGTTTTCAGGGTTTCACTGATGTCTTTAGTTAAAATTTTTTAAAAGTCATCATTGTCATCATTGAGAATATACTACATCTATGTATAATTTAATGTAAATGTCCATTCACTTTATAAATTTAACCCATATAATCCATGTCTGAAACTGTCTGAAAAGGATAGTTTCCCATTTTGCACAATAAAATAATGAAAAAAAAAATCTTTTCATAACATAGAACAGATAAACAGTCACTTTTATCGGAACAAGTTTTGCTTATCGCTTGCATTTTAATCCTGCCACATGATAGACTATGACTAATAATTTTTGTCAGCTTGATATATTATATTATTGTAGTTTATCTATTTCAGTGACGGAAAATATGTATTTGAATGAGAAGCTGCTGATCAAAGTCAGGCACTTTGAAAGAGAGCCAGCCTTTAGAGTTTTGTGTAGTTTTATTAAATGTCTATGGGAGCAATTCATTATGTTCTAGTACTGCCAAATGGGTAATGTCACATAGAACCTCCAATTTACTACACTGTGTAAATCTAATAAATGTCCCCATATGTCTCATATAGAACACACACTACTACAAAAGCTGATTTACAGTCTTCAAGAGCACCCCTGCCTATACCAGGCAAGAGCATGTGGCATGAAGGCTCGCTGTAAAACGATATTTACAGCGACATTACCAGAAATAAGACATTGCTAATTATTTCAAGTAAATTTCTGTTTCTCTATCCAACAGCTGCAGTGACATTGAACATAATAAGCGCTTTAAGAAGGGCATAGAAACAGCTGCTGAAATATTAATTTGTGTTTCCAAGAAACACAACTTGCATAATATTTTTATTGAAATTATTACAAAAAATATATTTTGGTTTTGAAAAGTAAAAAAAAAAAAATTTCTACAAATAGTTGAAACAGTGTGATTAGTACGCAATTACTTTACCTTTCTCTTTCTAGAAATTATGCAGCAGTTTCACAAAGTGTGTCCCTGTTGGCACAAAGATTTTTACACATTAGGTTCACATTAGGTTAGCATTTATTTGACTCTTAAAGCAACGCAGCAATAAGCACCATACATACCATCAGCATTAATCTATGCACTTGTCATAATCTCTTTTAGAGGCCAGCTGGTGCATACTGATTGCGGTCACAGGGAGTGTGACCATGACAGGTCCTGGGATGGAGGGGGCCCACAGACTGCTGTCTCGTGGCAGACTGCGGGTCCATATGATAAGAAGACAATGGTATAACATGTAAGACATGCATATAAATTGATTACAATAGCAGCGTAGGCAAAGACATGTGTATCTTCCTGCATACACTGTATGTCATCTGGCGGTGCTGCATGAAGAGTAATCTATGGGGATCTAGGAGTAATGAGACTATTTTTATTTTTGATATTACTAGGGGCCCTGTGAAAACAATAGTGAAAGAAAACTGCTGCAGGATATTTAATGAATTAGTGAGGGGATGCTGCTGGACATTTAATGAATTAGTGAGGGGAGGCTGCTGGACATTTAATTAATAAGTGGAGGATGCTGCTGGACATACAATGAATGAGGGAAGGCTGCTGGACATTTCATTACTAATGGGGTTTCTACTAGACATTTCAAGAGTGAGAGGAGGTTGGTATACAAGTATATGGTGCATTTGTGCATTTGGTGTTTCTTTTACATGTAATTTGTGGGATGGGAAACAGCATCAGGGGCCCACTGGTGGCCAGACTGTTTTGGTCAAAGATGTTCAAGCACTATTTGTCATTTTCTCCCTCTCACCTTTCAAATGTGATAACCTTTTAAATTATCATTTACATATCTGCTTGAGGGCTTGTTTTATAAAGGTTCAGTTGTATTTTTGAGTAAATAGAAATTATTGATAAACTATATTCACCCTTATATTGGGTATCCTTATTTTGCTATTTTTAGTAAATTTACAATAAATAACATGACAAATGTATTACTCATGGTTAAAATAATACTAGAGACACCCAATTGGTTTTTATTTTAACATTTTTTTGTGTTGCATGATGAAAATACTAAAAAAGTTTAACTTCACCACATTTTAAGTTAATTAAAGGAAATCTACATGTTAATTTGATAATTTGGTTGCTGAAGATCAGTTTAGATCACTGCAATTAGTCAGGCAGAGATGTGCATGAGAGATGACATGGTGGAGGGCTGAGAGAACTCTTCCCCCAAAATGATGTCATCATAGATTCTGTTCCCTACTTCTGCAAAAGATATTGGGACACATTTACTAAGAGTAGTGCAAACTACACTAAATTCAGTTTGCCTGTGTATAGTGCAGGGGTGCCATGATTTGTGACTCCCATTCTTCATGAACCTGGCGCCCCCTGCACTAGCCACTACCCCGACAATTCACCAACTTTTTTTGTGCACTTTTAACACAGTTTGTGCGACACAATTCTTTGGGACTTTGCATGATAAATCTGGCGCATGGTCTGACTGGACTGACAGGAATGCCCCCTTGTTTGTATTGCATGATACTTAGTGCAGCTGCACCACAAATGAGTTGCGTGCCACATAATTGTAGTGAGGACACTTCTTAAATACATGTGCAAACAGTTTGGACCTAAAAGAACGTGCAAAGTCTGACAAAAAAACTTGTGCACAGCCCTTAGTAAATGTGCCCCATTTGCTTGGCTTCTGTCGCTAATGTCCAATGAATTTTGTACTATATGCATTGGCACAGAGGAAATACAGGCGGTCTCCAGGTTACATACAAGATAGGGTCCATCGGTTTGTTCTTAAGTTGAATTTGTATGTAAGTCAAAACTCTATATTTTATAATTGTACTTCCAAACAAAAAAAAAAATCAACTGTCCCAGTGTCAATTGGATTTTCAAAATTTTAGCTGAAATGGGACCAATGATTATCAATAAAGCTTCATTACAGACACTTTACAGCTGATCGTTGCAGCATGGGACTAAAGTAAAGCATTCAGAGAGCTTCAACAGAGGTCACAGTTGGTAGAGAGGTCTGACTGTAACTAGGCGTTGTCTGTAAGTTGAGTGTCCTTAAGTAGGGGACCGTCTGTACTAGATTTCAAGTTCTAGTATAATGGTGGTCAGTGGGAATCTTTACTAAAAGTTATTTTATTCCTCTTAGGATTAAGAATTCTGTTAATTTTATGTGTATAACCCCCCCCATCAGTAAATAATCATTCAAACAGGAGCTGGTTTTTTGGTGACACAATGGAGGCATTTGCATGGAAAAACAAGAAGAAAAGCGATACACAAATCAGGCCAATACATGAAAAGGCAGGATGTAATCCAACAATAATCTCTTTATTAATGTAAATAACGGACAAAAATACCATACACAAACATCTAAAAGCATTTAAAACACAAATATACAAAAGGTGACCAATGTGGAGATCCCGGTCTGGATCATCCACAAAAAAACCTCCAAGTCCAGACGCTAAGTGTGGTCTATACACCTCTGCCCAGTCAATATGAGTCTATAATAGATATAATATACAATGCTCCTAAACAACTGATGATAAATAATGGGCAACGGACAGCCCCAAGGTAATGCTGGAATGAGAATCAAACAACCTCTAAAGTGCAAGTGCTACCAACATGACAGATATGTCTACCCTACTGCTGGGTAGAAAATGAACACATGTAGAAAAAATGTGAAAAAACATGTAAAAAGTGCTAAGTGCGAGTGCGGTCAGGTCAAGAAGTCTTACAACATGTGAAGTGGAGAGAGGCACTCCTGAGAAATGAGTGGAGCATTGGGAACGAGGCGGGACTGGAGGTAAAAGGCTCCCCACGCGTATCGTCGTCCTAAGGACGACTTCCTCAGGGGTAGGTAACCATGGTCATGAAACACTCACCTTAAATAAGCCCTCCACTAACCTGTACAGGTGGCGCCAGTGCTGCATCAATCAATCTATATGAAACCGGAAATGATGTATGAAACCGGAAGTAGGGCTGACGACAGAACAGTGCGCATGCGCATCCCGGCCGGGATATCTGGCATAGTAGCCAAGGCAACCAGAAAACAAAAAAGTAACCCAGTGGCTGTAGTGCCTGCGTACTGATTGATCAGTTTGTTAACGTGCACAAATAATATGGACTATGGTGTGATCTAACTTATTCGGCGCATGTATAATGTCGTCTAGCTTATTCGGCGCATATAGTCTGATTTATTCGGCGCATATATAACTTATAGTCTAACTTGTTCGGCGCATCTATGGTATAGTCTATCTTAATCGGCGCATATATGATATAGTCGAATTTATTAGGCGCATATAAAGAAGGGAGAGTGCAGCACTAAATCTAAGGCACGGCGCAAATAGGTATCACATATATTGCATACGTACTGCATGAAAAAATATAAAGTCGATGCAATACAAGAATATTAGGTAGAAGATCAGATGCCAACTATCCCCTGTTCCTGGTCAGGTATGTAACAACCTATGGGTTCCGGATATATACAAATTACATCTGAACTGAAGTTCATGCGGATTAGCGCACCGGTAGAATCAAATACGATAGGAACCACTGAGTGACCAGGTTTAGTATGGTGAGGGGTCACTGGTTATTGACCCGCTGTATCATATACTGATGCACCAGACACAGTAGTGGAAGGCGAAAAAAGGTGAGCGTTTAGTACAAAATACGGATACAAAGATATATACAATATTTACAGGGTTATTTGTCCTAATATGTCAATTGGCTAGTGCCAGTGTGAGCAATTTGTAAGTCATAATTCGTAAAGGTGGGAATCAAAGTCCAAAAAGTCCAGGAGAAATCCGAGAAGGCAGTGGTCCAGCTGCGGCCCAGCGGGGAAGGATTCCCAAAGTGCAGATTCAAGAGTTCTCACCCATCTTCTGGGATCACGATGTACTATTGCATATATTGAAAAATGGATTGTCCTTACAGTCCGGATGTTTGTTCTCGAGTTCCAAGTAACCTTACTTCTGCTTATAGAAGCCATTGAAGAGGAGTTCCTCATTGAGTCCCTTGTGAGAAGTGAGAGCTGGCGTTGTTAATGCTTGAAATATGTTGTTGGATCCTTTTTCTCAATTCCTGAGTGGACTGTCCAACATAAACCTTTTGACACGGGCAGACAAGCGCATATACGGTGTTCTTCGATCTACAGTTGATGAAATTGGAGAGGAGAAATTTGTGCGAATCAAGGGGGTTAACAAATTCTTTTGAGTTACTGATGCACCAGACACAGTAGTGGAAGGCGAAAAAAGGTGAGCGTTTAGTACAAAATACGGATACAAAGATATATACAATATTTACAGGGTTATTTGTCCTAATATGTCAATTGGCTAGTGCCAGTGTGAGCAATTTGTAAGTCATAATTCGTAAAGGTGGGAATCAAAGTCCAAAAAGTCCAGGAGAAATCCGAGAAGGCAGTGGTCCAGCTGCGGCCCAGCGGGGAAGGATTCCCAAAGTGCAGATTCAAGAGTTCTCACCCATCTTCTGGGATCACGATGTACTGTAAAATTTGAGGAATAGGGGACAAAGCGCAATACAGTAGGAAGAAGTCAGTATAATCACGGTAAACATGAATTTAGGCAATCCATCCAGAATAATGTGTCCCTAATATATTGAGGAAGCACAAAGCATGCGTAAACAACATGTATAATACTATAGTGTTGAGTATAAATGACGTGATATGAAGGGGGACCATGACTGATGGGTGAAGGGAAGAGGTGAAATAGGGAAGGAAGGGAAAGAGGGGGGAGTGATGGGTGAGCCTTAAGGGCACCGTGGGAAAGGGGTCATAAGGGCCCAAACTACAGAGAAGTGACATGACTGAGTGCACTGTGATGAAGGGGTCATAGGGACCCAATAACTAAAAGGGCAGGGTCCGTGCTGCGCCGATGAAAATGTAGTGAGTGTTGCGCTGATGCTTACCTATTGCATATATTGAAAAATGGATTGTCCTTACAGTCCGGATGTTTGTTCTCGAGTTCCAAGTAACCTTACTTCTGCTTATAGAAGCCATTGAAGAGGAGTTCCTCATTGAGTCCCTGTGGAGAAAGGCATTTTAATTTATAGATCCAATTGGCTTCTCTTCTCAGGAGTTCAGGTATGACATTCCCACCCCTAAAGTTAGGGCGGGTTTTGTCAAGTCCTATCACCTGAATACCCCTCGCCTTGCCCCCATGGAACCTCTGAAAATGCGTGGCGACAGAGGATAGGGTCTTACCTTGTGAGAAGTGAGAGCTGGCGTTGTTAATGCTTGAAATATGTTGTTGGATCCTTTTTCTCAATTCCTGAGTGGACTGTCCAACATAAACCTTTTGACACGGGCAGACAAGCGCATATACGGTGTTCTTCGATCTACAGTTGATGAAATTGGAGAGGAGAAATTTGTGCGAATCAAGGGGGTTAACAAATTCTTTTGAGGGACACATCAGGGGGCATACTGAACAATCCCCACAAGGGTAGGAGCCCTTGATCCTATATCCCCTCCCCAAGGGGACCGTTGGCCGTACAAAGTGGCTCCTTGAAAACTGGTCTTTCAAATTCTGAGCCCGTCTGGCTATCAGCTTCGGTCTATGGTCTAGGAACGGTTTTAGTCGGGGTTCGGAACTCAGGATGTTCCAATTTTTATACAAAATATTTCGAATATGACTCCATTGGTTATTATACCTGGTACATACCCCCAATTGGAAATTTGATCTTGTTGATCTTGGTTTAAGTAGTTCCGTTCTTGGAGTGTCTCGGGCTCTACAATATGCTCGTGATATGGTTTTGCTCGGATATTTCCTGTCTTTGAACCTCCCCGTCAAATCCAGTGCATTCCTCCTGAAGTCAGCCTGTCGTGTACAGTTTCGTTTTAAACGGATAAATTGTCCCACCGGAATACCTGTTTTTAAATGTTGGGGGTGAAAGCTCTCATAGTGTAGGAGGCTATTGGTGGCCGTATCTTTTCTATATAGGTCCATGCAAAGGTTGTTGTTCAGCAGCGAAACCTTTAGGTCCAGGAAGTCGACAGATGTCTGTGAGAGAGTAGACGTTAAAATGATGTTAGAACTGTTGTCATTCAAGTCAGTAATGAATTGTTCACAAAGGTCCCGTGGTCCCTCCCACAAAAATATGATGTCATCAATAAAGCGATGCCAGCCCCTCACATGTTGTTGGTATGCATGCTTTGGGTACACATGTGCGCCCTCCCACCAACCCAAAAATAGGTTGGCGTAGGAGGGCGCACACCGCGCACCCATCGCCGTCCCTGATACCTGCTTGAAGAATTTGCCATCAAATGTGAAGTAATTGTGTTTGAGGACAAACTCCAAAAGATCCAATAAAAAAGAGTCAAATCTCCTATCTCCCGTAGAGTTCTTGTCCAAAAACCAGGCAGCTGCCCGTAGCCCATCTTCATGGCTGATGTTTGAATACAAGGACTCCACATCCAATGTGACCAACCATGTGTCTTTGGGTAGGGACACAGGGTCCATTTTTGACATAAGGTCTGTGGAGTCCCTGATATAGGAAGGTAGATTAAGGACTATGGGCTGAAGGTAGACATCCACAAAGCTGCAAGCGTTTTCACAAAGGCCCCCTATCCCCGACACTATAGGTCTTCCTGGGGGGCGTGTCAGGGATTTGTGAACCTTGGGCAGCATATAAAATGTCGGGATCCTTGGATGTGTGACACTCAGAAAGGTATGTTCTTTTTTTGTAATAATACCCTGGTTAAATGCCGCATCTAGGAGGGAGGAGAGTTTTCTTACAAAAATCTGTGTAGGATCGGAGGGGAGTGTGAAATAATATGTTCGATTGCTCAGTTGTCTATATGCCTCCTCCAGATATGCCTCTGTCGGCCACAGGACTATGTTCCCCCCCTTATCAGCTTCTTTGATCAAGAAGCTGGTATTTGATTTTAAATTCTGTATAGCTCTCCTCTCTCCCCGAGTAAGGTTTTCCCCACTATGTGGGGCCGTGTGTAGATTTTCAACATCCATCACCACACTGTTATAAAAGATCTGAAGCGCTGGTATTAATCCCAAATTGGGCGTAATTTGTGAGGGGGTTCTGAGTGGACAAGTCCTCCTACCTGACAGGTTAGGGTCCTCATTTTCCTGTAGTAGGTCAAGTAAGTCCTGGAGAGTTTGGCGTTCTTCCCGGGGGACGGTATCCAATATTGAGGGTTGATGGTATAGGACCTTAAAGGCCAACTGTCTGCAAAAAAGGTACACGTCTTTAATAAATTCAAATTTGTCCAACCGTTGCATGGGGGAGAAGGTCAGGCCCCTCCCTAATACCGAAATTTCTTGATCACTGAGTATGTAATCAGAGAGGTTGATGATTTGCAACTTACTTTTCTCCGTGTCATCTCCTGAGGCTGTGGAACCCCCTAGGTTCTGGCTGGTTTGTGTTGTTTCTTGTCTTTTTTGTATATGGGTGACTTCTCCTTCGAGCGTAGACCTCTCTTTCTTGGGTTTGGTTGGATGTTTTTTCCCCCGTCTGATGTGCCCTCCCCCTCGCTGGTGTCTGTAGATAAAAAATCTTCACTGGAGGAAGGTTCTGTGGCTGGGGTGTTTCTGCCCATTTTTGGAAAGGATCTCCGATTGCCTTTGTGTGTCCACCTGTAGGCCACACCTCTGTCGAAGTCACTCTTGTCCCTGCGGAGTTTGTCTCTCTTCCCCTTCAGTACCTCGCTTTCTAGCTTATCAATTGTTTCTTTCAATTGTACTTGGAAGGGCTGTACCATAGAGACTTGGTCAAATTTTCCTAACTTATTTTCCAAAGATTTAATTTGTTCCCTGATATGAGTTAGTAGTTCTCTGTCCCGTGTTAGAAGTGTGTGAATGAGGATACTGGAACATTGTAGGAGGCTCTTCTCCCATATGTCCTTAAATTCCTTTTCGGGTTCCCAAGAGGGAAAGATTTGTACCCTCAATCCTCGGGGCACAATATTAAGCCGCATGTATTCCTCCAAACTTTTTATATTCCAATAGACCCGCGTCAAGTTCTTATGTGCATCTAGGAGGTCCCTGGTGACCATCCTAAATTCACTGTCACCACTAGCAACGTGCTCATCAGTAGCCTCCAACAATGAGCCCACCTGGCTCGACCAAATCGATTCCCTGGACTGTAGGTCCATGATTAAACAACAAAATCAAAAAAGAGTAAATAGATAAATGATCCTAGTGGGTAATACCGGCGTGCATAACCAGAAGAAAAGTCACCACATGGAAGGTGGCGATACAAACGTCAATTTTCGAAAAGGAGGGAACTGGTTAGCACAACCTAATCCAATATAAAGCTGGCCTTGTGCACCATGCATAGACATGGAAAAACAAGAAGAAAAGCGATACACAAATCAGGCCAATACATGAAAAGGCAGGATGTAATCCAACAATAATCTCTTTATTAATGTAAATAACGGACAAAAATACCATACACAAACATCTAAAAGCATTTAAAACACAAATATACAAAAGGTGACCAATGTGGAGATCCCGGTCTGGATCATCCACAAAAAAACCTCCAAGTCCAGACGCTAAGTGTGGTCTATACACCTCTGCCCAGTCAATATGAGTCTATAATAGATATAATATACAATGCTCCTAAACAACTGATGATAAATAATGGGCAACGGACAGCCCCAAGGTAATGCTGGAATGAGAATCAAACAACCTCTAAAGTGCAAGTGCTACCAACATGACAGATATGTCTACCCTACTGCTGGGTAGAAAATGAACACATGTAGAAAAAATGTGAAAAAACATGTAAAAAGTGCTAAGTGCGAGTGTGGTCAGGTCAAGAAGTCTTACAACATGTGAAGTGGAGAGAGGCACTCCTGAGAAATGAGTGGAGCATTGGGAACGAGGCGGGACTGGAGGTAAAAGGCTCCCCACGCGTATCGTCGTCCTAAGGACGACTTCCTCAGGGGTAGGTAACCATGGTCATGAAACACTCACCTTAAATAAGCCCTCCACTAACCTGTACAGGTGGCGCCAGTGCTGCATCAATCAATCTATATGAAACCGGAAATGATGTATGAAACCGGAAGTAGGGCTGACGACAGAACAGTGCGCATGCGCATCCCGGCCGGGATATCTGGCATAGTAGCCAAGGCAACCAGAAAACAAAAAAGTAACCCAGTGGCTGTAGTGCCTGCGTACTGATTGATCAGTTTGTTAACGTGCACAAATAATATGGACTATGGTGTGATCTAACTTATTCGGCGCATGTATAATGTCGTCTAGCTTATTCGGCGCATATAGTCTGATTTATTCGGCGCATATATAACTTATAGTCTAACTTGTTCGGCGCATCTATGGTATAGTCTATCTTAATCGGCGCATATATGATATAGTCGAATTTATTAGGCGCATATAAAGAAGGGAGAGTGCAGCACTAAATCTAAGGCACGGCGCAAATAGGTATCACATATATTGCATACGTACTGCATGAAAAAATATAAAGTCGATGCAATACAAGAATATTAGGTAGAAGATCAGATGCCAACTATCCCCTGTTCCTGGTCAGGTATGTAACAACCTATGGGTTCCGGATATATACAAATTACATCTGAACTGAAGTTCATGCGGATTAGCGCACCGGTAGAATCAAATACGATAGGAACCACTGAGTGACCAGGTTTAGTATGGTGAGGGGTCACTGGTTATTGACCCGCTGTATCATATACTGATGCACCAGACACAGTAGTGGAAGGCGAAAAAAGGTGAGCGTTTAGTACAAAATACGGATACAAAGATATATACAATATTTACAGGGTTATTTGTCCTAATATGTCAATTGGCTAGTGCCAGTGTGAGCAATTTGTAAGTCATAATTCGTAAAGGTGGGAATCAAAGTCCAAAAAGTCCAGGAGAAATCCGAGAAGGCAGTGGTCCAGCTGCGGCCCAGCGGGGAAGGATTCCCAAAGTGCAGATTCAAGAGTTCTCACTTTCAATATATGCAATAGTACATCGTGATCCCAGAAGATGGGTGAGAACTCTTGAATCTGCACTTTGGGAATCCTTCCCCGCTGGGCCGCAGCTGGACCACTGCCTTCTCGGATTTCTCCTGGACTTTTTGGACTTTGATTCCCACCTTTACGAATTATGACTTACAAATTGCTCACACTGGCACTAGCCAATTGACATATTAGGACAAATAACCCTGTAAATATTGTATATATCTTTGTATCCGTATTTTGTACTAAACGCTCACCTTTTTTCGCCTTCCACTACTGTGTCTGGTGCATCAGTAACTCAAAAGAATTTGTTAACCCCCTTGATTCGCACAAATTTCTCCTCTCCAATTTCATCAACTGTAGATCGAAGAACACCGTATATGCGCTTGTCTGCCCGTGTCAAAAGGTTTATGTTGGACAGTCCACTCAGGAATTGAGAAAAAGGATCCAACAACATATTTCAAGCATTAACAACGCCAGCTCTCACTTCTCACAAGGGACTCAATGAGGAACTCCTCTTCAATGGCTTCTATAAGCAGAAGTAAGGTTACTTGGAACTCGAGAACAAACATCCGGACTGTAAGGACAATCCATTTTTCAATATATGCAATAGTACATCGTGATCCCAGAAGATGGGTGAGAACTCTTGAATCTGCACTTTGGGAATCCTTCCCCGCTGGGCCGCAGCTGGACCACTGCCTTCTCGGATTTCTCCTGGACTTTTTGGACTTTGATTCCCACCTTTACGAATTATGACTTACAAATTGCTCACACTGGCACTAGCCAATTGACATATTAGGACAAATAACCCTGTAAATATTGTATATATCTTTGTATCCGTATTTTGTACTAAACGCTCACCTTTTTTCGCCTTCCACTACTGTGTCTGGTGCATCAGTATATGATACAGCGGGTCAATAACCAGTGACCCCTCACCATACTAAACCTGGTCACTCAGTGGTTCCTATCGTATTTGATTCTACCGGTGCGCTAATCCGCATGAACTTCAGTTCAGATGTAATTTGTATATATCCGGAACCCATAGGTTGTTACATACCTGACCAGGAACAGGGGATAGTTGGCATCTGATCTTCTACCTAATATTCTTGTATTGCATCGACTTTATATTTTTTCATGCAGTACGTATGCAATATATGTGATACCTATTTGCGCCGTGCCTTAGATTTAGTGCTGCACTCTCCCTTCTTTATATGCGCCTAATAAATTCGACTATATCATATATGCGCCGATTAAGATAGACTATACCATAGATGCGCCGAACAAGTTAGACTATAAGTTATATATGCGCCGAATAAATCAGACTATATGCGCCGAATAAGCTAGACGACATTATACATGCGCCGAATAAGTTAGATCACACCATAGTCCATATTATTTGTGCACGTTAACAAACTGATCAATCAGTACGCAGGCACTACAGCCACTGGGTTACTTTTTTGTTTTCTGGTTGCCTTGGCTACTATGCCAGATATCCCGGCCGGGATGCGCATGCGCACTGTTCTGTCGTCAGCCCTACTTCCGGTTTCATACATCATTTCCGGTTTCATATAGATTGATTGATGCAGCACTGGCGCCACCTGTACAGGTTAGTGGAGGGCTTATTTAAGGTGAGTGTTTCATGACCATGGTTACCTACCCCTGAGGAAGTCGTCCTTAGGACGACGATACGCGTGGGGAGCCTTTTACCTCCAGTCCCGCCTCGTTCCCAATGCTCCACTCATTTCTCAGGAGTGCCTCTCTCCACTTCACATGTTGTAAGACTTCTTGACCTGACCACACTCGCACTTAGCACTTTTTACATGTTTTTTCACATTTTTTCTACATGTGTTCATTTTCTACCCAGCAGTAGGGTAGACATATCTGTCATGTTGGTAGCACTTGCACTTTAGAGGTTGTTTGATTCTCATTCCAGCATTACCTTGGGGCTGTCCGTTGCCCATTATTTATCATCAGTTGTTTAGGAGCATTGTATATTATATCTATTATAGACTCATATTGACTGGGCAGAGGTGTATAGACCACACTTAGCGTCTGGACTTGGAGGTTTTTTTGTGGATGATCCAGACCGGGATCTCCACATTGGTCACCTTTTGTATATTTGTGTTTTAAATGCTTTTAGATGTTTGTGTATGGTATTTTTGTCCGTTATTTACATTAATAAAGAGATTATTGTTGGATTACATCCTGCCTTTTCATGTATTGGCCTGATTTGTGTATCGCTTTTCTTCTTGTTTTTCCATGTCTATGCATGGTGCACAAGGCCAGCTTTATATTGGATTAGGTTGTGCTAACCAGTTCCCTCCTTTTCGAAAATTGACGTTTGTATCGCCACCTTCCATGTGGTGACTTTTCTTCTGGTTATGCACGCCGGTATTACCCACTAGGATCATTTATCTATTTACTCTTTTTTGATTTTGTTGTTTAATCATGGACCTACAGTCCAGGGAATCGATTTGGTCGAGCCAGGTGGGCTCATTGTTGGAGGCTACTGATGAGCACGTTGCTAGTGGTGACAGTGAATTTAGGATGGTCACCAGGGACCTCCTAGATGCACATAAGAACTTGACGCGGGTCTATTGGAATATAAAAAGTTTGGAGGAATACATGCGGCTTAATATTGTGCCCCGAGGATTGAGGGTACAAATCTTTCCCTCTTGGGAACCCGAAAAGGAATTTAAGGACATATGGGAGAAGAGCCTCCTACAATGTTCCAGTATCCTCATTCACACACTTCTAACACGGGACAGAGAACTACTAACTCATATCAGGGAACAAATTAAATCTTTGGAAAATAAGTTAGGAAAATTTGACCAAGTCTCTATGGTACAGCCCTTCCAAGTACAATTGAAAGAAACAATTGATAAGCTAGAAAGCGAGGTACTGAAGGGGAAGAGAGACAAACTCCGCAGGGACAAGAGTGACTTCGACAGAGGTGTGGCCTACAGGTGGACACACAAAGGCAATCGGAGATCCTTTCCAAAAATGGGCAGAAACACCCCAGCCACAGAACCTTCCTCCAGTGAAGATTTTTTATCTACAGACACCAGCGAGGGGGAGGGCACATCAGACGGGGGAAAAAACATCCAACCAAACCCAAGAAAGAGAGGTCTACGCTCGAAGGAGAAGTCACCCATATACAAAAAAGACAAGAAACAACACAAACCAGCCAGAACCTAGGGGGTTCCACAGCCTCAGGAGATGACACGGAGAAAAGTAAGTTGCAAATCATCAACCTCTCTGATTACATACTCAGTGATCAAGAAATTTCGGTATTAGGGAGGGGCCTGACCTTCTCCCCCATGCAACGGTTGGACAAATTTGAATTTATTAAAGACGTGTACCTTTTTTGCAGACAGTTGGCCTTTAAGGTCCTATACCATCAACCCTCAATATTGGATACCGTCCCCCGGGAAGAACGCCAAACTCTCCAGGACTTACTTGACCTACTACAGGAAAATGAGGACCCTAACCTGTCAGGTAGGAGGACTTGTCCACTCAGAACCCCCTCACAAATTACGCCCAATTTGGGATTAATACCAGCGCTTCAGATCTTTTATAACAGTGTGGTGATGGATGTTGAAAATCTACACACGGCCCCACATAGTGGGGAAAACCTTACTCGGGGAGAGAGGAGAGCTATACAGAATTTAAAATCAAATACCAGCTTCTTGATCAAAGAAGCTGATAAGGGGGGGAACATAGTCCTGTGGCCGACAGAGGCATATCTGGAGGAGGCATATAGACAACTGAGCAATCGAACATATTATTTCACACTCCCCTCCGATCCTACACAGATTTTTGTAAGAAAACTCTCCTCCCTCCTAGATGCGGCATTTAACCAGGGTATTATTACAAAAAAAGAACATACCCTTCTGAGTGTCACACATCCAAGGATCCCGACATTTTATATGCTGCCCAAGGTTCACAAATCCCTGACACGCCCCCCAGGAAGACCTATAGTGTCGGGGATAGGGGGCCTTTGTGAAAACGCTTGCAGCTTTGTGGATGTCTACCTTCAGCCCATAGTCCTTAATCTACCTTCCTATATCAGGGACTCCACAGACCTTATGTCAAAAATGGACCCTGTGTCCCTACCCAAAGACACATGGTTGGTCACATTGGATGTGGAGTCCTTGTATTCAAACATCAGCCATGAAGATGGGCTACGGGCAGCTGCCTGGTTTTTGGACAAGAACTCTACGGGAGATAGGAGATTTGACTCTTTTTTATTGGATCTTTTGGAGTTTGTCCTCAAACACAATTACTTCACATTTGATGGCAAATTCTTCAAGCAGGTATCAGGGACGGCGATGGGTGCGCGGTGTGCGCCCTCCTACGCCAACCTATTTTTGGGTTGGTGGGAGGGCGCACATGTGTACCCAAAGCATGCATACCAACAACATGTGAGGGGCTGGCATCGCTTTATTGATGACATCATATTTTTGTGGGAGGGACCACGGGACCTTTGTGAACAATTCATTACTGACTTGAATGACAACAGTTCTAACATCATTTTAACGTCTACTCTCTCACAGACATCTGTCGACTTCCTGGACCTAAAGGTTTCGCTGCTGAACAACAACCTTTGCATGGACCTATATAGAAAAGATACGGCCACCAATAGCCTCCTACACTATGAGAGCTTTCACCCCCAACATTTAAAAACAGGTATTCCGGTGGGACAATTTATCCGTTTAAAACGAAACTGTACACGACAGGCTGACTTCAGGAGGAATGCACTGGATTTGACGGGGAGGTTCAAAGACAGGAAATATCCGAGCAAAACCATATCACGAGCATATTGTAGAGCCCGAGACACTCCAAGAACGGAACTACTTAAACCAAGATCAACAAGATCAAATTTCCAATTGGGGGTATGTACCAGGTATAATAACCAATGGAGTCATATTCGAAATATTTTGTATAAAAATTGGAACATCCTGAGTTCCGAACCCCGACTAAAACCGTTCCTAGACCATAGACCGAAGCTGATAGCCAGACGGGCTCAGAATTTGAAAGACCAGTTTTCAAGGAGCCACTTTGTACGGCCAACGGTCCCCTTGGGGAGGGGATATAGGATCAAGGGCTCCTACCCTTGTGGGGATTGTTCAGTATGCCCCCTGATGTGTCCCTCAAAAGAATTTGTTAACCCCCTTGATTCGCACAAATTTCTCCTCTCCAATTTCATCAACTGTAGATCGAAGAACACCGTATATGCGCTTGTCTGCCCGTGTCAAAAGGTTTATGTTGGACAGTCCACTCAGGAATTGAGAAAAAGGATCCAACAACATATTTCAAGCATTAACAACGCCAGCTCTCACTTCTCACAAGGTAAGACCCTATCCTCTGTCGCCACGCATTTTCAGAGGTTCCATGGGGGCAAGGCGAGGGGTATTCAGGTGATAGGACTTGACAAAACCCGCCCTAACTTTAGGGGTGGGAATGTCATACCTGAACTCCTGAGAAGAGAAGCCAATTGGATCTATAAATTAAAATGCCTTTCTCCACAGGGACTCAATGAGGAACTCCTCTTCAATGGCTTCTATAAGCAGAAGTAAGGTTACTTGGAACTCGAGAACAAACATCCGGACTGTAAGGACAATCCATTTTTCAATATATGCAATAGGTAAGCATCAGCGCAACACTCACTACATTTTCATCGGCGCAGCACGGACCCTGCCCTTTTAGTTATTGGGTCCCTATGACCCCTTCATCACAGTGCACTCAGTCATGTCACTTCTCTGTAGTTTGGGCCCTTATGACCCCTTTCCCACGGTGCCCTTAAGGCTCACCCATCACTCCCCCCTCTTTCCCTTCCTTCCCTATTTCACCTCTTCCCTTCACCCATCAGTCATGGTCCCCCTTCATATCACGTCATTTATACTCAACACTATAGTATTATACATGTTGTTTACGCATGCTTTGTGCTTCCTCAATATATTAGGGACACATTATTCTGGATGGATTGCCTAAATTCATGTTTACCGTGATTATACTGACTTCTTCCTACTGTATTGCGCTTTGTCCCCTATTCCTCAAATTTTACAGTACATCGTGATCCCAGAAGATGGGTGAGAACTCTTGAATCTGCACTTTGGGAATCCTTCCCCGCTGGGCCGCAGCTGGACCACTGCCTTCTCGGATTTCTCCTGGACTTTTTGGACTTTGATTCCCACCTTTACGAATTATGACTTACAAATTGCTCACACTGGCACTAGCCAATTGACATATTAGGACAAATAACCCTGTAAATATTGTATATATCTTTGTATCCGTATTTTGTACTAAACGCTCACCTTTTTTCGCCTTCCACTACTGTGTCTGGTGCATCAGTAACTCAAAAGAATTTGTTAACCCCCTTGATTCGCACAAATTTCTCCTCTCCAATTTCATCAACTGTAGATCGAAGAACACCGTATATGCGCTTGTCTGCCCGTGTCAAAAGGTTTATGTTGGACAGTCCACTC
Organism: Engystomops pustulosus; assembly: GCF_040894005.1. NCBI lineage: Eukaryota > Metazoa > Chordata > Amphibia > Anura > Leptodactylidae > Engystomops > Engystomops pustulosus. The sequence goes on along the minus strand of NC_092414.1, from coordinate 55,503,405 downwards.
AGGAATTGAGAAAAAGGATCCAACAACATATTTCAAGCATTAACAACGCCAGCTCTCACTTCTCACAAGGGACTCAATGAGGAACTCCTCTTCAATGGCTTCTATAAGCAGAAGTAAGGTTACTTGGAACTCGAGAACAAACATCCGGACTGTAAGGACAATCCATTTTTCAATATATGCAATAGTACATCGTGATCCCAGAAGATGGGTGAGAACTCTTGAATCTGCACTTTGGGAATCCTTCCCCGCTGGGCCGCAGCTGGACCACTGCCTTCTCGGATTTCTCCTGGACTTTTTGGACTTTGATTCCCACCTTTACGAATTATGACTTACAAATTGCTCACACTGGCACTAGCCAATTGACATATTAGGACAAATAACCCTGTAAATATTGTATATATCTTTGTATCCGTATTTTGTACTAAACGCTCACCTTTTTTCGCCTTCCACTACTGTGTCTGGTGCATCAGTATATGATACAGCGGGTCAATAACCAGTGACCCCTCACCATACTAAACCTGGTCACTCAGTGGTTCCTATCGTATTTGATTCTACCGGTGCGCTAATCCGCATGAACTTCAGTTCAGATGTAATTTGTATATATCCGGAACCCATAGGTTGTTACATACCTGACCAGGAACAGGGGATAGTTGGCATCTGATCTTCTACCTAATATTCTTGTATTGCATCGACTTTATATTTTTTCATGCAGTACGTATGCAATATATGTGATACCTATTTGCGCCGTGCCTTAGATTTAGTGCTGCACTCTCCCTTCTTTATATGCGCCTAATAAATTCGACTATATCATATATGCGCCGATTAAGATAGACTATACCATAGATGCGCCGAACAAGTTAGACTATAAGTTATATATGCGCCGAATAAATCAGACTATATGCGCCGAATAAGCTAGACGACATTATACATGCGCCGAATAAGTTAGATCACACCATAGTCCATATTATTTGTGCACGTTAACAAACTGATCAATCAGTACGCAGGCACTACAGCCACTGGGTTACTTTTTTGTTTTCTGGTTGCCTTGGCTACTATGCCAGATATCCCGGCCGGGATGCGCATGCGCACTGTTCTGTCGTCAGCCCTACTTCCGGTTTCATACATCATTTCCGGTTTCATATAGATTGATTGATGCAGCACTGGCGCCACCTGTACAGGTTAGTGGAGGGCTTATTTAAGGTGAGTGTTTCATGACCATGGTTACCTACCCCTGAGGAAGTCGTCCTTAGGACGACGATACGCGTGGGGAGCCTTTTACCTCCAGTCCCGCCTCGTTCCCAATGCTCCACTCATTTCTCAGGAGTGCCTCTCTCCACTTCACATGTTGTAAGACTTCTTGACCTGACCACACTCGCACTTAGCACTTTTTACATGTTTTTTCACATTTTTTCTACATGTGTTCATTTTCTACCCAGCAGTAGGGTAGACATATCTGTCATGTTGGTAGCACTTGCACTTTAGAGGTTGTTTGATTCTCATTCCAGCATTACCTTGGGGCTGTCCGTTGCCCATTATTTATCATCAGTTGTTTAGGAGCATTGTATATTATATCTATTATAGACTCATATTGACTGGGCAGAGGTGTATAGACCACACTTAGCGTCTGGACTTGGAGGTTTTTTTGTGGATGATCCAGACCGGGATCTCCACATTGGTCACCTTTTGTATATTTGTGTTTTAAATGCTTTTAGATGTTTGTGTATGGTATTTTTGTCCGTTATTTACATTAATAAAGAGATTATTGTTGGATTACATCCTGCCTTTTCATGTATTGGCCTGATTTGTGTATCGCTTTTCTTCTTGTTTTTCCATGTCTATGCATGGTGCACAAGGCCAGCTTTATATTGGATTAGGTTGTGCTAACCAGTTCCCTCCTTTTCGACAATGGAGGCATTTGTCATTGTTTTGTTTGTCTATTTGTGGCATTGTTTTGGCGCAGTTGTGATGCAAATGGTGTTATGCGATTTTCCATTCCAGGGCTGAATTTGCATACACTGCATAGGGTTGATAGGCTGTTATTGATTCTGATAATGGAGGAATGTCTTCTTTCAGGTACCCCTTCTTTTCCCAGAGCCTGACCCCTTTTCTCGAGCTACCTTACTTCTTATCTCACTACTTTTGGACATCTTTCCTACCCTTCATCATGCCATATCTACGAGTGTTTATTTTCTATGTCTTGTAATGTATGTTCATTTGGCGCAAAAACAACGCTACACAAAGACTAGGGACACTTCCTTGTTGCATAATGTTGTTGCATATAATTTCCTAAAAGGACTTTTTACTAATTTTCCAAGTGGTTCTGTTACATGTTAAATATAAGCAAGCAGTGAAAGTACTATACAAATTAATTACTGGCATAGATTTATAATAAAATGAGAAGAAGCCTTTTACCATGTGTGCCCATTCAGACTTTAGCACCAGCCTGTGTCTGAGCTGCAGCTAAGGATGAGCTGGTAAGTGGCATTTTGTTACATTTTGCACTTGGCCGCCTGCATTCTAACTGATTTCCACCACACAATCTGCTGAGATGGACAGAATTTCTCTACATTCTCATTACTTCCCTGTTTTAAGTCAGGATTGATCCAATCAATGTATAGACCTGCACTCTGGCATTTCAGAAAATATTTTGTGGACTATGTGGATCTGGGCTTGCTAAAGTATAGTACTGAGCTAGTTAGTGGTCATTAAGGCTTTTGCATTCTGTCATCTTTGACCTTTTGCTTTATTCTTATCGGTTTGGTTCTTGGTTGCTTACTACCTTTACCTCTTGGTTCTGACTGTTATATGGTGACTATCCTTCTCTGTTTGTATTGTCTTGTCTTTGCCTCCCTGTTTGCACTTTAGTGCAGGAAGGGAACATCAACCAGTTTTCTCCTACTGCTTATGGTAGTTAGGGAAATTAGGCAGGGACAGCTGGAAGGGCATTTAGTATAAGGTCACACTGCCCTTGTGTGTCATTCTAATCCATTCCCTTACTCTGCATCACAACAGTCTTTTGGGATTTACACCTTTAGGATTTAACTTAAATTGTTGAACACTCATGAATTGAAGTCTAAATACATTACTTATTCACATTGCTCATTTACTAATAAATGACAAGAAATCTTAGATCTTTACTTTTACACTTTTTGTGCAATAAAAGAATAAGCACTCTATGATCTTCATGTCATGTTTTAGAACTAACAAGATTACATCTTTGCATTTACAATTCAAATTTTTTTTAACCCTCTACATGCTTAAAAGAATATATCGGTTCGATTTTAAAGACCAACTTAGTGTTATATTACAGTATTTCAAGTAAGTTACAGTAATCCAAACCAGAAACAGAAATAGTTCTGCTGTGTTCAAATTTGGAAGATAGGAGGACTAGAACTGTGTCCAGATAAGTAGGACAGGAGTAGTAGTACTGGGTCCAGCCATCTAGAAGCAGTAGTTATGTGCTTTAATATATGGTATGGGAGGAGTAGTTCTGAAGAATAGGAGAAGTAAGACTGTGCGTAGATGAAGTAGGGTGGGAGGAGTAGTACTGCTAGTGCTGTTTCCAAGGTGAAAAAGAAGACACAAATGCAAAATGCAGACATAAACATACATAGGTAGAACCACAGACAGAAAATACATTGACAGATTGGCAAGAGAAATACTTATCATCGATACATAAAATACACACAACCTCTGTCTCCTCCCTATTGCAGTGCTGCTTATTCAGAACTTTTGGAGGACTGTCAAATGTCTCGATGGTGCATAGTAGTCAAACATGCTTGACAAAGATCACAATGCCATTAAAACATTTGGTTGAAATAAAGCACTCTTTTTGAGTCCATCTGTTTCTGTGCTGTGCTACGGTATTCTTTGCTGTTATTGGGTCCATAAGGAACCCCTGACTGGGGCTGACAGACTACTGGCACCCTCCACAACAGAATATTTCTTTGACCTTGGGTATGCCGCCTACCATTTCTGTATAAATAGTAGTACATCCAGCACACAGAGTACTACTGAGCTGCGTTACAATCACTGCATTCAAGTCTACACCATCTTTGTCCTGGGGATACAGATAGAGATCATATCTCTGGGAGTTGGCGATGGAAAAATACCTTATAAGTTGAAATGAAATCATTATATGGCACAATAATAAAACTATTGCATCCATTTAAGAGTCCTTGGATTATTTAATGTATAGGTTTTACATTTAGGTTTCTGATGATGGGTTCGCCCTTGTTAGGATGACTTATCTGCTGTAGGCAGGGCCTTCGCCCACCACTGACAGCCAGGGCCAAGCCTGGTTGTGGTTGCGCGGTTGCTTGTCAGGTACTGACAGTTTATTTATATTTATATCAGTTCTAGGGAAAAAAGGGGTGATTTGAATTTTTAGGTTTTTTAATTATATTTTTTTATATTTTTATTTTCACTCTTTTTCAGACCCCCTATGGTACTTTGATGTCACAATGATGTCACGGGGAGCGACGATCATCGCCAAGATGGCGGCGCCCATGATATCACCCGTGATCGGTGCTAGCACTGATCGCATGTGTTAACAGTAAGTCTTTACTGCAATATGCAGCAAAGACATACAGGCTATGGAGAAGGCTCAGCCCATGAGCCCTCTCCATGTTTCTGCACCGGTGCGTGCCGTACTATTACGGTACACGTTGTTAAGGAGTTAAAGTTAAAAAGCTACATAGTTTTTCACACATTTGAATTTGTTGTATTTCGTTAATTTTATGCACTTCTAAGGATCAGATGTTTTATTATAACTATGTCCTGATATAAACACTACAATATAAGAATTGCATGATTATAAAATGCCATATTAAATTCATATTTATTAATTTTTCACCATGAGTAAATATAGAAGCATATACATAAATGTTTAGGCAGAAAAACATGAACCATATTACATGATGATTGTTTATTTTCACATATATAATATATAGTAATAAAGGTTCTGAAATAAAATAGTCATATTGGAAATGAATACTGAAATTATCATATTTAAACCAATTACTCCCAAGTACAAAAGAAGCCAGCAGGCAATCTGGTTAAAGTGAATTTAAACAAGTGGAAACAAGATGTTGTAAGTTCCCTGATTGCTACTATTCTTAGTTAATTAGATTTCAGTCAAAATAAATGTATACTTAATACATATAAAATTACAACTCACCTAGAGGTTACATCAGAATTATCCAGCTAAAACATACATGATTTTTACAGTAGTATATCAAAGACTAGCCATACATGGGTTGTCTGCTATTGTATCCTTATTTCGCTGGCTATCCCTATTCGATAGCCCCATTAGTGTGCCACTTTATTTGTATATACTAATATAGCTTTACATTATCTATGCAGGAATTAGGCTGCATCCACTGGTTGCGTTTACATTGGGGAAGGCTTACTATGACTTCTCTGCCAGTAATCTGTCCTCACGTCATCACTAGTTCTGGGGATTATCTGCCCTGCATGGTACTTTGGTCAGAGCAGGCACACGGGGGTGTAAACGCCCGGCCTGCCAAATTTACGATTATCTTCACTGTAATAACCTTCAGAGACTTTCTCTAAAATCTCTGCCAGGCCAGCCCCAGTCTACACTGGTCTGACTTAGAGGAAATTGCTTCTTGAGCCTCTTAGCAAAAAGCTTCTTAGTAGAAGAGGAATTTTAAGACTGCTGTTTATGGCACCATTCTTAATAAATTTGCCTAAATGCGTTTACTGTACGTTAACTTTGTTACATGTCAATATGGTTTGAACTCAACAAAAAAAGCAATGTTAACGTATTGAAAGCTCAATTAATATGCAACCTTACTGTCAGAAACAAACATTTGGCCAATGAGGCCACTGACTGATTAGAATGCTGTCACCTGTACTTTTGGCCACCTGCTTTGTCACCTGTACTTTTGGCCACTTTTTGCCTCAAACCTTGCCTCTGAATTTTCATTACTTTGGGTATATGATTCCAAGTCCTTTAATTATTTTTCTTTTATGAGTGAGAAATTAAACATCAACTACGTTGCCACTTTTGTCATTGTTCCCAAAATATATGTGGAAGTTCAAAAATGTTCTTTCATTTGTCTAGAAAAGCACTGATCACAGCAGTTACTTGTGAATTCAAGTGTTGTTAACGGCGATTAAATGTCAAGAATTTGCTGTGATTGATGTGAAACATGTTTTGTGTAATTGGATGGACACATGGGTCAGAAAGGATTACAGCGAATCAGGTACTAAAGGTAGATGAAGGCTTTCCGATTCAAAAACAATGCTACGAGCCATAGTTCTAAAGTACAAACAGTGTATAAAAAGACTTGCCTGGCATCGACGCAAGTTCTCACTGCTCGCTGGAGAGGATTTCACATTTACATGTTTAGCTCAACAACAAAAAATACCTTCCACGCACATTGTAGGCAATGCCATATAGCTGCTGGATATTGCAAGGCTCGAAAGGTTTTTAGATGTTTTTCCTTTTTTCTGGAAGCCACTAAGGTGTTTATCAAAAAGCTTCCTCCCTCATTATTTGTTGGAATAGCGGGTTACAGTGAACATGCACAAAGGAACTGATTAACACTTGCACTTTGCATAGAGGAGTCATATTTCTTAGGTTGTTATTTATAAGCCATTATTACACTCAAATATACAAAGATATGTGATTCAAAGTCATATGTTCCCTTCGTATAATTTTCCTAGCAATAAATTTTAGATAAGAGAAACTTGCCGAACAATATAACTTAATTCTACAAAATGTATATCTGCAGTGTATGATTATCTGGGTCTCCAGTAATTTCTTTAAAGGGATTGTTCATTAAAAACTTTATCATCCACTCACTCCCACATCCCAGGAGAGTGACATCACATATAGCACATATATGTGCAGCTCAGTCCTTTTCAAGCGAATGGAGCTGAACTGCAATACCAGCAGTCACTGTTCAATGTATTTTCTTAATAGGAAGTGAAGGGACTACAGTTGAAATAACTTCAATAGGCAGATCACTTCAATTAACACAAGTATGTGACTCAGGGATTCAAAATGAACAGATACTATGTGTGTCAAGGTAGCCATGGCTATGTCAGTCAACAACAACATACAGAAATCGGCTATTGAGTAGCTACTCAGGTGAAAGAGACATCAAGGCTAAGGCTAATGGTCCAGTATTTATATTGCATATCAGAGATTAGGATGGTAAAAAATGTCATAAGGATGATGCCAATTAGACCATAGCTTGAGAATATAATTTCTTGACTCCAATCTGACAGCCAGAATAAATCCCTCGACCAATGTCTCAACTTAATAAATATAATTTCCATAACATGGAATAGGAATTCAAGTCCCTCTTGAAATTGTCCAGTACATTAACCATCACAAAATACTGTCAGTATACTAAATAATAATGAGTTAGTTAGTCTCTGTTTTTACAGTAAAGAATCCATGTATATGCAGGTGAAGAGGATACCCCCCTCCACCTTGATATAATTTGAGAGCTAGATGTGAACGATTCACTGGAAAGATTGATGTAACATCCATTCAGAATCTTTTATATCATGAAAAGATCTGCCAGTCATTTTTTTAAACTAATACCCCCAATTTTTATACTTTTAATCCACATTTAATCCACTGTAGTAAAGCACTGCTGCCAAAAATTGTATCCAACAGAAATCTAAAATAAAGGAAAGCTACCATTAAGTAAAATGGTACATACTTACCTATAGCCCTCTTCTCCTTGATCCTGGCACTGGTCTTCTTTAATGTTGACACGCTGGAATTGCTGTAAAAATAGATTTATAAAAACAGCCCGAAGTGCCAGGGTGCGATGTCCGGCTCTCTGGGCTGTTAATTATTCACACTTCTAATGTGACGTCAACCCCTTCTCTAACATGGGAGAGGGAGGTAACGGCACGCGAGAGGTATAAATTCTCGCCTCCTGCAGGATAGATACCTCCCTCTCGCATGTTAGAGAGGGAGGTAACATCACACAAGGGGCGTGAATATTTAATAGCCCAGCTAATGGCAGCTGCTTTTTATAACTCTGTTTTTACAGCAACCCCAGCCTGTCAACATTAAAGAAGACCAGCACTGGGATTGAGGAGAAGAGGGCTATAGGCAAGGATGTGTAGTAACTTTACTTAATATTAATGGTATAAGAAAATTGTTAAACATAGTAATTACAATATTCTCAAGGTTTGTTTTGGTTGATGAAGCTTTTCTAGTGCACCAACACAGAACATCACTAGATGGGTCAGCATGGAATTCTGGTGGGGATTTTATTATAAACGTATAAAATATATTACTCAAGACTAGGAACTCAAACCAATCACAGAGAATTTTAAGAAATTAAAATCTTAAAAAGTTTAAGAAATTAATCTAACAGCTGGAAATGTAAAATAAAATGCTCGATTGATATGTCTATGGGTTATAATGACCTCAGAAGTATTGTGCTGTACATGATGGCACTGCCATGAAGGCCATTTACTGGCTGTAGTAGTCAAATGAATGTAGGGTTGTGAAAAAAATGAAAGATGGACCGGAGCCGCGAGAATATTACCAGAGGACTGGCTGAGGGTTTAGCAGCTCAGCAATGGAGGGTTTAAATGTTCATCCATTGCTTTATAACATTTGCTGTATTAATAATATAACTATCTATTGCATACTTAAGCCCAAATTATACCAAATACCTCAAAAAAGGTCCTTTTTTTATCTCAGGCACTTGATATGCTGGGTAATTTTGTTAATCCATGGGTAAAACCAGGAGCCACTCAACATAAAAACCAGAAAAGGCATTTAGTCTGACACTTCCACTACCATCGGCAGACATCTCTCTTCATATTGGTAGGTAGTGAGTGATAATGGTGAGATTTGGCAAGATTACTTTGTTTGATGTTGTGAGCTATGTATACAGGCGGTCCCCTACTTAAGGACACCCGACTTACAGACAACCCATAGTTACAGACGGACCCCTCTGCCCCCTGTGACCTCTGGTGAAGCTTTCTGGATGCTTTACTATAGTCCCAGACTGCAATGATCAGCTGTAAGTTGTCTATAATGAAGCTTTATTGATAATCCTTGGTCCAAATACAGCAAAAATTTTAAAACTTCAATTGTCACTGGGACAAAAGAAAAAAAAATTGTCTAGAACTTCAATTATAAAATACACAGTTTCGAATTACATAGAAATTCAACTTAAGAACAAACCTCCGGACTCTATCTTGTATGTAACCCGGGAACTGCCTGTACTGATGATAGTACTGATGAACTAACAATGACCTACTGGTATCTTTGCAAGCCTTTTAGAAAGGCTTTCCTGTCTGGATTTCCTAACATAAAATGTGCAATAAAGATGTACAAAATGTACAAAAATATTTAAAGAAAAAGAATTGCATTTTTTAAATTAAAAATGGTCTCACAATATTAATAACAGAAAATATATATGAATAGTTTACACTAAACTTTACAACTGAAATGAAGTCTAATGGGAAGCTGAAAGAGAAATTCACATTCTGAGCAATTGCCAAAAAACATGTGCACCATTTAACATAGTAATGAAATTAAATTTTTTCAGAAAAGAACACATACCTTTTCCAGTTCCATTGTACAAAATATTAGTTGAAGTGTTGAACAGTGTGAGTTTAATGAAATATTGTATATATGAATGGGTTGTCATCTTTAGGGCTCCCATACACTAGACTTGGTTGGTCCAAAACCTCCAACAGTGTCAGTACTGCTGTTAAGTAGGGGAGAAGGGGTATATGATAAAAGGAATCCCATCCCCAGCCATGTGGTCCTTCAATGACACAGGACTATGCACATTCCATTATCACAGGTTGATTACAAGTACCGAGAAACCGACCTTAGTTTTGAATTATTTTAGGACCTGCTGGTCAGCTTTAGAAGGCCTTCACCCACTGTATTCACCTGAAGTCCTAGTGCCCCCATTATGCATGTTTTAACCCAGGGGCATTTGACTGTTCATACAATATACTGTACTAATGCATTTGACTGGCTTTTAGTACTTATTGAGATGATACGTAAAAGACAGCACGTGGCTACAGTAAATGCGATACTTTTTGTTGGAAGAATTCACATGGACCATTTTTTAACGGTCCATTATGTTAACAAATAGAGCATGTCTTACTTCCAGTGTTTCTCAGGAATCACAAATAGACTGTAAAAATGAATGCCATAATGATGTAACTATGAAAAACGGAAGACTTGGCTTGGTAGTGTGCATAAAACTGTATTGTGATTAATATAAGATGGCCATGGAAGTCTTTCAGAGTCTTTCAATCAATTGGCACCCCACAAATACATCGAGGCGGTGATAAATAGGAAAACAATGAAAATGTTAAAATTTCGAACATTTATTACAGCCCATTGATTTCAGTAGGTATCATCATCAGTTGTCATCCATTTTTTTGTTGTTTCCCCATTTTTTCAATGTTTTTCAATCAGTCTTCAGTTTTTTTTAATGGAAGATAAAAGTCCTGCAGTCACTACTATTACACTACTAAAAAACTGCATTCTCAAAACTTAGGTCTGACGGATGGGAAAAAGATGACAAAATGATGACAACCAATGTATTTCCACAAGTTATTGAAATCAAGGAGTGTTATATTCTGTTAATGGGTTAAAAAAAATGTATTTTATAACTAAAAACACAACGCAGCCTAAGAGGGTTAAGAAATTAGTCACATTTAGCAATATAAAGTAATAGTATTTATGTTACTTTATAATAACATTTACTGCTCAGGAAATTGTATTACAATGTCATAAGATGAAGTTTTTCTTAGGATAACTATACAATATACTCTGTATCAGGAGTGGGAGCTCGGAGGAAAGGTTTAACATAATGGTTTCTGCCACACGATTGAGCTTTACAGACAACTTAATTATTTGTATAAATGGTCTAATTATGTATTATTATTATTATTTATTATCCGCAAATTATGCACAAACACAATCTGTTCACAACAGCGACTGCTTTTATATATAATCTTATGATGTCACTCTCTTGTAAGTTTTTCTATAAACAGCATTGTTATGTATCCTGATGTATCCTATGATAATGTTTGGGCTCATTGTAAAGCATTTTCTTACAATGAGCCAACAATTCTGCCCACTCAGTGGCACACAAACATTATCCACATAGAATCATCACTGAAATGATTATCTGAAATGTTAATTAATTAGATTACTCCAACCAGCGCAGTTTTTATGGTTTGGATGAGGACCCATTGTAAACATTTATTGGACAAAACATTAAAAAAATATATACATAAGGTACCTTGATATACAGTATTTTTCGGACTATAAGGCGCACCATCAATAAATGCCTGCTAAAATGTATAGGTTCATACATAAGGCGCTCTGGATTATAAGGCGCACCTGATTATAAGGATGAATGACCAGCAGGTGGCAGACCTGTGCAGCTGTTGTCTGTAAGTACGGTTCATATATAAGGCGCACTGGACTTTAAGGCACACCTTTGATTTCTGAGAAAATCAAAGGATTTTTTTGTGTGCCTTAGAGTCCGAAAAATATGGTATTTGAAAAGTCTACATACAGATATACAGAACATTTCAAATACAGCCTTATTATTTGCATAGTTTTCTTTATTTTGTTATATTCAGTCAGACATGCCGTGCAAAACATTTTTTAGGCCGTGGGTGTTGTTGTGGTATTCATGTCCTCCAAAGGACTGCAATATAGTTGCATATTCAAAGAACTTACATGTTCTTTTTCTGTACCTCACAAAAGTGCTTGTTTAACAGTGTAAATTTATGTGTGTCCTCATAATAACTGAACCCACAGCTATTAATGGAACCAGAAATTGACCCTATAAACCAGATTATATTTCTTTTGCTGTGGTACCATCATCCAGATAGGTGAGATGTAAACTGGTTCTATAAAGTCAAGGAGACAGAGAGCTCAGTAATGAAGTCTGCCTACCTCAGATTTCCCACTCTGTTTCAATTAATGGCCCTGAATTCAGAGATAATAACTGGCTCTCCCGAAGTATGGTGCATAATTTATTCACAGCAAAAATGGCATTCTGAGGCAGGGAGAGCTTGACTTCAGTAATAAACGCTTAACTTTTGTGACTTTATATATCCTACTTCAAAGTTGATTTTCTAAATTATGCCAATACACCGGGTTATTAAAGACACATGATCTAGGAGGTGTTAATCTTTCTGACAACATACTCGGTTTATTGGGTTAATTTATGCTGATTCCCTTGTTTAAACCACTAACAAAAGTGCATACGCCCATAAGTGAAAATGGTCAAATTGTGTGCAAAGAGTATACATTTTGTGTGGAAACCTTGGTTTTCCAGCATTGTCTTAACTTAAAGGGAACCTACCACCCCAATTCTACCTATAAAGGTAGAAGGGGTGGTAGGTGGATGAATGGGACGTGAGGATAGCCCTTTTTGGGCTAATCTTCACGTCCCAGCTATCTTTTAGAAAATTTTATTGCAGGCATATGCAAATTTATTTATGCGGCTACTGGGATATGCCGGATATGAGGCTACTAGTCGCGGCTACTCCACGCCCCAGTTCCGGGGCCGGATCTACTGCGCATGCGCAGAAGGCCGCAGGTGCCGGGGGACTCGGACGAGGGCACACAGCTACGAGGAGCTGCGCGCCGAAGATTAAATGGTAGGCGGAGTAACGTGGCTACTGGGGAGTGGAGTAGCCGCGACTAGTAGCCTCATGTCTGGCTACTCCACGCCCCAGTAGCCGCATAAATAAATTTGCATATGCCTGCAATAAACTTTTCTAAAAAATAGCCGGGACGTGAGGATTAGCCCAAAAAGGGCTATCCACACGTCCCTATTCATCCACCTACCACCCCTTCTACCTTTATAGGTAGAATCGGGGTAGTAGGTGCCCTTTAACAGAGTCCCACCCACTCAAAATTGCAAACTTATTCAGAGACTTCTATGCAACCTTTCCAAACAATGATTCATTCCTAGCTAAATTGTCCTGCCTTCTCTATCACAATCTCAGCTAGACACCCTAAACAAGCTAATTTTTATGCAAGAATTTAGTACCATCATCAACACGGACACAGCACACAGATCAGGAATACAGGAACAGACTGGCACAAGGATAAGGAATGCAGGAGCAGAACCACGGGAATGCAGGATCCGAGGGTCTGATAAATGCAGACCCAGAAGTGACCAGAGCCAATCACCTTTCAGCTGGCCCTTTACATCTTGAAGTACCGCCGTGCGCGTGTGCCATTAGGAGCAGGGCCTAGTCCGGACGGGAACAGGAACCTGGAGAGGTAAGTCCATAGGAGCGGGGCTACCACCACGGAGAGGGTCACAGGTGCACCCGCAATCTGCGATATGGTCCCAAGAAACATCCTGAGGAGAGTCCGATCAAAAATGTTCTCTTAAGGCTCCCAGGATCTCTCAGGTCTGAACCCCTTCCAGTCTACAAGAAAGAACCGCTTACCTCCTTAACTTCATAGACATCTGGAATCCGCATCAGGAGTAGGAGGAGGGGATTGCTGGGAGAAGTGGTTCAAGACAACTGGCATCAAGAGGGAGACATGGAAGGAGTTCAGGATGCGCATTGATGGAGGAAGGCGAAGCTTGTAGGCCACTTGATTGATGCACTTGATTACCTTAAAGGGACCAAGGAACCGGGGACAAAGTATGTAGCTGGTTATCTTAAGCCGGACACATCTGGAGGATAACCACACTTTGTCACCAGGAGAGAAGACAGGCGCTCTCAGAAACCCTAGGTGCTGGCATTTCACGGACGTTGGGGACGGACTGGACATGTCCCGATGCTTGGAACTGGCACAGTACAGACAGAGGTTTTCTTGAAAACTTGTGGAACGTTCCCCAGGCATGAGTCAGGCTCTGTCAACCTGCATAGGTTTACCTGCAGATCGTGCAACCGGAGGCCGGAGCGACTTTTGGAAGAGCGGAGCCAACCGAGGTAGACGTGGAAGCCGTAATAGAGGTCGCTCATACCGCAACTCCTAAGCTCTTTACAAGAACCGCACATCTATCCAAGTGGCCAAGGTGATAAGACCACTCAGAGTAGCCAGCAAATCACGTGCTGCCAATGTATCTTTAATGCATGAGGAAAGTCCCTTTTTAAAAGTCGCAGATAAGCCTGCGTCGTTCCAAGAGAGTTCAGACACCGAGGTGCGGAACTTGACCGGCGTGTTCATCCACAGATGAGTCTCCTTGGCGTACGTTCAGTAGAGCTGTTTCTGCTGAGGATGCTTGTGCGGGTTCCTCAAACACATACTGGAACTCCGCCTGGAAAGTAGTATGGGTTGCTGTAACTGGATCATTGTCTGGGAGTTACTGAATATCCGACAGCCATCCTGTGATAATGAACGTTGAAGCCAGGTGGCTGGTCAGGGCTCAAAAGTTCAGGTCTGGCCACCGCTGCCGAAGTGCAGGCTGGTAGTATCTGAAGAAGCTATCTGGTTTCTAAGAGACAACATGGCAATATTTATGAGAAATTATCTTCACACAGGAACTTATTTTTTAATAACATCCAATTGAAGAAATGTTTACACATGGCAAATGAATAAAATTAAAGGTGAATGCCCAGATAGGAATACCCCTTTAAAGCTATAAGAAATCGCTCAATCTCTTCTCATCAGGCCATGTGGGATCCTTGGCTCGCTTTATTCCGTTACTTGTCCCCATGCAGAAAGGTGCCAAGTATAGAGGACTTTAAGACTCTCCCCCTGTTAAAGGGAATTGAGCTCTTTTAGTTAGGAGATAAGCAATTCAACATTAGGTATTTCATCAACACAAATCCTGTGTGTATGATCCAAATATAATACAATGCCACAACACCTGTGGCTATTGTTGTTTTGGTTGTATGTGTTTTACCTTGTGCTGCATTCCTAATGCTTTACAACTTGACTGTTGTGTTGGAACATGTGTCCAATTCTACATCATTTTCTTACTGTAAATGATCTCATTGTCAATACTCACCTGACTACTGTACTTAATGCATCTAGCAACGATAATGTTTTTATAGAAATGAAAATTTAAATAAAATTTTTTAAAAAATAAATTGGATATTTGGTTTCATTTAGGTGAATCATCCAAGGGGATGAATGCCACACTTTGTTTTTGAATTAGCAAAAATCAAAAAAGCATGTTTCATGTTATTTGTATTAATGTTTTCCTAATATAAAAAAAATAGTTTGTGTATTTAACGGATATGAGAGCCTCTAATATTGCACCAGCAAAGAGATGAAAGTTGCACTCACCATAACACTACATCTTTATTTAGCAGAGGAGGAGGTATCCGGCACACACAAACAAAAGACTATGTTGCACTTTTTGATATTGTGTACCTGACTTGAGAAAGCGCAACCATTGCTTTGAAAGAATTTCTAGCATTACAGTTCAGAAACAGTTTGTCACATTCCCTACATATTTGTCACCATTTATGTGCAAACTTACACCATCACTATGTATCAACATATTTAGCATTAATTTACAATACTAACCAAAAGGTACTTTGACAAGGGTATAAGTCAATACCATCGTTTAAATATTAAATGGGTGTGAATTGACCTTCTAGATATCAGATTGCTTACATGTTCACAAGTAGTGGAAGCTGGGAAGAATCTGTATAATTGGCATGTGTAAAGATATGTTCCAACTGTGCTATGTGTGTTAAATAATTGTCAGATGCATCAAGCTGATATACAGATTTTTCTTTCAACTGTAGATAATAATTTAGATACTAGAAACACCATTTGCAGTGGTAGTCAACTGGAACACTGATTTAATCAGAACCTACTGGCCCAGATTAATTAAAGACCCTGCACTAGTTTTCTGTTGGATTTTGCATGCTCTTGTAAGTGCAAACTGCTTGCACATATATTTAACACTGTTCTAGTTGTTCATGGCAACCAAACATAGCTCATCTTTCATTTTATAACATGAGTTTAAGAAATGCAAGCTTGATTGGTTGCCATGAGCAACTAGAATAGTAAAATCTCCCTTCAGAGCCTGTTATCTGTGTTCTTAACCTTGACTTTGTAGAGTGACTTGTCATTCGGTAGGATGAGGCAAACTGTTATAGATCCATAGCAAATTTCCCAAATGTTGCAATACTAATGAATCAGAATAGGGCAAAATAAAGAAAACACATTTTGTACAAAAGGTTACTATTTTAAAAAATCTATGAAAACATTATAAAACTGACCAACTCATTTCGAGTGTAAAGTGAAAGGTGTAAAAACTATGTCCACAAGAGTAAATGCGTTTTTTCTTCAATTGCACCACATTTAGTAATTTATTTCCAGCTTTGCAGTAACCGGCATGGAATATGGAATGTCTTCACTAGGAAGTACAATTTATATTGTAAATAAAGTACAATGTAGATTATGAATTCACGCGGACTATGTTAGGAGATCATTTTACATTTTATTTATGTTGTTATTAGATTGAATGGTATATGTATCAATGTTTGTCTTATTTATTGTATTGTTTTCACATGAAGTAGCGCACAACAACTATTTCCTCCATGAGGACAATGAATTGATTATTAATAATTTGTTAGGCAGAAAAGAAGCCCCATACAGCTCTGTAAATGGAAAAATAAAAAATTAGCCATTTTTAAAGACAGGTGAAAAATAGCAACGCAAAATGCAAAAATTAAGTTCTCCTTAAGGGGCTAAGATACAGTTGCAGTCTTTAAGATCAAATATTCAAATATTTTGACTTTTAGCTTACACAAAGTATTGTACGGCTTACATGGACCTTGTTCACATCGTGGCTAAATGCTGAGATTAAACTTATTTGCCCATTTGTCTTGAGCACTTATTCCTTCAAGACTGTGAGTAATGAGTTTATTCCTCAGTGTGTGTCAAGCTAAGATGAACAAAATCTTTTTGAGGCCCTCTTATATGTCATAGCCTGAACTATTATGCAATTATATTTAGAGTTAACAAAACACAAAGCATGTAATATTATGGCCCAAAATCAAGGACGTTTTTGCCTCTGGTTCACTCAATATTCAAAATTTATCAGCATGGCTGCGAACTAAAACTTATATTTTTATTAGATATACCTTAAAATATACAAAGGTCACAGGTTGTGAATTCTAAAAACAACAACAAAAATCCGTACTATAGACGCCGACCTAGGCGACTATACTGATCACCACAACCCCCAACGGTTGTGGATCAAACAATGGGGATACCACGTACCTGCAAATCACGGTGCCATGCACCATACCATCCAAAAAATACCTTGCAAAGAGGAAATAAAAGATGGTTCTTACCACAACTGGTAATGGTCTGTAGTTGTGTCCAGTGGTCAGCTGTGCTGTTTCCAAAGTACGTGTATTGACGGGAGCATTAAGATGGTAAAGGACATACCTGTATATGTTAGATCCAAAAACGTCACGAACTGTAACAAGGCTACAACTGTCCCTGTCCCCAGGTGTGATTAGCTCCCGCCCTGACAAGGGCAGTCCCAATAACTTGCCCTAGTTTAGAAAAAAAAAACAAAAAAAAAACAAAAAAAAAAAACAAAAAAACAAAACACCCTGCATTCCCCTTCCCTGACGCGTTTCTTCCTGCTGTAGGTTCTTCAGAGGGATTGTGGTGGAATCAATAAAACATGGGGTCTCCAATGTAGAGGAGCATCCCTTGGGGTGTAGTAAATAGTCTGATAAACCCAAGTGTAGGGTCATCTACTGGGTCCCTGGTGTGGAGCCCCAGGCGTTGATCCCTATCTGATGGTGTAGGGATCTACAGGTATGTCCTTTACCATCTTAATGCTCCCGTCAATACACGTACTTTGGAAACAGCACAGCTGACCACTGGACACAACTACAGACCATTACCAGTTGTGGTAAGAACCATCTTTTATTTCCTCTTTGCAAGGTATTTTTTGGATGGTATGGTGCATGGCACCGTGATTTGCAGGTACGTGGTATCCCCATTGTTTGATCCACAACCGTTGGGGGTTGTGGTGATCAGTATAGTCGCCTAGGTCGGCGTCTATAGTACGGATTTTTGTTGTTGTTTTTAGAATTCACAACCTGTGACCTTTGTATATTTTAAGGTATATCTAATAAAAATATAAGTTTTAGTTCGCAGCCATGTTATATTTATAGTTAACCTAACTTAAAGCTTTGAAACCTAATTTTATTGTGGCTGTCTATTCAAAAATACTGCAAGTAAAGAATGACTATACTTTCCTCATTTATATATGTTTTTCATCATTCTACGTTTTCAAGCTAGTCTGTCTGTGACCCGATGATCAGTTCCTGGCTTTATTAAAAAGATGTCAGGCCTCTGTAAGCTTCATGGAAATACAAAGGTAAATTTGCTGACACTGATTGCTGAAATCCTTTTTATCCAGTTTTGACACTAGGTGAGATGCTATTTAATAGCTTTACATCTTGAAAATTTCTTCTTGGGAATATGGCATATCTCATCATACTGTATCATCAGTGCACCGTAACCTGTCACATAAAAGTACGTTCATTTGTTATTGCCTGTGATCTAGTTAATTCTTACATGCGTATACTACATGTTTATTCCTTTTATTTTCACAATTTATGAAGGTCTGTTTTGTTAGACCTTACCTGATCCACAGCTCAAAATAGTTTTCTGTTATTTTCACATATCTAGAATCACTTTCCTGTCAAAGTTAGAGTCTTCTGCTTTTCATAGTCAAAGAACACAAACAGAATTACGGTTTAGCTAAGGTGTTTGACTTTTGCACAGTCCTGTAGATCCCAAACCCCTAATTATTATAGCATTTCATATAACACTGACAGTATAAGTCATAACTTCCACTTCTATTCAAAAGGCTATGCTGATATTTTCATTTCATTTTTAAAATTAATAGGCAAATGAATCCATATGCATAATATATTACTTGTTTAATATTTATTGCATTACAATGGGATTAGATTTTATATGTAGCAAAGGGGAGCTAGGGTATTGGGCAATATACCCTACAAGGCTCTTTTTTGTTCTAAAAATTAATGTAATGTGTTTGGCTGCACAACTGGTTATTAATTGGTGCACTATGATAAGGGGTCAATTCCCAAGTAATAGGGTAGAAATCTGACCCCTCAATTAAATTGCACTGTTGTAAAGAATACAATAATGCAGTACCATTCCTTTCAAAGACCATAGCAGCATCAGTGATTTCCTAAGTTTGGAACATCATGGAATGCACTTGGAATAATTGAATCACTCAAAAAAACCTCATACCAACAAATCCACAAAAAATGTATAGGTCTTTAGTCTAACCCTGGAGGAGAACAGCAATAAATAAGCATTAAAAAATGCTACATTTGGCTATTATTAGAATGAAACCTGAGCATTCTAATAATAGCCAAATGTAGCATTTTTTAATGTTTCTTAAAGGGTTAACCAGAATTATTAATTGATAGCAATCAATATCTGATCATGAGCCCTGCTCCAACATTGATCAGATATTGGAACCTGGCACAATACATCACCGGTACTTGAATCAGATAGTTGCCCAGCTCCATGAAGTGTCCCAGCATGAGATGTTAACTGTAATCGGAGAAAAGGCTGAAGTTATGGTCCCCATTCAATAAACAGAGTATGAAGCCATCAACCTACAGGTACTAAGCCTTGCTGGGCCAAACAGTGTTGCCTGCATACAAATCTAGATAATGATGGCTTATCCTGATAGCTAAATATTTACAATGAGGGACTTTTATTGTTAATATACTATTGATATTCATAAATCATTTTCTTGAGGAATGCAGATGTAGCCATTTTACAAAACGCTGAAAATAGAATAAGTCATGTTAAACTTGATATCAACATTTGAATTTTAATAAATATCCCAAAATTCAGGGCTGCACTACAGGATATAGACTGGGATCAGATACTGTCACATGATGATACTAATGCTAAATATGATTCATTCAAATCTATACTGGGTCATTATACCTCTAAATTTATTCCTATAGATAACAAGTATAGATGGGCTAGATTACACCCTGCATGGCTTACAGCTACAGTTAAATGGGCAATAAATGATAAAAAAGAGGGCATTAAAAAAGTATAAATCTGACAGGTCACATGAGGCTTTTGATAATTACAAGACAGCAAAACAAATCCTAAGAAGTCTATCAATGCAAAAAAAATGCATCACAGCAGGTTGGACCCCTATATTCTGAAAATGGGACTTTGGTAACTGGATACCAAGAGAAGGCTGAGATACTCGATGGGTTTTTTAGCTCCGTTTGTACAACATCTTGAGTCGGTGGTGCCAGTGTGGGTCATGCATCCTGTAATATACTAGACTGGCTGAATGTACACATGATCCAATCTAAGCTCAATAAAATGAATGACTACAAGGCTCCTGGACCAGATGGGTTACACCCCAGAGTTCTTAAAGAACTCAGTTCTGTTGTTGCTGTGACACTGCATAAAATCTTCAGAGATTCCCTAATGATTGGTACAGTGCCAAGTAACTGGTGCAAGCCAAATGTGGTGCCAATATTTAAAAAATGTTCTAGAACTTTGCTAGGCAATTACAGGCCTGTAAGCTTAACTTCAATTCTGGGCAAAATATATTACATATAGACAGAAGAATGTTACATCACATGGTATAATAAGTGACAGCCAGCATGGATAAAGTTGTCACACTAAACTCGATGAGGAGGTGAGCAGATGCCCGGACAGAGAAGCTGCTGTGGGCAGATTAATAAAAAAAAAGTGTCCTAAGGAAAAACAGACAATGGTATTTTTTGAAAATAGATCAGAAATAGTTGAGCTGAAAACTCCTATCAAGCTGACAACCTGGTACAACATGGGAGTGCTCAAGAATTCCCTTGGAGCCCTCCAAGTCTGATAAAGTCAGTAAAATAGGCTGTCAAGTAGAAAGAGACAGCAGCTCAAACTATATATGGAAATATTGATCAATACATCACCCACAGATTTCGACAGTGGGTCAGACAGGAAGAAAGACAACGTCTCACCCCATGCATTACTCTGAAAAATTCTGCGTTATCTTGCTCTCATATACTCATGATAAACTAATCACTGTTCATGATTGAATATAAACTGTATAAACATTGCTGGCGATACGTTGTTTTCCAGCTTAGCCTGTGATTAACGGGCATGTTGTGTAAAACTTTGTGTGTATGTTGAAAAATCAAATAAAATGTGTTTAAAAGAAAAAAAGGTCCTAAGGTTAGACAGTGCAGAGTTAACCAAGACAGTTTTATTCTGCACCAGATTTATAAAAGTGTCTAATACTGAATGATTACTCTGTCCTAGCATAAGACTGCCTAGTCATACTCTGCACTTGACCCAAAACTAGGACACAATTCTATTTCCGGCAAACTGACCTTTTTGCCGTGAGGCCATGCCCCCTGTTCTAGGAGAACCAGAAAACCCTTTATAAATGAGGTGCAGACAGTTGTTTTTTTTAGTGCAAACTACCACATAATTCTGTCATGGATAAATTAATAAATCTCCCCCATTGTGTTTATGGACTTTGCAAAGGTATTTGACACTGACCCTCATAGACTCCTTATGGGTAAAATAAGGTCTATTGGTTTGGAAGAAATTGTTTGCAATTGGAATAAAAACTAGCTGAAGGATCGAGTTGTGGTCAATGATTCCTACTCTAGGGTTTATTGCTTGGACCACAACTATTTAATTTGTTTATTAATGATATATTGGTCGGAATTAATATCACTGTTTATTTTTGCAGATGACACCAAGATGTGTATTGTAATACAGTCTATATAGGAACTTCATAGGCTGCAGGGTGACTTGGACAAACTGAGTGTTTGGTCATTCACTTGGCAAATGAAGTTCAATGTGGATAAATGTAAACCACCATACCACCATATGTCTGTGGTGGAATAAATCTTGGATAGTCTCTGGCTGAGAAGGACCTGAGTGTACTAATAATTCATAAATTAAATAACAGCATGCAATGTAATCAGCTGCTTCTAAAGCCAGCAAGATCTTGTCATGTATCAAATGTGGTATGGACTCTGGAGATAGGGACAGGGCAGCCATCAGGAAATTCGGGGCCCCATACAGCAAAAGTGTCTGGGCCCCAACACACCCCAAAACCGAACAAGCCTCCTGCCCCCCGCAGTGACCTTTCACAAACAGGGTTTGAGGCCTGTTGCTACGACAAGGCACACTCTTCTGGTAGATTGCCAATAGGAGTCATACTATTGAACGTCACGTGCAATTTTTCACATTTTCATAAAAAAAGCTAAATCCTGCTATTGAGGGACCTGCTCAGGTTTCAAGTCACTTTGAGAGGCCTAAATAAAGTAAAACCCCATAAATTACTCCATTATAGAAACTACACCCCTCAACGTACGTAAAACAACTTTTATGAAGTTTGTTAACCCTTTAATTGGTTTACAGGGGTTAAAACAAAATCGGATGCAATTTTGAAATTACATTTTATTTGGCTAAATTAATGTGTTTTTCATAAAATGTACAAATTCTCAGTGGATAAAATTCCAAAACACTCCTCAAAATTTGATCCCCCATCTCTCCCGCGTATAACAATACCCCATATGTGGTGGTAACCTGCTGTATGGGCACACGCCAGGGCATTGAGGGGGAGCTGCGCCATTCAGAGCAGATTATGCATTGTCACTTTTTATTGGCTATACAATCTTTATTTTTTTGGCAATTTGGACATTTAAGGGCTTATTTTTTGCGACATGAGATGCACTTTACAAATACTTCATTTAAGTGGGTCTATAGCTTTTCGATGAGATTTTATTAACTCTTTAATGTATGGAGGAAAAGAAAATTGTCAATTTGGGGTTTCTTTTTTTTGTATATTTTGGGGGTCGTACACCATACACTAAAAATACTATAATATTTTCATTCTATAGATCACTACGATTACGGTGATACCTCATTTATATAGTTTTTCATTTATTTTTACAATTTTACTGGAGAAAAACTAATACAGAGGAAATCTTATTTGTTTCTGCATCGCCATCTTTTCGGGAACTTAACCTTAATATTTTTTGGTTGACAGAGCTAGTTTAGGGCTTATTTTTTACGTGTTGAGTTGTTCTTTCAATTGGTACCATTTTGGGGCACATAACTTTTTTTGATCACTTTTTAGAACATTTTTGTAAAGGGATTTTATGAAAATTTATATTTTTGGCGAGTTTTTCGGGTTTTGTTTTTACGGCGTTCACCGTACGGGTCCAATAATGTTTCTGACTTATTGTACAGATTGTTACGGACGCGGTGATACCAAATATGTGGGGGGTTTTGGTGATTTTCAGGTATTTTTACTTTATTAGATGTGTATAGGGAATGTTTGTGTTTAGGGGACTTTAACTCTATTTAATTAATTATTTTTATTAAAAATTGTGTTTATTCAGTGTTTTTAACTTTTTTTTCTTTACTTTTACAGGTTAGCTTGAACAAGTGATCCACTGATCACTTGTTCAAGCTATTCTTCACCTAATACAGTGTAATACAGATGTATTACACTGTATTATGTGAAACACTGAGCATGCTGCGCATGCTCAGTGTGTCACAGCCGGGTCCTGCCAGGAGGCACGGACCCGGCACCCGGAAGAAGATCGCGCAGCCCCGGGCACCGGCAGTCCCGGGGCTGCGATCAGAGCAGCGGGACCCCCCCGGTAAGCGCCGCGGGGGGGTCCGAATCCTGTTAAATGCCCCTAGCACGCCGCGGTCAGCGCGACCGCGGCGTGTTAGGGGTTAACACCCGCGATCGGAGAAATCTCCGATCGCGGGTGTTAGAGGAGGGTGTCGGCTATAATATATAGCCGACACCCGCAGCTTCTGGCCCCGGCTCCATTCAGGAGCCGGGGCCAGAAGTTTGACGTACTATTACCGCATATTACCCCACCGGCCGGGCCCCCCCCCCCCTAGTGTCTTAGAGTCCGGGCCCCATAGGGCAGTACCAGTTGTACTGCCCTATCGGCGGCCCTGGATAGGGATGTAATATTTCCACTTTATAAGGCACTGGTTTGGCCTCACCTGGAATATTCTGCCCAAATCTGGGCACCGGTCCATAAAAAGGATGCCCTGGAGCTGGAGAGGGTACAATGAAGAGCCACAAAAATGGGGTTATGGAGAATCTCAGTTATAAGGAAATATTAAAACAACTAGCTATATTTCGTCTGGAAAAGACAGGAATAAGAGGAGTCATAATCAATTTAAATAAATATATGAAATGGTTCATACAAAAAATACGGTGGAAAGTTGTTCCAGGGCAAATCAAATCAAAAGACGAAGGGGCACTGTCTCGGTCTAGAGAAAACAAGGTTTACTCACCAGAGGCAACAGGGCTTTTTTTACTATGAGAACTATCAATCTGTGGAATAGCCTGTGTCAGGATTGGTCACAGTGGGGAAAGCAGA
Organism: Engystomops pustulosus; assembly: GCF_040894005.1. Lineage (NCBI taxonomy): Eukaryota > Metazoa > Chordata > Amphibia > Anura > Leptodactylidae > Engystomops > Engystomops pustulosus. Next base: position 55,479,012 of record NC_092414.1, on the reverse strand, counting down.
GAACTTTAAGAAGGGTCTAGATGTCTTTTGACCTAAATAACATTGACGGTTAT